>NW_027362877.1:0-2400000 GCF_046119375.1 Phyllobates terribilis
TATGTCATCTGCTGAACTCTCATCTTGAAACCATTTCCATGGTTTAACATCTCTGCCTGCTGGATCTATGTCATCTGCTGAACTCTCATCTTGAAACCATTTCTATGGTATAACATCTCTGCTTGCAGGATCCATGTCATCTGCTGAACTCTCATCTTGAAACCATTTCTATGGTATAACAGCTCTGCTTGCTGGATCTATGTCATCTGCTTAACTCTCATCTTGAAACCATTTCTTTGGTATAACATCTCTGCTTGCTCGATCTATGTCATCTGCTGAACTCTCATCTTGAAACCATTTCTATGGTATAACATCTCTGCTTGCTCGATCTATGTCATCAGCTGAACTCTCATCATGAAACCATTTCTATGGTATAACATCTCTGCTTGCTGGATCTATGTCATCTGCTGAACTCTCATCTTGAAACCATTTCTATGGTATAACATCTCTGCTTGCTGGATCTATGTCATCTGCTGAACTCTCATCTTGATACCATTTCTATTGTATAATATCTCTGCTTGCTGGATCTATGGCATCTTCTGAACTCTCATCTTGAAACCATTTCTATGGTATAACATCTCTGCTTGCTGGATCTATGTCATGAGCTGAACTCTCATCTTGAAACCATTTCTATGGCATAACATCTCTGCTTGCTGGATCTATGTCATCAGCTGAACGCTCATCTTGAAACCATTTCTATGGTATAACATCTCTGCTTGCTGGATCTATGTCATCTGCTGTGCTCTCATCTTGAAACCATTTCTATGGTATAGCATCTCTGCTTGCTGGACCTATGTCATCTGCTGAACTCTCATCTTGAAACCATTTATATGGTATAACATCTCTGCTTGCTGGATCTATGTCATCTGCTGAACTCTCATCTTGAAATCAATTCTATGGTATAACATCTCTGCTTGCTGGATCTATGTCATCTGCTGAACTCTCATCTTGAAACCATTTCTATGGTATAACATCTCTTCTTGCTGGATCTATGTCACCTGCTGAACTCTCTTCTTGAAACCATTTCTATGGTATAACATCTCTGCTTGCTGGATCTATGTCATCTGCTGAACTCTCATCTTGAAACCATTTCTATGGTATAACATCTCTGCTTGCTGGATATATGTCATCTGCTGAACTCTCATCTTGAAACCATTTCTATGGTATAACATCTCTGCTTGCTGGATCTATGTCATCAGCTGAAGTCTAATCTTGAAACGATTTCTATGGTATAACATGTCTGCTTGCTGGATCTATGTCATCTGCTGAACTCTCATCTTGAAACCATTTCTATGGTATACCATCTCTGCTCGCTGGATCTATGTCATCTGCTGAACTATCATCTTGAAACCATTTCTATGGTATAATATCTCTGCTTGCTGGATCTATGGCATCTGCTGAACTCTCAGCTTGAAACCATTTCTATGGTATAACATCTCTGCTTGCTGGATCTATGTCACCTGCTGAACTCTCATCTTGAAACCATTTCTATGGTATAACATCTCTGCTTGCTGGATCTGTTTCATCTGCTGAACTCTCATCTTGAAACCATTTATATGGTATAGCATCTCTGCTTGCTGGATCTATGTCATCTGCTGAACTCTCATCTTGAAACCATTTCTATGGTATAACATCTCTGCTTGCTGGATCTATGTCATCTGCTGAACTCTCATCTTGAAACCAATTCTATGGTTTAACATCTCTGCTTGCTGGATCTATGTCATCTGCTGAACTCTCATCTTGAATGCGTTTCTATGGTATAACATCTCTGTTTGAAGGATCCATGTCATCTGCTGTACTCTCATCTTGAAACCATTTCTATGGTATAACATCTCTGCTTGCTGGATCTGTGTCATCTGCTGAACTCTCATCTTGAAACCATTTCTATGGTAAAGCATCTCTGCTTGCTGGATCTATGTCATCTGCTGAACTCTCATCTTGAAACCATTTCTATGGTATAACATCTCTGCTTGCTGGATCTATGTCATCTGCTGAACTCTCATCTTGAAATTATTTCTATGGTATAACATCTCTGCTTGCTGGATCTATGTCATCAGATGAACTCTCATCTTGAAACCATTTCTATGGTACAACATCTCTGCTTGCTGAATCTATGTCACCTGCTGAACTCTCATCTTGAAACCATTTCTATGGTATAACATCTCTGCTTGCTGGATCTATGTCATCAGCTGAACTCTCATCTTGAAACCATTTCTATGGTATAACATCTCTGCTTGCTGGATCTATGTCATCTGCTGAACTCTCATCTTGAAACCATTTCTATGGTATAACATCTCTGCTTGCTGGATCTATGTCATCTGCTGAACTCTAATCTTGAAACAATTTCTATGGTATAACATCTCTGCTTGCTGGATCTATGTCATCTGCTCAACTCTCATCTTGAAACCATTTCTATGGTATAACATCTCTACTTGCTCGATCTATGTCATCTGCTGAGCTCTCATCTTGAAACCATTTCTATGGTATAACATCTCTGCTTGCTGGATCTATGTCATCTGCTGAACTCTCATCTTGAAACCATTTCTATGGTATAATATCTCTGCTTGCTGGATCTATGGCATCTGCTGAACTCTCATCTTGAAACCATATCTATGGTATAACATCTCTGCTTGCTGGATCTATGTCATCAGCTGAACTCTCATCTTGAAACCATTTCTATGGTACAACATCTCTGTTTCCTGGATCTATGTCACCTGCTGAACTCTCATCTTGAAACCATTTCTATGGTATAACATCTCTGCTTGCTGGATCTATTTCATCTGCTGAACTGTCATCTTGAAACCATTTCTATGGTATAACATCTCTGCTTGCTGGATCTATGTCATCTGCTGAACTCTCATCTTGAAACCATTTTTATGGTTTAACATCTCTGCCTGCTGGATCTATGTCATCTGCTGAACTCTCATCTTGAAACCATTTCTATGGTATAATATCTCTGCTTGCAGGATCCATGTCATCTGCTGAACTCTCATCTTGAAACCATTTCTATGGTATAACATCTCTGCTTGCTGGATCTGTGTCATCTGCTGAACACTCATCTTGAAACCATTTCTATGGTATAACATCTCTGCTTGCTGGATCTATGTCATCTGCTGAACTCTCATCTTGAAACCATTTCTATGGTATAGCATCTCTGCTTGCTCGATCTATGTCATCTGCTGAACTCTCCTCTTGAAACCATTTCTATGGTATAACATTTCTGCTTGCTGGATCTGTGTCATCTGCTGAACTCTCATCTTGAAACCATTTCTATGGTATAACATATCTGCTTGCTGGATCTATGTCATCTGCTGAACTCTCACCTTGAAACCATTTCTATGGTATAACATCTCTGCTTGCTGGATCTATGTAATCTGCTGAACTCTCATCTTGAAACAATTTCTATGGTATAACATCTCTGCTTGCTGGATCTATGTCATCTGCTCAACTCTCATCTTGAAACCATTTCTATGGTATAACATCTCTGCTTGCTCGATCTATGTCATCTGCTGAACTCTCATCTTGAAACCATTTCTATGGTATAACATCTCTGCTTGCTGGATCTATGTCATCTGCTGAACTCTCATCTTGAAACCATTTCTATGGTATAATATCTCTGCTTGCTGGATCTATGGCATCTGCTGAACTCTCATCTTGAAACCATATCTATGGTATAACATCTCTGCTTGCTGGATCTATGTCATCAGTTGAACTCTCATCTTGAAACCATTTCTATGGTACAACATCTCTGCTTGCTGGATCTATGTCACCTGCTGAACTCTCATCTTGAAACCATTTCTATGGTATAACATCTCTGCTTGCTGGATCTATTTCATCTGCTGAACTCTCATCTTGAAACCATTTCTATGGTATAACATCTCTGCTTGCTGGATCTATGTCATCTGCTGAACTCTCATCTTGAAACCATTTCTATGGTTTAACATCTCTGCCTGCTGGATCTATGTCATCTGCTGAACTCTCATCTTGAAACCATTTCTATGGTATATCATCTCTGCTTCCAGGATCCATGTCATCTGCTCAACTCTCATCTTGAAACCATTTCTATGGTATAACATCTCTGCTTGCTGGATCTGTGTCATCTGCTGAACTCTCATCTTGAAACCATTTCTATGGTATAACATCTCTGCTTGCTGGATCTATGTCATCTGCTGAACTCTCATCTTGAAACCATTTCTATGGTATAGCATCTCTGCTTGCTGGATCTATGTCATCTGCTGAACTCTCCTCTTGAAACCATTTCTATGGTATATCATTTCTGCTTGCTGGATCTATGTCATCTGCTGAACTCTCATCTTGAAACCAATTCTATGGTATAACATCTCTGCTTGCTGGATCTATATCATCAGCTGATCTCTCATCTTGAAACCATTTCTATGGTATAACATCTCTGCTTGCTGGATCTATGTCATCAGCTGATCTCTCATCTTGAAACCATTTCTATGGTATAACATCTCTGCTTGCTGGATCTATGTCATCTGCTGAACTCTCATCTTGAAACCATTTCTATGGTTTAACATCTCTGCTTGCTGGATCTATGTCATCTGCTGAGCTCTCATCTTGAAACCATTTTTATGGTATAACATCTCTGCTTGCTCGATCTATGTCATCTGCTGAACTCTCGTCTTGAAACCATTTCTATGGTATAACATCTCTGCTTGCTGGATCTATGTCATCTGCTCAACTCTCATCTTGAAACCATTTCTATGGTATAACATCTCTGCTTGCTGGATCTATGTCATCTGCTGAACCCTCATCTTGAAACCATTTCTATGGTATAATATCTCTGCTTGCTGGATCTATGGCATCTGCTGAACTCTCATCTTGAATCCATATCTATGGTATAACATCTCTGCTTGCTGGATCTATGTCATCAGCTGAACTCTCATCTTGAAACCATTTCTATGGTACAACATCTCTGCTTGCTGGATCTATGTCACCTGCTGAACTCTCATCTTGAAACCATTTCTATGGTATAACATCTCTGCTTGCTGGATCTATGTCATCAGCTGAACTCTCATCTTGAAACCATTTCTATGGTATAACATCTCTGCTTGCTGGATCTATGTCATCTGCTGAACTCTAATCTTGAAACCATTTCTATGGTATAACATCTCTGCTTGCTGGATCTATGTCATCTGCTGAACTCTCATCTTGAAACAATTTCTATGGTATAACATCTCTGCTTGCTGGATCTATGTCATCTGCTCAACTCTCATCTTGAAACCATTTCTATGGTATAACATCTCTGCTTGCTCGATCTATGTCATCTGCTGAACTCTCATCTTGAAACCATTTCTATGGTATAACATCTCTGCTTGCTGGATCTATGTCATCTGCTGAACTCTCATCTTGAAACCATTTCTATGGTATAATATCTCTGCTTGCTGGATCTATGGCATCTGCTGAACTCTCATCTTGAAACCATATCTATGGTATAACATCTCTGCTTGCTGGATCTATGTCATCAGCTGAACTCTCATCTTGAAACCATTTCTATGGTACAACATCTCTGCTTGCTGGATCTATTTCACCTGCTGAACTCTCATCTTGAAACCATTTCTATGGTATAACATCTCTGCTTGCTGGATCTATTTCATCTGCTGAACTCTCATCTTGAAACCATTTCTATGGTATAACATCTCTGCTTTCTGGACTTATGTCATCTGCTGAACTCTCATCTTGAAACCATTTCTATGGTTTAACATCTCTGCCTGCTGGATCTATGTCATCTGCTCAACTCTCATCTTGAAACCATTTCTATGGTATAACATCTCTGCTTGCAGGATCCATGTCATCTGCTGAACTCTCATCTTGAAACCATTTCTATGGTATAACATCTCTGCTTGCTGGATCTGTGTCATCTGCTGAACTCTCATCTTGAAACCATTTCTATGGTATAACATCTCTGCTTGCTGGATCTATGTCATCTGCTGAACTCTCATCTTGAAACCATTTCTATGGTATAGCATCTCTGCTTGCTGGATCTATGTCATCTGCTGAACTCTCCTCTTGAAACCATTTCTATGGTATAACATTTCTGCTTGCTGGATCTATGTCATCTGCTGAACTCTCATCTTGAAACCAATTCTATGGTATAACATCTCTGCTTGCTGGATCTATGTCATCTGCTGAACACTCATCTTGAAACCATTTCTATGGTATAACATCTCTGCTTGCTGGATCTATGTCATCTGCTCAACTCTCATCTTGAAACCATTTCTATGGTATAACATCTCTGCTTGCTCTATCTATGTCATCTGCTGAACTCTCATCTTGAAACCATTTCTATGGTATAACATCTCTGCTTGCTGGATCTATGTCATCTGCTGAACTCTCATCTTGAAACCATTTCTATGGTATAATATCTCTTCTTCCTGGATCTGTGGCATCTGCTGAACTCTCATCTTGAAACCATATCTATGGTATAACGTCTCTGCTTGCTGGATGTATGTCATCAGCTGAACTCTCATCTTGAAACCATTTCTATGGTACAACATCTCTGCTTGCTGGATCTATGTCACCTGCTGAACTCTCATCTTGAAACCATTTCTATGGTATAACATCTCTGCTTGCTGGATCTATTTCATCTGCTGAACTCTCATCTTGAAACCATTTCTATGGTATAACATCTCTGCTTGCTGGATCTATGTCATCTGCTGAACTCTCATCTTGAAACCATTTCTATGGTTTAACATCTCTGCCTGCTGGATCTATGTCATCTGCTGAACTCTCATCTTGAAACCATTTCTATGGTATAGCATCTCTGCTTGCTGGATCTATGTCATCTGCTGAACTCTCCTCTTGAAACCATTTCTATGGTATAACATTTCTGCTTGCTGGATCTATGTCATCTGCTGAACTCTCATCTTGAAACCATTTCTATGGTATAACATCTCTGCTTGCTGGATCTATGTCATCAACTGATCTCTCATCTTGAAACCATTTCTATGGTTTAACATCTCTGCTTTCTGGATCTATGTCATCTGCTGAACTCTCATCTTGAAACCATTTCTATGGTTTAACATCTCTGCTTGCTGGATCTATGTCATCTGCTGAGCTCTCATCTTGAAACCATTTCTATGGTATAACATCTCTGCTTGCTCGATCTATGTCATCTGCAGAACTCTCATCTTGAAACCATTTCTATGGTATAACATCTCTGCTTGCTGGATCTATGTCATCTGCTGAACTCACATCTTGAAACAATTTCTTTGGTATAACATCTCTGCTTGCTGGATCTATTTCATCTGCTGAATTCTAATCTTGAAACCATTTCTATGGTATAGCATCTCTGCTTGCTGGATCTATGTCATCTGCTGAACTCTCATCTTGAAACCATTTCTATGGTATAACATCTCTGCTTGCTGGATCTATGTCATCTGCTTAACTCTCATCTTGAAACCATTTCTATGGTTTAACATCTCTGCTTGCTGGATCTATGTCTTCTGCTGAACTCTCATCTTGAAACCATTTCTATGGTATAACATCTCTGCTTGCAGGATCCATGTCATCTGCTGAACTCTCATCTTGAAACCATTTCTATGGTATAACATCTCTGCTTGCTGGATCTGTGTCATCTGCTGAACTCTCATCTTGAAACCATATCTATGGTATAACATCTCTGCTTGCTGGATCTATGTCATCTGCTGAACTCTCATCTTGAAACCATTTCTATGATAAAGCATCTCTGCTTGCTGGATCTATGTCATCTGCTGAACTCTCCTCTTGAAACCATTTCTATGGTATAACATTTCTGCTTGCTGGATCTATGTCATCTGCTGAACTCTCATCTTGAAACCAATTCTATGGTATAACATCTCTGCTTGCTGGATCTGTGTCATCTGCTGAACTCTCATCTTGAAACCATTTCTATGGTATAACACCTCTGCTTCCTGGATCTATGTCATCTGCTGAACTCTCATCTTGAAACCATTTCTATGGTATAACATCTCTGCTTGCTGGATCTATGTCATCTGCTGAACTCTCATCTTGAAACCATTTCTATGGTATAACATCTCTGCTTGCTCGATCTATGTCATCTGCTGAGCTCTCATTTTGAAACCATTTCTATGGTACAACATCTCTGCTTGCTCGATCTATGTCATCTGCTGAACTCTCATCTTGAAACCATTTCTATGGTATAACATCTCTGCTTGCTGGATCTATGTCATCTGCTGAACTCTCATCTTGAAACCATTTCTATGGTATAACATCTCTGCTTGCTGGATTTATTTCATCTGCTGAATTTTCATCTAGAAACCATTTCTATGGTATAGTATCTCTGCTTGCTGGATCTATGTCATCTGCTGAACTCTCATCTTGAAACCATTTCTATGGTATAACATCTCTGCTTGCTGGATCTATGTCATCTGCTTAACTCTCATCTTGAAACCATTTCTATGGTTTAACATCTCTGCTTGCTGGATCTATGTCATCTGCTGAACTCTCATCTTGAAACCATTTGTATGGTATAACATCTCTGCTTGCAGGATCCATGTCATCTGCTGAACTCTCATCTTGAAACCATTTCTATGGTATAACATCTCTGCTTCCTGGATCTGTGTCATCTGCTGAACTCTCATCTTGAAACCATTTCTATGGTATAATATCTCTGCTTGCTGGACCTATGTCATCTGCTGAACTCTCATTTTGAAACCATTACTATGGTATAGCATCTCTGCTTGCTGGATTTATGTCATCTGCTGAACTCTCCTCTTGAAACCATTTCTATGGTATAACATTTCTGCTTGCTGCATCTATGTCATCTGCTGAACTCTCATCTTGAAACCAATTCTATGGTATAACATCTCTGCTTGCTGGATCTATGTCATCTGCTTAACTCTCATCTTGAAACCATTTCTTTGGTATAACATCTCTGCTTGCTCGATCTATGTCATCTGCTGAACTCTCATCTTGAAACCATTTCTATGGTATAACATCTCTGCTTGCTCGATCTATGTCATCAGCTGAACTCTCATCATGAAACCATTTCTATGGTATAACATCTCTGCTTGCTGGATCTATGTCATCTGCTGAACTCTCATCTTGAAACCATTTCTATGGTATAACATCTCTGCTTGCTGGATCTATGTCATCTGCCGAACTCTCATCTTGATACCATTTCTATTGTATAATATCTCTGCTTGCTGGATCTATGGCATCTGCTGAACTCTCATCTTGAAACCATTTCTATGGTATAACATCTCTGCTTGCTGGATCTATGTCATGAGCTGAACTCTCATCTTGAAACCATTTCTATGGTATAACATCTCTGCTTGCTGGATCTATGTCACCTTCGGAACTCTCATCTTGAAACCAATTCTATGGTATAACATCTTTGCTTGCTGGATCTATTTCATCTGCTGAACTCTCATCTTGAAACCATTTCTATGGTATAGTATCTCTGCTTGCTGGATCTATGTCATCTGCTGAAATATCATCTTGAAACCATTTCTATGGCATAACATCTCTGCTTGCTGAATCTATGTCATCAGCTGAACGCTCATCTTGAAACCATTTCTATGGTATAACATCTCTGCTTGCTGGATCTATGTCATCTGCTGAACTCTCATCTTGAAACCATTTCTATGGTATAACATCTCTGCTTGCTGGATCTATGTCATCTGCTGAACTCTCATCTTGAAATGAATTCTATGGTATAACATCTCTGCTTGCTGGATCTATGTCATCTGCTGAACTCTCCTCTTGAAACCATTTCTATGGTATAACATCTCTGCTTGCTGGATCTGTGTCATCTGCTGAACTCTCATCTTGAAACCATTTCTATGGTATAACATCTCTGCTTGCTGGATCCATGTCACCTGCTGAACTCTCTTCTTGAAACCATTTCTATGGTATAACATCTCTGCTTGCTGGATCTATGTCATCAGCTGAAGTCTAATCTTGAAACGATTTCTATGGTATAACATCTCTGCTTGCTGGATCTATGTAATCTGCTGAACTCTCATCTTGAAACCATTTCTATGTTATAACATCTCTGCTTGCTGGATCTATGTCATCAGCTGAGCTCTCATCTTGAAACCATTTCTATGGTATAACATCTCTGCTTGCTGGATCTATGTCACCTGCTGAACTCTCATCTTGAAACCATTTCTATGGTATAACATCTCTGCTTGCTGGATCTGTTTCATCTGCTGAACTCTCATCTTGAAACCATTTCTATGGTATAGCATCTCTGCTTGCTGGATCTATGTCATCTGCTGAACTCTCATCTTGAAACCATTTCTATGGTTTAACATCTATGCTTGCTGGATCTATGTCATCTGCTGAACTCTCATCTTGAATGCGTTTCTATGGTATAACATCTCTGTTTGAAGGATCCATGTCATCTGCTGTACTCTCATCTTGAAAGCATTTCTATGGTATAACATCTCTGCTTGCTGGATCTGTGTCATCTGCTGAACTCTCATCTTGAAACCATTTCTATGGTAAAGCATCTCTGCTTGCTGGATCTATGTCATCTGCTGAACTCTCATCTTGAAACCATTTCTATGGTATAACATCTCTGCTTGCTGGATCTATGTCATCTGCTGAACTCTCATCTTGAAACTATTTCTATGGTATAACATCTTTGCTTGCTGGATCTATGTCATCTGCTGAACTCTCATCTTGAAACCATTTCTATGGTATAACATCTCTGCTTGCTCGATCCATGTCATCTGCTGAGCTCTCATCTTGAAACCATTTCTATGGTATAACATCTCTGCTTGCTCGATCTATGTCATCTGCTGAACTCTCATCTTGAAACCATTTCTATGGTATAACATCTCTGCTTGCTGGATCTATGTCATCTGCTGAACTCTCATCTTGAAACCATTTCTATGGTATAACATCTCTGCTTGCTGGATCTATTTCATCTGCTGAATTCTCATCTTGAAACCATTTCTATGGTATAGTATCTCTGCATGCTGGATCTGTGTCATCTGCTTAACTCTCATCTTGAAACCATTTCTATGGTTTAACATCTCTGCTTGCTGGATCTATGTCATCTGCTGAACTCTCATCTTGAAACCATTTCTATGGTATAACATCTCTGCTTGCAGGATCCATGTCATCTGCTGAACTCTCATCTTTAAACCATTTCTATGATATAACATCTCTGCTTGCTGGATCTGTGTCATCTGCTGAACTCTCATCTTGAAACCATTTCTATGGTATAACATCTCTGCTTGCTGGATCTATGTCATCTTCTGAACTCTCATCTTGAAACCATTTCTATGGTACAACATCTCTGCTTGCTGGATCTATGTCACCTGCTGAACTCTAATCTTGAAACAATTTCTATGGTATAACATCTCTGCTTGCTGGATCTATGTCATCAGCTGAACTCTCATCTTGAAACCATTTCTATGGTATAACATCTCTGCTTGCTGGATCTATGTCATCTGCTGAACTCTCATCTTGAAACCATTTCTATGGTATAGCATCTCTGCTTCCTGGATCTATGTCATCTGCTGAACTCTCATCTTGAAACCATTTCTATGGTATAACATCTCTGCTTGCTGGATCTATGTCATCTGCTTAACTCTCATCTTGAAACCATTTCTATGGTTTAACATCTCTGCTTGCTGGATCTATGTCTTCTGCTGAACTCTCATCTTGAAACCATTTCTCTGGTATAACATCTCTGCTTGCAGGATCCATGTCATCTGCTGAACTCTCATCTTGAAACCATTTCTATGGTATAACATCTCTGCTTGCTGGATCTGTGTCATCTGCTGAACTCTCATCTTGAAACCATTTCTATGGTATAACATCTCTGCTTGCTGGATCTATGTCATCTGCTGAACTCTCATCTTGAAACCATTTCTATGGTAAAGCATCTCTGCTTGCTGGATCTATGTCATCTGCTGAACTCTCCTCTTGAAACCATTTCTATGGTATAACATTTCTGCTTGCTGGATCTATGTCATCTGCTGAACTCTCATCTTGAAACCAATTCTATGGTATAACATCTCTGCTTGCTGGATCTGTGTCATCTGCTGAACTCTCATCTTGAAACCATTTCTATGGTATAACACCTCTGCTTCCTGGATCTATGTCATCTGCTGAACTCTCATCTTGAAACCATTTCTATGGTATAACATCTCTGCTTGCTGGATCTATGTCATCTGCTGAACTCTCATCTTGAAACCATTTCTATGGTATAACATCTCTGCTTGCTCGATCTATGTCATCTGCTGAGCTCTCATCTTGAAACCATTTCTATGGTACAACATCTCTGCTTGCTCGATCTATGTCATCTGCTGAACTCTCATCTTGAAACCATTTCTATGGTATAACATCTCTGCTTGCTGGATCTATGTCATCTGCTGAACTCTCATCTTGAAACCATTTCTATGGTATAACATCTCTGCTTGCTGGATTTATTTCATCTGCTGAATTCTCATCTTGAAACCATTTCTATGGTATAGTATCTCTGCTTGCTGGATCTATGTCATCTGCTGAACTCTCATCTTGAAACCATTTCTATGGTATAACATCTCTGCTTGCTGGATCTATGTCATCTGCTTAACTCTCATCTTGAAACCATTTCTATGGTTTAACATCTCTGCTTGCTGGATCTATGTCATCTGCTGAACTCTCATCTTGAAACCATTTGTATGGTATAACATCTCTGCTTGCAGGATCCATGTCATCTGCTGAACTCTCATCTTGAAACCATTTCTATGGTATAACATCTCTGCTTCCTGGATCTGTGTCATCTGCTGAACTCTCATCTTGAAACCATTTCTATGGTATAATATCTCTGCTTGCTGGACCTATGTCATCTGCTGAACTCTCATTTTGAAACCATTACTATGGTATAGCATCTCTGCTTGCTGGATTTATGTCATCTGCTGAACTCTCCTCTTGAAACCATTTCTATGGTATAACATTTCTGCTTGCTGCATCTATGTCATCTGCTGAACTCTCATCTTGAAACCAATTCTATGGTATAACATCTCTGCTTGCTGGATCTATGTCATCTGCTTAACTCTCATCTTGAAACCATTTCTTTGGTATAACATCTCTGCTTGCTCGATCTATGTCATCTGCTGAACTCTCATCTTGAAACCATTTCTATGGTATAACATCTCTGCTTGCTCGATCTATGTCATCAGCTGAACTCTCATCATGAAACCATTTCTATGGTATAACATCTCTGCTTGCTGGATCTATGTCATCTGCTGAACTCTCATCTTGAAACCATTTCTATGGTATAACATCTCTGCTTGCTGGATCTATGTCATCTGCCGAACTCTCATCTTGATACCATTTCTATTGTATAATATCTCTGCTTGCTGGATCTATGGCATCTGCTGAACTCTCATCTTGAAACCATTTCTATGGTATAACATCTCTGCTTGCTGGATCTATGTCATGAGCTGAACTCTCATCTTGAAACCATTTCTATGGTATAACATCTCTGCTTGCTGGATCTATGTCACCTTCGGAACTCTCATCTTGAAACCAATTCTATGGTATAACATCTTTGCTTGCTGGATCTATTTCATCTGCTGAACTCTCATCTTGAAACCATTTCTATGGTATAGTATCTCTGCTTTCTGGATCTATGTCATCTGCTGAAATATCATCTTGAAACCATTTCTATGGCATAACATCTCTGCTTGCTGGATCTATGTCATCAGCTGAACGCTCATCTTGAAACCATTTCTATGGTATAACATCTCTGCTTGCTGGATCTATGTCATCTGCTGAACTCTCATCTTGAAACCATTTCTATGGTATAGCATCTCTGCTTGCTGGACCTATGTCATCTGCTGAACTCTCATCTTGAAACCATTTCTATGGTATAACATCTCTGCTTGCTGGATCTATGTCATCTGCTGAACTCTCATCTTGAAATCAATTCTATGGTATAACATCTCTGCTTGCTGGATCTATGTCATCTGCTGAACTCTCCTCTTGAAACCATTTCTATGGTATAACATCTATGCTTGCTGGATCCATGTCACCTGCTGAACTCTCTTCTTGAAACCATTTCTATGGTATAACATCTCTGCTTGCTGGATCTATGTCATCTGCTGAACTTTCATCTTGAAACCATTTCTATGGTATAACATCTCTGCTTGCTGGATATATGTCATCTGCTGAACTCTCATCTTGAAACCATTTCTATGGTATAACATCTCTGCTTGCTGGATCTATGTCATCAGCTGAAGTCTAATCTTGAAACGATTTCTATGGTATAACATCTCTGCTTGCTGGATCTATGTAATCTGCTGAACTCTCATCTTGAAACCATTTCTATGGTATAACATCTCTGCTCGCTGGATCTATGTCATCTGCTGAACTCTCATCTTGAAACCTTTTCTATGGTATAATATCTCTGCTTGCTGGATCTATGTCATCTTCTGAACTCTCATCTTGAAACCATTTCTATGGTATAGCATCTCTGCTTGCTGGATCTATGTCATCTGCTGAACTCTCCTCTTGAAACCATTTCTATGGTATAATATCTCTGCTTGCTGGATCTATGGCATCTGCTGAACTCTCATCTTGAAACCATTTCTATGGTATAACATCTCTGCTTGCTGGATCTATGTCATCAGCTGAACTCTCATCTTGAAACCATTTCTATGGTATAACATCTCTGCTTGCTGGATCTATGTCATGTGCTGAACTCTCATCTTGAAACCATTTCTATGGTATAACATCTCTGCTTGCTGGATCTATGTCATCTGCTGAACTCTCATCTTGAAACCATTTCTATGGTATAGCATCTCTGCTTGCTGGATCTATGTCATCTGCTGAAATCTCCTCTTTAAACCATTTCTGTGGTATAACATCTCTGTTTGCTGGATCTATGTCATCTGCTGACCTCTCATCTTGAAACCATTTCTATGGTATAATGTGTCTGATTGCTGTATCTGTGCTCTGTTATTTGATGCAATGTATTCAGTAGTCACTGTCTGTCCTTCCATCATTGTAGACTTTATCTGATGGTGAAAGGTGTTATACTGTGTTAGGCATAGTGTGTTAGGTCTGTGTCTTTGATCAGCTATCCACTCCCTGGTGAGCTGAGCAGCTGCCAATTTAGTCACAAGCAGCTCCCACAATCCCTCTCATCTGATGCTATAGTCCTTCCTATAAATCTAGATGCACCATTAGGGGTGCACGCACGTGTCCTCTTCAGCAAAGTGTCCTGTTCAACAAGTGTTTGACAGTCATTTCAATGGCAGTCATTCAGGGCAGGAGTCAGGTAACCGACACTTTATACTCTCTTCTAACTATGTACTTTACTCCTGCATCCATATTCCTGTGTCCTTTTTTTCATCCACATTGACCGCCCTATCCCCCCTCCATCATCACTCATCCATATCTGCCCCTCTCTCCTTCCCTCTCCTATGTACAGCTCCCATGCTCTTTTGAACTTCCTGAAAAATCTCACTCTATCTTATCCAAAGGTATTGCACAGGAAATCATATCACAAATCCAAAAACTATCTGCTCTTTCTCTTTTAACTGCTACTACTCATTTCAGGGGATATCTCTTCTAGCCCCGGACCACCCTCCACCAACCTCAACCTCTCCCTTACCTCACATCGAAACCCTGCTAACCTTATTAACATCAGCTGTACTCCTTCATCTACCTCCTTCAATTGCGCACTGAGGAATCCACGGTCTATATGCAACAAGCTTCCTTTCCTGCACAATTACTTTCTGACCAACGCTTTCAATCTGCAGGCCCTCACTGAAACCTGGATCCAGGATTCTGACACTGTCTCCCCTGCTGCTATTTCTCATGGTGGCCTGCATTTTTCCCATTCCCTGAGACCTGCAAACAGACTTGGTGGTGGGGTCGGCATACTCCTGTCCCCACATTGCACCTTCCAGGTCATCCCCCCAGCACCATCACTCTCATTCCCTTCTTTTGAGGTCCACACAATCAGGCTCTTCCATCCCCTCTCCCTCAGAGTAGCGGTCGTATACCGTTCCCCAGGCTCACCCACCCAGTTCCTTGACCATTTTTCTGCCTGGCTGCCGCACTTCATGTCCTCAGATTTACCAACCCTTATCCTGGGAGACTTCAACATCCCCATAAACATCCCCACCTCCTCATCCGCATCCCAGCTTCTATCTTTAACCACTTCTCTTGGCCTCTCACAGCTATCAACCTCTGAGACACACAAAGATGGAAACACCCTTGATCTGGTCTTTGTCCGGCTTAGTTCAATCCCCCACCTAAATAACTCCCCTCTTCCCCTCTCTGATCATAACATTCTCTCTGTCACACTCACAAATCCTTGCCTGCCCCAGCACACTCCTACCTATCACACATTCAGAATTCTACAAGCCATTAACCCTCATACACTTACAGACTCCCTTCACTCATCACTGTCCCCAATCTCCTCTTTTTCCTGTCCTGATCTGGCTGTAAACCACTACAATGACACCCTCAGAAGCACGCTGGATCAAGTAGCGCCCGTCACCCTCAGAACCTCTAAACACAGAGCAAAACAGCCCTGGCTCACACCGCAAAGCCGATTTCTCCAGCGTTGCTCTAGAAGTGCCGAACGCCTATGGAGGAAAACTCGCACACTAGAAGACTTTATCCACTACAAATTTATGTTAAAAACATATAACGCTGCCCTTCAAAGCGCAGACCCCCATCACAGACATTTGTACCAAGTACTTGGCCTCCTACTTCACAGAGAAAATAGACACCATCCATCAGGAAATTAGCTCCCAGCCACCAAGAGCCGTGAATCCCATCCCTCCCCACATCCCCTCTGCATCACTCTCCACATATGACCCAATCACAGAAGACAAAGTCTCCAGGCTCCTCTCTTCTTCCCATCCCACTACATGCACCACTGACCCCATCCCCTCACATCTACTCCAGTCTCTTTCTTCAGTCGTCACTACTCGCCTAACTAAAATCTTCAACCTCTCCCTCTCTTCTGGTATCTTCCCCTCCTCCTTCAAACACTCCATCATTACTCCATTATTAAAAAAAGCCCTCTCTTGACCTTTCCTGCACAAACAACTACAGACCAGTCTCCAATCTTCCCTTCATCTCTAAACTCTTGGAGCGCCTGGTCTACTCCCGCCTTACCAGTTACCTCTCCACTCACTCTCTTCTAGACCCATCACAGTTCGGCTTCCATCCCCTATATTCTACAGAAACTGCACTCATCAAAGTAACCAATGACCTTCTGACAGCAAAATGTAATGGTGACCCTCATTCTTCTTGACCTCTCTGCAGCCTTTGACACCGTTGACCACCACCTCCTACTCTCTACGCTCCACTCAATCGGCATTAAGGACACTGCTCTCTCCTGGTTCTCCTTCTACCCATCTGACCGCTCTTTCAGTGTATCGTTCGCTGGCTCCACTTCTTCCCCTCTTCCTCTCACTATTGGGGTTCCTCAGGGTTCAGTCCTTGGCCCTCTTTTATTCTCTCTCTACACAGCCCCAGTTGAACAGACCATCAGCAAACTTGGTTTTCAGTACCATCTTTAAGCTGATGACACACAACTATACACCTCATCCCCTGACCTTACCTCCGCTGTACTACAGAACACCAGTGACTCTCTGGCCGCAGTTTCTAACATAATGTCCGCTCTCTACCTGAAACTCAACCTTTCCAAAACTGAACTTCTTCTACTCCCGCCGTCTGCTCACCTCTCTAAATCTGACATCTCTCTTTCCGTGTGTGGCACCACAATAATGCCGAGCCAGCAGGCGTGCTGTCTGGGCGTTGTGTTTGACACCAATCTTTCCTTCACCTTCCACATACAATCTCTTGCCCACTCTAGTCGCTTGCACCTGAAGAACATCTCTAGAATCCGCCACTTTCTCACCTTGAAAACAAAAAAAACCCTCACTGTTACCCTGATCCACTCCCGCCTCGACTACTGTAACTCTCTATTAATTGGCCTCCCCCTCATTCGACTTTCCCCCCTGCAGTCCATCTTTAATGCTGCTGCCAGGGTCATCTATTTGGCTAACCGTTACTCAGACTCCTCCGCTCTGTGCCAGTCATTGCACTGGCTGCCCATGAATTATAGGATCCAATTGAAATTGCTTGTTCTCACCCACAAAGCTCTCCACAGTGCGGCACCACCCTACATCTCTTCCCTCATTTCTGTTTATCGGCCTACCCGTTCTCTACGCTCCGCAAGCGACTTGCGACTAACATCCACACTAATCCGTACCTCCCACTATCTGCTTCAAAACTTCTCCTGAGCTGCACCTATTCTTTGAAATGCTCTACCCCAAGAAATTAGGATGAACCACAATTTACACAGTTTTAGGCGCTCCCTAAAAACACACCTGTTTAGGGCAGCCTATCACCTTCCCTAATCGAAGTCCTTTATCTTCTTATAGCCCATCCCTTATTTCTCCACACAACTCTCCACCGAACCAAAAAGCACCACAAATACTGGCTGGTAATGAGCTCATGCAGCCTTTATCTATCCCTCATCCCCTCAAGATGGCTGGACCATCCTTGTAGATAAGCCATTGTACTTTGTGTCACCCCACGTCATTGTAGATTGTAAGCTCTTACGAGCAGGGTTGCCATTATTTTTGCTCTAATTATTGTATTATCTTTAGCTATGTTACTTATGACTATTGTTTATGAACCTGTGAATTGTTAAGCGCTGCGGAATATGTCGGCGCTATATAAATAAAGATTATTATTATTATTATATTATACAGGCTGCTCCTTAGGGCATGCAGAATAATGCACACCCTGTCCTAGGAGCTTACAATCTAATATACAATATATAGGCTGCTCTTGAGGGCATGCAGAATAATGCACACCCTGTCCTAGGAGCTTACAATCTAATATACAATATACAGACTGCTCCTGAGGGCATGCAGAATAATACACACCCTGTCCTAGGAGCTTACAATCTAATGTACAATATACAGACTGCTCCTGAGGGCATGCAGAATAATGTACACCCTGTCCTAGGAGCTTACAATCTAATAAACAATATATAGGCTGCTCCTGAGGGCATGCGGAATAATGCACACCCTGTCCTAGGAGCTTACAATCTAATATACAATATACAGACTGCTCCTGAGGGCATGCAGAATAATGTACACCCTGTCCTAGGAGCTTACAATCTAATATACAGTATACAGACTGCTCCTGAGGGCATGCAGAATAATGTACACCCTGTCCTAGGAGCTTACAATCTAATATACAATATATAGACTGCTCCTGAGGGCATGCAGAATAATGTACACCCTGTCCTAGGAGCTTACAATCTAAAATACAATATATAGACTGCTCTTGACGGCATGCAGAATAATGTACACCCTGTCCTAGGAGCTTACAATCTAATATACAATATACAGACTGCTCCTGAGGGCATGCAGAATAATGTACACCTTGTCCTAGGAGCTTACAATCTAATATACAGTATACAGACTGCTCCTGAGGGCATGCAGAATAATGCACACCCTGTCCTAGGAGCTTACAATCTAATAAACAATATACAGACTGCTCCTGAGGGCATGCAGAATAATGTACACCCTGTCCTAGGAGCTTACAATCTAATATACAATATACAGACTGCTCCTGAGGGCATGCAGAATAATGCACACCCTGTCCTAGGAGCTTACAATCAAATATACAATATACAGACTGCTCCTGAGGGCATGCAGAATAATGCACACCCTGTCCTAGGAGCTTACAATCTAATATACAGTATACAGACTGCTCCTGAGGGCATGCAGAATAATGCACACCCTGTCCTAGGAGCTTACAATCTAATATACAATATATAGGCTGCTCTTGAGGGCATGCAGAATAATGCACACCCTGTCCTAGGAGCTTACAATCTAATATAAAATATATAGACTGCTCCTGAGGGCATGCGGAATAATGCACACCCTGTCCTAGGAGCTTACAAACTAATATACAATATACAGACTGCTCCTGAGGGCATGCAGAATAATGTACACCCTGTCCTAGGAGCTTACAATCTAATATACAGTATACAGACTGCTCCTGGGGGCATGCAGAATAATGCACACCCTGTCCTAGGAGCTTACAATCTAATATACAATATATAGACTGCTCCTGAGGGCATGCAGAATAATGTACACCCTGTAATAGGAGCTTACAATCTAATATACAATATATAGACTGCTCCTGAGGGCATGCAGAAAAATGTACACCCTGTAATAGGAGCTTACAATCTAAAATACAATATATAGACTGCTCTTGACGGCATGCAGAATAATGTACACCCTGTCCTAGGAGCTTACAATCTAATATACAATATACAGACTGCTCCTGAGGGCATGCAGAATAATGTACACCCTGTCCTAGGAGCTTACAATCTAATATACAGTATACAGACTGCTCCTGAGGGCATGCAGAATAATGCACACCCTGTCCTAGGAGCTTACAATCTAATATACAATATACAGACTGCTCCTGAGGGCATGCAGAATAATGTACACCCTATCCTAGGAGCTTACAATCTAATATACAATATACAGACTGCTCCTGAGGGCATGCAGAATAATGCACACCCTGTCCTAGGAGCTTACAATCTAATATACAGTATACAGACTGCTCCTGAGGGCATGCAGAATAATGCACACCCTGTCCTAGGAGCTTACAATCTAATATACAGTATACAGGCTGCTCCTGAGGGCATGCAGAATAATGCACACCCTGTCCTAGGAGCTTTACAGCCTAATAAACAATATACAGACTGCTCCTGAGGGCATGCAGAATAATGCACACCCTGTAATAGGAGCTTACAATCTAATATACAATATACAGACTGCTCCTGAGGGCATGCAGAAAAATGCACACCCTGTCCTAGGAGCTTACAATCTAATATACAGTATACAGGCTGCTCCTGAGGGCATGCAGAATAATGCACACCCTGTCCTAGGAGCTTACAATCTAATATACAATATACAGGCTGCTCCTGAGGGCATGCAGAATAATGTACACCCTGTCCTAGGAGTTTACAATCTAATATACAATATACAGGCTGCTCCTGAGGGCATGCAGAATAATGCACACCCTGTCCTAGGAGTTTACAATCTAATATACAATATACAGACTGCTCCTGAGGGCATGCAGAATAATGCACACCCTGTCCTAGGAGCTTACAATCTAATATACAATATATAGGCTGCTCCTGAGGGCATGCAGAATAATGCACACATTCCGTCCTAGGAGCTTACAATCTAATATACAATATATAGGCTGCTCCTGAGGGCATGCAGAATAATGCACACCCTGTCCTAGGAGCTTAGAATCTAATATACAATATATAGGCTGCTCTTGAGGGCATGCAGAATAATGCACACCCTGTCCTAGGAGCTTACAATCTAATATAGAATATATAGGCTGCTCCTGAGGGCATGCGGAATAATGCACACCCTGTCCTAGGAGCTTACAATCTAATATACAATATACAGACTGCTCCTGAGGGCATGCAGAATAATGCACACCCTGTCCTAGGAGCTTACAATCTAATATACAATATACAGACTGCTCCTGAGGGCATGCAGAATAATGCACACCCTGTCCTAGGAGCTTACAATCTAATATACAATATACAGACTGCTCCTGAGGGCATGCAGAATAATGTACATCCTGTCCTAGGAGCTTACAATCTAATATACAGTATACAGACTGCTCCTGAGGGCATGCAGAATAATGCACACCCTGTCCTAGGAGCTTACAATCTAATATACAGTATACAGACTGCTCCTGAGGGCATGCAGAATAATGTACACCCTGTCCTAGGAGCTTACAATCTAATATACAATATACAGACTGCTCCTGAGGGCATGCAGAATAATGTACACCCTGTCCTAGGAGCTTACAATCTAATATACAGTATACAGACTGCTCCTGAGGGCATGCAGAATAATGCACACCCTGTCCTAGGAGCTTACAATCTAATATACAATATACAGACTGCTCCTGAGGGCATGCAGAATAATGTACACCCTGTCCCAGGAGCTTACAATCTAATATACAATATACAGACTGCTCCTGAGGGCATGCAGAATAATGCACACCCTGTCCTAGGAGCTTACAATCTAATATACAGTATACAGACTGCTCCTGAGGGCATGCAGAATAATGCACACCCTGTCCTAGGAGCTTACAATCTAATATACAGTATACAGGCTGCTCCTGAGGGCATGCAGAATAATGCACACCCTGTCCTAGGAGCTTTACAGCCTAATAAACAATATACAGACTGCTCCTGAGGGCATGCAGAATAATGCACACCCTGTAATAGGAGCTTACAATCTAATATACAATATACAGACTGCTCCTGAGGGCATGCAGAAAAATGCACACCCTGTCCTAGGAGCTTACAATCTAATATACAGTATACAGGCTGCTCCTGAGGGCATGCAGAATAATGCACACCCTGTCCTAGGAGCTTACAATCTAATATACAATATACAGGCTGCTCCTGAGGGCATGCAGAATAATGTACACCCTGTCCTAGGAGCTTACAATCTAATATACAATTTATAGGCTGCTCCTGAGGGCATGCAGAATAATGCACACCCTGTCCTAGGAGCTTACAATCTAATATACAATATATAGGCTGCTCTTGAGGGCATGCAGAATAATGCACACCCTGTCCTAGGAGCTTACAATCTAATATAGAATATATAGGCTGCTCCTGAGGGCATGCGGAATAATGCACACCCTGTCCTAGGAGCTTACAATCTAATATACAATATACAGACTGCTCCTGAGGGCATGCAGAATAATGCACACCCTGTCCTAGGAGCTTACAATCTAATATACAATATACAGACTGCTCCTGAGGGCATGCAGAATAATGTACATCCTGTCCTAGGAGCTTACAATCTAATATACAGTATACAGACTGCTCCTGAGGGCATGCAGAATAATGCACACCCTGTCCTAGGAGCTTACAATCTAATATACAGTATACAGACTGCTCCTGAGGGCATGCAGAATAATGTACACCCTGTCCTAGGAGCTTACAATCTAATATACAATATACAGACTGCTCCTGAGGGCATGCAGAATAATGTACACCCTGTCCTAGGAGCTTACAATCTAATATACAATATACAGACTGCTCCTGAGGGCATGCAGAATAATGTACACCCTGTCCTAGGAGCTTACAATCTAATATACAGTATACAGACTGCTCCTGAGGGCATGCAGAATAATGCACACCCTGTCCTAGGAGCTTACAATCTAATATACAATATACAGACTGCTCCTGAGGGCATGCAGAATAATGTACACCCTGTCCTAGGAGCTTACAATCTAATATACAATATACAGACTGCTCCTGAGGGCATGCAGAATAATGCACACCCTGTCCTAGGAGCTTACAATCTAATATACAGTATACAGACTGCTCCTGAGGGCATGCAGAATAATGCACACCCTGTCCTAGGAGCTTACAATCTAATATACAGTATACAGGCTGCTCCTGAGGGCATGCAGAATAATGCACACCCTGTCCTAGGAGCTTTACAGCCTAATAAACAATATACAGACTGCTCCTGAGGGCATGCAGAATAATGCACACCCTGTAATAGGAGCTTACAATCTAATATACAATATACAGACTGCTCCTGAGGGCATGCAGAAAAATGCACACCCTGTCCTAGGAGCTTACAATCTAATATACAGTATACAGGCTGCTCCTGAGGGCATGCAGAATAATGCACACCCTGTCCTAGGAGCTTACAATCTAATATACAATATACAGGCTGCTCCTGAGGGCATGCAGAATAATGTACACCCTGTCCTAGGAGTTTACAATCTAATATACAATATACAGACTGCTCCTGAGGGCATGCAGAATAATGCACACCCTGTCCTAGGAGTTTACAATCTAATATACAATATACAGACTGCTCCTGAGGGCATGCAGAATAATGTACACCCTGTCCTAGGAGCTTACAATCTAATATACAATTTATAGGCTGCTCCTGAGGGCATGCAGAATAATGCACACCCTGTCCTAGGAGCTTACAATCTAATATACAATATATAGGCTGCTCTTGAGGGCATGCAGAATAATGCACACCCTGTCCTAGGAGCTTACAATCTAATATAGAATATATAGGCTGCTCCTGAGGGCATGCGGAATAATGCACACCCTGTCCTAGGAGCTTACAATCTAATATACAATATACAGACTGCTCCTGAGGGCATGCAGAATAATGCACACCCTGTCCTAGGAGCTTACAATCTAATATACAATATACAGACTGCTCCTGAGGGCATGCAGAATAATGTACATCCTGTCCTAGGAGCTTACAATCTAATATACAGTATACAGACTGCTCCTGAGGGCATGCAGAATAATGCACACCCTGTCCTAGGAGCTTACAATCTAATATACAGTATACAGACTGCTCCTGAGGGCATGCAGAATAATGTACACCCTGTCCTAGGAGCTTACAATCTAATATACAGTATACAGACTGCTCCTGAGGGCATGCAGAATAATGCACACCCTGTCCTAGGAGCTTACAATCTAATATACAATATATAGACTGCTCCTGAGGGCATGCAGAATAATGTACACCCTGTAATAGGAGCTTACAATCTAATATACAGTATACAGACTGCTCCTGAGGGCATGCAGAATAATGTACACCCTGTAATAGGAGCTTACAATCTAATATGCAATATATAGACTGCTCTTGACGGCATGCAGAATAATGTACACCCTGTCCTAGGAGCTTACAATCTAATATACAATATACAGACTGCTCCTGAGGGCATGCAGAATAATGTACACCCTGTAATAGGAGCTTACAATCTAATATGCAATATATAGACTGCTCTTGACGGCATGCAGAATAATGTACACCCTGTCCTAGGAGCTTACAATCTAATATACAATATACAGACTGCTCCTGAGGGCATGCAGAATAATGTACACCCTGTCCTAGGAGCTTACAATCTAATATACAGTATACAGACTGCTCCTGAGGGCATGCAGAATAATGCACACCCTGTCCTAGGAGCTTACAATCTAATATACAATATACAGACTGCTCCTGAGGGCATGCAGAATAATGTACACCCTGTCCTAGGAGCTTACAATCTAATATACAGTATACAGACTGCTCCTGAGGGCATGCAGAATAATGCACACCCTGTCCTAGGAGCTTACAATCTAATATACAGTATACAGACTGCTCCTGAGGGCATGCAGAATAATGCACACCCTGTCCTAGGAGCTTACAATCTAATATACAATATATAGACTGCTCCTGAGGGCATGCAGAATAATGTACACCCTGTCCTAGGAGCTTACAATCTAATATACAATATACAGGCTGCTCCTGAGGGCATGCAGAATAATGTACACCCTGTAATAGGAGCTTACAATCTAATATACAATATATAGACTGCTCTTGACGGCATGCAGAATAATGTACACCCTGTCCTAGGAGCTTACAATCTAATATACAATATACAGACTGCTCCTGAGGGCATGCAGAATAATGTACACCCTGTCCTAGGAGCTTACAATCTAATATACAGTATACAGACTGCTCCTGAGGGCATGCAGAATAATGCACACCCTGTCCTAGGAGCTTACAATCTAATATACAATATACAGACTGCTCCTGAGGGCATGCAGAATAATGTACACCCTGTCCTAGGAGCTTACAATCTAATATACAATATACAGACTGCTCCTGAGGGCATGCAGAATAATGCACACCCTGTCCTAGGAGCTTACCATCTAATATACAGTATACAGACTGCTCCTGAGGGCATGCAGAATAATGCACACCCTGTCCTAGGAGCTTACAATCTAATATACAGTATACAGGCTGCTCCTGAGGGCATGCAGAATAATGCACACCCTGTAATAGGAGCTTACAATCTAATATACAATATACAGACTGCTCCTGAGGGCATGCAGAATAATGCACACCCTGTAATAGGAGCTTACAATCTAATATACAATATACAGACTGCTCCTGAGGGCATGCAGAATAATGCACACCCTGTCCTAGGAGCTTACAATCTAATATACAGTATACAGGCTGCTCCTGAGGGCATGCAGAATAATGCACACCCTGTCCTAGGAGCTTACAATCTAATATGCAATATACAGACTGCTCCTGAGGGCATGCAGAATAATGCACACCCTGTCCTAGGAGCTTACAATCTAATATACAGTATACAGGCTGCTCCTGAGGGCATGCAGAATAATGCACACCCTGTCCTAGGAGCTTACAATCTAATATACAATATACAGGCTGCTCCTGAGGGCATGCAGAATAATGTACACCCTGTCCTAGGAGATAACAATCTAATATACAATATACAGACTGCTCCTGAGGGCATGCAGAATAATGTACACCCTGTCCTAGGAGCTTACAATCTAATATACAATATATAGGCTGCTCCTGAGGGCATGCAGAATAATGCACACCCTGTACTAGGAGCTTACAATCTAATATACAATATACAGACTGCTCCTGAAGGCATGCAGAATAATGTACACCCTGTCCTAGGAGTAAACAATCTAATATACAATATATAGGCTGCTCCTGGGGGCATGCAGAATAATGTACACCCTGTCCTAGGAGCTTACAATCTAATATACAATATACAGACTGCTCCTGAGGGCATGCAGAATAATGCGCACCCTTTCCTAGGAGCTTACAATCTAATATACAATATACAGGCTGCTCCTGAGGGCATGCAGAATAATGCACACCCTGTCCTAGGAGCTTACAATCTAATATACAATATACAGACTGCTCCTGAGGGCATGCAGAATAATGTACACCCTGTCCTAGGAGCTTACAATCTAATATACAATATACAGGCTGCTCCTGAGGGCATGCAGAATAATGTACACCCTGTCCTAGGAGCTTACAATCTAATATACAATATACAGACTGCTCTTGAGGGCATGCAGAATAATGTACACCCTGTCCTAGGAGCTTACAATCTAATATACAATATACAGACTGCTCCTGAGGGCATGCAGAATAATGCACACCCTGTCCTAGGAGCTTACAATCTAATATACAGTATACAGACTGCTCCTGAGGGCATGCAGAATAATGCACACCCTGTCCTAGGAGTTTACAATCTAATATACAATATACAGGCTGCTCCTGAGGGCATGCAGAATAATGCACACCCTGTCCTAGGAGCTTTCAATCTAATATACAATATACAGACTGCTCCTGAGGGCATGCAGAATAATGTACACCCTGTCCTAGGAGCTTACAATCTAATATACAGTATACAGACTGCTCCTGAGGGCATGCAGAATAATGTACACCCTGTCCTAGGAACTTACAATCTAATATACAATATACAGACTGCTCCTGAGGGCATGCAGAATAATGTACACCCTGTCCTAGGAGCTTACAATCTAATATACAGTATACAGACTGCTCCTGAGGGCATGCAGAATAATGTACACCCTGTCCTAGGAACTTACAATCTAATATACAATATACAGACTGCTCCTAAGGGCATGCAGAATAATGTACACCCTGTCATAGGAGCTTACAATCTAATATACAATATATAGGCTGCTCCTGAGGGCATGCAGAATAATGTACACCCTGTCCTAGGAGCTTACAATCTAATATACAGTATACAGACTGCTCCTGAGGGCATGCAGAATAATGTACACCCTGTCCTAGGAGCTTACAATCTAATATACAGTATACAGACTGCTCCTGAGGGCATGCAGAATAATGTACACCCTGTCCTAGGAGCTTACAATCTAATATACAGTATACAGACTGCTCCTGAGGGCATGCAGAATAATGTACACCTTGTCCTAGGAGCTTACAATCTAATATACAATATACAGACTGCTCCTGAGGGCATGCAGAATAATGTACACCCTGTCCTAGGAGCTTACAATCTAATATACAGTATACAGACTGCTCCTGAGGGCATGCAGAATAATGTACACCCTGTCCTAGGAGCTTACAATCTAATATACAGTATACAGACTGCTCCTGAGGGCATGCAGAATAATGCACACCCTGTCCTAGCAGCTTACAATCTAATATACAATATACAGACTGCTCCTGAGGGCATGTAGAATAATGTACACCCTGTCCTAGGAGCTTACAATGTAATATACAATATATAGGCTGCTCCTGAGGGCATGCAGAATAATGTACACCCTGTCCTAGGAGCTTACAATCTAATATACAGTATACAGACTGCTCCTGAGGGCATGCAGAATAATGTACACCCTGTCCTAGGAGTTTACAATGTAATATACAATATATAGGCTGCTCCTGAGGGCATGCAGAATAATGCACACTCTGTCCTAGGAGCTTACAATCTAATATACAGTATACAGGCTGCTCCTGAGGGCATGCAGAATAATGTACATCCTGTCCTAGGAGCTTACAATCTAATATACAATATACAGGCTGCTCCTGAGGGCATGCAGAATAATGTACACCCTGTCCTAGGAGCTTACAATCTAATATACAGTATACAGACTGCTCCTGAGGGCATGCAGAATAATGTACACCCTGTCCTAGGAGCTTACAATCTAATATACAATATACAGGCTGCTCCTGAAAGCATGCAGAATAATGTACATCCTGTCCTAGGAGATTACAATCTATTATACAATATACAGACTGCTCCTGAGGGCATGCAGAATAATGCACACCCTGTCCCAGGAGCTTACAATCTAATATACAGTATACAGACTGCTCCTGAGGGCATGCAGAATAATGCACACCCTGTCCTAGGAGCTTACAATCTAATATACAATATACAGACTGCTCCAGAGGGCATGCAGAATAATGCACACCCTGTCCTAGGAGATTACAATCTATTATACAATATACAGACTGCTCCTGAGGGCATGCAGAATAATGTACACCCTGTCCTAGAAGCTTACAATCTAATATACAATATACAGACTGCTCCTGAGGGCATGCAGAATAATGTACACCCTGTCCTAGGAGCTTACAATCTAATATACAATATACAGACTGCTCCTGAGGGCATGCAGAATAATGCACACCCTGTCCTAGGAGCTTACAATCTAATATACAATATATAGAATGCTCCTGAGGGCATGCAGAATAATGTACACCCTGTCCTAGGAGCTTACAATCTAATATACAATATACAGGCTGCTCCTGAGGGCATGCAGAATAATGCACACCCTGTCCTAGGAGCTTACAATCTAATACACAATATACAGACTGCTCCTGAGGGCATGCAGAATAATGTACACCCTGTCCTAGGAGCTTACAATCTAATATATAGTATACAGACTGCTCCTGAGGGCATGCAGAATAATGTACACCCTGTCCTAGGAGCTTACAATCTAATATACAATATACAGGCTGCTCCTGAGGGCATGCAGAATAATGCACACCCTGTCCTAGGAGCTTACAATCTAATATACAGTATACAGACTGCTCCTGAGGGCATGCAAAATAATGCACACCCTGTCCTAGGAGCTTACAATCTAATATACAGTATATAGGCTGCTCCTGAGGGCATGCAGAATAATGTACACCCTGTCCTAGGAGCTTACAATCTAATATACAATATACATGTAGCACCCTGAGGATTCGGCTGCTACAGGAGTATTGCACCTCAGCCAGAGGTGTGATATTCCACTCCCGGGTAAGGATGGAGTGTGGAACTGAGCTCGGTAGGCTGCATGCACTACATACATCCCATTTCCGAGGGGCAGGCCGACGGTACTCCCACTTAGAAATGTGCAGGTACGACCGTGTCTGTCCCTGACTGGAGTGGGAGGGGGTTGGAACATCCCTGTAGTGTAGGGGCAGATAGGGGGAGCAGTCTGGGTAGTGATAGGAGCTCATTGGGTGCTGGTCACCTGAGCTCACACATAGAGGGATATATAAGGAGGGCACCAACTAAGATCAGGGTCAGTTGTCAGTCAGTGAAGTCTTTGTAGAGGTTTGGTCAGTCAGAGTCAGTCCATCAGACTTTGCAGAGCAGTGGAAGAAAGCAGAGGAGCAGAGCAGCCCCAGGCCCAGAGAGAGAGAGGAGAACGAAAGACCCAGAGGGGGAGAAAGAAGGAACTCTGAGAGCCCAAACTAAATCAACGGGTGAAGAGTTGGCACAAGGGTACCGGATCCCAAACTGGTGGAGGGCACTTATTCTCAGCCAGAGACCGGAGGCCGTGGGCAGAATCTGCCACGGCCACCCACCATATCCACCCGGATGGCAGACCACGCATAGGGTCAGGGAACCCAGAGACAAGGGTTTACCAACAAGAGGCCCGAGGGAGCCGGACTTAGGTGGATCCCTGGTGGGGAAGGCCAGAGACGAGGACAAGACAGAAAGGGAGCTCAGAACCACGCTCCAGAACTACTTGGGGGTTGGCCGAGTCCAGGACCTGGTGGACGCAGCACGGCTCGGGTGGTCACTCAAGGCCGGAGTGACCAGTACAACAACAGCAGTAAGTAAAAACCCTGAACTGCAGAACCCGACTCTGTCTCTCATTACCATCCTCCCTGCACCTCCACAACCACCATCCTCTGCACCTGACCCCCTGAGGCTATACCCCTCCCGTTGGGGGTTATACTACCGAAGCTGCACACACCATCAGCCTCAGCGGACCCTGCTGCAGCGGCGGCCGTAGTGACCGCAATTCAACGGGTGGCGTAGTCGACACAAAGAACTTTTAATAACATCTGTAGGACTGCCACACTCTGAGCTTGACACCCTGGGCACGGACCGGGTCACAGCCGCTCGGAAGACTACAACCCCCATCTGATCCGGCTCCGGGTATTCCCCCAAAGAATATGGCCCAGGGGGTGCGTCAACTTTGGCGTAGTCGGCAGGATTACGTGCCCGCAACAACCGGGTACTGCGTGCCTCAAGAAAAGTACACCGTTACCTCAAAAAGAAGTCTCCTGCCGGTTCCGGAGGGTCCACGCCATCCGACCCCATCACCAGTCGATTCCCGCCGGTTGTCCGCCATTAACAGCTTTTTCCCGCCATCTGCCGAGTTTCCCGCCACTGGGAGACGATTCCCGCCATTTCCCAAGATTTCCCGCCTTGGAAGAGCGGACGCCATTATGGGCGTGCCAGAGGACGGCAAGAGGCCACCTCCCATCGTGGGCCAGGACCGAAAATGGCGCCAAAAGTGGAAACCGCCCCCACCAACAGAGACTGTGATGCTAGAGGTGTCCGTCAGCGTAAAGGAACTGCCCCTGGAGCTGACAATCACCAACTTGCCCCGGGACCGCCCTCGAAGTGGGAGGAGACAGAACAAAAGTACGAAGATGGGTGCCGCCTGGAGCAGCCTGGAGCGAGCGCACCCGGAGACAAGGAGTCTAGAACGAGCGCACCCGGAGACGAGTAATATGGAGAAAGCTTACCCGTCAATGGAGAAAGAGCAGAGCAGCACCGGCCCGCTGGCCAGGAGCCTGCTGGAAGAAGAGCAGAGCAGCACCGACCCGTTGGTCAGGAGCCTGCTGGAAACCACGACCCCACTAGGCCTAGTGGAGGTCCTAGCACAGCTCCCCCGAGACCGGGAGTGTGCGCAGACCGCGCTGGAGGGCCTCGCAAGGGGGATGGCCCGGGTGCAGCGAGAGATATTGGCGGAGTGGAGCCGAGAGATGGCCCAGCAAACCGAGACCCGGAGCACGCCAACCAAGACGAGGAGACAGACCGCCTCTGAGGATGGCGCGGGAGGACCCAAGGCCGGAGACGGCGCCGAGAAGGGAGCCGAACGCATGGAGGCAGGTAAAGGGGACGTCTATACCCCAAACCGGGAAACCGCTTACCTGCCCCGGCTCCCCGTCGCAGAGCCCGAAAGTCCCCCTGCCGTGCCCGAAATCGCCATGTCACCGCCGCAGACTAGGCCCCAACCGGAAGCCGCCGCCGCGACCCCTGTGACGCCATGCGCAACTGACGCACCCCCTGGGCCATATTCTTTAGGGGAATACCCGGAGCCGGATCAGATGGGAGTTGTAGTCGCCGAGTGGCTGTGACCCGGTCCGTGCCCAGGGTGTCAAGCTCAGTTGTATGTGGCAGTCCTACAGATGTTATTAAGAGTTCTTTTGTGTCGACTACGCCACCCGTTGTGATGCGGTCACTGTGGCCGCCGCTGCAGCAGGGTCCGCTGAGGCTGATGGTGGGTGCGCAGCTTGGTGGGATAACCCCCAACGGGAGGGGTATAGCCTCAGGGGGGACAGGTGCAGAGGATGGGGGTTGTGGTGGTGCAGTGCAGACGGCAATTAAGACAGAGTCGGGTTGTGCAGTTAAGGGTGTTTACTTACTGCAGATGTTGTACTGGTCACTCCAGCTTTGAGTGACCACCCGAGCCGTGCTGCGTCCACCAGGTCCTGGATCCAGCCAACCCCCAAACAAGTCCGGAGCGTGGCCCTGAGCTCTCCTTCTGTCCCGTTCTCTGGCCGTCCCCACCAGTGATCCACCTAGGTCCAGCTCCCTCGGGCCTTCTGCTGGGACACCCTTGGCCTTGGGTTCCCTGACCCTTCATGTGGTATGCCTTCGGGGTGGATGTGGTGGGTGGCCGTGGCAGATGCTGCCCACGGCCTCCGGTCTCTGGCTAGGGTGTGTTTTCTGCCCCCACCAGTTTGGGATCCGGTACCCTGTGCCGACTCTTCACCCGGGGATTTAATTTGGGTTCTTGGAGTCCTCTTTTCTGTTTCTCCCTCTGGGTCTCTCTTCTCCTCTCTCACTCTGGGTCTCTCTTCTCCTCTGCTCGCTGACTTGTTCTCTGCATCTGACCCTGATCTTAGTTGGTGCCCTCCTTTTATATCCCTCTATGTGTGAGCTCAGGTGACCAGCACCCAATGAGCTCCTATCACTACCCAGACTGCACCCCCTATCTGCCCCTACACTACATGGGATGTTCCAACCCCCTCCCACTCCAGCCAAGGACAGACTCGGTCGTACCTGCACATTTCTAAGTGGGAGTACCGTCGGTCTGCCCTCCGGAAATGGGATGTATGTAGTGCATGCAGCCTACCGAGCTCAGTTCCACACTCCTTCCTTACCCGGGAGTGGAATATCACACCTCTGGGTTGAGGTGCAATACTCCTGTAGCAGCCGAATCCTCAGGGTGCTACATTCCCCCCTGGTAAATCACAGCACGTCCTCGGGCTGTAAGAGAAAACACCACAAAAACAACATTTTTTTTTTTCCATAATAACGAAACATATAAACTTCATAATAAACACTATATAGATATATATATAAATAACATTCTCGTAGAAAACATTCTTGCCCTCCGGCCACCGTGTATCTGATGACCGGGAAAGTGCGACAGTTCTCTGGAACACGTGGCTTTCCTAAAAACCAGTAGGGGGCGCTTTAGGAAGCGCAACTATATACAGGGGAAGTTGGCCGCTCTCAGTCCTCGGCCAGGTAAAGGGAAGGGAATGGCTGCTCACAGTCCTCAGCCTGGTATGGATACGGGATAACGGGTAAACAGTTCACTCATGCTGGTCCCAACGGGGACTATATATATGTAGCAACAGTTTCTTTGGTACCCGGTCGGGTAACTATTTACATCTACTGCTCTGCCGCACTCAACGGCGTCTTCCTCCTGCTCTTTGCTTGTAGCTGGTAGTAGCTTCAGACCCGTCCGGGTCCTCTTGCTCCTCCTCCTCACACCGCAACTCCTCCTCCGTCAGGCGGTGTACGTGGAGGGCGTAAGGTCCTTTGGCACACTTGTGCCGGGTGAAGGTGACCTCGTCTCCGATGTAGAGGTCACGACCTCTGTGACCCTCCGGCAGATGGGATTCAACGTCTCTGCGCGTTACAAAAACGTCACCGAAGGTGTTGCGGTTTCGGATGAAGCCCCACCCATGCTGCTGGTTGAACTTGATCACTGTCCCGATGGTGCGGGGACAATGCGCTGCACGGGGGTCCCTCCTGGTCCGGCTCTTCTGCTCGGCACTCCGTATTTGGGCCTGTTGTTCCCGGACCCGCCTCTCTCTCCGCTCCCTCGCAAACTCCTCGAGCTGCTGTCGGCAGCACTCAGCGCGCTCTGCCGCAGCTGCCCGGGTTTCTCCGGTGAACCCCATTAGATCTTCTCCCGTGGGGTCCCACGCAAATTGGGCTTCTTCCAGAGGAGGCGAGACCCGTGCCACGGGCTTCGGAGCCGGAATCAGGGGCTCACACAAGGGCCCTAGTCTCTGCTGCCGCTCCAGCTCATGGAATTCTTCGGGCCAGATGAAGGGCCGCCCGTCCGGCCATGTGAGCTGGCTAAGCAAGTCCTCCCCCAGATGTGGCACCCTTGGTTTTACGGGTGCGGGCGCGGTGGTGGTGGCGCCCGGGTTGCCCAGGCCTTGCGGCCAGGCCTGGGGCACCTGGAAGGTGAAGGGCACCGTTAATACGGCGGCGCCCTGGGCTACCTGGCCTTGCGACCAGGCCGGAGGCTCCGCGGAGGTAGGGGGCGCTGTTGGTGATGCGGCGCCCGGGGGTACTAGGCCTTGCGACCAGGCTGGTTGTATTTCCTGCTTTGTCACGCTCCGGGTCGAGGCGTGTGACGTCACAGGGGTCGCTGCGGCGGCTTCCGGTCGGGGCCTAGTCCATAGCGGTGACATGGCGGCTACGGGCACAGCAGGGGGACTTTCGGGCTCTGCGACGGGGAGCTGGGGCAGGTGGGCGGTTTCCCGGCTTGGGGTATAGGCGTCCCCTTTACCTGCCTCCTTGCGTCCGGCTCCCTTCTCGGCGCCGTCTCCGGCCTTGGGTCCTCCCGCGCCATCCTCAGAGGCGGTCTGTTTCCTCTTCCAGGGTAGCGTGCTCCGTTGACTGGTCTCAGCTTGCTGGGCCATCTCCCGGCTCCATTCCGCCAATATCTCGCGCTGTACCCGGGCCATCCTCCGTGCGAGGCCCTCCAGGGCAGTCTGTGCACACTCCCGGTCTCGGGGGAGCTGTGCAAGGACCTCCACTAGGCCTTGTGGGGTCGTGGTGTCTAGCAGGCTCCTGACCAACGGGTCGGTGCTGCTCTGCTCTTCTTCTAGCAGACTCCTGGCCAGCGGGCCGGTGCTGTTCTGCTTTCTCTCCATCTCCGGGTGCGCTCGCTCCAGACTGCTTGTTAGACTTCTTGTCTCCGGGTGCGCTCGCTCCAGACTGCTCCAGGCGGCACCCATCTTCGCTCTTTTCTTTCGTCTCCTCCCACTTCGAGGGCGGTCCCGGGGCAACTCGGTGACTGTCAGCTCCAGGGGTAGTTCTTTCACGCTGACAGACACCTCCAGCATCACAGTCTCTGTTGGTGGGGGCGGTTTCCACTTTTGGCGCCATTTTCTGTCCTGGCCCACGATGGGAGGCGGCCTCCTGCCCTCCTTTGGCACGCCCATAATGGCGTCCGCTGCTCTTCCAAGGCGGGAAAATGCTGGAAATGGCGGGAATCGCTTCCCAGTGGCGGGAAACTCGGCAGATGGCGGGAACAAGCTGGAAATGGCGGACAATCGGCGGGAAACGACTGGTGATGGAGTCCGATGGCGTGGACCCTCCGGAACCGGCGGGAGACTTCTTTCTGAGGTAAACTTGCACTTTTCTTCAGGCACGCAGTACCCGGGTGTTGCGGGCACGTAATCCTGCCGACTACGCCAAAGTTGACGCACCCCCTGGGCCATATTCTTTAGGGGAATACCCGGAGCCGGATCAGATGGGAGTTGTAGTCGCCGAGTGGCTGTGACCCGGTCCGTGCCCAGGGTGTCAAGCTCAGTTGTATGTGGCAGTCCTACAGATGTTATTAAGAGTTCTTTTGTGTCGACTACGCCACCCGTTGTGATGCGGTCACTGTGACCGCCGCTGCAGCAGGGTCCGCTGAGGCTGATGGTGGGTGCGCAGCTTGGTGGGATAACCCCCAACGGGAGGGGTATAGCCTCAGGGGGGACAGGTGCAGAGGATGGGGGTTGTGGTGGTGCAGTGCAGACGGCAATTAAGACAGAGTCGGGTTGTGCAGTTAAGGGTGTTTACTTACTGCAGATGTTGTACTGGTCACTCCAGCTTTGAGTGACCACCCGAGCCGTGCTGCGTCCACCAGGTCCTGGATCCAGCCAACCCCCAAACAAGTCCGGAGCGTGGCCCTGAGCTCTCCTTCTGTCCCGTTCTCTGGCCGTCCCCACCAGTGATCCACCTAGGTCCAGCTCCCTCGGGCCTTCTGCTGGGACACCCTTGGCCTTGGGTTCCCTGACCCTTCATGTGGTATGCCTTCGGGGTGGATGTGGTGGGTGGCCGTGGCAGATGCTGCCCACGGCCTCCGGTCTCTGGCTAGGGTGTGTTTTCTGCCCCCACCAGTTTGGGATCCGGTACCCTGTGCCGACTCTTCACCCGGGGATTTAATTTGGGTTCTTGGAGTCCTCTTTTCTGTTTCTCCCTCTGGGTCTCTCTTCTCCTCTCTCACTCTGGGTCTCTCTTCTCCTCTGCTCGCTGACTTGTTCTCTGCATCTGACCCTGATCTTAGTTGGTGCCCTCCTTTTATATCCCTCTATGTGTGAGCTCAGGTGACCAGCACCCAATGAGCTCCTATCACTACCCAGACTGCACCCCCTATCTGCCCCTACACTACATGGGATGTTCCAACCCCCTCCCACTCCAGCCAAGGACAGACTCGGTCGTACCTGCACATTTCTAAGTGGGAGTACCGTCGGTCTGCCCTCCGGAAATGGGATGTATGTAGTGCATGCAGCCTACCGAGCTCAGTTCCACACTCCTTCCTTACCCGGGAGTGGAATATCACACCTCTGGGTTGAGGTGCAATACTCCTGTAGCAGCCGAATCCTCAGGGTGCTACACAACGACCCCGAGCGTGGCCAAACAGGAAGCCACACCAGCCTGGTCGCAGGGCCTAGAATTCCCGGGCGCAGCATCACCAACAGCGCCCCCTACCTCCGCGGAGCCTCCGGCCTGGTCGCAAGGCCAGGTAGCCCAGGGCGCCGCCGTCCTAACGGTGCCCTTCACCTTCCAGGTGCCCCAGGCCTGGCCGCAAGGCCTGGGCAACCCGGGCGCCACCACCACCGCGCCCGCGCCCGTAAAACCAAGGGTGCCGCATCTGGGAGAGGATTTGTTTACCCAGCTCACATGGCCGGACGGGCAGCCCTTCATCTGGCCCGAAGAATACTACGAGCTGGAGCGGCAAAAGAGAGTAGGGCCCATGTGTGTACCCCTGATTCCGGCTCCGAAGCCCGTGACAAGGATCTCGCCCCCGCTTGAGGAGACCCAGTTTGAGTGGGACCCCACCGGAGAAGACCTAATGGGGTTCACTCAGGAGACCCGGGCAGCTGCAGTGGAGCGTGCGGAGTGCTGCCGCCAGCAGCTCGAGGAGTTTGCGAGGGAGCGGAGAGAGAGGCGGGTCCGAGAACAACAGGCCCAAATAAGGAGCGCCGAGCAGAAGAGCCGGACCAGGAGGGACCCCCGTGCAGCGCACAGTCCCCGCACCATCGGGACTGTAATCAAGTTCAACCTGCAGCATGGGTGGGGCTTTATTAGAGATCATAATACCCTCGGCGACGTCTTTGTTACGCGCAGAGACGTTGAGTCCCATCTGCCGGAGGGGCACAGAGGTCGTGACCTTTACATCGGGGACGAGGTCACCTTTACCCAGCACAAGTGTGCCAAAGGACCTTACGCCCTCCACGTGCATCGCCTGACGGAGGAGGAGTTGCGGTGTGAAGAGGAGGAGCAAGAGGACCCGGACGGGTCTGAAGCTACAGCTAAATACAAGGAAAGGACAGAAGGAGAGCTCAGGGCCACGCTCCGGACTTGTTTGGGGGTTGGCCGAGTCCAGGACCTGGTGGACGCAGCACGGCTCGGGTGGTCACTTGGAGCTAGAGTGACCGGAACATCTGCAGTAAGTAAACACCCTAAACTGCACAACCCGACTCCGTCTCTAATTGCCGTCTGCACTGCATCACCACAACCCCCATCCTCTGCACCTGTCCCCCTGAGGCTATACCCCTCCCGTTGGGGGTTATCCCATCAAGCTGCACTACACCATCAGCCTCAGCGGACCCTGCTGCAGCGGCGGCCACAGTGACCGCAACACAACGGGTGGCGTAGTCGACACAAAGAACTTTACAACATCTGTAGGACTGCCACACACACTGAGTTTGACACCCTGGGCACGGACCGGGTCACAGCCGCTCGGAAGACTACAACCCCCATCTGATCCGGCTCCGGATATTCCCTTAAAAGAATATGGCCCAGGGGGCGCGTCAACTAGGACGCCGTCGTTGAGGACGGTAGTGAAAGAGACTGTATATAGTTACCCGTAGGGGTACCAAGAAACTGTTGCTGCAAATATAGTCCCCGTTGGGACCAGCAGATGTGAACTGTTTACCCGTTTTACCCTTAATCCCACAGGCTGAGGACTGTGAGCAGCCATCCCTTTCCCTCTTTACCTGGCCGAGGACTGAGAGCGGCCACATTCCCCTGTACATAGTTGCGCTTCCTAAGGCGCCCCCTACTGGTTTTACCGGAAAACCGCTTTCAAGAAAAGAGACTGCCACACTTTGCCCGGTCATCAGTTGCACGGTGGCCGGAGGACGTACAGAGGGCAAGAATGTTTTATATGAGAATGTTATTTATAGAAAAAAGTTATGCTGCTGATATTTATAATGTTTCATATGTTTTATTATGTTTATATTGGAAAAAAAAAAAAAATGTATGTTTCTGTGGTGTTTTGTCTTTACAGCCCGAGGACGTGCTGTGATTTACCAGGGGGGAATGTAGCACCCTGAGGATTCGGCTGCTACAGGAGTATTGCACCTCAGCCAGAGGTGTGATATTCCACTCCCGGGTAAGGATGGAGTGTGGAACTGAGCTCGGTAGGCTGCATGCACTACATACATCCCATTTCCGAGGGGCAGGCCGACGGTACTCCCACTTAGAAATGTGCAGGTACGACCGTGTCTGTCCCTGGCTGGAGTGGGAGGGGGTTGGAACATCCCTGTAGTGTAGGGGCAGATAGGGGGAGCAGTCTGGGTAGTGATAGGAGCTCATTGGGTGCTGGTCACCTGAGCTCACACATAGAGGGATATATAAGGAGGGCACCAACTAAGATCAGGGTCAGTTGTCAGTCAGTGAAGTCTTTGTAGAGGTTTGGTCAGTCAGAGTCAGTCCATCAGACTTTGCAGAGCAGTGGAAGAAAGCAGAGGAGCAGAGCAGCCCCAGGCCCAGAGAGAGAGAGGAGAACGAAAGACCCAGAGGGGGAGAAAGAAGGAACTCTGAGAGCCCAAACTAAATCAACGGGTGAAGAGTTGGCACAAGGGTACCGGATCCCAAACTGGTGGAGGGCACTTATTCTCAGCCAGAGACCGGAGGCCGTGGGCAGAATCTGCCACGGCCACCCACCATATCCACCCGGATGGCAGACCACGCATAGGGTCAGGGAACCCAGAGACAAGGGTTTACCAACAAGAGGCCCGAGGGAGCCGGACTTAGGTGGATCCCTGGTGGGGAAGGCCAGAGACGAGGACAAGACAGAAAGGGAGCTCAGAACCACGCTCCAGAACTACTTGGGGGTTGGCCGAGTCCAGGACCTGGTGGACGCAGCACGGCTCGGGTGGTCACTCAAGGCCGGAGTGACCAGTACAACAACAGCAGTAAGTAAAAACCCTGAACTGCAGAACCCGACTCTGTCTCTCATTACCATCCTCCCTGCACCTCCACAACCACCATCCTCTGCACCTGACCCCCTGAGGCTATACCCCTCCCGTTGGGGGTTATACTACCGAAGCTGCACACACCATCAGCCTCAGCGGACCCTGCTGCAGCGGCGGCCGTAGTGACCGCAATTCAACGGGTGGCGTAGTCGACACAAAGAACTTTTAATAACATCTGTAGGACTGCCACACTCTGAGCTTGACACCCTGGGCACGGACCGGGTCACAGCCGCTCGGAAGACTACAACCCCCATCTGATCCGGCTCCGGGTATTCCCCTAAAGAATATGGCCCAGGGGGTGCGTCATACAGACTGCTCCTGAGGGCATGCAGAATAATGTACACCCTGTCCTAGGAGCTTACAATCTAATATACAATATACAGACTGCTCCTGAGGGCATGCAGAATAATGCACACCCTGTCCTAGGAGCTTACAATCTAATATACAATATACAGACTGCTCCGGAGGGCATGCAGAATAATGTACACCCTGTCCTAGGAGCTTACAATCTAATATACAATATATAGGCTGCTCCTGAGGGCATGCAGAATAATCTACACCCTGTCCTAGGAGCTTACAATCTAATATACAGTATACAGACTGCTCCTGAGGGCATGCAGAATAATGCACACCCTGTCCTAGGAGCTTACAATCTAATATACAATATATAGGCTGCTACTGAGGGCATGCAGAATAATGTACACCCTGTCCTAGGAGCTTACAATCTAATATACAGTATACAGACTGCTCCTGAGGGCATGCAGAATAATGCACACCCTGTCCTAGAAGCTTACAATCTAATATACAATTTACAGGCTGCTCCTGAGGGCATGCAGAATAATGTACACCCTGTCCTAGGAGCTTACAATCTAATATACAATATACAGACTGCTCCTGAAGGCATGCAGAATAATGCACACCCTGTCCTAGAAGCTTACAATCTAATATACAGTATACAGACTGCTCCTGAGGGCATGCAGAATAATGTACACCCTGTCCTAGGAGCTTACAATCTAATATACAATATACAGACTGCTCCTGAGGGCATGCAGAATAATGCACACCCTGTCCTAGGAGCTTACAATCTAATATACAATATACAGACTGCTCCTGAGGGCATTCAGAATAATGCACACCCTGTCCTAGGAGCTTACAATCTAATATACAGTATACAGACAGCTCCTGAGGGCATGCAGAATAATGCACACCCTGTCCTAGGAACTTACAATCTAATATACAGTATACAGACTGCTCCTGAGGGCATGCATAATAATGTACACCCTGTCCTAGGAGCTTACAATCTAATATACAATATACAGACTGCTCCTGAGGGCATGCAGAATAATGTACACCCTGTCCTAGGAGCTTACAATCTAATATACAATATACAGGCTGCTCCTGAGGGCATGCAGAATAATGTACACCCTGTCCTAGGAGCTTACAGCCTAATATACAGTATACAGACTGCTCCTGAGGGCATGCAGAATAATGCACAACCTGTCCTAGGAGCTTACAATCTAATATACAATATACAGGCTGCTCCTGAGGGCATGCAGAATAATGTACACCCTGTCCTAGGAGCTTACAGCCTAATATACAGTATACAGACTGCTCCTGAGGGCATGCAGAATAATGCACAACCTGTCCTAGGAGCTTACAATCTAATATACAATATACAGGCTGCTCCTGAGGGCATGCAGAATAATGTACACCCTGTAATAGGAGCTTACACTCTAATATACAATATACAGACTGCTCCTGAGGGCATGCAGAATAATGTACACCCTGCCCTAGGAGATTACAATCTAATATACAATATACAGACGGCTCCTGAGGGCATGCAGAATAATGTACACCCTGTCCTAGGAGCTTACAATCTAATATACCGTATACAGGCTGCTCCTGAGGGCATGCAGAATAATGTACAACCTGCACTAGGAGCTTACAATCTAATATACAGTATACAGGCTGCTCCTGAGGGCATGCAGAATAATGTACACCCTGTCCTAGGAGCTTACAGCCTAATATACAGTATACAGACTGCTCCTGAGGGCATGCAGAATAATGCACAACCTGTCCTAGGAGCTTACACTCTAATATACAATATACAGGCTGCTCCTGAGGGCATGCAGAATAATGTACACCCTGTCCTAGGAGCTTACAGCCTAATATACAGTATACAGACTGCTCCTGAGGGCATGCAGAATAATGCACAACCTGTCCTAGGAGCTTACAGCCTAATATACAGTATACAGACTGCTCCTGAGGGCATGCAGAATAATGCACAACCTGTCCTAGGAGCTTACAATCTAATATACAATATACAGGCTGCTCCTGAGGGCATGCAGAATAATGTACACACTGTAATAGGAGCTTACACTCTAATATACAATATACAGACTGCTCCTGAGGGCATGCAGAATAATGCACACCCTGCCCTAGGAGATTACAATCTAATATACAATATACAGACGGCTCCTGAGGGCATGCAGAATAATGTACACCCTGTCCTAGGAGCTTACAATCTAATATACAGTATACAGGCTGCTCCTGAGGGCATGCAGAATAATGTACAACCTGCACTAGGAGCTTACAATCTAATATACAGTATACAGGCTGCTCCTGAGGGCATGCAGAATAATGTACACCCTGTCCTAGGAGCTTACAATCTAATATACAATATACAGGCTGCTCCTGAGGGCATGCAGAATAATGTACACCCTGTCCGAGGAGCTTACAATCTAATATGCAATATACAGGCTGCTCCTGAGGGCATGCAGAATAATGTACACCCTGTCCTAGGAGCTTACAATCTAATATACAGTATACAGACTGCTCCTGAGGGCATGCAGAATAATGCACACCCTGTCCTAGGAGCTTACAGCCTAATATACAGTATACAGGCTGCTCCTGAGGGCATGCAGAATAATGTACACCCTGTCCTAGGAGCTTACAATCTAATATACAATATACAGGCTGCTCCTGAGGGCATGCAGAATAATGTACACCCTGTCCTTGGAGCTTACAATCTAATATACAGTATACAGACTGCTCCTGAGGGCATGCAGAATAATGCACACCCTGTCCTAGGAGCTTACAGCCTAATATACAGTATACAGGCTGCTCCTGAGGGCATGCAGAATAATGTACACCCTGTCCTAGGAGCTTACAATCTAATATACAGTATACAGACTGCTCCTGAGGGCATGCAGAATAATGTACACCCTGTCCTAGGAGCTTACAATCTAATATACAGTATACAGACTGCTCCTGAGGGCATGCAGAATAATGCACACCCTGTCCTAGGAGCTTACAATCTAATATACAATATACAGACTGCTCCTGTGGGCATGCAGAATAATGCACACCCTGTCCTAGGAGCTTACAATCTAATATACAATAAACAGACGGCTCCTGAGGGCAAGCAGAATAATGTACACCCTGTCCTAGGAGCTTACAATCTAATATACGGTATACAGACTGCTCCTGACGGCATGCAGAATAATGCACACCCTATCCTAGGAGCTTACAATCTAATATACAATATATAGGCTGCTCCTGAGGGCATGCAGAATAATGTACACCCTGTCCTAGGAGCTTACAATCTAATATACAATATACAGACTGCTCCTGAGGGCATGCAGAATAATGTACACCCTGTCCTAGGAGCTTACAATCTAATATACAATATACAGACTGCTCCTGAGGGCATGCAGAATAATGTACACCCTGTCCTAGGAGCTTACAATCTAATATACAATATACAGACTGCTCCTGAGGGCATGCAGAATAATGTACACCCTGTCCTAGGAGCTTACAATCTAATATACAGTATACAGACTGCTCCTGACGGCATGCAGAATAATGCACACCCTATCCTAGGAGCTTACAATCTAATAAACAATATATAGGCTGCTCCTGAGGGCATGCAGAATAATGTACACCCTGTCCTAGGAGCTTACAATCTAATATACAATATACAGACTGCTCCTGAGGGCATGCAGAATAATGCACACCCTGTCCTAGGAGATTACAATCTAATATACAGTATACAGACTGCTCCTGAGGGCATGCAGAATAATGCACACCCTGTCCTAGAAGCTTACAATCTAATATACAGTATACAGACTGCTCCTGAGGGCATGCAGAATAATGTACACCCTGTCCTAGAAGCTTACAATCTAATATACAGTATACAGACTGCTCCTGAGGGCATGCAGAATAATGCACACCCTGTCCTAGGAGCTTACAATCTAATATACAGTATATAGGCTGCTCCTGACGGCATGCAGAATAATGCACACCCTATCCTGGGAGCTTACAATCTAATATACAATATATAGGCTGCTCCTGAGGGCATGCAGAATAATGTACACCCTGTCCTAGGAGCTTACAATCTAATATACAATATACAGACTGCTCCTGAGGGCATGCAGAATAATGCACACCCTGTCCTAGGAGCTTACAATCTAATATACAGTATACAGACTGCTCCTGACGGCATGCAGAATAATGCACACCCTATCCTAGGAGCTTACAATCTAATATACAATATATAGGCTGCTCCTGAGGGCATGCAGAATAATGTACACCCTGTCCTAGGAGCTTACAATCTAATATACAATATACAGACTGCTCCTGAGGGCATGCAGAATAATGCACACCCTGTCCTAGGAGCTTACAATCTAATATACAGTATACAGACTGCTCCTGAGGGCATGCAGAATAATGCACACCCTGTCCTAGAAGCTTACAATCTAATATACAGTATACAGACTGCTCCTGAGGGCATGCAGAATAATGCACACCCTGTCCTAGGAGCTTACAATCTAATATATCATACACAGGCTGCTCCTGAGAGCATGCAGAATAATGCACACCCTGTCCTAGGAGCTTACAATCTAATATACAATTTACAGACTGCTCCTGAGGGCATGCAGAATAATGCACACCCTGTCCTAGGAGCTTACAATCTAATATATCATACACAGGCTGCTCCTGAGGGCATGCAGAATAATGCACACCCTGTCCTAGGAGCTTACAATCTAATATACAGTATACAGACCGCTCCTGAGGGCATGCAGAATAATGTACACCCTGTCCTAGGAGCTTACAATCTAATATATAATATACAGACTGCTCCTGAGGGCATGCAGAATAATGTACACCCTGTCCTAGAAGCTTACAATCTAATATACAATATACAGACTGCTCCTAAGGGCATGCAGAATAATGCACACCCTGTCCTAGGAGCTTACAATGTAATATACAGTATACAGACTGCTCCTGAGGGAATGCAGAATAATGCACACCCTGTCCTAGGAGCTTACAATCTAATATACAGTATACAGACTGCTCCTGACGGCATGCAGAATAATGTACACCCTGTCCTAGGAGCTTACAATCTAATATATAGTATACAGACTGCTCCTGAGGGCATGCAGAATAATGCACACCCTGTCCTAGGAGCTTACAATCTAATATACAGTATACAGACTGCTCCTGACGGCATGCAGAATAATGTACACCCTGTCCTAGGAGCTTACAATCTAATATATAGTATACAGACTGCTCCTGAGGGCATGCAGAATAATGTACACCCTGTCCTAGGAGCTTACAATCTAATATACAATATACAGACTGCTCCTGAGGGCATGCAGAATAATGTACACCCTGTCCTAGGAGCTTACAATCTAATATACAGTATACAGACTGCTCCTGAGGGCATGCAGAATAATGCACACCCTGTCCTAGGAGCTTACAATCTAACATACAGCATACAGACTGCTCCTGAGGGCATGCAGAATAATGCACACCCTGTCCTAGGAGCTTACAATCTAATATAAAATATACAGACTGCTCCTGAGGGCATGCAGAATAATGCACACCCTGTCCTAGGAGCTTACAATCTAATATACAATATACAGACTGCTCCTGAGGGCATGCAGGATAATGCACACCCTGTCCTAGGAGCTTACAATCTAATATACAGTATACAGACTGCTCCTGAGGGCATGCAGAATAATGTACACCCTGTCCTAGGAGCTTACAATCTAATATACAGTATACAGACTGCTCCTGAGGGCATGCAGAATAATGTACACCCTGTCCTAGGAGCTTACAATCTAATATACAATATACAGACTGCTCCTGAGGGCATGCAGAATAATGCACACCCTGTCCTAGGAGCTTACAATCTAATATACAATATACAGACTGCTCCTGAGGGCATGCAGGATAATGCACACCCTGTCCTAGGAGCTTACAATCTAATATACAGTATACAGACTGCTCCTGAGGGCATGCAGAATAATGTACACCCTGTCCTAGGAGCTTACAATCTAATATGCAATATACAGGCTGCTCCTGAGGGCATGCAGAATAATGTACACCCTGTCCTAGGAGCTTACAATCTAATATACAGTATACAGGCTGCTCCTGAGGGCATGCAGAATAATGTACACCCTGTCCTAGGAGCTTACAATCTAATATACTGTATACAGGCTGCTCCTGAGGGCATGCAGAATAATGTACACCCTGTCCTAGGAGCTTACAATCTAATATACAGTATACAGACTGCTCCTGAGGGCATGCAGAATAATGTACACCCTGTCCTAGGAGTTTACAATCTAATATACAGTATACAGGCTGCTCCTGAGGGCATGCAGAATAATGTACACCCTGTCCTAGGAGCTTACAATCTAATATACAGTATACAGACTGCTCCTGAGGGCATGCAGAATAATGCACACCCTGTCCTAGGAGCTTACAATCTAATATACAATATACAGACTGCTCCTGAGGGCATGCAGAATAATGTACACCCTGTCCTGGGAGCTTACAATCTAATATACAATATACAGACTGCTCCTGAGGGCATGCAGAATAATGCACACCCTGTCCTAGGAGCTTACAATCTAATATACAGTATACAGACTGCTACTGAGGGTATGCAAAATAATGTACACCTTGTCCTAGGAGCTTACAATCTAATATACAGTATACAGACTGCTCCTGAGGGCATGCAGAATAATGCACAGCCTGTCCTAGAAGCTTACAATCTAATATACAATATACAGACTGCTCCTGAGGGCATGCAGAATAATGTACACCCTGTCCTAGGAGCTTACAATCTAATATACAATATACAGACTGCTCCTGATGGCATGCAGAATAATGTACACCCTGTCCTAGGAGCTTACAATCTAATATACAATATACAGACTGCTCCTGAGGGCATGCAGAATAATGCACACCCTGTCCTAGGAGCTTACAATCTAATATACAATAGACAGACTGCTCCTGAGGGCATGCAGAATAATGTACACCCTGTCCTAGGAGCTTACAATCTAATATACAGTATACAGACTGCTCCTGAGGGCATACAGAATAATGTACATCCTGTCCTAAGAGCTTACAATCTAATATACAATATACAGACTGCTCCTGAGGGCATGCAGAATAATGTACACCCTGTCCTAGGAGCTTACAATCTAATATACAGTATACAGACTGCTCCTGAGGGCATGCAGAATAATGCACAGCCTGTCCTAGGAGCTTACAATCTAATATACAATATACAGACTGCTCCTGAGGGCATGCAGAATAATGCACAGCCTGTCCTAGGAGCTTACAATCTAATATACAGTATACAGGCTGCTCCTGAGGGCATGCAGAATAATGTACACCCTGTCCTAGGAGCTTACAATCTAATATACAATATACAGACTGCTCCTGAGGGCATGCAGAATAATGTACACCCTGTCCTAGGAGCTTACAATCTAATATACAATATACAGACTGCTCCTGAGGGCATGCAGAATAATGCACAGCCTGTCCTAGGAGCTTACAATCTAATATACAGTATACAGGCTGCTCCTGAGGGCATGCAGAATAATGTACATCCTGTCCTAAGAGCTTACAATCTAATATACAGTATACAGACTGCTCCTGAGGGCATGCAGAATAATGTACACCCTGTCCTAGGAGCTTACAATCTAATATACAATATACAGGCTGCTCCTGAGGGCATGCAGAATAATGTACACCCTGTCCTAGGAGCTTACAATCTAATATACAATATGCAGACTGCTCCGGAGGGCATGCAGAATAATGTACACCCTGTCCTAGGAGCTTACAATCTAATATACAATATACAGGCTGCTCCTGAGGGCATGCAGAATAATGTACACCCTGTCCTAGGAGCTTACAATCTAATATACAATATACAGGCTGCTCCTGAGGGCATGCAGAATAATGCACACCCAGTCCTAGGAGCTTACAATCTAATATACAATATACAGACTGCTCCTGAGGGCATGCAGAATAATGCACACCCTGTCCTAGAAGCTTACAATCTAATATACAGTATACAGACTGCTCCTGAGGGCATGCAGAATAATGCACACCCTGTCCTAGGAGCTTACAATCTAATATACAATATACAGACTGCTCCTGAGGGCATGCAGAATAACGCACACCCTGTCCTAGGAGCTTACAATCTAATATACAATATACAGACTGCTCCTGAGGGCATGCAGAATAATGCACACCCTGTCCTAGGAGCTTACAATCTAATATACAATATACAGACTGCTCCTGAGGGCATGCAGAATAACGCACACCCTGTCCTAGGAGCTTACAATCTAATATACAATATACAGACTGCTCCTGAGGGCATGCAGAATAATGCACACCCTGTCCTAGGAGCTTACAATCAAATATACAATATACAGACTGCTCCTGAGGGCATGCAGAATAATGCACACCCTGTCCTAGGAGCTTACAATCTAATATACAATATACAGACTGCTCTTGAGGGCATGCAGAATAATGTACACCCTGTCCTAGGAGCTTACAATCTAATATACAATATACAGACTGCTCCTGAGGGTATGCAGAATAACGCACACCCTGTCCTAGGAGATTACAATCTATTATACAATATACAGACTGCTCCTGAGGGCATGCAGAATAATGCACACCCTGTCCTAGGAGCTTACAATCTAATATATCATACACAGGCTGCTCCTGAGGGCATGCAGAATAATGCACACCCTGTCCTAGGAACTTACAATCTAATATACAGTATACAGACTGCTCCTGAGGGCATACAGAATAATGCACACCCTATCCTAGAAGCTTACAATCTAATATACAGTATACAGACTGCTCCTGAGGGCATGCAGAATAATGCACAGCCTGTCCTAGGAGCTTACAATCTAAGATACAATATACAGAATGCTCCTGAGGGCATGCAGAATAATATACACCCTGTCCTAGGAGCTTACAATCTAATATACAGTATACAGACTGCTCCTGAGGGCATGTAGAATAATGCACACCCTGTCCTAGAAGCTTACAATCTAATATACAGTATACAGACTGCTCCTGAGGGCATGCAGAATAATGCACAGCCTGTCCTATGAGCTTACAATCTAATATACAATATACAGACTGCTCCTGAGGGCATGCAGAATAATGTACACCCTGTCCTAGGAGCTTACAATCTAAGATACACTATACAGACTGCTCCTGAGGGCATGCAGAATAATGCACACCCTGTCCTAGGAGCTTACAATCTAATATATCATACACAGGCTGCTCCTGAGGGCATGCAGAATAATGCACACCCTGTCCTAGGAGCTTACAATCTAATATACAGTATACAGACTGCTCCTGAGGGCATACAGAATAATGCACACCCTGTCCTAGAAGCTTACAATCTAATATACAGTTTACAGACTGCTCCTGAGGGCATGCAGAATAATGCACAGCCTGTCCTAGGAGCTTACAATCTAAGATACAATATACAGACTGCTCCTGAGGGCATGCAGAATAATGTACACCCTGTCCTAGGAGCTTACAATCTAAGATACAATATACAGAATGCTCCTGAGGGCATGCAGAATAATGTACACCCTGTCCTAGAAGCTTACAATCTAATATACAGTATACAGACTGCTCCTGAGGGCATATAGAATAATGCACACCCTGTCCTAGAAGCTTACAATCTAATATACAGTATACAGACTGCTCCTGAGGGCATGCAGAATAATGCACAGCCTGTCCTATGAGCTTACAATCTAATATACAATATACAGACTGCTCCTGAGGGCATGCAGAATAATGTACACCCTGTCCTAGGAGCTTACAATCTAAGATACAATATACAGAATGCTCCTGAGGGCATGCAGAATAATGCACACCCTGTCCTAGGAGCTTACAATCTAATATACAATATACAGACTGCTCCTGAGGGCATGCAGAATAATGCACAGCCTGTCCTATGAGCTTACAATCTAATATACAGTATACAGGCTGCTCCTGAGGGCATGCAGAATAATGTACACCCTGTCCTAGGAGCTTACAATCTAAGATACAATATACAGAATGCTCCTGAGGGCATGCAGAATAATGCACACCCTGTCCTAGGAGCTTACAATCTAATATACAATATACAGACTGCTCCTGAGGGCATGCAGAATAACGCACACCCTGTCCTAGGAGATTACAATGTATTATACAATATACAGACTGCTCCTGAGGGCATGCAGAATAATGCACACCCTGTCCTAGGAGCTTACAATCTAATATATCATACACAGGCTGCTCCTGAGGGCATGCAGAACAATGCACACCCTGTCCTAGGAGCTTACAATCTAATATACAGTATACAGACTGCTCCTGACGGCATGCAGAATAATGTACACCCTGTCCTAGAAGCTTACAATCTAATATACAATATACAGACTGCTCCTGAGGGCATGCAGAATAATGCACACCCTGTCCTAGGAGCTTACAATCTAATATACAATATACAGGCTGCTCCTGAGGGCATGCAGAATAATGTACACCCTGTCCTAGGAGCTTACAATCTAATATACAATATACAGGCTGCTCCTGAGGGCATGCAGAATAATGTACACCCTGTCCTAGGAGCTTACAATCTAATATACAATATACAGGCTGCTCCTGAGGGCATGCAGAATAATGTACACCCTGTCCTAGGAGCTTACAATCTAATATACAGTATACAGACTGCTCCTGAGGGCATGCAGAATAATGTACACCCTGTCCTAGGAGCTTACAGCCTAATATACAGTATACAGGCTGCTCCTGAGGGCATGCAGAATAATGTACACCCTGTCCTAGTAGCTTACAATCTAATATACAATATACAGGCTGCTCCTGAGGGCATGCAGAATAATGTACACCCTGTCCTAGGAGCTTACAATCTAATATACAATATACAGGCTGCTCCTGAGGGCATGCAGAATAATGCACACCCTGTCCTAGGAGCTTACAATCTAATATACAATATACAGGCTGCTCCTGAGGGCATGCAGAATAATGTACACCCTGTCCTAGGAGCTTACAATCTAATATACAGTATACAGACTGCTCCTGAGGGCATGCAGAATAATGCACACCCTGTCCTAGGAGCTTACAATCTAATATACAGTATACAGACTGCTCCTGAGGGCATGCAGAATAATGTACACCCTGTCCTAGGAGCTTACAATCTAATATACAGTATACAGACTGCTCCTGAGGGCATGCAGAATAATGTACACCCTGTCCTAGGAGCTTACAATCTAATATACAGTATACAGACTGCTCCTGAGGGCATGCAGAATAATGTACACCCTGTCCTAGGAGCTTACAATCTAATATACAATATACAGGCTGCTCCTGAGGGCATGCAGAATAATGTACACCCTGTCCTAGGAGCTTACAATCTAATATACAGTATACAGACTGCTCCTGAGGGCATGCAGAATAATGCACACCCTGTCCTAGGAGCTTACAATCTAATATACAGTATACAGACTGCTCCTGAGGGCATGCAGAATAATGTACACCCTGTCCTAGGAGCTTACAATCTAATATACAGTATACAGACTGCTCCTGAGGGCATGCAGAATAATGCACACCCTGTCCTAGGAGCTTACAGCCTAATATACAGTATACAGGCTGCTCCTGAGGGCATGCAGAATAATGTACACCCTGTCCTAGGAGCTTACAATCTAATATACAGTATACAGACTGCTCCTGAGGGCATGCAGAAAAATGCACACCCTGTCCTAGGAGCTTACAATCTAATATACAATATACAGACTGCTCCTGACGGCATGCAGAATAATGTACACCCTGTCCTAGGAGCTTACAATCTAATATACAATAAACAGACGGCTCCTGAGGGCAAGCAGAATAATGTACACCCTGTCCTAGGAGCTTACAATCTAATATACGGTATACAGACTGCTCCTGACGGCATGCAGAATAATGCACACCCTATCCTAGGAGCTTACAATCTAATATACAATATATAGGCTGCTCCTGAGGGCATGCAGAATAATGTACACCCTGTCCTAGGAGCTTACAATCTAATATACAATATACAGACTGCTCCTGAGGGCATGCAGAATAATGTACACCCTGTCCTAGGAGCTTACAATCTAATATACAATATACAGACTGCTCCTGAGGGCATGCAGAATAATGTACACCCTGTCCTAGGAGCTTACAATCTAATATACAGTATACAGACTGCTCCTGAGGGCATGCAGAATAATGCACACCCTGTCCTAGGAGCTTACAGCCTAATATACAGTATACAGGCTGCTCCTGAGGGCATGCAGAATAATGTACACCCTGTACTAGGAGCTTACAATCTAATATACAGTATACAGACTGCTCCTGAGGGCATGCAGAAAAATGCACACCCTGTCCTAGGAGCTTACAATCTAATATACAATATACAGACTGCTCCTGACGGCATGCAGAATAATGTACACCCTGTCCTAGGAGCTTACAATCTAATATACAATAAACAGACGGCTCCTGAGGGCAAGCAGAATAATGTACACCCTGTCCTAGGAACTTACAATCTAATATACGGTATACAGACTGCTCCTGACGGCATGCAGAATAATGCACACCCTATCCTAGGAGCTTACAATCTAATATACAATATATAGGCTGCTCCTGAGGGCATGCAGAATAATGTACACCCTGTCCTAGGAGCTTACAATCTAATATACAATATACAGACTGCTCCTGAGGGCATGCAGAATAATGTACACCCTGTCCTAGGAGCTTACAATCTAATATACAATATACAGACTGCTCCTGAGGGCATGCAGAATAATGTACACCCTGTCCTAGGAGCTTACAATCTAATATACAGTATACAGACTGCTCCTGACGGCATGCAGAATAATGCACACCCTATCCTAGGAGCTTACAATCTAATATACAATATATAGGCTGCTCCTGAGGGCATGCAGAATAATGTACACCCTGTCCTAGGAGCTTACAATCTAATATACAGTATACAGACTGCTCCTGAGGGCATGCAGAATAATGCACACCCTGTCCTAGGAGCTTACAATCTAATATACAGTATACAGACCGCTCCTGAGGGCATGCAGAATAATGTACACCCTGTCCTAGGAGCTTACAATCTAATATATAATATACAGACTGCTCCTGAGGGCATGCAGAATAATGTACACCCTGTCCTAGAAGCTTACAATCTAATATACAATATACAGACTGCTCCTGAGGGCATGCAGAATAATGCACACCCTGTCCTAGGAGCTTACAATCTAATATATAGTATACAGACTGCTCCTGAGGGAATGCAGAATAATGCACACCCTGTCCTAGGAGCTTACAATCTAATATACAGTATACAGACTGCTCCTGACGGCATGCAGAATAATGTACACCCTGTCCTAGGAGCTTACAATCTAATATACAGTATACAGACTGCTCCTGAGGGCATGCAGAATAATGCACACCTTGTCCTAGGAGCTTACAATCTAATATACAGTATACAGACTGCTCCTGAGGGCATGCAGAATAATGTACACCCTGTCCTAGGAGCTTACAATCTAATATACAATATACAGACTGCTCCTGAGGGCATGCAGAATAATGTACACCCTGTCCTAGGAGCTTACAATCTAATATACAATATACAGACTGCTCCTGAGGGCATGCAGAATAATGCACACCCTGTCCTAGGAGCTTACAATCTAATATACAGTATACAGACTGCTACTGAGGGTATGCAAAATAATGTACACCTTGTCCTAGGAGCTTACAATCTAATATACAGTATAGAGACTGCTCCTGAGGGCATGCAGAATAATGCACAGCCTGTCCTAGAAGCTTACAATCTAATATACAATATACAGACTGCTCCTGAGGGCATGCAGAATAATGTACACCCTGTCCTAGGAGCTTACAATCTAATATACAATATACAGACTGCTCCTGAGGGCATGCAGAAAAATGTACACCCTGTCCTAGGAGCTTACAATCTAATATACAATATACAGACTGCTCCTGAGGGCATGCAGAATAATGCACACCCTGTCCTAGGAGCTTACAATCTAATATACAATATACAGACTGCTCCTGAGGACATGCAGAATAATGTACACCCTGTCCTAGGAGCTTACAATCTAATATACAGTATACAGACTGCTCCTGAGGGCATGCAGAATAATGTACATCCTGTCCTAAGAGCTTACAATCTAATATACAATATACAGACTGCTCCTGAGGGCATGCAGAATAATGTACACCCTGTCCTAGGAGCTTACAATCTAATATACAGTATACAGACTGCTCCTGAGGGCATGCAGAATAATGCACAGCCTGTCCTAGGAGCTTACAATCTAATATACAATATACAGGCTGCTCCTGAGGGCATGCAGAATAATGTACACCCTGTCCTAGGAGCTTACAATCTAATATACAATATACAGACTGCTCCTGAGGGCATGCAGAATAAAGCACACCCTGTCCTAGGAGCTTACAATCTAATATACAATATACAGACTGCTCCTGAGGGCATGCAGAATAACGCACACCCTGTCCTAGGAGCTTACAATCTAATATACAATATACAGACTGCTCCTGAGGGCATGCAGAATAATGTACACCCTGTCCTAGGAGCTTACAAGATAATATACAATATACAGACTGCTCCTGAGGGCATGCAGAATAATGCACACCCTGTCCTAGGAGCTTACAATCTAATATACAATATACAGACTGCTCCTGAGGGCATGCAGAATAATGCACAGCCTGTCCTAGGAGCTTACAATCTAATATACAGTGTACAGGCTGCTCCTGAGGGCATGCAGAATAATGTACACCCTGTCCTAGGAGCTTACAATCTAATATACAATAAACAGACGGCTCCTGAGGGCAAGCAGAATAATGTACACCCTGTCCTAGGAGCTTACAATCTAATATACAATAAACAGACGGCTCCTGAGGGCAAGCAGAATAATGTACACCCTGTCCTAGGAGCTTACAATCTAATATACGGTATACAGACTGCTCCTGACGGCATGCAGAATAATGCACACCTTATCCTAGGAGCTTACAATCTAATATACAATATATAGGCTGCTCCTGAGGGCATGCAGAATAATGTACACCCTGTCCTAGGAGCTTACAATCTAATATACAATATACAGACTGCTCCTGAGGGCATGCAGAATAATGTACACCCTGTCCTAGGAGCTTACAATCTAATATACAATATACAGACTGCTCCTGAGGGCATGCAGAATAATGTACACCCTGTCCTAGGAGCTTACAATCTAATATACAGTATACAGACTGCTCCTGACGGCATGCAGAATAATGCACACCCTGTCCTAGGAGCTTACAATCTAATATACAATATATAGGCTGCTCCTGAGGGCATGCAGAATAATGTACACCCTGTCCTAGGAGCTTACAATCTAATATACAGTATACAGACTGCTCCTGAGGGCATGCAGAATAATGCACACCCTGTCCTAGAAGCTTACAATCTAATATACAGTATACAGACTGCTCCTGAGGGCATGCAGAATAATGTACACCCTGTCCTAGAAGCTTACAATCTAATATACAGTATACAGACTGCTCCTGAGGGCATGCAGAATAATGCACACCCTGTCCTAGAAGCTTACAATCTAATATACAGTATACAGACTGCTCCTGAGGGCATGCAGAATAATGCACACCCTGTCCTAGAAGCTTACAATCTAATATACAGTATACAGACTGCTCCTGAGGGCATGCAGAATAATGCACACCCTGTCCTAGGAGCTTACAATTTAATATACAATATACAGACTGCTCCTGAGGGCATGCAGAATAATGCACACCCTGTCCTAGGAGCTTACAATCTAATATATCATACACAGGCTGCTCCTGAGGGCATGCAGAATAATGCACACCCTGTCCTAGGAGCTTACAATCTAATATACAGTATACAGACCGCTCCTGAGGGCATGCAGAATAATGTACACCCTGTCCTAGGAGCTTACAATCTAATATATAATATACAGACTGCTCCTGAGGGCATGCAGAATAATGTACACCCTGTCCTAGAAGCTTACAATCTAATATACAATATACAGACTGCTCCTGAGGGCATGCAGAATAATGCACACCCTGTCCTAGGAGCTTACAATCTAATATACAGTATACAGACTGCTCCTGAGGGAATGCAGAATAATGCACACCCTGTCCTAGGAGCTTACAATCTAATATACAGTATACAGACTGCTCCTGACGGCATGCAGAATAATGTACAACCTGTCCTAGGAGCTTACAATCTAATATACAGTATACAGACTGCTCCTGAGGGCATGCAGAATAATGCACACCTTGTCCTAGGAGCTTACAATCTAATATACAGTATACAGACTGCTCCTGACGGCATGCAGAATAATGTACACCCTGTCCTAGGAGCTTACAATCTAATATACAATATACAGACTGCTCCTGAGGGCATGCAGAATAATGTACACCCTGTCCTAGGAGCTTACAATCTAATATACAATATACAGACTGCTCCTGAGGGCATGCAGAATAATGCACACCCTGTCCTAGGAGCTTACAATCTAATATACAGTATACAGACTGCTCCTGAGGGCATGCAGAATAATGTACACCCTGTCCTAGGAGCTTACAATCTAATATACAATATACAGACTGCTCCTGAGGGCATGCAGGATAATGCACACCCTGTCCTAGGAGCTTACAATCTAATATACAATATACAGACTGCTCCTGAGGGCATGCAGGATAATGCACACCCTGTCCTAGGAGCTTACAATCTAATATACAATATACAGACTGCTCCTGAGGGCATGCAGAATAATGTACACCCTGTCCTAGGAGCTTACAATCTAATATGCAATATACAGGCTGTTCCTGAGGGCATGCAGAATAATGTACACCCTGTCCTAGGAGCTTACAATCTAATATACAGTATACAGACTGCTCCTGAGGGCATGCAGAATAATGTACACCCTGTCCTAGGAGCTTACAATCTAATATACAGTATACAGGCTGCTCCTGAGGGCATGCAGAATAATGTACACCCTGTCCTAGGAGCTTACAATCTAATATACTGTATACAGGCTGCTCCTGAGGGCATGCAGAATAATGTACACCCTGTCCTAGGAGCTTACAATTTAATATACAGTATACAGACTGCTCCTGAGGGCATGCAGAATAATGTGCACCCTGTCCTAGGAGCTTACAATCTAATATACAGTATACAGGCTGCTCCTGAGGGCATGCAGAATAATGTACACCCTGTCCTAGGAGCTTACAATCTAATATACAGTATACAGACTGCTCCTGAGGGCATGCAGAATAATGCACACCCTGTCCTAGGAGCTTACAATCTAATATGCAATATACAGTCTGCTCCTGAGGGCATGCAGAATAATGTACACCCTGTCCTAGGAGCTTACAATCTAATATACAATATACAGACTGCTCCTGAGGGCATGCAGAATAATGCACACTCTGTCCTAGGAGCTTACAATCTAATATACAGTATACAGACTGCTACTGAGGGTATGTAAAATAATGTACACCTTGTCCTAGGAGCTTACAATCTAATATACAGTATACAGACTGCTCCTGAGGGCATGCAGAATAATGCACAGCCTGTCCTAGAAGCTTACAATCTAATATACAATATACAGACTGCTCCTGAGGGCATGCAGAATAATGTACACCCTGTCCTAGGAGCTTACAATCTAATATACAATATACAGACTGCTCCTGAGGGCATGCAGAATAATGTACACCCTGTCCTAGGAGCTTACAATCTAATATACAATATACAGGCTGCTCCTGAGGGCATGCAGAATAATGTACACCCTGTCCTAGGAGCTTACAATCTAATATACAATATACAGACTGCTCCTGAGGGCATGCAGAATAATGCACACCCTGTCCTAGGAGCTTACAATCTAATATACAATATACAGACTGCTCCTGAGGGCATGCAGAATAACGCACACCCTGTCCTAGGAGCTTACAATCTAATATACAATATACAGACTGCTCCTGAGGGCATGCAGAATAATGTACACCCTGTCCTAGGAGCTTACAATCTAATATACAATATACAGACTGCTCCTGAGGGCATGCAGAATAATGCACACCCTGTCCTAGGAGCTTACAATCTAATATACAATATACAGACTGCTCCTGAGGGCATGCAGAATAATGCACAGCCTGTCCTAGGAGCTTACAATCTAATATACAGTATACAGGCTGCTCCTGAGGGCATGCAGAATAATGTACACCCTGTCCTAGGAGCTTACAATCTAATATACAATATACAGACTGCTCCTGAGGGCATGCAGAATAATGTACACCCTGTCCTAGGAGCTTACAATTTAATATACAATATACAGACTGCTCCTGAGGGCATGCAGAATAATGCACACCCTGTCCTAGGAGCTTACAATCTAATATACAATATACAGACTGCTCCTGAGGGCATGCAGAACAATGCACACCCTGTCCTAGGAGCTTACAATCTAATATACAATATACAGACTGCTCCTGAGGGCATGCAGAATAATGTACACCCTGTCCTAGGAGATTACAATCTAATATACAGTATACAGACTGCTCCTGAGGGCATGCAGAATAATGTACATCCTGTCCTAAGAGCTTACAATCTAATATACAATATACAGACTGCTCCTGAGGGCATGCAGAATAATGCACACCCTGTCCTAGGAGCTTACAATCTAATATACAGTATACAGACTGCTCCTCAGGGCATGCAGAATAATGCACAGCCTGTCCTAGGAGCTTACAATCTAATATACAATATACAGGCTGCTCCTGAGGGCATGCAGAATAATGTACACCCTGTCCTAGGAGCTTACAATCTAATATACAATATATAGGCTGCTCCTGAGGGCATGCAGAATAATGTACACCCTGTCCTAGGAGCTTACAATCTAATATACAGTATACAGACTGCTCCTGAGGGCATGCAGAATAATGCACACCCTGTCCTAGAAGCTTACAATCTAATATACAGTATACAGACTGCTCCTGAGGGCATGCAGAATAATGTACACCCTGTCCTAGAAGCTTACAATCTAATATACAGTATACAGACTGCTCCTGAGGGCATGCAGAATAATGCACACCCTGTCCTAGAAGCTTACAATCTAATATACAGTATACAGACTGCTCCTGAGGGCATGCAGAATAATGCACACCCTGTCCTAGAAGCTTACAATCTAATATACAGTATACAGACTGCTCCTGAGGGCATGCAGAATAATGCACACCCTGTCCTAGGAGCTTACAATTTAATATACAATATACAGACTGCTCCTGAGGGCATGCAGAATAATGCACACCCTGTCCTAGGAGCTTACAATCTAATATATCATACACAGGCTGCTCCTGAGGGCATGCAGAATAATGCACACCCTGTCCTAGGAGCTTACAATCTAATATACAGTATACAGACCGCTCCTGAGGGCATGCAGAATAATGCACACTCTGTCCTAGGAGCTTACAATCTAATATACAGTATACAGACCGCTCCTGAGGGCATGCAGAATAATGTACACCCTGTCCTAGGAGCTTACAATCTAATATATAATATACAGACTGCTCCTGAGGGCATGCAGAATAATGTACACCCTGTCCTAGAAGCTTACAATCTAATATACAATATACAGACTGCTCCTGAGGGCATGCAGAATAATGCACACCCTGTCCTAGGAGCTTACAATCTAATATACAGTATACAGACTGCTCCTGAGGGAATGCAGAATAATGCACACCCTGTCCTAGGAGCTTACAATCTAATATACAGTATACAGACTGCTCCTGACGGCATGCAGAATAATGTACAACCTGTCCTAGGAGCTTACAATCTAATATACAGTATACAGACTGCTCCTGAGGGCATGCAGAATAATGCACACCTTGTCCTAGGAGCTTACAATCTAATATACAGTATACAGACTGCTCCTGACGGCATGCAGAATAATGTACACCCTGTCCTAGGAGCTTACAATCTAATATACAATATACAGACTGCTCCTGAGGGCATGCAGAATAATGTACACCCTGTCCTAGGAGCTTACAATCTAATATACAATATACAGACTGCTCCTGAGGGCATGCAGAATAATGCACACCCTGTCCTAGGAGCTTACAATCTAATATACAGTATACAGACTGCTCCTGAGGGCATGCAGAATAATGTACACCCTGTCCTAGGAGCTTACAATCTAATATACAATATACAGACTGCTCCTGAGGGCATGCAGGATAATGCACACCCTGTCCTAGGAGCTTACAATCTAATATACAATATACAGACTGCTCCTGAGGGCATGCAGGATAATGCACACCCTGTCCTAGGAGCTTACAATCTAATATACAGTATACAGACTGCTCCTGAGGGCATGCAGAATAATGTACACCCTGTCCTAGGAGCTTACAATCTAATATGCAATATACAGGCTGTTCCTGAGGGCATGCAGAATAATGTACACCCTGTCCTAGGAGCTTACAATCTAATATACAGTATACAGACTGCTCCTGAGGGCATGCAGAATAATGTACACCCTGTCCTAGGAGCTTACAATCTAATATACAGTATACAGGCTGCTCCTGAGGGCATGCAGAATAATGTACACCCTGTCCTAGGAGCTTACAATCTAATATACTGTATACAGGCTGCTCCTGAGGGCATGCAGAATAATGTACACCCTGTCCTAGGAGCTTACAATCTAATATACAGTATACAGGCTGCTCCTGAGGGCATGCAGAATAATGCACACCCTGTCCTAGGAGCTTACAATCTAATATACAGTATACAGGCTGCTCCTGAGGGCATGCAGAATAATGTACACCCTGTCCTAGGAGCTTACAATCTAATATACAGTATACAGACTGCTCCTGAGGGCATGCAGAATAATGCACACCCTGTCCTAGGAGCTTACAATCTAATATGCAATATACAGTCTGCTCCTGAGGGCATGCAGAATAATGTACACCCTGTCCTAGGAGCTTACAATCTAATATACAATATACAGACTGCTCCTGAGGGCATGCAGAATAATGCACACTCTGTCCTAGGAGCTTACAATCTAATATACAGTATACAGACTGCTACTGAGGGTATGTAAAATAATGTACACCTTGTCCTAGGAGCTTACAATCTAATATACAGTATACAGACTGCTCCTGAGGGCATGCAGAATAATGCACAGCCTGTCCTAGAAGCTTACAATCTAATATACAATATACAGACTGCTCCTGAGGGCATGCAGAATAATGTACACCCTGTCCTAGGAGCTTACAATCTAATATACAATATACAGACTGCTCCTGAGGGCATGCAGAATAATGTACACCCTGTCCTAGGAGCTTACAATCTAATATACAATATACAGGCTGCTCCTGAGGGCATGCAGAATAATGTACACCCTGTCCTAGGAGCTTACAATCTAATATACAATATACAGACTGCTCCTGAGGGCATGCAGAATAATGCACACCCTGTCCTAGGAGCTTACAATCTAATATACAATATACAGACTGCTCCTGAGGGCATGCAGAATAACGCACACCCTGTCCTAGGAGCTTACAATCTAATATACAATATACAGACTGCTCCTGAGGGCATGCAGAATAATGTACACCCTGTCCTAGGAGCTTACAATCTAATATACAATATACAGACTGCTCCTGAGGGCATGCAGAATAATGCACACCCTGTCCTAGGAGCTTACAATCTAATATACAATATACAGACTGCTCCTGAGGGCATGCAGAATAATGCACAGCCTGTCCTAGGAGCTTACAATCTAATATACAGTATACAGGCTGCTCCTGAGGGCATGCAGAATAATGTACACCCTGTCCTAGGAGCTTACAATCTAATATACAATATACAGACTGCTCCTGAGGGCATGCAGAATAATGTACACCCTGTCCTAGGAGCTTACAATTTAATATACAATATACAGACTGCTCCTGAGGGCATGCAGAATAATGCACACCCTGTCCTAGGAGCTTACAATCTAATATACAATATACAGACTGCTCCTGAGGGCATGCAGAATAATGTACACCCTGTCCTAGGAGATTACAATCTAATATACAGTATACAGACTGCTCCTGAGGGCATGCAGAATAATGTACATCCTGTCCTAAGAGCTTACAATCTAATATACAATATACAGACTGCTCCTGAGGGCATGCAGAATAATGCACACCCTGTCCTAGGAGCTTACAATCTAATATACAGTATACAGACTGCTCCTCAGGGCATGCAGAATAATGCACAGCCTGTCCTAGGAGCTTACAATCTAATATACAATATACAGGCTGCTCCTGAGGGCATGCAGAATAATGTACACCCTGTCCTAGGAGCTTACAATCTAATATACAATATACAGACTGCTCCTGAGGGCATGCAGAATAATGCACACCCTGTCCTAGGAGCTTACAATCTAATATACAATATACAGACTGCTCCTGAGGGCATGCAGAATAACGCACACCCTGTCCTAGGAGCTTACAATCTAATATACAATATACAGACTGCTCCTGAGGGCATGCAGAATAATGTACACCCTGTCCTAGGAGCTTACAATCTAATATACAATATACAGACTGCTCCTGAGGGCATGCAGAATAATGCACACCCTGTCCTAGGAGCTTACAATCTAATATACAATATACAGACTGCTCCTGAGGGCATGCAGAATAATGCACAGCCTGTCCTAGGAGCTTACAATCTAATATACAGTATACAGGTTGCTCCTGAGGGCATGCAGAATAATGTACACCCTGTCCTAGGAGCTTACAATCTAATATACAATATACAGACTGCTCCTGAGGGCATGCAGAATAATGTACACCCTGTCCTAGGAGCTTACAATCTAATATACAATATACAGACTGCTCCTGAGGGCATGCAGAATAATGCACAGCCTGTCCTAGGAGCTTACAATCTAATATACAGTATACAGGCTGCTCCTGAGGGCATGCAGAATAATGTACATCCTGTCCTAAGAGCTTACAATCTAATATACAATATACAGACTGCTCCTGAGGGCATGCAGAATAATGTACACCCTGTCCTAGGAGCTTACAATCTATTATACAATATGCAGACTGCTCCGGAGGGCATGCAGAATAATGTACACCCTGTCCTAGGAGCTTACAATCTAATATACAATATACAGGCTGCTCCTGAGGGCATGCAGAATAATGTACACCCTGTCCTAGGAGCTTACAATCTAATATACAATATACAGACTGCTCCTGAGGGCATGCAGAATAATGCACACCCTGTCCTAGGAGCTTACAATCTAATATACAATATACAGACTGCTCCTGAGGGCATGCAGAATAATGCACACCCTGTCCTAGAAGCTTACAATCTAATATACAGTATACAGACTGCTCCTGAGGGCATGCAGAATAATGCACACCCTGTCCTAGGAGCTTACAATCTAATATACAATATACAGACTGCTCCTGAGGGCATGCAGAATAACGCACACCCTGTCCTAGGAGCTTACAATCTAATATACAATATACAGACTGCTCCTGAGGGCATGCAGAATAATGCACACCCTGTCCTAGGAGGTTACAATCTAATATACAGTATACAGACTGCTCCTGAGGGCATGCAGAATAATGTACACCCTGTCCTAGGAGCTTACAATCTAATATACAATATACAGACTGCTCCTGAGAGCATGCAGAATAATGCACACCCTGTCCTAGGAGCTTACAATCTAATATACAATATACAGACTGCTCCTGAGGGCATGCAGAATAATGTACACCCTGTCCTAGGAGCTTACAATCTAATATACAATATACAGACTGCTCCTGAGGGTATGCAGAATAATGCACACCCTGTCCTAGGAGATTACAATCTATTATACAATATACAGACTGCTCCTGAGGGCATGCAGAATAATGCACACCCTGTCCTAGGAGCTTACAATCTAATATATCATACACAGGCTGCTCCTGAGGGCATGCAGAATAATGCACACCCTGTCCTAGGAGCTTACAATCTAATATACAGTATACAGACTGCTCCTGAGGGCATACAGAATAATGCACACCCTGTCCTAGAAGCTTACAATCTAATATACAATATACAGGCTGCTCCTGAGGGCATGCAGAATAATGTACACCCTGTCCTAGGAGCTTACAATCTAAGATACAATATACAGAATGCTCCTGAGGGCATGCAGAATAATGCACACCCTGTCCTAGGAGCTTACAATCTAATATACAGTATACAGACTGCTCCTGAGGGCATGCAGAATAATGCACACCCTGTCCTAGAAGCTTACAATCTAATATACAGTATACAGACTGCTCCTGAGGGCATGCAGAATAATGCACAGCCTGTCCTAGGAGCTTACAATCTAATATACAATATACAGACTGCTCCTGAGGGCATGCAGAATAATGTACACCCTGTCCTAGGAGCTTAGAATCTAAGATACAATATACAGAATGCTCCTGAGGGCATGCAGAATAATGCACACCCTGTCCTAGGAGCTTACAATCTAATATACAATATACAGAATGCTCCTGAGGGCATGCAGAATAACGCACACCCTGTCCTAGGAGATTACAATGTATTATACAATATACAGACTGCTCCTGAGGGCATGCAGAATAATGCACACCCTGTCCTAGGAGCTTACAATCTAATATATCATACACAGGCTGCTCCTGAGGGCATGCAGAATAATGCACACCCTGTCCTAGAAGCTTACAATCTAATATACAGTATACAGACTGCTCCTGACGGCATGCAGAATAATGTACACCCTGTCCTAGAAGCTTACAATCTAATATACAATATACAGACTGCTCCTGAGGGCATGCAGAATAATGCACACCCTGTCCTAGGAGCTTACAATCTAATATACAGTATACAGACTGCTCCTGACGGCATGCAGAATAATGTATACCCTGTCCTAGAAGCTTACAATCTAATATACAATATACAGACTGCTCCTGAGGGCATGCAGAATATTGTACACCCTGTCCTAGGAGCTTACAATCTAATATACAATATACAGACTGCTCCTGAGGGCATGCAGAATAATGTACACCCTGTCCTAGAAGCTTACAATCTAATATACAATATACAGGCTGCTCCTGAGGGCATGCAGAATAATGTACACCCTGTCCTAGTAGCTTACAATCTAATATACAGTATACAGACTGCTCCTGAGGACATGCAGAATAATGCACACCCTGTCCTAGGAGCTTACAATCTAATATACAATATACAGACTGCTCCTGAGGACATGCAGAATAATGCACACCCTGTCCTAGGAGCTTACAATCTAATATACAATATACAGACTGCTCCTGAGGGCATGCAGAATAATGCACACCCTGTCCTAGGAGCTTACAATCTAATATACAGTGTACAGGCTGCTCCTGAGGGCATGCAGAATAATGTACACCCTGTCCTAGTAGCTTACAATCTAATATACAATATACAGACTGCTCCTGAGGGCATGCAGAATAATGCACACCCTGTCCTAGGAGCTTACAATCTAATATACAATATACAGACTGCTCCTGAGGGCATGCAGAATAATGCACACCCTGTCCTAGGAGCTTACAATCTAATATACAGTATACAGACTGCTCCTGAGGGCATGCAGAATAATGCACACCCTGTCCTAGGAGCTTACAATCTAATATACAGTACACAGACTGCTCCTGAGGGCATGCAGAATAATGCACACCCTGTCCTAGGAGCTTACAATCTAATATACAGTATACAGGCTGCTCCTGAGGGCATGCAGAATAATGTACACCCTGTCCTAGGAGCTTACAATCTAATATACAGTACACAGACTGCTCCTGAGGGCATGCAGAATAATGCACACCCTGTCCTAGGAGCTTACAATCTAATATACAATATACAGACTGCTCCTGAGGGCATGCAGAATAATGCACAGCCTGTCCTAGGAGCTTACAATCTAATATACAATATACAGGCTGCTCCTGAGGGCATGCAGAATAATGTACACCCTGTCCTAGGACCTTACAATCTAATATACAATATTCAGGCTGCTGCTGAGGGCATGCAGAATAATGCACACCATGTCCTAGGAGCTTACAATCTAATATACAATATACAGGCTGCTCCTGAGGGCTTGCAGAATAATGCACACCCTGTACTAGGAGCTTACAAATCTAATATACAATATACAGACTGCTCCTGAGGGCATGCAGAATAATGGACACGCTGTCCTAGGAGCTTACAATCTAATATACAGTATACAGACTGCTCCTGAGGACATGCAGAATAATGTACACCCTGTCCTGGGAGCTTACAATCTAATATACAGTATACAAACTGCTCCTGAGGGCATGCAGAATAATGCACACCCTGTCCTAGGAGCTTACAATCTAATATACAGTATACAGGCTGCTCCTGAGGACATGCAGAATAATGTATACCCTGTCCTGGGAGCTTACAATCTAATATACAGTATACAGACTGCTCCTGAGGGCATGCAGAATAATGTACACCATGTCCTAGGAGCTTACAATCTAATATACAATATACAGACTGCTCCTGAGGGCATGCAGAATAATGTACACCCTGTCCTAGGAGCTTACAATCTAATACACAGTATACAGACTGCTGCTGAGGGCATGCAGAAAAATGCACACCCTGTCCTAGGAGCTTACAATCTAATATACAGTATACAGGCTGCTCCTGAGGGCATGCAGAATAATGCACACCCTGTCCTAGAAGCTTACAATCTAATATACAGTATACAGGCTGTTCCTGAGGGCATGCAGAATAATGCACACCGTGTCCTAGGAGCTTACAATCTAATATACAATATACAGGCTGCTCCTGAGGGTATGCAGAATAATGCACACCCTGTCCTAGGAGCTTACAATCTAATATACAGTATACAGACTGCTCCTGAGGGCATGCAGAATAATGTACACCCTGTCCTAGGAGCTTACAATCTAATATACAGTATACAGACTGCTCCTGAGGGCATGCAGAATAATGTACACCCTGTCCTAGGAGCTTACAATCTAATATACAATATACAGACTGCTCCTGAGGGCATGCAGAATAATGTACACCCTGTCCTAGGAGCTTACAATCTAATATACAGTATACAGGCTGCTCCTGAGGGCATGCAGAATAATGTACACCCTGTCCTTGGAGCTTACAATCTAATATACAATATACAGGCTGCTCCTGAGGGCATGCAGAATAATGTACACCCTGTCCTAGGAGCTTACAATCTAATATACAGTATACGGGCTGCTCCTGAGGGCATGCAGAATAATGTACACCCTGTCCTAGGAGCTTACAATCTAATATACAGTATACAGACTGCTCCTGAGGACATGCAGAATAATGTACACCCTGTCCTAGGAGCTTACAATCTAATATCCAATACACAGACTGCTCCTGAGGGCATGCAGAATAATGTACACCCTGTCTTAGGAGCTTACAATCTAATATACAGTATACAGACTGCTCCTGAGGACATGCAGAATAATGTACACCCTGTCCTAGGAGCTTACAATCTAATGTACAATATACAGACTGCTCCTGAGGGCATGCAGAATAATGTACACCCTGTCCTAGGAGCTTACAATCTAATGTACAATATACAGACTGCTCCTGAGGGCATGCAGAATAATGTACACCCTGTCCTAGAAGCTTACAATCTAATATACAATATACAGACTGCTCCTGAGGGCATGCAGAATAATGCACACCCTGTCCTAGGAGCTTACAATCTAATATCCAATATACAGACTGCTCCTGAGGGCATGCAGAATAATGTACACCCTGTCTTAGGAGCTTACAATCTAATATACAGTATACAGACTGCTCCTGAGGACATGCAGAATAATGTACACCCTGTCCTAGGAGCTTACAATCTAATGTACAATATACAGACTGCTCCTGAGGGCATGCAGAATAATGTACACCCTGTCCTAGGAGCTTACAATCTAATGTACAATATACAGACTGCTCCTGAGGGCATGCAGAATAATGTACACCCTGTCCTAGAAGCTTACAATCTAATATACAATATACAGACTGCTCCTGAGGGCATGCAGAATAATGCACACCCTGTCCTAGGAGCTTACAATCTAATATACAATATACAGGCTACTCCTGAGGGCATGCAGAATAATGTACACCCTGTCCTAGGAGCTTACAATCTAATATACAATATACAGGCTGCTCCTGAGGGCATGCAGAATAATGTACACCCTGTCCTAGGAGCTTACAATCTAATATACAGTATACAGGCTGCTCCTGAGGGCATGCAGAATAATGTACACCCTGTCCTAGGAGCTTACAATCTAATATACAGTATACAGACTGCTCCTGAGGACATGCAGAATAATGTACACCCTGTCCTAGGAGCTTACAATCTAATATCCAATATACAGACTGCTCCTGAGGGCATGCAGAATAATGTACACCCTGTCTTAGGAGCTTACATTCTAATATACAGTATACAGACTGCTCCTGAGGACATGCAGAATAATGTACACCCTGTCCTAGGAGCTTACAATCTAATGTACAATATACAGACTGCTCCTGAGGGCATGCAGAATAATGTACACCCTGTCCTAGAAGCTTACAATCTAATATACAATATACAGACTGCTCCTGAGGGCATGCAGAATAATGCACACCCTGTCCTAGGAGCTTACAATCTAATATACAATATACAGGCTGCTCCTGAGGGCATGCAGAATAATGTACACCCTGTCCTAGGAGCTTACAGCCTAATATACAGTATACAGACTGCTCCTGAGTGCATGCAGAATAATGCACACCCTGTCCTAGGAGCTTACAGCCTAATATACAGTATACAGACTGCTCCTGAGGGCATGCAGAATAATGCACACCCTGTCCTAGGAGCTTACAATCTAATATACAGTATACAGGCTGCTCCTGAGGACATGCAGAATAATGTACACCCTGTCCTAGGAGCTAACAATCTAATATACAGTATACAGACTGCTCCTGAGGGCATGCAGAATAATGCACACCCTGTCCTAGGAGCTTACAATCTAATATACAGTATACAGACTGATCCTGAGGACATGCAGAATAATGTACACCCTGTCCTAGGAGCTTACAATCTAATATACAATATACAGACTGCTCCTGAGGGCATGCAGAATAATGCACACCCTGTCCTAGGAGCTTACAATCTAATATACAGTATACAGACTGCTCCTGAGGACATGCAGAATAATGTACACCCTGTCCTAGGAGCTTACAATCTAATATACAATATACAGACTGCTCCTGAGGGCATGCAGAATAATGCACACCCTGTCCTAGGAGCTTACAATCTAATATACAATATACAGGCTGCTCCTGAGGGCATGCAGAATAATGTACACCCTGTCCTAGGAGCTTACAGCCTAATATACAGTATACAGACTGCTCCTGAGTGCATGCAGAATAATGCACACCCTGTCCTAGGAGCTTACAGCCTAATATACAGTATACAGACTGCTCCTGAGGGCATGCAGAATAATGCACACCCTGTCCTAGGAGCTTACAATCTAATATACAGTATACAGGCTGCTCCTGAGGACATGCAGAATAATGTACACCCTGTCCTAGGAGCTTACAATCTAATATACAGTATACAGACTGCTCCTGAGGGCATGCAGAATAATGCACACCCTGTCCTAGGAGCTTACAGCCTAATATACAGTATACAGACTGCTCCTGAGGGCATGCAGAATAATGCACACCCTGTCCTAGGAGCTTACAATCTAATATACAGTATACAGACTGCTCCTGAGGACATGCAGAATAATGTACACCCTGTCCTAGGAGCTTACAGCCTAATATACAGTATACAGACTGCTCCTGAGGGCATGCAGAATAATGCACACCCTGTCCCAGGAGCTTACTGTTAGAACCTTGCTGTTAGGTTTTTTTTTCCTTTGCTGGTCACATGACCTTGTTGGCCTATTTAATCCTGCTCCGCCCTTCTGGCTTTGCTGGACTTCATTGTATATCTACTTTCTAGCTAGCCTGTGCTCTGTATCTAACTCTGCTAGTTTGCTTGGTCTACGGACCTCTATGTTCTATATATTTTGTTTGTTCGTCTGTCTGCTACTATTTCTGTTAGGAGGTGTCCCATATTCCTCCCAGTCCTTAGTACTTGTAGGGATTCCTTCCCCACATCTATAGGTCTCCGTACAGACTAGATTAGGACTTTAGCAGGTCTGATCGCAGGATCAGGTTCCCTGTTACATCGTAGGGATTCAGCTGAGTCCTATAGTAGGGACAGATCTCCTCTCTTTCCTTAGCTTTGGTAGCAGAACATAACAGTAAGTCCAGCCTGCAAATTCTCTAAGGAAAGATTTTTCTGTTCCATCATGGTGTCGGTTCAGGATTTGGCTAAACACCTGCAGGGACTCTCTCTGGAAGTGGCCGAGCTCCGTCAGCACGTGAGTAACTGTCCTGGAGCATATTTCTTGGAGCCTAAGGTATGTTTGCCGGATTTATTTTTTGGTGAACATCGAGAATTTTTTTCATTTAAAAATGCTTGCTTATTGTATTTTCGTTTGAGACCCAAGTCCTCTGGGGATGAATCCCAGCGCGTAGGGTTCATAATGTCACTTTTGCGCAAAGAGCCTCAGGAGTGGGCCTTTTCTTTGCAACCTAGTGATACATGCTTCAGATCAGTGAATAGTTTTTTTTCTGCTTTAGGACTATTATATGATGATCCTGACCGTGTGGCATCAGCTGAGACTGAGTTGAGACGTTTAAAACAAGGATCAGGTAATGTGGAAAAATATTGTACTCATTTTCGTCGTTGGTCCACTCAAACAGGGTGGAACGATTCTGCTCTGAAAAGTCTATTTCTTGCTGGCCTCAGTGAAAGGGTTAAAGACCTGCTAATTGCTTATCCTACACCTGAAGATTTGCAACAGGCTATGCAATTAGCTATACGGGTGGATAGGAGACTGCGTGCAAGGGTTAATGAGAGCAAATCCTCTGCTATGTCAGTTTCTGGTTATGATAATGTGTGTACTAACAGTGGTGAACCGATGGAGATTGGATCGGTGGCACCTCGCTCTCAAGAAAAAGACCGTCATTTTTCGGAAGGCTTGTGTTTCTATTGCGGAAAATCTGGTCATTTAATTAAAGACTGTGAGCTTCGTATGAAGAAAGAAAAAAAAATGGTCAGTCACGCCCGTATTGCCTGTTTAAATTCCAAGGGTATATTTTTAGCTGCTTCCACGATTGCTCAGAAAAAATTAATGGAATTTCGGGTGTTTGTTGATTGCGGGTCTACACTGAATGTAATTGATGGGGGATTCGTGGAAAAACTCAATTTAAAACCTGAACCTTTATCATCCCCCATTGCTGTGGTTTCTGTGGATGGCTCCCCTTTGAAGAATATTACTCTCAAGGTCAGTGAATTTCCTCTCACTATTAATGGTGTTCACCATGAGAAATTGGATTTGGTAGTGTTGAATAACTTGCCTTCTCCAGTAATATTGGGTTTGCCCTGGTTAAAATTTCACAATCCTGTACTGGATTGGTCTACCAGTGAAATTAAATCCTGGAGCCATAAATGTTATGACAAGTGTTGTAACGGGCGTATTGCAGCTTTGGATAGGGGAGAATTGCCTGTTCCTATTCAGGATTTTTGGAGAGTTTTTTCTGAGAAGGAATCGCAGGTTTTGCTATGATTGTTCTATTGAATTTGTCCCTGGAGCGACTCTTCCTAAAAGTCGTTTATTTAACCTTACTATTCCTGAGAGGAAGGCTTTGGAGGAATACATACAGACAAGTTTGGCCGCCGGTCACATTAGGCCCTCTAAGTCTCCTGTGGCGGTTGGATTTTTTTTTGTAAAAAAAAAGGACGGCGGTTTACGTCCTTGTCTGGATTTTCGTGAGATTAACAAAATTACGGTACGCAATCCTTACCCACTGCCATTGATTCCTGATCTGTTTAACCAGTTATTGGGGGCCAAGTGGTTCTCTAAAATTGACCTTAAGGGGGCATACAATCTGTTGCGCATGAAGGAGGGTGATGAATGGAAGACTGCTTTTAACACTCCTGTGGGTCATTTTGAGAATCTGGTTATGCCTTTTGGTCTTACTAATGCTCCTGCATTTTTTCAGAATCTGATTAATGACATCCTTAGACCTTTGATCGGTAAAAATGTGGTTGTGTATTTGGATGACATTTTGATTTATTCACCAGATCTGGAGTCTCATTGGCGGAGCGTACGTGAGGTATTACAGTTATTAATGGACAATTCGCTTTTTGCTAAGCTGGAGAAATGTGAGTTCGCTGTACAGAGAATTAGTTTTTTGGGCTACATTATCTCCAGCAAAGGTTTTGAGATGGATCCGGTTAAGGTTCAGGCTGTGCAGGAATGGCCTAGGCCTATTGGTTTGAAATCGATACAGAGGTTTTTGGGTTTCGCCAATTACTACAGAAAATTCATAAAAAATTTTTCTAGTATTGTCAAACCTCTGACTGATCTCACCAGGAAAGGTGCTGACGCGGTTCAGTGGTCTTCTGAGGCCATTGAAGCTTTTGTGTATCTCAAGGAGAGGTTCACCTCTGCTCCCATCCTTATGCAGCCTGATGTTACTAGGCCGTTTTTGGTTGAGGTTGATGCTTCCTCTGTGGGGGTTGGCGCAGTATTGTCTCAGGATAACGGGGATGGATTACATCCCTGTGCCTTTTTTTCAAAAAAATTTTCGGAGACTGAACTGAATTACGATATTGGTAATCGGGAATTATTGGCTATTAAACTCGCATTTGAACACTGGCGCCACTTCTTGGAAGGTGCGGAATTTCCCGTTCAGGTTCTTACGGATCATAAAAATCTGATATATCTTGATGCTGCCAAGCGCCTGAATGCCCGTCAGGCTAGGTGGGCACTGTTTTTCTCGCGGTTTAATTTCTCCGTTACTTACATCCCTGGTACTAAGAATGTTAAGGCGGATGCCTTGTCTCGCAGTTTTTCTCCCATAGTCGGTGCTGAGAAAGAGGAGAACATTTTACAAGAAGGTGTTGTGATAGCTGCTTTGGACTCCGTTTTGGAAAATGAGATTCTTAAAGCTCAGGAGAATGCCCCATCTAACACTCCTCATGGGAGGTTGTTTGTGCCTGGGACCTTTAGGAGAGATTTGTTTGTTGAGTGTCACGAATCTCGGTTGGCAGGTCATCCCGGAATCTCTGAGACCAAGAGACTGGTGGGTCGCAGTTTTTGGTGGCCTGGATGGCAGAAGGAAGTCATTAAGTGGGTGCGTCAATGTACTATATGTGCTAGATCTAAGTCCTCACATACTCCTGCTGCGGGGTTGCTTTGTCCTTTGGAGGTTCCCAGTGCTCCTTGGACACATTTGGCTATGGACTTTATAACTGACCTTCCCCCCTCTGAGGGTTTTACTGTCATCTGGGTGGTCGTGGACCGTTTTAGCAAGATGTGTCACTTGGTTCCTTTCGTCAAACTGCCCTGCGCTAAAACTCTCGCTAAGGCCTTTGTCAAGGAAATTGTCAGACTTCATGGCGTTCCTACTGACATTGTTTCTGATAGGGGTCCTCAGTTCGTGGTTCGTTTTTGGCGTGCCTTTTGTGATAGGTTGGGAATTCATTTGTCGTTCTCGTCCGGATATCATCCTGAATCTAATGGCCAGACAGAAAGGAAAAACCAGGATGTTGAGCAGTTCTTGCGTTGTTTTGTGGCAGACAATCAAGAGGGGTGGTCTGAGTTTCTGCCACTTGCTGAATTTGCTCTGAACAATCATACATCTTCTTCTGCTGGTTGTTCGCCTTTTTTTTGTTGTTCTGGGAGACATCCGTCGTTTGGGTCGTTCTCCAAGTTGGGATCTGCCGTGCCTGAGGAGGAGAATTTTTCCGGTGATTTGGAGAGAGTTTGGACGGATGTGCGTGGTAATCTTCAGGAGGCCAACAGAAAATCTAAAGACTACTTTGATAGGAAACGACAGGAGGTTTTGTTCGCTGTTGGTGACATGGTTTGGTTGTCCTCTAGGAATCTGCGGTTGAGGATTCCTTCAAAGAAATTGGGTCCCAAGTTTGTAGGGCCCTTTAAGGTGCTTCAGGTTGTCAACCAATCTGCTGTTAGGTTGGAGGTTCCTACCTCCTGGAGAATTAATCCGGTATTTCATGTCTCTCTGTTGAAAAAAGCTGTTGTATCGGATTGTGACGCCTCTGCCTCTGTTCCTCCGGTGGTGGAGGACGGGGAATATGAAATTTCTCGCATCCTTAACTCTAGACGGTATAGAGGTAGTTTGCAGTATCTTGTGGCCTGGAAAGGTTTCGGTCCCGAGGATAACTCTTGGGTGAGGTCGGATGATGTTTCCGCGTCCAGACTTATCAGAGCGTTTCACAGGAGATTTCCTGATAAGCCTGGTCCTAGGGGATCCGGAGGATCCTCTTAGAAGGGGGGGTACTGTTAGAACCTTGCTCTTAGGTCTTTTTTCCTTTGCTGGTCACATGACCTTGTTGGCCTATTTAATCCTGCTCCGCCCTTCTGGCTTTGCTGGACTTCATTGTATATCTGCTTTCTAGCTAGCCTGTGCTCTGTGTCTGACTCTGTTAGTTTGCTTGGTCTACGGACCTCTATGTTCTATCTATTTTGTTTGTTCGTCTGTCTGCTACTATTTCTGTTAGGAGGTGTCCCATATTCCTCCCAGTCCTTAGTACTTGTAGGGATTCCCTCCCCACATCTATAGGTCTTCGTACAGACTAGATTAGGACTTTAGCAGGTCTGATCGCAGGATCAGGTTCCCTGTTACATCGTAGGGATTCAGCTGAGTCCTATAGTAGGGACAGATCTCCTCTCTTTCCTTAGCTTTGGTAGCAGAACATAACAGTGTGTGTGTGGATAGATGTGTGTGTGTGGGCAGATGTGTGTGTGTGTGTGGGCAGATGTGTGTGTGTGGGCAGATGTGTGTGTGTGATGTCTGTCTGTTTGTATGTGTGTGTGATGTCTGTCTGTTTGTGTGTGTGTGTGGGCAGATGTCATTGTGTGATGTCTGTTTGTATGTATTTTTGTGTTTCAAATGTGTTTATGCGTGACCGTATATGTTTGTGTGTGTGCGTGACTGCATGCGGCCTCCCGCTGTGTATAGATGACTGCATGCGGCCCCCCGCTGTGTATAGATGGCTACGTGCGGCCCCCCGCTGTGTATTAATGGCGCCGTGCGGCCCCCCGCTGTGTATTGATGGCGCCGTGCGGCCCCTCGCCGTGTATAGATGGCTACGTGTGGCCCCCCACTGTGTTTAGATGGCTACGTGCGCCCCCCGCTGTGTATAGATGGCTACGTGCGGCCCCCCGCTGAGTATAGATGGCGCCGTGCGGCCTCCTGCTGTCTCTGGGGGGGCGCTGTGCGGCTTCCCGCTGTGTATAGATGGCTACGTGCGGCCTCCCGCTGAGTATAGATGGCGCTGTGCGGCCTCCTGCTGTCTCTGGGGGGGGCGCCGTGCGGCATCTATACTCAGCAGGAGGCCGCACGTAGCCATCTATACACGTATACTCAGCAGGAGGCTGCCCGTAGCCATCTATACGGTGCCATCTATACACAGCGGGAGGCCGCACGTAGCCATCTATACACAGCGGGGGGGCGCACGTAGCCATCTATACACAGCGGGAGGCTGCACGTAGCCATCTATACACAGCGGGAGGCCGCACGGCGCCATCTATGCACAGCGGGAGGCCGCACGGCGCCATCTATACACAGCGGGAGGCCGCATGGCGCAATCTATACATAGCGGGAGGCCGCATGGCGCCATCTATACACAGCGGGAGTCTCAGTACTTTGCAAGAGCAGTCGATAAATTCTGCTTGACTAATTCTGAGCACCATAAAGTCTGGTTCGCTTCTAACCTGCTGTCTTCATTTTCAGCTTGCTGAATTCTAACTCATTTACTGTCATTCGAGACGATGCCTTTGCTGGTCTCTTTCACCTTGAATACCTGTAAGTGCTCCACTTAATGTCATATTTTTGATTCTGTTCTTCTTCATCTTTTGGCATGTGCAATTGTATGAGCAAGTATTCATATGAATTTATGACCTACTTAAACCTTCGAGGACCTTAAATTTTATTCAATCAAATTTTTTTCCAGTTTAACACTATGGGACATATATGTGCCTTGGTCCTCAAAGGGTTTTTAAAGGGGCTGCAAACATAAATACGAAAAAAATAATTCGATTAGTGCTTTATGTGTTCATTTAATTTTTATTTGAAGTCCATTTTTTTTATATACCTTGAAATTAAGCCCTACCCCATGGAATGAAGCCCTACCTACATGACATCTGAGAGCTACATGGATCCCGCTTGTGAGGTGCCTGTCCGTCACTACTATTCAGTTTTAGGGTCCACTCACTAAGCCATATATTCTCTCATGCAAGAGAATAGGGCCAATTATGCTAACGACACTCGGCTCAAACTCTGTCAGAGCTTCAACTGAGTGTGATCCGATTCTCTCGCAGCACAGATATGGAGAAGATGGAGAACTTAATTTCTCCATCTTCTCCATAGTCTCTGTGAGTGTTCATCGGACTGCACTTGGATGACATCCGAGTGCAGTCCAATGTTTTACGTGCACCCAATATATCAAATGAGATTATTTTCTCATGCCAATAATCGCAGATCTGCACTGTCCCATAGTATAACATAGGGCCGAGTCCTATCCGATAAAACATCACATAGCATTCGGCCGTGTTATACGACAGTGTGAGCGAGCCCTTAGAGTCAAGGAATATTTACATGCAGATGATGATATTACTCTCCCAGTGTATATTTTTTTAGGCGAGTTCATAGTAAATGCTTTGCCTTTTTGACATGTGATCAACTAAAGAACAAGAAAGATTTAGGACCTCCCCTATAGAGAAACGGAAAATAGTTTGGAGGACTTGTATGTCCTTTTTTATTTATTATGAGAAAATCATAAAAGATCCCGTTTTTTCACCATGCTGTGACTATCTGCTGAGGGAGAGGGAGAGTGCTGCCCTATTCAGAGTCTGTAATAAGACCTGCTGACAAAAGGGTTGAAGATACAGTCTAATGTGAATTAACAATGAAAAAAAGTTCATTTCACAAATGGCTTGTATTTTTTTTAATACAAACTTTTTTGTGTTTACAGCTCCTTTAAAGGGAATCTGTCATCAGGTTTTTGCCACCTAATCTGAGAGCAGCATAATGTAGGGTTAGAGGCACTGATTCCAGTAATGTGTCACTTACTGGGCTGCTTAGTGTTGTTTTGATAAAATCATTGATTTGTCAGAAGGTAATTATCACTAGATGACTAGTAAGTTCTGTAGGACCCCACCCCCATCACTGATCAGTAGATTTCTGTGTACACTGAGCATGGGCAGAAAGCGGCCAATCAGTGGTGTGGGCGGGGCTATACAGAGCGCAGCATTCAGAGAGCTGCTAGATCTGCAGCAGATAAAACGCTGATTTTCTCAAAATGACAACAAGCAGCTGAAAAAGTGACACATCGCTGGAATCAGGGTATCTGCCCCAATATTGTGCCAAATTAATTTCCAGTGAACTATCACATGATCTATCACAGGGGATCATGTGACATGTCACGTGATAAATCAGGTGTGGGGGGGGGGGCCGCGCCTTCTAAACTGCCCGGGCCCTTGCTACTCTTAATCCACCCCTGACTGCTCCCTATGGTTTATTGTCACAGACAGTCACCATGACGACCGGCACTAATCATTCATCACATACTCTTATGTTCCCCAATAACTGTGCAGTGTAAACTGCTGCCAATCACCCAATGAACAAGTGTAAAGAGGTGGTCCGCTACATTGTAAAATGCCCCCATCCATTTACACCTTTTAACTAACTATTTTTGGAAATACCTTATGTAGCCAGATGTGCCTGTGGGTGGCGCTATCCCTTCTTGCTCAGTCCACATCACGTGACCTCGGCTGATGTCACCTCAACTTCCGGATTTCTTGGATTCACCTAGGCATGACCCAGTCGCACGCACTAAACCCCCCGCCACGATTGACTGGGTTGTGAACGGCGTTTCACCGCACGTCACATCCCAAAAGGCCTCCACACAGGAAGTGCAGGAGCGCCCTTACTGCCATTCCCCATAAGGACTCAGCTGAATATGCATCCCCCCTGGGATCTCTCTCATATGGTTTGGACCATCACAGCCTTACTCAGAGCGACTATGTGAGCAAGGCCCAGGAGCGGACCGAAACGTAAAAGTCCCCTCTAAACAAAAGAGCTGTTTTTTGTCGCCACTTGCAGGTTTTTCTAAATATCATTAATACTTTTGCATTGGATCTCCTGAGTGTGCGGTGGAAGTTTCTATCCTCTAGTGATTGTGGGGTCTGCAGCCCCCTTCCACCGGCCCCTCACTCTATAGCTGGGGGCAGGACAATTATTGTAATCGTGAACATCCCAAAATCCAGAGAGCGCTTGCGGCCGATGAAAGCAGAGGAGAGAGGGAAAGCGCGCGCTTGATTTTGGAGCGATACTGGATGGAAGGGGGCATTATAGAATGTAGCGGACCACCTCTTTAAGCTTAAAAATAATCATTCTCAGAATTATATCGTCCTGTAAACAAGAGATGTCAAGAAAAATGACCGTCTATGTGCAGACAATGATGTGTTACTGATAGGGATGTGTGGATCCATGGATGTTCAGGTTCAGCAGATTCTACCAAGCTACAGATAAAAGTTTGGTTTTGGACCGAACTTGACCCCGAACCCAATAGAAGTCAATAGGGACCCTAACTTCAGTGCTTAAAAAGGGCTGTAAAATGTTCATAGTAAGGGCTAAGGGGCTGCAAAAGGAAGCCAAATGGGGGTAAGTGCAGGACAATTGCCCTGAAAACACATGTTGATAGGAAAATGACTTAAAATAACATAATAAAAAAAAAGAAACAATTATAATCTTGAACCAGGAGGCAGAGGTCCAAGTGAAGCAGGAGGTTGAGGAGGAGGAGGAGGTGGAGGTGGCGGTGTAGGTGGGAAAAGTGGAGGAGGAGTAGGTAGCCAAAACTGTATTTTTTGTTTTTGTTTTTTTTAGGGGGTACTCTGAATACAGGCAGTGTAATAATCTGCGAGCCACTCTCTCTCTGAAAACAGGCAGTGTAATAATCTGCGAGCCACTCTCTCTCTGAAAACAGGCAGTGTAATAATCTGCGAGCCACTCTCTCTCTGAATACAGGCAGTGTAATAATCTGCGAGCCACTCTCTCTCTGAATACAGGCAGTGTAATAATCTGCGAGCCACTCTCTCTCTGAAAACAGGCAGTGTAATAATCTGCGATCCACTCTCTCTCTGAATACAGGCAGTGTAATAATCTGCGAGCCACTCTCTCTCTGAAAACAGGCAGTGTAATAATCTGCGAGCCACTCTCTCTCTGAAAACAGGCAGTGTAATAATCTGCGAGCCACTCTCTCTCTGAATACAGGCAGTGTAATAATCTGCGAGCCACTCTCTCTCTGAATACAGGCAGTGTAATAATCTGCGAGCCACTCTCTCTCTGAAAACAGGCAGTGTAATAATCTGCGATCCACTCTCTCTCTGAATACAGGCAGTGTAATAATCTGCGAGCCACTCTCTCTCTGAAAACAGGCAGTGTAATAATCTGCGAGCCACTCTCTCTCTGAATACAGGCAGTGTAATAATCTGCGAGCCACTCTCTCTCTGAATACAGGCAGTGTAATAATCTGCGAGCCACTCTCTCTCTGAAAACAGGCAGTGTAATAATCTGCGAGCCACTCTCTCTCTGAATACAGGCAGTGTAATAATCTGCGAGCCACTCTCTCTCTGAATACAGGCAGTGTAATAATCTGCGAGCCACTCTCTCTCTGAAAACAGGCAGTGTAATAATCTGCGAGCCACTCTCTCTCTGAATACAGGCAGTGTAATAATCTGCGAGCCACTCTCTCTCTGAAAACAGGCAGTGTAATAATCTGCGAGCCACTCTCTCTCTGAATACAGGCAGTGTAATAATCTGCGAGCCACTCTCTCTCTGAAAACAGGCCGTGTAATAATCTGCGAGCCACTCTCTCTCTGAATACAGGCAGTGTAATAATCTGCGAGCCACTCTCTCTCTGAAAACATGCAGTGTAATAATCTGCGAGCCACTCTCTCTCTGAAAACAGGCAGTGTAATAATCTGCGAGCCACTCTCTCTCTGAATACAGGCAGTGTAATAATCTGCGAGCCACTCTCTCTCTGAATACAGGCAGTGTAATAATCTGCGAGCCACTCTCTCTCTGAATACAGGCAGTGTAATAATCTGCGATCCACTCTCTCTCTGAATACAGGCAGTGTAATAATCTGCGATCCACTCTCTCTCTGAATACAGGCAGTGTAATAATCTGCGAGCCACTCTCTCTCTGAATACAGGCCGTGTAATAATCTGCGATCCACTCTCTCTCTGAATACAGGCAGTGTAATAATCTGCGATCCACTCTCTCTCTGAAAACAGGCAGTGTAATAATCTGCGAGCCACTCTCTCTCTGAATACAGGCAGTGTAATAATCTGCGAGCCACTCTCTCTCTGAAAACAGGCCGTGTAATAATCTGCGAGCCACTCTCTCTCTGAATACAGGCAGTGTAATAATCTGCGAGCCACTCTCTCTCTGAAAACATGCAGTGTAATAATCTGCGAGCCACTCTCTCTCTGAAAACAGGCAGTGTAATAATCTGCGAGCCACTCTCTCTCTGAATACAGGCAGTGTAATAATCTGCGAGCCACTCTCTCTCTGAATACAGGCAGTGTAATAATCTGCGATCCACTCTCTCTCTGAATACAGGCAGTGTAATAATCTGCGAGCCACTCTCTCTCTGAATACAGGCAGTGTAATAATCTGCGATCCACTCTCTCTCTGAATACAGGCAGTGTAATAATCTGCGAGCCACTCTCTCTCTGAAAACAGGCCGTGTAATAATCTGCGAGCCACTCTCTCTCTGAATACAGGCAGTGTAATAATCTGCGAGCCACTCTCTCTCTGAAAACATGCAGTGTAATAATCTGCGAGCCACTCTCTCTCTGAAAACAGGCAGTGTAATAATCTGCGAGCCACTCTCTCTCTGAATACAGGCAGTGTAATAATCTGCGAGCCACTCTCTCTCTGAATACAGGCAGTGTAATAATCTGCGATCCACTCTCTCTCTGAATACAGGCAGTGTAATAATCTGCGAGCCACTCTCTCTCTGAATACAGGCAGTGTAATAATCTGCGATCCACTCTCTCTCTGAATACAGGCAGTGTAATAATCTGCGAGCCACTCTCTCTCTGAATACAGGCCGTGTAATACTCTGCAATTTTTTGGGTTGAAAACAAAGCGGAGAGCATCAAATAGATGTGTCAGTTTTGCTGGTGGTGGTGAATGTAGCTGCTGCAGGGAGAGAAAGGCCGTGGTCGATCTGTGTCGGCTACGTGCCCAAATGAAACACCTTCCTTTGCTGCAAGTAGGCGACAGGATGCTCTGTGTAATTTCGTAGGCCCGAGTATCGTTGGGTGAATGGTGAGGCCAGAACAAGTAGAAGTGGTTTTAGGTTGGTTGGCTGAGAGTGCCTTCAGTCCCATTGCTTTGTCTTCCACCTAATCCCCTGCTGAAAGCGCAGATTTGGCACCTGCGGCTCATGGGCATCTGTCTTCCACCTCACCCCCTGGCAAGCAGTCTGAGCCCCAAGTCATGCAGCGGTATCTTCCGCTTTTTGATGACTGCTGGCTGTGGTTCCGTGGGCCATCCATCTGGCCCTGGCCAACAATTGGAAGAGATTGAGTGCACTGATGCCCAACCACTTGTTTTGTTGGAGGATGAGTACGTGGGATGGGTAGTGTAAACGGTCAGCAGACCGCTGCAGCACATCTCTGATGATGCTGACGATGAAACACTGTGCCAACTACTGCTGCAGCTTCCTGCAGTGTGCACACCGGCATGGAGGGCAGGGGTGAAGACTGGGGGGAACATCATGTGGGGGATTATTGTTATTATTTATTTTTAGAGCACCATTGATTCTATGGTGCTGTACATGAGGAGGAGTTACATATAAACACAAATAGAAATTGCAATGAACAAACTAATAGTGACGGACAAGTACAAAGGGGAGAGGACCCTACCATTGCGGCCTTACATTCTACAGGATAGTGGGGAAGGATAGTAGTTTTGGGGGGTGCAACAGCTCTGCTGTTGGTAAGGAGGCAGTGGGGTCATTGCAGGCTGTAAGCTGTTCTGAAGACATGGGTTTTAAAGTTCCGCTTGAAAGTTCCAAATGAGGGGATAATCGGATGTGTTGGGCCACAGAATTCTACAGGATGGGGAATACTCGGGAGAAGTCTTGCAGGCGATTGGATGAGGAACGTACGATTGTGGAGGAGAGAAGGAGGTCTTGGGATGACCAGAGATTACGTGGTGGGAGATATCAGCAGATTAGTTCAGAGACAGGGGCGGACCTACCGCTGGTGCAGCTGCACCGGAGCCTGGCCGTGCAAGGGTGCAGGGGGGCCCTTACCGGGCGGTTAATATTGAGGGCAATCTGGCCTGCTTCTCGGAGCCCCAGGCTCTGGGGGGCCCATGGCCAGATTGCCCTCTCATGTGCGGCGAGCAGCGAGCGATCCCTCCAGCTCCGCTGCTGACAGAAGGAAAATGGCAGTAGAGCTGAGGGATCCGTCCTCTGCTTCCTGCCCGGCGCTTCCTCCCTGACACAGGCTCGTACAGCTTGATGACGTCATCAAGCAGCTCGGGCCTGTGTAAGGGAGGAAGTTACCGGCAACAAGGAGGATGCTGCGGGAGCGTGCTGAGAGGTAAGTTGTGTTTTTTTGTTTTGGTTTTTTTTGTACTGATACACTGGGGAGAGGAACAGGAGAATGAGGGGAGGTGGGGGGAGAGCAATGATGGGCAGAGCAATGATGGGCAGAGCAATGATGGGCAGAGCAGTGATGGGCAGAGCAATGATGGGCTGATCAGTGATGGGAAGAGCAGTGATGAGCAGAGCAGTGATGGGCAGAGCAATGATGGGGAGAGCAATGATGGGAGAGCAATGATGGGCAGAGCAGCGATCGGCAAAGCAATGATGGGGAGAAAAATGATGGGCAGAGCTATGATGGGGACAGTGGGGATGAGCAGACCAATGATGGGGACGGGGAAAGCAAAGATGAGGATGGTGGGGATGGGGAGAGCAATGATGGGGATGGTGGGGATGGGGAGAGCAATGATGAGGATGGTGGGGATGGGAGAGCAATGATGAGGATGGTGGAGAAGGGGAGAGCAATGATGGGGATGGTGGGGATGGGTAGAGCAATAATGGGGATGGTGAGAATGGTGGGGATTGGGAGAGCAATGATGGTGCTGGGGAGAGCAATGATGGGGGTTGCTGGGAGAGAGCAATGATGGGGGTGCAGTGCTGGGAGAGAGCAATGATGGGGTACTGGGAGAGAGCAATGATGGGGGTGCTGGGAGAGCAATGATGGGGGTGCTGGGAGAGAACAATGATGGGGTGCTGGGAAAGAGCAATGATGGGAGTGCTGGGAGAGAGCAATGACAGGGGTGCTGAGAGAGAGCAATGATGGGGGTGTTGGGAAAAAGCAATGATGGGGTGCTCGAAAAGAGCAATGATGGGGGTGCTTGGAAAGAGTAATGACTGGGGTACTTGGGGAGAGCAGTGATGGGGGTGCTGGGAGAGAGCAATGATGGGGGTGCTGGGAGGGAGCAATGATGGAGGTGCTCGGAAAGAGCAATGACAGGGGTACTTGGGGAGAGTAGTGATGGGGGTGCTGGGAGAGAGCAATGATGGGGGTGCTGGGAGAGAGCAATGATGGAAGTGCCTGGAAAGAGCAATGACGGGGGTACTGGGAGAGAGCAGTGATGGGTGTGCTGGGGGAGAGCAATGATGGGGGTGCTGGGAGAGAGCAGCGATGGGGGTTTCACTTTGCTTGTACTGTAAAACCTGGTATATTTTCCGTGTGCACATAGCCTTACAGTTAATTGGGGAGAGTCACAGAGACTGAATAATTTATACTATTGGCCGGTGGAGATTATAGTTAATGGGGGGCACAGTGCTGCTTATCACTTTATATTTTGATTACTAAGTGGCTAATAGTATATTAATGGGGGGGGGTCTACATATCTGTATTCAGGGGCGCAGTGTGGGGGAAACACGTGTATATATACAATATATGTGACCTTGTTATTTTCTAGACTGGAGATCATCGTGACAAGACGAGTCGTGGCTGGGAGATGTTGACATGAAGGTCTGACCAGATGGAGAAGAAGCAGCAGAAACCAGCTCTGATCAGATGAGACGTCAGCAGTAAGTGCCTGGATGTAAATATTATTCTGTATCTGCGCTGTGTGACTTGGAGTGATAATGTTATCTGTAAAATCCCTTAGGCTGCATTCTCACATTTGTGTGAAATGTCCATGTGCTGTAAGATTTTTTTATCGGATGGTCCACAGACTCGTAGAGTTTTATAGGTCCATTCACACATCCATGAAAATCACGGATCTGAGAATGAGATCTGTGAGGGTCAGAGAATGTCCAGTTGTGATCTGATTTTGAGGATCAGAATAGGACATGCTCAATGCAGGAATGTAGCCTTATTATGTATAGCACAGTCAGGCTTGGACTGGCCCACAGGAGAACAGGAGAATCCTCCGGTAGGCCCTTGTGCAAGAGTGCAGGGTCGGCGTCAGCACCTGGCGCACCCCGGCAAGTGCCGGGGCCCTGAGCAGGCAGGGGGGGCCACTCGCTGTCGGGCACCCCGCTGCGCTATGGGACCCGTGAGCGGAGGAGAGGAGTGTCAGTGCCCACTCCCCCTCGCTTGCTCAGGGCCCCGGCAGCCGGCGGCACAATACTTACTTCTTCCCAGGCCTCTGCAGCAGCTCCTGTCTCTTCTGCGTCCTCTGACTGTGATGTCTCAGGTCAGAGGGTGTGGTGACCGCTTTCCACCGCGCTCTCTCCTGAGCCGTCACAGCGCAGAGCAGGAAGACGCCGGCGACGCGGGTGAGGGGTCTGGAGCAGCGGCAGCAGGTGAGAAGTGTGGTGAGTATTTCATTTTTTTTTAATGTATGGAGGCATGGGGCATTATAAGGGATGGGGGTGTGACATCCTGCATGGGGCATTAAAAGGGAGGAAATGAAATACTGCATGGGGCATTATAAGGGAGGGGGGGTGACATCCTGCATGGGGCATTAAAGGGGGGGAGTGACATCCTGCATGGGGCATTATAAGGGGGGGGAGTGACATCCTGCATGGGGCATTATAAGGGAGGGTGTGTGTGACATCCTGCATGGGGCATTATATGGGGGGGGGAGTGACATCCTGCATGGGGCATTATAAGGGGCGGGGGTGTGACATCCTGCATGGGGCATTATATGGGGGGGAGTGACATCCTGCATGGGGCATTATAAGGGGCGGGGGGTGACATAATGCATGGGACATTATAAGGGGGCGACATCCTTCATGGGGCATTATAAGGGGGGTGACATCCTGCATGGGGCATTATAAGGGGGGCAACATCCTTCATGGGGCATTACAAGGGGGGTGACATCCTGCATGGGGCATTATAAGGGTGGGTGACATTCTGCATGGGGCATTATAAGGGGGGAACAGCCTGCATGGGGCATTATAAGGGGGGAACAGCCTGTGTAGGGCATTATGTGGGGGGAACAGCCTGCATGAGGCATTATGTGGTGGGAACAGCCTGCATGGAGCGTTATATGGGGGTCAGTATTCTGTATGGAGCGTTATATGGGGCCAGTATCCTGTATGGGGCCTTATATGGGGGCCAGTATTCTGTGTGGAGCGATTCGCCGGTTTCTGAGCTATTGTTGAATTTACAATAGATATCACTCATGTAATGTAAGAAGTGAAATCTTTGGCATTGTACTATATATATATATATATATATATATATATATATATATATATTTCTCTGCGGTATCTGTGCATCATGAATCGTAGTATGTGTTAAAGGGGCCACTGAGACTCTTTCGCCCGGGGCCCAGAAAAACCTGGAGCCGACCCTGCAAGAGTGTCCACCACCCTCTTATATGAGCAGCACTTGGCACAATATAATTGACTCACTATGTACAGACAAAGGCAGAATCGTATTCATTTACCAATCTACCCCGTTCATTGTTATATATATTTGTAATTGAGAATAACGTCATATTTGCATGAAGCTGAAACGTGGGACCCTGGAGTTGGATAGTGGGGGGCCACTTGGCACCACAGTCAGACTCTGCTTGTGTCTCTTGTATTCGGGGGCTCTGTGTCCGGTCTTCAGTCTTCGATCAGGTAGTTTGTTGTGTAGGACATATACTATTTTAGTGCCCTGCCCCCATCACAGAGATCGACCCCCATAACACTTGTAATGTAACTTGGGACAGGAGCTGACATTATGATACCACAATGGGTGGAGATTGACGTGGTCTGCCGTCTGTAAATGGCGCCCCCATAATTCCTGGTTCTACTTCAGGAATATTGAGGGTAGTAATGGCCACTTCCATCATTGTAAGTGTGTAAAAAAACTCACATGACACTTTTATTTTCTTTCTTTTTATTTTTTTATTGGAATAGCAATAAGCAACATTGTAATAAAAATATTACTGGCCCCTTAAGAAATTAAACTCTGATCACAATGACTCTCAGATCAGGCTCCATAGAGACCACAGAACTGGCTGTGGTCATTGAGGACTGGCTGAGAGCCATTGAAGCCAGAGATCCAGAGGAAGGCGAAGAAACCCCCCGGAGAGCTCTGCCTCAGGGGGGAAAAAAATTCCTTCCTGACCCCAGTGGTGGCGATCGGATATTTCCCTGGATCACGTCTGTCCTGCTGCATATTGCTGTATATCTACATGTATGATAAGCTCAGGCAAAGGAAAAGACAAATACACCCTGCTCAAGAGGAGCTTACAATACAATATACAGGCTCCTCCTGAGGGCATGCAGAATAATGTACACCCTGTCCGAGGAGCTTACAATCTAATATACAGTATACAGACTGCTCCTGAGGGCATGCAGAATAATGTACACCCTGTCCTAGGAGCTTACAATCTAATATACAATATATAGGCTGCTCCTGAGGGCATGCAGAATAATGCACACTCTGTCCTAGGAGCTTACAATCTAATATACAGTATACAGACTGCTCCTGAGGGCATGCAGAATAATGCACACCCTGTCCTAGGAGCTTACAATCTAATATACAGTATACAGACTGCTCCTGAGGGCATGCAGAATAATGTACACCCTATCCTAGGAGCTTACAATCTAATATACAATATATATGCTGCTCCTGAGGGCATGCAGAATAATGCACACTCTGTCCTAGGAGCTTAAAGCCTAATATACAGTATACAGACTGCTCCTGAGGGCATGCAGAATAATGTACACCCTGTCCTAGGAGCTTACAATCTAATATACAATATACAGACTGCTCCTGAGGGCATGCAGAATAATGCACACTCTGTCCTAGGAACTTAAAGCCTAATATACAGTATACAGACTGCTCCTGAGGGCATGCAGAATAATGCACACCCTATCCTAGGAGCTTACAGCCTAATATACAATATACAGACTGCTCCTGAGGGCATGCAGAATAATGCACACCCTGTCCTAGGAGCTTACATCTAATATACAGTATACAGACTGCTCCTGAGGGCATGCAGAATAATGTACACCCTGTCCTAGGAGCTTACAATCTAATACAGTGTGGGGAGCACACACGTGTCCTCTTCAGCAATGTGTCCTGTTCGACAAGTGTCTGACAGTCATTTCAATGGCAACCGACTAACGTCCATCCATCTCTTATATCTTCACACAGGTATAACATCTCTGCTTGCTGGAGCTATATCATCTGCTGAACTCTCATCTTGAATCCATTTGTATGGTATAACATCTCTGCTTGCTGGATCTATGTCATCTGCTGAACTCTCATCTTGAATCCATTTGTATGGTATAACATCTCTCCTTGCTGGATCTGTCATCTGCTGAACTCTCATCTTGAAACCATTTCTATAGTATAACATCTCTGCTTGCTGGATCTTTGGCATCTGCTGAACTCTCATCTTGAAACCATTTCTATGGTATAACATCTCTGCTTGCTGGACCTATGTCATCAGCTGAACTCTCCTCTTGAAACCATTTCTATGGTATAACATCTCTGCTTGCTGGATCTATGTCATCTGCTGAACTCTCATCTTGAAACCAATTCTATGGTATAATATCTCTGCTTGCTGGATCTATGTCATCAGCTGAAATCTCATCTTGAAACCATTTCTATGGTATAACATCTCTGCTTGCTGGATCTATGTCATCTGCTGAACTCTCCTCTTGAAACCATTTCTATGGTATAACATCTCTGCTTGCTGGATCTATGTCATCTGCTGAACTCTCATCTTGAAACCAATTATATGGCATAACATCTCTGCTTGCTGGATCTGTGTCATCTGCTGAACTCTCATCTTGAAACCATTTCTATGGTATAACATCTCTGCTTGCTGTATTTATGTCATCTGCTGAACTCTCCTCTTGAAACCATTTCTATGGTATAACATCTCTGCTTGCTGGATCTGTGTCATCTGCTGAACTCTCCTATTGAAACCATTTCTATGGTATAACATCTCTGCTTGCTGGATCTGTGTAATCTGCTGAACTCTCATCTTGAAACCATTTCTATGGTATAACATATCTGCTTGCTGGATCTATGTCACGTGCTGAACTCTCATCTTGAAACCATTACTATGGTATAACATCTCTGCTTGCTGGATCTATGTCATCTGCTGAACTCTCATCTTGAAACCATTTCTATGGTATAACATCTCTGCTTGCTGGATCTATGTCATCTGCTGAACTCTCATCTTGAAACCATTTCTATGGTTTAACATCTCTGCTTGCTGGATCTATGTCATCTGCTGAACTCTCATCTTGAAACCATTTCTATGGTATAACATCTCTGCTTGCTGGATCTATGTCATCTGCTGAACTCTCATCTTGAAACCATTTCTATGGTACAACATCTCTGCTTGCTGGATCTATGACATCTGCTGAACTTTCATCTTGAAACCATTTCTATGGTATAACATCTCTGCTTGCTGGATCTATGGCATCTGCTGAACTCTCATCTTGAAACCATTTATATGGTATAACATCTCTGCTTGCTGGATCTATGTCATCTGCTGAACTCTCATCTTGAAACCATTTCTATGGTATAACATCTCTGCTTGCTGGATCTATGTCATCTGCTGAACTCTCATCTTGAAACCATTTCTGTGGTATAACATCTCTGCTTGCTGGATCTATGTCATCTGCTGAACTCTCCTCTTGAAACCATTTCTATGGTATAACATCTCTGCTTGCTGGATCTATGGCATCTGCTGAACTCTCATCTTGAAACCATTTCTATGGTATAACATCTCTGCTTGCTGGATCTATGTCATCAGCTGAATTCTCATCTTGAAACCATTTCTATGGTATAACATCTCTGCTTGCTGGATCTATGTCATCTGCTGAACTCTCATCTTGAAACCAATTCTATGGTATAACATCTCTGCTTGCTGGATCTATGTCATCAGCTGAAATCTCATCTTGAAACCATTTCTATGGTATAACATCTCTGCTTGCTGGATCTATGTCATCTGCTGAACTCTCCTCTTGAAACCATTTCTATGGTATAACATCTCTGCTTGCTGGATCTATGTCATCTGCTGAACTCTCATCTTGAAACCAATTCTATGGTATAACATCTCTGCTTGCTGGATCTGTGTCATCTGCTGATCTCTCATCTTGAAACCATTTCTATGGTATAACATCTCTGCTTGCTGGATCTATGTCATCAGCTGAACGCTAATCTTGAAACGATTTCTATGGTATAACATCTCGGCTTTCTGGATCTATGTCATCAGCTGAAATCTCATCTTGAAACCATTTCTATGGTATAACATCTCTGCTTGCTGGATCTATGTCATCTGCTGAACTCTCATCTTGAAAAAATTTCTATGGTATAGCATCTCTGTTTGCTAGATCTATGTCATCTGATGAACTCTCCTCTTGAAACCATTTCTATGGTATAACATCTCTGCTTGCTGGATGTATGTCATCTGCTGAACTCTCATGTTGAAACCAATTCTATGGTATAACATCTCTGCTTGCTGGATCTGTGTCATCTGCTGAACTCTCCTATTGAAACCATTTCTATGCTATAACATCTCTGCTTGCTGGATCTGTGTAATCTGCTGAACTCTCATCTTGAAACCATTTCTATGGTATAACATATCTGCTTGCTGGATCTATGTCACGTGCTGAACTCTCATCTTGAAACCATTACTATGGTATAACATCTCTGCTTGCTGGATCTATGTCATCTGCTGAACTCTCATCTTGAAACCATTTCTATGGTATAACATCTCTGCTTGCTGGATCTATGTCATCTGCTGAACTCTCATCTTGAAACCATTTCTATGGTTTAACATCTCTGCTTGCTGGATCTATGTCATCTGCTGAACTCTCATCTTGAAACCATTTCTATGGTATAACATCTCTGCTTGCTGGATCTATGTCATCTGCTGAACTCTCATCTTGAAACCATTTCTATGGTATAACATCTCTGCTTGCTGGATCTATGTCATCTGCTGAACTCTCATCTTGAAACCATTTCTATGGTATAACATCTCTGCTTGCTGGATCTATGGCATCTGCTGAACTCTCATCTTGAAACCATTTATATGGTATAACATCTCTGCTTGCTGGATCTATGTCATCTGCTGAACTCTCATCTTGAAACCATTTCTATGATATAACATCTCTGCTTGCTGGATCTATGTCATCTGCTGAACTCTCATCTTGAAACCATTTCTGTGGTATAACATCTCTGCTTGCTGGATCTATGTCATCTGCTGAACTCTCCTCTTGAAACCATTTCTATGGTATAACATCTCTGCTTGCTGGATCTATGGCATCTGCTGAACTCTCATCTTGAAACCATTTCTATGGTATAACATCTCTGCTTGCTGGATCTATGTCATCAGCTGAACTCTCATCTTGAAACCATTTCTATGGTATAACATCTCTGCTTGCTGGATCTATGTCATCTGCTGAACTCTCATCTTGAAACCAATTCTATGGTATAACATCTCTGCTTGCTGGATCTATGTCATCAGCTGAAATCTCATCTTGAAACCATTTCTATGGTATAACATCTCTGCTTGCTGGATCTATGTCATCTGCTGAACTCTCCTCTTGAAACCATTTCTATGGTATAACATCTCTGTTTGCTGGATCTATGTCATCTGCTGAACTCTCATCTTGAAACCAATTCTATGGTATAACATCTCTGCTTGCTGGATCTGTGTCATCTGCTGATCTCTCATCTTGAAACCATTTCTATGGTATAACATCTCTGCTTGCTGGATCTATGTCATCAGCTGAACGCTAATCTTGAAACGATTTCTATGGTATAACATCTCTGCTTTCTGGATCTATGTCATCAGCTGAAATCTCATCTTGAAACCATTTCTATGGTATAACATCTCTGCTTGCTGGATCTATGTCATCTGCTGAACTCTCATCTTGAAACCATTTCTATGGTATAACATCTCTGCTTGCTGGATCTATGTCATCTGCTGAACTCTCATCTTGAAAAAATTTCTATGGTATAGCATCTCTGTTTGCTAGATCTATGTCATCTGATGAACTCTCCTCTTGAAACCATTTCTATGGTATAACATCTCTGCTTGCTGGATGTATGTCATCTGCTGAACTCTCATGTTGAAACCATTTCTATGGTATAACATCTCTGCTTGCTGGATCTATGTCATCAGCTGAAATCTCATGTTGAATCCATTTCTGTGGTATAGCATCTCTGCTTGCTGGATCTATGTCATCAGCTGAAATCTCATCTTGAAACCATTTCTATGGTATAACATCTCTGCTTGCTGGATCTATGTCATCAGCTGAACTCTCATCTTGAAACCATTTCTATGGTATAACATCTCTGCTTGCTGGATCTATGTCATCAGCTGAACGCTCATCTTGAAACCATTTCTATGGTATAACATCTCTGCTTGCTGGATCTATGTCATCTGCTGAACTCTCATCTTGAAACCATTTCTATGGTTTAACATCTCTGCTTGCTGGATCTATGTCATCTGCTGAACTCTCATCTTGAAACCATTTCTATGGTATAACATCTCTGCTTGCTGGATCTATGTCATCTGCTGAACTCTCATCTTGAAACCATTTCTATGGTATAACATCTCTGCTTGCTGGATCTATGGCATCTGCTGAACTCTCATCTTGAAACCATTTATATGGTATAACATCTCTGCTTGCTGGATCTATGTCATCTGCTGAACTCTCATCTTGAAACCATTTCTATGGTATAACATCTCTGCTTGCTGGATCTATGTCATCTGCTGAGCTCTCATCTTTAAATCATTTCTATGGTATAACATCTCTGCTTGCTGCATCTATGTCTTCTGCTGAGCTCTCATCTTGAAATCATTTCTATGGTATAACATCTCGGCTTGCTGGATCTATGTCATCAGCTGAACTCTCATCTTGAAACCATTTCTATGGTTTAACATCTCTGCTTGCTGGATCTATGTCATCTGCTGAACTCTCATCTTGAAACCATTTCTATGGTATAACATCTCTGCTTGCTGGATCTATGTTATCAGCTGAACTCTCATCTTGAAACCATTTCTATGGTATAACATCTCTGCTTGCTGGATCTATGTCATCAGCTGAACTCTCATCTTGAAACAATTTCTATGGTATAACATCTCTGCTTGCTGTATCTATGTCATCTGCTGAACTCTCATCGTGAAACCATTTCTATGGTATAACATCTCTGCCTGCTGGATCTATGTCATCAGCTGAACTCTCATCTTGAAACCATTTCTATGGTATAACATCTCTGCTTGCTGGATCTTTGTAATCTGCTGAACTCTCATCTTGAAACCATTTCTATGGTATAACATCTCTGCTTGCTGGATCTATGGCATCTGCTGAACTCTCATCTTGAAACCATTTATATGGTATAACATCTCTGCTTGCTGGATCTATGTCATCTGCTGAACTCTCATCTTGAAACCATTTCTATGGTATAACATCTCTGCTTGCTGGATCTATGTCATCTGCTGAACTCTCATCTTGAAACCATTTCTGTGGTATAACATCTCTGCTTGCTGGATCTATGTCATCTGCTGAACTCTCCTCTTGAAACCATTTCTATGGTATAACATCTCTGCTTGCTGGATCTATGGCATCTGCTGAACTCTCATCTTGAAACCATTTCTATGGTATAACATCTCTGCTTGCTGGATCTATGTCATCAGCTGAACTCTCATCTTGAAACCATTTCTATGGTATAACATCTCTGCTTGCTGGATCTATGTCATCTGCTGAACTCTCATCTTGAAACCAATTCTATGGTATAACATCTCTGCTTGCTGGATCTATGTCATCAGCTGAAATCTCATCTTGAAACCATTTCTATGGTATAACATCTCTGCTTGCTGGATCTATGTCATCTGCTGAACTCTCCTCTTGAAACCATTTCTATGGTATAACATCTCTGCTTGCTGGATCTATGTCATCTGCTGAACTCTCATCTTGAAACCAATTCTATGGTATAACATCTCTGCTTGCTGGATCTGTGTCATCTGCTGATCTCTCATCTTGAAACCATTTCTATGGTATAACATCTCTGCTTGCTGGATCTATGTCATCAGCTGAACGCTAATCTTGAAACGATTTCTATGGTATAACATCTCTGCTTTCTGGATCTATGTCATCAGCTGAAATCTCATCTTGAAACCATTTCTATGGTATAACATCTCTGCTTGCTGGATCTATGTCATCTGCTGAACTCTCATCTTGAAAAAATTTCTATGGTATAGCATCTCTGTTTGCTAGATCTATGTCAACTGATGAACTCTCCTCTTGAAACCATTTCTATGGTATAACATCTCTGCTTGCTGGATGTATGTCATCTGCTGAACTCTCATGTTGAAACCAATTCTATGGTATAACATCTCTGCTTGCTGGATCTGTGTCATCTGCTGAACTCTCCTATTGAAACCATTTCTATGCTATAACATCTCTGCTTGCTGGATCTGTGTAATCTGCTGAACTCTCATCTTGAAACCATTTCTATGGTATAACATATCTGCTTGCTGGATCTATGTCACGTGCTGAACTCTCATCTTGAAACCATTACTATGGTATAACATCTCTGCTTGCTGGATCTATGTCATCTGCTGAACTCTCATCTTGAAACCATTTCTATGGTATAACATCTCTGCTTGCTGGATCTATGTCATCTGCTGAACTCTCATCTTGAAACCATTTCTATGGTTTAACATCTCTGCTTGCTGGATCTATGTCATCTGCTGAACTCTCATCTTGAAACCATTTCTATGGTATAACATCTCTGCTTGCTGGATCTATGTCATCTGCTGAACTCTCATCTTGAAACCATTTCTATGGTATAACATCTCTGCTTGCTGGATCTATGTCATCTGCTGAACTCTCATCTTGAAACCATTTCTATGGTATAACATCTCTGCTTGCTGGATCTATGGCATCTGCTGAACTCTCATCTTGAAACCATTTATATGGTATAACATCTCTGCTTGCTGGATCTATGTCATCTGCTGAACTCTCATCTTGAAACCATTTCTATGATATAACATCTCTGCTTGCTGGATCTATGTCATCTGCTGAACTCTCATCTTGAAACCATTTCTGTGGTATAACATCTCTGCTTGCTGGATCTATGTCATCTGCTGAACTCTCCTCTTGAAACCATTTCTATGGTATAACATCTCTGCTTGCTGGATCTATGGCATCTGCTGAACTCTCATCTTGAAACCATTTCTATGGTATAACATCTCTGCTTGCTGGATCTATGTCATCAGCTGAACTCTCATCTTGAAACCATTTCTATGGTATAACATCTCTGCTTGCTGGATCTATGTCATCTGCTGAACTCTCATCTTGAAACCAATTCTATGGTATAACATCTCTGCTTGCTGGATCTATGTCATCAGCTGAAATCTCATCTTGAAACCATTTCTATGGTATAACATCTCTGCTTGCTGGATCTATGTCATCTGCTGAACTCTCCTCTTGAAACCATTTCTATGGTATAACATCTCTGTTTGCTGGATCTATGTCATCTGCTGAACTCTCATCTTGAAACCAATTCTATGGTATAACATCTCTGCTTGCTGGATCTGTGTCATCTGCTGATCTCTCATCTTGAAACCATTTCTATGGTATAACATCTCTGCTTGCTGGATCTATGTCATCAGCTGAACGCTAATCTTGAAACGATTTCTATGGTATAACATCTCTGCTTTCTGGATCTATGTCATCAGCTGAAATCTCATCTTGAAACCATTTCTATGGTATAACATCTCTGCTTGCTGGATCTATGTCATCTGCTGAACTCTCATCTTGAAACCATTTCTATGGTATAACATCTCTGCTTGCTGGATCTATGTCATCTGCTGAACTCTCATCTTGAAAAAATTTCTATGGTATAGCATCTCTGTTTGCTAGATCTATGTCATCTGATGAACTCTCCTCTTGAAACCATTTCTATGGTATAACATCTCTGCTTGCTGGATGTATGTCATCTGCTGAACTCTCATGTTGAAACCATTTCTATGGTATAACATCTCTGCTTGCTGGATCTATGTCATCAGCTGAAATCTCATGTTGAATCCATTTCTGTGGTATAGCATCTCTGCTTGCTGGATCTATGTCATCAGCTGAAATCTCATCTTGAAACCATTTCTATGGTATAACATCTCTGCTTGCTGGATCTATGTCATCAGCTGAACTCTCATCTTGAAACCATTTCTATGGTATAACATCTCTGCTTGCTGGATCTATGTCATCAGCTGAACGCTCATCTTGAAACCATTTCTATGGTATAACATCTCTGCTTGCTGGATCTATGTCATCTGCTGAACTCTCATCTTGAAACCATTTCTATGGTTTAACATCTCTGCTTGCTGGATCTATGTCATCTGCTGAACTCTCATCTTGAAACCATTTCTATGGTATAACATCTCTGCTTGCTGGATCTATGTCATCTGCTGAACTCTCATCTTGAAACCATTTCTATGGTATAACATCTCTGCTTGCTGGATCTATGGCATCTGCTGAACTCTCATCTTGAAACCATTTATATGGTATAACATCTCTGCTTGCTGGATCTATGTCATCTGCTGAACTCTCATCTTGAAACCATTTCTATGGTATAACATCTCTGCTTGCTGGATCTATGTCATCTGCTGAGCTCTCATCTTTAAATCATTTCTATGGTATAACATCTCTGCTTGCTGCATCTATGTCTTCTGCTGAGCTCTCATCTTGAAATCATTTCTATGGTATAACATCTCGGCTTGCTGGATCTATGTCATCAGCTGAACTCTCATCTTGAAACCATTTCTATGGTTTAACATCTCTGCTTGCTGGATCTATGTCATCTGCTGAACTCTCATCTTGAAACCATTTCTATGGTATAACATCTCTGCTTGCTGGATCTATGTCATCAGCTGAACTCTCATCTTGAAACCATTTCTATGGTATAACATCTCTGCTTGCTGGATCTATGTCATCAGCTGAACTCTCATCTTGAAACAATTTCTATGGTATAACATCTCTGCTTGCTGTATCTATGTCATCTGCTGAACTCTCATCGTGAAACCATTTCTATGGTATAACATCTCTGCCTGCTGGATCTATGTCATCAGCTGAACTCTCATCTTGAAACCATTTCTATGGTATAACATCTCTGCTTGCTGGATCTTTGTAATCTGCTGAACTCTCATCTTGAAACCATTTCTATGGTATAACATCTCTGCTTGCTGGATCTATGTCATCAGCTGAACACTCATCTTGAAACCATTTCTATGGTATAACATCTCTGCTTGCTGGATCTATGTCATCTGCTGAACTCTCATCTTGAAACCATTTCTATGGTATAACATCTCTGCTTGCTCTATCTATGTCATCTGCTGAACTCTCATCCTGAAACCATTTCTATGGTATAACATCTCTGCTTGCTGGATCTATGTCATGAGCTGAACTCTCATCTTGAAACCATTTCTATGGTATAACATCTCTGCTTGCTGGATCTTTTTAATCTGCTGAACACTCATCTTGAAACCATTTCTATGGTATAACATCTCTGCTTGCTGGATCTATGTCATCAGCTGAACTCTCATCTTGAAACCATTTCTATGGTATAACATCTCTGCTTGCTGGATCTATGTCATCTGCTGAACTCTCATCTTGAAACCATTTCTATGATATAACATCTCTGCTTGCTGGATCTGTGTCATCTGCTGATCTCTCATCTTGAAACCATTTCTATGGTATAACATCTCTGCTTGCTGGATCTATGTCATCAGCTGAACGCTAATCTTGAAACCATTTCTATGGTATAACATCTCTGCTTTCTGGATCTATGTCATCAGCTGAAATCTCATCTTGAAACCATTTCTATGGTATAACATCTCTGCTTGCTGGATCTATGTCATCTGCTGAACTCTCATCTTGAAACCATTTCTATGGTATAACATCTCTGCTTGCTGGATCTATGTCATCAGCTGAAATCTCATCTTGAAACCATTTCTATGGTATAACATCTCTGCTTGCTGGATCTATGTCATCAGCTGAACTCTCATCTTGAAACCATTTCTATGGTATAACATCTCTGCTTGCTGGATCTATGTCATCAGCTGAACGCTCATCTTGAAACCATTTTTATGGTATAGCATCTCTGCTTGCTGGATCTATGTCATCTGCTGAAATCTCCTCTTGAAACCATTTCTATGGTATAACATCTCTGCTTGCTGGATCTATGTCATCTGCTGAACTCTCATCTTGAAAAAATTTCTATGGTATAGCATCTCTGTTTGCTAGATCTATGTCATCTGATGAACTCTCCTCTTGAAACCATTTCTATGGTATAACATCTCTGCTTGCTGGATGTATGTCATCTGCTGAACTCTCATGTTGAAACCAATTCTATGGTATAACATCTCTGCTTGCTGGATCTGTGTCATCTGCTGAACTCTCCTATTGAAACCATTTCTATGCTATAACATCTCTGCTTGCTGGATCTGTGTAATCTGCTGAACTCTCATCTTGAAACCATTTCTATGGTATAACATATCTGCTTGCTGGATCTATGTCACGTGCTGAACTCTCATCTTGAAACCATTACTATGGTATAACATCTCTGCTTGCTGGATCTATGTCATCTGCTGAACTCTCATCTTGAAACCATTTCTATGGTATAACATCTCTGCTTGCTGGATCTATGTCATCTGCTGAACTCTCATCTTGAAACCATTTCTATGGTTTAACATCTCTGCTTGCTGGATCTATGTCATCTGCTGAACTCTCATCTTGAAACCATTTCTATGGTATAACATCTCTGCTTGCTGGATCTATGTCATCTGCTGAACTCTCATCTTGAAACCATTTCTATGGTATAACATCTCTGCTTGCTGGATCTATGTCATCTGCTGAACTCTCATCTTGAAACCATTTCTATGGTATAACATCTCTGCTTGCTGGATCTATGGCATCTGCTGAACTCTCATCTTGAAACCATTTATATGGTATAACATCTCTGCTTGCTGGATCTATGTCATCTGCTGAACTCTCATCTTGAAACCATTTCTATGATATAACATCTCTGCTTGCTGGATCTATGTCATCTGCTGAACTCTCATCTTGAAACCATTTCTGTGGTATAACATCTCTGCTTGCTGGATCTATGTCATCTGCTGAACTCTCCTCTTGAAACCATTTCTATGGTATAACATCTCTGCTTGCTGGATCTATGGCATCTGCTGAACTCTCATCTTGAAACCATTTCTATGGTATAACATCTCTGCTTGCTGGATCTATGTCATCAGCTGAACTCTCATCTTGAAACCATTTCTATGGTATAACATCTCTGCTTGCTGGATCTATGTCATCTGCTGAACTCTCATCTTGAAACCAATTCTATGGTATAACATCTCTGCTTGCTGGATCTATGTCATCAGCTGAAATCTCATCTTGAAACCATTTCTATGGTATAACATCTCTGCTTGCTGGATCTATGTCATCTGCTGAACTCTCCTCTTGAAACCATTTCTATGGTATAACATCTCTGTTTGCTGGATCTATGTCATCTGCTGAACTCTCATCTTGAAACCAATTCTATGGTATAACATCTCTGCTTGCTGGATCTGTGTCATCTGCTGATCTCTCATCTTGAAACCATTTCTATGGTATAACATCTCTGCTTGCTGGATCTATGTCATCAGCTGAACGCTAATCTTGAAACGATTTCTATGGTATAACATCTCTGCTTTCTGGATCTATGTCATCAGCTGAAATCTCATCTTGAAACCATTTCTATGGTATAACATCTCTGCTTGCTGGATCTATGTCATCTGCTGAACTCTCATCTTGAAACCATTTCTATGGTATAACATCTCTGCTTGCTGGATCTATGTCATCTGCTGAACTCTCATCTTGAAAAAATTTCTATGGTATAGCATCTCTGTTTGCTAGATCTATGTCATCTGATGAACTCTCCTCTTGAAACCATTTCTATGGTATAACATCTCTGCTTGCTGGATGTATGTCATCTGCTGAACTCTCATGTTGAAACCATTTCTATGGTATAACATCTCTGCTTGCTGGATCTATGTCATCAGCTGAAATCTCATCTTGAAACCATTTCTATGGTATAACATCTCTGCTTGCTGGATCTATGTCATCAGCTGAACTCTCATCTTGAAACCATTTCTATGGTATAACATCTCTGCTTGCTGGATCTATGTCATCAGCTGAACGCTCATCTTGAAACCATTTCTATGGTATAACATCTCTGCTTGCTGGATCTATGTCATCTGCTGAACTCTCATCTTGAAACCATTTCTATGGTTTAACATCTCTGCTTGCTGGATCTATGTCATCTGCTGAACTCTCATCTTGAAACCATTTCTATGGTATAACATCTCTGCTTGCTGGATCTATGTCATCTGCTGAACTCTCATCTTGAAACCATTTCTATGGTATAACATCTCTGCTTGCTGGATCTATGGCATCTGCTGAACTCTCATCTTGAAACCATTTATATGGTATAACATCTCTGCTTGCTGGATCTATGTCATCTGCTGAACTCTCATCTTGAAACCATTTCTATGGTATAACATCTCTGCTTGCTGGATCTATGTCATCTGCTGAGCTCTCATCTTTAAATCATTTCTATGGTATAACATCTCTGCTTGCTGCATCTATGTCTTCTGCTGAGCTCTCATCTTGAAATCATTTCTATGGTATAACATCTCGGCTTGCTGGATCTATGTCATCAGCTGAACTCTCATCTTGAAACCATTTCTATGGTTTAACATCTCTGCTTGCTGGATCTATGTCATCTGCTGAACTCTCATCTTGAAACCATTTCTATGGTATAACATCTCTGCTTGCTGGATCTATGTTATCAGCTGAACTCTCATCTTGAAACCATTTCTATGGTATAACATCTCTGCTTGCTGGATCTATGTCATCAGCTGAACTCTCATCTTGAAACAATTTCTATGGTATAACATCTCTGCTTGCTGTATCTATGTCATCTGCTGAACTCTCATCGTGAAACCATTTCTATGGTATAACATCTCTGCCTGCTGGATCTATGTCATCAGCTGAACTCTCATCTTGAAACCATTTCTATGGTATAACATCTCTGCTTGCTGGATCTTTGTAATCTGCTGAACTCTCATCTTGAAACCATTTCTATGGTATAACATCTCTGCTTGCTGGATCTATGGCATCTGCTGAACTCTCATCTTGAAACCATTTATATGGTATAACATCTCTGCTTGCTGGATCTATGTCATCTGCTGAACTCTCATCTTGAAACCATTTCTATGGTATAACATCTCTGCTTGCTGGATCTATGTCATCTGCTGAACTCTCATCTTGAAACCATTTCTGTGGTATAACATCTCTGCTTGCTGGATCTATGTCATCTGCTGAACTCTCCTCTTGAAACCATTTCTATGGTATAACATCTCTGCTTGCTGGATCTATGGCATCTGCTGAACTCTCATCTTGAAACCATTTCTATGGTATAACATCTCTGCTTGCTGGATCTATGTCATCAGCTGAACTCTCATCTTGAAACCATTTCTATGGTATAACATCTCTGCTTGCTGGATCTATGTCATCTGCTGAACTCTCATCTTGAAACCAATTCTATGGTATAACATCTCTGCTTGCTGGATCTATGTCATCAGCTGAAATCTCATCTTGAAACCATTTCTATGGTATAACATCTCTGCTTGCTGGATCTATGTCATCTGCTGAACTCTCCTCTTGAAACCATTTCTATGGTATAACATCTCTGCTTGCTGGATCTATGTCATCTGCTGAACTCTCATCTTGAAACCAATTCTATGGTATAACATCTCTGCTTGCTGGATCTGTGTCATCTGCTGATCTCTCATCTTGAAACCATTTCTATGGTATAACATCTCTGCTTGCTGGATCTATGTCATCAGCTGAACGCTAATCTTGAAACGATTTCTATGGTATAACATCTCTGCTTTCTGGATCTATGTCATCAGCTGAAATCTCATCTTGAAACCATTTCTATGGTATAACATCTCTGCTTGCTGGATCTATGTCATCTGCTGAACTCTCATCTTGAAAAAATTTCTATGGTATAGCATCTCTGTTTGCTAGATCTATGTCAACTGATGAACTCTCCTCTTGAAACCATTTCTATGGTATAACATCTCTGCTTGCTGGATGTATGTCATCTGCTGAACTCTCATGTTGAAACCAATTCTATGGTATAACATCTCTGCTTGCTGGATCTGTGTCATCTGCTGAACTCTCCTATTGAAACCATTTCTATGCTATAACATCTCTGCTTGCTGGATCTGTGTAATCTGCTGAACTCTCATCTTGAAACCATTTCTATGGTATAACATATCTGCTTGCTGGATCTATGTCACGTGCTGAACTCTCATCTTGAAACCATTACTATGGTATAACATCTCTGCTTGCTGGATCTATGTCATCTGCTGAACTCTCATCTTGAAACCATTTCTATGGTATAACATCTCTGCTTGCTGGATCTATGTCATCTGCTGAACTCTCATCTTGAAACCATTTCTATGGTTTAACATCTCTGCTTGCTGGATCTATGTCATCTGCTGAACTCTCATCTTGAAACCATTTCTATGGTATAACATCTCTGCTTGCTGGATCTATGTCATCTGCTGAACTCTCATCTTGAAACCATTTCTATGGTATAACATCTCTGCTTGCTGGATCTATGTCATCTGCTGAACTCTCATCTTGAAACCATTTCTATGGTATAACATCTCTGCTTGCTGGATCTATGGCATCTGCTGAACTCTCATCTTGAAACCATTTATATGGTATAACATCTCTGCTTGCTGGATCTATGTCATCTGCTGAACTCTCATCTTGAAACCATTTCTATGATATAACATCTCTGCTTGCTGGATCTATGTCATCTGCTGAACTCTCATCTTGAAACCATTTCTGTGGTATAACATCTCTGCTTGCTGGATCTATGTCATCTGCTGAACTCTCCTCTTGAAACCATTTCTATGGTATAACATCTCTGCTTGCTGGATCTATGGCATCTGCTGAACTCTCATCTTGAAACCATTTCTATGGTATAACATCTCTGCTTGCTGGATCTATGTCATCAGCTGAACTCTCATCTTGAAACCATTTCTATGGTATAACATCTCTGCTTGCTGGATCTATGTCATCTGCTGAACTCTCATCTTGAAACCAATTCTATGGTATAACATCTCTGCTTGCTGGATCTATGTCATCAGCTGAAATCTCATCTTGAAACCATTTCTATGGTATAACATCTCTGCTTGCTGGATCTATGTCATCTGCTGAACTCTCCTCTTGAAACCATTTCTATGGTATAACATCTCTGTTTGCTGGATCTATGTCATCTGCTGAACTCTCATCTTGAAACCAATTCTATGGTATAACATCTCTGCTTGCTGGATCTGTGTCATCTGCTGATCTCTCATCTTGAAACCATTTCTATGGTATAACATCTCTGCTTGCTGGATCTATGTCATCAGCTGAACGCTAATCTTGAAACGATTTCTATGGTATAACATCTCTGCTTTCTGGATCTATGTCATCAGCTGAAATCTCATCTTGAAACCATTTCTATGGTATAACATCTCTGCTTGCTGGATCTATGTCATCTGCTGAACTCTCATCTTGAAACCATTTCTATGGTATAACATCTCTGCTTGCTGGATCTATGTCATCTGCTGAACTCTCATCTTGAAAAAATTTCTATGGTATAGCATCTCTGTTTGCTAGATCTATGTCATCTGATGAACTCTCCTCTTGAAACCATTTCTATGGTATAACATCTCTGCTTGCTGGATGTATGTCATCTGCTGAACTCTCATGTTGAAACCATTTCTATGGTATAACATCTCTGCTTGCTGGATCTATGTCATCAGCTGAAATCTCATGTTGAATCCATTTCTGTGGTATAGCATCTCTGCTTGCTGGATCTATGTCATCAGCTGAAATCTCATCTTGAAACCATTTCTATGGTATAACATCTCTGCTTGCTGGATCTATGTCATCAGCTGAACTCTCATCTTGAAACCATTTCTATGGTATAACATCTCTGCTTGCTGGATCTATGTCATCAGCTGAACGCTCATCTTGAAACCATTTCTATGGTATAACATCTCTGCTTGCTGGATCTATGTCATCTGCTGAACTCTCATCTTGAAACCATTTCTATGGTTTAACATCTCTGCTTGCTGGATCTATGTCATCTGCTGAACTCTCATCTTGAAACCATTTCTATGGTATAACATCTCTGCTTGCTGGATCTATGGCATCTGCTGAACTCTCATCTTGAAACCATTTCTATGGTATAACATCTCTGCTTGCTGGATCTATGGCATCTGCTGAACTCTCATCTTGAAACCATTTATATGGTATAACATCTCTGCTTGCTGGATCTATGTCATCTGCTGAACTCTCATCTTGAAACCATTTCTATGGTATAACATCTCTGCTTGCTGGATCTATGTCATCTGCTGAGCTCTCATCTTTAAATCATTTCTATGGTATAACATCTCTGCTTGCTGCATCTATGTCTTCTGCTGAGCTCTCATCTTGAAATCATTTCTATGGTATAACATCTCGGCTTGCTGGATCTATGTCATCAGCTGAACTCTCATCTTGAAACCATTTCTATGGTTTAACATCTCTGCTTGCTGGATCTATGTCATCTGCTGAACTCTCATCTTGAAACCATTTCTATGGTATAACATCTCTGCTTGCTGGATCTATGTCATCAGCTGAACTCTCATCTTGAAACCATTTCTATGGTATAACATCTCTGCTTGCTGGATCTATGTCATCAGCTGAACTCTCATCTTGAAACAATTTCTATGGTATAACATCTCTGCTTGCTGTATCTATGTCATCTGCTGAACTCTCATCGTGAAACCATTTCTATGGTATAACATCTCTGCCTGCTGGATCTATGTCATCAGCTGAACTCTCATCTTGAAACCATTTCTATGGTATAACATCTCTGCTTGCTGGATCTTTGTAATCTGCTGAACTCTCATCTTGAAACCATTTCTATGGTATAACATCTCTGCTTGCTGGATCTATGTCATCAGCTGAACACTCATCTTGAAACCATTTCTATGGTATAACATCTCTGCTTGCTGGATCTATGTCATCTGCTGAACTCTCATCTTGAAACCATTTCTATGGTATAACATCTCTGCTTGCTCTATCTATGTCATCTGCTGAACTCTCATCCTGAAACCATTTCTATGGTATAACATCTCTGCTTGCTGGATCTATGTCATGAGCTGAACTCTCATCTTGAAACCATTTCTATGGTATAACATCTCTGCTTGCTGGATCTTTTTAATCTGCTGAACACTCATCTTGAAACCATTTCTATGGTATAACATCTCTGCTTGCTGGATCTATGTCATCAGCTGAACTCTCATCTTGAAACCATTTCTATGGTATAACATCTCTGCTTGCTGGATCTATGTCATCTGCTGAACTCTCATCTTGAAACCATTTCTATGATATAACATCTCTGCTTGCTGGATCTGTGTCATCTGCTGATCTCTCATCTTGAAACCATTTCTATGGTATAACATCTCTGCTTGCTGGATCTATGTCATCAGCTGAACGCTAATCTTGAAACCATTTCTATGGTATAACATCTCTGCTTTCTGGATCTATGTCATCAGCTGAAATCTCATCTTGAAACCATTTCTATGGTATAACATCTCTGCTTGCTGGATCTATGTCATCTGCTGAACTCTCATCTTGAAACCATTTCTATGGTATAACATCTCTGCTTGCTGGATCTATGTCATCAGCTGAAATCTCATCTTGAAACCATTTCTATGGTATAACATCTCTGCTTGCTGGATCTATGTCATCAGCTGAACTCTCATCTTGAAACCATTTCTATGGTATAACATCTCTGCTTGCTGGATCTATGTCATCAGCTGAACGCTCATCTTGAAACCATTTTTATGGTATAGCATCTCTGCTTGCTGGATCTATGTCATCTGCTGAAATCTCCTCTTGAAACCATTTCTATGGCATAACATCTCTGCTTGCTGGATGTATGTCATCTGCTGAACTCTCATCTTGAAACCAATTCTATGGTATAACATCTCTGCTAGCTGGATCTGTGTCATCTGCTGAACTCTCATCTTGAAACCATTTCTATGGTATAACATCTCTGCTTGCTGGATCTGTGTCATCTGCTGAACTCTCATCTTGAAACCATTTCTATGATATAACATATCTGCTTGCTGGATCTATGTCACGTGCTGAACTCTCATCTTGAAACAATTTCTATGGTATAACATCTCTGCTTGCTGGATCTATGGCATCTGCTGAACTCTCATCTTGAAACCATTCTATGGTATAACATCTCTGCTTGCTGGATCTATGTCATCTGCTGAACTCTCATCTTGAAACCATTTCTATGGTATAACATCTCTGCTTGCTGGATCTATGTCATCTGCTGAACTCTCATCGTGAAACCATTTCTATGGTATAACATCTCTGCTTGCTGGATCTATGTCATCAGCTGAACTCTCATCTTGAAACCATTTCTATGGTATAACATCTCTGCTTGCTGGATCTATGTCATCTGCTGAGCTCTCATCTTGAAACCATTTCTATGGTATAACATCTCTGCTTGCTGGATCTATGTCATCTGCTGTACTCTCATCTTGAAACCATTTCTATGGTATAACATCTCTGCTTGCTGGATCTGTGTCATCTGCTGAACTCTCATCTTGAAACCATTTCTATGGTATAACATCTCGGCTTGCTGGATATATGTCATCTGCTGAACTCTCATCTTGAAACCATTTCTATGGTATAACATCTCTGCTTGCTGGATTTATGTCATCAGCTGAGCTCTCATCTTGAAACCATTTCTATGGTATAACATCTCTGCTTGCTAGATCTATGTCATCAGCTGAACTCTCATCTTGAAACCATTTCTATGGTATAACTACTCTGCTTGCTGGATCTATGGCACCTGCTGAACTCTCATTTTGAAGCCATTTCTATGGTATAACATCTCTGCTTGCTGGATCTGTGTCATCTGCTGAACTCTCATCTTGAAACCATTTCTATGGTATAACATCTCTGCTTGCTGGATCTATGTCATCAGCTGAACTCTCATCTTGAAACCATTTCTATGGTATAACATCTCTGTTTGTTGGATCTATGTCATCTGCTGAACTCTCATCTTGAAACCATTTCTATGGTATAACATCTCTGCTTGCTGGATCTATGTCATCTGCTGTACTCTCATCTTGAAACCATTTCTATGGTATAACATCTCTGCTTGCTGGATCTGTGTCATCTGCTGAACTCTATCTTGAAACCATTTCTATGGTATAACATCTCTGCTTGCTGGATCTATGTCATCAGCTGAGCTCTCATCTTGAAACCATTTCTATGGTATAACATCTCTGCTTGCTGGATCTATGTCATCAGCTGAACTCTCATCTTGAAACAATTTCTATGGTATAACTACTCTGCTTGCTGGATCTATGGCACCTGCTGAGCTCTCATCTTGAAGCCATTTCTATGATATAACATCTCTGCTTGCTGGATCTATGTCATCTGCTGAACTCTCATCTTGAAACCATTTCTATGGTATAACATCTCTGCTTGCTGGATCTATGTCATCTGCTGAACTCTCATCTTGAAACTATTTCTATGGTATAATGTGTCTGCTTGCTGGATCTGTGCTCTGTTATTTGATGCATTGTATTCAATAGTCACTGTCTGTCCTTCCATCATTGTAGACTTTATCTGATGGTGAAAGGTGTTATACTGTGTCAGGCATAGTGTGTTAGGTCTGTGTCTTTGATCAGCTATCCACTCCCTGGTGAGCTGAGCAGCTGCCAATTTAGTCACAAGCAGCTCCCACAATCCCTCTCACCTGATGCTATAGTCCTTCCTATAAATCTAGATGCATCATAAGGGGTGCACGCACTGTGGGGTGCACGCACGTGTCCTCTTCAGCAAAGTGTCCTGTTCGACAAGTGTCTGACAGTCATTTCAATGGCAACCGACTAACGTCCATCCATCTCTTCTATCTTCACACAGGTATAACATCTCTGCTTGCTGTATATATGTCATCTGCTGAACTCTCATCTTGAAACCATTTCTATGGTATAACATCTCTACTTCCTGAATCTATGTCATCTGCTGACCTCTCATCTTGAAACCATTTCTATGGTATAATGTGTCTGCTTGTTGGATCTATGTCATCTGCTGAACTCTCATCTTGAAACCATTTCTATGGTATAACATCTCTGCTTGCTGGATCTATGTCATCTGCTGAACTCTCATCTTGAAACCATTTTTATGGTATAACATCTCTGCTTGCTGGATCTATGTCATCTGCTGACCTCTCATCTTGAAACCATTTCTATGGTATAATGTGTCTGCTTGCTGTATCTGTGCTTTGTTATTTGATGCAATGTATTCAATAGTCACTGTCTGTCCTTCCATCATTGTAGACTTTATCTGATGGTGAAAAGTGTTATACTGTGTCAGGCATAGTGTGTTAGGTCTGTGTCTTTGATCAGCTATCCACTCCCTGGTGAGCTGAGCAGCTGCCAATTTAGTCACAAGCAGCTCCCACAATCCCTCTCACCTGATGCTATAGTCCTTCCTATAAATCTAGATGCATCATAAGGGGTGCACGCACGTGTCCTCTTCAGCAAAGTGTCCTGTTCAACAAGTGTTTGACAGTCATTTCAATGGCAGTCATTCAGAGCAGGAGTCAGGTAACCGACACTTTATACTCTCTTCTAACTATGTACTTTACTCCTGCATCCATATTCCTGTGTCCTTTTTTACATCCACATTGACCGCCCTATCCCCCCTCCATCACCACTCATCCATATCTGCCCCTCTCTCCTTCCCTCTCCTATGTACAGCTCCCATGCTCTTTTGAACTTCCTGAAAAATCTCACTCTATCTTATCCAGAGGTATTGCACAGGAAATCATGTCACAAATCCAAAAACTATCTGCTCTTTCTCTATTAACTGCTACTACTCATTTCAGGGGATATCTCTTCTAGCCCCGGACCACCCTCCACCAACCTCAACCTCTCCCTTACCTCACATCGAAACCCTGCTAACCTTATTAACATCAGCTGTACTCCTTCATCTACCTCCTTCAATTGCGCACTGAGGAATCCACGCTCTATATGCAACAAGCTTCCTTTCCTGCACAATTACTTTCTGACCAACGCTTTCAATCTGCTGGCCCTCACTGAAACCTGGATCCAGGATTCTGACACTGTCTCCCCTGCTGCTATTTCTCATGGCGGCCTGCATTTTTCCCATTCCCCGAGACCTGCAAACAGACTTGGTGGTGGGGTCGGCATACTCCTGTCCCCACATTGCACCTTCCAGGTCATCCCCCCAGCACCATCACTCTCATTCCCTTCTTTTGAGGTCCACACAATGAGGCTCTTCCATCCCCTCTCCCTCAGAGTAGCGGTCGTATACCGTTCCCCAGGCTCACCCACCCAGTTCCTTGACCATTTTTCTGCCTGGCTGCCGCACTTCATGTCCTCAGATTTACCAACCCTTATCCTGGGAGACTTCAACATCCCCATAAACAGCCCCACCTCCTCATCCGCATCCCAGCTTCTATCTTTAACCACTTCTCTTGGCCTCTCACAGCTGTCAACCTCTGAGACACACAAAGATGGAAACACCCTTGATCTGGTCTTTGTCCGGCTTAGTTCAATCCCCCACCTAAATAACTCCCCTCTTCCCCTCTCTGATCATAACATTCTCTCCGTCACACTCACAAATCCTCGCCTGCCCCAGCACACTCCTACCTATCACACATTCAGAATTCTACAAGCCATTAACCCTCATACACTTACAGACTCCCTTCACTCATCACTGTCCCCAATCTCCTCTTGTCCTGTCCTGATCTGGCTGTAAACCACTACAATGACACCCTCAGAAGCACGCTGGACCAAGTAGCGCCCATCACCCTCAGAACCTCTAAACACAGAGCAAAACAGCCCTGGCTCACACCGCAAAGCCGATTTCTCCAGCGTTGCTCTAGAAGTGCCGAACGCCTATGGAGGAAAACTCGCACACTAGAAGACTTTATCCACTACAAATTTATGTTAAAAACATATAACGCTGCCCTTCAAAGCGCAGGCCACCATCACAGACATTTGTACCAAGTACTTGGCCTCCTACTTCACAGAGAAAATAGACACCATCCATCAGGAAATCAGCTCCCAGCCACCAAGAGCCGTGACTCCCATCCCTCCCCTCATCCCCTCTGCATCACTCTCCACATATGACCCAGTCACAGAAGACAAAGTCTCCAGGCTCCTCTCTTCTTCCCATCCCACTACATGCACCACTGACCCCATCCCCTCACATCTACTCCAGTCTCTTTCTTCAGTAGTCACTACTCGCCTAACTAAAATCTTCAACCTCTCCCTCTCTTCTGGTATCTTCCCCTCCTCCTTCAAACACTCCATCATTACTCCATTATTAAAAAAGCCCTCTCTTGACCTTTCCTGCACAAACAACTACAGACCAGTCTCCAATCTTCCCTTCATCTCTAAACTCTTGGAGCGCCTGGTCTACTCCCGCCTTACCAGTTACCTCTCCACTCACTCTCTTCTAGACCCATCACAGTTCGGCTTCCATCCCCTATATTCTACAGAAACTGCACTCATCAAAGTAACCAATGACCTTCTGACAGCAAAATGTAATGGTGACCCTCATTCTTCTTGACCTCTCTGCAGCCTTTGACACCGTTGACCACCACCTCCTACTCTCTACGTTCCACTCAATCGGCATTAAGGACACTGCTCTCTCCTGGTTCTCCTCCTACCTATCTGACCGCTCTTTCAGTGTATCGTTCGCTGGCTCCACTTCTTCGCCTCTTCCTCTCACTATTGGGGTTCCTCAGGGTTCAGTCCTTGGCCCTCTTCTATTCTCTCTCTACACAGCCCCAGTTGGACAGACCATCAGCAAACTTGGTTTTCAGTACCATCTTTATGCTGATGACACACAACTATACACCTCATCCCCTGACCTTACCTCCGCTGTACTACAGAACACCAGTGACTGTCTGGCCGCAGTTTCTAACATCATGTCCGCTCTCTACCTGAAACTCAACCTTTCCAAAACTGAACTTCTTCTACTCCCGCCGTCTGCTCACCTCTCTAAATCTGACATCTCTCTCTCCGTGTGTGGCACCACAATAATGCCGAGCCAGCAGGCGCGTTGTCTGGGCGTTGTGTTTGACACCAATCTTTCCTTCACCTTCCACATACAATCTCTTGCCCACTCTTGTCGCTTGCACCTGAAGAACATCTCTAGAATCCGCCACTTTCTCACCTTGAAAACAACAAAAACCCTCACTGTTACCCTGATCCACTCCCGCCTCGACTACTGTAACTCTCTATTAATTGGCCTCCCCCTCACTCGACTTTCCCCCCTCCAGTCCATCTTTAATGCTGCTGCCAGGGTCATCTATTTGGCTAACCGTTACTCAGACTCCTCCGCTCTGTGCCAGTCATTGCACTGGCTGCCCATGAATTATAGGATCCAATTGAAATTGCTTGTTCTCACCCACAAAGCTCTCCACAGTGCGGCACCACCCTACATCTCTTCCCTCATTTCTGTTTATCGGCCTACCCGTTCTCTACGCTCCGCAAGCGACTTTCGACTAACATCCACACTAATCCGTACCTCCCACTCCCTGCTTCAAAACTTCTCCTGAGCTGCACCTATTCTTTGGAATGCTCTACCCCAAGAAATAAGGATGAACCACAATTTACACAGTTTAAGGCGCTCCCTAAAAACACACTTGTTTAGGGCGGCCTATCACCGTCCCTAATCGAAGTCCTTTTATCTTCTTATAGCCCATCCCTTATTTCTCCACACAACTCTCCACCGAACCAAAAAGCACCACAAATACTGGCTGGTGATGAGCTCATGCAGCCTTCATCTATCCCTCATCCCCTCAAGATGGCCGGACCATCCTTGTAAATAAGCCATTGTACTTTGTGTCACCCCCACCTCATTGTAGATTGTAAGCTCTTACGAGCAGGGTTGCCATTATTTTTGCTGTAATTATTGTATTATCTTTAGCTATGTTAATTATGACTGTTGTTTATGAACCTGTGAATTGTTAAGAGCTGCGGAATATGTTGGCGCCATATAGATAAAGATTATTATTATTATTATATTATACAGGCTGCTCCTGAGGGCATGCAGAATAATGCACACCCTGTCCTAGGAGCTTACAATCTAATATATAATATATAGGCTGCTCCTGAGGGCATGCAGAATAATGCACACCCTGTCCTAGGAGCTTACAATCTAATATACAATATACAGACTGCTCCTGAGGGCGTACAGAATAATGTACACCCTGTCGTAGGAGCTTACAATCTAATGTACAATATACAGGCTGCTCCTGAGGGCATGCAGAATAATGCACACCCTGACCTAGGAGCTTACAATCTAACATACAGTATACAGACTGCTCCTGAGGGCATGCAGAATAATGCACACCCTGTCCTAGGGGCTTACAATCTAATATGCAATATACAGACTGCTCCTGAGGGCATGCAGAATAATGCACACCCTGTCCTAGGAGCTTACAATCTAATATACAATATACAGGGTGCTCCTGAGGGTATGCAGAATAATGTACACCCTGTCCTAGGAGCTTACAATCTAATATACAATATACAGGCTGCTCCTGAGGGCATGCAGAATAATGTACATCCTGTCCTAGGAGATTACAATCTAATATACAAAATACAGGCTGCTCCTGAGGGCATGCAGAATAATGCACAACCTGTCCTAGGAGCTTACAATCTAATATACAATATACAGACTGCTCCTGAGGGCATGCAGAATAATGCACACCCTGTCCTAGAAGCTTACAATCTAATATACAATATACAGACTGCTCCTGAGGGCATGCAGAATAATGCACACCCTGTCCTAGGAGCTTACAATCTAATATACAATATACAGACTGCTCCTGAGGGCATACAGAATAATGTACACCCTGTCCTAGGAGCTTACAATCTAATATACAATATACAGGCTGCTCCTGAGGGCATACAGAATAATGTACACCCTGTCCTAGGAGCTTACAATCTAATATACAGTATACAGACTGTTCCTGAGGGCATGCAGAATAATGCACACCCTGTCCTAGGAGCTTACAATCTAATATACAGTATACAGACTGCTCCTGAGGGCATGCAGAATAATGCACACCCTGTCCTAGGAGCTTACAATCTAATATACAGTATACAGACTGCTCCTGAGGGCATGCAGAATAATGTACACCCTGTCCTAGGAGCTTACAATCTAATATACAGTATACAGACTGCTCCTGAGGGCATGCAGAATAATGTACACCCTGTCCTAGGAGCTTACAATCTAATATACAATATACAGGCTGCTCCTGAGGGTATGCAGAATAATGCACACCCTGTCCTAGGAGCTTACAATCTAATATACAATATACAGGCTGCTCCTGAGGGTATGCAGAATAATGCACACCCTGTCCTAGGAGCTTACAATCTAATATACAGTATACAGACTGCTCCTGAGGGCATACAGAATAATGCACACCCTGTCCTAGGAGCTTACAATCTAATATACAGTATACAGACTGCTCCTGAGGGCATGCAGAATAATGTACACCCTGTCCTAGGAGCTTACAATCTAATATACAGTATACAGACTGCTCCTGAGGGCATGCAGAATAATGCACACCCTGTCTTAGGAGCTTACAATCTAATATACAATATACAGGCTGCTCCTGAGGGCATGCAGAATAATGTACACCCTGTCCTAGGAGCTTACAATCTAATATACAGTATACAGACTGCTCCTGAGGGCATGCAGAATAATGCACACCCTGTCCTAGGAGCTTACAATCTAATATACAATATATAGGCTGCTCCTGAAGGCATGCAGAATAATGTACACCCTGTCCTAGGAGCTTACAATCTAATATACAATATACAGACTGCTCCTGAGGGCATGCAGAATAATGTACACCCTGTCCTAGGAGCTTACAATCTAATATACAATATACAGACTGCTCCTGAGGGCATGCAGAATAATGCACACCCTGTCCTAGGAGCTTACAATCTAATATACAGTATACAGACTGCTCCTGAGGGCATGCAGAATAATGTACACCCTGTCCTAGGAGCTTACAATCTAATATACAATATACAGACTGCTCCTGAGGGCATGCAGAATAATGTACACCCTGTCCTAGGAGCTTACAATCTAATATACAATATACAGGCTGCTCCTGAGGGCATGCAGAATAATGCACACCCTGTCCTAGGAGCTTACAATCTAATATATAATATACAGACTGCTCCTGAGGGCATGCAGAATAATGCACACCCTGTCCTAGGAGCTTACAATCTAATATACAGTATACAGGCTGCTCCTGAGGGCATGCAGAATAATGTACACCCTGTCCTAGGAGCTTACAATCTAACATACAATATACAGACTGCTCCTGAGGGCATGCAGAATAATGCACACCCTGTCCTAGGAGCTTACAATCTAATATACAATATACAGGCTGCTCCTGAGGGCATGCAGAATAATGCACACCCTGTCCTAGGAGCTTACAATCTAATATACAATATACAGACTGCTCCTGAGGGCATGCAGAATAATGCACACCCTGTCCTAGGAGCTTACAATCTAATATACAGTATACAGGCTGCTCCTGAGGGCATGCAGAATAATGTACACCCTGTCCTAGGAGCTTACAATCTAATATACAATATACAGACTGCTCCTGAGGGCATGCAGAATAATGCACACCCTGTCCTAGGAGCTTACAATCTAATATATAGTATACAGACTGCTCCTGAGGGCATGCAGAATAATGCACACACTGTCCTAGGAGCTTACAATCTAATATACAACATACAGACTGCTCCTGAGGGCATGCAGAATAATGTACACCCTGCCCTAGGAGCTTACAATCTAATATACAGTATACAGACTGCTCCTGAGGGCATGCAGAATAATGTACATCCTGTCCTAGCAGCTTACAATCTAATATACAGTATACAGGCTGCTACTGAGGGCATGCAGAATAATGCACACCCTGTCCTAGGAGCTTACAATCTAATATACAATATACAGACTGCTCCTGAGGGCATGCAGAATAATGTACACCCTGTCCTAGGAGCTTACAATCTAATATACAATATACAGACTGCTCCTGTGGGCATGCAGAATAATGCACACCCTGTCCTAGGAGCTTACAATCTAATATACAATATAGAGGCTGCTCCTGAGGGCATGCAGAATAATGCACACCCTGTCCTAGGAGCTTACAATCTAATATACAATATACAGACTGCTCCTGAGGGCATGCAGAATAATGCACACCCTGTCCTAGGAGCTTACAATCTAATATACAATATACAGACTGCTCCTGAGGGCATGCAGAATAATGTACACCCTGTCCTTGGAGCTTACAATCTAATATACAATATACAGACTGCTCCTGAGGGCATGCAGAATAATGCACACCCTGTCCTAGGAGCTTACAATCTAATATACAATATACAGACTGCTCCTGAGGGCATGCAGAATAATGTACACCCTATCCTAGGAGCTTACAATCTAATATACAATATACAGACTGCTCCTGAGGGCATGCAGAATAATGCACACCCTGTCCTAGGAGCTTACAATCTAATATACAGTATACAGACTGCTCCTGAGAGCATGCAGAATAATGTACACCCTATCCTAGGAGCTTACAATCTAATATACAATATACAGACTGCTCCTGTGGGCATGCAGAATAATGCACATCCTGTCCTAGGAGCTTACAATCTAATATACAATATACAGACTGCTCCTGTGGGCATGCAGAATAATGCACACCCTGTCCTAGGAGCTTACAATCTAATATACAATATACAGGCTGCTCCTGAGGGCATGCAGAATAATGCACACCCTGTCCTAGGAACTTACAATCTAATATACAATATACAGACTGCTACTGAGGGCATGCAGAATAATGCACACCCTGTCCTAGGAGCTTACAATCTAATATACAGTATACAGACTGCTACTGAGGGCATGCAGAATAATGCACACCCTGTCCTAGCAGCTTACAATCTAATATACAATATACAGACTGCTCCTGAGGGCATGCAGAATAATGTACACCCTGTCCTAGGAGCTTACAATCTAATATACAATATACAGACTGCTCCTGAGGGCATGCAGAATAATGCACACCCTGTCCTAGGAGCTTACAATCTAATATACAGTATACAGACTGCTCCTGAGGGCATGCAGAATAATGTACACCCTGTCCTAGGAGCTTACAATCTAATATACAATATACAGACTGCTGCTGAGGGCATGCAGAATAATGTACACCCTGTCCTAGGAGCTTACAATCTAATATACAATATACAGGCTGCTCCTGAGGGCATGCAGAATAATGCACACCCTGTCCTAGGAGCTTACAATCTAATATATAATATACAGACTGCTCCTGAGGGCATGCAGAATAATGCACACCCTGTCCTAGGAGCTTACAATCTAATATACAGTATACAGGCTGCTCCTGAGGGCATGCAGAATAATGTACACCCTGTCCTAGGAGCTTACAATCTAACATACAATATACAGACTGCTCCTGAGGGCATGCAGAATAATGCACACCCTGTCCTAGGAGCTTACAATCTAATATACAATATACAGGCTGCTCCTGAGGGCATGCAGAATAATGCACACCCTGTCCTAGGAGCTTACAATCTAATATACAATATACAGACTGCTCCTGAGGGCATGCAGAATAATGCACACCCTGTCCTAGGAGCTTACAATCTAATATACAGTATACAGGCTGCTCCTGAGGGCATGCAGAATAATGTACACCCTGTCCTAGGAGCTTACAATCTAATATACAATATACAGACTGCTCCTGAGGGCATGCAGAATAATGCACACCCTGTCCTAGGAGCTTACAATCTAATATATAGTATACAGACTGCTCCTGAGGGCATGCAGAATAATGCACACACTGTCCTAGGAGCTTACAATCTAATATACAACATACAGACTGCTCCTGAGGGCATGCAGAATAATGTACACCCTGCCCTAGGAGCTTACAATCTAATATACAGTATACAGACTGCTCCTGAGGGCATGCAGAATAATGTACATCCTGTCCTAGCAGCTTACAATCTAATATACAGTATACAGGCTGCTACTGAGGGCATGCAGAATAATGCACACCCTGTCCTAGGAGCTTACAATCTAATATACAATATACAGACTGCTCCTGAGGGCATGCAGAATAATGTACACCCTGTCCTAGGAGCTTACAATCTAATATACAATATACAGACTGCTCCTGTGGGCATGCAGAATAATGCACACCCTGTCCTAGGAGCTTACAATCTAATATACAATATAGAGGCTGCTCCTGAGGGCATGCAGAATAATGCACACCCTGTCCTAGGAGCTTACAATCTAATATACAATATACAGACTGCTCCTGAGGGCATGCAGAATAATGCACACCCTGTCCTAGGAGCTTACAATCTAATATACAATATACAGACTGCTCCTGAGGGCATGCAGAATAATGTACACCCTGTCCTTGGAGCTTACAATCTAATATACAATATACAGACTGCTCCTGAGGGCATGCAGAATAATGCACACCCTGTCCTAGGAGCTTACAATCTAATATACAATATACAGACTGCTCCTGAGGGCATGCAGAATAATGTACACCCTATCCTAGGAGCTTACAATCTAATATACAATATACAGACTGCTCCTGAGGGCATGCAGAATAATGCACACCCTGTCCTAGGAGCTTACAATCTAATATACAGTATACAGACTGCTCCTGAGAGCATGCAGAATAATGTACACCCTATCCTAGGAGCTTACAATCTAATATAGAATATACAGACTGCTCCTGTGGGCATGCAGAATAATGCACATCCTGTCCTAGGAGCTTACAATCTAATATACAATATACAGACTGCTCCTGTGGGCATGCAGAATAATGCACACCCTGTCCTAGGAGCTTACAATCTAATATACAATATACAGGCTGCTCCTGAGGGCATGCAGAATAATGCACACCCTGTCCTAGGAACTTACAATCTAATATACAATATACAGACTGCTACTGAGGGCATGCAGAATAATGCACACCCTGTCCTAGGAGCTTACAATCTAATATACAGTATACAGACTGCTACTGAGGGCATGCAGAATAATGCACACCCTGTCCTAGCAGCTTACAATCTAATATACAATATACAGACTGCTCCTGAGGGCATGCAGAATAATGTACACCCTGTCCTAGGAGCTTACAATCTAATATACAGTATACAGACTGCTCCTGAGGGCATGCAGAATAATGTACACCCTGTCCTAGGAGCTTACAATCTAATATACAATATACAGACTGCTCCTGAGGGCATGCAGAATAATGCACACCCTGTCCTAGGAGCTTACATCTAATATACAATATACAGGCTGCTCCTGAGGGCATGCAGAATAATGTACACTCTGTCCTAGGAGCTTACAATCTAATATACAGTATACAGACTGCTCCTGAGGGCATGCAGAATAATGTACACCCTGTCCTAGGAGCTTACAATCTAATATACAATATACAGGCTGCTCCTGAGGGCATGCAGAATAATGCACACCCTGTCCTAGGAGCTTACAATCTAATATACAGTATACAGACTGCTCCTGAGGGCATGCAGAATAATGTACACCCTGTCCTAGGAGCTTACAATCTAATATACAATATACAGACTGCTCCTGAGGGCATGCAGAATAATGTACACCCTGTCCTAGGAGCTTACAATCTAATATACAATATACAGTCTGCTCCTGAGGGCATGCAGAATAATGTACACCCTGTCCTAGGAGCTTACAATCTAATATACAATATACAGACTGCTCCTGAGGGCATGCAGAATAATGCACACCCTGTCCTAGGAGCTTACAATCTAATATACAATATATAGGCTGCTCCTGAGGGCATGCAGAATAATGTACACCCTGTCCTAGGAGCTTACAATCTAATATACAATATACAGAGTGCTCCTGAGGGCATGCAAAATAATGTACACCCTGTCCTAGGAGCTTACAATATAATATACAATATACAGACTGCTCCTGAGGGCATGCAGAATAATGTACACCCTGTCCTAGGAGCTTACAATCTAATATACAATATACAGACTGCTCCTGAGGGCATGCAGAATAATGTACACCCTGTCCTAGGAGCTTACAATCTAATATACAGTATACAGACTGCTCCTGAGGGCATGCAGAATAATGTACACCCTATCCTAGGAGCTTACAATCTAATATACAATATACAGACTGCTCCTGTGGGCATGCAGAATAATGCACACCCTGTCCTAGGAGCTTACAATCTAATATACAGTATACAGACTGTTCCTGAGGGCATGCAGAATAATGTACACCCTATCCTAGGAGCTTACAATCTAATATACAATATACAGACTGCTCCTGTGGGCATGCAGAATAATGCACACCCTGTCCTAGGAGCTTACAATCTAATATACAGTATACACACTGCTCCTGAGGGCATGCAGAATAATGCACACCCTGTCCTAGGAGCTTACAATCTAATATACAATATACAGGCTGCTCCTGAGAGCATGCAGAATAATGCACACCCTGTCCTAGGAGCTTACAATCTAATATACAGTATACAGGCTGCTCCTGAGGGCATGCAGAATAATGCACACCCTGTCCTAGGAGCTTACAATCTAATATACAATATACAGGCTGCTCCTGAGGGCATGCAGAATAATGCACACCCTGTCCTAGGAGCTTACAATCTAATATACAGTATACAGGCTGCTCCTGAGGGCATGCAGAATAATGTACACCCTGTCCTAGAAGCTTACAATCTAATATACAGTATACAGGCTGCTCCTGAGGGCATGCAGAATAATGTACACCCTGTCCTAGAAGCTTACAATCTAATATACAGTATACAGGCTGCTCCTGAGGGCATGCAGAATAATGTACACCCTGTCCTAGGAGCTTACAATCTAATATACAATATACAGACTGCTCCTGAGGGCATGCAGAATAATGCATACCCTGTCCTAGGACATTACAATCTAATATACAATATATAGGCTGCTCCTGAGGGCATGCAGAATAATGTACACCCTGTCCTAGGAGCTTACAATCTAATATACAATATACAGACTGCTCCTGAGGGCATGCAGAATAATGTACATCCTGTCCTAGCAGCTTACAATCTAATATACAGTATATAGACTGCTCCTGAGGGCATGCAGAATAATGTACACCCTGTCCTAGCAGCTTACAATCTAATATACAGTATACAGACTGCTCCTGAGGGCATGCAGAATAATGTACACCCTGTCCTAGGAGCTTACAATCTAATATACAATATACAGACTGCTCCTGTGGGCATGCAGAATAATGCACACCCTGTCCTAGGAGCTTACAATCTAATATACAGTATACAGACTGCTCCTGAGGGCATGCAGAATAATGTACACCCTGTCCTAGGAGCTTACAATCTAATATACAGTATACAGACTGCTCCTGAGGGCATGCAGAATAATGTACACCCTGTCCTAGGAGCTTACAATCTAATATACAATATACAGACTGCTCCTGAGGGCATGCAGAATAATGCACACCCTGTCCTAGGAGCTTACAATCTAATATACAATATACAGACTGCTCCTGAGAGTATGCAGAATAATGTACACCCTGTCCTAGGAGCTTACAATCTAATATACAGTATACAGGCTGCTCCTGGGGGCATGCAGAATAATGCACACCCTGTCCTAGGAGCTTACAATCTAATATACAATATATAGGCTGCTCCTGAGGGCATGCTGAATAATGTACACCCTGTCCTAGGAGCATACAATCTAATATACAGCATACAGACTGCTCCTGAGGGCATGCAGAATAATGCACACCCTGTCCTAGGAGCTTACAATCTAATATACAATATATAGGCTGCTCCTGAGGGCATGCTGAATAATGTACACCCTGTCCTAGGAGCATACAATCTAATATACAGCATACAGACTGCTCCTGAGGGCATGCTGAATAATGTACACCCTGTCCTAGGAGCATACAATCTAATATACAGCATACAGACTGCTCCTGAGGGCATGCTGAATAATGTACACCCTGTCCTAGGAGCATACAATCTAATATACAGTATACAGACTGCTCCTGAGGGCATGCAGAATAATGTACACCCTGTCCTAGGAGCATACAATCTAATATACAGTATACAGACTGCTCCTGAGGGCATGCAGAATAATGTACACCCTGTCCTAGCAGCTTACAATCTAATATACAGTATACAGACTGCTCCTGAGGGCATGCAGAATAATGTACACCCTGTCCTAGGAGCTTACAATCTAATATACAGTATACAGACTGCTCCTGAGGGCATGCAGAATAATGTACACCCTGTCCTAGGAGCTTACAATCTAATATACAATATACAGGCTGCTCCTGAGGGCATGCAGAATATTGCACACCCTGTCCTAGGAGCTTACAATCTAATATACAGTATACAGGCTGCTCCTGAGGGCATGCAGAATATTGCACACCCTGTCCTAGGAGCTTACAATCTAATATACAGTATACAGGCTGCTCCTGAGGGCATGCAGAATAATGTACACCCTGTCCTAGGAGCTTACAATCTAATATACAATATATAGGCTGCTCCTGAGGGCATGCAGAATAATGCACACCCTGTCCTAGGAGCTTACAATCTAATATACAATATACAGGCTGCTCCTGAGGGCATGCAGAATATTGCACACCCTCTCCTAGGAGCTTACAATCTAATATACAATATACAGGCTGCTCCTGAGGGCATGCAGAATATTGCACACCCTGTCCTAGGAGCTTACAATCTAATATACAGTATACAGACTGCTCCTGAGGGCATGCAGAATAATGTACACCCTGTCCTAGGAGCTTACAATCTAATATACAATATACAGACTGCTCCTGAGGGCATGCAGAATATTGCACACCCTGTCCTAGGAGCTTACAATCTAATATACAATATACAGGCTGCTCCTGAGGGCATGCAGAATAATGTACATCCTGCCCTAGGAGCTTACAATCTAATATACAGTATACAGACTGCTCCTGAGGGCATGCAGAATAATGCACATCCTGTCCTAGGAGCTTACAATCTAATATACAATATACAGACTGCTCCTGAGGGCATGCAGAATAATGTACACCCTGTCCTAGGAGCTTACAATCTAATATACAATATCTGAGTGTAGCTTACCGAGGGGTGGTTGCGGTGGAGCGCGGTCACAGGAGGCCGGTGTCGGCGGGCCCTGGACTCTCATAAGATGTCGGCGCCGGTGAGCAGAGTAGCTTTTCCCATTTATTGCCCTGCAGTGGGCTTTGGGAAAATGGACGCTTGAGGCGGCGCATGCATCTCCCGAGATCTCAATCTGCACATGCGTCACCTCCAGCAGCCATTTTCCCAAAGCCTACTGCAGGGATATCTATAGGAAAGGGGACTCTGCTCATCGGCGCCGACATCTTATGAGAGCCCAGGGCCCGCAGCATCGCCCCACTCCTGTCGCCGCCGACTGTCTATAGCAGTGGCCCTGCCTCCTGTGACCCCGCTCCACCACCGCCGCCCCCTGGTAACCTACTGTTAAACGGACTATAAGAGGCACCACCATTTTATTTAAAAAAATGATTTTCCACCCCAAAATTTGGGGTGCGTCTTATAGTCTGCAAAATATGGCAATGGCAATGCAAGTCTATGCGCTTGTGGAAAAATTGGACCGCGCTTTGACATCGGAGTGTGGTGCGATTTTCACCGACTTGCAGAAGGGAGAAGGTGAGAAACCTTTTCTTTCTCCTCTCCATGTCCGAGAAAACCTGATACCACTCTGATGAAAGTCTGATCAGAGTCTGTCCCTCTATTATACCAGGTGCCGCTGCTTCAATTCTGCTCCTGATTTCCTGTGGTTCCAGTTCTGGTCTTCCTGCTGCCATCAAGCCACGGCGTTCTCCGTTGTTTCTGCTCGGCCGTCCTGCTGCGCTGCCGTCATCTGTCCGTGCTTCATTACTGCTGCTCATCTGAACTAGATGAGACATAACACCTATCATTACAAAACAGAGGATTACATGACAGGTCCTATTTAAGGAATCATCCTGATGCACAAGAGAGAACACGTCGCTCAGAGATGTTTGCTGAGATTTTTTTAGGGGTAAATGATGAAGTTCTAAACTTCACCACAAACTCCGCACAGCTACACAATGTGTGAACAGGGCCTTAGTGTTAAGTGAAGAGCTACCTACATAGACTTGTCTTCTTCAAGATGCCGCCTCTGGGACACAAGATGGTTCAGGATTAGAACTTTACACATTCTGTACCAACTGTGATGTCATGTGATATCTATGATGTCATGTGCCCTGTGATGTCATGTCCCCTGTGATGTCATAATAACTGCCACTGCTGTGTTATATATCGAGTTTCCAACATCAAGGAAGAGTTGAATTAATAAAAAGAAATCACCGGCTGCAAATAACCACCGGCCTCATTATTAATTGAGTCATGACGCAGATAATAACCGAAACATTTCCACTCTTTTATTCTAATCCGCATCACCTACTGCTCTATGACCTAAAGGGAAACACCGGCGCCATCCTGCAACTCCTGATCACCATAAACCGTCAGCTCCCGGTCACCCCTAATCCAGCAGGACCATGAGAGCGGATAATGGAGAACTGGACCCGTCTGCTATTAAATGGATGTTCTGAAAACGCTAGGTTCTGACAACATTAATGGCAAAGCTGCCCAAAAATGGAGCCAAATGGGGGGGTGTCAGCCGGCGCTCCCCTTTCTATATGCTTTTATTACAGCACATGGGGGTCATAGAGGGCAAAGCCAGCCGATTGCTGAGGGTCTTCAAGACCAGTGACACATGATCAGTTGATGGCCAGCAAGTCCTCATTCAGGGAAGGGTTTGTCCAGATTGGTCGCCCCTGTTAGGCCGGGCTCACACTGCTTTACTAAAGCCCCCAAATGATTTTCCAAGGAATCTGCTCAATAACATTTTTTTGTAAATCATAGACTCATTATAACAATCCCAGCACGGGACACATGATCCAGCGCCATCTGCTGAGATTTTCAGGTTAATGATGCAGTTCTGAATCCCACTACTAGCCCCCCATCTATACAATGTATGAGTGAGGTCATAGGTGAAGAGTTCCCGACCTGGACTTGTCACCTTCCGGCAGTCAGCCTCGAATGACACAAGATGGCTCAGGAGTTACACTCTGTACATTCTATACCAATTGTGATGTCATAGGATGTCTATGATGTTTATGTGCTTTGTGATGTCATCAGAACTGCCTGTTTAACCCCTTCCAACCCAATGACATACTTTGATTTTGTGAACAGGTTATTTGGATGCAACGACGCAGACAATGAAGGGACAATAGTAATCATCCAAAACTATAACTATAGGGACACATACACACACAGCTGAAACCAGAAGTTTCCATCCACTATATAAAAAGACGCAGGTTTTTCTCAATATCTGACATGAAATCAGAATAAACCTTTCCCGTTTTAGGTCAATTAGGATTTTACCATCATTTTTAATATTTGCCAAATGCCAGAATAATGAGAGAGAGAGAAGGTTTTCAGGCATTTTTATGACTTACTGATTCCAGTGATTCAGCTCCAGGTGCGATATCACAGTGTTCAGGATCCAGCAGGATGGATCAGTGTTCTGGTCAGTATGAGGAGTGAGCCGCTGTCTGCAGCTGGAGAGATTCAGTGACCCGTGCACTGCTCTCCCGGGATGTCTAATGCTGGGAGGAGCAGTCAGCAGCACTCAGCGCACTAGCACATGACATGCTGCAAGCACGGCAGCTCACACGTGTCACTGATTACTATTCACCGCTCCTCCCAGCATTAGACATCCCGGCAGAGTACGGGAGTCACTGGATCTGTTCTGCTGCAGTGCAGACAGCAGCTCACTTCAGGGACTGACTGATCGCTGATCAATAATGCTGAATCTCTGCCTCTGCGATACCGCACCTGGAGCAACCAGGGAGAGCGGTGCTGCTGCTGGTAAGTCTAATAGTGATTGGCAGCATCGCAGCCAATCAGTGTTAGTTTTGTTTGTGGCCTCTTCCCCGTGCTAACAGCAGAGCTGAGGTAATGAGCCATGATGTGCTGAGTAACAGCGCTCCCCCCTAACTGTGTCACAGGCTGACAGTGAGAAGCACAGGGAGATGGATGGCTGCCTGCTACATCACTCACCAAAGGTCAGATATATGTAGCTGAGCAGGATTATCACATAACTAAGTGACCCCCATCAACACCAACAGTGAGGGGCTGTACTCATTGGTGACAGAGGGTGAGAGGGCTCAGTCACTAAGGGAGGATTTCCCTCAATGTTTTGTTTCACCCCTGACTGACTGAGCCTCCCCTGTATTACCCCTGAATGCCCCTGTATCAACCCTGACTGGTATAATGTCCGCCATTCTGGTGTAATGTCACTCATCCTGGTATATTGTCCCCATCTTAATATAATGTTCCCAGCCTGGTATCTTATCTCCCATCCTGATATAATGTCCGCCATCCTGATATAATGTCCGTCACCCGGATGTAATGTCTGCCATCCTGATATAGTGTCCGCCATCCCAGTGTAATGTCCACCATCCTGATATAAAGTCCGCCATCCTGGTATAAGGTCCGCCATCCTGGTATAAGGTCCGCCATCCTGGTATAAGGTCCGCCATCCTGGTATAAGGTCCGCCATCCTGGTATAAGGTCTGCCATCCTGGTATAAGGTCCGCCATCCTGGTATAAGGTCCGCCATCCTGGTATAATGTTCCCCCAGCCGGTAGCTGACTTCTGCGGGCCGCCAACACCTGCTGCTTGCCTCTGATTGGCTGGCAGCATGTCTTGAAGTGCAGGGAGCCGGCGGGTCTCTGCGTCACAATACATTTCAGCAGAATGTGTGTCAGAGAATGCACATCCAGGTGAAATTGGTGTCGTCGGGCCGCGCACAAGCATGGGTCTGGTCCCGGTTGTACCCTCTATGACCGCGATCATTACGCCCCTGCTTGTTTTGTATGTTTTAATATAACAGTAACAGTATTGCAGTATTTAATGGAAATAATGATCCCATATGAATCCAGCCTAATGCTGGATATCACAGGAGTATCAAGATGGGTGCGCACAGCTGAATGGTCACCATACAGGCACATGCCCGCTGTATGTTGCGTGTGCACAGCTGAATGGTCACCATACAGGCACATGCCCGCTGTATGTTGGGTGTGCACAGCTGAATGGTCACCATACAGGCACATGCCCGCTGTATGTTGTGTGCGCACAGCTGAATGGTCACCATACAGGCACATGCCCGCTGTATGTTGTGTGAGCACAGCTGAATGGTCACCATACAAGCACATGCCCGCTGTATGTTGCGTGTGCACAGCTGAATGGTCACCATACAGGCACATGCCCGCTGTATGTTGCGTGCGCACAGCTGAATGGTCACCATACAGGCACATGCCCGCTGTATGTTGCGTGTGCACAGCTGAATGATCACCATACAGGCACATGCCCGCTGTATGTTGCGTGTGCACAGCTGAATGGTCACCATACAGGCACATGCCCGCTGTATGTTGCGTGTGCACAGCTGAATGGTCACCATACAGGCACATGCCCGCTGTATGTTGCGTGCGCACAGCTGAATGGTCACCATACCGGCACATGCCCGCTGTATGTTGCGTGAGCACAGCTGAATAATCACCATACAGGCACATGCCCGCTGTATGTTGCGTGTGCACAGCTGAATGGTCACCATACAGGCACATGCCCGCTGTATGTTGCGTGTGCACAGCTGAATGGTCACCATACAGGCACATGCCCGCTGTATGTTGCGTGCGCACAGCTGAATGGTCACCATACAGGCACATGCCCGCTGTATGTTGTGTGCACACAGCTGAATGGTCACCATACAGGCACATGCCCACTGTATGTTGCGTGTGCACAGCTGAATGGTCACCATACAGGCACATGCCCGCTGTATGTTGCGTGCGCACAGCTGAATGGTCACCATACAGGCACATGCCCGCTGTATGTTGCGTGCGCACAGCTGAATGGTCACCATACAGGCACATGCCCGCTGTATGTTGCGTGTACACAGCTGAATGGTCACCATACAGGCACATGCCCGCTGTATGTTGTGTGTGCACAGCTGAATGGTCACCATACCGGCACATGCCCGCTGTATGTTGCGTGCGCACAGCTGAATGGTCACCATACAGGCACATGCCCGCTGTATGTTGCGTGCGCACAGCTGAATGGTCACCATACAGGCACATGCCCGCTGTATGTTGTGTGTGCACAGCTGAATGGTCACCGTACAGGCACATGCCCGCTGTATGTTGCGTGCGCACAGCTAAATGGTCACCATACAGGCACATGCCCACTGTATGTTGCGTGTGTACAGCTGAATGGTCACCATACAGGCACATGCCCGCTGTATGTTGCGTGTGCACAGCTGAATGGTCACCGTACAGGCACATGCCCGCTGTATGTTGTGTGTGCACAGCTGAATGGTCACCATACAGGCACATGCCCGCTGTATGTTGCGTGCGCACAGCTAAATGGTCACCATACAGGCACATGCCCACTGTATGTTGCGTGTGTACAGCTGAATGGTCACCATACAGGCACATGCCCGCTGTATGTTGTGTGTGCACAGCTGAATGGTCACCGTACAGGCACATGCCCGCTGTATGTTGCGTGCGCACAGCTAAATGGTCACCATACAGGCACATGCCCACTGTATGTTGCGTGTGTACAGCTGAATGGTCACCATACAGGCACATGCTCGCTGTATGTTGCGTATGTACAGCTGAATGGTCACTATACAGGCACATGCCCGCTGTATGTTGCGTGTGCACAGCTGAATGGTCACCATACAGGCACATGCCCGCTGTATGTTGCGTGTGTACAGCTGAATGGTCACCATACAGGCACATGCCCGCTGTATGTTGCGTGTGCTCAGCTGAATGGTCACCATACAGGCACATGCCCGCTGTATGTTGTGTGTGCACAGCTGAATGGTCACCATACAGGCACATGCCCGCTGTATGTTGCGTGCGCACAGCTGAATGGTCACCATACAGGCACATGCCCGCTGTATGTTGCGTGTGCACAGCTGAATGGTCACCATACAGGCACATGCCCGCTGTACATTGTGTGTGCACAGCTGAATGGTCACCATACAGGCACATGCCCGCTGTATGTTCTGTGTGCACAGCTGAATGGTCACCATACCGGCACATGCCCGCTGTATGTTGCGTGCGCACAGCTGAATGGTCACCATACAGGCACATGCCCGCTGTATGTTGTGTGTGCACAGCTGAATGGTCACCATACAGGCACATGCCCGCTGTATGTTGCGTGCGCACAGCTGAATGGTCACCATACAGGCACATGCCCGCTGTATGTTGTGTGTGTACAGCTGAATGGTCACCATACAGGCACATGCCCGCTGTATGTTGGGTGCGCACAGCTAAATGGTCACCATACAGGCACATGCCCGCTGTATGTTGCGTGCGCACAGCTGAATGGTCGCCATACAGGCACATGCCCGCTGTATGTTGCGTGTGTACAGCTGAATGGTCACCATACAGGCACATGCTTGCTGTATGTTGCGTGTGCTCAGCTGAATGGTCACCATACAGGCACATGCCCGCTGTATGTTGTGTGTGCACAGCTGAATGGTCACCATACAGGCACTTGCCTGCTGTATGTTGCGTGTGCACAGCTGAATGGTCACCATACAGGCACATGCCCGCTGTATGTTGTGTGTGCACAGCTGAATGGTCACCATACAGGCACATGCCTGCTGTATGTTGTGTGTGCACAGCTGAATGGTCACCATACAGGCACTTGCCTGCTGTATGTTGCGTGTGCACAGCTGAATGGTCACCATACAGGCACATGCCCGCTGTATGTTGCGTGCGCACAGCTGAATGGTCACCATACAGGCACATGCCCGCTGTATGTTGCGTGCGCACAGCTGAATGGTCACCATACAGGCACATGCCCGCTGTATGTTGCGTGCACACAGCTGAATGGTCACCATACAGGCACATGCCCGCTGTATGTTGCGTGTGCACAGCTGAATGGTCACCATACCGGCACATGCCCGCTGTATGTTGCGTGCGCACAGCTGAATGGTCACCATACAGGCACATGCCCGCTGTATGTTGCGTGTGCAGCTGAATGGTCACCATACAGGCACATGCCCGCTGTATGTTGCGTGCGCACAGCTGAATGGTCACCATACAGGCACATGCCCGCTGTATGCTGCGTGTGCACAGCTGAATGGTCACCATACAGGTACATGCCCGCTGTATGCTGCGTGTGCACAGCTGAATGGTCACCATAGAGGCACATGCCCGCTGTATGCTGCGTGTGCACAGCTGAATGGTCACCATACAGGTACATGCCCGCTGTATGTTGCGTGTGCACAGCTGAATGGTCACCATACAGGCAGATGCCCGCTGTATGTTGCGTGTGCACAGCTGAATGGTCACCATACAGGCACATGCCCGCTGTACGTTGCGTGTGCACAGCTGAATGGTCACCATACCGGCACATGCCCGCTGTATGTTGCGTGTGCACAGCTGAATGGTCACCATACAGGCACATGCCCGCTGTATGTTGCGTGTGCACAGCTGAATGGTCACCATACAGGCACATGCCCGCTGTATGTTGCGTGTGCACAGCTGAATGGTCACCATACAGGCACATGCCCGCTGTATGTTGCGTGTGCACAGCTGAATGGTCACCATACAGGCACATGCCCGCTGTATGTTGCGTGTGCACAGCTGAATGGTCACCATACAGGCACATGCCCGCTGTATGTTGCGTGTGCACAGCTGAATGGTCACCATACAGGCACATGCCCGCTGTATGTTGCGTGCGCACAGCTGAATGGTCACCATACAGGCACATGCCCGCTGTATGTTGCGTGTGCACAGCTGAATGGTCACCGTACAGGCACATGCCCGCTGTATGTTGTGTGTGCACAGCTGAATGGTCACCATACAGGCACATGCCCGCTGTATGTTGCGTGCGCACAGCTAAATGGTCACCATACAGGCACATGCCCACTGTATGTTGCGTGTGTACAGCTGAATGGTCACCATACAGGCACATGCCCGCTGTATGTTGTGTGTGCACAGCTGAATGGTCACCGTACAGGCACATGCCCGCTGTATGTTGCGTGCGCACAGCTAAATGGTCACCATACAGGCACATGCCCACTGTATGTTGCGTGTGTACAGCTGAATGGTCACCATACAGGCACATGCTCGCTGTATGTTGCGTATGTACAGCTGAATGGTCACTATACAGGCACATGCCCGCTGTATGTTGCGTGTGCACAGCTGAATGGTCACCATACAGGCACATGCCCGCTGTATGTTGCGTGTGTACAGCTGAATGGTCACCATACAGGCACATGCCCGCTGTATGTTGCGTGTGCTCAGCTGAATGGTCACCATACAGGCACATGCCCGCTGTATGTTGTGTGTGCACAGCTGAATGGTCACCATACAGGCACATGCCCGCTGTATGTTGCGTGCGCACAGCTGAATGGTCACCATACAGGCACATGCCCGCTGTATGTTGCGTGTGCACAGCTGAATGGTCACCATACAGGCACATGCCCGCTGTACATTGTGTGTGCACAGCTGAATGGTCACCATACAGGCACATGCCCGCTGTATGTTCTGTGTGCACAGCTGAATGGTCACCATACCGGCACATGCCCGCTGTATGTTGCGTGCGCACAGCTGAATGGTCACCATACAGGCACATGCCCGCTGTATGTTGTGTGTGCACAGCTGAATGGTCACCATACAGGCACATGCCCGCTGTATGTTGCGTGCGCACAGCTGAATGGTCACCATACAGGCACATGCCCGCTGTATGTTGTGTGTGCACAGCTGAATGGTCACCATACCGGCACATGCCCGCTGTATGTTCTGTGTGCACAGCTGAATGGTCACCATACCGCACATGCCCGCTGTATGTTGCGTGCGCACAGCTGAATGGTCACCATACAGGCACATGCCCGCTGTATGTTGGGTGCGCACAGCTAAATGGTCACCATACAGGCACATGCCCGCTGTATGTTGCGTGCGCACAGCTGAATGGTCACCATACAGGCACATGCCCGCTGTATGTTGCGTGTGTACAGCTGAATGGTCACCATACAGGCACATGCTTGCTGTATGTTGCGTGTGCTCAGCTGAATGGTCACCATACAGGCACATGCCCGCTGTATGTTGTGTGTGCACAGCTGAATGGTCACCATACAGGCACATGCCCGCTGTATGTTGTGTGTGCACAGCTGAATGGTCACCATACAGGCACATGCCTGCTGTATGTTGTGTGTGCACAGCTGAATGGTCACCATACAGGCACTTGCCTGCTGTATGTTGCGTGTGCACAGCTGAATGGTCACCATACAGGCACATGCCCGCTGTATGTTGCGTGCGCACAGCTGAATGGTCACCATACAGGCACATGCCCGCTGTATGTTGCGTGCGCACAGCTGAATGGTCACCATACAGGCACATGCCCGCTGTATGTTGCGTGCACACAGCTGAATGGTCACCATACAGGCACATGCCCGCTGTATGTTGCGTGTGCACAGCTGAATGGTCACCATACCGGCACATGCCCGCTGTATGTTGCGTGCGCACAGCTGAATGGTCACCATACAGGCACATGCCCGCTGTATGTTGCGTGTGCACAGCTGAATGGTCACCATACAGGCACATGCCCGCTGTATGTTGCGTGCGCACAGCTGAATGGTCACCATACAGGCACATGCCCGCTGTATGCTGCGTGTGCACAGCTGAATGGTCACCATACAGGTACATGCCCGCTGTATGCTGCGTGTGCACAGCTGAATGGTCACCATAGAGGCACATGCCCGCTGTATGCTGCGTGTGCACAGCTGAATGGTCACCATACAGGTACATGCCCGCTGTATGTTGCGTGTGCACAGCTGAATGGTCACCATACAGGCAGATGCCCGCTGTATGTTGCGTGTGCACAGCTGAATGGTCACCATACAGGCACATGCCCGCTGTATGTTGCGTGTGCACAGCTGAATGGTCACCATACCGGCACATGCCCGCTGTATGTTGCGTGTGCACAGCTGAATGGTCACCATAGAGGCACATGCCCGCTGTATGTTGCGTGTGCACAGCTGAATGGTCACCATACAGGCACATGCCCGCTGTATGTTGCGTGTGCACAGCTGAATGGTCACCATACAGGCACATGCCCGCTGTATGTTGCGTGTGCACAGCTGAATGGTCACCATACAGGCACATGCCCGCTGTATGTTGCGTGTGCACAGCTGAATGGTCACCATACCGGCACATGCCCGCTGTATGTTGCGTGTGCACAGCTGAATGGTCACCATACAGGCACATGCCCGCTGTATGTTGCGTGTGCACAGCTGAATGGTCACCATACAGGCACATGCCCGCTGTATGTTGCGTGTGCACAGCTGAATGGTCACCATACAGGCACATGCCCGCTGTATGTTGCGTGTGCACAGCTGAATGGTCACCATACAGGCACATGCCCGCTGTATGTTGCGTGTGCACAGCTGAATGGTCACCATACAGGCACATGCCCGCTGTATGTTGCGTGTGCACAGCTGAATGGTCACCATACAGGCACATGCCCGCTGTATGTTGCGTGCGCACAGCTGAATGGTCACCATACAGGCACATGCCCGCTGTATGTTGCGTGTGCACAGCTGAATGGTCACCATACAGGCACATGTGTGTCACCCTGGCCTGGATGCCACAAGTGTAAATAAAGCTGTGTCTGAGAGCAAGGGGGAGGTTCTCTAGTCAGGGGAACATTAGCATGCAATGCCTCCTGTCTCAGGCCAGTAGGGGGAGCAGGCTGCCCCTATAAAAGCTGGTGCTGGGGGCAGGGTTAGTGAGAACTGGATGGCCTGTCTCAGCACTGAGACGTGTCCCAGAGTGGAGCAGGGACAGAAAGTTGATTGCACCTAAGAGGAAGTGTGGCAGTAGGAGAGCCACCAGCCAGAGACGAGAGGCGAAGAGAGCCTGTCTTGGCAAATCAGAGACTGACCTTACCAGACTTTGGTGTCTGAGGCTGGAAGGATTCCACATCCCCCAGCAGAGAACCAGTCCGCAAGGGACTGTATATTCCTTGGCCTAAGAAGCCTGGAGGCCCTGCCACAACAGAAGGGACCAGTAAAGCCGTACAAGGCTGGGAGCAGAAAGGAACCCACGTCGCAGGCCATACAGGCGAGAATTACACGGAAAGCTTGGAAACGTGGGCTGTTACCCTATAAGAAGGAGATAGCCAGAAGGAGCACAGAAAGCACGGTAGGCCTACACCCTCACCCTAACCAGGGCCAATTTCCCCGTTGCTCTCAGACATCCAGGTCCCCTCCTAGCTGGGACTGTTTATGGGTCAGTTTACCTGTTTCAGTAAAGACCCTGGACTGCAACCTATTGTCTGTGTGCTCCTTCGCGCCTCCAGCACTACCGGTACTGGGACTCTCATCACCATCACTCCCACCATCCACTACACTGCCCTGGGGCCGCACTCTTCCCGTGGGGAGTCACACCATCCCAGCTGCATATATCATCAGCCCCAGCGGTCTGCCCTGCAGCGGCGGTTCCTAATGACCGCAAATCCACGGGTGGCATAGTCGGACATAATCAATAACACATAACGGACTACCACTGGCCTGACCACCCTGAGCCACGGAACCGGGTCGCCACTACTACCCCCATCGTTCCCCTATCGCCCGGATCCGCGTGCCCCACGGCCCAGGGAGCGAGTCAGCTTTGGCGTAGTCGGCAGGATTTTGTGCCCGCAACCACCGGGGACTGCGTGCCTGAAAAAGACTTTTGTAACTTACCTGTGGCGAAGTTTCCCGCCGTCCGGAGTCGTTTCCCGCCATCTGGAGCCGATTCCCGCCATCAGACGCCATCTTGGACCGTTTCCCGCCGTCTTCTGCTGTCTTCCCGCTATCCGCAGCTGCTTCCCGCCATCGGACGCCATCTTCAGGACGCCGCGCGGGAAGAAGAGGGGCGTGGACGCCGAAAGCGCGCGAGACCCGAAGCTCCGCCCCACGCACCGACGCTGCGCAAGTTCCTGGAAGGGAGAGTGAGCGACGCTGACGTCATCAGGACGCGACGCCAGGTCCTCGTCCATAGCAGCAGCAGCGGAGCCGCGGCCTACAGAAGAGGATCGTCGGAAGGTAGGCCACGCTTAACTAGGGGGGAGGAAGATGTCGGACACAGAGGCGCCCACTACCACCAACGCAGCTGCAGCAGCGGTGATGCCCTTTTCCCTGCCCTACATCCCTGGAGCGGCCTGGCTGCCCAAATACTCAGTGGAGCCCCATGCCCTAACTGACTTTAAAGAAAGGCTGTACAGTTTGTTCCAGGTTTACCCCCTGACAGAGGAGCAGAAGGTCAGCATATTGACAGGGCAGTTAACTGGCGCAGCCCAAAGGGAGGTAAAATCATGGCCCACTGAGGAGAAAAGGACTGTGAAGGGTATTCTGGCCCGGCTGCGGGGTACCTTTGACACACGTACCTCCGCTGAGATTAAAATGAGGTTCTATGGATGTAAGCAGCGGGCACAGGACAGCATCAGAGACTATGCCCTAAATCTGCAGGAAGCCTTGAGGGCTATTCAACAAACTGACCCTGGCAGTGTGCAGGAAACGGATAAGCTGCTAACAGAACAATTCATAGAAGGTCTGCTGTCCAGCGCCCACAGGGCCCAACTGCGCCTCATGTTCTTTCAGAACCCCGACCTGACCTTTGCCCAATTTAAGGACAGGGCCATAAGGGTGCTCCGTGAATCTGCAACCAGTGGCGCTATAAACCCCCGGCGCCCTGCTCTCACCTACCACCAGGAGGCGGCGCCCTCCTCTATGGACCCCGTGGGGGCTGATGCACAGGCCCTGAACCAAGCCCCGTCGAAAAACCTGCACCACCAAGTCCAGGAGCTGACCAGGAGCGTCGCGGCATTGACCAGGACCGTCCAGGCGTTACAAGTGGACCCATCAAGACCCATCGAGCTGGCTTCAAGTCCGGAGGATGTCCCGTGGCGTCGACAGAGGAGGATCCCGTCGTTCCAAGGGAGGCCCACAGACCGCTACGCAGAGGATGGACTGCCCATTTGCCGTCGATGCAACCAGCCCGGACACATTTCCAGGTACTGTAATTTAAACGGGTCCAACCTGGGGCAGAGGGCCAACCCCCAGGCATAAGATCACCAGGCCCTTATAATTGGCGTGATAAGTACGTTGGGGGGCGCCCGGTTTTACCCGTGGTGCTGGACGGTATCCCCATGAGCGCCTCGCTGGATACTGGGTCACAAGTAACCACTATCCCTTATGTACTTTTTAAGCAGTATTGGACTGATGCTGATATCACATGGTATCCAGACAGTAACTTGAGCATCATCGCCAGTAATGGCTTACCCGTGCCGCAGATGGGGTTCAAGGAGATGACCATTAAAATTGGTAAAGTTGAACTGCCGGCACAGGGAGTGATTATTGTGGACATTGACCGTCGTGAAAGTCACCCTAAAATAACTGTGGGTACTAACGTAATTGAAAATTGTCTTTCAGAGGTAATTGTAATTCTACAACAGGTGGCGGTGAATGCTAGTTCCAGCCAACAGAGAGTCCTCAACAAGGAGATAAAAGCCCTGATGAGACGGCAGCAGGTAGAACTGTCTGGTGGTGAGATCGGTAGCGTAAGACTGAGTGACCCATTCCCCATTTCCATGCCTCCCAAAAGTGAAATGATGATCTGGTGTCGGACTGCAATCGGGTTGAGAGGTAGAGACTACCAAGCCATGGTAGAACCCGTGTACTCAGACAGCAGGCCCACCATTTTGACAGCCCGGGGGGTGGTTGATGTCCGTCATGGCAGGGTGCCCGTCCGCATCCTCAACATTGGGGAGAGGGAAGTACACTTACCCAGGTACTCTACACTCGCCAAACTGTTTGTTGTCGAACACAAAGCTATCAGGGCCGTGGAACCCTTGCCTCCATCTCCACAGGCGGAGGGCAATGGCTCCCAGAAACAAAAGGAGGACTGGTGCCAGAAACTCCATGTGGGTGCTGACTCCACTCCCCTGCACCAAAAACAAGGAGTCTACCGGGTGGTACAGGAGTACGAGAGAGTCTTTAGTAAGCACCCGCTAGACTTCGGCCGAGTAAAGGGGATAGAACACCACATCCCCACAGGGAGCCACCCACCGATAAAAGAAAGACACAGACCTGTACCCCCTGCACATTATCAGAACGCAAAGGGCATGCTAAGAGAGATGAAAGAAGCTGGGGTCATTAGAGACAGCTGTAGCCCCTGGGCAGCCCCCTTGGTTCTGGTCAAAAAGAAAGACAGCACCATGAGAATGTGCGTGGACTATAGACAAATCAACCGTATCACTCACAAAGACGCATATCCGCTGCCTAGAATAGAGGAGTCTTTAGCCGCACTAAAATCAGCTAACTTCTTTTCTACTTTGGACCTTACTAGCGGGTACTGGCAGGTTCCTGTGGCAGAGGCTGACAAGGAGAAGACCGCCTTCACCACCCCGATGGGACTGAGTGAGTTCAACTGTATGCCCTTCGGGCTCTGCAACGCACCAGGGACCTTCCAGAGGCTGATGGAATGCTGTCTAGGGCACCGAAACTTCGAGACGGTCCTCCTTTACCTGGACGACGTGATCGTCTATTCGAAGACCTACGACGACCACCTAAAGCACCTGGCCGAGGTGTTCGAAGCCCTGGCAGGCTATGGCCTGAAGGTAAAACCATCGAAGTGTCACCTGCTGAAACCAAAGGTCCAGTACCTAGGGCACGTGGTAAGCGCGGAAGGAGTGGCCCCCGACCCTGACAAGGTCACGGCAATCAAGAGCTGGCCAAGCCCCTCGAACATCAAAGAGGTGAGACAGTTTCTCGGGTTGGTAGGCTACTACCGAAGGTTCATCCCCGGGTTCACTAAGATGGCAGCTCCTATGCAGGACCTCCTGATCGGACAGTCTAAGTCCAGAAGTCAAAAGCCACCCTTCAAGTGGGATAAACCGGAAGAGGAGTCCTTCCGCCAGTTGAAGATGGCCCTCACGGGGGATGAGATCCTGGCCTACCCTGATTATGGCCAGCCTTTTATTCTCCACACGGACGCCAGTAATGTGGGACTGGGAGCCGTACTGTCCCAAAACCAACAGGGCAGAGAACGGATGATCGCGTACGCCAGCCGGAAGCTGAGGCCCACCGAGAGGAACCCGGAGAATTACAGCTCCTTCAAGCTAGAATTCTTGGCGGTGGTGTGGGCCGTGACGGAACGCTTCAAGCATTACCTGGCCTCTGCAAAGTTCACCGTGTACACGGACAACAACCCGTTGACACACCTGGACAATGCAAGACTGGGTGCCCTGGAACAGCGGTGGATGGCCCGTCTATCCAACTATGACTTCGTGATCAAGTACCAGGCAGGCAAAACCAACGCCAACGCGGACGCTCTATCAAGGATGCCTCACTTACCTGAAGGTGACGAAAACCCAGAAGAGCTGGAGGAGGTAGAACTTCCCTCGTTTCACCGGTATGGAGCCGCTCAACACTCTCACCGCGTGAAGGAGGAGGATCTAACAACTGTGATGATGAATCCCCTACCTCACCACAGCTGGGCCGAGACCCAAGATAGTGACCCTGCAGTCCGCCTGGTGAAAGATCTGCTGACCCGGGAAGACGCCCTCCTAGATCCAGATGCCCCAGAGGAAGCCAAGCAGCTATGGAAGGAGAAGAGCAAGCTGTTCCTCTACGAAGGCAAGTTGTGCAGAAGGATTGTCAACCACCGGACGCACGAGCTGACCTGGCAAGTCGTGGTCCCAAGGCGGGATGCAGCTATGGTCCTGGGGGCTTACCATGACAGAGCGGGACACTTCGGTTGGAAGAAACTGGAGTTCCTACTAAGAGGAAGGTTCTTTTGGGTCGGCATGAGAGGAGCTGTAGAAAAATGGTGCAGAGACTGTGGCCCTTGTCACCTAAGGAGGAAGGACCGTACCAGCCAGAAGACACCCTTGAGGCCCATCGTCACCACGCAGCCTCTTGAGCTGGTAGCTCTGGACCACGTCAAATTGGCTCCAAGCCGGTCTGGATACATCTATGCCCTGACAATCGTGGACCACTATTCCCGTTTTCTAGTGGTGGTCCCGGTAAAGGACTTGACAGCCCAAAAGGCGGCCAGAGCCTTCTAGCAATATTTCTGCCGTCCACACGGGTATCCGGAACAGGTCCTGACTGACCAGGGTCCAGCGTTCGAGGCTGAAATCTTCCAGGAGTTCTGCAACCTCTATGGCTGTAAGAAGATTCGGACGACGCCTTACCACCCCCAAACCAACGGGATGTGTGAGAAGATGAACAATATAGTCATTGATCTCCTGAAGACATTGCCCCTGGAGGAACGCAGCCTGTGGCCAGAAAAACTGCCGGACCTGATAGACCTATACAACAATATCCCGGTGAATGCTACAAACTGCACCCCGGCTTACCTGATGCGAGCTAGACCAGGTAAGCTGCCCGTAGACCTGGAGATGGGAGTCCTAATACCTGAGGACACCTCCCCGGATGCGGACTGGGATACGGAAAGGCAACTGCAGTACAAGAAGGTACAGGAGAGTGTGGAGAAGAGCCTGGCCCAGGTGAGAGAGAGGCAAGAAAAACTCTTCAATCAACACGCCCCTGCTGGTACCCTAGAACCTGGTGAGCAAGTCCTAAAGCAAAAAAGAAGGCTACATAAGTTGGACGACCAGTGGGAAAGGGAACCCTACACCGTACTGCAGTCTGACCACGACAACCCAAAGGTGTGCATAATCACCAAGGACGGAGGAGAAACCACTAGTGTCGTCTCCAGAGACCACCTCAAAAGATACCCCGAGCAACTCCGTAGTGCAGAAGAGGATCAGAGTGACCTTGAACCCGCAGAGGACAAGGACGAAATGATCAGCACCGTTCTCGGAGAGTTCCCTCAGTCCTGGACTCGCATAAATGATGCCATAGTGGTACCTGTCCTGCATTTCCTGCAACCGGCACAGCAACAACCAACACCAGAGCCGGAAGGTGAAGAGGAGCAAGCGGTTCCAGAGGCAGAAGAGCCTGTATCAGCAGCCCAGGAGAGTCAACCCTCTGCTGACAGTGAGCCTGCCATGCCTGCGGTAAGCCAAAGGACCCGCAGACAGCTGCCTGCCCTACCTGTACACCCAGCTGGTAGCTGTACCCCTAACGCTAGTGGGGAAAGCCAGGTTGGTCCACCACCAGACAGTGGGTTAAGGAGATCAACCAGGAGCACAAAGGGGCAGATACCCGCTCGCTGGAGAATATAGAGTGTACTAAAATTGTAAATAACCCTGTTGCCAAGTGTTGAATTGTTTGCCAAGTTACATGCCTGTAAGGACTCACAGGTTATGGACTTTTTATAACCGGGACCTTGTATGGACTGCGTTCGGAGCCTGACCAAGAAATGAACTAAGACTGTAAAAGACTTGGGGTAGGACAGACCCCCACCTGGTTAAGGCTCCCGTTGTTCTGGTGATATGGACACCCGGTCACAGACCACACTGTGACCTTAAGAACTCAATTTGTGCGTCGTCTGTCTATTAATGTTTTATTGTTATGCATATTGTCTTTGTTTATTGTTTAGTCCCGGAGTACTAAATTTCACTAGGGGGGAATGTGTCACCCTGGCCTGGATGCCACAAGTGTAAATAAAGCTGTGTCTGAGAGCAAGGGGGAGGTTCTCTAGTCAGGGGAACATTAGCATGCAATGCCTCCTGTCTCAGGCCAGTAGGGGGAGCAGGCTGCCCCTATAAAAGCTGGTGCTGGGGGCAGGGTTAGTGAGAACTGGATGGCCTGTCTCAGCACTGAGACGTGTCCCAGAGTGGAGCAGGGACAGAAAGTTGATTGCACCTAAGAGGAAGTGTGGCAGTAGGAGAGCCACCAGCCAGAGACGAGAGGCGAAGAGAGCCTGTCTTGGCAAATCAGAGACTGACCTTACCAGACTTTGGTGTCTGAGGCTGGAAGGATTCCACATCCCCCAGCAGAGAACCAGTCCGCAAGGGACTGTATATTCCTTGGCCTAAGAAGCCTGGAGGCCCTGCCACAACAGAAGGGACCAGTAAAGCCGTACAAGGCTGGGAGCAGAAAGGAACCCACGTCGCAGGCCATACAGGCGAGAATTACACGGAAAGCTTGGAAACGTGGGCTGTTACCCTATAAGAAGGAGATAGCCAGAAGGAGCACAGAAAGCACGGTAGGCCTACACCCTCACCCTGACCAGGGCCAATTTCCCCGTTGCTCTCAGACATCCAGGTCCCCTCCTAGCTGGGACTGTTTATGGGTCAGTTTACCTGTTTCAGTAAAGACCCTAGACTGCAACCTATTGTCTGTGTGCTCCTTCGCGCCTCCAGCACTACCGGTACTGGGACTCTCATCACCATCACTCCCACCATCCACTACACTGCCCTGGGGCCGCACTCTTCCCGTGGGGAGTCACACCATCCCAGCTGCATATATCATCAGCCCCAGCGGTCTGCCCTGCAGCGGCGGTTCCTAATGACCGCAAATCCACGGGTGGCGTAGTTGGACATAATCAATAACACATAATGGACTACCACTGGCCTGACCACCCTGAGCCACGGAACCGGGTCGCCACTACTACCCCCATCGTTCCCCTATCGCCCGGATCCGCGTGCCCCACGGCCCAGGGGGCGAGTCACATGCCCGCTGTATGTTGCGTGTGCACAGCTGAATGGTCACCATACAGGCACATGCCCGCTGTATGTTGCGTGTGCACAGCTGAATGGTCACCATACAGGCACATGCCCGCTGTATGTTGCGTGTGCACAGCTGAATAGTCACCATACAGGCACATGCCCGCTGTATGTTGCGTGCGCACAGCTGAATGGTCACCATACAGGCACATGCCCGCTGTATGTTGCGTGTGCACAGCTGAATGGTCACCATACAGGCACATGCCCGCTGTATGTTGCATGTGCACAGCTGAATGGTCACCATACAGGCACATGCCCGCTGTATGTTGCGTGTGCACAGCTGAATGGTCACCATACAGGCACATGCCCGCTGTATGTTGTGTGCGCACAGCTGAATGGTCACCATACAGGCACATGCCCGCTGTATGTTGCGTGTGCACAGCTGAATGGTCACCATACAGGCACATGCCCGCTGTATGTTGCGTGTGAAGTGGTCTCCACTCCTGAGCCAACTCCACACACGTGGACCCTGCTGTGGACGTACTGGTACTGTATGTTCATCTGTGCCAAGGGATTAATATATTTCTAATTGATTTTATGTATGTGCCTGGGGACAGGAGCACCCTGGCACCGGCTGTCTTAAAAAAGGCACGGAACAAATGCATTCATATTAAAACCATTTTTACATGCAGAAAAATTTGCAATTTGTACAAAATTATATTACTATGCAACATTTGACCCACTGGATGTCAGCGCTTTTTTAGCATTGAGACGTGTGCTACCATGCTTAAAATGTTCTGCTTAAATAATTTGCACCAAATGTATCATTAGTGACGAAATGTGATAAATGTGGAATAATGGAGTTGAAGTGAGTACAAAAGATTTTGCTCAAATTCTGCCATTTTTGATAAATGTGAACCATTGTGTTTTTATGTTACACCACAATACTAGCATATTTTATCTCACAATTGGTGGGCTTGTATTGTTTCTATGTAGTTACATATTGGGCCCCAGGAATAATTTCCTCTGGTGGGCCCAAGGCTCAGCAGTACGACGCTGCACCTGAGTATGGAGCTAGCATTGGAGCGCCCCCCTCTGCTCTGCGATCTCGCCCCTCTGTCTGATACACTGTGACTGGCAGCTGCCTACAGGCCTGAGTCTAGTGTCTCTGAGGGGGCAGCAGCCGCCTACAGGCCTGTGTCTAGTGTCTCTGAGGGGGCAGCAGCCGCCTACAGGCCTGTGTCTAGTGTCTCTGAGGGGGCAGCAGCCGCCTACAGGCCTGTGTCTAGTGTCTCTGATGGGGGGGGCAGCAGCCGCCTACAGGCCTGTGTCTAGTGTCTCTGAGGGGGCAGCAGCTGCCAACAGGCCTGTGTCTAGTGTCTCTGAGGGGGCAGCAGCTGCCTACAGGCCTGTGTCTAGTGTCTCTGAGGGGGCAGCAGCCGCCTACAGGCCTGTGTCTAGTGTCTCTGAGGGGGCAGCAGCCGCCTACAGGCCTGTGTCTAGTGTCTCTGAGGGGGCAGCAGCCGCCTACAGGCCTGTGTCTAGTGTCTCTGAGGGGGCAGCAGCTGCCTACAGGCCTGTGTCTGGTGTCTCTGAGGGGGCAGCAGCCGCCTACAGGCCTGTGTCTAGTGTCTCTGAGGGGGCAGCAGCTGCCTACAGGCCTGTGTCTAGTGTCTCTGAGGGGGCAGCAGCCGCCTACAGGCCTGTGTCTAGTGTCTCTGAGGGGGCAGCAGCCGCCTACAGGCCTGTGTCTAGTGTCTCTGAGGGGGCAGCAGCCGCCTACAGGCCTGTGTCTAGTGTCTCTGAGGGGGCAGCAGCCGCCTACAGGCCTGTGTCTAGTGTCTCTGAGGGGGCAGCAGCCGCCTACAGGCCTGTGTCTAGTGTCTCTGAGGGGGCAGCAGCCGCCTACAGGCCTGTGTCTAGTGTCTCTGAGGGGGCAGCAGCAGCCTACAGGCCTGTGTCTAGTGTCTCTGAGGGGGCAGCAGCCGCCTACAGGCCTGTGTCTAGTGTCTCTGAGGGGGCAGCAGCCGCCTACAGGCCTGTGTCTAGTGTCTCTGAGGGGGCAGCAACCGCCTACAGGCCTGTGTCTGGTGTCTCTGAGGGGGCAGCAGCAGTCTACAGGCCTGTGTCTAGTGTCTCTGAGGGGGCAGCAGCCGCCTACAGGCCTGTGTCTAGTGTCTCTGAGGGGGCAGCAGCTGCCTACAGGCCTGTGTCTAGTGTCTCTGAGGGGGCAGCAGCAGCCTACAGGCCTGTGTCTAGTGTCTCTGAGGGGGCAGCAGCCGCCTACAGGCCTGTGTCTAGTGTCTCTGAGGGGGCAGCAGCCGCCTACAGGCCTGTGTCTAGTGTCTCTGAGGGGGCAGCAGCCGCCTACAGGCCTGTGTCTAGTGTCTCTGAGGGGGCAGCAGCCGCCTACAGGCCTGTGTCTAGTGTCTCTGAGGGGGCAGCAGCCGCATACAGGCCTGTGTCTAGTGTCTCTGAGGGGGCAGCAGCAGCATTCTGCCACCCCTTTCACACAGCTCCAACAAGCGCCTGGGGCAAGATGCTCATCTCACCTCATGACAGAAGCAGCCCTGGTTGACTTATAGAGAATGAGTAGAAGGAATGATGGTGCAGAGAACCGCTACAGTACAGACCAAATGTTTGGACACACCTTCTCATTTAAAGATTTTTCTGTATTTTCTTGACTACGAAAATTGTACATTCACACTGAATGCATCAAAACTATGAATTAACATGTCTTGAAGCTCATCAAGAGAATGCCAAGAGTGTGCAAAGCAGTCATCAAAGCAAAAGGTGGCTCCTTTGAAGAACCTAGAATATAAGACATATTTTCAGTTGTTTCACACTTTTTTGTTAAGTATATAATTCCACATGTGGTAATTCATAGTTTTGATGCCTTCAGTGTGAATGTACAATTTTCATAGTCATGAAAATACAGAAAAATCTTTAAATGAGAAGGTGTGTCCAAACTTTTGGTCTGTACTGTATATACAATGTGTGTACATTTCAATTCCACTACATTGCAGTCTATGAGGATCCGGGAATCTGCTCCATTCTGGACATTGGAGATGATTTTTTGAGGAACATCACTGTAGAAACAGAACTGTCTAGAATGGAGAAGCTGCAGAGAGATCATCAAGAGATCCACTCCGATCCAGTCACCTCCCCAGTGATCAGCGAGAGGGAGACGCTAAAATGAGGTCCTCAAAAACATGTGACTACAGTGAGGCCTCAAAAACTCAACTCCAATCCAGTCTCCTCACCAGTGAACCGTCTAGAGGGGAGATGCTGGAATGAGGACCACAAAGTATCCCCCCAATCCAGCCACTTCAGTGGTGAGCCGCCTAGAGAGGAGCTGATAAAATGAGGCCTCAAAAAATCACCTCCAAACTAGACGCAACCATAAACTATAAAGTTATTATAATGGTGAAGGAGCTGTGATGAGGCTGCGGTCATGTGACAGTGATGACGTCACCGCTGCTCCTCCCCCTCAGGGGTCATTGCCCCGCCCAGATCTGCAGATGATCCCGGCGCAGTCGCTCCTCCGGCTCCTCCTCCCTCTGACGTCACATAGTGGCCGCTTTCTCCAGTGATGAGGATTTCTCTGCTCCCGGAGGTTCTGTAAGTCCAGTAGTCTCATCAGGTCCACATCTATAGTAAGTTCATCTGTTTCCCCAGTCAGGGCTCGCTCTCACTTGTGATTAAATCGGATGAATGCAATCAGATAAAACATCAGACTCCATTGTTCCCATTTAGTCCTATGTTTCTGTGCTCAGTGCTGTTTTTTTTTCCAGCTCCGATCGGATTGCGATCAGGCTGGAAAAAAATTGCAGAATGGTGGATTCGGATCGCACGCATCTATATAATCTACGGGTGCGTGTGAAACATCGCACTGCACTCACATACCACCCGAGTGCAGTGCAATTCCCGCCAATGCCAGCAACAGAGGAGATGGAGAAATTGATTTCCCCGTCCCCTCCGCAGCCGTGCGAGAGGATCAGAGCATGGAGCACTGACATTCGGCTCCCGCTCGCAGCAGAGCAGCAGCGAGTGTCATTAGCATATCTTATCGGGTGGTCTCGCATCGCATACCGTACACTAGTGGGACCCCGGCCTAAGAGATACGTCTGTGTCTTGTATAGCAGAGCGGAGTTGTACAGATACCTGTCTTTAAGTAGGCTCAGGTTCTTCCGGGTGCGACTCAGCCTCAGCATCCTCCCGCGCCATCTCCTCCTCTCCATGTTGTTGTGCAGAGTTCTCAGCGCCATCTTGTGATGAGGGTCTGGCGAATTTTTAATATTTATTATTTTTTTTATTAAAATGTTCTAATGCTGATAATTTAGTCGTCCGTTCAGATATTAAAATATTCACCCAATGACAAATGAAAGCAATTCTAAACCCATAACCCTTCTATGACCTGATCACTGTCTACATACTGAAAAAAACAATGAGTATACCAACATTATCACAACATAAGAGCCGAAGCCACAAATAGTAATGTGAAAGCTTCTTCCCCGGAATCCAATGTTGCTCTATCCATAAAAACCTTCATCCAATCTCAACTTCATTCCTGACCCCGATCATTTCTATAACCATAGATGTGTTAGTGCACAATGTCTGCAAGAAGAAAGAAAAGAAAGGGCACATTTGTCCCCCAGCTCTACTGACGGACTCACATTATACTCTAGATTCAGGCCTTTAGGAGACAGACTGTTTAAAGTCAATATCCAGAAGGCTTCCCTCCTTAATAACCTTCTCTTAATACCGCCTCCTCTCCTAGGAGCACTCACTTGTTCTATCACCTGGTATTTTGTCTCAGACAACGATATCTTCGGACTTTCTCAAAATATCCACAAGTGAATTCAGGAGACGTGACTGGGAAAAGAATCCAAAAGGTGAAACTCCTATGAACTTCATGCTGCAACTTTAATGGAATACTGTGGAGAAAAACGCCTATCGCGAGGACTGCGAGTCCATCTGCGCCCCACTCTGTTTTCAGAGGATGGGACTTTCTGCGATCAATTCGAGCAGATTAATAACTGTTCCCTGGATTTAATCTTGTTGACTGCTGATAGACTGCAGGCAGCAGATACAGATTTAAAAGTGGAGATTGCGAAAAATGTAAAATAAATAATATATAAATTAGGTCAATAATTTTTCCTTCCCATTTATGATATACAGAGGAGAATTAGAATGTGTTGTGGGTGAATTATGATGTATGTTTTTTAGACTTTGGTGCGTATAGTTAAATGGTACGATGATTATTATCTTACTTGTTTTAACTTCTGCTTTCTCACATCTCGCCCGCCCTTTAACACATTCTATGCACTCTCTCCATATCCACCCCTCCCTTCTCCCCTCTCTCATGTATAACTCTGAGGCTCTACTGATATTTCTCACCCACTCCAAACCATCCACTACCTCCATACAGCACTCAAAACGTTCATACAAATCATTGCACCACCTGCTCTTTCTCCTTTTTTTCTCCTTCTCCTAGTTCCTGGTGACATCTCCCCCAATCCTGGGCCTCCCTGCACTAGCATATATCACTCTCCTCCAGCTGCATATAGAAATCCTGCTAATCTTATTAACATCCAGTGCATGCTCTCTCCTATTGCTCTCCATTGTGCTCTCTGGAACGCACGGTCTGTGTGTAACAAACTAACTTACACTCACGATTTTTTCCTCTCTAATTCCCTTAACCTTCTGGCTATTACAGAAACCTTGATCCAGCATTCAGACACCACCGCAGCTGCTGCTCTCTCATTTGGTGGGCTGAAATTTTCACATATGGCCAGACCTGAGAATAGACAGGGTGGAGGTGTTGGTTTGCTCCTTTCACCACAATGTGCTTTCCAGGTCACCCCCACCCCGGTTCCCTCACTTATATTTCCTTCCTTTGAAGTCCACACTGTCAGACTCTTCAAACCCTTCTCCCTGTGAGTGGCAGTTGTGTATCGCCCTCCAGGCTCCTGCCACCAGTTCCTGGATCACTTTGCCAACTGGCTTCCGCACTTTCTATCCTGTGACATCCCCACCATCATCATGGGAGACTTTAACATCCCCATCAATGATCCCCTCTCCCAATCTGCCTCTCATCTACTTTCACTAACCTCCTCATTCGGCCTCTCACAGGTTACTAACTCTCCTACACATGAAGACGCGAATACTCTGGACCTGGTTTTCTCCAGTCTCTGCTCGCTGCATAACTTTACTAACTCCCCTCTCCCGCTCTCGGACCACAACCTTCTTTCCTTCTCTGTTAAGAATTGTCTCCTCACCCGGGACACCCCCACTTACACTTATAGGAATACATGTACCATTAATACCCAGCAGCTTATGGACAATCTCCACAAATCTTTAGCCCCCATCTCCTCCTTCTCCTGTCCAGACTTGGCATTGTCACACTACAATAATACACTGAAGAGCGCCCTAGATGAAGCAGCACCTTCTACACGCAGAAAGACCCGACACAGACAACGGCAGCCCTGGCACACAATGCAAACACGCTTTCTTCAGCGTTGCTCAAGGTGTGCTGAGCGTCAGTGGAGAAAATCTCTTTTAGCAGAGGACTTCATCCACTATAAATTCATGCTCAAAACCTATAACTCTGCCCTTCATCTGGCCAAACAATCCTACTTCACCACCCTCATCACTTCACTGTCCAACAATCCAAAATGACTTTTTGAAACCTTAAACTCCCTCCTGAAACCTAATGCACAGGCCCCCACCACCAACCTCAGAGGGGAGGATCTGGCCACTTATTTCCTAGAAAAAAATCAACCACATCCATCAGGACATCTCAGCCCAATCTCCTCAGTGCCTGGATCCCCTTCCCTGACGCACTTCAAGCTCACTAGCCATCTTTGAGCCTGTTACAGAAGAAGAAGTTACTCAGCTTCTCATTTATTCTCGACCTATAACCTGCAACAGTGACCCCATTCCTTCACCTCTCCTGCAGTCTCTCTCACCGGTGGTCACCACTCACCTGACTAAAATATTTAACCTCTCTCTTTCTTCAGGTATCTTTCCCTCCTCATTTAAACATGCCATCATAACCCCTTTACTTAAAAAGCCATCCCTGGACCAGAACTGCACTGCTAACTACAGACCTGTCTCTAACCTTCCTTACATCCCTAAACTCCTGGAACGCTTGGTCCACTCCCGTCTAATCCGCTATCTCTCAGATAACTCTCTACTCGACCCTCTCCTCTCACAGGTTACTAATTCTCCTACGCATGAAGACGGGAATACTCTGGACCTGGTTTTCTCCCGTCTATGCTCGCTGCATGACTTTACTAACTCCCCTCTCACGCTCTCGGACCACAACCTTCTTTCCTTCTCTGTCAAGAACTGTCTCCTCACCCGGGACACCCCCACTTACCTCAATTATAGGAATACACGTACCATTAATACCCAGCAGTTTATGGACAATCTCCACACATCTTTAGCCCTCATCTCCTCCCTCTCCTTCCTCATTTAAACATGCCATCATAACCCTTTTACTTAAAAAGCCATCCCTGGACCAGAACTGCACTGCTAACTACAGACCTGTCTCTAACCTTCCTTTCATCTCTAAACTCCTGGAACGCCTGGTCTACTCCCGTCTAATCAGCTATCTCTCAGATAACTCTCTCCTCGACCCTCTACAATCAGGTTTCCGCTCCTTACACTCCACTGAAACTGCCCTCTCTAAAGTCTCTAATGATCTACTAACAGCTAAATCCAAAGGTCACTGTTCCCTGCTGATTCTCCTGGATCTCTCTGCCACATTTGACACTGTGGATCACCAGCTCCTCCTCACTATGCTCCGCTCTATGGGCCTCAAGGAAACCGTTCTCTCCTGGTTCTCCTCCTACCTCTCTGACCGCTCCTTCACTGTATCTTTTGCCGACTCCTCTTCCTCTACTCGTCCCCTTGCTATCGGGGTCCCGCAGGGCTCAGTACTAAGCCCCCTCCTCTTCTCTCTATACACTGCCCCTATTGGACAAACAATCAGCAGATTTGGGTTCCAGTATCATCTCTATGCTGACGACACCCAACTATACACTTCTTCACCTGACATCACCCCTAACCTAATACAAAATACCAAGGACTGTCTGTCCGCTGTCTCTAACATCATGTCCTCCCTCTATCCTAAACTGAATCTCTCCAAAACTGAACTTCTTGTGTTTCTCCCCTCTACTAACCTAACTCTACCTGACATTGAAATTACCTTGGATGGTTGAACCATAACCCCCAAGCAGCACGGCCGCTGCATGGGGGTCATATTCGACACTAACCTTTCCTTTACTCCCTATATCCGATCACTCACCCGCTCTTGTCACCTGCATCTTAAAAACATCTCCAGAATCCGACCTTTTCTCACCTTTGAAACTGCTAAAACTCTTACTGTCGCTCTTATTTACTCTCGTCTGGACTACTGCAACTCTCTTCTGATCGGTCTCACTCTTACCAAACTTTCTCCTCTCCAATCCGTCCTGAATGCGGCAGCCAGGGTCGTATTTCTGTCCAGTCGCTTCACCGATGTTTCCATCTTGTGCCAGTCATTACACTGGTTGCCTATTCGCTACAGGGTCCAATATAAACTCATCGCTCTCATCCACAAAGTTCTCCACAGTTCTGTACCGCCTTACATCTCTTCTCTCATCTCTGCCTATCGCCCTACACGTGCCCTCCATTCTACAAATAACCTAAGACTAACATCTCTCATAATCTGAACCTCGCACCTCCGTCTCCAAGACTTCTCTCGTGCTGCGCCAGTTCTCTGGAATGCTCTACCCCAGACGATCCGACTGATGCCTAGCCCCCATGTCTTCAAGCGCGCTTTAAAAACCCATCTCTTTAAACAAGCCGACCACCTCAACTACTCAGTAAACCAACTTTCCCCTGTTCCCTCCTTCTAAATATTATTCAGAATCTGTTCCCTACTATTCATCTGTCTCCACACCCTCCATGCACAAGATAACTGCACGCGATACTTGATTATTGCACTTATACATACGGGCTGATGACCGGATCATGCAGCTTTATGTGAAAATCCCTATTTATTATAATTGTCAGACCTGAAATAACAAGCACTTTTCACCTATTGTGTCCCCCCATTCCCTTGTAGAATGTAAGTGTGTGAGCGGCCGGACCCTCGCTCCTAATGTAACTGTTTAAACTGTCTTACCTTGTATTGAATTTATTATCTGTACATGTCCCCGCTTAATTGTAAAGTGCTGCGGAATATGTTGGCGCTATATAAATAAAAATTATTATTAGGAATTGGGTACAGTGTAGTGGTGAACGCAATAGTTTAGGATAGAAACCGTTAATGTGTTCAGCAATAGCTGCAGAGCAGGAGGAGCCGAGGTAGTTACCAGGAGGTTTAGTGACTGCAGCAGGGGAGTAACGGGGAAGTCTGCCCAGCAACCGAAGGAGGATTGGTGATTGGCCCAGTCAAAAGGGGAGGAGATTAGGCCAGGGCGGAGTAACGTTTTTTCCTGTCAGTTAGTTCTGAGGGAGGGATGTGACAGAGCAGTAGCTGGAGGTCCAGGGGGCACAGAAACCCGGTCCGACCAGCAGCAGAGGAACGTTAGTCAGGAACTCTAAAACGACTTTCCCTTAATGTTCGGGGCCTACGGTCCACAGGAGTCAGCAGAGTAACTTGTCTCAAAATCTTCCCAGAAGGGGAAGTCGGACGGGGAATAGTACAGAGGAAATGGAAGGGGACTTTAAAAACTGCGAGGGTCTCAGAGGCCAAAGAGGTCGACTATGGAAGGGACATCTCAGGAGAAACAGACGGTGAATATTAACATATGCTGTGCAATGAACTGTGCACCTGGAAAAGGATGCGCCCAATACTGCGTGTTCCCTCATGGTGAAGTTGGACTGTTAAGTAAAGTTATTTTTTATAAAATGGAGTGGAAGTCCCCTATCGTGTGTGCGGCGGTTACTGAAGAGGAAAAACCGAAGACGGCAGAGATCTGCGACCAAAACGTGAGTGTTCTGCACCACACGCACAGCACAGGAGAATGGGGACATTTGTCTTTGTCAGGGAGCCAGGGTGTAGGAACACAACAGTCCCTCGCCACTATTACCACCCTCACAAAAAATGCATAGGCCTGATGTAATCCCAAGGAATCAAGAAGGTGTAGCTACAGTCACCACTGGCAGCACTGTGAGCGACAGCTGTAACTGCGCCCCGACACTGAGTGACGGTCGCTCTGTACTGATGCACTGCTGAGCCGGCTGTCAGTCTCAGTCCCGGGCGCAGGTACAGACGCCGCTCAGTGCTGCGTACGGTGACAGTAGCTGCGTTGGCGCCTGCATGACTGAAAGCCGGCGGCTTCCGGGTGCCGCACACTCAGTACAGCGGCCGGGCACCTCCCTAATGCTATTAACCAGCAGATTAACCCCATATGTGCATGTTACTGGCGATATCCAACAAGACAGGTTCCCTGTAAGGAACAATGCACAATAAATGTAAATCACTACAAATCTGAGACCTCAGAGACGTGTAACATCTTATTCTGGTCGTGTCCGATACGAAACTCCTTCTATTCCCCCCCAATATGTAGACTGAGCAGGGCCCTCCCTTATATTGTACCATACTGATACCGGGGGAGGGACGTTACCAGAGTAACCGCCCAGTGTGGGACGTCGGATAAGGGGACAGAGGACCCCATCAGTCACCAGAACAAGTCCTGAGACCCCAAAAAGCTCAGGAGGAACGACCCTTCATAACCCTCATTACTGATCGGCCATTATGTCATGAAGCGATGAATCTTCCTAATATTTCTTCTGCTGTCGCCTTATGAGGCTTCATTGTCCTCCAAACACAATCGGAAATCTGCTGATTTATCCACAGAATCTAAAATCAACCGCTGCTGACAATCACTCTCCTGTGTGAGCGATGGGGGAGGGGAGTGGAGAAGAAGAGACAGGGAGGGAGCGAGAACAACAGCACAAGAGTCACATGTACAAGGCAAAAAAAGAGGAGAAAAGCCGAAAATGGGAGATTCATCATTACACGTCATCTACAGCGAATCTGGTGTAAGAGGCCGGAGCTCCTCCATCATCACCTCCTGGTACCGATCCTGGTGTCCTTCTAGATACTCCCACTCCTCCATGGAGAGATAGACAGCGACGTCCTGACACCTTATAGGAACCTGACAACAACGACACCGTCATCACCCAGAATCCTCCAGTGCTGTCCTGTATAATGTCCCAGCAGTCACCTCTCCGTCCTCACTCAGAATCCTCCAGTGCTGTCCTGTATAATGTCCCAGCAGTCACCTCTAGGCTCATCACCCAGAATCCTCCAGTGCTGTCCTGTATAATGTCCCAGCAGTCACCTCTCTGGTCATCACCCAGAATCCTCCAGTGCTGTCCTGTATAATGTCCCAGCAGTCACCTCTCTGGTCATCGCCCAGAATCCTCCAGTGCTGTCCTGTATAATGTCCCAGCAGTCACCTCTCTGGTCATCACCCAGAATCCTCCAGTGCTGTCCTGTATAATGTCCCAGCAGTCACCTCTCCGGTCATCACCCAGAATCCTCCAGTGCTGTCCTGTATAATGTCCCAGCAGTCACCTCTCCGCTCATCACCCAGAATCCTCCAGTGCTGTCCTGTATAATGTCCCAGCAGTCACCTCTCCGGTCATCACCCAGAAACCTCCAGTGCCGTCCTGTATAATGTCCCAGCAGTCACCTCTCCGCTCATCACCAAGAATCCTCCAGTGCCATCCTGTATAATGTCCCAGCAGTCACCTCTCCGGTCATCACCCAGAATCCTCCAGTGCCGTCCTGTATAATGTCCCAGCAGTCACCTCTCCAGTCATCACCCAGAATCCTCCAGTGCTGTCCTGTATAATGTCCTTGCAGTCACCTCTCGGGTCATCACCCAGAATCCTCCAGTGCTGTCCTGTATAATGTCCCAGCAGTCAACTCTCCGGTCATCACCCAGAATCCTCCAGTGCTGTCCTGTATAATGTCCCAGCAGTCACCTCTCCGGTCATCACCCAGAATCCTCCAGTGCTGTCCTGTATAATGTCCCAGCAGTCACCTCTCCGCTCAGCAGCTCAATCATCTTGTTGCTGAGCTCTAGGATCTTCTTCTTCCTCTCATGTATCGGGGGGTGCGGGGGAGGCTCTGTGATGGGGTCCGGGCTCCGCCCTCCTGGCTCCTGGAGATGGATGATGGGAGTCACACCCTCCCCCGGTGTCTTCCTCACTATTGTGTAATCCTGTGTATGGAGAGAGACACTTAGGGAGAAGAATTCCTTCCCGACTCCAGATCTGACAATCAGTAGAAATCCCGGGATCAATAACCGTCTCCAGTAATCTGGGGCCATAACCTGGAATATTATTACACTCAGGACAGACATCCAGGCCCCTCTACAGCTCTTATAGGGAATCCCTATGACAACTCCTCCTGGCAGAGAGCTGCACACAATCACTGCTCTTACAGTAAAGAATCCTTCTCTTCCTCTTCAGGATTTCCTCTTCCCGATGTCGGACTTGTTACATAACACAATAAAGCTGATAGAAATGTAGAGGAGTTACCTCTCCGCTCAGCAGGGAGATGATCTCCAGGGTGAAGTGTAATAATCTTCTGGTGGTCTCGTCCTCGTCCATCCTCGGGGGGTCATTCAGGAGGAGGGATGAACACTGGATCAGCTGGAGGGATCTCGTCCTGCCGGCGTCTTCATGATAAAGGAGAAGATGGAGATCACAGGGGACGATATAACGACAATCACTGAATTCTGCCCCAAATATCCGACATTTATCAGGAAGAATCTGGAGGAAAAGCCACAAACTCCACCGCGGCCTCCTCCGCCGACCTGACCGCTCATTATCAGCCTCGTAGGAGGACGGTCACCGTGGTAACTACACCTCTAGTGGAGGACGGTCGCCGTGGTAACTACAGCGCCAGCAGAGGATGGTTACCGTGGCAACTACAGCGCTAGCGGAGGACGGTCACCGTGGTAACTACAGTGCCAGTGGAGGACGGTCACCGTGGTAACTACACCGCCAGCGGGGGACGGTCACCATGGTAACTACACCGCCAGCGGAGGACGATCATCGTGGTAACTACACCGCCAGCGGGGGACGGTCACCGTGGTAACTACACCGCCAGCGGAGGACAATCATCGTGGTAACTCCACCTCCAGCGGAGGACGGTCACTGTGGTAACTATACCTCCAGCGGAGGACGGTCACCGTGGTAACTCCACCTCCAGCAGAGGACGGTCACTGTGGTAACTACACCTCCAGCGGGGGACGGTCACCGTGGTAACTCCACCTCCAGCGGAGGATGGTCACTGTGGTAACTACACCTCCAGCGGAGGACGGTCACCGTGGTAACTCCACCTCCAGCAGAGGACGGTCACCGTGGTAACTCCACCACCAGCGGGGGACGGTCACCGTGGTAACTCCACCTCCAGCGGGGAACGGTCACCGTGGTAACTACAGTGCCAGTGGAGGACGGTCACCGTGGTAACTACACCGCCAGCGGGGGACGGTCACCATGATAACTACACCGCCAGCGGAGGACGATCATTGTGGTAACTACACCTCCAGCGGGGGACGGTCACCGTGGTAACTACACCGCCAGCGGAGGACGGTCACCGTGGTAACTACACCTCCAGCGGAGGACGGTCACCGTGGTAACTACAGTGCCAGTGGAGGACGGTCACCGTGGTAACTACACCGCCAGCGGGGGACGGTCACCATGGTAACTACACCGCCAGCGGAGGACCATCATCGTGGTAACTCCACCTCCAGCGGAGGACGGTCATTGTGGTAACTACACCTCCAGCGGAGGACGGTCACCGTGGTAACTCCACCTCCAGCAGAGGACGGTCACTGTGGTAACTACACCTCCAGCGGGGAACGGTCACCGTGGTAACTCCACCTCCAGCGGAGGACGGTCACTGTGGTAACTACACCTCCAGCGGAGGACGGTCACCATGGTAACTCCACCTCCAGCGGGGGACAGTCACCGTGGTAACTCCACCTCCAGCAGAGGACGGTCACCGTGGTAACTCCACCTCCAGCGGGGGACGGTCACTGTGGTAACTATACCTCCAGCGGGGAATGGTCACCGTGGTAACTCCACCTCCAGCGGAGGACGGTCACTGTGGTAACTACACCTCCAGCGGAGGACGGTCACCGTGGTAACTCCACCTCCAGCGGGGGACGGTCACCGTGGTAACTCCACCTCCAGCAGAGGACGGTCACCGTGGTAACTCCACCTCCAGCGGGGGACGGTCACCGTGGTAACTCCACCTCCAGCCGGGGCGGTGAGGTGAGGAGGAGCCGCTGCACATCCCCCATACAACACTGAGGAGCCGCAGTCACATGGAGCAGGAGCCTCCACAGGAACAGCTCTGATCTCACCCCACACTCTCCTCTCACAGATTCACCACAAACCCTCCCTGTAATCTCACCGGAATGGCGGGAAGCGGAAACCTGCTGCTGGCTGATACCAGAGAGCAAGAGCTGCGCACAACCAGGACGGAGCTGCTGCACTGAGAGCGGGAGGACCTGTGGTGACGTCACCGCCATGTGATCAGGGAGCGGGGCTCAGGAGAGAAGTGGTGAAGGACCTGTGGTGACGTCACCGCCATGTGGTCAGGGGGCGGGGCTTCGGGTGGTGATTGGCTCCGCAGTGTTTCCTCACAGACTGTAATGATTCTATAAACTATAAAGTTATTATAATGGTGAAGGAGCTGTGATGAGGCTGCGGTCATGTGACAGTGATGACGTCACCGCAGCTCCTCCCCCTCAGGGGTCATTGCCCCGCCCAGATCTGCAGATGATCCCGGCGCAGTCGCTCCTCCGGCTCCTCCTCCCTCTGACGTCACATAGTGGCCGCTTTCTCCAGTGATGAGGATTTCTCTGCTCCCGGAGGTTCTGTAAGTCCAGTAGTCTCATCAGGTCCACATCTATAGTAAGTTCACCTGTTTCCCCAGTCAGGGCTCGCTCTCACTTCAGTCTGATAAAACCCCAGACTGCGTCCGTACCCAGTAATCCTCGGATTCTCTGCTCAGCGGCGTTTTGTTTCCCAGCTCCGATCGGATCGCACGCACCCATATAATCTACCATCGCAGAGGCAGGAACCCCCCGTTCCAGTGGGGTAAGGAGCAAGCTGAATCCTTTGAGGTGAAGAAGGAGATCCTGACTGGTGAAGAGATCCTGGCTGGTGAAGAGATCCTGGCCTACCCTGACTACAGCCAACCGTTCCTCTGTACACTGAAGCCAGCAACGAGGGATTAGGAGCTGTGTTGAGTCAGAAGCAGAATGGCCGGGAGAAGGTGATCGTCTATGCCAGCAGGAAGCTCCGCCCGACCGAGAGGAACCCAGAGAACTATAGCTCCTTCAAGTTGGAGCTCCTGGCCTTGGTCTGGGCCATCACTGAACGAGTCAAGCACTACCTAGCCTCCAGTAAGTTCACGGCTTACACTGACAACAACCCCCTGACACATCTAGAGACAGCCAAGTTGGGAGCCATGGAGCAACGTTGGATGGCCCGGCTGTCAAACTATCAGTTCACCATCAAGTACCGGGCAGGCCACAAGAACGCCAACGCCGATGCCCTATCCAGAATGCCTCACCAGTTGGACACTGAAGAAGAAGTGGATGACCTGGAGGAGATTGAGCTACCTGCTTTCCACATCATGGTAAGACACTAAACCCTTTACCTCATCACAGTTGGAAGGAGACCCAGGACAGCGACCCAGTTGTCAGCCGTATAAAAGAACTGATAACCCAGGAAGGTTCCTCCCTGGAGAAGGACGCTTCTCCACAAGCCAAGCAACTGTGGAATGAGAGAAGCCGGCTGTTCATCTATAGAGAGAAGCTGTGCCGAAGGTATGTTAACCCTAGGACCCATGAGATGGTATGGCAGATCGTAGTGCCCAGGACAGACATCCAGATGGTATTTTAGGCCTACCACGATCAAGCAGGGCACTTTGGTTGGAAGAAGCTGGAAACCCTCCTGAAGAGTCGGCTTTACTGGGTTGGAATGCGGAGCTCCATAGAGAGGTGGTGCCGGGATTGTGGACCCTGTAGCCTCAGAAGAAAAGACTACAGCAGCCAGAAAGCACCCCTGCCGTCCATCAAGACAACCCAGCCCCTGGAGATCGTTGCTCTGGACCATGTCAAGCTGTCACCTAGCAGGTCAGGCTACTCGTATGCCCTGACCATGGTGGATCACTACTCCCGGTTCCTGGTGGTTGCCCCCGTCAAGGATCTGATGGCAGAAACTGCAGCAAGGACGTTTCAAGAATACTTCTGCAGGCCCCATGGATACCCGGAAAAGGTGCTGACGGATCAAGGCCCTGCCATTGAAGCCGAGCTGTTCAAAGAGTTTTGCCATCTGTATGGATGTAAGAAGATCCGGACTACACCGTACCACTCTCAAACCAATGGGTTATGTGAAAAGATGAATAACATAGTCATCGACCTGTTGAAGACCTTACCTCTAGAAGAAAGAAACCATTGGCCAGACAAACTACGAGACCTGGTAGATCTGTACAATCACATACCTGTGAGTTCCACCAATTGTACTCCAGCGTACCTCATGAGAGCAAGACCCGGAAAGTTGCCCATGGACCTGGAGCTTGGAGTGCTAGAGCCAGAAGCAGATATGTCCACTGAAGACTGGGATACGACCCGACAGGAGCAGTACAAGAGAGTACAGGCCTGTGTCAAAGACAGTCTAAATAGGGTGAGAGATAAGCAGGAAGCACAGTACAACAATAGTGCACCAGCCGAACCCTTGACACCTGGAGAAGTTATGCTGAAACGCAAGAGAAGAAGCGACAAGCTTGACGACAAGTGGGAAAGGGAACCTTACACTGTGTTGAACTCCAGATTTGACAATAGGCAAACCTGTCTAATTAGCAAAGATGGAGGAAGAACAACTGCAACAGTATCAAGAGACCATCTGAAGTTGTGTCCAAGTCCGCTGAAGCCCCAGGAGGAAGTGCCTCTCACCGTATCGGAGGAGCCTAAAGAAGGAGTACTCCATACTGACTTAGGAGATTTCCCGGCAGATTGGCCCCAACTGTATGGAGCGGTAATAATAACTGTGCTACACTTCTACCAACAGCCATAAGACTCTCCACTGCAAGTAAGACCTGTAAGTGCCCCAGAAGAGCCTGCTCAGGAAGAATCCCCGGAAGAAGGATCACAGGCAGAAGCAGAGCCAGTAGGCCCAGTAACCAGTGTACTTGCCAGTCCCCTAGAGAGGTTAAGACAGTCTTGTAGTCCACCAACACATAGAGCGGAAAATAGTACAAGCATCCACACTACATGCATCCCCGTACTACGTAGGTCATCGAGTAACACAAAAGGCCAACCCCCTGTCAGGTATAAGGAGTAAATAGAAAAACACCTGCAGTATAAATAGTTACCCGTAAGGGTATATATATATATATATATATATATATATATATATATATATATACACACAGGACTCGGCTGATGACTGTGAGCTGCCCAAAAACTGTACATGTACATAGTTGCACTCCCTGGAGTGCCCCTTAAGTGACCACTGAACAAAAACCCGTTTGGCATGGCAGAAGACATAGTCTGACCCTGGATCACTTATGCCCTGTAGCCACGCCCAGGGCCTACGTTGAAGGTTTTCAGGCGGGTCCCTCATGCTGCTCATCTTCACCAGTGAGATGGACACCAGTTAATGGATCTCACTGAGGCTTTAAGAAGAGTGTGCTGTATATAAGAAAATATATTAATGTTATTATTGTATTATAATGTTACCTGTAATGTTCAAGAAAAGTGCCTCCCATAAAGGGAAGAAATGTTATTGTTTAACCTGTTTTTGCAAAAATGCTTCAGTCCAGGAGTACTCAGTTTTACTAGGGGGGGATGTGGCGCCCTGCTGCGCATTGGTGCCACAGAACCCAGAAGGGTGCATGGATGGACTTCTCCACAAGAGGCCCTCACACATTCACACACCTCCACGCTACCACCTTAGACAAGCAGAGGGAGCCCGTTAGGGACATATATATAGGGAGGATGGAGCCAGGCAGCTCAGTTAGTTCAGAGTTGTTTAGAGATCAGTCAGACTGAGAGAGTCTGAGAGCGTGCTGACGCTCAGAGAGCAGCGAAGAGGCAGCAAACTGGCTGCTGTGCTTAGGCGAGCCAAGGCCTACAGCACGTGTGAAGGCCTAGTGAGGGCCCTGAGTGTGGCCGAAGGTGAGAGGAGAAGGAAGAAGTAGTGAGGGGGCAGAGGAGCATACCAGGCTCACCCCGAGATATATACCGTACACCTGGTCTGCGCCTACAGGGACCCTTAATACCCAGTAGGAACCCCTGGAGGACTACAGGTCCCAGGTTCACCAAATGCTGATTGCAGTACCAGGGCTAGGAGTCACGGAGGCCCCAGCGTCCAGGGAGAGTGATCTCCAAAGAGAAGGCCCTACCACCAGGTCAGCAGGTTCAAGGAGAGAAAGTAACCAAGCTAGGCCTAGTTCCAGGCAGGCCAGAAGCTTAGAGAGTGAAGCCACGGATCAGGAGGCCCTATACCCGCTCACTGGGGAGAGTCCAAAAGTGCGCCCTTCGTCCGGAGTACCCTGGATCGTGCCTGCAACATCACCAGTAAAGGTACTGAAGCTTACCCCCGTGTTAGTGTCCGTCTTTCCTCCAGGACCGTCCTGCCGTCTCTCCCCTGCACCACCATCCATTACACCCCACGCTGCCCTGGAGCTAGCTCTGCCTGTGGAGAGCCACACCATCCCTGCTGCTCTATCACCAGCTCCAGAAGACTGCTCCGCAGCGGCGGCTCCCCTTAGCCGCATTTCACAGGTGGCGTCATGAACTTTCCAAATCCCCTATAAATCTATCCCCCTTTTTACTGACCGCCCAGGGTCACGGACCGGGCCAGCTACCGTGATATCCCCCAAGCAACCAGAGGCCCGGCTGCCGAGTACCCCACGGCCCAGGGGACGCATCACATGTGAGAGTATCAGAGCATGGAGCACTGACATTCAGCTCCCTCTCACAGCAGAGCAGCCGCCGAGTGTCATTAGCATATCGCATCGGGTGCTCTCGCATCGCATACCGTACGCTAGTGGGACCCCGGCCTAAGAGATATTTTTGTGTCTTGTATAGCAGAGCGGAGTTGTACAGATACCTGTCTTTACGTATGCTCAGGTTCTTCCGGGTGCGACTCACCCTCAGCATCCTCCCGCGCCATCTCCTCCTCTCCATGTTGTTGTGTAGAGTTCTCGGCACCATTTTGTGATGAGGGTCTGGCGAATTTTTAATTTTTTTTTTTTTCTTTTTTTAATTTTAAAATTTTTTATTTACATTTTCTATTGCTCATAATTTGGTCATCCAATGACAAATGAAAGCAATTATAAATCCATAACCCTTCTATGACCTGATTACTGTTAAATGGTACGATGATTATTATCTTACTTGTTTTAACTTCTGCTTTCTCACATCTCGCCTGCCCTTTAACACATTCTGTGCACTCTCTCCATATCCACCCCTCCCTTCACGCGTCTCTCATGTATAACTCTGAGGCTCTACTGATATTTCTCACCCACTCGAAACCATCCACTACCTCCATACAGCACTCAAAATGTTCATACAAATCATTGCACCACCTGCTCTGTTTTCTCCTTCTCCTAGTCCCTGGCAACATCTCCCCCAACCCTGGGCCTCCCTCCAATAGCATACCCCACTCTCCTCCAGCTGCATATAGAAACCCTGCTAGTCTTATTAACATTCAGTGCATGCCCTCTCCTATTGCCTTCCACTATGCTCTCTGGAACGCACGGTCTGTGTGTAACAAACTATCTTACATTCACGATTTTTTCCTCTCTAATTCCCTTAACTTTCTGGCTATTACAGCATTCAGACACCACCGCAGCTGCTGCTCTCTCGTTTAGTGGGCTGAAATTTTTGCATACCGCCAGACCTGAGAACAGACAAGGTGGAGGTGTTGTGCTTTCCAGGTCATCCCCCCAGTTCCCTCACTTATGTGTACTTCCTTTGAAGTCCACACTGTCAGACTCTTCAAACCCTTCTCCCTGTGAGTGGCGGTTGTGTATTGCCCTCCAGGCTCCTCCAGTCAGTTCCTGGATCACTTTGCCACCTGGCTTCCTCACTTTCATCCCTACCCTAATCATGGGAGACTTTAACATCCCCATCAATGATCTCCTCTCCCAATCTGCCTCTCATCTACTTTCTCTAACCCCCTCATTCGGCCTCTCACAGGTTACTAATTCTCCTACGCATGAAGACGGGAATACTCTGGACCTGGTTTTCTCCCGTCTATGCTCGCTGCATGACTTTACTAACTCCCCTCTCACGCTCTCGGACCACAACCTTCTTTCCTTCTCTGTCAAGAACTGTCTCCTCACCCGGGACACCCCCACTTACCTCACTTATAGGAATACAGGTACCATTAATACCCAGCAGTTTATGGACAATCTCCACACATCTTTAGCCCTCATCTCCTCCCTCTCCTTCCTCATTTAAACATGCCATCATAACCCTTTTACTTAAAAAGCCATCCCTCGACCAGAACAGACCTGTCTCTAACCTTCCTTTCATCTCTAAATTCCTGGAACGCCTGGTCTACTCCTGTCTAATCCGCTATCTCTCAGATAATTCTCTTCTTGACCCTCTACAATCTGGTTTCCGCTCCTTACACTCCACTGAAACTGCCCTCACTAAAGTCTCTAATGATCTACTAACAGCTAAATCCAAAGGTCACTGCTCCCTGCTGATTCTCCTGGATCTCTCTGCTGCATTTGACACTGTGGATCACCAGCTCCTCCTCACTATGCTCCGCTCTATCAGGTTCAAGGAAACCGTTCTCTCCTGGTTCTCCTACCTCTCTGACCGCTCCTTCACTGTATCTTTTGCCGGCTCCTCTTCCTCGCCTCGTCCCTTACTATCGGGGTTCCGCAGGGCTCAGTCCTAGGCCCCCTCCTCTTCTCTCTATACACGGCCCCTATTGGACAATCAGCAGATTTGGGTTTCAGTATCATCTCTATGCTGACAACACCCAACTATACACCTCTTCACCTGACATCACCCCTAACCTAATAGAAAATACCAAGGATTGTCTGTCCACTGTCTCTAAAGCCCCCGTCTCACATAGCGATATCGCTAGCGAGATCACTGCTGAGTCACGGTTTTGGTGACTCACCAGCGACCTCACCAGCGATGTCGCTATGTGTGACACTTTGCAACAATCAGGCCCCTGCTGTGAGGTCGCTGATCGCTGCAAAGTGTCCTGGACCATTTTTTGGTCGTTGGCCTCCCGCTGGCCAGCACATATCGCTGTGTGTGACCAGCGGGACCAACGATCTGGCTGGTAACCATGGTAAACATCGGGTTACTAGGGGCACGCGCGCACTTAGTAACCCGCTGTTTACCATGGATACCACTCTGCTACGGTGCGCGGAGGCTACCGTTCACCTTAGCAGAGTCGTATCCATGACAAACATCGGGTTACTAAGTGCGCGTATGCCCCTAGTAACCCGATGTTTATCATGGATACGACTCTGCTAAGGTGAACGGTAACCTCCCGCGCACCGAAGCAGAGTGGTATCCATGGTAAACAGCGGGTTACTAGGGGCACACGCGCACTTAGTAACCCGATATTTACCATAGTTACCAGCCTGCTCCTGCTTAAGCAGCAGGCTGGTAACGGGAGCAGGACATCGTGGAACGATTCTTTCCACGATATCGCTGCTCCCCTGATAGCTGGTGAGCCTGCCTGTTTGACAGCTCATCAGCGATGTATTAGCGATGCAGCAACGATCCCTGACAGGTCGTATCGTTGTCGGGATCGCTGCTGCATCGCTTAGTGTGACGGGGCCTTAACATCATGTCCTCCCTGTATCTTAAACTGAATCTCTCCAAAACTGAACTTCTTGTGTTTCTCCCCTCTACTAACCCAACTCTACCTAACATCGAAATTACTTTGGATGGTTCAACCATAACTCCCAGCAGCACGGCCGCTGCCTTGGGGTCATATTCGACACTAACCTTTCCTTTACTCCCTATATCCGATCACTCACCCGCTCTTGTCATCTGCATCTTAAAAACATCTCCAGAATCCGACCTTTTCTCACCTTTGAAACTGCTAAAACTCTGACTGTCGCTCTTATTCACTCTCGTCTGGAATACTGCAACTCTCTTCTGATCGGTCTCCCTCTTACCAAACTTTCTCCTCTCCAATCCGTCCTGAATGCTGCAGCCAGGGTCGTATTTCTGTCCAGCCGCTTCACCGATGCCTCCATCTTGTGCCAGTCTTTACACTGGTTGCCGGTCTGCCTCAGGGTCCAATATAAACTCATCGCACTCACCCACAAAGCTCTCCACAGTTCTGCGCCGCCTTATATCTCCTCTCTCTTCTCTATCGCCCTACACGTGCCCTCCGTTCTACAAATGACCTAAGACTAACATCCCTCATAATCCAAACCTCGCACCTCCGTCTCCAAAACTTCTCTCGTGCTGCACCAGTTCTCTGGAATGCTTTACCCCAGACGATCTGACTGATGCCTAGCCCCCATGTCTTCAAGCGCGCTTTAAAAACCCATCTCTTTAAACAAGCCGACCACCTCAACTACTCAGTAAATTAACTTTCCCCTGTTCCCTCCTTCTAAATATTATTCAGAATCTGTTCCCTACTATTCATCTGTCCCCACACCCTCCATGCACAAGATAACTGCACTCGATACTTGAGTATTGCACTTATACATACGGGCTGATGACCGGATCATGCAGCTTTATGTGAAAGTCCCTATTTATTATAATTGTCAGACCTGAAATAACAAGCACTTTACACCTACTGTGTCCCCCCATTCCCTTGTAGATTGTAAGCGTGCGGGCGGCCGGACCCTCGCTCCTAATGTAACTGTTTAAACTGTCTTACCTTGTATTGAATTTATTACCTGTACATGTCCCCGCTTAATTGTAAAGTGCTGCGGAATATGTTGGCGCTATATAAATAAAACAATATGGGGGTTTTTTGCATTTCCTATATACGCCTATATATATATTTGTGGCAATGTGTATTGGTGTAAAATTAAATATTTTATTTGATAGTTAATATACTTTGTTATGGACGTTTTTTCATTTTTGTGTATATACACTGCTCAAAAAATAAAGGGAACACTGAAATAACCCATCCTAGATCTGAATGAATGAAATATTCTCATTGAATACTTTGTTCTGTTCAAAGTTGAATGTGCTGACAACAAAATCACACAAAAATCATCAATGGAAATCACATTTATTAACCTATGGAGGCCTGGATTTGGAGTCACCCCCAAAATTAAAGTGGAAAAACACACTACAGGCTGATCCAACTTTGATGTAATGTCCTTAAAACAAGTCAAAATGAGGTTCAGTATTGTGTGTGGCCTCCACGTGCCTGTATGACCTCCCTACAACGCCTGGGCATGCTCCTGATGAGGCTGAGTATTGTGTGTGGCCTCCACGTGCCTGTATGACCTCCCTACAACGCCTGGGCATGCTCCTGATGAGGCTGAGTATTGTGTGTGGCCTCCACGTGCCTGTATGACCTCCCTACAATGCCTGGGCATGCTCCTGATGAGGTTGCGGATGGTCTCCTGTGGGATCTCCTCCCAGACCTGGACTAAACCATCCGCCAACTCCTGGACAGTCTGTGGTGCAGCGTGACGTTGATGGATGGAGCGAGACATGATGTGCCAGATGTGCTCAATCGGATTCAGGTCTGGGGAATAGGCGGGCCAGTCCATAGCTTCAATGCCTTCATCTTGCAGGAACTGCTGACACACTCCAGCCACATGAGGTCTTGCATTGTCCTGCATTAGGAGGAACCCAGGGCCAACCGCACCAGCATATGGTCTCACAAGGGGTCTGAGGATCTCATCTCGGTACCTAATGGCAGTCAGGCTACCTCTGGCGAGCACATGCAGGGCTGTGCGGCCCTCCAAAGAAATGCCACCCCACACCATTACTGACCCACTGCCAAACCGGTCATGCTGAAGGATGTTGCAGGCAGCAGATCGCTCTCCACAGCGTCTCCAGACTCTGTCACGTCTGTCACATGTGCGCAGTGTGAACCTGCTTTCATCTGTGAAGAGCACAGGGCGCCAGTGTCGACTTTGCCAATCCTGGTGTTCTGTGGCAAATGCCAAGCGTCCTGCACGGTGCTGGGCTGTGAGCACAACTCCCATCTGTGGACGTCGGGCCCTCATACCACCCTCATGGAGTCAGATTTTAACCGTTTGTGCAGACACATGTACATTTGTGGCCTGCTGAAGGTCATTTTTCAGGCCACTGGCAGTGCTCCTCCTGTTCCTCCTTGCACAAAGGCGGAGGTAGCGGTCCTGCTGCTGGGTTGTTGCCCTCCTATGGCCCCCCACATCTCCTGGTGTACTGGCCTGTCTCCTGGTCGCGCCTCCAGCCTCTGGCCACTACGCTGACAGACACAGCAAACCTTCTTGCCACAGCTCACATTGATGTGCCATCCTGGATGAGCTGCACTACCTGAGCACCTTCTGTGGGTTGTAGAGTCCGTCTCATGCTACCGTGAGTGTGAAAGCCCAACCAACATTCAAAAGTGACCAAAACAGCCAGAAAGCATTGGTACTAAGATGTGGTCTGTGGTCCCCACCTGCAGAACCACTCCTTTATTGAGGGGGTCTTGATAATTGCCAATAATTTCCATCTATTGTCTATTCCATTTGCACAACAGCCTGTGAAATTGATTGTCAATCAGTGTTGCTTCCTAAGTTGACAGTTTGATTTCACAGAAGTTTGATTCACTTGGAGTTATATTCTGTTAAGTGTTCTCTTTATTTTTTTGAGCAGTGTATATTTTATATAATGAGACTAATATGATTATATGAATGTTTGTGGTTTTCTTCATTTTTTATTTCATTGTGATGTCATTTCCTTCTTTTTTTTCTATATAAATGTTGTATTTCTATGTGATTGCCCACAATTGACAAAAGCTCTGGAGGAGCTGAAACGTTTTGCAGATCTGTGGATGTGGAATAAATGATTGACTACAGGTGAGTGCCGGGATCTCTTTCCTTTCCCCCTCCATTACTAACCTGAGGCCTTGAAGACAGCTGTGTTTTTTAACAAATCACAGCTGTCATCAACTATAACCACCATTACCCCGATTGCCACCGCACCAGGGCAATCGTGAACAGCCGTGCAAAGCACCTGAATTGGTGCGCCATTTCTGAGGTGGCTGCGGGCTGGTATTTTTAGGCTGGGAAAGGCCCAGTAACCGAGGACCTTCCCACCCTGATAATATCCGCTCACAGCTGTCTGCTTTACCTTTACTGGTTATCAAAAATAGGGAGGACTCCACATCTCTTTTTAATTTATTAGCTAAACACAAGTACAGTAAACTCCACACACAGGGCAGTAATTATATATCTCACGGATATCTATCATCTATCTCGATCTTTGCACATCTAACACCTAAATATCTGTCATTTCTATTCTGCACTCTCTTCCGGCACGTGTCACACAGACGTGTGTGTGGATGTCACACTTTATGTCATCTGTGTGCAGGACGTACTGACGTCCGAGCTGCCGGCAAAAAACGGACATGTCCGGTCCGTGTGACCATGTGCGCAGCCTATAGATTATAATGGGTGTACGTGTGTGTCTCCGGTACGTGTGAAGGGGGCCTAAAGGGTATGAGCACTTTTAGTATGAATTACCAGTAGGGGGCGTGACCACTTAAAGTGCCTAGGGCAGCATGAATGCCAGATACGGCCCTGAGCACAGCCCTAATAAAGTCATTAGAGCTGCAGATAAAGGGGGCTCGATTACAGCTCTGGATAGTGGGTTGTATGAGCCGGAGGTTATGAACATGGATGACGACACTAATATATGCCGCACTCTAGATGGAGATCCTACTAATTCATACAATACCCCCTTACATTGTCTTTTGGAGGAGGGTTTGGTATCGGCTGTACTTAATGCCAAACAAATAGAATGATTAAAGGAAAATCACCCACAATGTCCAATATTTCATACATTACCGAAAACCCACAAAGAAGGAAACATCCATCAGTCTAGAGATACATTCAATACTGGCTGCAGAGAAGATTCCTATAATATAGTGAATATTACCAGAAAACATTTACCTATGTTATACACTGACAAGGATCCAGCAACAAGAAAGACAACTGACACGTGGAGGACAAACACCAAAGGTTTCATTGAATGTGGGAGAAATAAGTGTGGTTTGTGCAAGTCTGTGCACAAAGCAAAAATGTCTGCATCTACTAACCATAATAAACCCTATAATATCCGACATCTCATTAGTTGTAGCTCCACACGTCATTGACACCATACACTGTGAAGCTTGTCTGCTGCAATATGTGGGGGGCACGGTCAGACCCTTACGTCACCGCATTGGGGGACACGTTAGGGACGTTCTTGGCCCCACAACACGTAATACATCTGCTGCATCACAACATCTCATACAACACAATAGGGATTAATCACTTTACAGTTGTGGGTATTGAATATGTCACCAGACCAGCTAAGGGGGAGATTGGTATAAAAAGTACACCCCAGAGAAGCCTTGTGGATTCTGGAATTGGCCTCCAGATTCCCCAGTGATATGAAGCTTCGTTCAGACCTTGTATCCATTTACTGAATTGTGTTTTTTCCTCTTTTATAGTAATTATACATAATATACACATTATAGATGCAGACGCTTCATTCTTCTATTGCACGGATGCTTTTTGTTGTGGACATATCATCATCCATAGGGGTAATGTAGACATACTTGCACATGTCCATTTGGGGCTGGGGGTCTCCGCTGTGCATTAGACACTATGATGTGTAGAAGAAGCCGGTTACTGGTGATTTATTATGTCATGAAGAAGAACTGAACACAAATACCAGGTAGAAACGCAGAGATGTTTTGCTCCTATCTGTTTTTTAATGTTTCTATGATTTTAATTTGGATTTTTCAATAAAAGTTTTTGGTTTTATTCACACTGGAAAACAAGTGCCGGATTATCAGTAACTTTCTTTGTCCCGTCCATTCCTTCCCAACTGTGATTTTTCATCCAAGCATTGAGAGATGAGCTGAAAGCAGACAATGTTTTCTATAGAGGAATGGCAGACATGGGTGTTGTCCACATAGAAAGCCTCTCCTAAATCCCATACACAAAAAAGCCGCCCTACAATCTGCCAGGACACATGCGGAAACATATGAAGCCTCCTGGGACTTTATACTCTGGAGTGATGAGACCAAAGTAAATGTTTTTGGAACTGATGGCTTCAAAACTGTATAACATTGAAGAGGTGAGGAATACAATGAGAATGCATGGGGTCTACAGTGAGACCTGGTGGTGGCCGTGTCCTTATGTGCGGCTGCATGAGGAGCTACAGGTCATTGATGACATCATGAATTCACAGATGTTCTGCTCTATAGTGACAGAAAAGATCCTGCCATCACTCTGTTCCCTTGGTAGGCCACTGTTACATTTCTGAAGAACAGGGTGACAGTGATTCAGTGGCCAAGTGTCTCCTGATCTGAACCCAACCAAACACCTATGGGGAATTCTGAAGAGACAAGTTGTCATCGCTCCATCCAGCATCCAGGCTCTAAGAGCTCGTTATCAAAAAAGAGATAAAAGATAGATATAGTATTGTCACTAACTTGTTCATTCCAGGCCTAGAAAACTTGGGGCCATCCTTTAAAATTATGGAGGCCATACAAAATAATAGATGTAGTAGCTTTTGATGTGGGGTGTACTCATTTTTGCATCAACTAATTTGAGTAAAACTGAAGATTTTGTAATGAGAGTTATATTATTACCCTTACTTTCATGTTTTGATTACAAAAAAATGTTCTATGAAACTTAGTGTTGGCAAAATTGTAGAAATAGATCTTGTGTTCAGTGAGCTATTAAATAAAATCTTACTCATCAAAGGGGGTGTACTCATTTATGCTGAACAATGTTTATTAAACTTTATATAACACAGTGAACATAATTACACTTTCTTTCCCGTATGACTTCTCTCATGTTTTACAAGGTGTGATTTTTGTATAAAAGATTTCCCACATTCTGAACATGAATACGGCTTCTCTCCTGTGTGAATTCTCTTATGAGCAGAAAGATTTGATTTATGTATAAAAGATTTCCCACATTCTGAACATGAAAATTTGTTTTCTCCTGTATGAATTATCTTATGTGCAGCAAGTTGATATTTATGTATAAAAGACTTCCCACATTCTGAACATGAATACGGCTTTTCTCCTGTGTGAATTTTGTGATGTTTAACAAGATCTGATTTATATATAAAACATTTCCCACATTCTGAACAAGAAAATGGCTTCTCTCCTGTATGAATTCTCTTATGAGCAGAAAGATTTGATTTACGCATAAAACATTTCCCACATTCTGAACATGAATACGGCTGCTCTCCTGTGTGAATTTTCTCATGTATCACAAGTTTTGATTTCTCTGTAAAACATTTCCCACATTCTGGACATGAATACGGCTTTTCCCCTGTGTGAATTCTTTGATGTTGAACAAGGACTGATTTACTTCCAAAACATTTCCCACATTCCGAACATGAAAATGGCTTCTCTCCTGTGTGAATTCTGTGATGTTTAACAAGGTATGATTTACTTCCAAAACATTTCCCACATTCCGAACATGAAAATGGCTTTTTTCCTGTGTGAATTCTTTGATGTTTAACAAGGTATGATTTACTTCCAAAACATTTCCCACATTCCGAACATGAATATGGCTTCTCTCCTGTGTGAATTTTCTGATGGTTAATAAGACTAAAGTTATTTGTGAACGACTTTCCACATTCTGAACATGAATACGGCTTTTCTCCTGTGTGAATTCTCTGATGTTTAACAAGTTGTGATTTATCTGTAAAGCATCTTCTACATTGTAAACATGAAAAAGGTTTTTCCCCTGTATGAATTCTTAGATGTTTAACAAGGTTTGATTTACTACTAAAACATTTCCCACATTCCGAACATGAAAATGGCTTCTCTCCTGTATGAATTCTCTGATGTGTAATAAGACTCCAGTTATCCGTGAACGACTTTCCACATTCTGAACATGAATACGGCTTTTCTCCTGTGTGAATTCTCTGATGTGTAAGAAGATGTGATTTATCTGGAAAGCACCTTCTACATTGTAAACATGAAAATGGCTTCTCTCCTGTGTGAATTCTCTCATGTATAACAAATTGTGATTTATATGTAAAGCATTTCCCACATTCTGAACAGGAGTATGACTTTTTACCTTTGTGTTTTCTGTGTGTTAAAAAATCTGAGCTTTTTGTAAATTGCTTGTCACACTGAAATCTTGAATCCACTTTGCCCCCTGGACTTTTGGTAATAATGTGAGTTTGCTCAGGAGATGATTCCTCATGATTAGGAGGATTATAAGAAGGTGAAGTGCTGTGAAGTCCAGGAGGTGCAGGAAGGGTGATGAGGTTTTCTCCATTAGAGTGCTCCATGATAGCTTCTTTTTTACAATTTAGTGATGAACCGTTATTCTCACAAGGATTTCCTATTAGGATGAAAGATAGATTAGATGCGAGTTTTTTCTTCAACACAAAATAGATTTCTGAATGTATTTTCTGGATCTCACAATGAAGACCCTCGTCAGTGAAAGTACCGGTAATAAGGAGGACAACTACATGCCATAACATTAACACAATGACAGGTAAAGTGAATGACACTTATAATCTGGTGACATTGGCACAAGTCAGGGGTGGCAGAGATTAGACAGCAAATAGTTCTTTAAGTGGTAATTACTGATGACAGGTTCCCTTAATGGACCTCCAGTGCCATTTCACTCTCTCAAGCTTCATATCTTGCCCTTAGTATAGAAAAGTGTCCACACAATTAAAGAAGTTGTCAACTACTATTAAAAATGCCCCCAATGTAATTAACCCGTTGAGAGAAGATTTCCTTTAATTACCTTGCTTTGTGTTTATTGCCTGTGAGCGGCGCTATCGCTGGTCACTCACCGGCATCACGCGACCCCCGGCCTCAGCCGGCTCTTGCTTCCCCTGATGTCGCGTCAAGTGAGGCGTGACTCGGTGATGTGATCCCCGCGGTGGACGCCGGGCTGTGGGTGGGGTTTCCCCGCGCGTCACACCCAACATCCACCGCGCACTTTCCCAATGAATACAAGGTAATTGTGATTCACAAAATGTTATACAATTGAACGGTGAAGAAAAAAAAAATTATATTTTTACCACTATAATGTTATTTTATCCCCAGATTTTACATTTTCACAAGGGAAAATGGGTAAAAATGACCACATAATTTTATACAATTTCTGCTGAACGGGGCAATACCCCATATGTGGCTGTACAGTACTGCTTAGCCACATGGCGAGACTCGGGAGGGAAGGAGCGCTATTTGACTCTTGGAGAACAAACTTTAGTAGAACAGTTGGCAGACTCCATATACAAAGCCCCTAAGTGGCAGAAGAGCAGAATCTCCCCTCAAGTGACACCAGTTTGGAAATTACACCCCTATGGAAATGTATCTACAGGTGTAGTGATGAATTTGACTGCATGGGTGCTTTCCAGAAACGAGCAGTAATGGATGTTGTGAAGTGAAAATGCAAATATTCCCTTATAGTGGCCAGTACATTGTAGTGTCCGGTACATTGTGGTGCCCTTACGTTGTAGCGCCCAGTACATGATTCCCAGCTAGTGCTTTCTGGAGAAATAAATTGGCTCTCCCCGCTACAGTAATGCCAAACATGTGGATGCTAACTGCACACTGTGGGGCCCAGGAGGAGGGGGCATTTGGATTTGGGAGCGCAGATGTCACTGGATTTCTTTAAGTGGGAGCCAAGTCACTTTTCCAGAGCCTTTGTGCTACCAGTGATATGGACACCCCCTATATTACTGTTTACAGATGATGAACCTGAGTGGGGACTTGTTTTTTGTGGGTTGAGTAGAAGCTCTTAATGGTGGCATTTTGGGGTACAGAACATTTTGGAGCATATTTATCCTGTGCTGTACGCTGAACACTTACAGTGGGTACGGGAAGTATTCAGACCCCTTTACATTTTTCACTCTTTGTTTCATTGCAGCCATTTGGTAAATTCTAAAAAGTTCATTTATTTTTCTCATTAAAGTCCACTCTGCACCCCATCTTGACTGAAAAAAAGCAGAAATGCAGACAATTTTGCAAATTTATTAAAAAAGAAAAACTGAAATATCACATGGTAATAAGTATTCAAATCCTTCGCTCAGACACTCATATTTAAGTCACATGCTGTCCATTTCCTTGTGATCCTCCTTGAGATGGTTCTACTCCTTCATTGGAGTCCAGCTGTGTTTAATTAAACTGACAGGACTTGATTTGGAAAGACACACACCTGTCTATATAAGACCTCACAGCTCACAGTGGATTTCAGACCAAATAAGAATCAGGAGCTCAAAGGAACTGCCCAAGGAGCTCAGAGACAGAATTGTAGCAAGGCACAGATCTGGGCAAGGTTACAAAAGAATTTCTGCATTACTCAAGGTTCCTAAGAGCACAGTGGCCTTCATAATCCTTAAATGGAAGAAGTTTGGGACCACCAGAAGTCTTCCTAGACCTGGCCGTCCAGCCAAACTGAGCAATCGTGGGAGAAGAGCCTTGGTGAGAGAGGTAAAGAAAAACCCCAAGATCACTGTGGATGAGCTCCAGAGATGCAGTAGGGAGATGGGAGAAAGCTCCACAAAGTCAATGATCACTGCATCCCTCCACCAGTCGGGCCTTTATGGCAGAGTGGCCAGATGGAAGCCTCTCCTCAGTGCAAGACATATGAAAGCCTGCATAGTTTGCTCAAAAACACATGAAGGAGTCACAGACTATGAGAAATAAGATTCTCTGGTCTGATGAGACGAAGATAGAACTTTTTGGTGATAATTCAAAGCGGTATGTGTGGAGAAAACCTGGCACCGCTCATGACCTGCCCAATACAATCCCTACAGTGAAACATGGTGGAGGCAGCATCATGCTATGGGGGTATTTTTCAGCTGCAGGCACAGGATGGCTGGTTACAATTGAAGGAAACATGAATGCAGCCAAGTACAGAGTAATCCTGGATGAAAACCTCTTCGAGAGTGCTCTGGGCCTCAGACTTGGCTGAAGGTTCATCTTCCAACAAGACAGTGACCCTAAGCACACAGCTAAAATGACAAAGGAGTGGCTTCAGAACAACTCTGTGACCATTCTTGACTGGCCCAGCCAGAGCCCTGACCTAAACCCAATTGAGCATCTCTGGAGAGACCTGAAAATGTCTGTCCACCAACGTTCACCATCCAACCTGATGGAACTGGAGAGGATCTGCAAGGAAGAATGGCAGAGGACCCCCAAATCCAGGTGTGAAAAACTTGTTGCATCATTCCCAAGAAGACTCATGGCTGTACTAGCTCAAAAGGGGCTTCTACTCAACACTGAGCAAAGGGTCTGAATAATTATGACCATGTGATATTTCAATTTTTCTTTTTTAATAAATTTGCAAAAATTTCTACATTTCTGTTTTTTTTTTCAGTCAAGATGGGGTGCAGAGTGTACTATAATGAGAAAAAAAATGAACTTTTTAGAACTTACCGAATAGCTGCAATGAAACAAAGAGTGAAAAAATTAAAGGGGTCTGAATACTTTCCGCACCCACTGTACATCGGGGTTTCCATCTAAATCTACAAAATACATGATTCAGATGACACCCCCGAGGGATCCATTCAGAATAATGAGGCAGCAGAGTTACACCGGACTCTGTCTAGCCTCTGGTCGACTGCGCTTTTATGCACGCTGAAAAAGATGGACATCACTGGATCATAGGCCAGACGGCGTCCACAGCGCCTCATTATACGGAATCTTCCCCCGGGGTTCTGTCCGAATCGCAAGCTCAGTCATTTATATGGCAGCATGAGACTTGTGTAAGAATAATATGGAAGTAAAAGATGGAAGTAATATTAAAAAACACAATTAGGAAAATTAAAAATGTGCTTAATAAATCATTAAGAAGAGGTGTGAATGCGGCCCAGTTATTCATCGGTGCGCAACCGGACTCTGTACAAGAGCAGCCGAGCCATCACCGGACGCTTCTGCTGTGATGTGGACGGCGGATAAAGCTTCACTGCACCGGAGACTCCACACGATATCACACACCGGTCATCGTCAGGCGCCACTAATCATAGTCACATGCCAATCATCATCATCATACGCCAGTCATCACCATCACACGCAGCTAATCATAGTCACATGCCAATCATCATCGTCATACGCCAGTCATCATCATCACACGCAGCTAATCATAGTCACATGCCAATCATCATCGTCATACGCCAGTCATCATCATCACACGCCGCTAATCATAGTCACATGCCAATCATCATCGTCATACGCCAGTCATCATCATCACACGCAGCTAATCATAGTCACATGCCAATCATCATCGTCATACGCCAGTCATCATCATCACACGCAGCTAATCATAGTCACATGCCAATCATCATCGTCATACGCCAGTCATCATCATCACACGCCGCTAATCATAGTCACATGCCAATCATCATCGTCATACGCCAGTCATCATCATCACACGCCGCTAATCATAGTCACATGCCAATCATCATCGCCATACGCCAGTCATCATCGTCAGGCGCCGCTAATCATAGTCACATGCCAATCATCGTCATACGCCAGTCATCATCATCACACGCCACTAATCATAGTTACATGCCAATCATCATCGTCATACGCCAGTCATCATCATCACACGCCGGTCATCATCATCATCATCACACGTCACTAATCATAGTCACATGCCAATCATCATCATCACACGCCGCTAATCATAGTCACATGCCAATCATCATCATCACACGCCGCTAATCATAGTCACATGCCAATCATCATCATCACACGTCACTAATCATAGTCACATGCCAATCATCATCGTCACACGCCGCTAATCATAGTCACATGCCAATCATCATCATCACACGCCGCTAATCATAGTCACATGCCAATCATCATCGTCATACGCCAGTCATCATCATCACACGCCGCTAATCATAGTCACATGCCAATCATCATCGTCATACGCCAGTCATCATCATCACACGCCGCTATTCATAGTCACATGCCAATCATCATCGTCATACGCCAATCATCATCATCACACGCCGGTCATCATCATCATCATCACACGCCGGTCATTATTACACACCTGTGGAAACATCTACAGGAATCTCCTCCTTCCCGTCACTCACACACGGCTGATCCCCCCTCGTCATCGCTTCTTCTTCTGTCTCGTTCTTCACTTTATTCTTAGTCGGATCTTCCTCCTGATATATCAGATGTAACAATCAGCACAATACAGGAAACCACCAAAATCTGTGACATCTATGACCTCGATCAGAAATGTCCCCCCATATACAGATCCGGTACAGGGCTCAGCACCGTCTACCTGATGACTCTCCGGGATGTTGTGATTCTCCTCTGGACAGTCCTGGGGATACAGAGGACGGGGACATCTCTCTGGTGGATTTCTTTCCATGAGTCCATCTGTAGGAAACACATAGTGACAGAATACAGTGACATGTAAAAGTTTGGGCACCAATGGTCAAAATTACTGTTATTGTGAACAGTTGAGTTGAAGATGAAATAATCTCTAAACGGCCTAAAGTTACAGATGACATTTCCTTTGTATTTTAGGCAAAACAATAAATAATAAATTATATATATTTTCATCTTTTACATTTAAAAAAAAATTTCAATAAGGGAAAATGGGCAAATGCAAAAGTTTTGGCACCCGGTAAGGTTAGTACCTAGTAGCGCCCCCCTTCTGAAAGTATCACAGCGTGTAAATGCTTTTTGTAGCCGGACAATAGTCTTTCAATTCTTGTTTGAGGGATTTTCATTCATTCTTCTTTGGAGAATTCTTCCAGTTCTGTGAGATTCTTGGGTTGTCTTACATCGTCTGCTATTTTGAGGTCTAGCCACAGATTTTCAATGATGTTCAAATCAGGGGACTATGAGGGCCATTGTAAAACCTTCAGCTTGCGCCTTTTGACGTGTGTTTAGTATCATTATCATTTGCCATCCTCTTTTCACCTCCAGATTTTTTGCAGATGGTGTTATGTTTGCATCAAGGATTTGCTGAAATTTCATGGAATCCATTCTTCCCTCTACCCGTTCCCTGTGCCATTGGCTGCAACACAACCCCAAAGCATGATTGATCCACCACCATGCTTAATGGTTGGCGAGATGTTCTTTTCCTAAAATTCTGTGCCTTTTTTTCTCCACACAACTTTGATCATTGCTCTATTTTAACCTCATCGGTCCACAAGACTTGTTTCCAAAATGCATCAGACCTTCTTAGATGTACTTTTGCATACTTCTGACGCTGAATTTTATGGTGAGGTCGCAGGAGAGGTTTCCATGAAGGCCATATTTGTGCAGTTGTCTCTGAAGAGTACAACAGTGTACCACAACTCCAGAGTCTGCTAAATCTTTCTGAAGGTCTTTTGCAGTCAGGCGGGGGTTCTGATTTGCCTCTCTAGCAATCCTACCGAAAATTTGCTTGGTCTTCCAGACCTTATCTTGACCTCCACTGTTTCTATTAACTAACATTTCTTTATTACATTTTAAACCGAGGAAAGGGCAACTTGAAAACGCTTTGCTCATAGCCTTCTCCTGCTTTGTGGGCCTCCACCATTTTCAGAGTGCTAGACAGCGGATTAGAAGAAGCCATGGCTGCTGTTTATTTGGCACATTGTTAGAGTAGGCTGGGTTTTTATAACGCTGGCCTTTCCTAACGATGATTGTGAACGAACCCTTACCCTAACAGGCTAAGTAAGGTCTGAATCATTGGTCAAAGTTATCTGAGCACACAAATGTCCAAGGGTAATACAAAGGAAATGTGTCGTCTTTAACTTTAGGTCTTTTAGAGATCATTTCATCTTCAACTTGCTTAACTGGTCACAATAACAGTAATTTTGACCAGGGGTGCCCAAACTTTTACATGCCACTGTAGATTGTGTCATGCAATGATGGGAGTAGTAGTAGATGACCACAGAACCGACATGACAGTCTCCCCTCCTCACCCTGCTGATCGGCCCATATTGCGGTCGCCTCTTTTACTCCATGTATAACCTCAACCTTAATATCAATCAGATCTTCACCCTAAAAAGAACAATGTAAGATGAGCTCAGGTCCATCACTTCATGGTCAGATGTTGTGGGGACTTCAGTGTCATCTACCTGATGATCCTCCGGGATGTTGTGATTCTCCTCTGGACAGTCCTGGGGATACAGAGGACGGGGACATCTCTCTGGTGGATTTCTCCTCCTGGATTCATCTGTGGAGACACAGAGAGTGAATACATGACCTGCCGTGTATCTGTCTATATATGAGACTCGTCTCTCAGAACCAGTAATTCTATGTTTATGTATCAGGGAATAAATTACATTGTTGTGGTCCTCACCACCGGTACCAAGGACCCAGCACATTGTGGCCTCAAGTATGAAGTGATAATCAGCGAGGCCAAAGCCTAATGCTCTGCACTCGGAGGATGAGGACCCTGAGGAGAGGGACAGAGAAGACCCTCGTCAGTCAGATGAAGGAACCGTACTAAAAACACAACTTCTCCAAGTTTCGTCTCCAGGGATGGAACCACAGAGGAGCTGGAGAAAGCTCCACATTTCTATCCATTGGTTTCCTCTCCTAATTCGCTGTATGGAGATTGGGGGAAGGACGGTGACCATTTACCAGTGATTGTTTTTTTGATAGCTCATGATGTCACCATGAGGACACGGCCTCCCTCCTGGACAGGATCCTCTGGGATCACTAAGAGGAGAGAACCTGATCTATTAAAAGACGAGTTACCGTGTTTTTCTTCTTCTTTAAATAGAGATAAATCTCCACATCCGCCTCGGTATAAACACTAAAATAGGCAGCAAGTTCTGCGTTTGTCTCTGAAGGAGGAAAAAAGGGCACATGTACGACTGACGGATGAAGTCACAGCGCCCGGAAGGACGGTGTTGTGGGGAGCACCCGGTACGCAGCGGTTAGTACCCATCAATGTGTAGAAAGGACAACTAGAGAGCCGGCACCGGGGTCATGGGCGCTTACTGATGAACACGGGGAGCCAAGGAGAGATTGTCTGGTCAGACTCCACAGAAAAGCTCCATAATACATATTCTTCTGAACAAACATCCCTGTAAGGGAGACTTACACTTATTACCACCAGACCAGGATCTCAGATTGAAGTCCCCATTATTTTTGCTTTGTCTCCCAAAATGAGAACAAATGTTTTTGTATAAAAAAATAAATAAAAAAATTATATTAAATATATATATATATATATATATATATATATATATATATATACACACACACACATACAGTACAGACCAAAAGTTTGGACACACCTTCTCATTTTAATTTTTTTCTGTATTTTCATGACTATGAAAATTGTACATTCACACTGAAGGCATCAAAACTATGAATTAACACATGTGGCATTATATACTTAACAAAAAAGTGTGAAACAACGGAAAATATGTCTTATATTCTAGGTTCTTCACAGTAGCCACCTTTTGCTTTGATGACTGCTCTGCACACTCTTGGCATTCTCTTGATGAGCTTCAAGAGGTAGTCACCGGAAATGGTCTTCCAACAATCTTGAAGGAATTCCCAGAGATGCTTAGCACTTGTTGGCCCTTTTGCCTTCACTCTGCGGTCCAGCTCACCCCAAACCATCTCGATTGGGTTCAGGTCTGGTGACTGTGGAGGCCAGGTCATCTGGCGTAGCACCCCATCACTCTCCTTCTTGGTCAAATAGCCCTTACACAGCCTGGAGGTGTGTTTGGGGTCATTGTCCTGTTGAAAAATAAATGAAGGTCCAACTAAACGCAAATCGGATGGAATAGCATGCCGCTGCAAGATGCTGTGGTAGCCATGCTGGTTCAGTATGCCTTCAATTTTGAATAAATCCCCAACAGTGTCAGCAGCAAAGCACCCCCACACCATCACACCTCCTCCTCCATGCTTCACGGTGGGAACCAGGCATGTAGAGTCCATCCGTTCACCTTTTCTGCATCGCACAAAGACACGGTGGTTGGAACCAAAGATCTCAAATTTGGACTCATCAGACCAAAGCACAGATTTCCACTGGTCTAATGTCCATTCCTTGTGTTCTTTAGTCCAAACAAGTCTCTTCTGCTTGTTGCCTGTCCTCAGCAGTGGTTTCCTAGAAGCAATTTTACCATGAAGGCCTGCTGCACAAAGTCTCCTCTTAACAGTTGTTGAAGAGATGTGTCTGCTGCTAGAACTCTGTGTGGCATTGACCTGGTCTCTAATCTGAGCTGCTGTTAACCTGTGATTTCTGAGGCTGGTGACTCAGATAAACTTATCCTCAGAAGCAGAGGTGACTCTTGGTCTTCCTTTCCTGGGGCGGTCCTCATGTGAGCCAGTTTCTTTGTAGCGCTTGATGGTTTTTGCAACTGCACTTGGGGACAATTTCAAAGTTAGCCCAATTTTTCGGACTGACTGACCTTCATTTCTTAAAGTAATGATGGCCACTCGTTTTTCTTTACTTAGAAATTGTATTATGGCAAGAAAAAAGCAGCTAACAGTTTATTCAGTACGACTATCAGCTTTGTATCCACCAGACTTCTGCACAACACAACTGATGGTCCCAACCCCATTTATAAGGAAAGAAATCCCACTTATTATCCCTGACAGAGCACACCTGTGAAGTAAAAACCATTTCCGGTGACTACCTCTTGAAGCTCATTAAGAGAATGCCAAGAGTGTGCAAAGCAGTCATCAAAGCAAAAGGTGGCTACTGTGAAGAACCTAGAATATAAGACATATTTTCAGTTGTTTCACACTTTTTTGTTAAGTATATAATTCCACATGTGTTAATTCATAGTTTTGATGCCTTCAGTGTGAATGTACAATTTTCAAAGTCATGAAAATACAGAAAAATCTTTAAATGAGAAGGTGTGTCCAAACTTTTGGTCTGTACTGTATATATATATTTATTATTTGGCAGTTTCACGTCAGGATTTATCTCACACGGTAAACGCCAAAAGAAAAAAACACATCAGAAACACCTCCCCAAAACTGCAATGAAAAAACAACGATCAAAAAAGTCACCAACAAAAAGGTCAGCGGCCATTCAAGAAGAGAAGCCCTCACACAGCTCCGATAACGGAAGATAAAGTGATGGGTGTCAGGAACAGTTCTGAATATTTAACCCATAAAATATATTCTAAAAAATAAACCCGACAAGTTTGGAATTGCTGTAACTGTACTGACCTGGAAAATGGCAGCGACGTCGTTCTTACCGCCCAATAAATGCTGAGAAACAAAACCCAAAAAGCCAGAAGCCCGACCACGACTGATGATGACATTGAGCCGGCACCGATTCAGAGGTGTGGACGAGCGACAGCAGATTAGGAGGAAAATCAACAGTAAATTAACCCCGACTCTGCTGAGTAACGTTCAGACTCCGGTACAGAAAAATACCATAGGAGAGAACGGACAGAAGCGCTGGGACATCTGCAGACAAAATGTGACCGATGCTCTAAGGAAGGTGAAAGATTCTGAAAGAAGCCGCCGAGGACGAAGACTCAAGACTGATGAAGACGACAGCGGAGAAACCGCGACTCACAGATCAGAAGAGAAGAATCAGGGAATGAAAGCTGTGAGAAAATGTAGAGAAAACCAGAGCAAGTCTGGAGAAAAATCATCTATTATAGGACGAGGCCGAGAGACGTCATCACATCCACCGGAGCCAACAAGAGTCTCCTCTCACCTGGTGATGTCAGAGGCCGGAGCTCCTCCATCATCACCTCCTGGTACCGATCCTGGTGTCCTTCTAGATACTCCCACTCCTCCATGGAGAGATAGACAGCGACGTCCTGACACCTTATAGGAACCTGACAACAACGACACTGTCATCACCCAGAATCCTCCAGTGCTGTCCTGTATAATGTCCCAGCAGTCACCTCTCCGCTCATCACCCAGAATCCTCCAGTGCTGTCCTGTATAATGTCCCAGCAGTCACCTCTCCGCTCATCACCCAAAATCCTACAGTGCTGTCCTGTATAATGTCCCAGCAGTCACCTCTCCTCTCATCACCCAGAATCCTCCAGTGCCGTCCTGTATAATGTCCCAGCAGTCACCTCTCCGCTCATCACCCAAAATCCTCCAGTGCTGTCCTGTATAATGTCCCAGCAGTCACCTCTCCTCTCATCACCCAGAATCCTCCAGTGCTGTCCTGTATAATGTCCCAGCAGTCACCTCTCCGCTCATCACCCAAAATCCTACAGTGCTGTCCTGTATAATGTCCCAGCAGTCACCTCTCCTCTCATCACCCAGAATCCTCCAGTGCCGTCCTGTATAATGTCCCAGCAGTCACCTCTCCGCTCATCACCCAAAATCCTCCAGTGCTGTCCTGTATAATGTCCCAGCAGTCACCTCTCCTCTCATCACCCAGAATCCTCCAGTGCCGTCCTGTATAATGTCCCAGCAGTCACCTCTCCGGTCATCACCCAGAATCCTCCAGTGCTGTCCTGTATAATGTCCCAGCAGTCACCTCTCCGCTCAGCAGCTCAATCATCTTGTTGCTGAGCTCTAGGATCTTCTTCTTCTTCCTCTCATGTATCGGGGGGTGCGGGGGAGGCTCTGTGATGGGGTCCGGGCTCCGCCCTCCTGACTCCTGGAGATGGATGATGGGAGTCACACCCTCCCCCGGTGTCTTCCTCACTATTGTGTAATCCTGTGTATGGAGAGAGACACTTAGGGGGAAGAATTCCTTCCCGACTCCAGATCTGACAATCAGTAGAAATCCCGGGATCAATAACCGTCTCCAGTAATCTGGGGCCATAACCTGGAATATTATTACACTCAGGACAGACATCCAGGCCCCTCTACAGCTCTTATAGGGAATCCCCATGACAACTCCTCCTGGCAGAGAGCTGCACACAATCACTGCTCTTACAGTAAAGAATCCTTCTCTTCCTCTTCTGGATTTCCTCTTCCCGATGTCGGACTTGTTACATAACACAATAAAGCTGATAGAAATGTAGAGGAGTTACCTCTCCGCTCAGCAGGGAGATGATCTCCAGGGAGAAGAGTAATAATCTTCTGGTGGTCTCGTCCTCGTCCATCCTCAGGAGGTCATTAAGGAGAAGGAGGGATGAACACTGGATCAGCTGGAGGGATCTCGTCCTGCCGGCGTCTTTACAATAAAAGGAGAAGATGAAAATAGAGGACAACTTCATATGCGATACATTCCTGCTCATCATTATTGGCACCTGTCAGCAGGATTGTGCTCAGTAAACTACATACACTGTCAGGAGGGCGACATTACACTGATTAATATGACACCTTGGTTGATGAAATCCGTCTTGTGGTTCTTGTGTAATCTTTACTTTCAGTTTGGAGATAATGATATGCTCGTGCTCCGGGGCAGCCTATGGGGGGCGCTCTATCTGGGTTTCTGCTGACATATTCATCTGTATGCTCTTATGACAGCTCACTTATCGTTCACTGATCAGCCTCCTATTTTACATAATGCATCTAGTAGTGCGTGGCTAGGTAAAATAGGAGGCAGGTCAGTGAAGGCACAGTGAGCTGCCATAAGAGCATACAGGTGAATATGTAAGCAGAGCACCAGATAGAGCGCCCCCCACAGGTCGCCCTGGAGCACGGGCATATCATTATCTCCAAACTGAAAGTAAAGATTACACAAGAACCACAGGACGGATTTCATCAAAAAAGGTATCATTTTAATCAGTGTAATGTCGCCTACCTGACAGTCTATGTAGTTTACTAAGCACAATCCTGCTGACAGGTGCGCTTTAAGTACATAATGTGGAATATCTCCTGAAAAAAATGAATAAAGTGAAACAGGTTTTTTGTATAGAGACTCATGTTAAATACAAAAGAGCAAATGATAATTTAAAACAAAAACCAATGGGAGGGAAAAATAGAAAAATCTGAAGCTTTCTGTGTCACTGGTATTTCCACCTTTACCTTAATTTAGTATGGAAACACATTTTGACTCGCCTGTGGTAAATCACAAAAGAGATTCTCCTGTGATTGTCAGTGCCCAATGTGACAAGAATTAGCCAATGAATGATGATTTCAGTGTTTTAAAAAGCCACATGGTAGGCCCCGTTCCTTTGTCACAATGGTGAAGACAAAGGAGCTGCCTGAGGACATCAGAACTGCTATTAGCAAACACAAGACTTCCAAAGGGTAGAAGGCCATCTCCAAAAACCTTGGTATCCCAGTTTCAACAGTGCGCAATGTCATTAATAAGTTTGCCAAGCATGGAACCGTCAAGAACCTCCCTGGAAAGAGGAAAATTGGCAAAAGAGGTCTTCGAAGATTGGTGGAAATAGTGGAAAAAAAACATCACGTCAAACATCCAAAGACCTGAAGGCCAACCTGGAATAGTCTGGGGTCATGGTTTAAACAAGTACCATACACCGCACACTAAACCAAGCAGAGCTTTATTGGAGAAAGCCAAGGAAGAAACCATTGCTGAGTAAAAGACATAAAAAGGAACGACTGCTCTTTGCCAAAGAGTACCTTGACAAGCCTCAATCCTTCTGGGAAAATGTTCTGTGGACAGATGAAACAAAAATAGAGCTTTTTGGCAATGCAAAGCAACAGTTTGTTTACAGACGACGCAATGAAGGTTATATAAGGAAAGAAAATCCCGGCACTCACGTGTTGATGATTAATTTGTTTATTCCACAACTCACAATGTGAGTTGTGGAATAAACGAATTAATCATCAATACGTGAGTGCCGGGATTGACTTTTCCTAGAAACAATGTTTTCCACGTGCACCACCCCAGCTGTACGGAGTGCTGACTAGATTCTTTTGATATAAGGAAAGAAAACCTTACCAACACTTAAGCATGGTGGAGGATCCACAATGCTGTGGGGTTGCATTGCAGCATCTGGTACTGGAGGCCTTGACCATATCACAGGAATCATGAAATCAAAGAATTATCAAGAGGTTTTAGCTGTCCCTACAGTAAGACTAAGCTGAATCCCTACGATGTAGCGGGCAGCTTGTTCCTAGTGAACAGACCTGCCTTAGCCCTCGGCTAGTCTGAACGAAGACCTATAGAATTAAGGGAGGGGTCCCTAAAAGAACTAAGGACTGGGACAAAAATGGGACACCTCCTAAACAGAGAAGATGTTGCAGAACACAAAAAGACAAACTGACAAAAATGTACTAGAGGTCCCAGAGGACCAAGCGAACTTAACAGAGAAAGGCACAGAAGCACCAGGCTAGAGAAACAGTCAAACACTGAAGTCCAGCACAGCCACAAGGGCGGAGCTGGAATATAAAGGCAGATGGTCACGTGACCGCAAAACACAAGATGGAAAAAACAAACAGGAGGGTTCTAACAGTACCCCCTCTTTTATGAGGATCCTCCGGATCCTCAGGCCCAGGCCTATCCGGAAACCTCCTGTGGAAAGCTTTAACACGCCTAGGAGCAGAGACATCATCCGTCTTCGGGACCAAAACCCTTCCACGAGACAAGATACTGTAATTTCCCTCTATGCCATCTAGAATTCAAGATACGAGAAATTTCATATTCGCTGTCTTCCACAACAGGAGGAACTGTGACAGTGGCGTCCCTATCAGATACATCAGCCTTTTCCATCAAGGAAACATGAAACACAGGATTAATCTTCCAGGAAGTAGGGACATCCAACCTAACAGCAGACGGGTTAACAACCTGAAACACTTTAAATGGACCCACAAACTTAGGACGCAGTTTTTTAGAGGGAATCCTCAACCGCAGGTTCTTCGAGGACAACCAAACCATGTCACCCACAGTAAACAAAACCTCCTTAAGTTTCCTGTCAAAATACTTCTGGGACTTCTTGTTAGCCTCTTGAAGGTTGCAACGTACATTAGTCCAAACTCTCTCCAAATCACCTGAAAAATTCTCCTCCTCCGGCACCGCCGACCCCAATTTGGAGAACGAACGAAAAGACGGATGTCTCCCAGTACAACAAAAAAAAGGAGAACACCCAGCAGAAGAGGATGTATGATTGTTAAGAGCAAATTCTGGGAGAGGCAGAAACTCAGACCACACCTCTTGATTGTCCGCCACAAAACAACGTAAAAACTGTTCAACATCCTGGTTCTTTCTTTCAGTCTGTCCATTAGACTCAGGATGATAACCAGACGAAAATGACAAATGGACTCCCAACCTGTCACAAAAGGCACGCCAAAAGCGAGCCACAAACTGAGGTCCTCTATCAGAAACAATATCCGTGGGAACGCCATGGAGCTTGACAATCTCCTTAAACGCCTTAGCGAGTGTCTTGGCGCCGGGCAACTTAATAAATGGAACCAAATGACACATCTTACTAAAACGGTCCACAACCACCCAGATGACAGTAAAACCCTCGGACACAGGAAGATCAGTAATAAAATCCATTGTGAGATGCGTCCAAGGCGCACTAGGAACTTCCAGAGGGCAAAGCAACCCCGCAGCAGGAGTATGTGAAGCCTTTGACCTAGCACACACAGTACACTGACGCACCCACTTGATGACTTCCTTCTGCCATCCAGGCCACCAAAAACTGCGACTGATAAGTCTCTTAGTCTCCGAAATTCCTGGATGACCTGCCAACCGAGACTCATGACACTCCACAAACAAATCTCTCCTAAAGGCTATAGGCACGAACAACCTCCCATGGGGAGTGTTAGATGGAGCATCATCTTGAGCTTTCAGAATCCCATTCTCCAAAACGGAGTCCAATGCCGCCACCACAACTCCTTTCTGTAAAATGCTCTCCTCCTCCTCGGCACCGATCGTAGGAGAAAAGCTGCGAGATAAAGCATTGGCTTTAACATTCTTAGTACCAGGGATGTAAGTAACAGAAAAATTAAACCGAGAAAAAAAAAGTGCCCACCTAGCTTGACGGGCATTCAAGCGTTTAGCAGCATCCAGATAGATCAAATTCATATGATCTGTGAAAACCTGAATAGGAAATCTAGCGACTTCCAAAAAATGACGCCAATGTTCAAACGCGAGTTTAATAGCCAGCAACTCCCGATTCCCAACATCATAATTCAGTTCAGTTTCCGAAATTTTTTTCGAAAAGAAGCCACAAGGATGTACTCCATCCTTGCTCTCCTGAGACAAAACTGCTCCAACCCCCACCGATGAAGCATCGACCTTGACCAAAAAAGGCTTGGTCTCATCAGGCTGCATAAGGATAGGGGCAGAACTGAACCTCTCTTTGAGATACTCAAACGCTTCAATGGCCTCAGTAGTCCACTGGGCCGTATTCGCACCTTTCCTGGTGAGATCGGTTAGAGGTTTAACAATTACAGAAAAATTCTTAATGAATTTCCTGTAATAATTGGCAAAACCCAAAAATCTCTGTATAGATTTCAAACCTAGGCCATTCCTGCACAGCCTGAACCTTCACAGGGTCCATCTCAAAGCCCTCGCTGGAGATAATGTAGCCCAAAAAACTAATTTTCTGCACAGCGAACTCACATTTCTCCAGCTTAGCAAAGAGAGAATTATCACTCAATATCTGTAAAACTTCACGTACACTCTGCCAATGGGACTCCAGATCTGGTGAATAAATCAAAATGTCATCCAAATACACAACCATATTCTTACCTATCAAAGGTCTCAGGATGTCATGAATTAGGTTCTGAAAAAATGCAGGTGCATTGGTAAGACCAAAAGGCATCACCAGATTCTCAAAATGACCTACCGGAGTGTTAACGGCAGTTTTCCATTCATCACCCTCCTTCACTCGTAAAAAAATTGTATGCCCCCCGGAGATCAATTTTGGAGAACCATTTGGCCCCACTAACTGGTTAAACAAGTCAGGAATTAACGGCAATGGGTAGGAATTGCGTACGGTAATCTTATTAATTTCACGAAAATCCAGACATGGATGTAAACCCCCGTCCTTTTTTTTTAACAAAGAAAAATCCAACTGCCACGGGCGACTTAGAAGGTCTAATGTGACCAGCAGCCAAGCTCGTCTGTATGTATTCCTCCAAGGCCTTTCTTTCAGGGATAGTCAGATTAAACAAGCGACTCTTGGGAATAGTAGCTCCCGGAACAAACTCAATGGTGCAATCATAATCCCTATGAGGAGGTAAAACTTGCGACTCCTCCTCTGAAAAAAAACCTCCAAAAATCTTGAATAGGTACAGGTAATTCCCCTTTTTCCACAGCCGCAATGCGACCATTACAACATTTATCATAGCATTTCAGACTCCAAGACTATCATATTAGTAGACCAGTCCAGTAAAGGATTGTGCAGTTTTAACCAAGGCAATCCTAGAACAACTGGAGAGGGTAAATTATCCAAAACAACCAAGTCCAAAATTTCTTGGTGACCTCCATTGATAGTGAGGGGAAATGCAGCAGTCTTGTGAGTAATACATTTCAAGGGAGTGTTATCAATTGCAATCACAGAAATAGGTGATGACAAAGGTTTGCATTTCAATTTAAGGTTTTCCAAAAAACCTTTATCAATCACATTAAGTGTTGAACCACAATTCACAAATACCTGAAATTCAATCAAGTCTCCCTGCAAAATAGTACTCCCAGAAAGAAATACTCCTGCAGAGCGTAAACAAGCTATACGGGCGTAACTGACCTTTTTTTTTTTTCTTTACTTAAACGACTCTCACAATACTTAATCAAATGGTCAGCTTTACCACAATAAAGACACAATCCCTCGGCGAACCTCCGATCTCTTTCCTGAGAGCGGAGTGACATCGCCCCAACCTCCATAGGTTCTCCGCCGTCAGAGCAGATTTTCTGGGGACTAGGAACTGACATTACAGGAGTCTTTACCTCATTAAGCCTGCACCTCAGCCTCCTGTCCTTACAACAGCTAATTGCATGGCATCCTGCAGAGTCTCAGGTGCAGGGAATGCAATTAGCAGATCCTTAACCCTTTCACTCAGACCAGCAAGAAATAAATATCTCAGCTCAGGATCATTCCACTTAACTTGTGAAGCCCATCTCCTGAAGTGTGTGCAATAATTTTCAACATCACCTGACACCTGATTCAAACGCCTGAGTTTTGATTCAGCAGATGAGATTCGATCAGGATCGTCATATAATAGCCCCATAGCAGAAAAAAATTCTTCAACAGACCTTAAACACGGATCATTAGGCTGGAGAGAAAAGGCCCACCCCTGTGGTTCATTGCGCAAAAGTGACATAATAACACCAATGCGCTGTGATTCATTCCCAGAGGACCTTGGTCTCAAACAAAAATATAACAAACAAGCATTTTTAAAGGGAAAAAAATCTTGCTGTTTACCATAAAAAAACATCAGGCAGTCCTACCTTGGGTTTGACAAAATGCGCTCCAGAACAGCTACTCACGTGTTGCTGAAGCTCGGCCACCTCCAGAGACAATCCCTGCAGGCACTGAGCCAAATCCTGGACGGAAACCATACTGATCCCCGAATTTATTTCCTTTAAGTTTTTTGGGCAGGACTTACTGTTATGATCAGCAACAAGTACTAAGCAAAGATAGGAGAAAGCTGTCCCTACAGTAAGACTAAGCTGAATCCCTACGATGTAGCGGGCAGCCTGTTCCTAGTGAACAGACCCGACTTAGTCCTCGGCTAGTCTGAACGAAGATCTATAGCATAAAAGTGAGGGGTCCCTAAAAGTACTAAGGACTGGGACAAAAATGGGACACCTCCTAAACAAAGAAGTTGTTGCAGAACACAAAAAGACAAACTGACAAAAATGTACTGGAGGTCCCAGAGGACCAAGCGAACTTGACAGAGAAAGGCACCGAAGCAGCAGGCTAGAGAAACAGTCAAACACTGAAGTCCAGCACAGCCACAAGGGCGGAACTGGAATATAAAGGCAGATGGTCACATGACCACAAAACACAAGATGAAAAAAACAAACAGGAGGGTTCTAGCAGAAATGTCCTACCCAGTGAAAGAAAATTTGGTTTGATTCAAAGATCGTGGGTCCTCCAGCAAGACAATGACCCAAAGCACAAATCCAAAAGTACACAGGAATGGTTGAAAAAGAAAAAACATGGACTGTTTTATAATGGCCAGCAACGAGTCCAGACCTCAATCCCACTGAAAATCTTTGGGGTGAGCTGAAATCTGCCGTTGGGAAAAAGAACCTGCAAACATTCAAGAGCTCGAACAAACTGCAAAGGAAAAGTGGGAGAAAATCCCAGCTGAGAAGTGCAAGAAGCTTATAGATGGCTACAAGAAACGTGTGGAGGCTGTCAGCAATGCCAAAGGGTGTGCAACCAAGTATTAATTACTTGAAGAACAGAGGGGAATGGGGTAAAGGAATAGTCAGCTCACCCACCGTTGATTAGCAGTCTTCATCTGTAAGGCAGCGCGCGGAGCCGTCCCAGTCTCGGACGTGGAGACAAACAGCAGAAAATAGAATAGAATATCTATGGATCTCTTTTGGTGACTTGCTACTACAGTTTCTAATGTGATCAATAAACTTCGCTTTTTATATTTTTGGCTACCGCTGGAGGATGTTCTTGCTTTTCTGCCAAGTATTAATTAGGGGTTTAGGGGGGCCTTTATTGCTGCACATGCTGTTTATTCGGTTTCTTCTTTGAAATTGCCACAAGGAGGTTAAACAATGTTCTATTGTTGTATTACTTTGGACCAACAATTAAAAAATCCTAAGGATATACTGTAACTTTCATTATTTCTGAAGATATTGTACAGGCCATGAAATAAATGAAGGGATGCCAATAATGGTGATCAGCAGAGCACAGAAGCCCAGTCACTGAGCAGCGGGAGAAGCAGGTCCTCCGAGCCGTCACCACATGGATTATAGGAGGACTCCCAACACAGATTTATGTCATAGTCACAGGATAATGAATAAGGGACACATGCCGATTCCCCATGGGGGGTCGTCTGAGGAGGTTTTTACCTTCTGAGAACTAGAAATAAGTAAACCTCCGGCTATTTAACCTCTTTATTGTTGAAAGTAATAGCACCCGAGGAGTCTATGTGAGGGGGTCCCGGTATGAGCCCATCGGGGTCTTCACTTTATAGTTATTTTCAGATGGGATGACCGAAAAACATCTGTTCTAATAAAATATACATTTTCCTATAAAGTATTTATTCCCTTCCCAATATCCAGCATCTACCTGTACCTGCAGCGATCGGGGCTTAAACTCTGACCTTTGCGGTTAACCCCTTGAATACATAGTTATATAGGTGTAAATAAGACTCAGGTCCATCAAGTCCAACCGGTCTCCACGAGTTCTACATTCTTTTTCAATTATTTTAACCTACAATGACATTCACTGTGAGACAATCATCCGGCCCTTCTATAAACGCCATTTCTCTTGATTTAACAAATCTAATCGTCTGGAATAACTGAGAAGAAAAGCTGTATTGTCACAGGTAATACATTGGGATCACAGGTTTTTATCTCTGTATTACAGTCGTGAGGCAGTGAGGGGGATTATATGCGGGGGACGGTATGTATCCCCCAGGATGCTCATAGAGGCACATTGAACCCGCTGGAGTCACAGAAACACCTGTGGCTGCAGAGCAAAATAAAAGGAAAGTTTGGACTTGGTCAAACTATTTGACCAAGTTGGATTTAAGAAAACCCAGAGTGGGCTTTTATTTTGGGAGTGATCTGCAGGTGGCAGCGGGGCGGTCCACTCCCTCCAGCCGAGTCTTACAAGTGGCTCATGGCCACAGAATCCATTAGAAAACCTTCAGCAAAGGTTTGGGTGAGTCAGTGGTTTGTTTGCTAAGCTGCAGAGCAGGAGGCGCTGTACAATGCAAGCCTGGGTGAAGGCGCAACAAAGGCCTGTGAAGGCAACGTAACTGGCGCACCCGAGTGAAACGGCGGCAGGTTTACACGGACTGTTTGGATCACCCGGCTGCAATCCGGAGGGCATTTTGCAAATAAAGACATTTAAAGTTGAACTTTCCTTGGGTCACTGCCTCATTACAATATGGTGGAGAATGCGGGCAGTGTGAACTGAGGCATACCTCAAAAGCAGCATGTCTGATCAAGTCTTCAAGGCTACAGCTCAAGCCTGCTGACAAGCAGGAGCTACTAAAGCAGTTAGTACTCACCCAGCAGCAGCACCAGCATCTCCAGCGGCAACAGCAGGAGCAGCACCAGCAGAGCACTAATGACTTAATCGTGCAGCAGATTGCGGCTCTGCGAGAGACGCCACCAGCACCGACCCCGGAAAGTTGTGAGGCCCGGGACAAGGTCCGTTCAGTCTTGAGGAAGCAGAGTCCGGAGGATGACGTGGAAGCCTTCCTCACCATCTACATGCACACCACGGAGTGGGAGAACCTGCCAACTTCCCAGTGGGCTGACGTGGTGGCTCAGTTTCTGATAGGCGACGCGCAGAAGGCCTACTTTGGCCCGAGTTGCGATGATGACCAGGACTATGGGAAGCTGAGATGTGAGATCCTTGCCCTACTGGGAGTTAATACATATTTGAGAACCCAACGGGTATTTTCATGGACCTTTGTGGAGGCCCGGCCCGCCAGGTCTCAGGCATATGACTTGCTGCAGCTAGTTAAAAGGTGGCTCCAGCCTGAGACTTTGACTCTGGCCCAGATGGTGGAGAGGATCGTGGGTGATCGGCTAGAGAGAACTCTGCCAGCAGCTATACAGAGTTGGGTGTGGCAAGGGGACCCGGGCACTTTAGACCAGGTGGTTAGCCTGATCGGGCGGTACACGGACAGTCAGGACTTCATGCGGGTCTCTGCCCCACTGCGACTATCACGCCGGACTCTGCAAGCCCAGGAGCCGGTGAAACGGTTGCGTCGCTCTGCTGGGGACTGTGGGTTCACACGCAGAGTCTCAATGTATGCCCAGACAGTCTGCACCGTGACTGCAGACGCTGCGGGCAGCAAAACCCAATTGTGCCAGGTACTCGTCGAAGGATACCAGAAGGAGGCTCTCTTGGACTCAGGGAGCCTAGTGACTCTGGTCCATGGGTCACTGGTTGCCAAGGAGAACCCCAGTGGACGGAAAGTCGGGGTTGTTTGCATACATGGGGACCTCCGACAGCAGAGGTTACTTTTTCCACCCTGTGTGGGGAGATGAAACATGTGGTGGGAGTGGTGAAGACCCTTCCTGATCGGACTGTTTTGGGAAGATACTTGCCCCTGTACTGGTCCCTATGGGTAAATGTCCAGGCATGGAACCCAAAGATTCCGAGTCTGGGATACCTGCCGTAGGGGGTCGCCGACCTAGGGACAGAGTGTAACCCCGATAGGTTTCCCTAGAAGTATTGGCAGGAGAGGTTGAGGAGACCCCATCAATCCCAGAGCTGGAAGTGTCCCCTGGTACTTTTGGGACAGCTCAGCTGCAGGATCCCACTCTAGCCCGCGCACGAGAAAGGGTGGTAGAAATAAATGGGGTGCCTCAGCAACCGGGTGCAGAGGCGATTTTCCCGTGCATGGCTGTCAACCAGGATCTATTATATAGAGTTGATAAAATCTGGGATGAAGTGGTGGAATAGCTGGCAGTACTACAGTCGTACCGCTGGGCGGTGCTGAAGATGGCTCACACACAAACACACACACACACACACACAAACACACGCTGGGTGGACACCTAGGGGTGAAAAAAAACCGCAAGAACGTATTTTGCAGCGGTTCTTTTGACCCAGGATTTATGCCGGGGTACAGAGGCATTGTGAGTCGTGTCCCAAGTGTCAACTTACCACACCCACTGCAAATTTCCGGACTCCATTGGTACCTCTACCCATTATAGGAGGTACCTTTTCAGCGGATTGCGATGAATCTGGTGTGGCCTATAGTAAAATCTTCCCGTGGCCACCAACATATTTTGGTGGTAGTAGATTATGCCACCCGTTACCCGGAGGCAATACATATCCCCTGTGAGCTGTTTGCCATGCTCTGCCGCCTTGGGATACCCAAGGAGATCAAGTGGCAAGGGCCAAATGAAGTCCGGGAAAAGGTGGGGGAGGTGAATTACCGAGTGTACCAGTCCGGAAAGAGAAAACCGGAACAACTGTATCATGTGAACCTGCTAAAAGCCTGGAAAGTCCGGGAATGTTTGATTATGGATGAGACGCCAGTCGTACCGTCTGGGAACCCTCTGACACCAGCCAGGGACGAGGTCGGGTGTGAGGTTAAGATAAGTGATGCTCTCACTAAACAGCAGCGATGGGAGGCTCGGAATTTAATGCAGCAGAATACAGACGTATTCTCAGTACTGCCTGGCCATGCATCTGTGATCCGACATCACACTGTCACCGAGCCCCGAGTAAGGGTACGAGTGAAACCGTACTGTGTACCAGAAGCCCGGAGGCAAGCCATCGCGGCTGAGGTAAAACAAATGCTCCAGTTAGGAGTCATTGAGGAATCTAGGAGTGAATGGGCTAGCCCCATTGTTCCGATTCCGAAGCCTGATGGATCATTACGGTTTTGTAACGACTTCAAAGAATTGAATGAAGTGTCAAAATTTGACCTTTATCCAATGCCCCGGGTGGACGAGCTGATCGAGAGACTGGGGTAGGCCCAGAACTTCACCACGCTTGATCTCACCAAGGGTTACTGGCAGGTGCCTCTGACAGAATCGGCGAAAGAAAAGACCACCTTTAGAACACTGGAGGGTCTCTCACTATGTCATCTTGCCTTTTAGATTACATGGGGCCCCGGCCACATTCCAGAGGCTGATGAACATAGTGTTGTAGCCTCATCAGAATTACGCGTCAGCATATTTAGATAATATCATCATCTTTAATACCAACTAGCAGACCCACCTGTCCCAGGTACAAGCGTTGCTGGATTCACTCAGAGTCGCTGGAATAACAGTGAACCACAAAAAAATGTGCGATAGGTCTCGAAGCCCAGTACTTGGGGTACGTGATGGGCCGTGGGGTTATTAAACCCCAAATAAACAAGATTGAGGCCATTCAAAACTGGCCTAAGCCTTAGACTACTAAACAGGTAAGAGCGTTCCTTGACATTATTGGGTACTACCGACGGTTTATACCTAATTTTGCTGGGAGATCGGCACCCCTGACCAATCTCTTAAAGGGAAAGAGGTCGGCCATGGTTCGGTGGAACCCTCATGCGGAGGAAGCATTCCAATCCATGAAGTTGGCATTGTGCGGACAGCCGGTCCTCATCAGCCCCAACTTCAAGAAAAGCTTCATTGTGCAGACAGATGCCTCGGAGGTAGGCCTAGGAGCGGTAGTGTCGCAAGAGGTGAACGGAGATGAACATCCAGTCACCTACTTGAGCAGGAAACTTACCCCGGCAGAGAAAAATTATAGCGTAGTGGAGGAGTGCCTGGCCATTAAGTGGGCCTTGGAGTCCCTATGTTATTATTTGCTCGGGCGAGCTGTGAAGTTGCAAGGGAATGCGGATGCCCTGTCACGGGCACCCTGTATGGTGACAAGTGTTCAACCCCACAAGTTTGAACAGAGGGTGGGGGATATGCGAGGCAGTGAGGGGAATTATATGTGAGGGACCTGTGGTTGCAGAGCAAAATAAAAGTAAAGTTTTGGACTTGGTCAAACTATTTGACCAAGTTGGATTTAAGAAAACCTGGCTTGGGCTTTTATTCTTGGAGTGAACTACAGGTGGCAGTGGGGCGGTCCACTCCCTCCAGCCGAGTCTTACAAGTGGCTCATGGTCACAGAATTCATTTAAAAACCTGCAGCAAAGGATTGGGTGTGTCATTGGTTTGTTTGCTAAGGAGGCTCTGTGCAATGCAAGCCTGGGTGAAGGCACAACACAGGCCTGTTAATGGCAACGTAACTGGCGCACCCCAGACTGAAACAGCGCGGCCATCTCCAACAGCAACAGGTTTACACGGACTGTTTGGATCACCCGGCTGCGATCCGGAGGGCATTTTGCAAATAAAGACATTTAAAGTAGAACTTTACTTGGGTCACTGCCTCATTACCGCACAGTGTGAACACCGCCGCACTACACAGTATATAAAGTAATCAGATGATAGACTCACATACCCTAAGGGACTAAAGAAAAAATATATAATCACCCATCCTCAATTATACAAAAGAAACCTCATCTGGTGTTGCCACATCCGTAAATATTAAAGCTATAAAAATATTGAACCCATACGGTAAAAGCTGTGAAGAAAAAATAAACAAATAAACTGAAAAAAAAAAATTGAAAGGCCACAATTGGCACACCTCTGTAAGAAGAAAGCTCTAAAAACTGATCCAAATGCTGAACGAGCATCAAAATGCACCAATAAATGCATTTATACACTGCTCAAAAAAATAAAGGGAACATTAAACAACAGAATATAACTCCAAGTGAATCAAACTTCTGTGAAATCAAACTGTCCACTTAGGAAGCAACACTGATTGACAATCAATTTCACATGCTGTTGTGCAAATGGAATAGACAATAGATGGAAATTATTGGCAATTATCAAGACACCCTCAATAAAGGAGTGGTTCTGCAGGTGGGGACCACAGACCACATCACAGTACCAATGCTTTCTGGCTGTTTTGGTCACTTTTGAATGTTGGTTGTGCTTTCACACTCATGGTAGCATGAGATTTATTTGTTTGAGCAGTGTATATACCAGTGATTAGCTGCAGAGCATTGCAAGTAACATGGAGATACAATGCAGATTTCAGAAGAGATAACACGTAGCAGAGGAGCAAGATATACACTGTTCAAAAAAATAAAGGGAACACTGAAATAACCCATCCTAGATCTGAATGAATGAAATATTCTCATTGAATACTTTGTTCTGTACAAAGCTGAATGTGCTGACAACAAAATCACACAAAAAGCATCAATGGAAATCACATTTATTAACCAATGGAGGCCTGGATTTGGAGTCACCCCCAAAATTACAGTGGAAAAACACACTACAGGCTGATCCAACTTTGATGTAATGTCCTTAAAACAAGTCACAGTGGGGCTCAGTATTGTGTGTGGCCTCCACGGGCCTGTATGACCTCCCTACAACGCCTGGGCATGCTCCTGATGAGGCTGAGTATTGTGTGTGGCCTCCACGTGCCTGTATGACCTTCCTACAATGCCTGGGCATGCTCCTGATGAGGCTGAGTATTGTGTGTGGCCTCCACGTGCCTGTATGACCTCCCTACAACGCCTTGGCATGCTCCTGATGAGGCTGAGTATTGTGTGTGGCCTCCACGTGCCTGTATGACCTCCCTACAACGCCTGGGCATGCTCCTGATGAGGCTGAGTATTGTGTGTGGCCTCCACGTGCCTGTATGACCTCCCTACAACGCCTTGGCATGCTCCTGATGAGGCTGAGTATTGTGTGTGGCCTCCACGTGCCTGTATGACCTTCCTACAACGCCTGGGCATGCTCCTGATGAGTCTGAGTATTTTGTGTGGCCTCCACGTGCCTGTATGACCTCCCTACAACGCCTGGGCATGCTCCTGATGAGGTTGCGGATGATCTCCTGTGGGATCTTCTCCCAGACCTGGACTAAAGCATCCGCCAACTCCTGGACAGTCTGCGGTGCAACGTAACGGAGCATGGAACAAGACATGATGTCCCAGATGTGCTCAATCAGATTCAGGTCTGGGGAACGGGCGGCCAGTCCATAGCTTCAATGCCTTCATCTTGCAGGAACTGCTGACACACTCCAGCCACATGAGGTCTGGCATTGTCCTGCATTAGGAGGAACCCAGGGCCAAATGCACCAGCATATGGTCTCACAAGGGGTCTGAGGATCTCATCTCGGTACCTAATGGCAGTCAGGCTACCTCTGGCGAGCACATGGAGGGCTGTGCGGCCCTCCAAAGAAATGCTACCCCACACCATTACTGACCCACTGCCAAACCGCTCATGCTGAAGGATGTTGCAGGCAGCAGATCGCTCTCCACGGCGTCTCCAGACTCTGTCACGTCTGTCACACGTGCTCAGTGTGAACCTGCTTTCATCTGTGAATAGCACAGGGCGCCAGTGGCGACTTTGCCAATCCAGGTGTTCTGTGGCAAATGCCAAGCGTCCTGCACGGTGTTGGGCTGTGAGCATAACCCACATCTGTGGACATCGGGCCCTCATACCACCCTCATGGAGTTGGTTTCAAACGGTTTGTGCAGACACATTCACATTTGTGGCCTGCTGGTGGTCATTTTGCAGGGCTCTGGCAGTGCTCCTCCTGTTCCTCTTTGCACAAAGGCGGAGGTAGCGGTCCTGCTGCTGGGTTGTTGCCCTCCTACGGCCCCCTCCACGTCTCCTGGTGTATTGGCCTGTTTCCTGGTAGCGCCTCCAGCCTCTGGACACTACACTGACAGACACAGCAAACCTTCTTACCACAGCTCGCATTGATGTGCCATCCTGGATGAGCAGCACTACCTGGGCAACTTCTGTGGGTTGTAGAGTCAGTCTCATGCTACCACGAGTGTGAAAGCACAACCAACATTCAAAAGTGACCAAAACATCAGCCAGAAAGCATTGGTACTGAGATGTGGTCTGTGGTCCCCACCTGCAGAACCACTCCTTTATTGAGTGTGTCTTGATAATTGCCAACAGCATGTGAAATTGATTGTCAATCAGTGTTGCTTCCTAAGTGGACAGTTTGATTTCACAGAAGTTTGATTCACTTGGAGTTATATTCTGTTGTTTAAGTGTTCCCTTTATTTTTTTGAGCAGTGTATATACCAGTGATTAGCTGCAGAGCATTGCAAGTAACATGGAGATACAATGCAGATTTCAGAAGAGATAACACGTAGCAGAGGAGTGAGATATTAATATCACGGGGGAGGAAATGTGTAAGAGGGAGACCAGGACGGTCATGCGCCTCTTCCCTCTTTCTGCACATATTGCTGTACCCTGTGTTTATATATGAGTATGTATGTGACCTAATGTCTGATGTGTTAGTTATAGGGTGAGTATATATAGGTAGAGTATTAGATTAGGTGCTGCATGTTAGCAGACATTTCAATTCATATATATTCAGCTCTGGCTCAGGATAGCACGCATGCTGGGTCACGCGTGCAACAGACTAAGTGCAATAGCTTAAAGTGCTTTTAATAAGCAGTTATACAATGGCAGTTGGACAGGGCAGGAGACCGGTAAGGTGCATAAGATATTCAAACAAACATGCAGCTTCTTGGTCAGTTGTATTACATTATACATTGGTAAAACCATCCACTACCTCCATACAGCACTCAAAATGTTCATACAAATCATTGCACCACCTGCTCTCTCTCTTTTTTCTCCTTCTCCTATTCACTGGCGACATCTCCCCCAACCCTGTGCCTCCCTGTGTGTAACAAACTAACTTACATTCACGATTTTTTCCTCTCTAATTCCCTTCACCTTCTGGCTATTACAAAAGTCTGGACCCAGCATTCAGACACCACCGCAGCTGCTGCTCTCTCATTTGGTGGGCTGAAATTTTCACATATGGCCAGACCTGAGAATAGACAAGGTGGAGATGTTGGCTTGCTCCTTTCACCACAATGTGCTTTCCAGGTCACTCCCCACCCCGGTTCCCTCACTTATGTTTCCTTCCTTGGAATTCCACACCGTCAGACTCTTCAAACCCTTCTCCCTGTGAGTGGCGGTTGTGTATCACCCTCCAGGCTCCTCCCACCAGTTCCTAGATCACTTTGCCACCTGGCTTCCTCACTTTCTATCCTGTGACATCCCCACCCTCATCATGGGAGACTTTAACATCCCCATCAATGATCCCCTCTCCCAATCTGCCTCTCATCTACTTTCTCTAACCTCCTCATTCGGCCTCTCACAGGTTACTAATTCTCCTACGCATGAAGACGGGAATAATCTGGACCTGGTTTTCTCCCGTCTATGCTCGAGCATGACTTTACTAACTTCCCTCTCCGGCTCTCGGACCACAACCTTCTTTCCTTCTCTGTCAAGAACAGTCTACTCACCCGGGACACCCCCACTGTAGCGTCGGCGTCCCTGCCCCCTGCTAGGCAGGGACGCCGTTCCCCTCACCTCTCCGCTCCGTGCCCGGCGGCTTTCTCCCGCTCTGCTGGCAGCGCGCGCTGCTTCCCGGCCTCTGTGCTTAGGGCGCGCGCGCGCACGCCCCCCCTCTCTTAAAGGGGCCGCGCGCGGCGTCCTAAGGAGTCCCCGGCCAATGGCCGGAGGACCTCTCCATATATAAGGCACCTCCTCCAAAATGGAGGTGCCCGAGCAATGTTGTTGCAAAGCCTTCACTCTGCTTCAGCCCTCAGGTCCCGTTACCAGTTACCTGCCAGTCACGTGCCAGATTCCTGCTTGTTACCTGCCAGTCACCTGCCAGATTCCTGCTTGTTACCTGCCAGTCACCTGCCAGATTCCTGCCTGTTACCTGCCAGTCACCTGCCAGTTTCCTGCTTGATACCTGCCTGATATCCGCTTAACTGCTTGCTAGCCTGCGGTCCGACGGTCTGCCTTCCGACACCTGTCAGTCTGTCTATGGACCAGCCTGCCCGCTCACCTGGGAGCGCTCACCTGCTACCTGCCTGCTAGCCTACCTGGAGGCTCTGCCGTCACTTGCCTTGACCACCTGCCTGTCCAGAGACTCTTGCCCGCTCTCCTGGGAACGCTCACCTGCTACCTGCCTGCTAGCCTACCTGGAGGCTCTGCCGTCACTTGCCGTGACCACCTGCCTGTCCAGAGACTCTTGCCCGCTCACCTGGGAGCGCTCACCTGCTACCTGCCTGCTAGCCTTCCTGGAGGCTCTGCCGTCACTTGCCGTGACCACCTGCCTGTTCAGAGACTCTTGCCCGCTCACCTGGGAGAATCCACCTGCTACCTGTCTGCTAGTCTACCTGGAAGTTCTGCCGTCACTTGCCGTGACCACCTGCCTATCCAGAGACTCTCGCCCGCTCACCTGGGAGCGCTCACCAGCCACCTGTTTGCTGCCCTTCTACCCAGAGACTGTCCCTGTCACTTGCCGTGACTACCTGCCCTTCTACCCAGAGACTGTCCCTGTCACTTGCCGTGACTACTTGCCCGTCTTCCCTGGGAGCCACCCGCTTCCTTACAAGGACTGCCCCCTTGTATAGTTGCTCAGAGGTTCCACCTCCCAGACCCGTTACAGTTTGCTCGGGCCATGGAACCCGGTGGCACCCAAACTCCCTCGCTCTCGGACCTATGCCATGAACGGTTCCGTCAGAGGTCCCAACAGGAGTCCATCCTGAGCCACCTGCGGAATGTCAACTCTCGCCTGGACACTCTGACTGCTCCACCAGCAACCACCGCTAGTGTCATGACTCGCAACCCGGCAGCGCCACCAATACCATGGCATCCTGCCCCGATCCCCGGCTTTCTGCACCTCCTCGCTTCGGAGGCGACCCCGCTCAAGCTCGGGGCTTCATAAACCAGTGCACCCTGCACTTTGAACTCCTGGCCCACCAGTTTATCTCTGACCGAGCCAAATTGGCATTCATCATGTCCCATCTCACTGGGGAGGCACTGGCATGGCTTAATCCTCTGTGGGAGAGAGGGGATCCCCTGGTGTCCGACCTGTCGTCTTTCCTCACTGCTTTCCGAGGGGTCTTCGATGAACCGGGACGAAAGACCTCATCTGCCTCCTCTTTGCTACGTCTCCGCCAAGGGAGTCTCACCGTGGGTCAATATGTCATACGGTTCCGCACCATCGCTTCTGAGCTTGCCTGGGATAATGAGGCCCTGGTGTCCGTCTTCTGGGAGGGCCTTTCCGGTCGGATTAAAGATGAGCTCGCCGGTCGGGACATTCCTACCACCCTGAATGACCTGGTGTCTCTGGCCACCCGGATTGACATCCGGTTTCAAGAAAGTACCAAAGAGACCACCCGTAAGAGAAGGATTCCCCGCCTAGCTCCTACTTTCCAGAAACCTGTCTCCTCTTCTGTCACTCCCCGGGCGCACTCACCCGAGTCCATGCAGATCGACCAGACCAAGTTGGTCAAATCTCGCCAAGAGTCACGCCGAGCCGAGGGGAGCTGCTTCTATTGTGGCAGTAAGGAGCACCTGATTCGTTCCTGCCCGGAGAGGCCGGGAAACTCCAGTGTCTAGGACCGCTCGGAGAGGTCGCCCTAGACAAAAATAAGTCCTCTCCAACCCTGACTTTGTCTGTATCTATCTCCTGGGGAGAGAACTGTCACTTTGAACTCGCCCACCTGGACTCTGGATCCGCTGGAAACCTCATCTCTCAGTCCCTGGTTGAGAAATACCGTATTCCCACCAAGTCTCTGGCTGAACCTTTGTCAGTCGCCTCCGTGGATGGAAGACTCCTTCCGGTGACCATCCTGCTAGTCCCGGAACCCATAACCCTGCAGGTGGGAATGCTGCACTCTGAGGTAATCTCCTTCCATGTGTTGTCCGGACTCTCCCACTCCCTATTGCTAGGTCTACCTTGGCTCCAGACACATGAATCCGTGTTGAACTGGCATTCCGGTGAAGTACTCCGGTGGGGGCCGGCCTGCCATAAGACCTGCCTGGTTCCGGTTCGTCCGGTTCATCCTCCACCTATCCCAGCTAATTTACCCGGTCTTCCGGCTCCTTACTGGCCCTATGCTGACGTCTTCGGTAAGAAGGAAGCAGAGACATTGCCTCCTCATAGGCCATATGATTGCCCGATCGACCAGGTACCTGGTGCCACTCCACCTCGTGGGCGTATTTATCCGTTGTCTGCGGCAGAAACCCGGGCCATGTCTGAGTACATAGAGGAGAATCTGGCCAGGGGATTCATCCGGAAGTCTACTTCCCCGGCTGGAGCCGGATTCTTCTTTGTCAAAAAAAAAGATGGCTCGCTTCGCCCCTGTATTGACTATAGAGGACTCAATCAGATCACGGTTAAAAATAAATACCCCCTTCCGCTCATCTCTGAGTTATTGGATCGTCTTAGAGGCGCCAGGATCTTCTCCAAGCTGGATCTACGAGGAGCATATAACCTGGTCCGTATCCGTCAGGGAGACGAGTGGAAAACAGCATTTAATACCCGGGACGGACACTATGAGTACCGTGTGATGCCCTTCGGCCTCTGCAATGCTCCCGCCGTCTTCCAAGAACTGGTCAACGACATCTTCCGTGACCTTCTTTATTCCTGCGTGGTGGTATACCTGGATGACATCTTGGTCTTCTCTCCGGATCTTCCCACACACCGGAGGGATGTTCGTCAGGTCCTGCTTAGGCTCAGGCAGAACCACCTCTATGCTAAATACGAGAAGTGCCTTTTTGAGCAGACCTCTCTTCCTTTCCTGGGCTAGGTTATCTCCCAGACAGGCTTGCGAATGGATCCCGAGAAGCTCTCTGCTGTCCTAAAGTGGCCCCGTCCGGAGGGCTTGAAGGCGATACAGCGATTCCTGGGCTTCGCTAATTACTATCGTCTCTTCATTCCTCACTTCTCATCACGGACTGCGCCCATATCTGCGCTCACCCGTAAGGGAGCAAATCCCAAGGTATGGTCTTCCGAAGCTGAGGAGGCCTTCCTTTCCCTGAAACAAGCCTTCTCCTCTGCCCCTGTGCTGCACCGTCCGGACTGCAACAAACAGTTCTACCTGGAGGTTGATGCCTCCTCCTCTGGAGCCGGAGCGGTGCTCACCCAGAAGTCTTCCTCCGGGAGAATGGTAACCTGCGGCTTTTTCTCTAAAATCTTCTCCTCCTCTGAGCGCAATTACTCCATAGGAGACCGAGAACTGCTTGCCGTTAAATTGGCGCTGGAGGAATGGCGTTACCTGCTTGAAGGGGCTCTATACCCGGTGATCATCTATACGGATCACAAGAACCTGGCATATCTCCAAAATGCCCAGAGACTTAATCCACGTCAGGCCCGGTGGTCTTTGTTTTTTGCCCGCTTCGATTTCATCCTTCATTTACGCACGGCGGACAAAAATGTCAAAGCTGATGCCTTGTCCCGATCCTTCCTGTCCTCCGACCAAGAGGAGGAGCCTATGCACATTATCGACCCCTCCAAGGTGATGAATGTGGCCCCCTTAGATTTGACTCGTCTTCCACCCGGCAAGACGTTCGTGGCGCCTCCAGACCGTGAGAGGGTTCTTCGCTGGGGTCATTCTTCTAAACTAGCTGGCCATGCCGGCCAAAAGAAGACCTTCCTACTCATTTCCCGGCATTACTGGTGGTCTACCCTGCGTAAGGATGTGGTAGACTTCGTCTCTGCCTGTTCATCTTGTGGCCGCAACAAAGTTCCCAGACACTTACCAGCTGGTCATCTCCTGCCGCTTCCCATACCTGTTGCCCCGTGGCAACACATCGCTATGGACTTCATTACCGATCTTCCTGTCTCTGCCGGGTGTACTGTCATTTGGGTGGTCGCGGACCGCTTCTCTAAAATGGCCCACTTAATTCCCCTGCCTGGTCTTCCGTCTGCACCTGAGCTGGCTAAGGACTTTATTCGCCATATCTTCCGTCTCCATGGCCTACCCCTCCACATCGTGTCGGATCGAGGGGTTCAGTTTACCTCACGCTTCTGGAGAGCCACATGTAAACTGCTGGACGTCACCCTGGACTTCTCCTCCGCTTACCACCCTCAGTCCAATGGTCAAGTGGAGCGGATCAATCAGATCCTTACCAGCTATCTCCGGCACTTTGTTAATGCCCACCATTCTGATTGGGTTGACCTCCTTCCTTGGGCCGAGTTCTCTTATAATAACCACGAGAGCGAATCCTCTTCCAAGTCCCCGTTCTTTATTGTCTATGGCCAGCACCCCCGGATTCCGTTTCCCGTCTCAGCCTCTGTGGACAACCCTGCCGCGCAGTCTCTTGTCAGCGAGTTTTCTACCATTTGGGAGAGTACCAGGTCTGCACTTCTTCAGTCCTCCGAGCGGATGAAGCGATATGCTGATAAGAGACGTCTGGATCCGCCTCAATTCCGTCCTGGAGACAAGGTTTGGCTCTCTTCCAAACATGTACGGCTCAAGATACCCTCCTACAAGTTAGGTCCTCGCTTCATCGGTCCTTTCGAAATCCTCAGGCAAATTAATCCAGTGGCCTACAAATTAAAACTCCCGGCCACCTTACGGATTCCCAACTCCTTCCACGTATCTCTCCTCAAACCCGTTGTCTTTAACTCTTTTTCCAACAATCCAGGTACTCCTCCTGCTCCGGTTTCCGCTGAAGACGTCTTTGAGGTAGAGAGTATTCTGGCCACTAAGAGGGTAAGAGGAAAGACCTTTTTTTTGGTAGATTGGAGGGGGTTTGGTCCTGAGGAGAGAACATGGGAGCCCCGGGAGAACATCCATGCCCCTCTCATCCTTGCTAAATTTCTCTCTGGCCTAAAAAAGGGGGGGGCCTAAAGGGGGGGGGGGGGTACTGTAGCGTCGGCATCCCTGCCCCCTGCTAGGCAGGGACGCCGTTCCCCTCACCTCTCTACTCCGTGCCCGGCGGCTTCCTCCCGCTCTGCTGGCACGGTCCTAAGGAGTCCCCGGCCAATGGCCGGAGGACCTCTCCATATATAAGGCACCTCCTCCAAAATGGAGGAGCCCGAGCAATGTTGTTGCAAAGCCTTCACTCTGCTTCAGCCCTCAGGTCCCGTTACCAGTTACCTGCCAGTCACCTGCCAGATTTCTGCTTGTTACCTGCCAGTCACCTGCCAGATTCCAGCTTGTTACCTGCCAGTCACCTGCCAGATTCCTGCCTGTTACCTGCCAGTTTCCTGCTTGATACCTGCCTGATATCCGCTTACCTGCTTGCTAGCCTGCGGTCCGACGGTCTGCCTTCGACACCTGTCAGTCTGTCTATGGACCAGCCTGCCCGCTCACCTGGGAGAGCTCACCTGCTACCTGCCTGCTAGCCTACCTGGAGGCTCTGTCGTCACTTGCCGTGACCACCTGCCTGTCCAGAGACTCTTGCCCGCTCACCTGGGAGCGCTCACCTGCTACCTGCCTGCTAGCCTACCTGGAGGCTCTGCCGTCACTTGCCGTGACCACCTGCCTGTCCAGAGACTCTTGCCCGCTCACCTGGGAGCGCTCACCTGCTACCTGCCTGCTAGCCTACCTGGAGGCTCTGCCGTCACTTGCCGTGACCACCTGCCTGTCCAGACACTCTTGCCCGCTCACCTGGGAGCGCTCACCTGCTACCTACCTGCTAGCCTTCCTGGAGGCTCTGCCGTCACTTGCCGTGACCACCTGCCTGTCCAGAGACTCTTGCCCGCTCACCTGGGAGCGTCCACCTGCTACCTGTCTGCTAGTCTACCTGGAGGTTCTGCCGTCACTTGCCGTGACCACCTGCCTATCCAGAGACTCTCGCCCGCTCACCTGGGAGCGCTCACCAGCCACCTGTCTGCTGCCCTTCTACCCAGAGACTGTCCCTGTCACTTGCCGTGACTACCTGCCCTTCTACCCAGAGACTGTCCCTGACACTTGCCGTGACTACCTACCCGTCTTCCCTGGGAGCCACCCGCTTCCTTACAAGGACTGCCCCCTTGTATAGTTGCTCAGAGGTTCCACCTCCCAGACCCGTTACACCCACTTACCACACTTCTAGGAATACACGTGCCATTAATACCCAGCAGCTTATGGACAATCTCCACACATCTTCAGTCCCCATCTCCTCCCTCTTCTGTCCAGACTTAGCATTGTCACACTACAATAATACAGTGAAGAGCGCCCTAGATGAGGCAGCACCTTCTACATGCAGAAAGACCAGACACAGACAATGGCAGCCCTGGCACACAATGTAAACACGCTTTCTTCAGCGTTGCTCAAGGTGTGCTGAGCGGCAGCGGAGAAAATCTCTTTTAGCAGAGGACTTCATCCACTATAAATTCATGTTCAAAACCTATGACTCTGCCCTTCATCTGGCCAAACAATCCTACTTCCCCACCCTCATCACTTCACTGTCCAACAATCCAAAATGACTTTTTGAAACCTTAAACTCCCTCCTGAAACCTAATGCACAGGCCCCCACCACCAACCTCAGCGGGGAGGATCTGGCCACTTATTTCCTAGAAAAAATCAACCACATCCATCAGGACATCTCAGCCCAATCTCCTCAGTGCCTGGATCCCTTTTCCCTGCCGCATGTCAAGCTCACTAGCCATCTTTGAGCCTGTTACAGAAGAAGAAGTTACCCAGCTCCTCACTTCTTCTCAACCTGCAACCTGCAACAGTGACCCCATTCCTTCACATCTCCTGCAGTCACCACTCACCTGACTAAAATATTTAACCTCTCTCTTTCTTCAGGTATCTTTCCCTCCTCATTTAAACATGCCATCATAACCCCTTTACTTAAAAAGCCATCCCTGGACCAGAACTGCACTGCTAACTACAGACCTGTCTCTAACCTTCCTTTCATCTCTAAACTCCTGGAACACCTGGTCCACTCCCATCTAATAAGCTATCTCTCAGATAACTCTCTTCTTGACCCTCTACAATCTGGTTTCCGCTCCTTACACTCCACTGAAACTGCCCTCACTAAAGTCTCTAATGATCTACGAACAGCTAAATCCAAAGGTCACTGCTCCTTGCTGATTCTCCTGGATATCTCTGCCGCATTTGACCCTGTGGATCACCAGCTCCTCCTCACTATGCTCCGCTCTATAGACCTCAAGGACACTGTTCTCTCCTGGTTCTCCTCCTACCTCTCTGACCGCTCCTTCCTTTTGCTGGCTCCTCTTCCTCTCCTCATCCCCTTGCTATCGGGGTCCCGCAGGGCTCAGTACTAGGCCCCCTCGTCTTCTCTCTATACACTGCCCCTATTGGACAAACAATCAGCAGATTTGGGTTTCAGTATCATCTCTATGCTGAAGACACCGAATTATACAGTTCTTCCCCTTACATCACCCCTACCCTAATACAAAACACCAAGGATTGTCTGTCCGCTGTCTCTAACATCATGTCCTCCCTCTATCTTAAACTGAATCTCTCTAAAACTGAACTTCTTGTGTTTCTCCCCTCTACTAACCCAACTCTACCTAACATCGAAATTACCTTGGATGGTTCAACCATAACCCCCAAGCAGCAAGCCCGCTGCCTTGGGGTCATATTCGACACTAACCTTTCCTTTACTCCCTATATCCGATCACTCACCCGCTCTTGTCACCTGCATCTTAAAAACATCTCCAGAATCCGACCTTTTCTCACATTTGAAACTGCTAAAATTCTTACTGTTCCGTTCTACAAATTACCTAAGACTAACATCCCCCATAATCCGAACCTCGCACCTCCGTCTCCAAGACTTCTCTCGTGCTGCACCAGTTCTCTGGAATGCTCTACCCCAGACGATCTGACTGATGCCTAGCCCACATGTCTTCAAGCGCGCTTTAAAAACCCATCTCTTTAACCCCTTAAGCCCCGCGGGTGGTTTGCACGTTAATGACCGGGCCAATTTTTACAATTCTGACCACTGTCACTTTATGAGGTAATTACTCTGGAACGCTTCAACGGATCCCCCTGATTCTGAGACTGTTTTTTCGTGACATATTGTACTTCATGATTGTGGAAAAATTTCTTCGATATCACTTGCGTTTATTTGTGAAAAAAACGGAAATTTGGCGAAAATTTTGAAAATTTAGCAATTTTCAAAATTTGAATTTTTAAGCCCTGAAATCAGAGCGATATGTCACACAAAAGAGTTAATAAATAACATTTCCCACATGTCTACTTTACATCAGCACAATTTTGGAACCAAAATTTGTTTTTGTTAGGGAGCTATAAGGGTTAAAAGTTGACCAGCGATTTCTCATTTTTCCAACAAAATTTACAAAACCATTTTTTTAGGGACCATTTCACATTTGAAGTCACTTTGAGAGGTCTTTATGACAGAAAATACCCAAAAGTGACACCATTCTAAAAACTGCACCCCTCAAGGTGCTCAAAACCACATTCAAGAACTTTATTAACCCTTCAGGTGCTTCACAGGAATTTTTTGAATGTGGAAGAAAAAAAATGAACATTTAACTTTTTTCACAAAAATGTTACTTTAGACCCAATTTTTTTTATTTTCACAGGGGTAACAAGAAAAAATGGACCCCAAAATTTGTTGTGCAATTTCCCCTGGGCACGCAGATACCCAATATTTGTGGAAAAAATACTGTTTGGGCGCACGGCAGGGCTCGGAAGGGAAGGAGCGCCATTTGACTTTTTGATTGTAAAATTTGCTTGAATAATTAGCGGACGCCATGTTGTGTTTGGAGAGCCCATGTGTGCCCAAACTTTGGAGCTCCCCCACAAGTGACCCCATTTTGGAAACTAGACCCCCCAAGGCACCTTTCTAGATGCATAGTGAGCACTTGGAACCCCCAGGTGCTTCACAAATTGATTCGTAACAATGAGAAAGTGAAAAAAAAAACACTTTTTCATTTTTATGAATAAATTTGTGAAGCACCTGAGGGTTCCAAGTGCTCACAATGCATCTAGATAGGTGCCTTGGGGGGTCTAGTTTCCAAAATGGGGTCACTTGTGGGGGAGCTCCAATGTTTGGGCACACAGCGGCTCTCCAAACGCAACATGGTGTCGCTAACAATTTGAGCCGATTTTCCGTTAAATTTGTTAGAGGACACCATGTTGCATTTAGAGAGTCCCTGTGTGCCCAAACATTGGAGCTCCCCCACAAGTGACCCCATTTTGGAAACTAGACCCCCCAAGGCACCTATCTAGATGCATAGTGAGCACTTGGAACCCCCAGGTGCTTCACAAATTGATTCGTAACAATGAAAAAGTGAAAAAAAAAAACACTTTTTCATTTGTATGAATCAATTTGTGAAGCACCTGAGGGTTCCAAGTGCTCACTATGCATCTAGATAGGTGCCTTGGGTGGTCTAGTTTCCAAAATGTGGTCACTTGTGGGGGAGCTCCAATATTTGGGCACACAGCGGCTCTCTAAATGCAACATGGTGTCCGCTAACAAATTTAACGCAAAATTGTCTCAAATTGTTAGCGACACCATGTTGCGTTTGGAGAGCTGCTGTGTGCCCAAACATTGGAGCTCCCCCACAAGTGACCCCATTTTGGAAACTAGACCCCCAAGGCACCTTTCTAGATGCATAGTGAGCACTTGGAACCCCCAGGTGCTTCACAAATTGATTCGTAATAATGAAAAAGTGAAAAAAAAAACACTTTTTCATTTTTACGAATCAATTTGTGAAGCACCTAGGGGATCCAAGTGCTCACTATGCATCTAGATAGGTGCCTTGGGGGGTCTAGTTTCCAAAATGGGGTCACTTGTGGGGGAGCTCCAATGTTTGAGCACACAGGGACTCTCTAAATGCAACATGGTATCCGCTAACAAATTGAATGGAAAATCGGCTCAAATTGTTAGCGGACGCCACATTGCGTTTGGAGAGCCCCTCTGTGCCCAAACTTTGGAGCTCCCCCACAAGTGACCCCATTTTGGAAACTAGACCCCCCAAGGCACCTTTCTAGATGCATAGTGAGCACTTGGAACCCCCAGGTGCTTCACAAATTGATTCGTAATAATGAAAAAGTGAAAAAAAAAACACTTTTTCATTTTTATGAATCAATTTGTGAAGCACCTGGGGTTCCAAGTGCTCACTATGCATCTAGATAGGTGCCTTGGGGGTCTAGTTTCCGAAATGGGGTCACTTGTGGGGGAGCTCCAAAGTTTGGGCACACAGGGACTCTCCAAATGCAACATGATATCCGCTAACAATTTGAGCCGACAATTTGTTAGCGGATATCATGTTGCATTTGGAGAGTCCCTGTGTGCCCAAACATTGGAGCTCCCCCACAAGTGACCCCATTTTGGAAACTAGACCCCCCAAGGCACCTATCTAGATTCATAGTGAGCACTTGGAACCCCAGGTGCTTCACAAATTGATTCATAAAAATGAAAAAGTGTTTTTTTTTTCACTTTTTCATTTTTACGAATCAATTTGTGAAGCACCTGGGGGTTCCAAGTGCTCACTATGCATCTAGAAAGGTGCCTTGGGGGGTCTAGTTTCCAAAATGGGGTCACTTGTGGGGGAGCTCCAAAGTTTGGGCACAGAGGGGCTCTCCAAACGCAATGTGGTGTCCGCTAACAATTTGAGCCGATTTTCCATTCAATTTGTTAGCGGATACCATGTTGCATTTAGAGAGTCCCTGTGTGCCCAAACATTGGAGCTCCCCCACAAGTGACCCCATTTTGGAAACTAGACCCCCCAAGGCACCTATCTAGATTCATAGTGAGCACTTGGAACCCCAGGTGCTTCACAAATTAATTCATAAAAATGAAAAAGTGTTTTATTTTCACTTTTTCATTTTTACGAATCAATTTGTGAAGCACCTGGGGGTTCTAAGTGCTCACTATGCATCTAGATAGGTGCCTTGGGGGGTCTAGTTTCCAAAATGGGGTCACTTGTGGGGGAGCTCCAATGTTTGGGCACACAGGGGCTCTCCAAACGCAACATGGCGTCCGCTAACAATTTGAGCCGATTTTCCATTCAATTTGTTAGCGGACACCATGTCACGTTTGGAGAGCCCGTGATGTGCCTAAACAGTGGAGCTCCCCCACAAGTGTCCCCATTTTGGAAACTATACCCCTCAAGGATTTTATTAAGGTGTATAGTGAACATTTTGAACCCAGAGGTACGGCACATTATTTGTTTACATTAGGTCATCATATTGAATAAGTTGTCATTATTCTTGAGCGCAAGTGCTCGCTACTTGAGTTTGCATCGGGTACTCAGGTATGCACCATGTACAGCGTGTGCTCGAGTGACATGCTCGAGTCCCTGCTCCGCATGTTTCACGGTTATTAGACACCCAAAAAAAAACATGCGGGGATCGCTCGTGCATGGCAGGCAATCCCCGTAAAGTTTTTTGGCCGCGAAGCATATGGGGCAGAGACTCGAGCATGTCACTCAAATACCCACGATACTCAATGCATACCAGAGCACCCGATGCAAACTCAAGTAGCGAGCACTTGCTCTCAACACTAGTCGCCATATCGTCATCTTTTCTTACTTTTGAAAAAAATCCCAACCCCAGCCCTAACCCTAGCACAACCCTAGCCCCAGCACAAGCCTAGCCCCAGCACAACCCTAGCCCCAGCACAACCCTAGCCCCAGCACAACCCTAGCCCCAGCACAACCCTAGCCCCAGCACAACCCTAGCCCCAGCACAACCCTAGCCCCAGCACAGCCCTAGCCCCAAACCCAGCCCTAACCCAATCCTAACCCAAGAGTTTATCTTTGACGCCGTTCCTTGTGCGGTATAAGTGATTAGACGACTTTATTCTTCGGGTCGGTGTGATTACAGCAATGCCAGAATCATATGGGGTTTTTATGACTGACAGCTGTCACACACTAAAAGACGCATTTTTTGTAAAATCTAGTTTTTGCATCGCCATATTTTGAGAGCTATAATTTTTCCAGATTTTGGCAGACAGTCATGTGACGGCTCGTTTTTTGCGGGATGACTTGACGTTGTTATTGGTGCCATTTTCAGGCACGTGACATTTTTTGATCGCTTTCTATTCCGATTTTTGGGAGGCAGAATAAACAAAAACCAACAATTCAGGAATTGTTTTTTTTTTTTTTTTTTCATTCTGTTCCACGTGTGGTAAAATTGATGAGGCAGCTTTACTCTTCGGGTCAGTACGTTTACAGCGGTACCACATTTGTATCATTTTTCTATGTTTTGGCGCTTATACACAATAAAAGCTATTTTATAGAAAAAAATATTTTTTAGTATCACTTTATTCTGAGAGCTATAACTTTTTTATTTTTCGGCTGATGGAGCTATATGGCGGCTTGTTTTTTGCGGGACGAGATGACGTTTTCAGCGGTATCATTTTTATTTATATGCGTCTTTTTGATCGCGTGTTATTCCACTTTTTGTTTGGTGGTATGGTGATAAAGCATTGTTTTTTGCTTGGTTTTTTTTTTTTTACCGTGTTCACTGAAGGGGTTAACTAGTGGGACAGTTTTATAGGTCAGGTTGTTCCGGACGCGGCGATACCAAATATGTGTACTTTTATTGTTTTTTTTTTTATTTTTTTTATAATAATATTTATTGATGGGTACATTATATTTTTATTTTTGGTGTATTATTTTTTTTATTTTTTTATAATATTTTTGCACATTTTTTTTTTTTTTTTTTTTTTTTCCACTTTCACACAGTTTATACACTTTATTACTTTGTCCCACTCTGGGACTTTCACTTTTTTTTTTCTGATCGCCTGCATGGCACAGGAATGGAGCACCATCCCTATGCCATGAAGGCTGTCAGAAGTGCACAGTGTGAAGATTGCTTGGAGATGCACTGCGCATGTCCAAGCAATCTTCCTGCTCTCTGGTGACCCGGATGTTGTCATGACGACATCGGGTCGTCATGGCAACACCCGGGAAGCCTTTGCAGACTGCGCTGGAAGCCGGAAGAGGAGGTGAGTATCGCCGATCACCTCCCCTTGCCCCCGCAATGCCGCGATCGACTTCGATCGACTTCGATCGCAGCATCGCGGGGGTTAATGTGCTGGGAGCGGTGCGTGACCGCTCCCTGCACATAGTACCGGGTGTCAACTGTGACAATCAGCTGACACCCGGCGGCGATCGCGCCCGCACAGCCTGTGTGCGCGCGCGATCGCGATGACGTACTAGTACGGGTCTGGCTCTTAAGTCCCAGGGCACAGACGCGTATTAGTACGTCAGATGTTATTAAGGGGTTAAACAAGCCGACCACCTCAACTACTCAGTAAACTAACTTTCCCCTGTTCCCTCCTTCTAAATATTATTCAGAATCTGCTCCCTACTCTTCATTTGTCTCCTCACCCTCCATGCACAAGATAACTGCACTCGATACTTGATTATTGCACTTATACATACGGGCTGATGACCGGATCATGCAGCTTTATATGAAAATCCCTATTTATTATAATTGTCAGACCTGAAATAACAAGCACTTTGCACCTATTGTGTCCCCCCATTCCCTTGTAGATTGTAAGCGTGCGAGCGGCCGGACCCTCGCTCCTAATGTAACTGTTTAAACTGTCTTACCTTGTATTGAATTTATTGTCTGTACCTGTCCCCGCTTAATTGTAAAGTGCTGCGGAATATGCTGGCGCTATATAAATGAAACGTATTATTATTATTAGGAATTGGGTACAGTGTAGTGGTGAACGCAATAGTTTAGGATAGAAACAGTTACTGTGTTTAGCAATAGCTGCAGAGCAGGAGGAGCCGGGGTAGTTACCAGGAGGTTTAGAGACTGCAGCAGGGGAGTAACGGGGAAGTCTGCCCAGCAACCGAAGGAGGATTGGTGATTGGCTCAGTCAAAAGGGGAGGAGATTAGGCCAGGGCGGAGTAAAGGTTTTTCCTATCAGTTAGTTCTAGTGATGGGTAAAATGTGATTTTTTGGTGAGCCGGCTCTTTTGGATCGGCTCACCAAAAAGAGCCGGCTCTTTTGGCTCCGAAAACGGCTCTTCATTTCCTATTACCTTTGGCTTTAAATTTGAAGCCAATTTGAAGCCAGATTCTGGTATGTTTTAACCCATGATTAGTAAAAATCTACACATGTGCCAATTTATGACATAAAACAGAATAGTTTCCAGAATAACCAGATTTTACATTATTTGCTGTAAAAACTTTAACAAACACAAAATGAACATGCAAAATACCAACAAGATACTAATTATCAGTGCCACATTGTAAAGCTACCTTCACACTTGGCGAGTTCGCTGTGGGCTGTCTGCTGCAAACAGTCTGCAGCAAAACTGCAGTGTGAACTGTGGCATCTGCATCCAGGCGGATTTAGAGAAGGAATTTGCTGCGGAATTCACCCGTCCATTGACTGCAATGAATTTCGCATATCGGATATTCTGCACATATTGACATGCTGCTGCTGAAGCCAATTTCACACCTCATGTCAGATTCTGAATTTTTCCACGAAGTGAGAATGTGTTTTGGATAAAAACCATTGCCACTGTTGGCTTCTGTAAATGCCATGGCATGTCCACGCTGATGATCTGCATGGAAACTCCGCTGCAAATCCACAAAGTGTGAAGGCAGCCTAAAATTGTCTTTAGGGCCCATTGGATAGATAAACTGAGTGCCATAGCTTGGATGGACTGATTCAGTTTATTTCCTCTGTTATTATCTGTTTTTTTGGTGTCCCATCAAGGACCAATGTCTTTTGCCATCACTAATATAATGTCATTAAAGGGGTTGGATCACATGGGCATTAGTGCCATTAATTGAAGAGAACTTTTTACAATAGGTTTATTCTCCATATACTTATTTTAAAAATTCTGCTTCAATCCTGCTGGTATTCCATAAAAACCTATGGAACTGTTTACATGGGTTTCCATGGAAGTTGTCCTGTGCCGGAGCCCTATTCAGCAAAAGACACACAGGATGCGACCATGTTGTCGGCCAGCGCTCGCTGACTGACCGCATGGACCATGCAGCACCCGAGCCTGCGATCCAGTGATGCTCAATCCAGCCATGGTATGTTTGCAGAGGAGATCCTTATCTGCCCTGCCCATATGCATCGCTGGATCATTTGTTCTCTTCCATTCAAGTGAATGGGAGAGAACAAGGGACGCACATTTACATCCGCTGTTTCTCCCTCGCTCAGCGAGGATTTACAAGCTGGCGGTAAATAGCTATAATCAGGCTAAATCCAGATGTCAGTGTTCCTTTAATAAAGTGCCTGACTGCCTGCCTGCTGCTTGTCACAGATTGGAGGGGGGCGGGGCTGTGAGTCAGTGCTATGTGCGGCAGCAGGAGGAGCAGGCATTCTCAGGATCAGAGTGACTACTGCCGGGAGGGAGGGGCCAGAGGGGAGGGGCCAGAGGGGAGGGAGGGGCGGGGCTGTGAGTCAGTGTTATGTGCGGCAGCAGGAGGAGCAGGCATCCTCAGGATCAGAGTGACTACTGCCGGGAGGGGAGGGGAGGGGTGGGGCGGGGCCAGAGGGGGGAGGGGCGGGGCCAGAGGGGAGGGAGGTGAGGGAGGGGCGGGGTCAGAGGGGAGGAAGGGGTGGGGCCAGAGGGGAGGGAGGGGTGGGGCCAGAGGGGACTGACTGTGGAACGTGAACTGGCAAAGAGCCGTTTAAATTTCAATTGGCTCCCTGCCAGGAGCCGACTCATATGATTCACTATAAAGAGCCGGCTCTTAGAGCCGGCTCGTTCAGGAGCTACCCATCACTAGTTAGTTCTGAGGGAGGGATGTAACAGAGCAGTAGCTGGAGGTCCAGGGGGCACAGAAACCCGGTCCCACCAGCAGCAGAGGAACGTTAGTCAGGAACTCTAAAACGACTTTCCCTTAATGTTCGGGGCCTATGGTCCACAGGAGTCAGCAGAGTAACTTGTCTCAAAATCTTCCCAGAAGGGGAAGTCGGACGGGGAATAGTACAGAGGAAATGGAACGGGACTCTAAAAACTGCGAGGGTCTCAGAGGCCAAAGAGGTCGACTATGGAAGGGACATCTCAGGAGAAACAGACGGTGAATATTAACATATGCTGTGCAATGAACTGTGAACCTGGAAAAGGATGCGTCCAATACTGCGTGTTCACTCATGGTGAAGTTGGACGGTTAAGTAAAGTTCTTTTTTATAAAGCGGAGTGGAAGTCCCCTATCGTGTGTGCGGCGGTTACTGAAGAGGGAAAACCGAAGACGGCAGAGATCTGCGACCAAAACGTGAGTGTTCTGCACCACACGCACAGCACAGGAGAATGGGGACATTTGTCTTTGTCAGGGAGCCAGGGTGTAGGAACACAACAGTCCCTCGCCACTACTACCACCCTCACAAAAAATGCATAGGCCTGATGTAATCCCAAGGAATCAAGAAGGTGTAGCTACAGTCACCACTGGCAGCACTGTGAGCGACAGCTGTAACTGCGCCCCGACACTGAGTGACGGTCGCTCTGTACTGATGCACTGCTGAGCCGGCTGTCAGTCTCAGTCCCGGGCGCAGGTACAGACGCCGCTCAGTGCTGCGTACGGTGACAGTAGCTACATTGGCGCCTGCATGACTGAAAGCCGGCGGCTTCCGGGTGCCGCACACTCAGTACAGCGGCCGGGCACCTCCCTAATGCTATTAACCAGCAGATTAACCCCATATGTGCATGTTACTGGCGATATCCAACCACACAGGTTCCCTGTAAGGAACAATGCACAATAAATGTAAATCACTACAAATCTGAGACCTCAGAGACGTGTAACATCTTATTCTGGTCGTGTCCGATACGAAACTCCTTCTATTCCCCCCTAACATGTAGACTGTGAGCAGGGCCCTCCCTTATATTGTACTATACTGATACCGGGGGGGGGGGGGACATCACCGCAGTAACCGCCCAGTGTGGGACGTCGGATCAGGGGACAGAGCACCACATCAGTCACCAGAACAGGAGTCCTGAGACCCCAACAAGCTCAGGAGGAACGACCCTTCATAGCCCTAATTACTGATCGGCCATTATGTCATGAAGCGATGAATCTTCCTAATATTTCTTCTGCGGTCGCCTTATGAGGCTTCATTGTCCTCCAAACACAATCGGAAATCTGCTGATTTATCCACAGAATCTAAAATCAAACGCTGCTGACAATCACTCTCCTGTGTGAGCGATGGGGGAGGGGAGCGGAGAAGACGAGACAGGGAGGGAGCGAGAACAGCAGCACAAAAGTTACATGTACAAGGCAAAAAAAGAGGAGAAAAGCCGAAAATGGGAGATTCATCATTACACGTCATCTACAGCGAACCTGGTGCAAGAGGCCGGAGCTCCTCCATTATCACCTCCTGGTACCGATCCTGGTGTCCTTCTAGATACTCCCACTCCTCCATGGAGAGATAGACAGCGACGTCCTGACACCTTATAGGAACCTGACAACAACGACACCGTCATCATCCAGAATCCTCCAGTGCTGTCCTGTATAATGTCCCAGCAGTCACCTCTCCGGTCATCACCCAGAATCCTCCAGTGCTGTCCTGTATAATGTCCCAGCAGTCACCTCTCCGCTCATCACCCAGAATCCTCCAGAGCTGTCCTGTAAATGTCCCAGCAGTCACCTCTCCGGTCATCACCCAGAAGCCCCCAGTGCTGTCCTGTATAATGTCCCAGTAGTCACCTCTCCGCTCATCACCCAGAATCCTCCAGTGCTGTCCTGTATAATGTCCCAGCAGTCACCTCTCCGGTCATCACCCAGAATCCTGCAGTGCTGTCCTGAATAATGTCCCAGCAGTCACCTCTCCGGTCATCATCCAGAATCCTCCAGTGCTGTCCTGTATAATGTCCCAGCAGTCACCTCTCCGGTCATCACCCAGAATCCTCCAGTGCTGTCCTGTATAATGTCCCAGCTGTCACCTCTCCGGTCATCGCCCAGAATCCTCCAGTGCTGTCCTGTATAATGTCCCAGCAGTCACCTCTCCGGTCATCACCCAGAATCCTCTAGTGCTGTCCTGTATAATGTCCCAGCAGTCACCTCTCCGCTCAGCAGCTGAATCATCTTGTTGCTGAGCTCTAGGATCTTCTTCTTCCTCCTCTCATGTATCGGGGGGTGCGGGGGAGGCTCTGTGATGGGGCCCGGGCTCCGCCCTCCTGACTCCTGGAGATGGATGATGGGAGTCACACCCTCCCCTGGTGTCTTCCTCACTATTGTGTAATCCTGTGTATAGAGAGAGACACTTAAGTAGAATTCCTTCCCGACTCCAGATCTGACAATCGGTAGAAATCCCGGGATCAATAACCGTCTCCAGTAATCTGGGGCCATAACCTGGAATATTATCACACTCAGGACAGACATCCAGGCCCCTTTACAGCTCTTATAGGGAATCCCCATGACAACTCCTCCTGGCAGAGAGCTGCACACAATCACTGCTCTTACAGTAAAGAATCCTTCTCTTCCTCTTCTGGATTTCCTCTTCCCGATGTCGGACTTGTTACATAACACAATAAAGCTGATAGAAATGTAGAGGAGTTACCTCTCCGCTCAGCAGGGAGATGATTTCCAGGGTGAAGTGTAATAATCTTCTGGTGGTCTCGTCCTCGTCCATCCTCGGGGTCATTCAGGAGAAGGAGGGATGAGCACTGGATCAGCTGGAGGGATCTCGTCCTGCCGGCGTCTTCATGATAAAGGAGAAGATGGAGATCACAGGGGACGATATAACGACAATCACTGAATTCTGCCACAAATATCCGACATTTATCAGGAAGAATCTGGAGGAAAAACCACAAACTCCACCGCGGCCTCCTCCACCGATCTGACCGCTCATTATCAGCCTCGTAGGAGGACGGTCACCGTGGTAACTACACAGCCAGCGGAGGACGGTCACCGTGGTAACTCCACCTCCAGCGGGGGACGGTCACCGTGGTAACTCCACCTCCAGCGGGGGACGGTCACCGTGGTAACTCCACCTCCAGCGGGGGCGGTGAGGTGAGGAGGAGCCGCTGCACATCCCCCATACAACACTGAGGAGCCGCAGTCACATGGAGCAGGAGCCTCCACAGGAACAGCTCTGATCTCACCCCACACTCTCCTCTCACAGATTCACCACAAACCCTCCCTGTAATCTCACCGGAATGGCGGGAAGCGGAAACCTGCTGCTGGCTGATACCAGAGAGCAAGAGCTGCGCACAACCAGGACGGAGCTGCTGCACTGAGAGCGGGAGGACCTGTGGTGACGTCACCGCCATGTGATCAGGGGGCGGGGCTTAGCAGTGAGAGCTCCGGTTGGTGATTGGCTCCAGCAGTGTGACGTGTTTTATCCCTTTTCTTCTATTGCTTTTTCTCCTCAGGTTTTGCAGCACACAGTTTACGCCTCAGACCCTCACTGCCGCCAGCCCCGCTCCACCTCAGACCCTCACTGCCACCAGCCCCGCTCCGGCTCAGACCCTCACTGCCACCAGCCCCGCTCCGCCTCAGACCCTCACTGCCGCCAGCCCCGCTCCACCTCAGACCCTCACTGCCTCCGGCCCCGCTCCGCCTCAGACCCTCACTGCCGCCAGCCCCGCTCCGCCTCAGACCCTCACTGCCGCCAGCCCCGCTCCGGCTCAGACCCTCACTGCCGCCAGCCCCGCTCCGCCTCAGACCCTCACTGCCGCCAGCCCCGCTCCGCCTCAGACCCTCACTGCCGCCAGCCCCGCTCCGCCTCAGACCCTCACTGCCGCCAGCCCCGCTCCGCCTCAGACCCTCACTGCCGCCAGCCCCGCTCCGGCTCAGACCCTCACTGCCACCAGCCCCGCTCCGCCTCAGACCCTCACTGCCGCCGTCCCCGCTCCGCCTCAGACCCTCACTGCCGCCGGCCCCGCTCCGGCTCAGACCCTCACTGCCGCCGGCCCCGCTCCGGCTCAGACCCTCACTGCCGTCGGCCCCGCTCCGGCTCAGACCCTCACTGCCGCCGGCCCCGCTCCGGCTCAGACCCTCACTGCCTCCGGCCCCGCTCCGGCTCAGACCCTCACTGCCTCCGGCCCCGCTCCGGCTCAGACCCTCACTGCCTCCGGCCCCGCTCCGGCTCAGACCCTCACTGCCTCCGGCCCCGCTCCGGCTCAGACCCTCACTGCCTCCGGCCCCGCTCCGTCTCAGACCCTCACTGCCTCCGGCCCCGCTCCGGCTCAGACCCTCACTGCCTCCGGCCCCGCTCCGGCTCAGACCCTCACTGCCTCCGGCCCCGCTCCGGCTCAGACCCTCACTGCCTCCGGCCCCGCTCCGGCTCAGACCCTCACTGCCTCCGGCCCCGCTCCGGCTCAGACCCTCACTGCCTCCGGCCCCGTTCCGGCTCAGACCCTCACTGCCGCCGGCCCCGCTGCGGCTCAGACCCTCACTGCCGCCGGCCCCGCTGCGGCTCAGACCCTCGCCTCGCTCGGGCTCAGACCCTCGCCGCCGCCAGCCCCGCTCGGGCTCAGACCCTCGCCGCCGCCAGCCCCGCTCGGGCTCAGACCCTCGCCGCCGCCAGCCCCTCTCCGGCTCGGACCCACTGGGAGCCCTACTCCTGAAGGTGCAGGTGTGAGAGGGGAGCGCTGGACGCCGGATCTGTGAGGCACGCTGACACATTCAAAACCCGGAGGACCGGAGAGTGAGAGCCCATTGTGGTTGGGGATCCAGCAACAAACGTGGCGGCCATCTTCTCTCCCCTGCTACACACTTGCACAGCCCTGTGCACCGCGGCCCAGCACTGTCCTCTACAGACTCTGCTTTACCCACAGATTACACTGGCTCTGCTCCTGTGTGTTGGACTCTGATCCCCGTTGCTGTCGGGACCTCTCAGCACCTTGCTATATCTGTGCCGTCCATCTGGGATAATAAGAGAAGCCGCTACTTTTATGATTTTTTTTTTTTTTGCTTCATTATATGTGAGGAAACGAGAGAGATTCTGACTAGTAATATACAGTATCCTCACTCTCTCCTGCATCCAGAATTAACCCTTCAATACACAGAAACCTCCCATCTCTCCTAAATAGACCAAGGGAGACATCTAGTGGTTATTCCAGGATCTTTACAAAAATCTATTTTTCTGAGTGAAACACAAAAACCCCTGCCTTGCAAAGGTAGGGGGAATCTTATCATAAGATATCAAACTTAAAGATGTAACAATCCCCCCCTTCTATTATCTACACGTTGGGGAGCGTGACTGGTGTCATGTTATTATTTTTCTTTTTTCAAAACTAAATTGAATATTTCATAATGGTCAAAATTGGTAATAAGGCCTCGGGCGCAACCTCTGGGTCAATTACTTCTCTCACTCAATATGACATGAACAAATACCTCAAAAAACAACAAGCTAAATCTACTACATCTAAACCTAAGTCCCAGCAACCTTCAGATTTGCATTCTCAATATGACTCTGATTCTGAACCGGAAAGTGACGCAGATGACTGCGGATCTACAAATGATCATCCAGTATCTCGCTCCTTCATTAAAAGGATACTTGCTAAATCATTAGAACCTATTGTGAAGGACCTCACCGACATAAAACAAGAAATGACGCAAATAGGTCAGAGAGTAGATTCTCTAGAAACTACCCATTCTACTGTAATACAACAATCTAATGCTTCATTAACCTGCATTCAAAATCAAGAAGGCCAAATGAATCAAATATATTCCATCCTAGAAGATCACGAAAATAGAGAAAGACGAAACAATCTTCGCATAAAAGGCCTCCCTGAATCGGTAGCAACTGAAGCAATAAATCCAACACTCATAGAAATATTTCTCAAGATTTTGAATTCTGACAATCCTAACATTGAAATAGTGAGAGCGCATAGAGCCCTGAGGCCCAGACCCAAGCCAGGAGATCCACCACGTGACGTCATTTGTCGATTCTTGGACTTTCGCATCAAAGATCTATTATTAAGGACAAGCGAATCCAAGCTAGGACCTCGACTGAGATCTAAGATGCTTGTAAAGAACTCGGAATCACTTTTGAAAAATACCCAGATCTGGAAGCATCCAATTCTGCATCTTCCTTGAATCCCCTATTTCTACCCACATCTTGGAGTGTCTTCTCGCCTACCAAGTCGCAACGATCCAAACGCAAACTAACAAAGCACTCTTCTATCTCTAAGGACAGCGAAGCCGGCTGAACCAAAGTTCTTCTTGCCAGACTTAATTAGTCCTCAGTCATTATAACTTCTGTTTTGGATTCCTATAATTGGTTGACTGTTCAAACTTATGAACCTTTTACTTATTTAGCCATTAATCTAATGCTGAATAGGGTGCAATTTGTTGATGTTTCCCTGCACCCTGGCATTACGAGTCAAAAGACTGTTATACTAATTCTCAGTAACGAACTGCTTGTTGAAGTCCAAGGACTATTCTTTTTTATTTTCTCTATTTTTCTGCTTCCCTGTTGAGTGAGGCCCAATTGGTGAGGTTTTCTTTGCCAATTGACATCTTACGCTAAAAGAACCGCCTTACTTGTTCCTTAAGCTCTGTGTGTTAGCTCCAACTGGAGTCCTCTGCAACAGGTCTGTCCCTGCATCTTTAATGTTACCCTTAGCTTTAGTTGCAGCGACGGGCTCGCCTTTACAAGATCATATGTAAATGATCATACACAGAGCTTATTGCACTGACACCATCACGCCCCCCTTCCTACTGTTCGTAATACAATGCTATATTTTATAGTACTGTTATTTGTATTTACAAATACTTTTTGTACCTCTCTTGTTGATACTGTTCTAATGACACTATATCTCTACAATTTTCCATCTCTCCTATCCCTTCTCTTCCCACTAATACTTCTAAGGATAAACTTCCACGTTCCAACACCGCCCCCCCATGGATTCCAGACAAGGAAATATCAAACTAGCGAACTTTAATTCCCATGGCCTCAATTCACCTATACCAAGATCCCAAACATTAGACAGATTTAGAAAGGAAAACTTCAATATTCTTCTCATACAAGAAACACATTTTCAATCAGAGAAACTCCCCACCTTTGAAAAAGCTTATTATAACCAATGGTATCACGCCACTACACCTCAAAAGAGATCTCGAGGAGTGTCAATAGCTTTTGCCAAGGACACACCTTTCTTCTGAACGATTCTCTAATCGACTCAGAGGGGCTATTTATTTTTGTGAAAGGCCTTTTGGCAGGCACCCTGGTAACAATCGGTAACTTATATGCTCCAAATAAAAAAACAAATCAAATGGATTATTTCCAAACTGAATAAATTCCGCTCTTTTATGGATGGTATTCCAATCATCGGAGGAGACCTTAATATACCCATGGATCCCTCTTTAGATTCTTCCTCAAAAAAAATGCCAAGTTTCCTACCGAGATCTAGCTAGAATAAAAAAATCACTCCATACCCCATCACTTATAGATATTTGGCGATACTTCCTTCTGATTTAGACTATACATACTTTTCTCATTCTCACAATTCCTACCATAGGATTGACTATGTCTTCCTTCCAAGGCCCTTACTACCAAGAGCTTTAAAGGCAGAAATACTTCCATCGGTTCACTCGGACCACTCAATAGTCTCAGTTTGTTTTTCAATCTCCAAACCCTATTCTATTTATCGCACATGGAGATTAAATGAATCATAAATCAGTGGTCAGAAGTGAGCTGATTTCCATATCTTCCTTTCTAAATAAACAGAGAAAAAAAAATTCACAAGACCTTTATGAAGAAATAGCCAAACTAGAACTAGAGCATAAAAGAACTCTTCTACATCAAAGTTTGGAGGCTTTCACAGCCAAACGCCTACAATTAACAGACCTGCTAAACAGTCTGCAAAAATGTACTTTAACTGGAAAAATCGCATATTTGTGTATGGCGATAAGACTTCTAAATTTATGATGTCGTTAATCAAATCAAGACAAGCTAAAACCTATATCCACTCTTTAAAAACCCCTAATGGCCAAAGTACAACAGACTACAATAAGATTTCCTCAGAATTCTTAAAATATTACTCTAACCTGTACAATCTCCACCCAGACGAACCTCTTCCAAACATAGAGAAAAAACGCTCAGACATTCAATCCTTTTTAGCTACACTTAATTTGCCGAAACTATCCCCGGAACAACAGGCATTTCTATCCAAACCATTCGACATTAAAGAAGTCCGCTCCATTCTGTCAAATAGCTCCAAGGGAAAAGCTCCTGGCCCAGATGGTCTTCCTATCTTGTACTACAATACCTTCTCCAAGATCTTAGAACCTCATTTCACGAAAATGTGTAACAAGGTGCTCCAGGGCGAACCTTTCCCTCCCCAATCTTTGGAAGCCTATATATCCCTTATTCATAAGGAAGGCAAGGATCCAGAACTCTGTAGCAATTACAGACTGATTTCTCTACCAAACGTAGATCTTAAAACTTCTGCAAGCATGCTTGCAAAACGCATTGCAGAATTCCTACCTAACTTAATCTCATCTCGGATCAGGCAGGCTTCATTAAAGGTAGGGAGGGTAAGGGCAATGCTTGGCGGATCCTTCACCTGACACAATACTCTATTTACCACAAGCTTCCCTTGGTACTTTTAGGTACTGATGCAGAGAAAGCTTTTGACAGAGTGGATTGGAACTTCCTACAAGAAACTCTTAATTGCTTTAATTTCCCTCCATTAGTAACATCAGCCATTCTCCAAATGTATTCTCACCCCTTGGCCATAATTAAACTTAATAACTCCCTGACTAAACCATTTACTATACATAATGGAACAAGGCAAGGCTGGCCTCTCTCACCATTGTTATTCATTATGGTAATGGAACCCTTGATCAAATCCATTAATCTCTGTGATGACATAATTGGTGTTAAACTTCAGGGACTACATCACAAAACCATGGCCTTTGCAGACAATCTCCTAATCACTATGATGCAGCCACACAAAGGCCTACCAGCCCTTATGCAGATCCTAGAGAGATATGGCTCCCTGTCTAATTTTAAAATAAATTTAACCAAATCTGAGGCCTTAGGAATAAACATACCCGTATACACTCTAACTCACCTGAAATCACGATACCCCTTCCGCTGGCCAGACAAATACATTTCCTATTTGGGCATTAAGATAAGTGCATCCCAAAAAAACCTCTACAATCTAAATTATAAACCACTTCTCTCATTAATAACAGAACATACCAAAAAATGGAAAGCCCCTTACCTCTCCTGGATGGGCAGAAAAAAATTAATAAAAAACATCCTCTTACCCAAATTCATCTACCTTTTCCAAATGCTACCCATTACGCTTTCAAAAGCATTTCTAACTGAAACTAACTCTTCCTTCTTTAACTACATTTGGAATAAACACCGTTCGAGACTTAACTCGCATACTCTTTCAATGCCTAAAACTTTAGGTGGCATGGGAGCCCCCAACATCCATAACTACTAGTTAGCGGCCGTACTTTCTAGAACTATTGAGTGGATCAGGAACCCAAAAGAGAAACCCTGGCTCTCTGTAGAGGAACACATATCCCCCATACCTCTACGCTCAGTTATTTTTTCACCCTCTACTTTAATACATGAAAACACTTTTCACAACCTCCTCACTCGTACGGTGGTTAAATGTTGGAAATCAGTAGTAGACTTTTTCGCCCCTGCCCTTTCTCCATTAGCTCGAGTATCAGATTTTATCTCTCTAATCTTTAAAAAATTCACATTAGATCCCACAAAAAGGAACTTAGACACCTCTCCCCTTATAGACCAATTATTCAATGAAGGCACCTTTATTTCCTTTCAAGATACGAAGACATTACCTACATCCATTACAAGTCTTTAAAGAAGACTCTACACCAGATCATGATTAAAGGGGATCTCTCCAGATCACTTACTTCTTATGAAACTATCTGTTCTCAGAAAGGACCTCCGAGGAAAACGCTTTCAACCCTTTACAGCATCTTACTCTCAAGAGATGTCCCACTGAAAAGAGCCTTCATATTAAAATGGGAAAAAGATCTTAACTGCTCCTTTACAGAGCCTCAAATCAAACACATTTACAAGTCCTTACACGGCCCCTCACAATGCGCTAAAGCCCAAGAAAATTCATACAAAATAATCACCCATTGGTACACCATTCCACTCCAGACCCACAAATGGTTTCCTACCACTCCAAATATATGCTGGCATAGGCGGATTATAATTAGGGCAATCCGGGCGACCGCCCGGGGCCCCGAGCCTGCAGGGGGCCCGCTCCTCCGGGCGGGGTGTCTAATGCCCGATTGCCCTCATTATATGTGCGGGCCACCGCAGCACATACCGGTAGCAGTGGCGGGAGGGGGGGCCCCGTACCGCTCTCCCAGCAGTGGCCGCCGCTACTTCTTCATCGGCCGGGCCAGCATTGCAGCAGTTAACTTCCCTGTGCTGGCCCGGCCGCGTCACTGCTAGGAGACACGGCCCTGTGCGCGGCCGTGTCTCCTAGCTTTGACGTCACGCAGTGCGTCCCGGCCTGCAGTGCTGCACCGGAGAAGAGAGAGAGCAGGCAGGAGGAATGGAGCCGGGGGATGGTGAGTGTGTATGTGTGTGTGTGCAGATGTGTGTGTGTGTGGGCAGGTGTGTGTATGGGCAGGTGTGTGTGTGTCTGTGTGGGCAGGTGTGTGTGTGTATATGTGTGGGCGTGGGCAGGTGTGTCTGTGTGGGCAGGTGTGTGTGTGGGCAGGTTAGAAAGTCTTGCCCTGTTGAACACTACACCTGACTTGAGGCCACCATCTCTTGGTTGTCCAATGTTCTTGCTTCTCTAGGGCTCTTCTCAGATATTCATTATACGAGCTCCCCAGAATACCAAAGCTAGGGTGGGTGACTGCGAGCCCTGGTGGTGGTCATAACTGCGGCCACCCAGGGGCAATACTCCATAACAACAATCCCCTGAGGTGGTGTAGGATGTAAGGACCTATTCACACTACATTCAGCGGTGCATTCAGGTCTTTACACAAGGCTTACAACTGAATCCCTGAAATTCAGGATTGTGCTGTCTGAAATGAGACATCTGAAAGCAGAGCAAATGGAGCCTAAAGATTCAGACTTTAGCCTCGGTTTGCTTTTGTTCAAATCGATGGCTATGTCAAGGCACATCTGAATGCCATTTTTCAGGGATTTAGATAGAAGCCTGGAAAGAGGAGATGAATGCATTGCAAAATTCAGTGTGAATAGGCCCTTATATCTGGAGTCTTGATATTGATGCCACATGCATTTTACTTGTTTTTAACTTAAAAAAAAATTACACACACACTATACATACACACAGATGTGTATGTGGGCATGTGTGTGTGCGCATGTGTGTGGGCAGGTGTGTGTGTGTGATGTGTAGTGTCGGCGTCCCTGCCTCCTGCTAGGCAGGGACGCCGTTCCCCTCACCTCTCTGCTTCGTGCCCGGCGGCTTCCTCCCGCTCTGCTGGCAGCGCGCGCTGCTTCCCGGCCTCTGTGCTTAGGGTGCGCGCGCTCCCCCTCTCTTAAAGGGGCCGCGCGCGCCATCCTAATGAGTCCCCGGCCAATGGCCGGAGGACCTCACCATATATAATGCACCTCCTCCAAAATGGAGGTGCCCAAGCAATGTTGTTGCAAAGCCTTTCAACTCTGCTTCAGCCCTCAGGTCCCGTTACCAGATACCTGCCAGTTACCTGCCAGATCTCTGCTTGATACCTACCTGATTCCTGTCTATCTGCTTGCATTCCTGCGGTCCGACAGTCTGCCTTCCAACACCTATCAGTCTGTCTATGGATCTGCCCGCCCGCTCACCTGGGAGCGCTCACCTGCTACCTGCCTGCTATCCTACCTGGAGGCTCTGCCGCCACTTGCCGTGACCACCTGCCTGTCCAGAGACTCCTGCCCGCTCACCTGGGAGCGCTCACCTGCTACCTGCCTGCTAGCCTACCTGGAGGCTCTGCCGTCACTTGCCGTGACCACCTGCCTGTCCAGAGACTCCTGCCCGCTCACCTGGGAGCGCTCACCTGCTAGCCTACCTGGAGGCTCTGCCGTCACTTGCCGTGACCACCTGCCTGTCCAGAGACTCTTGCCCGCTCACCTGGGAGCGCTCACCTGCTACCTGCCTGCTATCCTATCTGGAGGCAACTTGCCGTGACCACCTGCCTGTCCAGAGACTCTTGCCCGCTCACCTGCTACCTGCCTGCTAGCCTACCTAGAGACTCTTTCCCTGCTGTCACTTGCCGTGACCACCTGCCTGTCTAGAGACTCTTATCCTGCTGTCACTTGCCGTGACCACCTGCCTGTCTAGAGACTCTTACCCTGCTGTCACTTGCCGTGACCATCCGCCTGTCAAGAGACTGTCCCCGTCACTTGCCGTGACCTCCTGCCCTTCTACCCAGAGACTGTCCCCGTCACTTGCCGTGGTCTCCTGCCCTTCTACCCAGAGACTGTCCCTGTCACTTGCCGTGACTACCTGCCCGCCTTCCCTGGGAGCCACCCGCTTCCTTACAAGGACTGACCCTTTGTATAGTTGCTCTGAGGTTCTACCTCCCAGACCCGTTACAGTTTGCTCGGGCCATGGAACCCGGTGGCACCCAAGCTCCCTCGCTCTCGGACCTATGCCATGAACTGTCCCGTCAGAGGTCCCAACAGGAGTCCATCCTGAGCCACCTGCGTAGTGATAACTCCCGCCTGGACACACTGACTACATATTCGGGACCTGCTTCCAGTCGCACGACTCCTACCCCAGCAGCGTCGCTGCCCATCAATTCCATGGCATCTCTTCCCGGTCCCCGCCTCACCGCCCTGCCTCGTTTTGGCGGAGATCCCGGTCAGGCACGGGGCTTCATTAACCTGTGCACTCTGCACTTCGAACTGTTGGCACACCAGTTTTCCACCGACCGAGCCAAAGTAGCCTTCATCATGTCCCATCTCACGGGGGAGGCGCTGGCTTGGCTAAATCCTCTATGGGAGAGAGGGGACCCCCTGGTGTCCAACCTGCCAGCCTTTCTCACGGCTTTCCGGAAGGTCTTCGACGAACCAGGACGGAGGACCTCATCCGCCTCATCTCTGCTACGCCTCCGCCAAGGAAGTCTCACCGTGGGCCAATATGCCATACGGTTCCGTACCCTTGTTTCGGAGCTTGCCTGGGATAACGACGCCCTGGTGTCCGTCTTCTGGGAGGGTCTGTCCGGCCGTATTAAAGATGAACTCGCCGGTTTGGACATTCCTACCACTCTCGACGACTTAATTACACTTGCCACCCAGATTCACATCCGGTTCCAGGAGCGCACCAAAGAGGCCACCCGTGAGAGGAGGTTTCCACGCCTTGCCCCTGCCTTCCAGAGACCCGTCACTTCCTCCGTTACTCCCCCGGCGCACTCACCCGAGCCTATGCAGGTCGACCAGACCAAGATGGTCAAGACCCGTCAAGAATTACGCCGTGCCGAGGGGAGCTGCTTCTACTGTGGCAGTGAGGAGCACCGGATCCATTCCTGCCCGGAGAGGTCGGGAAACGCCTGTGTCTAGGATCGCTCAGAGAGGTCACCCTAGACAGAAATAAACCCTCTCCATCTCTAATGCTGTCGGTCTCTATCATCTGCGGGGAGAACCGTTATTTTGAACTGGCTCAACTTGACTCTGGAGCTGCCGGAAATCTCATTTCTCAGTCCCTGGTAGAGAAATAACGCATTCCCACCAAACCTCTGGCTGTACCCTTATCTGTCGCCGCCGTGGATGGGGGCCTCTTACCACATCCCATCCAACTCATCACCGAATCCATAACTCTGCAGGTGGGAATGCTGCACTCTGAGAGCATCTTCTTCCATGTTCTGCCTGGACTCTCTCACGCCCTCTTGCTAGGCCTACCGTGGCTCCAGAAACATGCACCCGTGCTTGATTGGCAGACCGGAGAAGTTCTTCGCTGGGGACAGGACTGCCATAAGACTTGTTTAGTTCCTGTTCATCCTGCTCGTCCTTCTCCTACCCCAGCCAATCTACCCGGCCTACCGGTTCCCTATTGGTCTTTTGCGGACGTCTTTAATAAAAGAGAAGCAGAGACATTACCCCCTCATAGACCATACGACTGCCCAATCGACCTGATGCCCGGCGCTACTCCTCCCCGTGGGCGTATTTACCCTTTGTCCGCTACTGAGACCCGGTCCATGTCTGAATATATTGAGGAGAATCTGGCCCGGGGATTTATCCGGAAACCTACCTCCCTGGCGGGAGCAGGCTTCTTCGTCAAAAAGAAGGACGGCTCACTCCGTCCCTGTATAGACTATAGAGGCCTTAACCAGATCACAGTGAAAAATAAATACCCCCTTCCGCTCATTCCTGAATTATTTGACTGTCTGAGGGGGGCTAGAATCTTCACCAAGCTGGACCTCCGTGGGGCGTATAATCTGGTCCGTATCCGTCAGGGGGATGAATGGAAGACGGCATTCAACACCCGGGACAGCCACTATGAATACCTTGTAATGCCCTTCGGTCTCTGTAACGCTCCCGCCGTCTTTCAAGAGTTGGTCAATGACATCTTCCGTGACCTTCTCTACTCCTGCGTGGTGGTGTACCTGGACGACATCTTGGTCTTCTCTCCGGATCTTCTCACTCACCGGAGGGACGTTCGTCAGGTCCTGCTCAGGCTCAGGCAGAACCACCTCTACGCTAAATATGAGAAGTGCCTCTTTGAGCAGACCTCGCTTCCGTTTCTGGGCTACATAATCTCTCAGACCGGCCTACGAATGGATCCTGAGAAACTGTCTGCCATCCTGAAGTGGCCCCGACCAGAGGGGTTGAAGGCTATTCAGCTGTTCCTGGGCTTCGCCAACTACTAACGCCTCTTCATTCCGCACTTCTCTTCCCGGACTGCCCCTATCTCGGCGCTCACCCGTAAAGGCGCTAATCCCAGAGAATGGCCGCCCGAAGCAGAGGAAGCCTTCCTTTCCTTAAAACAAGCTTTTTCTCCGCCCCTGTGCTGCATCGTCCGGACGGCAACAAACAATTCTTCCTAGAAGTCGACGCTTCCTCCTCCGGAGCCGGAGCGATACTTACCCAAAAGTCGTCTTCCGGAAGAATGGTAACCTGCGGCTTCTTCTCCAAACTCTTCTCCTCTTCTGAGCGCAATTATTCTATAGGAGACCGAGAATTGTTGGCCATTAAGCTGGCATTGGAGGAGTGGCGTTACCTGCTCGAGGGGGCTCTTCACCCGGTAATAATTTACACGGACCACAAGAACTTGGCTTACCTCCAGAGTGCCCAGAGACTTAACCCGCGCCAAGCTCGGTGGTCCTTGTTCTTCGCCGGCTTTAATTTCATTCTTCATTTTAGCCCGGCTGACAAAAACATCAAAGCTGATGCCTTGTCCCGATCCTTTTTGGTCTCTTATCTTGAGGAGGAGCCTAAACACATCATCGACCCCGCCAAAGTAATGCAGGTGGCCCCCGTGAATCTAAATCATCTTCCACCCGGTAAGACATTTGTAACTGTACCTGATCGTGGGAAGGTTCTACACTGGGGACACTCGTCCAAGCTAGCTGGCCACGTCAGAAAAAGACCCTCCAGCTTATTACCCGGCATTACTGGTGGCCTACCCTGCACAAGGACTTAATAGACTTTGTTTCAGCCTGTGTGTCCTGCGTCCGCAACAAGGTTCCGAGACATCTGCCAGCCGGCCGTCTCCTTCCTCTTCCTGTACCTGCTGTCCCGTGGCAGCATATAGCTATGGACTTTATAACGGACCTCCCTGTCTCTGCCGGTTGTACGGTCATTTGGGTGGTCGCTGACTGCTTTTCCAAGATGGCTCACTTTATTCCCCTGCCGGGTCTCCCGTCTGCATCAGAGTTAGCTAAAGACTTTATCCATCATGTCTTCCGTCTTCATGGTCTTCCTCTCCACATCGTATCCGACTGAGGGGTTCAGTTCACCTCTCGCTTTTGGCGAGCCATGTGTAAACTGCTGGGGGTCACCTTTTACTTTTCTTCTGCTTATCACCCACAGTCCAATGGCCAAGTAGAACGGATCAACCAAATTTTAACCAGCTTCCCTCGCACTTTGTTAATGCTCACCATTCCGACTGGGTGGATCTTTTAACGTGGGCCGAATTTTCCTACAATAATCACGAGAGCGAATCTTCCTCCAAATCCCTGTTTTTTGTAGTCTTCGGTCAGCACCTCGGATCCCGTTTCCCGTCTCCACCTCGGTGGACAATTCGGCTGCGGAATCTCTCGTTAACGAATTTTCCTCCATTTGGGAAAGTACCAGATCCGCACTTCTTCAGTCATCCGAGCGGATGAAAAAACAGGCTGACAAAAGACGTCTGGATCCACCACAATTCCGTCCTGGAGATAAGGTCTGGCTCTCGTCCAAATATGTCCGGCTCAAGATTCCTTCCTACAAGTTAGGGCCTCGGTTCATCGGTCCACTGGAAGTTATCAAACAAATCAACCCAGTGGCCTATAAATTGAAACTCCCGGCCAATTTGCGGATTCCTAACTCCTTCCATGTATCTCTACTCAAACCCGTGGTACTTAACTCTTTTTCCAAGTCTACAGGTACGCCTCCTGCTCTGGTTTCCGCTGAAAACGAGTTTGAGGTAGAGAACATTCTGGCCACCAAAAGGGTAAGAGGAAAGTCCTTTTTTATAGTGGATTGGAAGGGGTTTGGTCCTGAGGAGAGAACATGGGAGCCCCGGGAGAACATCCATGCCCCTCTCATCCTTGATAACTTTCTCTCTGGCCTAAAAAAGGGGGGGCCTAAAGGGGGGGTACTGTAGCGTCGGCGTCCCTGCCTCCTGCTAGGCAGGGACGCCGTTCCCCTCACCTCTCCGCTCCGTGCCCGGCGGCTTCCTCCCGCTCTGCTGGCAGCGTGCGCTGCTTCCCGGCCTCTGTGCTTAGGGCGCGCGCGCGCGCGCTCCCCCTCTCTTAATGGGGCCGCGCGTGCCGTCCTAAGAAGTCCCCGGCCAATGGCCGGAGGACCTCACCATATATTAGGCACCTCCTCCAAAATGGAGGTGCCTGAGCAATGTTGTTGCAAAGCCTTTCAACTCTGCTTCAGCCCTCAGGTCCCATTACCAGATACCTGCCAGTTACCTGCCAGATCTCTGCTTGATACCTACCTGATTCCTGTCTATCTGCTTGCATTCCTGCGGTCCGACAGTCTGTCTTCCAACACCTGTCAGTCTGTCTATGGATCTGCCCGCCCGCTCACCTGGGAGCGCTCACCTGCTACCTGCCTGCTAGCCTACCTGGAGGCTCTGCTGCCACTTGCCGTGACCACCTGCCTGTCCAGAGACTCCTGCCCGCTCACCTAGGAGCGCTCACCTGCTACCTGCCTGCTAGCCTACCTGGAGGCTCTGCCGTCACTTGCCGTGACCACCTGCCTGTCCAGAGACTCCTGCCCGCTCACCTGGGAGAGCTCACCTCCTACCTGCCTGCTAGCCTACCTGGAGGCTCTGCCGTCACTTGCCGTGACCACCTGCCTGTCCAGAGACTCTTGCCCGCTCACCTGCTACCTGCCTGCTAGCCTACCTAGAGACTCTTTCCCTGCTGTCACTTGCCGTGACCACCTGCCTGTCTAGAGACTCTTACCCTGCTGTCACTTGCCGTGACCATCCACCTGTCAAGAGACAGTCCCCGTCACTTGCCGTGACCTCCTGCCTTTCTACCCAGCGACTGTCCCCGTCACTTGCCGTGATCTCCTGCCCTTCTGCCCAGAGACTGTCCCTGTCACTTGCCGTGACTACCTGCCCGCCTTCCCTGGGAGCCACCCGCTTCCTTACAAGGACTGCCCCTTTGTATAGTTGCTCTGAGGTTCCACCTCCCAGACCCGTTACATGATGTCTGTCTGTCTGTGTGTGTGTGTGGGTAGATGTCATTGCGTGATGTCTGTTTGTATGTATTTTTGTGTTTCAAATGTGTTTATGCGTGTCTGTATATGTTTGTGTGTGTGCATGACTGCATGCGGCCTCCTGCTGAGTATAGTTGGCGCCGTGCGGCCTCCTGATGTCTCTGGGGGGGGCGCCGTGCGGCCTCCCGCTGTGTATAGATGGCTACGTGCGGCCCCCCGCTCTGTATAGATGGCTACGTGCGCCCCCCGCTGTGTATAGATGGCTATGTGCGGCCCCCCGCTGAGTAAAGATGTCACCATGCGGCCTCCTGCTGTGTATAGATGGCTACGTGCGGCCTCCCGCTGAGTATAGATGGCGCTGTGCGGCCTCCTGCTGTCTCTGGGGGGAGCGCCGTGCGGCATCTATACTCAGCAGGAGGCCGCACGTAGCCATCTATACACGTATACTCAGCAGGAGGCCGCACGTAGCCATCTATACACGTATACTCAGCAGGAGGCCGCACGTAGCCATCTATACGGCGCCATCTATACACAGCGGGAGGCCGCACGGCGCCATCTATACACAGCGGGAGGCCGCACGGCGCCATCTATACACAGCGGGAGTCTCAGTGCTTTGCAAGAGCAGTCAATAAATTCTGCTTGACTAATTCTGAGCACCATAAAGTCTGGTTTGCTTCTAACCTGCTGTCTTCATTTTCAGCTTGCTGAATTCTAACTCATTTACTGTCATTCGAGACGATGCCTTTGCTGGTCTCTTTCACCTTGAATACCTGTAAGTGCTCCACTTAATGTCATATTTTTGATTCTGTTCTTCTTCATCTTTTGGCATGTGCAATTGTATGAGCAAGTATTCATATGAATTTATGACCTACTTAAACCTTCGAGGACCTTAAATTTTATTCAATCAAATTTTTTTCCAGTTTAAAACTATGGGACATATATGTGCCTTTGTCCTCAAAGGGTTTTTAAAGGGGCTGCAAACATAAATACGAAAAAAATAATTCAATTAGTGCTTTTTGTGTTCATTTAATTTTTTTTATATACCTTGAAATTAAGCCCTACCCCATGGAATGAAGCCCTACCTACATGACATCTGAGAGCTACATGGATCCCGCTTGTGAGGTGCCTGTCCATCACTACTATTCAGTTTTAGGGTCCACTCACTAAGCCATATATTCTCTCATGCAAGAGAATAGGGCCAATTATGCTAATGACACTCGGCTCAAACTCTGTCAGAGCTTCAACTGAGTGTGATCCGATTCTCTTGCAGCACAGATATGGAGAAGATGGAGAACTTAATTTCTCCATCTTCTCCATAGTCTCTGTGAGTGTTCATCGGACTGCACTTGGATGACATCCGAGTGCAGTCCAATGTTTTACGTGCACCCATAGACTTGTATGGGTGCACATGGTCCGAATATCGAATGAGATTATTTTCTCATGCCAATAATAGCATATCTGCACTGTCCCATTGTATAACATAGGGCCGAGTCCTATCCGATAAAACATCACATAGCATTCAGCCGTGTTATACGACAGTGTGAGCGAGCCCTTAGAGTCAAGGAATATTTACATGCAGATGATGATATTACTCTCCAAGTGTATATTTTTTTAGGCGAGTTCATAGTAAATGCTTTGCCTTTTTGACATGTGATCAACTAAAGAACAAGAAAGATTTAGGACCTCCCCTATAGAGCAACGGAAAATAGTTTGGAGGACTTGCATGTCCTTTTTTATTTATTATGAGAAAATCATAAAAGATCCCGTTTTTTAACCATGCTGTGACTTTCTGCTGAGGGAGAGGTAGAGAGCTGCCCTATTCAGAGTCTGTAATAAGACCTGCTGACAAAAGTGTTGAAGATACAGTCTAATGTGAATTAACAATGAAAAAAAGTTAATTTCACAAATGGCTTGTATTTTTTTCAATACAAACTTTTTTGTCTTTACAGCTCCTTTAAAGGGAATCTGTCATCAGGTTTTTGCCACCTAATCTGAGAGCAGCATAATGTAGGGTTAGAGGCACTGATTCCAGTAATGTGTCACTTACTGGGCTGCTTAGTGTTGTTTTGATAAAATCATTGATTTGTCAGAAGGTAATTATCACTAGATGACTAGTAAGTTCTGTAGGACCCCACCCCCATCACTGATCAGTAGATTTCTGTGTACACTGAGCATGGGCAGAAAGCGGCCAATCAGTGGTGTGGGCGGGGCTATACAGAGCGCAGCATTCAGAGAGCTGCTAGATCTGCAGCAGATAAAACGGTGATTTTCTCAAAATGACAACAAGCAGCTGAAAAAGTGACACATCGCTGGAATCAGGGTATCTGCCCCTATATTGTGCTGCTCTCAGATGAGGCAGCACAATTAATATTGTGCCAAATTAATTTCCCGTGAACTATCACATGATCTATCACAGGGGATCATGTGACATGTCACGTGATAAATCAGGTGTGGGGGGGGGGCCCGCGCCTTCTAAACTGCCCGGGACCCTTGCTACTCTTAATCCACCCCTGACCACGTACCCATATTTCTAAACAAAAAAAGACTCACATATTGTATACAAAGCGCAATAAGGGACCGTTAAAACAAGGCCGGGCCCAAATCACAAAGAAGCCAACTCAAACAGCAAGATATCGTAAAGGAGAAACATGAGTAATTATGGCATAAAATAGATTTTATTAGAAAATATTCTTATTAAAATGACAATAGTGTAAAGTACATAATAGAAACAACAAAGCATGGGAAAAATGGATCAAGTCAAGCGACACCATGTCCATATACAGGGGGCCCCAATATATCCAATATGGATAACACAGGTAAATATATATGTGTATGAGTTACTACAGGGTGGGCCATTTATATGGATACACCTAAGTTAAATGTGAATGTTTGGTGATATCAACTTCCTGTTTGTGGCACATTAGTATATGGGAGGGGGGAAACTTTTCCAGATGGGTGGTGACCATGGCGGCCATTTTGAATTCGGCCATTTTGGATCCAACTTTATTTTCTTAAATGGGAAGAGAGTCATGTGACACATCAAACTTATTGAGAATTTCATAAGAAAAACAATGGTGTGCTTGTTTGTTTTTTTTAATACTGTAAATTTGATTGAAAATGTATAAGTTTAACAATAGAACCAAAGAAATAAGGCATAAACTGAAATTAATAGAGCATGTTGGAAATCTGCTATGGATCATACACTTATCTGCGTTCTACTTGCAGACTCCTAATAAACAGTGTTTAGTCCATGCACTATTATACGAGGAGCTGAATATTTCCATAGTTGGTGTAACTGCAGGAGCTGCTCGCTTACTCAATCATTTGCTATAATCTATATTGGTTTACAATTTCAGAAACACTACAAACCTTTATGACACAGACAGGAAAACAACAGGGGGAAGGGGAAGGGTAATAAGGCAAAATACTGGAAGATTTCAGCAGTAAACTCTGTTCTCCTTTCCTTGAACAAATATCAGGTATTAAATTGGGCCCATTAATAGTCCCATGGTCCCCACACCTTATTGAATACATCTAATTTGGCGTTTATTACTGCCGTCAGGTGTTCCATTCTTTGTATATCCACAATTCTACTTAGTAGATCTCTATTAGAGGGGGGGAGCGTTTTTTCTAATGAATAGCTATGAGGCATCTAGCTGCTGTTAGGATGTGGAGAAGCAGCTTTGAGGACTTTTTACCCATCCCTCTTGGAGTAACATTTAATTAATATATAGCCGGGTTTAGAGGGATTTCAGTGAACAATACTTCCCGCAGGAGGGATCTGACATTTTCCCATAATGGGGTCAGGATCGGGCATGTTCAGAAAATGTGGATAAGGGACCCCTTAGCAGCTCCGCAGCGCCAGCATCCATCCGGGACAGAGGGGTTTAATTTGTGTAGTAGTTCAGGGGTATGATACCAAAGCATCATTAATTTATATTGGTTCTCCTTGTACAAAGTGCAAAGAGAGGTTTTGGATGCTTTATCCCAGATGGACTGCCAACACCGCGGTGTTAGTTCCTTTCCCAGAAACCTCTCCCACTTAGTCATGTACAGTCATATGAAAAAGTTTGGGCACCCCTATTAATCTTAAGCTTAATGTTTTATAAAAATTGGTGTTTTTGCAACAGCTATTTCAGTTTGATATATGTAATAACTGTTGGATACAGTAATGTTTCTGCCTTGAAATGAGGTTCATTGTACTAACAGAAAATGTGCAATCTGCATTCAAACAAAATTTGACAGGTGCATAAGTATGGGCACCTCACCAGAAAAGTGACATTAATAGTTAGTAGATCCTCCTTTTGCAAAAATAACAGCCTCTAGTGGCTTCCTGTAGCTTTTAATGAGTTCCTGGATCCTGGATGAAGGTAATTTTGACCATTCCTCTTTACAAAACAATTCCAGTTCAGTTAAGTTTGATGGTCGCCGAGCATGGACAGCCCTCTTCAAATGATCCCACAGATGTTCAATGATATTCAGGTCTGGGGACTGGGATGGCCATTCCAGAACATTGTAGTTGTTCCTCTGCATGAATGCCTGAGTAGATTTGGAGCGGTGTTTTGGATCATTGTCTTGCTGAAAGATCCATCCACTTTGTAACTTCATATTTATCACTGATTCTTGAACACTATTGTCAAGAATCTGCTGATACTGAGTGGAATCCATGCGTCCCTCAACTTTAACAAGATTCCCAGTGCCAGCATTGACCACACAGCCCCAAAGCATGATGGAACCTCCACCAAATTTTACTGTGGGTAGCAAGTGTTTTTCTTGGAATGCTGTGTTTTTTTGCCACCATGCATAACGCCTTTTTGTATGACCAAATAACTCAATCTTGATTTCATCAGTCCACAGGACCTTCTTCCAAAAAGAAATTGGCTTCTCCAAATGTGCTTTTGCATACCTCAGCCAACTCTGTTTGTGGCGTGCTTGCAGAAACGACTTCTTTCGCATCACTCTCCCATACAGCTTCTCCTTGTGCAAAGTGCCTTGTATAGTTGACCGATGCACAGTGACACCATCTGCAGCAAGTTGATGCTGCAGCTCTCTGGAGGTGGTCTGAGGATTGTCCTTGACTGATCTCACCATTCTTCTTCTCTGCCTTTCTGATGTTTTTCTTGGCCTGCCACTTCTGGCCTTAACAAGAACTGTCCCTGTGTTCTTCCATTTCCTTACTATGTTCCTCACAGTGGAAACTGACAGGTTAAATCTCTGAGACAGCTTTTTGTATGCTTCCCCTGAACAACTATGTTGAATAATCTTTGTTTTCAGATCATTTGACAGTTGTTTTGAGGAGCACATGATGCCACTCTTCAGAGGAGATTCAAACAGGAGAACAACTTGCAAGTGGCCACTTTAAGTAGCTTTTCTCATGATTGCATACACCTGGCTATAAAGTTCAAAGCTCCATGAGGTTACAAAACCAAAAAAAGTGCTTTAGTAAGTCAGTAAAAAGTAGGTAGGAGTATTTAAAACAAGAAAATGATAAGGGTGCCCATACTTATGCACCTTTCAAATTTTGTTTGAATGCAGATTGCACATTTTCTGTTAGTACAATAAACCTCATTTCAAGGCAGAAACATTACTGTGTCCAACAGTTATTACATATATCAAACTGAAATAGCTGTTGCAAAAACACCAATTTTTATAAAACATTAAGCTTAAGATTAATAGGGGTGCCCAAACTTTTTCATATGACTGTATGAGTGTTTAGGAGGTGGATCCCCCCGGGGAGTGTTAATTAGACCATATATGTCCGATATCAGACGGTGTGCTTGGTTTTAACATAACTTTATTCTTTCATGAGTTTTTTACAAGTTTATGACCACTTATAAAATGTGTTCAAAGTGCTGCCTATTGTCTTGGATTGTCAATGCAACCCTATTCTCCCACTCTTGACACACTGATAGCAACACCTGCTAGCACAGGCTTCCAGTATCCGTTGTTTCAGATGCTGCACATCTCGTATCTTCACAGCATAGACAATTGCCTTCAGATGACCCCAAAGATAAAAGTCTAAGGGGGTCAGATCGGGAGACCTTGGTGGCCATTCAACTGGCCCACGACGACCAATCCACTTTCCAGGAAACTGTTCATGTAGGAATTCTCGGATCTGACACTCATAATGTGGTGGTGCACCATCTTGTTGGAAAAACTCAGGGAACGTGCCATCTTCAGTGCATAAAGAGGGCAACACATCATCATGTAGCAATTTCAGATATCCAGTGGCATTGAGGTTTCCATTGATGAAGAATGGCCCCACTATCTTTGTACCCCATTAACCACACCATACCATCAAGATACCACACTGTATATTTGGGTAAGATTTATCAACCTCAGTAGGAAGTATGCACCAACATTAGGGTTACAATAGAAATAATAATACCCATAGCCAGGGCTCTGGCTGGGCCAGTCAAGAATGCTCATAGAATTGTTCTGAAGCCACTCCTTTGTCATTTTAGCTGTGTGCTTAGGGTCATTGTCTTGTTGGAGGTGAACCTTCGGCCAAGTCTGAGGTCCAGAGCACTCTGGAAGAGGTTTTCATCCAGGATATCTCTGTACTTGGCTGCATTCATGTTTCCTTCAATTGCAACCAGTCGTCCTGTCCCTGCAGCTGAAACCCCCCCCCCCCTTCATAGCATGATGCTGCCACCACCATGTTTCACTGTTGGGATTGTATTGGGCACGTGATGAGCAGTGCCTGGTTTTCTCAACACATACCGCTTAGAATTATCACCAAAAAGTTCTATCTTCATCTCTTCAGACTAGAGAATCTTATTAATCATAGTCTGGGAGTCCTTCATGTGCTTTTAAGCAAACTCTATGCAGGCTTTCATATGTCTTGCACTGAGGAGAGGCTTCCGTCGGGCCACTCTGCCATAAGGGCCCGACTGGTGGGGGGCTGCAGTGATAGTTGACTTTGTGGAACTTTCTCCCATCTCCCTACTGCATCTCTGGAGCTTAGCCACAGTGATATTGGGGTTCTTCTTTACCTCTCTCACCAAGGCTCCTCTCCCACGATTGCTCAGTTTGGGTGGACGGCCAGATCTAGGAAGACTTCTGGTGGTCCCAAGTGTCTTCAATTTAAGGATTATGGAAGCCACTGTGCTCTTAGGAACCTTGAGTAATGCAGAAATTCTTTTGTAACCTTGGCCAGATCTGTGCCTTGCCACAATTCTGTCTCTGAGCTCCTTGGGCAGTTCCATTGAGCTTATGATTCTCATTTGGTCTGACATGCACTGTGAGCTGTGAGGTCTTATATAGACAGGTGTGTGTCTTTCCAAATCAAGTCCTATCAGTTTAATTAAACATAGCTGGACTCCAATGAAGGAGTAGAACCATCTCAAGGAGAATCACAAGGGAATGGACAGCATGTGACTTAAATATGAGTGTCTGACCAAAGGGTCTGAATACTTATGATCATGTGATATTTCAGTTTTTCTTTTTTAATAAATTTGCAAAAATTTCTACATTTCAGTTTTTTTTTCAGTCAAGATGGGGTGCAGAGTGTACTTTAATGAGAAAAAAATGAACTTTTTAGAATTTACCAAATGGCTGCAATGGAACAAAGAATGAAAAATTTAAAGGGGTCTGAATACTTTCCGTACCCACTGTATCTGTCAGTGAATGGGATCTGTCCCCTGCAGGATCCCATAGCATGGGGAAGTAGCTAATGGATAAATTGTCTGTAAATAATAAAAAGGGAGGAATTGTTGTGGTAAATATATATACTTTGCTTTGATTATTATTTTACACAAATCTACCTATATATTTGATAATTTTAATATTAGTTTTATAAGTGTTATTCATAAAAGCGATAACACAGGGTGTAGCGCTGTGTTTCTGTTACAATTTCCTCTGTTTTTTAAGTACAGTTAATTGGATAGAGATAGTTTTAGTTTCAGGGACATCTGCAGATGTTTCCATAATTACAATTTTATTTTCAATTAAAATACTTTCTTTCCCCAATTAAAATATCTGCAGCATGAGGTAATGTAAAGCCTGTAAAGACATTCCCCTTCTCATATCTCTGTTGTTGTAATAAAGATATGTAACGGCTTCTGAGACTCAGGTAGAATTGTACAGTCAGACACTGGCTGTGTGTTATTCTCTTTTCTCTGATGCATTGTATTGATTCTATTTATCTAATTTGAACCAAAAATGGCAGAAAGATTTAGAGATAATTATCTCAATCCAAATTAGCTCTTCTTCGAAGGGCTATCACCGACCACGACCGATGGATCCTGTAACTAAGGCTCCCATCACATCTACAAGACGTCACTAACCACGACTGATGGATCTTGTAACTAAGGCTCCCATCACATCTACAAGACGTCACTAACCACGACCGATGGATCCTGTAACTAAGGCTCCCATCACATCTACAAGACGTCACCGATCACGACCGATGGATCCTGTAACTAAGGCTCCAATCACATCTACAAGACGTCACCGACCACGACCAATGGATCCTGTAACTAAGGCTCCGATCACATCTACAAGACGTCACCAACCACGACCGATGGATCCTGTAACTAAGGCTCCAATCACATCTACAAGACGTCACCGATCACGACCGATGGATCCTGTAACTAAGGCTCCAATCACATCTACAAGACGTCACCGACCACGACCAATGGATCCTGTAACTAAGGCTCCGATCACATCTACAAGACGTCACTAACCACGACCGATGGATCCTGTAACTAAGGCTCCCATCACATCTACAAGACGTCACTAACCACGACCGATGGATCCTGTAACTAAGGCTCCCATCACATCTACAAGACGTCACCGATCACGACCGATGGATCCTGTAACTAAGGCTCCAATCACATCTACAAGACGTCACCGACCACGACCAATGGATCCTGTAACTAAGGCTCCGATCACATCTACAAGACGTCACCAACCACAAGCGATGGATCCTGTAACTAAGGCTCCGATCACATCTACAAGATGTCACCGACCACGACCGATGGATCCTGTAACTAAGGCTCCGATCACATCTACAAGACTTCACCAACAACGACCAATGGATCCTGTAACTAAGGCTCCAATCACATCTACAAGACGTCACCGACCACGACCAATGGATCCTGTAACTAAGGCTCCGATCACATCTACTAGATGTCACCGACCACAAGCGATGGATCCTGTAACTAAGGCTCCGATCACATCTACAAGATGTCACCGACCACGACCGATGGATCCTGTAACTAAGGCTCCGATCACATCTACAAGACTTCACCAACAACGACCAATGGATCCTGTAACTAAGGCTCCAATCACATCTACAAGACGTCACCGACCACAACCAATGGATCCTGTAACTAAGGCTCCGATCACATCTACTAGATGTCACCGACCACAAGCGATGGATCCTGTAACTAAGGCTCCGATCACATCTACAAGATGTCACCGACCACGACCGATGGATCCTGTAACTAAGGCTCCGATCACATCTACAAGACTTCACCAACAACGACCAATGGATCCTGTAACTAAGGCTCTGATTACATCTACAAGACGTCACCAACCACGACCGATGGATCCTGTAACTAAGGACCCGATCACATCTACAAGACGTCACCGACCATGACCGATGGATCCTGTAACTAAGGCTCTGATCACATCTACAAGACGTCACCGACCACGACCGATGGATCCTGTAACTAAGGCTCTGATCACATCTACAAGACTTCACCGACCACGACCGATGGATCCTGTAACTAAGCCTCTGATCACATCTACAAGACGTCACCGTCCACGACCGATGGATCCTGTAACTAAGGCTCTGATCACATCTACAAGACGTCACTGACCACGACCGATGGATCCTGTAACTAAGGCTCCGACCACATCTACAAGACGTCACCAACCACGACCAATGGATCCTGTAACTAAGGCTCCGATCACATCTACTAGATGTCACCGACCACAAGCGATGGATCCTGTAACTACGGCTCCGATCACATCTACAAGATGTCACCGACCACGAGCGATGGATCCTGTAACTAAGGCTCCGATCACATCTACAAGACTTCACCAACAACGACCAATGGATCCTGTAACTAAGGCTCTGATTACATCTACAAGACGTCACCAACCACGACCGATGGATCCTGTAACTAAGGACCCGATCACATCTACAAGACGTCACCGACCACGACCGATGGATCCTGTAACTAAGGCTCTGATCACATCTACAAGACGTCACCGACCACGACCGATGGATCCTGTAACTAAGGCTCTGATCACATCTACAAGACGTCACCGACCACGACCGATGGATCCTGTAACTAAGGCTCTGATCACATCTACAAGATGTCACTGACCACAAGCAATGGATCCTGTAACTAAGGCTCCAATAACATCAGCAAGATGTCACCAACAACGACCGATGAATCCTGTAACTAAGGCTCTGATCACATCTACGAGACGTCACCGACCACAACCGATGGATCTTGTAACTAAGGCTCCAGGCTCCAATCACATCTACAAGACGACACCAACCACGACCGATGGATCCTGTAACTAAGGCTCCGATCACATCTACAAGAAGTCACCGACCACAACCGATGGATCCTGTAACTAAGGCTCCGATCACATCTACAAGACGACACCAACCACGACCGATGGATCCTGTAACTAAGGCTCCGATCACATCTACAAGATGTCAACAACGACGAGCGATGGATCCTGTAACTAAGGCTCCGATCACATCTACAAGACGACACCGACCACGAACGATGGATCCTGTAACTTAGGCTCCGATCACATCTACAAGACGTCACCAACCACGAGCGATGGATCCTGTAACTAAGGCTCCAATCACATCCACAAGACGACACCGACCACGAGCGATAGATCCTGTAACTAAGGCTCTGATCACATCTGCAAGACGTCACCGACCACGACCAATGGATCCTGTAACTAAGGCTCTGATCACATCTACAAGACGTCACTGACCACAACCGATGGATCCTGTAACTAAGGCTCCGATCACATCTACAAGACGTTACCGACCACGACCGATGGATCCTGTAACTAAGGCTCCGATCACATCTACAAGACGTTACCGACCACAACCGATGGATCCTGTAACTAAGGCTCCGATCACATCTACAAGATGTCACCGACCACTGATGGATCCTGTAACTAAGGCTCCGATCACATCTACAAGACGTCACCGACCACGACCGATGGATCCTGTAACTAAGGCTCCGATCACATCTACAAGATGTCACCAACCATGAGCGATGGATCCTGTAACTAAGGCTCCGATCACATCCACAAGACGACACCGACCACGAGTGATGGATCCTGTAACTAAGGCTCCGATCACATCTACAAGACGTCACCGACCACGACCGATGGATCCTGTAACTAAGGCTCCGATCACATCTACAAGACGTCACCAACCACGACCGATGGATCCTGTAACTAAGGCTCCGATCACATCTACAAGACGACACCGACCACGAGCGATGGATCCTGTAACTGAGGCTCCGATCACATCTACAAGCCGTCACCGACCTCAACCGATGGATCCTGTAACTAAGGCTCCGATCACATCTACAAGACGTCACCGACCACTGATGGATCCTGTAACTAAGGCTCCGATCACATATACAAGACGTCACCGACCACGAGCGATGGATCCTGTAACTAAGGCGCCGATCACATCTACAAGACGTCACCGACCACGACCGATGGATCCTGTAACTAAGGCTCCGATCACATCTACAAGACGTCACCGACCACGACCGATGGATCCTGTAACTAAGGCTCCGATCACGTCTACAAGACGTCACCGACCACGACCGATGGATCCTGTAACTAAGGCTCCGATCACATCTACAAGACGTCACCGACCACGACCGATGGATCCTGTAACTAAGGCTCCGATCACATCTACAAGACGTCACCGACCACGACCGATGGATCCTGTAACTAAGGCTCCGATCACATCTACAAGACGTCACTGACCACGAGCGATGGATCCTGTAACTAAGGCTCCGATCACTGATGGATCCGGTCTCTCCACCTCTGGTCTCCTCCTGGAATCTCCTCAGTGCTGACGTCTCACAGATCCTGTTCTGTCTCCAGGAATATATTCTGCGGGGAATGTTCTCTGCTCTGTATATAATGTCTCCTGGGCGCAGGTCTCTGTATAATGGCTGATAACGGAGAGAACAGAGATCCAGGATAAGTATGAAGTGTCTGCTGCACTGAGGGGGAGGAGCTGTGGTGACGTCATCATTATCACAGGTCCTTCGCGTCTCTCCTGACCCCCGCCCCCTGATCACATGGCGGTGACGTCACCACAGGTCCTCCAGCTCTTAGTGCAGCAGCTCCATCCTGGGTTGAGCCTAGAATGTATGGGCTCCTGTCAGGTATATATTATTGGAGGCAGCAGAATGTATGGGCTCCTGTCAGGTATATATTATTGGAGGCAGCAGAATGTATGGGCTCCTGTCAGGTATATATTATTGGAGGCAGCAGAATGTATGGGCTCCTGTCAGGTATATATTATTGGAGGCAGCAGAATCTATGGGCTCCTGTCAGGTATATATTATTGGAGGCAGCAGAATCTATGGGCTCCTGTCAGGTATATATTATTGGAGGCAGCAGAATGTATGGGCTCCTGTCAGGTATATATTATTGGAGGCAGGAGAATGTATGGGCTCCTGTCAGGTGTATATTATTGGAGGCAGGAGAATGTATGGGCTCCTGTCAGGTATATATTATTGGAGGCAGCAGAATGTATGGGCTCCTGTCAGGTATATATTATTGGAGGCAGGAGAATCTATGGGCTCCTGTCAGGTATATATTATTGGAGGCAGCAGAATGTATGGGCTCCTGTCAGGTATATATTATTGGAGGCAGGAGAATGTATGGGCTCCTGTCAGGTATATATTATTGGAGGCAGGAGAATGTATGGGCTCCTGTCAGGTATATATTATTGGAGGCAGGAGAATGTATGGGCTCCTGTCAGGTATATATTATTGGAGGTAGGAGAATGTATGGGCTCCTGTCAGGTATATATTATTGGCGGCAGCAGAATGTATGGGCTCCTGTCAGGTATATATTATTGGAGGCAGGAGAATGTATGGGCTCCTGTCAGGTATATATTATTGGAGGCAGGAGAATGTATGGGCTCCTGTCAGGTATATATTATTGGAGGCAGGAGAATGTATGGGCTCCTGTCAGGTATATATTATTGGAGGCAGGAGAATGTATGGGCTCCTGTCAGGTATATATTATTGGAGGCAGGAGAATGTATGGGCTCCTGTCAGGTATATATTATTGGAGGCAGCAGAATGTATGGGCTCCTGTCAGGTATATATTATTGGAGGCAGGAGAATGTATGGGCTCCTGTCAGGTATATATTATTGGAGGCAGGAGAATGTATGGGCTCCTGTCAGGTATATATTATTGGAGGCAGCAGAATCTATGGGCTCCTGTCAGGTATATATTATTGGAGGCAGGAGAATGTATGGGCTCCTGTCAGGTATATATTATTGGAGGCAGGAGAATGTATGGGCTCCTGTCAGGTATATATTATTGGAGGCAGCAGAATGTGTGGGCTCCTGTCAGGTATATATTATTGGAGGCAGGAGAATGTATGGGCTCCTGTCAGGTATATATTATTGGAGGCAGCAGAATGTATGGGCTCCTGTCAGGTATATATTATTGGAGGCAGCAGAATGTATGGGCTCCTGTCAGGTATATATTATTGGAGGCAGCAGAATGTATGGGCTCCTGTCAGATATATATTATTGGAGGCAGCAGAATGTATGGGCTCCTGTCAGGTATATATTATTGGAGGCAGCAGAGTGTATGGACTCCTGTCAGGTATATATTATTGGAGTTAGCAGAATCTATGGGCTCCTGTCAGGTATATATTATTGGAGGCAGGAGAATGTATGAGCTCCTGTCAGGTATATATTATTGGAGGCAGGAGAATGTATGTGTTAGAACCTTGCTGTTAGGTTTTTTTTCCTTTGCTGGTCACATGACCTTGTTGGCCTATTTAATCCTGCTCCGCCCTTCTGGCTTTGCTGGACTTCATTGTATATCTACTTTCTAGCTAGCCTGTGCTCTGTATCTAACTCTGTTAGTTTGCTTGGTCTACGGACCTCTAGGTTCTATCTATTTTGTTTGTTCGTCTGTCTGCTGCTATTTCTGTTAGGAGGTGTCCCATATTCCTCCCAGTCCTTAGTACTTGTAGGGATTCCCTCCCCAAATCTATAGGTCTCCGTACAGACTAGATTAGGACTTTAGCAGGTCTGATCGCAGGATCAGGTTCCCTGTTACATCGTAGGGATTCAGCTGAGTCTTATAGTAGGGACAGATCTCCTCTCTTTCCTTAGCTTTGGTAGCAGAACATAACAGTAAGTCCAGCCTGTAAATTCTCTAAGGAAAGATTTTTTTTTTGTTCCATCATGGTGTCGGTTCAGGATTTGGCTAAACACCTGCAGGGACTCTCTCTGGAAGTGGCCGAGCTCCGTCAGCACGTGAGTAACTGTCCTGGAGCATATTTCTTGGAGCCTAAGGTATGTTTGCCGGATTTATTTTTTGGTGAACATCGAGAATTTTTTTCATTTAAAAATGCTTGCTTATTGTATTTTCGTTTGAGACCCAAGTCCTCTGGGGATGAATCCCAGCGCGTAGGGTTCATAATGTCACTTTTGCGCAAAGAGCCTCAGGAGTGGGCCTTTTCTTTGCAACCTAGTGATACATGCTTCAGATCAGTGGATAGTTTTTTTTCTGCTTTAGGACTATTATATGATGATCCTGACCGTGTGGCATCAGCTGAGACTGAGTTGAGACGTTTAAAACAAGGATCAGGTAATATGGAAAAATATTGTACACATTTTCGTCGTTGGTCCACTCAAACAGGGTGGAACGATTCTGCTCTGAAAAGTCTATTTCTTGCTGGGCTCAGTGAAAAGGTTAAAGACCTGCTAATTGCTTATCCTACACCTGAGGGTTTTACTGTCATCTGGGTGGTCGTGGACCGTTTTAGCAAGATGTGTCACTTGGTTCCCTTCGTCAAACTGCCCTGCGCTAAAACTCTCGCTAAGGCCTTTGTCAAGGAAATTGTCAGACTTCATGGCGTTCCTACTGACATTGTTTCTGATAGGGGTCCTCAGTTCGTGGCTCGTTTTTGGCGTGCCTTTTGTGACAGGTTGGGAATTCATTTGTCGTTTTCGTCCGGATATCATCCTGAATCTAATGGCCAGACAGAAAGGAAAAACCAGGATGTTGAGCAGTTCTTGCGTTGTTTTGTGGCAGACAATCAAGAGGGGTGGTCTGAGTTTCTGCCACTTGCCGAATTTGCTCTGAACAATCATACATCTTCTTCTGCTGGTTGTTCGCCTTTTTTTTGTTGTTCTGGGAGACATCCGTCGTTTGGGTCGTTCTCCAAGTTGGGATCTGCCGTGCCTGAGGAGGAGAATTTTTCCGGTGATTTGGAAAGAGTTTGGACGGATGTGCGTGGTAATCTTCAGGAGGCCAACAGAAAATCTAAAGACTACTTTGATAGGAAACGACAGGAGGTTTTGTTCGCTGTTGGTGACATGGTTTGGTTGTCCTCTAGGAATCTGCGGTTGAGGATTCCTTCTAAGAAATTGGGTCCCAAGTTTGTAGGGCCCTTTAAGGTGCTTCAGGTTGTCAACCAATCTGCTGTTAGGTTGGAGGTTCCTACCTCCTGGAGAATTAATCCGGTCTTTCATGTCTCTCTGTTAAAAAAAGCTGTTGTGTCGGATGGTGACGCCTCTGCCTCTGTTCCTCCGGTGGTGGAGGACGGGGAATATGAAATTTCTCGCATCCTTGACTCTAGACGGTATAGAGGTAGTTTGCAGTATCTTGTGGCCTGGAAAGGTTTCGGACCCGAGGATAACTCTTGGGTGAGGTCAGATGATGTTTCCGCGTCCAGACTTATCAGAGCGTTTCACAGGAGATTTCCTGATAAGCCTGGTCCTAGGGGATCCGGAGGATCCTCTTAGAAGGGGGGGTACTGTTAGAACCTTGCTGTTAGGTTTTTTTTCCTTTGCTGGTCACATGACCTTGTTGGCCTATTTAATCCTGCTCCGCCCTTCTGGCTTTGCTGGACTTCATTGTATATCTACTTTCTAGCTAGCCTGTGCTCTGTATCTAACTCTGTTAGTTTGCTTGGTCTACGGACCTCTAGGTTCTATCTATTTTGTTTGTTCGTCTGTCTGCTGCTATTTCTGTTAGGAGGTGTCCCATATTCCTCCCAGTCCTTAGTACTTGTAGGGATTCCCTCCCCAAATCTATAGGTCTCCGTACAGACTAGATTAGGACTTTAGCAGGTCTGATCGCAGGATCAGGTTCCCTGTTACATCGTAGGGATTCAGCTGAGTCTTATAGTAGGGACAGATCTCCTCTCTTTCCTTAGCTTTGGTAGCAGAACATAACAGTATGGGCTCCTGTCAGGTATATATTATTGGAGGCAGCAGAATGTATGGGCTTCTGTCAGGTATATATTATTGGAGGCAGGAGAATGTATGGGCTCCTGTCAGGTATATATTATTGGAGGCAGCAGAATGTATGGGCTCTTGTCAGGTATATATTATTGGAGGCAGCAGAATGTATGGGCTTCTGTCAGGTATATATTATTTGAGCCAGGAGAATGTATGGGCTCCTGTCAGTTATATATTATTGGAGGTAGGAGAATCTATGGGCTCCTGTCAGGTATATATTATTGGAGGCAGGAGAATGTATGGGCTCTTGTCAGGTATATATTATTGGAGGCAGGAGAATGTATGGGCTCCTGTCAGGTATATATTATTAGAGGCAGCAGAATGTATGGGCTCCTGTCAGGTATATATTATTGGAGGCAGGAGAATGTATGGGCTCCTGTCAGGTATATATTATTGGAGGCAGGAGAATGTATGGGCTCCTGTCAGGTATATATTATTGGAGGCAGCAGAATGTATGGGCTCCTGTCAGGTAGATATTATTGGAGGTAGGAGAATCTATGGGCCCCTGTCAGGTATATATTATTGGAGGCAGCAGAATCTATGGGCTCCTGTCAGGTATATATTATTGGAGGCAGGAGAATGTATGGGCTCCTGTCAGGTATATATTATTGGAGCCAGGAGAATGTATGGGCTCCTGTCAGGTATATATTATTGGAGGTAGGAGAATCTATGGGCCCCTGTCAGGTATATATTATTGGAGGCAGCAGAATCTATGGGCTCCTGTCAGGTATATATTATTGGAGTTAGCAGAATCTATGGGCTCCTGTCAGGTATATATTATTGGAGGCAGGAGAATGTATGGGCTCCTGTCAGGTATATATTATTGGAGGCAGGAGAATGTATGGGCTCCTGTCAGGTATATATTATTGGAGCCAGGAGAATGTATGGGCTCCTGTCAGTTATATACATAGTTTGTAAAGCCGAACAAAGACTTGCGTCCATCAAGTTCGACCTGTAAGTTCTGTAATTGCTAAAGTTGATCCAGAGGAGGGCAAAAACCCCAAATGATTTAGCCAATCTTCACCTGAGGAAAAATTCCCTCCCGACTCTGAAACCAGCAGTCAGAATAAATCCCTGTATCAACCTACTATTTTATTTTATTTTTAAGTATATGCTGAAATCTGCCTGGTATCTAGAAATGCATCCAGTCCCCGCTTGAACTGGTTTAGTGAATCTGACATTACCGTCTCCTCACTCAGTGAATTCCATATTCTCACTGCTCTTACCGTAAAGAACCCCTTCCTATGCTGGTGCTGAAACCTTTTCTCTTCCAGTCTTAGTGAATGCCCTCTTGTTACCGTAATATCCCTCCTTTTGAACAAATCCCGGGCAAGATCTCTATACTGTCCCCTAACATATTTGTACACATTTATTATGTCCCCCTCAACCTTCTCTTTTCCAGGCTGAATAGTCCTAGTTTTGCCAACCTCTCTGGGTATTGCAGTCCCTCCATTCCCTTTATTAATTTTGTTGCCCTCCTTTGTACCTTTTCAAGCTCATTTATATCCTTTCTATATATTGGGGCCCATAACTGAGCACAGTATTCCAAGTGTGGTCTGACCAGTGCTTTGTACAGTGGAAGAACAATGTTCTCATCCTTTGCAGCTATTCCTCTTCTGATACATCCCATTACCCTGTTTGCCCTTACAGCAGCGGCCTGACTTTGGGCACTCCAATTTAGTTTGCTATCAATTAAGATGCCCAAGTCCTTCTCCATCTCTGAATTCCCCAATGATTTCCCATTCAGTGAGTACTGGTGACTTCCATTTTTCCTTCCCATATGTATGACCTTACATTTCTCCTCTTTAAACCTCATTTGCCATTTAATGCTCCACCTACCCAGCTTATCCAAATCCCTCTGTAGGTCTGCACTGTCCTCTTTTGTATTAATTGTTTTACATAACTTTGTGTCATCTGCAAATATTGATATTTTACTATTTATCCCGTTGACTATGTCGTTAATAAAGATATTAAATAACATTGGGCCTAGTACAGACCCCTGTGGTACCCCATTAGTGTCGCTTACCCAATCTGAGTATATTCCATTTATAACCACCCTCTGCCTTCTATCCCTTAGCCAGTTTGCTACCCACTTGCAGACATTTTCCCCCAGCCCCATCATTCTCATTTTGTATACCAACCTATTATGTGGCACGCTATCGAACGCTTTTGAGAAGTCGAGATACACGACATCCACTGGTTCCCCCTGATCTACTCGAGAGCTAACCTCCTCGTAGAAGTCAATCAGGTTTGTTTGGCAGGAGCGATTCCTCATGAATCCATGTTGGTTCGGGATTAAAAGATTATTAGCATCAAGATGCTCCGTAATTGCCTCTTTAATGAAGCTTTCAAAAATTTTGCCCACAACGGACGTCAGACTCACCGGCCGATAGTTTCCGGCGTCACTTTTCGCTCCCTTTTCAATATTGGCACTACATTCGCCTGTCGCCAATCAAGTGGTACAGACCCAGTCTCAACAGAGTCCTTAAATATAAGATATAACGGTCTGTCTATCACATTACTTAGTTCCCTTAGTACCCGTGGGTGTATGCCATCAGGTCCTGGTGATTTGTTTATTTTAATGTTACTGAGGCGTTTCTGTACCCCAGCTTGGGTTAGATTTGTCATACTTAGTGGAGGATTAAGTTTGTCACTTCTCATTTCTCCTGCTAGTTCGATTTCCTTTGTGAAAGTTGTTGAAAAAAAATTATTTAATAGATTAGCTTTATCCTCATCTCTATGATTTTGCCTTCCTCACTTTTTATCGGTCCAATATTATCCGATTTAATCCTTTTACTATTTATATACGTAAAGAACAGTTTGGGATTTGATCTACTTTCCCTAGCAATACGTCTCTCTGTTTCCTCCTTCGCTATTTTTATTTGTTTTTTGCAGGTTCTCGTTTTTTCCTTGTAACACATTAGTGCCTCCTTACTGTTTTCCTGTTTTAATCTCTTGAATGCCTCTTTTTTGCTATTTAACGCCCCTTTTACGTTCTTGTTCAACCATATTGGTTTCCTCTTATTTCTGGCCCTTTTATTCCCATACGGTATATACCTCTCGCACTGAGTATTCAGAATTCTTTTGAAGGTTTCCCATTTACTATTCGTATTCCTTTGATTAAGAACTTTGTCCCAGTCAATAAGTTGAAGGTTTTGTATCAGCTGATCAAACTTCGCCCTCCTAAAGTTTAATGTTTTTGTTGTTCCCTTATTGATAACCCTACTGAAGGGCATTTTGAAGTCGATAATATTATGATCGCTATTACCTAGGTGCCCCCCTATCTGTACCTCAGTTATTCTATCAGGCCTATTAGTCAATATTAAGTCCAACACGGCCTTCCCTCTCGTTGGTTCCTGCACTAGTTGGGAGAGATAATTATCCTTAATATTTGTCAAGAACCTTTTACCTTTCTGAGATCTACAGGTTTCTGTTTCCCAGTCAATATCCGGGTAGTTGAAATCCCCCATTACAATCACTTCATTATGTTTTGCTACTTTGTCTATTTGTCCTAATAGCAGATTCTCATTCTCCTCTGTTATATTTGGTGGCTTATAGCAGACCCCCAGTAATATTTTATTATTATTTTTAGTTCCCTCTATCTCTACCCACATGGACTCGACCCCCTCTTCTCCTTCTCCTATATCTTCGCTTAGTCTGGGTTTTAGACATGACTTTACATATAAGCAGACTCCTCCGCCTTTCCCCTGTTTCCGGTCCCTTCTAAATAAACTATAATCTAATAAATTTACCGCCCAGTCGTAGCTATCGTCTAGCCAAGTCTCTGTTATACCTACGATGTCATACCTCTCCTCCGATATAAGCGCCTGCAGCTCATCCGCCTTATTGGTCAGGCTTCTTGCGTTGGTCAGCATGCAAGATAAAACTTTGGGGTTATTTAGCATCCTATTCTTCTCTAACGATCTAACTGTACTATCCCCACCCCCCTCTCCACCCTCATTATATTCACTTCTCCCCTTCCCCCTTGCTTGCCTCACATCCCACCTATTTCCTTGGTTTCCCCCCGTCTCTAGTTTAAAAACTCCTCCAACCTATTAGCCATCTTCTTCCCCAGCACCGCTGCACCCTCCCCATTGAGGTGCAGCCCGTCCCTACGGTAGAGCCTGTAGCCGACCGCGAAGTCGGCCCAGTTCTCCATGAACCCAAACCCTTCTGCCTTGCACCAACTCTTTAGCCACTTATTCACCTCCCTAACTTCCCGTTGGCGCTCCTGTGTGGCTCGCGGGATTGGTAGTATTTCTGAGAAAACTACCTTGGAGGTCCTTGCCCTAAGCTTCCTACCTAGGTCCCTGAAATCATTTTTAAGGACCCTCCATCTACCACTCACTTTGTCATTGGTGCCGGTGTGGACCATGACCGCTGAGTCTTCGCCAGCCCCACCCAGTAACCTGTCAACCCGATCCGCGATGTGCCGGACTCGAGCGCCAGGGAGGCAGCACACTGTTCGGCGATCCCGGTCTTTGTGACAGATTGCCCTGTCTGTCCCCCTAATAATAGAGTCACCCACTACCAGAACCTGTCTTGCCTGCCCTACACTTCCCCCCTCCCCCTCATTACTGGAGCATACACTCCCCCGGCGGTCAGAGGATCTGTCGTGCTCCAATAATGCCGGTTCTGAACCAGCCTTCCTATACTTCTTCCCTCTATCCCTCCTAACTGTTATCCAGCTCCCTGCCTGTTCAGCCTGCACTTCCCCTCTATGCTCCACCCCCAGTATTGACCCATTGAGTGTCTGCTCGGTGAGCAGCAAACTCCGTTCCATGTTGTCGATGCTCCTCAGTACCGCTATCTGAGCACTTAGATCCAGAATTTGGGCTTCCAAGTGCACGATATGCTCACATCTCTCGCAGCAGTATGGATCCTCGAGCGGTTGCTCACGGAATGCATACATTGCGCAAGATGTACACTGCACGTCTCCGGCCAACATGGACGTCATTCTAAATATGGGGATACAGTCAGTATATATATACAAGTACAAAACACAATTATTTATATATAGGTGTATGGACGGGGATCAATTAGGGATGTGCAAGTGTATCAATTAGATATCGGCGGGGGATCAGTTAAGTATCAAGTATGGACGGGGGAATCAGATAAGTAGGTCAAGTGGATTAATTAAGTAAAAAGTAAAGTAAAGAAAGAATGAAATACAGTCAGCAATTCAGTCTTAAGTCCTCCCTTCCAAACTCCCTGAATCCAAAGTCACTGAAAAACAAGTCACACACTTACTTTCGTTAGCACTTACGCTCCAGACACACGCAGCTCGTTCACACTCGCAAACTAAGAGATTTAAAGTTTTTTGTTTTTTTCTCCTTTTCCTGCAATGTACCCTTCACCTCAATGCACTTCCAAAAAGTTATTGGAGGCAGGAGAATGTATGGGCTCCTGTCAGGTATATATTATTGGAGGCAGGAGAATGTATGGGCTCCTGTCAGGTATATATTATTGGAGGCAGGAGAATGTATGGGCTCCTGTCAGGTATATATTATTGGAGGCAGGAGAATGTATGGGCTCCTGTCAGGTATATGTGATTGGAGGCAGCAGAATCTATGGGCTCCTGTCAGGTATATATTATTGGAGGCAGGAGAATGTATGGGCTCCTGTCAGGTATATATTATTGGAGGCAGCAGAATGTATGGGCTCCTGTCAGGTATATATTATTGGAGGCAGCAGAATGTATGGGCTCCTGTCAGGTATATATTATTGGAGGCAGCAGAATCTATGGGCTCCTGTCAGGTATATATTATTGGAGGCAGGAGAATGTATGGGCTCCTGTCAGGTATATATTATTGGAGGCAGGAGAATATATGGGCTTCTGTCAGGTATATATTATTGGAGGCAGGAGAATGTATGGGCTCCTGTCAGGTATATATTATTGGAGGCAGGAGAATGTATGGGCTCCTGTCAGGTATATATTATTGGAGGCAGGAGAATGTATGGGCTCCTGTCAGGTATATATTATTGGGGGCAGGAGAATGTATGGACTCCTGTCAGGTATATATTATTGGAGGCAGCAGAATGTATGGGCTCCTGTCAGGTATATATTATTGGAGCCAGCAGAATCTATGATCTCTTCCCAGTTATACATTAGTGAAGCTAGCAGAATGTAGCCTACAATGTATGGTCTCCATCCAGGTCTTGACTGCCGCCCATACATTTTAGCCGTTTCACTGTTAAAGACACTATAATGTAAGGGCTCCTGGTGGTATATAATCGTGAAGGCATCACAATATATTGGCTCCTGTCAGATATACAATAGAACATCAGAATCAGGGCCATAACGTACCCGGCGGACAAGGGACTCGCCGGTGCCAGCCCCTATTTCAGCTGAATGTGCATCCTCGAACACATATTCAGCTGAAGTGTATTGCAGCGCAAAAACTTGCCGGATCCATGCTCCGCAATACATGCTGCTGGCCAATCAGAGGCAGCTGGGGGCTCATGGCAGTTACGTTATGTGCTCCTGTCAAAATCAACCAAAATCAGCTGCCAGCTTCAGATGTGGACGCCGCACAGCATGGTGAGTGCTAGGAAGGTGACTAGGAGCGTTTATTGTTTTTTTCTGTGTATTGACCAACAGCGGTGCCATATATCAGGATGGGGGCCCAGGGTGAGGGCCATATACCAGGATGGGGCCATATACCAGGATGGGGGACTTATACCAGGATGAGGGCCATATTCTAGGATGGGGCCAAATACCAAGATGAGGGCCATACACCAGGATGGGGAATATATACCAGGATGAGGGCCGCATACCAGGATGGGGAACATATTTTAGAATGGGCTGTGCATTATACTATACAGAGGAATATAGGCTGTGCATTATACTACATGCATGACTATAGGGTGTACATTATTCTGTATGGTGGATTATTGAGGGTGCATTATACTATATGGAGGAGTATAGGGAGTGCATTATACAATAGGGAGGACTATGGGCTGTGCATTATACTGTATGGAGTACTATGGGGTTCATTATAGTGTATGGAGGAGTATGGGGAGTGCATTATACTATAAGTAGGAGCATAATACTGTAGGGGGGACTATGGGGAACTATGACTTCTGTGTTCACCCCTGGGGAGTGTAATGCTTTGCTTTTTTTCTATACAGTAAAGAACAGCACCAGAATGGGGAATATATACCAGTATGGGGCTCTAAGATAAGGGACCATGATGAGGGACATATATACCAGATGGAAGTCATATATATCTATCTATCTATATATAAAAAAAATTATTTTTTTTATTTATTTTTTCCTGGGTGGGCGATGGTCCAAATCTTGCACCAGGTCCATCAGACTTTACTTACGCCTCTGATCAGAATGTATGTGTTCCTGTTCGAGATATTTTAGTGAGCAGAGATGAGCGAATGTTTCAATGTTCGGGTCAGATTACGATTGTCGAATTTGCAAAATTCGCCGAACATTGACGAACGTCATAGGATTCAATGGGGGGCAACAACAAAAGCATACACAACACCTTCAAACTGGTCCAAAAGCTGCCAAAACGCATCAAATTAGGGGCAGACACCAGGAAAGTGCCATCAATTGACATTTATTCTGTGGCGCTTTACATGTGAAAAGGAATCACTGACTGGTACAAGAGGAGAGAGGACCCTGCCTGCGAGGGCTCACAGTCTACAAGGGATGGGTGAGGATACAGTAGGTGAGGGTAGAGCTGGTCATGGAGCGAGGGTTACTGCAGGTTGTAGGCTTGTCGGAAGAGGTGGGTCTTCAGCTTCCTTTTCAAGGTTTCCAGGGTAGGCAACAGTCTGATGTGTTGGGGTACAGAGTTACCCAGTAGGGGAGAAGTACGGGACAAATCTTGTATGCGATTGTGGCAAGAAGAGATAAGAGGGAAATAGAGAAGATCTTGGAATGATGGGCGGTTGCGTGCAGGGAGACTAGGTCACACATGTATGGAGGAGACAGGTTTTCGATGGCTTGGTATGCCAAACTTAGGTTTTTCAACTGGAGTCTCTGGGCAACGGGGAGCCAGTGCAGGGATTGACAGAGAGAGGAGAGAAGCAGGGGAATAGTGGGATGACATGTGGATTAGCCGGCCTGCACAGTTTAGGATAGATTGGAGGGGTGCAAGAGTGGTAGAAGGGAGGCCATAGAGTAGGAGCTTGCAGTAATCGAGGCGGGAGAGGATGAGGTCATGCACTGGTGTTTTTGTAGATTCATAGTTGAGGAATGTGTGGATACTGGAGATATTTTGGAGTTGTAGTCGGCAGCAAGTGGAAAGATCTTGGATCTGACGTTTGAAGGACAGATCAGAGTGGGCAGCCATTGACTTTGATGGATAGGCCAGTTGGGGGGGCTGAATGAGATGGTGGAAAGATGATGAATTTGGTTTTAACCATGTAAAGTTTTATACATCTAGCAGAGAAGAAAGCTGAAATAGCGGACTGACATTGTGGGATTCTGGTTAATATGGAGGAGATATCAGGTCCAGAGAGGTAGATCTGTGTGTCATCAACATAGAGGTGATACTAAAAGCCTTGAGACTGTAGGAGCTGTCCCAGGCCGAAAGTGTAGATGGAGAAGAGCAGGGGTCCTAAAACTGAATCTTGGGGGACACCGACAAGAGGTAGAGGTGGTGTGTGAGTGGGAGACACTGAATGTCCGGTCGGTTAGGTATGAAGAGATCCAAGCTAGGGCCAAGTTGGTGATGCAGAGACAGCGGTACGCTTTGTAGATGAGGGCCAGAAAGAATATCTGCTCCAGTGGATGACAACCGTGGCATCAAGTGGCCTCTGCTCTTCTTCCTCCATTTTAACATCACACATAGTACAGTCCTCAGAGGTGGCAACCCAATTACCTTGTTTTCCCCCGCGTCACAACTCTCCATCTCCAACTGCTCAACTGACTGTGGGGAACTAGAAATGGGCGAGTCTGCAGAGCTGTTCACACATTCTATTCCGGGGAATCAGAGGTGTGATACAAAGCTTCACAGACTCAAGAGATGGGGAAAGCATGTGTAGCAATGCCCAAATTTTTTTTCAGTTGATCCAGGCCCGGACGAAGTAGGATCCGAACAGAATCCAAATCCTCGTCATCAGACGTTAACCCCTGGGGGTGTGCATGGATGGGTTGGAGAATGAAACAAATACACACGAGAACATGGAGAACTAAACTAATATACAGCAGGGGCTGGAAAACTAAACTACTAAACAGCTAGGGTTGGAGAACTAAAGTAATATACACCAGGGGATGGAGAACTAAACCACTAGACACCAGAAGATGGAGAACCAAACTAATAGACAACAGGGATTGGAGAACTAAACTACTAAACAGCTAAGGTTGGAGAATGAAACAAATGCACACCAGAACATGAAGAACTAAACTAACAGATAACAGGGGTTGGAAAACTAAACTTCTAAACAGCTATGGTTGGAGAACTAAATTACTACACACCAGGGGATGGAGAACTGGACCACTAGACATCAAGGTGTCCCTAGACAGCAAGTGTTGGAATCCTCAAGGCTTGTGGGACAAACCTCTATATCTAACACTTCGTCCGATGCCTGTGCCTCCTCTAGGGCCTCTATCTGCGCCCTCAACCTCTGCCTTAATGAGACATGTTCCAACAGTGCAGAAAGAATCCCCCCACCTCCGTACTGCGCAGCCATGGTTCACCGCAATCAGGCAGTGTTAAAATGAATATGCCTTGGAGATCACAGTCATACAGCTGAAGAGTTGTGGACAGCTCTCCAGGCCGAGTTTGAGCAATGGCTGTCTCCACTGAACCTGGAGCAAGGGAAGGTCGTGTGCAATAACGGTGCAAACCTGGTGGCGACCCTATGCCGGGGCAACCTCACACACCGGGGCAACCTCACACACGTGTCTTGCATCCTTTACCTGATGGTACAGCAATTTCTCCGCCACTATCCCGGCCTGGATGCGCTGCTGCAGAAACCACGGTCGGTGTGTGCTCATTTAAAAATATAAAAACAGTAGGATCGTTAGTATAAAAACCAGACTCGCCAATGTAACCTCTTAATCCTCGCAAGCTTCAACACAATGTTCACAAGGTAGACAACAGCAGTGATCGGTCCCCTAGACAACGAGCAAACTCCTTCATGATGACAGAGGCCACTATCTCCTTAGCTTGCTGCTGGTACTTTTCTGTGAGAATGAGCTGGTCTCCAACCAGTCAGGAATATCCAGTGAATGGCACGCCACAGTTTGGTATTAGCACCCAGTACCAGAAATGAAGCCATCCACAATTTCTATATATCAGGAATTTTAGTTAGTAGAATGGCTGCCCAAATATTAGTTTCTCACAAAGGAGCTGAAGACACTGAGTGGCAGTAGGTGCAAGTTTGAACTGGATACGCTAGGCAATTGGGAGCCAGTGAATGGATCTTATAGATTGCAATGTTATAGATTGCTGGAGCCAGTCCACAGTTAAAAAGTAGCCATAGAGTGTCCGGGAACCTTGGCCAGGGATGCTTCTCGGCCCACCAGAGAACCGGAGACTCCCCCGGTGGGCCCTGGCTTCTCCTTCAGGAGAGTTCATAATGCAAACCTTAACGCTGCTATGGGGCTCTTGAGCAGGGGAGAAATCACTCAGAATCAAATCCTCTAGTGGGCCCACTGTTCTTCAGTCTGACATTGCTTCTTGGTGACAATTGTATTTCACCACAGCCATATTATTTAGCTTGGTGAAAGGACTGGCATAGAGGGAAACTGTATCTACGCCAGCTGTCATTTCTCCCAGGAAAGTCCTTTAATGCAGCTTCTTCCATAAGCAATGACAGCCCGTCCAACATCAGCTCACACTTCTTGGTGGTGCTTCAACACACAAAGATGTTTCTTTGCACCTTGAATTTCATGACTACAGAGTTGGGCAACGGCCTGATCTACAATGTGTTTTCAGAAATAACATGCATAAGCAAAGCCACTGAAGGTCATCATTAAGCGAAACTCATACAGCTTTCCCACAGACTGAAAGAGGGGTATTAAGACTTCCAAGAAAGCCAAGACTTCCCTGTCCTCACTAAGAGGACGACTGTCCATGTTCTCCTCTTCCTCATTATCACCCAATCGGCCTTGAGATAAGATGAGGCTGGGCTGTGTAGCATCACCCTGTATAGTTCCTTGCTCTGCGTGCAAGGCCTTGTCTTTGTGAGCTGCGAGCATTTCAGTAGACAGAGAAGCGGGATGATGATGCTAATTATGGCGTCATCACCACTCACCATCTTCGTGGAATCCTCAAAGTTTTGGAGACAACACAGATGTCAAACATCCATCCCCACTCATCAGCTGTTATGTGTGGAGGCTGACCTGAATTCCAACGAGCATGTTGATGCTGGCACTCAACAACTGCCCTCTGCTGCTCACAAATCCTTCCCAACATCTGCAATGTTGATTTCCAACGTATGGTCACATCACACACCAGTCAGTGAGCTGGAAGCTGCAAACGCTGCTGAAGTACTGCCAGGGTGGCGAAAGCTGTAGCTGACTTTCTAAAATGGGCACATGCGCGGCCTTTTCATGAGCAGCTCTGGCAGATCTGGGTAATTTTTGAGAAACCACTGAATCACTACAGTACAGTACAAAGAAAACCAATTTCGATTATATCATGTGTACTCCTGTGACAATATCTGTACCAAAGAATTAATTTCACTAGATATAGAACTAGTATAATGGGGACCGACACCTACTACAGCGAATCCAGCAAATGAAGACCCAACCAGGAGTGTTCACATTTCAAAAAATTAGGACCAGACTCCACCATTTCCGTGGCCAACAGATTGGAGATGGTGGAGTTCAGTCTCTTAGCTTTGTCATGTGTAGGAGGAAACAATCTTTTGCTGGCTGCAGTGCTTAGGAAGGGCGGAGTACGGTGGACCGGACAAACAACTGGACCGTGAGTGAGATGCAGACGGAGATGTTACAATGGATAAGGTTGTGGTGTGCTCGTTCTCGGAGATCGGTCAAAAACAGCAGGCATGTCCTCTTCCATTACAGGTGATGGGCTCTCACTCAGCCTGACTGAAGTGGGTAAAGAATCGGAGGTTCTGCAGTCGGAGACCTGCTTGACAATACTTGGCATGGTAACAAAAGAGGAAGAAGCAGCAGATGCGTTTGATGGGTTGGCTAATGGTTGTTTATTGAAAATCAATTTTAAGTTTAACATGTTTGTGTACCCCTGTGTGGAGATCAATATCTGCACCAAAAAATTAATTTCACTAAAATATAACTATTATAATAGAGACCAAAACCTCTTCCACTACAGCCAACCCAGCAGATGGAGACTCAATCAGGAGTGCACCATCCTCTCCAGTCGTTCATGTGTCAGACTTGTACTCTGTTGTGCTGGTGCATGAGCTGATCTAATAAATGTGTGAAAGGACTCACAGAAATTGCTTCTGCCACTTACACTACTGTTGCTACTAATATTTTTGCGTTGATAAATTGACGTGCTAGGTTGGAAGTGTAGAGCTGCAGTGCATTCTGTGTGCCTCATTGCTGTCTTGGGAAAAAACTCTCTTAAGGTTTTGTAAAAACATGTTTCAATACTCCAGTATTCGAGGGTCCTTTTTCAGGGCGGGAAGCATGTGGCAAAATGTACTCTTATAATATGGATCAAACAGAATTACAAGCCAGTAGTCAGCATTATTTAGAATCATAACTATACGGGGATCATGTTGCAGATAGTGCAGCAAGAAGGCACTCATATGTTGGGCTCTTCGAAGAGGTTCAAGCCCATGCTGTGTTGGTGGCTGGGTAATTCTGAAGCTTGTTTCCTCTGTCCCCTCCCACCAAACACGAACAGAGAGGGGATGATTATCCTCTTCATGTTCTGACTGTTGCTCGCCCCCATCACCTCTTCCATTTGTTCCTCGCCTCTTGCACCTTCACTAACAATTTGTCTGGTACCACCAACCCCCCTTCAATCGCAGTGAACCACCCTCCCTTGGCACCCTGAGATGTCCCCCAGTGTATGACGTAACAGAAGAACGTATTTTAGTGTGGATGAGGCCTCTATAAGATAGCAGATATGCTCTAAACTACACTGCTCAAAAAAATAAAGGGAACACAAACAACAGAATAGAACTCCAAATAAATCAAACTTCTGTGAAATCAAACTGTCAACTTGAAGCAACACGGATTGACAATCAATTTCACATGCTGTTGTGCAAATGGAATAGACAATAGATGGAAATTATTGGCAATTATCAAGACCCCTCAATAATGGAGTGGCTCTGCAGGTGGGGACCACAGACCACATCTCAGTACCAATGCTTTCTGGCTGATATTTTGGTCACTTTTGAATGTTGGTTGTGCTTTCACACTCGTGGTAGCATGAGACGGACTCTACAACCCACAAAAGTTGCTCAAGTAGTGCAGCTCATCCAGGATGGCACATCAATGCGAGGTGTGGCAAGAAGGTTTGCCATGTCTGTCAGCGTAGTGTCCAGATCCTGGAGGTGCTACCAGGAGACAGGCCAGTACACCAGGAGACGTGGAGGGGGCCGTAGGAGGGCAACAACCATGCAGCAGAACCGCTACCTCCGCCTTTGTTTTAGGAGGAACAGGAAGCGCGCTGCCAGAGCCCTGCAAAATGACCTCCAGCATGCCACAAATGTGCATGTGTCTGCACAAACAGTAAGAAGCCGACTCCATGAGGGTGGTATGAGGCCCGACCTCCACAGATGGGGGTTGTGCTCACAGCCCAACACCGTGCAGGACGCTTGGCATTTGCCGCAGAACACCAGGATTGGCAAAGTCACCACTGGCACCCTGTGCTCTTCACAGATGAATGCAGGTTCACACTGAGCACATGTGACAGACATAACAGAGTCTGAAGACGACGTGGAGAGTGATCACATCTAGGACATCATGTCTCGTTCCATCCACCGTCACGTTGCACTACAGACTGTCCAGGAGTTGGCAGATGCTTTAGTCCAGGTCTGGGAGATCCCACAGGAGACCATCCGCAACCTCATCAGGAGCGTGCCCAGGCATTGTAGAGAGGTCATACAGGCACGTGGAGGCCACACACAATACTGGGCCTCATCAGGAGCATGCCCAGGCGTTGTAGGGAGGTCATACAGGCACGTGAAGGCCACACACAATACTGAGACTCATTTTGACTTGTTTTAAGGACATTACATCAAAGTTGGATCAGCCTGTAGTGTGTTTTTCCACTTTACTTTTGGCGGTGACTCCAAATCCAGGCCTCGATTGGTTAATAAATTTGATTTCCATTGATGATTTTTGTGTGATTTTGTTGTTATTTGAGTGCTCCCTTTATTTTTTTGAGCAGTGTATTTCAAACTGAGACGCACATCTCCGGTTATATTATAGATAACTGCCTTTCTGCTCTGCTATCTGCAGCATGTGGTCGGCGGCACAGCACACACTCTAGTACCATCCTCACATGTGGTCAAGGGCACAGCAGGCACTCTCTAGTACCGTCCTCACGTGTGGTCTAGGGCACGGCCAGCATAATCTAGTAACGTCCAGTCCTATGGATGTCGCTGGTCTTCATCCAACACTGTCCTCCTTCTCTGCTTCATGTGGATTACACGTCCAACGTCAGCCACACAGCCTCTGCCATCACGCTCCTGCGCAGGCACACTTCTCTGCTCTGTGCGGGGAAAGGGCAGAGAGAAGTGCGCCTACACAGGAGCGCGATGTAAGACACTGTCTGGATGATGTAGGACACGTCCTCCACTTGAAGAAAGAAGGACGGCAATCTCAGGAGGAGGCGCCAGATTAACACTAGAGAAACCCATTGGACGGGACCACCCTGTAGGTGAGTCTAATATAAGTTTTTTTTTACGTTATGCAGATCGGCTTGGGGACTTATATACAGCATTCTAGGGCATACAGGTGGTGGTCATACTTTATATGGGGAAAACAAGGTGACAGATTACCTTTAAGCAGGTTTTCATCTATGCAGCTTGTACAAGTGAACTTCATTGTTTCAAAAGTGGGTTACCTGTCTAAGCCATGTTATTATAGTACCTTTTAGGCTATGTGCCCACGATGCAGAAATGAAGCAGAAAATTTCTGCAGCATTTCTGCATCTCCCTGGCAGAAAAAAACGCATGCAGATTGTGCATGCGTTTTTCCTGCAGAATACATGCGGATCCACATGCGTTTCCGCATGCAGATTGACAAGCGCTTTCCAAGCGATAGCATCACTTGGAAAGTGCTTGACAACTAGGTCACACTGTATAGATCCATGCAAACAGCATGGATTTATACAGTGTGAACCGTAAAAATTAAAACAAATAAAGCTATACTCACCCCCGAGGCCCCGGTGTGTGCAGCAGCGCTCGTTCCTGTCTGGTTCCCGGCTGCCGGCATATCGCGAGACAGAGCGGTGAAGGGCCTGCGGTCACATGACTGTGACGTCACCGAAGGTCCTTCAGCGCTGCTGGCATTCAGAGAGAAGACGCCGGACAGGTGAGTATAAACTTTATTTGTTATTTTATTCTTTTTTTACAGGTAAAATGGTACCCAGGTCTGGATGAGAGTCTCATCTCCTCCAGAACTGGGTACCATCCGCACATAGAGACGCATAGAAGCCGCTTGTACAAATGTACAGTCGCGGTTTCTGTGCGTCTCAATGCAAGTCAATGGCGGGAGTTCCGCTGCGCTTCCGCAAAATTAAATGACATGCTGCGGATTTTTGTACGTAGCATAAACGCTGCGGAAAAATCCGCAGCATGTGCATAGAACATGCGGAATCCCCTTGGGGACCATGGGGTGCGGATTACCTAGCGTTTCACAAGCGTTTATGCTGCGGAAATTCCGCAGCATAAACGCTTGAAAAACGCTACGTGGGCACACAGCCTTACATGGTTTACACAGATGCATCATGGGCTTTTCCTGCCCTATGAGTAAAATGAAAGGCTAAAATACAATGTGGAAGCTTAATCAGAGAAATGTTTTATTTACATTCAGAACAGAAACAAATAACCATTACCACCGAAATCTCAAACATTTAATTGTAGAAATAACATTTTAACATTATGTATAGAAATAATTCTAATTTTATAAAAGGTCATTTATGGGAGGATTGTGGGTAAGGTTTTTGGCTTTGCCCCAACCCCTCAGCCTGCCTCCGGTGTCTGATGTTTCAGCGTCCTGGAACGGAGATCATGATGCCTGCTTTGGATAGCAAATCAATAGCCTTGAATAACCCGGGAATAAGAGAAGGGGGTCTTTGGGGAAATTGGTCTCGAATATAAGGCAGCATGGAAAATTCTATTTTGTGGCTGTAGTCAACATCTCAGACCCAAGCGTTGTTGACTACTGAGAGCCACTCATCTCAGAACCAAAGGAGACGGCTATCCACCCTCAGAAACATCTCAGGTGGGAACACCGCGTCATACCGAAGAGAATCTGCTAGATCCGTACCGGCGCTGACGAGTTCGTTGATGCCAGGAGGGGGCTAGCCTAAAGGAAGGTCTCTTCTTTTCCTGGTGGGCCGGAGAGTTGTCCTTTTGGCTGCTGTTCTACACTGAAAATTTCCGAAAGTACGAAAAAAAACTGGACTGTGCGTCTCTTGGGAGGAGGGTATTTGGCCCTCTGTTACGGAAACAAAATACTCTTACCCCCCATGGCATTAGAGATCATCTTATCTAGCTCTTCGAAAAGACGGGAGCCCTGGAAGGTGAGGCTGGTGGACCTTTTGGAAGCTGAATCCACGTTCCATGATTTCAGCTATGAGGCCATGTGGATGGTGATGTTGCCGCCTGCCAGGGCTGAATAGGCGGCTGCAGGGGGGGGCACACTCTCGTTATAGGCAGTGAGGAGCTCCTGGGGAGGTGACATTGTGGGCAGACTGCAGTCCTGGCAGAGGGACCAGGTCTGACCTGAGGGAAACCTTTTGTTACAGGAGAAACATGCAAAATGAGACTCCCTGGGGTTAGGTATAGAGAGAAAAGAAAGAAACAGATGCTAGAGGGGAGCTAGGCTGTGGATAAAGATCTGCCCCCGGTGGCAGAGGTTACTCAGACACTGCATCCTGAAGACCTTGAGAGGCTGAAGGTGGCGGTGATCCAGCAGAACAAGGCAATGAGGCAGCAGAGTTCAGGTGAGCTGCGGCAGTGTTATAAACTGGCGACAGAAAGATGGCGCCGTGTAGAAGGAGGAGAAAGAGGCAGTAACAGGAAAAACACGTGCAGGGATCTTGCGCACCAGAATGCAAAGTGTTCCCTGATAGGTGGAGGGCGGAAAGCGCTGGAGAGCCGGCGTGCGTGATTGTTTAGGCTGCTAGGTGTGTGGCCCGGCCACCGGAGAAAGTCTAGACTGAAGTCTGGATTTTTAAAAGAGGTGCTGCAGGAGCCTCTGGAAAACGTGGAGGTGGCGAATCGAGCACCCTCACTGCCTGGTAGGATATATCTATAGTGAAGAACCTGAATCCTTCTTCACAAACCGATGATGAAGCTGGGCATGAGATAACCTGATCCTTCTGGATCTGGGGGGGCGAGAGGGCAGAAGATTAGTGCCAAGGACAGTCTGCCAGGGAATCCCAAACACTCTTGTGTTAGGGTCCAGCTTCGTAGACCACAGAGGATACAGTAGTGAAACAATTCCACTGTCGCCCTCACAAACAGTATCTGAAAGAAAAAGGGGAATCATTAAATAAAAAAATAAAAATCCTACAGCTACTTACACATTGCGTTCTGTGTCCCAGTCGGGGTATACGTCCGAAATCCCCAGCAAAACGGGGTCTGACGTATGCGCTGACGGGGGCCATAGACTGCAATGGTGATGGCAGAGCGAACATGCACTTTTTTCGGGAGTGTACGCCTAGAGGAGGCGGACTCTCAGACACAGTAGACGTATGCCCCGACGGCGACACAGAACGCAATGTGAAAACACCCTAGGGTAGAGATGGGCCTGGGTCCAGACTCATGTCTGCCTCCTACAGACACTAAGCTAAAACGGATTAGCTTCATGCCAGTTGATGATGCACCCTTCTGGGGAAGAGCTAAGCTTTTTTTGCATAGTGTCAGCAACATACACCAATGTTTTTTTGTGTCCTCCAATGAAACATTAACCCACCACCCCAAATCCCCACAGCATTAATCCCCCCACATCAACCAGAGGGCCCCAAAGCATAAACCCCCACCCCAAATCCCAGCAGACTGCCCTCTACAAACATTATTCGCCCCCTCCAGAGGCCCCAAAAGCGTGCACCATCCCCCACAGGAATGCACCATCATCCCGCCCCCCCCCTTCCCCAGAGCCCTCACAGGCGTGCACTATCATTCCACCCCCCCTCCCCAGAGCCCCCACAGGCGTGCACCATAATTCCACCCCCCCCCTTTTCCCCAGAGCCCCCACAGGCGTGCACCATCCTTCCGCCCCCCCCCCCTTTTCCCCAGAGCCCCCACAGGCGTGCACCATCCTTCCGCCCCCCCCTTTTCCCCAGAGCCCCCACAGGCATGCACCATCATTCCGCCCCCCCCCTTTTCCCCAGAGCCCCCACAGGCGTGCACCATCATTCCGCCCCCCCCCTTTTCCCCAGAGCCGCCACAGGCGTGCACCATCATTCCGCCCCCCCCCTTTTCCCCAGAGCCGCCACAGGCGTGCACCATCATTCCGCCCCCCCCCCCTTTTCCCCAGAGCCGCCACAGGCGTGCACCATCATTCCGCCCCCCCTTCCCCAGAGCCGCCACAGGCGTGCACCATCATTCCGCCCCCCCCCTTCACCAGAGCCGCCACAGGCGTGCACCATCATTCCGCCCCCCCCCCCCTTCCCCAGAGCCGCCACAGGCGTGCACCATCATTCCGCCCCCCCTTCCCCAGAGCCCCCACAGGCGTGCACCATCATTCCGCCCCCCCTTCCCCAGAGCCCCCACAGGCGTGCACCATCATTCCGCCCCCCCTTCCCCAGAGCCCCCACAGGCGTGCACCATCATTCCGCCCCCCCTTCCCCAGAGCCCCCACAGGCGTGCACCATCATTCCGCCCCCCTTCCCCAGAGCCCCCACAGGCGTGCACCATCATTCCGCCCCCCTTCCCCAGAGCCCCCACAGGCGTGCACCATCATTCCGCCCCCCTTCCCCAGAGCCCCCACAGGCGTGCACCATCATTCCGCCCCCCTTCCCCAGAGCCCCCACAGGCGTGCACCATCATTCCGCCCCCCTTCCCCAGAGCCCCCACAGGCGTGCACCATCATTCCGCCCCCCTTCCCCAGAGCCCCCACAAACCCCCCAGAGAATGCCCTCAGAGCCCCCATAAACCCCCCAAAGCCCACAGCATTCCCCCAGAGCCCCCACAAACCTCCCAGAGCATCCCCCCAGAGCCCCCACAAACACGCACCATACCCTCCCAGAGCCCCCACAAGCCCACAGCATACTCCCCCAGAGCCCACAGCATGCCCCCCCAGCCCACAGCATGCCCCCCCAGATCATCCCCACAGAGCCATCAGCATGTCCCCAGAGCCCGCAGCATCCCCCACAGCCACCACCAGCCCCCAAGCGTGCATCCCACCCAAAGCCCCCACAAACCCGCAGCATGCACCCACAAACCCACAGCATGCCCCAGAGCCCACAGCAAGCCCCCGCAAACCCACAGCATGCCCCCCAGAAAGCCCCCACAAACCCGCAGCATCCCCCCCCAGAGCCCACAGCATGCCCTCACAAACCCGCATCCACCCACAGCATGCCCCCAGAGCCACCACAAGCCCGCAGCATCCACCCACAGCATGCCCCCAGAGCCACAAGCTCGCAGCGTGCCCCCAGAGCATCCCCACACAGCACCCAGAGCCCGCAGCATCCCTCACATAGCCACCAGCCCCCAAGTGTGCATCCCACCCAGAGCCCCCACAAGCCCGCAGCACAGACCTCCTCCTGCAGCTTCACCAGCAGCTTGTCTCCCAGTCCCTCTGCATGAGGCTATGGCGTCTGCTGCTAAACTAGAACACGCCCATAATGCACAGTCAGGACACGCCCCCCGCTGGAGGTGGAGTTACCACGGTGACCGTCCTCCGCTGGAGGTGGAGTTACCACGGTGACCGTCCTCCTCTGGAGGTGGAATTACCACGGTGACCGTCCTCCGCTGGAGGTGGAGTTACCACGGTGACCGTCCTCCGCTGGAGGTGGAGTTACCACGATGACCTTTCCCCTTCTGGAGGTGGAGTTACCACGGTGACCGTCCTCCCCTGGAGGTGGAGTTACCACGGTGACCGTCCTCCGCTGGCGGTGTAGTTACCACGGTGACCGTCCTCCGCTGGCGCTGTAGTTACCACAGTGACCTCCCCCCGCTGGCGCTGTAGTTACCACAGTGACCGTCCCCCGCTGGCGGTGTAGTTACCACGGTGACCGTCCCCGCTGGTGCTGTAGTTACCACGGTGACCGTCCCCTGCTGGCGCTGTAGTTACCACGGTGACCGTTCTCCTCCTACGAGGCTGATAATGAGCGGTCAGATCGGTGGAGGAGGTCGCGGTGGAGTTTGTGGCTTTTCCTCCAGATTCTTCCTGATAAATGTCGGATATTTGGGGCAGAATTCAGTGATTGTCGTTATATCGTCCCCTGTGATCTCCATCTTCTCCTTTATCATGAAGACGCCGGCAGGACGAGATCCCTCCAGCTGATCCAGTGATCATCCCTCCTTCTCCTGAATGACCCCGAGGATGGACGAGGACGAGACCACCAGAAGATTATTACACTTCACCCTGGAGATCATCTCCCTGCTGAGCGGAGAGGTAACTCCTCTACATTTCTATCAGCTTTATTGTGTTATGTAACAAGTCCGACATCAGGAAGAGGAAATCCAGAAGAGGAGGAGAAGGATTCTTTACTGTAAGAGCAGTGATTGTGTGCAGCTTTCTGCCAGGAGGAGTTGTCATGGGGATTCCCTATAAGAGCTGTAGAGGGGCCTGGATGTCTGTCCTGAGTGTAATAATATTTCAGGTTATGGCCCCAGATTACTGGAGACGGTTATTGATCCCGGGATTTCTACTGATTGTCAGATCTGGAGTCGGGAAGGAATTCTTCTCCCTAAGTGTCTCTCTCCATACACAGGATTACACAATAGTGAGGAAGACACCGGGGGAGGGTGTGACTCCCATCATCCATCTCCAGGAGTCAGGAGGGCGGAGCCCGGGCCCCATCACAGAGCCTCCCCCGCACCCCCCGATACATGAGAGGAAGAAGAAGAAGATCCTAGAGCTCAGCAACAAGATGATTGAGCTGCTGAGCGGAGAGGTGACTGCTGGGACATTATACAGGACAGCACTGGAGGATTCTGGGTGATGACCGGAGAGGTGACTGCTGGGACATTATACAGGACAGCACTGGAGGATTCTGGGTGATGACCGGAGAGGTGACTGCTGGGACATTTTACAGGACAGCACTGGAGGATTCTGGGTGATGAGCTTAGAGGTGACTGCTGGGACATTATATAGGACAGCACTGGAGGATTCTGGGTGATGAGCGGAGAGGTGACTGCTGGGACATTATACAGGACAGCACTGGAGGATTCTGGGTGATGACCGGAGAGGTGACTGCTGGGACATTATACAGGACAGCACTGGAGTATTCTCTGTGATGACCGGAGAGGTGACTGCTGGGACATTTTACAGGACAGCACTGGAGGATTCTGGGTGATGAGCTTAGAGGTGACTGCTGGGACATTATATAGGACAGCACTGGAGGATTCTGGGTGATGAGCGGAGAGGTGACTGCTGGGACATTATACAGGACAGCACTGGAGGATTCTGGGTGATGAGCGCAGAGGTGACTGCTGGGACATTATACAGGACGGCACTGTAGGATTCTGGGTGATGAGCGGAGAGGTGACTGCTGGGACATTATACAGGACAGCACTGGAGGATTCTGGGTGATGACTGGAGAGGTGACTGCTGGGACATTATACAGGACAGCACTGGAGGATTCTGGGTGATGACCGGAGAGGTGACTGCTGGGACCTTATACAGGACAGCACTGGAGGATTCTGGGTGATGACGGGAGAGGTGACTGCTGGGACATTATACAGGACGGCACTGGAGGATTCTGGGTGATGAGTGGAGAGGTGACTGCTGGGACATTATACAGGACAGCACTGGAGGATTCTGGGTGATGAGCGGAGAGGTGACTGCTGGGACATTATACAGGACAGCACTGGAGGATTCTGGGTGATGACGGTGTCGTTGTTGTCAGGTTCCTATAAGGTGTCAGGACGTCGCTGTCTGTCTCTCCATGGAGGAGTGGGAGTATCTAGAAGGACACCAGGATCGGTACCAGGAGGTGATGATGGAGGAGCTCCGGCCTCTGACATCACCAGGTGAGAGGAGACTCTTGTTGGCTCCGGTGGATGTGATGACGTCTCTCGGCCTCGTCCTATAATAGATGATTTTTCTCCAGACTTGCTCTGGTTTTCTCTACATTTTCTCACAGCTTTCATTCCCTGATTATTCTCTTCTGATCTGTGAGTCGCGGTTTCTCCGCTGTCGTCTTCATCAGTCTTGAGTCTTCGTCCTCGGCGGCTTCTTTCAGAATCTTTCACCTTCCTTAGAGCATCGGTCACATTTTGTCTGCAGATGTCCCAGCGCTTCTGTCCGTTCTCTCCTGTGAGATCTTTCGGAATCTGAGTCTGTCGTGGATTGTTACTCAGCAGAGTCGGGGTTAATTTACTGATGATTTTCCCCCTAATCCTCTGTCGCTAGTCCGTCCCTCAGAATCGGTCAGGCTCAATGTCGTCATCAGTCGTGGTCGGGCTTCTGGCTTTTTGGGTTTTGTTTCTCAGCATTTATTGGGTGGTAAGAACGACGTTGCTGCCATTTTCAGAACTGTTCCTGACACCCATCACTTTATCTTCCGTTATCGGAGCTGTGTGAGGGCTTCTCTTCTTGAATGGCCCTTGACCTTTTTGTTGGTGACTTTTTTGATTGTTGTTTTTTCATTGCAGTTTTGGGGAGGTGTTTCTGATGTGTTTTTTTCTTTTGGCGTTTACAGTGTGCAATAAATCCTGACGTGAAAATGCTAAATAATAATACTTTATTTTGCCAAATAATAATATATATATATGTGTGTGTGTATATGTATGTAGATAGATAGATTTATTTTTATTAAAAAAAAACATTTGTTCTCATTTTGGGAGACAAAACTAAAATAATGGGGACTTCAATCTGAGATCCTGGTCTGGTGGTAATAATAATTGTAAGTCTCCCTTACAGGGATGTTTGTTCAGTAGAATATGTATTATGGAGCTTTTCCTTGGAGTCTGACCAGACAATCTCTCCTTGGCTCCCCGTGTGCATCAGTAAGCGCCCATGACCCCGGTGCCTGCTCTCTAGTTGTCCTTTCTACACATTGATAGGTACTAACCGCTGTGTACCGGGTGCTCCCCACAACACCGTCCTTCCGGGTTCTGTGACTTCGTACGTTAGTCGTACATGTGCCTTTTTTCCTCCTTTAGAGACAAACGCAGAACTTGCTGCCTATTTCAGTGTTTATACCGAGGCGGATGTGGAGATTTATCTCTATTTAAAGAAGAAGAAATACACGTTAACTCGTCTTTTAATAGGAGGAAGTCAGGTTCTCTCCTCTGAGTGATCCCAGAGGATCCTGTCCAGGAGGGAGGCCGTGTCCTCATGGTGACATCATGAGCTCTCAAAATACAATCACTGGTAAATGGTGACCGTCCTTCCCCCAATCTCCATACAGTGAATTAGGAGAGGAAACCAATGGATAGAAATGTGGAGCTTTCTCCAGCTCCTCTGTGGTTCCATCCCTGGAGACGAAACTTGGAGAAGTTGTGTTTTTTAGTACGCCTCCTCCATCTGAGTGACGAGGGTCTTCTCTGTCCCTCTCCTCAGGGTCCTCATCCTCCGAGTGCAGAGCAGAGAGCATTAGGCTTTGGCCTCGCTGATTATCACTTCATACTTGAGGCCACAATGTTCTGGGACCTCGGTACCAGTGGTGAGGACCACAACAATGTAATTTATTCCCTGATACATAAACATAGAATTACTGGTTCTGAGAGACGAGTCTCATATATAGACAGATACACGGCAGGTCATGTATTCAGTCTGTGTGTCTCCACAGATGGATCCAGGAGGAAAAATCCACCAAAGAGATGTCCCCGTCCTCTGTATCCCCAGGACTGTCCGGAGGAGAATCACAACATCCTAAAGGATCATCAGGTAGATGACACTGAAGTCCCCACAACATCTGACCGTGACGTGATTGGATTTGAGCTCATCTCACATTGTTCTTTTTTAGGGTGAAGATCTGATTGATATTAAGGTTGAGGTTATACATGGAGCACAAGAGGCGACCGCAATATGGGCCGATCAGCAGGGTGAGGAGGGGAGACTGTCATGTTGGTTCTATGGTCATCTACTACTACTTCCATCATTGCATGACACAATCTACAGTGGCATGTAAACGTTTGAGCACCCCTGGCCAAATTCCTGTTATTGTGACCAGTTAAGCAAGTTGAAGATGAAATGATCTCTAAAAGACCTAAAGTTAAAGATGACACATTTCCTTTGCGTTACCTTGGGACATTTGTGTGCTCAGATAACTTTGACCAATGATTCAGACCTTACTTATCCTGTTAGGGTTATGGCTCGTTCACTATCATCGTTAGGAAAGGCCAGGTGATGCAAATTTCCAGCTTTATAAAAACACAGCTTACTCTAACATTGTGCCAAAATAACCGCAGCCATGGCTTCTTCTAAGCAGCTGTCTAGCACTCTGAAAATGGTGGAGGCCACAAAGCAGGAGAAGGCTATGAGCAAAGTGTTTTCAAGTTGCCCTTTCCTTGGTTCAAAATGTAATAAAGAAATGGCAGTTAACAGAAAGAGTGGAGGTCAAGATAAGGTCTGGAAGACCAAGCAAATTTTCAGTAGGATTGCTAGAGAGGCAAATTAGAACCCCCTCCTGACTGCAAAAGACCTTCAGAAAGATTTAGCAGACTCTGGAGTTGTGGAAAATTGTTGTACTCTTCAGAGACACCTGCACAAATATGGCCTTCATGGAAGAGTCATCAGAAGAAAACCTCTCCTGCGACCTCACCATAAAATTCAGCGTCAGAAGTGCAAAAGTACATCTAAGAAGGTCTGATGCATTTTGGAAACAAGTCTTGTGGACCGATGAGGTTAAAATAGAGCAGTGATCAAAGTTGTGTGGAAAAAAAAGGGCACAGAATTTTAGAAAAAGAACATGGTGGTGGATCAATCATGCTTTGGGGTTGTGTTGCAGCCAATGGCACAGGGAACGGGTAGAGGGAAGAATGGATTCCATGAAATTTCAGCAAATTCTTGATACAAACATAACACCATCTGCAAAAAAGCTGAAGGTAAAAAGAGGATGGCAAATGATAATGATACTAAACACATGTCAAAATCCACAATAGACAACCTCAAAAGGCGCAAGCTGAAGGTTTTACAATGGCCCTCACAGTCCCCTGAACATCATTGAAAATCTGTGGCTAGACCTCAAAATAGCAGAGGATGCAAGACGACCCAAGAATCTCACAGAACTGGAAGAATTCCTCCAAGGATGAAAGGATGAAAATCCCTCAAACAAGAATTGAAAGACTATTGTCTGGCTACGAAAAGCATTTACAAGCTGTGATACTTTCAAAAGGGGGTGCTACTAGGTACTAACCTTGCCGGGTGCCAAAACTTTTGCATTTAACCATTTTTCCTTATTGAAATTTTTTTTAAATGTAAAAGATGAAAATACAGTGGTGGCCAAAAGTATTGGCACCCCTGCAATTCTGTCAGATAATACTCAGTTTCTTCCTGAAAATGATTGCAATCACAAATTCTTTGGTCTTATTATCTTCATTTAATTTGTCTTCAATGAAAAAACACAAAAGAGAATGAAGCAAAAATGAAATCATTGATCATTTCACACAAAACTCCAAAAATGGGCCCGACAAAAGTATTGGCACCCTCAGCCTAATACTTGGTTGCACAACCTTTTGCCAAAATAACTGCGAACAACCGCTTCCGGTAACCATCAATGCGTTTCTTACAATGCTCTGCTGGAATTGTAGACCATTCTTCTTTGGCAAACTGCTCCAGGTCCCTGATATTTGAAGGTTGCCTTCTCCAAACTGCCATTTTGAGATCTCTCCACAGGTGTTCTATGGGATTCAGGTCTGGACTCATTGCTGGCCACCTTAGAAGTCTCCAGTACTTTCTCTAAAACTATTTTATAGTGCTTTTGGAAGTGTGTTTTGGGTCATTGTCCTGCTGGAAGACCCATGACCTCTGAGGGAGACCCAGCTTTCTCACACTGGGCCCTACATTATGCTGCAAAATTTGTTGGTAGTCTTCAGACTTCATAATGCCATGCACACGGTCAAGCAGTCCAGTGCCAGAGGCAGCAAAGCAACCCCAAAACATCAGGGAACCTCCGCCATGTTTGACTGTAGGGACCGTGTTCTTTTCTTTGAATGCCTCTTTTTTTTTCCTGTACAATCTATGTTGATGCTTTTTCCCAAAAAGCTCTACTTTTGTCTCATCTGACCAGAGAACATTCTTCCAAAATGTTTTAGGCTTTCTCAGGTAAGTTTTGGCAAACTCCAGCCTGGCTTTTTTATGTCTCGGGGTAAGAAGTGAGGTCTTCCTGGGTATCCTACCATACAGTCCCTTTTCATTCAGACGTCGACGGATAGTACAGGTTGACGCTGTTGTACCCTCAGACTGCAGGGCAGCTTGAACTTGTTTGGATGTTAGTCGAGGTTCTTTATCCACCATCCGCACAATCTTGCGTTGAAATCTCTCGTCAATTTTTCTTTTCCGTCCACATCTAGGGAGGTTAGCCACAGTGCCATGGGCTTTACACTTCTTGATGACACTGCGCACGGAAGACAGAGGAACATTCAGGTCTTTGGAGATGGACTTGAAGCCTTGAGATTGCTCATGCTTCCTCACAATTTGGTTTCTCAAGTCCTCAGACAGTTCTTTGGTCTTCTTTCTTTTCTCCATGCTGAATGTGGAACACACAAGGACACAGGACAGAGGTTGAGTCAACTTTAATCCATGTTAACTGGCTGCAAGTGTGATTTAGTTATTGCCAACACCTGTTAGGTGCCACAGGTAAGTTACAGGTGCTGTTAATTACACGAATTAGAGAAGCATCACATGATTTTTCAAAGGGTGCCAATACATTTGTCCACCCCCTTTTTTAGGTTTGGTGTGGAATTATATCCAATTTGGCTTTAGGACAATTCTTTTTGTGTTTTTTCATTGAAGACAAATTAAATGAAGAGAATAATACCAAAGAATTTGTGATTGCAATCATTTTCAGGAAGAAACTGAGTATTATCTGACAGAATTGCAGGGGTGCCAATACTTTTGGCCACCACTGTATATATAGTTTATTATTTATTGTTTTGCCTAAAATACAAAGGAAATGTCATCTTTAACTTTAGGCCGTTTAGAGATTATTTCATCTTCAACTTAACTGTTCACAATAACAGTAATTTTGACCATTGGTGCCCAAACTTTTACATGTCACTGTATTCTGTCACTATGTGTCTCCTACAGATGGACTCATGGAAAGAAATCCACCAGAGAGATGTCCCCGTCCTCTGTATCCCCAGGACTGTCCAGAGGAGAATCACAACATCCCGGAGAGTCATCAGGTAGACGGCGCTGAGCCCTGTACCGGATCTGTATATGGGGGGGACATTTCTGATCGAGGTCATAGATGTCACAGATTTTGGTGGCTTCTTGTATTGTGCTGATTGTTACATCTGATATATCAGGAGGAAGATCCAACTAAGAATAAAGAGGAGGATGAGACAGAAGAAGAAGCGATGACGAGGGGGGATCAGCCGTGTGTGAGCGACGGGAAGGAGGAGATTCCTGTAGATGTTTCCACAGGTGTGTAATAATGACCGGCGTGTGATGATGATGACTGGCGTATGACGATGATGATTGGCATGTGACTATGATTAGCGGCGTGTGATGATGATGACTGGCGTATGACGATGATGATTGGCATGTGACTATGATTAGCGGCGTGTGATGATGACTAGCATATGATGATGATGATTGGCGTGTGATGATGATGACTGGCGTATGACGATGATGATTGGCATATGACTATGATTAGCGGCGTGTGATGATGATGACTGGCGTATGACGATGATGATTGGCATGTGACTATGATTAGTGACGTGTGATGATGATGACTGGCATATGATGATGATGATTGGCATGTGACTATGATTAGCGGCGTGTGATGATGATGACTGGCGTATGACGATGATGATTGGCATGTGACTATGATTAGCGGCGTGTGACGATGACCGGTGTGTGATATTGTATGAAGTCTCCGGTGCAGTGAAGCTTTATCCGCCGTCCACATCACAGCAGAAGCGTCCGGTGATGGCGCGGCTGCTCCTGTACAGAGTCCGGTTGAGCACCGATGAATAACTGGGCCGCATTCACACCTCTTCTTAATGATTTAAGAAGCACATTTTTAATTTTCCTAATTGTGTTTTTTAATATTACTTCCATCTTTTATTTTCATATTATTCTTACACAAGTCTCATGCTGCCATATAAATGACTGAGCTTGCGATTCGGACAGAACCCCGGGGGAAGATTCCGTATAATGGACGCCGTCTGGCCTATGATCCAGTGATGTCCATCTTTTTCAGCGTGCATAAAAGCGCAGTCGACCAGAGGGTAGACGGAGTCCGGTGTAACTCTGCTGCCTCATTATTCTGAATGGATCCCTCGGGGGTGTCATCTGAATCATGTATTTTGTAGATTTAGATGGAAACCCCGATGTACAGTGGGTGCGGAAAGTATTCAGACCCCTTTAACTTTTTCACTCTTTGTTTTATTGCAGCTATTCGGTAAGTTCTAAAAAGTTCATTTTTTTTTCTCATTATAGTACACTCTGCACCCCATCTTGACTGAAAAAAAACCACAGAAATGTAGAAATTTTTGAAAATGTATTAAAAAAGAAAAACTGAAATATCACATGGTCATAAGTATTCAGACCCTTTGCTCAGTGTTGAGTAGAAGCCCCTTTTGAGCTAGTACAGCCATGAGTCTTCTAGGGAATGATGCAACAAGTTTTTCACACCTGGATTTGGGGATCCTCTGCCATTCTTCCTTGCAGATCCTCTCCAGTTCCATCAGGTTGGATGGTGAACGTTGGTGGACAGACATTTTCAGGTCTCTCCAGAGATGCTCAATTGGGTTTAGGTCAGGGCTCTGGTTGGGCCAGTCAAGGATGGCCACAGAGTTGTTCTGAAGCCATTCCTTTGTCATTTTAGCTGTGTGCTTAGGGTCATTGTCTTGTTGGAAGGTGAACCTTCAGCCAAGTCTGAGGTCCAGAGCACTCTGGAAGAGGTTTTCATCTAGGATATCTCTGTACTTGGCTGCATTCATGTTTCCTTCAATTGCAACCAGTCATCCTGTCCCTGCAGCTGAAAAATACCCCTATAGCATGATGCTGCCACCATGTTTCACTGTAGGGATTGTATTGGGCAGGTCATAAGCAGTGCCAGGTTTTCTCGACACATACCGCTTAGAATTATCACCAAAAAGTTCTATCTTCGTCTCATCAGACCAGAGAATCTTATTTCTCATAGTCTGTGAGTCCTTCATGTGTTTTTGAGCAAACTCTATGCGTGCTTTCATATGTCTTGCACTGAGTAGAGGCTTCCATCTGGCCACTCTGCCATAAAGGCCCGACTGGTGGAGGGATGCAGTGATAGTTGACTTTGTGGAGCTTTCTCCAATCTCCCTACTGCATCGCTGGAGCTCAGCCACAGTGATCTTGGGGTTCTTCTTTACCTCTCTCACCAAGGCTCTTCTCCCACGATTGCTCAGTTTGGCTGGACGGCCAGGTCTAGGAAGACTTCTGGTGGTCCCAAACTTCTTCCATTTAAGGATTATGAAAGCCACTGTGCTCTTAGGAACCTTGAGTAATGCAGAAATTCTTTTATAACCTTGGCCAGATCTGTGCCTTGCCACAATTCTGTCTCTGAGCTCCTTGGGCAGTTCCTTTGAGCTGATGATTCTCATTTGGTCTGACATGCACTGTGAGCTGTGAGGTCTTATATAGACAGGTGTGTGCCTTTCCAAATTGAGTCCTATCAGTTTAATTAAACACAGCTGGACTCCAATGAAGGAGTAGAACCATCTCAAGGAGGATCACAAGGAAATGGACAGCATGTGACTTAAATATGAGTGTCTGAGTGAAGGGTCTGAATACTTATGCCCATGTGATATTTCAGTTTTTCTTTTTTAATAAATTTGCCAAATTGTCTGCATTTCTGCTTTTTTTCAGTCAAGATGGGGTGCAGAGTGCACTTTAATGAGAAAAAAAATAACTGTTTAGAATTTACCAAATGGTTGCAATGAAACAAAGTGTGAAAAGTTTTAAAGGGGTCTGAATACTTTCCGTACCCACTGTAAGTGTTCAGTGTACAGCACAGGATAAATATGCTCCAAAATGTTCTGTACCCCAAAATGCCACCATTAAGAGCTTCTACTCAACCCACAAAAAACAAGTCCCCACTCAGGTTCATCATCTGTAAACAGTAATATAGGGGGTGTCCATATCACTGGTAGCACAAAGGTTCTGGAAAAGTGACTTGGCTCCCACTTAAAGAAATCCAGTGACATCTGCGCTCCCAAATCCAAATGCCCCCTCCTCCTGGGCCCCACCGTGGGCAGTTAGCATCCACATGTTTGGCATAACTGTAGCGAGGAGAGACAATTTATTTCTCCAGAAAGCACTAGCTGGGAATCATGTACTGGGCACTACAACGTAAGGGCACTACAATGTACCGGACACTACAATGTACTGGCCACTATAATGAAATATTTGCATTTTCACTTTGCAACATCCATTACTGCTCGTTTCTGGAAAGCACCCAGGGAGTCAAATTCATCACTAGTCCTGTAGATACATTTCCATAGGGGTGTAATTTCCAAACTGGTGTCACTTGAGGGGGGATTCTGCTCTTCTGCCACTTTGGGGCTCTGTATATGGAGTCTGCAAACTGTTCTACTAAAGTTTGTTCTCCAAGAGTCAAATAGCGCTCCTTCCCTCCCGAGTCTCGCCATGTGGCTAAGCAGTACTGTACAGCCACATATGGGGTATTGCCCCGTTCAGCAGAAATTGTAGAACAAATTATGTGGTCATTTTTACCCATTTTCCTTTGTGAAAATGTAAAATCTGGGGCTAAAATAACATTATAGTGGTAAAAATGTAATTTTTTTTTCTTCACCGTTCAATTGTATAACATTTTGTGAATCACAATTACCTTGTATTCATTGGGAAACTGCGCGGTGGATTCTGGGTATGACGCGCGGGGAAACCCCACCCACAGCCCGGCGTCCACCGCGGGGATCGCATCACCGAGTCACGCCTCACTTGACGTGACATCAGGGGAAGCAAGAGCCGGCTGAGGCCGGGGGTCGCGTGATGCCGGTGAGTGGCCAGCGATAGCGCCGCTCGCAGCCAATAAAGACAAAGCTAGGTAATTAGAAAAAATCTTCTCTCAACGGGTTAATTACATTGGGGGCATTTTTAATAGTAGTGGACATCTTCTTTAATTACGTGGACACTTTTCTATACTAAGGGCAAGATACAAAGCTTGAGAGAGTGAAATGGAATCGGAGGTACATTAAGGGAACCTGTCATCAGTAATTACCACTTAAAGAGCTATTTGCTGTCTAATCTCTGCCACCCCTGACTTGTGCCAATGTCACCAGTTTATAAGTGTCATTCACTTTACCCGTCATTGTGTTAATGTTATGGCATGTAGTTGTCCTCCTTATTCCCGGTATTTTCACTGACGAGGGTCTTCATTGTGAGATCCAGAAAATACATTCAGAAATCTCTTTTGTGTTGAAGAAAAAAAATCTCATCTAATTTATCTTTCATCCTGATAGGAAATCCTTGTGAGAATAACGGTTCATCACTAAATTGTAAAAAAGAAGATATCATGAAGCACTCTAATGGAGAAAACCTCATCACCCTTCCTGCACCTCCTGGACTTCACAGCACTTCACTTTCTTATAATCCTCCTAATCATGAGGAATCATCTCCTGAGCAATCTCGCATTATTACCAAAAGTCCAGGGGGCAAAGTGGATTCAAGATTTCAGTGTGACAAGAAATTTACAAAAAGCTCAGATTTTGTAACACAAAGAAAGCACAAAGGAAAAAAGCCATACTCCTGTTCACAATGTGGGAAATGCTTTACATATAAATCACAATTTGTTATACATGAGAGAATTCACACGGGAGAAAAAACATTTTCATGTTCGGAATGTGGGAAGTCCTTCAAACATAAAAGGGATCTTATTACACATCAGAGAATTCATACAGGAGAGAAGCCATATTCATGTTCGGAATGTGGGAAATGTTTTGGAAGTAAATCAGAGCTGGTTAAACATCACAGAATTCACACAGGGGAAAAAACGTTTTCATGTTTACAATGTGGAAGGTGCTTTACACATAAATCACAACTTGTTAGACATCAGAGAATTCACACAGGAGAAAAGCCGTATTCATGTTCAGAATGTGGAAAGTTGTTCACCAATAACTTTAGTCTTATTTACCATCAGAGAATTCATACAGGAGAGAAGCCATATTCATGTTCAGAATGTGGGAAATGTTGTAGAAGTAAATCAGACCTTGTTGCACATCAAAGAATTCACACAGGAGAAAAACCTTTTTCATGTTTACAATGTAGAAAGTGCTTTCCAGATAAATCACATCTTGTTATACATCAGAGAATTCACACAGGAGAAAAGCCGTATTCATGTTCAGAATGTGGAAAGTCCTTCACAGGTAAAGGAAGTCTTATTAGGCATCAGAGAATTCACACAGGAGAGCAGCCATATTCATGTTCAGAATGTGGGAAATGCTTTACAGAGAAATCAAAACTTGTGACACACGAGAAAATTCACACAGGAGAGCAGCCGTATTCATGTTCAGAATGTGGGAAATCTTTTATGCGTAAATCAAATCTTTCTGCTCATAAGATAATTCATACAGGAGAAAAGCCGTATTCATGTTCAGAATGTGGGAAATCTTTTATACATAAATATCAACTTGCTGCACATGAGAGAATTCATACAGGAGAAAAAACATTTTCTTGTTCAGAATGTGGGAAATGTTTTATATATAAATTGGATCTTGTCAAACATCAAAGAATTCACACAGGAGAGAAGCCGTATTCATGTTGAGAATGTGGGAAATCTTTTATATATAAATCACACCTTGTAAAACATGAGAAGTCTTACGGGAAAGAAAGTGTAATTATGTTCACTGTGTTTTATAAAGTTTAATAAACATTGTTCAGCATAAATGAGTACACCCCCTTTGATGAGTAAGATTTTATTTAATATCTCACTGAACACAAGATCAATTCATAAAATTTTGCCAACACTAAGTTTCATAGAACATTTCTTTTGTAATCAAAACATGAAAGTAAGGTTATTAATATAACTCTCATTACAAAATCTTCAGTTTTACTAAAATTAGTTGATGCAAAAATGAGTACACCCCACATCAAAAGCTACTGCATCTATTATTTTGTATGGCCTCCATAATTTTAAAGGACGGCACCAAGTTTTCTAGGCCTGGAATGAACAAGTTAGTGACAATGTTGAGGGAGGGCAATGGCCCTTCATGGTTGACCAAGTGAGTGTCAAATTATTATGTTGATTGCGCAATCCAACAGGGAACCAGACGGAGACAGTGCTCTGTATTGGGAGGATTCAACGAATCTCTGATCCCGTTTATTTTGCTTAGCATTTTATATTGTTTTGAGTATATCAATAGCCAATCACCTACAGCCATACTACAGTACTACAGTCTTGAGCCAACGTTAGTGCAATTATTACGAGAAACACATATATGGTCATATTATCATCGTTAGTTCGAAGCACGATGGAAATTTACAAGGTCAATCCTGGCCTAGACTAGTTAGATAACAGGAGCAGGGTGTCTGACAAAATGTTCTTGTGAGAAAAAGTTAGTGTGATAAAGTTCCATGTAAAGCATGAGAAAAGAAGGAAAGAAGTATGTTATGCAAGGAGTGATAATAACATGATTTTGAAACAAACAGACAAAATGGAGTTGCTATAGCATGAATATCAATATGTCCTTTACCACTGTCATAAAAAACACTTAGTCAGACCTTGCAGCCCTCTGGCGCCCCCTTATCCTGCTGGTCAAACACGGTGTTGACCGAGGATAAGCACGGGCGCAGCTGCTCTAATTTATGTAGACTATTGTGGCACGTGATGTGACAGGATGTATATATACCACCAGTTCCTTCCAGGAACGTATATATACCTCCGACCAGCCACCCTCAAACCACAATATCACATAAATACTGGTATACTGCCACCACCAATCGCTTAACAGGTGGATCGGGTACCCGTTAGGTAACATGAATTAGCGGGTGAGGAACGTGTTTACTCGACATAGGACAAGAAGAACGAAGCTGGTAAATAATAATGATTTACTCCCGAAAGTGGGCAGTGTTTACAAAAGATATACAAGATATTATAAAAGAGACAATGTACATATATGCATAAACAGTTGTTAAAATAAAAAGGATAAAGAATAGCAAAACCTGCACCACGGGGTGATGGTCTCAGATTCTGTGGGGGGGACGGCTCCCCGGAAATTAGATGTGATTCTTCCACGCAGCGAGGATTGCATGCGTCTGACGTCCCGGGCAAGAATGAATTAAAATGGCCGTTCTGGTTTTTAGTAAGGGGCCAAAACATTAGGAGACACCCATGTTGTTTACCTCACACGGGGGCTCGGTTTTGTGAACCCACCCAGCTGCATAAGACATAAAAATCCTTTAGATTTCATATCTTGGTATAGGGGGTCCCACATCCAAGATGGAGACATCATGTTTGCCGTCACCACTATTCATGAAGATGGATATCAAATATGATATCTCTATGACGCTCAGAAGCTCAGAACCTATTTCCCCGGTTCCTAGTGGTCTCCCAGCCACGAAAACCACACCATCACAATTGGGAAAAGGTGAACATCTAAAAAATGTGGTCCCTGTGTTTGTGACAGTCATGGGCATTATTAAAATCGACATTAAAAGTTTGCACAGTTAAACAATAGGATTGGAGGGAAAATCCAGGGTATACCAGTATGCTTGCTGACGTTTTATGGCGGTAATAAAAATTCCTTGTTAGGGGGAAAGCAAGAGACTTCTATGTAGCCTCTTCCAAATGAGCAGGGGGTGAAGATTTAAGACATCTCTCATTTTTAAAACTAGGACAAAAATACATTTTGCCTGACAACCACAATACTACAACTATCTTTTTTCTCTTTTTCAAAAATGAGATCTCTCAGAGCCTGGATGCTGGATGGAGTGGTGACAACTTGTCTCTACAGAATTCCCCATAGGGGAATTATAGCATGAATATCAATATGTCCTTTACATTTCCCCCCTAAAAATTATGTTATTATCAACAATAGAGGTGCTATCCCAGGGTCATGCTTTGAGCCTGAGGGACATTGGTCTTCACTCAATTAGTGCCCTTGTTACCAATCGAGGCTGTCGCGGCATGTCCATCCCCCCTTGTTGGTTGATATAATCATAAAGCTCTGATCTTCAGACGTGAGGTTGGTCGGGGCGTGCGGGTAAAGGTCATCATTCCCTTGTCATCCAAGTCCTCAATGCTGGTTACATCTGGGAGGTCCGTGTACAGTAGCACTGGATGTCGGTTAACAGCGTCCTCCTTGCTCTCTGATGGCTGGCAGGTTTTCCTCATGAAAAATGGGATGCAATAAAAGACTAGTTTTAGTAAGACATATATTAACGAGATACAAGCAGCAATATGCAACACTCCTTGTAATATTCCAGCAATCCATCCACCAATCCCTTTAAACCAATTAGCAGGATTCAAAAAGGATAATGTATCAGACCACCAATTGTCTTTGGTCAATTCTTTATGTTTGTTATATTCCTCCCTGAGTTTCCTAATGTCTTCCATTTTAGTCTTTAACCGTATGGTAGAGTCGGGATCAATACAGTGACAACAGGCTGGGCCTATAACCTGACACATCCCTCCTTGAGCTGCTGTCAAATAGGCCAGCACTAACGTATGTTGATTAGCCACTATAATAAGCTGACTCTGCACTGCAACAGTAGTATTAATTACTTCCAAAATATTCCAAATCTGGTCATCTAAATAATCAGTGACTTCCACTAACTTGTCCCACATTTGTGTTACCATAGGGTAGAGGAAGACAGTACTGGCTATCTTATTGGGTATACTCATTTGAATTAAATGAGGTCTTCCTGATGGGCGTGGGGTGTTGTCTTTGGCACGTTTATAGATGGTATGAAGAGGGATGGCTCTCATATCTACTTTACTATGGGGAAAAAGATAAGTGGCTGGAGTTAGCCGGGCCAACGTACAAGTCCCCCCTACTCCGACTGGGAGCCATTTATACGCATTATTCCCACAGACCCAATATGTGGCTGATGGTGGATCCCATAAAGCAGAGTGCTGTAATACTAATTTATGTACCAAATCGTTAAAAACTGTGTTATTTGATAACATACACCATGAAGGCATTTGTCCCAGGGGGCTACAATATCCAACATCCGGATTACCACATGTTGGATCACTAGGCTTATATTCAGAGGATTCATTGCAAGGGATATTACCAGGTATTTTATAACATGTGTCATTGGTACCTTTTATAAACAGATTTGCATGTACCCATGAGTGATTATGAATGTATCTTTCCAACAATGACGGTTTAAAAGCATCTGCCGTACTAGAGGTAGCATTAAAACTGATTTGCAGACCTTCAGTTGGTATGAAGCCTAAATTAGTCAAGGAAGACTTGTTTCTGGGCACCCATTTGTTTCCATTAAGGGCAAGGAATTGTAGGTATTTGCTGGTGGCAGTAAGATTTCCTTGCCACCAGGGGAGATCCACCCACCCAACTACTGGTATACCTACAGTGGTGCTCCATAATCTACTAAACATAGTAGTGTTATTAGCAAGGGCGTCGCTACAATTGGGCCAGTTTAGTATTTCTTCCAGAGTGACTGGGCATACTAGCGGCTGAAACTGGTGAGTGAGTACATATCCAACAGTCACTGATCTGGTTGTTCTCTAATTGTCTCAATTCTTGTACCAAAATCTGGTGGTGAGTAATGAACTTGTTATTAAAAGGGTCAGTACTCTGTTGTAGGCTATTCCAGGTATTGCCTAGTCCAACTGTGGCACCCCAAGGGTCTGGTTGCCACAGTGGTATTGCCTCCCTCAAAAGAGGTAATACCATGTCTGGAAGCAAACAGGGGTTTCCTGGTCAGGAACACTACACATGCAACACTTCCTGGCTCCAGACCAGCAAGGGGAGGAGACTCCCCTTGATAACTGGATCTGGAGGCGGGGTTAATTGAGTCTAGTGTGAGGAGTTGAGTTTAGGACATTGAGGAGAGAGGAGCTAGGGACTGGAGCTGGAGATAGCTCGTCCTAGCTGGAATACACAGAGAACCGGACACCGGAGTCCGAGGCTGTAGGGCACTTCAGGCCCAGCAGCAGATACCGCAGGGCAGGAGATTGCAGGTCTCCTGGCCCCATCAGACGCTCGGAGGCTCAGCAGCACCGAAGGACCAGTACCGCCACGGAGGAGAGAAGCATCCGCAAGGCCCGAGCTGCTAGCCATACGGGTGAGCACAGCACGTTACACTCAGGGACGTGGACTACAACACAGCTACAACCAGTAAAGCCACGGAGTATATTAGAACGGCAGGCCTACAACTCCACCTGGCCAGGAGAGCTCTATGCTTGCTCCCAGGCTGACCAGACTCTTATCTCTAGCCAGTACTCCAGTCCAGGCCTGTCTAATTGCCACCAGTAACGACCCTGGGACTGCACTATACGGACTTTGTGGTTATTTATGCACCGCGACACCCTGCACAACCACCATCATTCACACGCTGCCCTGAAGCTAACTCTTCCTGTGGGGAGTTATATCACCTTTGCTGCCAAACCACCAGCTTCAGAGGACTGTTCCGCAGCGGCGGCCTCCATTAGCCGCACTCCACAGGTGGCATAGTTGGACATTATACAACCTATATATCTTAATTACCCTTTTATTGACCGCCCTGGGTCACGGACCAGGTCACCGCCACAGTGACTACAACCCCCAGCATCTACTGGCCCGGCTCCGGGTACCCCACGGCCCAGGGGTCGCGTCACAACCATACATAATATTATAAAACATCTCAGGATGGTTGACGTTTGCAGTGTGAAGCATGGATCCATGTTGACTTCCCTTCAAGTTTTACTGCTGTTGGGGTTGTCAGGAGCACTTGGTATGCTCCATCATATAATGGTTCTAGTCCGTGTTTCCGAACATGCTTCTTCACATACACGTAATCTCCAGGCTTGGGGGTATGACAACCTTCTGCATCAGCTGGATCTGGAATAGAAGATGATACTAACGCATGGGTGTTAGTGCTTTGGCAAGCTGAATTACATATTGCACAACATGATCTGTTTCTTCTGATAATTGTTGTGGGGTAAATAGAGCTATAGCTGGTTGTGACCCAAATAGTATCTCATATGGTGACAGTTTGTGTTTCCCTATGGGGGTGGTGCGTATGTGATATAGTGCAATGGGAAGGAGCTCAGGCCACTGGGCCGTAGTCTCCTGCATCATTTTGGTCAACTGCCTTTTCAGTGTGCCATTCAATCTCTCCACCTTGCCGCTTGACTGTGGATGATAAGGAGTATGCAGCGCCACTGTTGATCCGATCATGGCAAGTATTTCTTGATACATGCATGAGGAAAAGGCTGGTCCTTGATCACTTTCAATAACTTCTGGGACTCCATACCGGCAAACAACTTCAGAGACCAGCTTCTTGGCGGTAGTCTTGGCAGTTATGTTTGGAACGGCGAATGCTTCTGGCCAACTGGAAAACATATCCACTACTACTAAGCAGTATTCATATTGTCCTGCTTTAGGGAGAGTGATGTGATCAACTTGCAATCGTTGGAACGGATACTCTGGTTTGGCAAGGTGTTTTGTCGGTACCTTCTGTAATCAGCCTGGGTTGCAGGTTTGGCATATTGTGCAACCTTTGTTCTGTGCACTCAACACGGTGGAAATTCCTGGAGCCCAATAGAGTTTCTGTACCAGTAGCAAAGCTTGATTCTTCCCTCGATGTACCGGTCCATGGGCCCAGGCTGCAGTGGCTGGATATAGGAGTCGAGGCAAACAATACAGTTGTTCCTTCTTCCATAGCCCATCTATCAATTTAGCACCCGCCTCCTTCCATGACTGGCGTTCTTCTTTAGAGACTTTCTGCTGTGTGGAGCGTAGCTTTGTGATTGGAGAGACCGGTTGATGCTCTTCTGCAGGTTGATCCTGGGTTGGCATGGAATTTAGCTGTTTGGCCTGTTGCCGCGTAACAGCCATGGACATGGATGTCGGAAGAAGAGCTGCTCGCTTAGCATGGAGATCAGCAAGTGCATTACCTCTTGCTTTAGGGGCATCGGTTTGGGTATGAGCTTTTACCTTTACGACAGCCAACTGTCTTGGTAGCTGCACCGCTTCCATCAATTGTCTGACGCTTTCAGCATTTTTCACAGGAGAACCTGCAGTCAGAGCTTTGAGCTCTGCTTCCTGTGCTGACATACTGGGAGGTAAGGCTGTAGCCTCTACCAATGTATCTTCAGTTGTGACAGCATATCCAGTATGAAACCTGCCAGAGTGTCTTCTTTTAATCGTCATATAGGGGCTGCATCAGACGTGAGGCGTCTGGGATCCATTGTCTGCAATATGTACATAGTCCAAGGAACTGTTGCAGCTCTATGGGATCTTTTGGGAATGGTAGCAGGTAGATGGTCGTCTTTCTTTCTTCTGCGAGATGTCTGGCAACCTGAGTAAGGCAGTGGCCTAGGAAGACCACTTGACCGAGGCAAAACTGAAGTTTCGAGGCCGAGACTCGACAATTCAGTTTTGCCAGATGCTTGAGAAGGCTAGCACTGGCCCTGATGGACACTTGCTCCGTGGGGGCACACAAAAGCAGATCATCCACGTATTGTAACAGTACTACCTCAGAGTTGTCCAGCTGCCATGGCAGCAGACAGCTAGACATGTTCTTTGCAAACTGATTAGGCAAAGATACCGGTGGAAATAAATGGCAGGGCTAGGGTTGGGACCGCATGAAGCTGTGATGCGTATGCTATGGTGTTTTGAATTGTTTCTGTGAGCAGGTGTTGTGACCTGGGTACATCCAGGGGATCATATTTTGGTCCCACCGCATGTATAACATACTGACATGATGATCTTCATCATACACATTCCGGGTGTAATGCTGCCTGTATTCCCGGTGTGCCAAGATGGCCGCCACCAAAGGGACATGTGGTCAGAGGCTGGAGGTGATGCAATGGGTGTAGCAACATGGCTGCTGCAGGAAGGGTTGGAACTTTGGGCAGACATAGGTATAACAGATGAGGATGGGGCACTAGGAGTGGCTTGGGTAGTAGCAAGGGGTGGGCCTCCTGGACGGGGCGCGTGACATGCAACACAATAATCTGCTGACTGGAATTTGTACAGGTCCATCTCCCCCCCCGTCTGCCATTATCGGGCGGTGGCTGGAGAGCAGTATCTTTGTAATACACGTAACATGGCATCTTTCCCTTATTGTCTGTATTTTCTTCCTTCATCCATCCTTTTTTTTGGCTACAACTACTACAACTATCTTTTTTCTCTTTTTCAATAACGAGCTCACTTGGAGCCTGGATGCTGGATGGAGTGATGACAACTTGTCTCTTCAGAATTCCCCATAGGTGTTTGGTTGGGTTCAGATCAGGAGACACTTGGCCACAGAATCACTTTCATCCTGTTCTTTAGAAATGCAATGGTGGCCTACCAAGGGAACAGAGTGATGGCAGCATCTTTTCTTTCACTACAGAGCAGAACATCTGTGAATTCAAGATACCATCAATGAAATGTAGCTCCTCATGCAGCCGCACATAAGGACACGGCCACCACCAGGTCTCACTGTAGACACCATGCATTCTCATTGTATTCCTCACCTCTTCAATGTCATACAGTTTTGAAGCCATCAGTTCCAAAAAAAACATTTATTTTGGTCTCATCACTCCAGAGTATAAAGTCCCAGGAGTCTTCATATGTTTCCGCATGTGTCCTGGCAGATTGTAGGGCGGCTTTTGTGTACATGGGCTTTAGGAGAGGCTTTCTATGTGGACAACACCCATGGCTCTTCACGATTGCCCTGGTGAGGTGGCAATGGGGGTAATGGTGGTTAGGGTTGATGACAGCTGTGATTTGTCAAAAAACACAGCTGTCTTCAAGCCCTCAGGTTAGTAATGGAGGGGGAAAGGAAAGAGATCCCGACACTCACCTGTAGTCAATCAATCATTTATTCCACATCCACAAATCTGTAAAACGTTTCAGCTCCTCCAGAGCTTTTGTCAATTGTGGCCAATCACATAGAAATACAACATTTATATAGAAAAAAAACAAGGAAATGACATCACAATGAAATAAAAAATGAAGAAAACCACAAACATTCATATAATCATATTAGTCTCATTATATAAAATCTACACTGCTCAAAAAAATAAAGGGAACACTTACACAACAGAATATAACTCCAAGTGAATCAAACTTCTGTGAAATCAAACTGTCCACTTAGGAAGCAACACTGATTGACAATCAATTTCACATGCTGTTATACAAATGGAATAGACAATAGATCAAAATTATTGTCAATTATCCAGACACCCTCAATAAAGGAGTGGTTCTGCAGGTGGGGACTACAGACCACATCTCAGTATCAATACTTTCTGGCTGATGATTTGGTCACTCTTGAATATTGGTTGTGCTTTCACACTCGTGGTAGCATGAGACAGACTCTACAACCCACAGAAGTTGCTCAGGTAGTGCAGCTCATCCAGGATGGCACATCAATGTGAGCTGTGGCAAGAAGGTTTGCTGTGTCTGTCAGTGTAGTGTCCAGAGGCTGGAGGCGGTACCAGGAGACAGGCCAGTACACCAGGAGACGTGCAGGGGGCCGTAGGAGGGCAACAACCTAGCAGCAGGACCACTACCTCCGCCTTTGTGAAAGGAGGAACAGGAGGAGCACTGCCAGAGCCCTGCAAAATGACCTCCAGCAGGCCACAAATATGCATGTGTCTGCACAAACGGTTATAAATCGACTCCATGAGGATGATATGGGGGCCTGATGTCCACAGATGGGGGTTGTGCTCACAGCCCAACACCGTGCAGGACGCTTGGCATTTGCCACAGAACACCAGGATTGGCAAAGTCGCCACTGGCGCCCTGTGCTCTTCACAGATGAAAGCAGGTTCACACTGAGCACATGTGACAGATGTGACAGAGTCTGGAGACGCCGTGGAGAGCGATCTGCTGCCAGCAACATCCTTCAGCATGACCGGTTTGGCAGTGGGTCAGTAATGGTGGGGGGTGGCATTTCTTTGGAGGGCCACACAGCCCTCCATGTGCTCGCCAGAGGTAGCCTGACTGCCATTAGGTACCAAGATGAGATCCTCAGACCCCTTGTGAGACCATATGCTGGACCATATGTTGGCCCTGGGTTCCTCCTAATGCAGGACAATGCGCCTCATGTGGCTGGAGTGTGTCAGCAGTTCCTGCAAGATGAAGGCATTGAAGCTATGGACTGGCCCGCCCGTTCCCCAGACCTGAATCCGATTGAGCACATCTGGGACATCATGTCTCGCTCCATCCACCAAAGTCACGTTGCACCACAGACTGTCCAGGAGTTGGTGGATGCTTTAGTCCAGGTCTGGGAGGAGAACCCACAGGAGACCATCCGCACCCTCATCAGGAGCATGCTCAGGCGTTGTAGGGAGGTCATACAGGCACGTGGAGGCCACACACAATACTCAGCCTCATCAGGAGCATGTCCAGGAGTTGTAGGGAGGTCATACAGGCACGTGGAGGCCACACACAATACTCAGCCTCATCAGGAGCATGCCCAGGCGTTGTAGGGAGGTCATACAGGCACGTGGAGGCCACACACAATACTCAGCCTCATCAGGAGCATGCCCAGGCGTTCTAGGGAGGTCATACAGGCACATGGAGGCCACACACAATACTGAGCCTCATCAGGAGCATGCCCAGGCGTTGTAGGGAGGTCATACAGACACGTGGAGGCCACACACAATACTCAGCCTCATCAGGAGCATGCCCAGGCGTTGTAGGGAGGTCATACAGGCACGAGGAGGCCACACACAATACTCAGCCTCATCAGGAGCATGCCCAGGCGTTGTAGGGAGGTCATACAGGCACGTGGAGGCCACACACAATACTAAGCCTCATCAGGAGCATGCCCAGGCGTTGTAGGGAGGTCATACAGGCACGTGGAGGCCACACACAATACTGAGCCTCATCAGGAGCATGCCCAGGCGTTGTAGGGAGGTCATACAGGTACGTGGAGGCCACACACAATACTCAGCCTCATCAGGAGCATGCCCAGGCGTTGTAGGGAGGTCATACAGGCACGTGGAGGCCACACACAATACTGAGCCTCATCAGGAGCATGCCCAGGCATTGTAGGGAGGTCATACAGGCACGTGGAGGCCACACACAATACTGAGCCTCATTTTGACTTGTTTTAAGGACATTACATCAAAGTTGGATCAGCCTGTAGTGTGTTTTTCCACTTTAATTTTGGGGGTGACTTCAAATCCAGGCCCCCATTGGTTAATAAATGTGATTTCCATTGATGATTTTTGTGTGATTTTGTTGTCAGCACATTCAACTTTGTACAGAACAAAGTATTCAATGAGAATATTTCATTCATTCAGATCTAGGATGGGGTATTTCAGTGTTCCCTTTATTTTTTTGAGCAGTGTATATACAAAAAAAATGAAAAAACGTCCATAACAAAGTATATTAACTATCAAATAAAATATGTAATTTTACACCAATACACATTGCCACAAATATATATATAGGCGTATATAGGAAATGCAAAAAAAACATAATAAGTTTTATTTATATAGCGCCAACATATTCCGCAGCACTTTACAATTAAGCGGGGACATGTACAGACAATAAATTCAATACAAGGTAAGACAGTTTAAACAGTTACATTAGGAACGAGGGTCCGGCCGCTCGCACGCTTACATTCTACAAGGGAATGGGGGGGACACTGTAGGTGAAAAGTGCTTGTTATTTCAGGTCTGACAATTATAATAAATAGGGATTTTCATATAAAGCTGCATGATCCGGTCATCAGCCCGTATGTATAAGTGCAATAATCAAGTATCGAGTGCAGTTATCTTGTGCATGGAGGGTGTGGAGACAGATGAAGAGTAGGGAGCAGATTCTGAATAATATTTAGAAGGAGGGGACAGGGGAAAGTTGGTTACTGAGTAGTTGAGGTGGTCGGCTTGTTTAAAGAGATGGGTTTTTAAAGCGCGCTTGAAGACATGGGGGCTAGGCATCAGTCGGATCGTCTGGGGTAGAGCATTCCAGAGAACTGGCGCAGCACGAGAGAAGTCTTGGAGACGGAGGTGCGAGGTTCGGATTATGGGGGATGTTAGGTCATTTGTATACCGGAGGGCACGTGTAGGACGATTTACAGAGATGAGAGAGGAGATATAAGGCGGCGCAGAACTGTGGAGAGCTTTGTGGGTGAGAGTGATGAGTTTATATTGGACCCTGTAGCGAATGGGTAACCAGTGTAATGCCTGGCACAAGATGGAGGCATCGGTGAAGCGGCTGGACAGAAATACGACCCTGGCTGCTGCATTCACTACGGATTGGAGAGGAGAAAGTTTGGTAAGAGGGAGACCGATCAGAAGAGAGTTGCAGTAGTCCGGACGAGAGTGAATAAGAGCGACAGTCATAGTTTTAGTAGTTTCAAAGGTGAGAAAAGGTCGGATTCTGGAGATGTTTTTAAGATGCAGGTGACAAGAGCGAGTGAGTGATCGGATATAGGGAGTAAAGGAAAGGTTAGTGTCGAATATGACCCCAAGGCAGCGGCCGTGCTGCTGGGAGTTATGGTTGAACCATCCAAGGTAATTTTGATGTTAGGTAGAGTTGTGTTAGTAGACGGGAGAAACACAAGAAGTTCAGTTTTAGAGAGATTCAGTTTAAGATAGAGGGAGGACATGATGTTAGAGACAGCGAACAGACAATCCTTGGTATTTTGTATTAGGGTAGGGGTGATGTCAGGTGAAGAGGTGTATAATTGGGTGTCGTCAGCATAGAGATGATACTAAAACCCAAATCTGCTGATTGTTTGTCCAATAGGGGCAGTGTATAGAGAGAAGAGGAGGGGGCCTAGGACTGAGCCCTGCGAGACCCCGATAGTAAGGGGACGAGGAAAGGAAGAGGAGCCGGCAAAAGATACAGTGAAGGAGCTGTCAGAGAGGTAGGAGAACCAGGAGAGAACAGTGTCCTTGAACCCGATAGATCGGAGCATAGTGAGGAGGAGCTGGTGATCCACAGTGTCAAATGCGGCAGAGAGATCCAGGAGAATCAGCAGGGAGCAGTGACCTTTGGATTTAGCTGTTCGTAGATCATTAGAGACTTTAGTGAGGGCAGTTTCAGTGGAGTGTAAGGAGCTGAAACCAGATTGTAGAGGGACGAGGAGAGAGTTATCTGAGAGATAGTGGATTAGACTGGAGTGGACCAAGTGTTCCAGGAGTTTAGAGATGAAAGGAAGGTTAGAGACAGGTCTGTAGTTAGCAGCGCAGTTCTGGTCCAGGGATGGCTTTTTAAGTAAAGGGGTTATGATGGCATTTTTAAATGAGGAGGGAAAGATACCTGAAGAAAGAGAGAGGTTAAATATTTTAGTCAGGTGAGTGGTGACCACCGGTGAGAGAGACTGCAGGAGATGTGAAGGAATGGGGTCACTGTTGCTGGTTGTAGGTCGAGGAGAAATGAGAAGCTGGGTATTTATTTTTGTATTTTTTACCATTCTTTAAGGCCACACTATATAATTCCATGCCGGTTGCATGGATTTATATAGTGTGACCAAGTTGTCAAGCACTTTCCAAGTGATGCTAAAATCGCTTGGAAAGCGCTTGTCAATCTGCATGCGGAAATGCCAGTGAAGAACGCTTCACATCCGCTTGTCCCTGGCAGGAAAGACGCATGTACAATCCGCATGTACAATCCGCATGCGTTTTTTCTGCCAGGGAGATGCAGAAACACTCAGGAAAAAATCCGGAGCGTTTCTGCATCGTGGGCACATAGCCTAAGGCTTGTACTAATCCTTCAGTCTCTTCATGTAATCCCAGACAGACTGGATGATGTTGAGATCAAGGCTCTGTGTGGCGTATCATCCAAGACTCCTCGTTCTTCTTTACGCTGCAGATAGTTATTGAAGGAGTTGTCCACTACTTTCACATTGATGCCCTATCTGTAGGCTGGGGTATCAGTGTATGATCGGTCGGGGTCTCGCACTCGGCACCCCCGCCGGTCTGCTGGTACCGGTGGCTGCGGCTGCCGTAGGACGAAGGTGCTTACCTGCTGTCCTTGGCCTTCCATCTGTAGTGGCCGCAGCAGGGTACTGCGCATCCACCTCCCATTGAATGGGAGGCGGATATGCAGTAACAAGCGCCGGCCACTACAACTTGACCGCCCGCTCAGCAGGTACGCACTTTCAGCCTGCGGCCGCCGGCACCTATAACAACTGACCGGTGGGGGTGCCACGTGTGAGACCCCAGCCGATCATACATTGATGCCCTATCTTATGGATGGGGCATCAATGTGAAATTAGTGGACACCTCCTGTAATTACAATGGCTGTGTGTTTGGGATTTTTGTCCTGCTGTAGAATAAATTTGTAGCTATTCAGACGCCTCCTTGATGGTATTACATGATGGATAAGTGTCTGTATTTCTCAGCATTGAGGACACCATTATCATGACCAAATTCACAATTTCATTTGTTGAAATGCAGCCCCAAACTTTCCACGACCTGCTATAATGCTTCGCTGTTGTCTGCAGACACTCATTTCTGTGCCCCTCTCCTGCTCTTAGGGAACAAACTGAATTTTGTTCCAGCCAAATATTTCAAATTTTAGCTCTTCAGTCCAGACCACCTGTTGCTATTATTTTGCACCCCAGTTCCTATGTTTTGGTACATATTTCAGTTGCTTTGCCTTGTTGTCATTGTTCCATGAAGACCACTTGTGGCTAGATGTCTCTGAACAGTAGGTGGGTGTAGCTGAGTCCCACTGATTTTCTGCTAGTTCTGAGCTGATGGCACTGCTGAACATCTTCAGATTTTGAAAGAAAGTAATCATAATGTGATTTTCATCAGCTGCACTAAGTTTCCCTTTTCTTGGCTAACCACTGTAACAGGTTCAGAGAAATGGTTTGCCGTCTCTTGGGATTTGGGGGCACACCAAGAATCACAGTCCAGATAGATTTGTTTCTACTGGCCGCATCCAGTTTTATTTTCTTCTCGTGCAGTTCAGGAAAAACAAAATGCAAACTATATAAACAAAAACGATATATAAAAGAAAATCCTATGCCGCCTGTCCGCTAACTAAACATGAAAATAATCTCAAATGGATCATGTAAAATATTACTTGTGATTTTATGATCGAAGTGTAGGTGCGGGATAAGCTGATGACCCGCAACACGCTGCAGCTGTATGTGTATAGTGGGGTGGAAGCACTGGTGTTATTTCTTGTTTTAAACATGAAAATACAAAGTACAGAAAGTGGAGCCTTCTGCTCAGCATCCCAAACATGACATTAGCTATACTCACAGCCGTTTTCTCAGGAGCACAGACAGCCCCAGCTTGTGAATGCTCCGCTCTTGCTCTTTTAAAGCACACCTAAGCTTTGCATATGATTAGCTACAATCATATAAAAAAAAACATGGATTGGGTAAATGGAGCCTGGAAATATGCAGTTCCCTTACTGAAAAACTCCCTGCTGATATTTTATTATTACATTACTTATATAGCACCATTATTTCCATGGTACTTGACAGATATTGTCATCTCTGTCCCCATTGGGGCTCACAATCTAAATTCCCTATCAGTATGTCTTTGGAGTGTGGGAGGAAACTGGGGAACCTGGAGGAAACCCACTGAAACACTGGGAGAACACACAAACTCCTTGCATATATACTGTACTTAGTGGAATTTGAACTAAAGATCCCAGTGCTGCCCAGGAACAGTGCTAACAACTCATCCACTGTTCTTCCCTATATATAGTATAGTGCTAACCACTGAGCCATCATGCTGCCCTATATATAGCACAGTGCTGACAACTGAGCCATGGTGCTTCCCTATATATAGTAGTGCTAACCACTGAGCTATGATGCTGCCCTATATATAGCACTATGCTAACCACTGAGCCATCATGCTGCTCTATGTATAGTACAGTGCTAACCACTGTGCCACCATGCTGCTCTGTATATTGTACTGTGCTAACCACTGAGGCACAGTTCTGCTCTATATATAGTACAGTGCTAAGCTCTGAGCCACTGTGATGCCCTATATATAGCACAGTGCTAACCACTGAGCCATCATGCTGCCCTGTATGTAGCACAGTGTTAACCACTGAGGCACAGTGCTGCCCCATATATAGAGTGCAGTGCCAACTACTGAGCCGCTGTGCTGGCCTATATATAGTATAGTGCCAACCACTGAGCCATCACGCTGAGATATATATATATATATATATATATATATATTTGTGTGTATGTATATATATATATATATTTGTGTGTATGTATATATATATATGTATATAGAGAGAGAGAGAGAGAGAGAGAGATGGCACAATACTAACCACTGAGCCACCATGCTGATCTATTTATAGTACAGTGCTAACCACTGTGCCTCCATGCTGCTCTATATATAGTACAGTGCTAACCACTGAGCCACTGTGCTTCCCTATATATAGAATAGTGCTAACCACTGAGCCATCATGCTGCCCTATATATAGCACAATGCTAACCACTGAGCCACCATGCTGCTCTATATATAGTACAGTGCTAACTACTGTGCCACCATGCAGCACTATATAGTAGTGTTAACCACTGAGCCGCTGTGCTGCCCTATATATAGCACAGTGCTAACCACTGAGCCGCTGTGCTGCCCTATATATAGTAGTGCTAACCACTGAGCCACCGTACTGCCCTATATATAGCACAGTGCTAATAACTGAGCCAGCGTGCTGCCCTATATATAGTACAGTGCTAACCATTTAGCCACCGTGCTGCCCAATATATAGTACAATGCTAACCACTGAGCCACTGTGATGCTCTCTGTATAGTACAGTGCTAACAACTGAGCCACTGTGATGCCCTATACATAGTATAGTGCTAACCACTGAGCTATGATGCTGCTCTGTATGTAGCACAGTGCTAACCACTGAGGCACAGTGCTGCCCTATATATAATACAATGCTAGCCACTGAGCCACCGTGCTGCCCTATATATAGTACAGTGCTAACCACTGAGCCACCATGCTGCCCTATATATAGTACAGTGCTAACTACTGAGCAACCCTGCTGCTTTATATATAGTACAGTGCTAACCACTGAGCCCATGTGGTCCCTTTTATATAGTATAGTGCTAACCACTGAGCCTCTGTGCTGCCCTATATATCTGTGCTGCCCTAATGTATCCTCACCCATCCCTTGTAGACTGTGAGCCCTCGCGGGCAGGGTCCTCGCTCCTCCTGTACCAGTCGCTGACTCGTTTTGTTAAGATTATGTAAATGCTTTTGTTATGTATATCCCTATCACATGTAAAGCGCCATGGAATAAATGGCGCTATAATAATAAATAATAATAATAATAATAACTTCTTCTTCTGTAACAGGCTCAAAGATGGCTAGTGAGCTTGAAGTGCGGCAGGGAAGGGGATCCAGGCACTGAGGAGATTGGGCTGAGATGTCCTGATGGATGTGGCTGATTTTTTCTAGGAAATAAGTGGCCAGATCCTCACTGCTGAGGTTGGAGGTGGGGGCCTGTGCTTTAGGTTTCAGGAGGGAGTTTAAGGTTTCAAAAAGTCATTTTGGATTGTTGGACAGTGAAGGGCAGAGTTATAGGTTTTGAGCATGAATTTTTAGGGGATGAAGTCCTCTGCTAAAAGAGATTTTCTCCACTGATGCTCAGTGCACCTTCAGCAACGCCGAAGAAAATGTGTTTGCATTGTGTGCCAGGGCTGCCATTGTCTGTGTCGGGTCTTTCTGCGTGTAGAAGGTGCTGCTTCATCTAGGGCGCTCTTCAGTGTATTATTGTAGTGTGACAATGCTAAGTCTGGACAGGAGAGGGAGGAGATGGGGGCTGAAGATGTGTGGAGATTGTCCATAAGCTGCTGGGTATTAATGGTACGTGTATTCCTATAAGTGAGGTAAGTGGGGGTGTCCTGGGTGAGGAGACAGTTCTTGACAGAGAAGGAAAGAAGGTTGTGGTCCAACAGCGGGAGAGGGGAGTTAGTAAAGTCATGCAGCGAGTAGAGATGGAAGAAAACCAGGTCCAGAGTATTCCCGTCTTCATTTGTGCGAGAATTAGTAACCTGTGAGAGGCCGAATGAGGGGGTTAGAGAAAGTAGATGAGAGGCAGATTGGGAGAGGGGATCATTGATGGGGATGTTAAAGTCTCCCATGATGAGGGTGGGGATGTCACAGGATAGAAAGTGAGGAAGCCAGGTGGCAAAGTGATCCAGTAACTGGAGGCAGGAGCCTGGAGGGCGATACACAACCGCCACTCACAGGGAGAAGGGTTTGTAGAGTCTCATGGTGTGGACTTCAAAGGAAGGAAACATAAGTGAGGAAACCGGGGTGGGGGGGTGACCTGGAAAGCACATTGTGGTGAAAGGAGCAAACCAACACCTCCACCCTGTCTATTCTCAGGTCTGGTGGTATGTGAAAATTTCAGGCCACCAAATGAGAGAGCAGCAGCTGCGGTGGTGTCTGAATGCTGGATCCAGGTTTCTGTAATAGCCAGAAGGTGAAGGGAATTAGTGAGGAAAAAATCATGAATGTAAGTTAGTTTGTTACACACAGACCATGCGTTACAGAGAGCACAATGAAAGCAATAGGAGAGGGCATGCAGTGAATGTTAATAAGATTAGCTGGGTTTCTATATGCAGCTGGAGGAGAGTGGTGTATGCTAGTGGAGGGAGGCCCAGGGTTGGGAGAGATGTTGCCAGCGACTTAGAGAAGGAGAAAAAAGAGAAAGAGCAGGTGGTGCAATGATTTGTATGAGCGTTTTGAGTGCTGTATGGAGGTAGTGGATGGTTTGGAGTGGGTGAGAAATATCAGTAGAGCCTCAGAGGTATACATGGGAGAGGGGAGAAGGGAGGGGTGGATATGGAGAGAGTGCACAGAATGTGTTAAAGGGTGGACGAGATGTGAGAAAGCAGAAGTTAAAACAAGTAAGATAATAATCATCGTACTATTTAACTATACGCACCAAAGTCTAAAAAACAAATATCATCATTCACGCACAACACATTCTAATTCTACTCTGTATATCATAAATGGGAAGGAAAAATTATTGTCCTAATTTATATATTATTTATTTTACATTTTTTGCAATCTCCACTTTTAAATCTGTATCTGCTGCCTGCAGTCTATCAGCAGTCAACAAGATTAAATCCAGGGAACACTTATTAATCTTCTCGAATTGATCGCAGAAAGTCCCATCCTCTGAAAACAGAGTGGGGCGCAGATGGACTCGCAGTCCTCGCGATAGGCGTTTTTCTCCACAGTATTCCATTACAGTTGCAGCATGAAGTTCATAGGAGACTCACCTTTTGGTTTCTTTTCCCAGTCACGTCTCCTGAATTCACTTGTGGATATTTTGAGAAAGTCCGTAGATATCGTTGTCTGAGACAAAATACCAGGTGATAGAACAAGTGAGTGCTCCTAGGAGAGGAGGCGGTATTAAGAGAAGGTTATTAAGGAGGGAAGCCTTCTGGATATTCACTGTAAATCGTCTGTCTCCTAAAGGCCTGAATCTAGAGTATAATGTGAGTCCGTCAGTAGAGCTGGGGGACAAATGTTCCCTTTCTCTTCTTTCTTCTTGCAGACAGTACAGACACGGTGGTCTCGCTGGAGCGCAGATACCGCATTGTGCAGTAACACATCTATGGTTATAGAAATGATCGGGGTCAGGAATGAAGTTGAGATTGGATGAAGGTTTTTTATGGATAGAGCAACATTGGATTCCAGGGAAGAAGCTTTCACATTACTATTTGTTGCTTCGGTTCTTATGTTGTGATAATATCGGTATACTCATTGTTTTTTGAGTATGTAGACCAGGGGTCCTCAAACTTTTTACTCAGGGGGCCAGTTCACGGTCCCTCAGACCATTGGAGGGCCGGAATATAGTTTTTTAAAAAAAACTATGAACAAATTCCTCTGCACACATCTTATTTTGTAGTAAAAAAAAACAATACAGGAACAAATACAATATTTAAAATGAAGAACAAGTAAAGTTAAATCAACCGGTATTTCAATAGGTAGGTAACTGTACCCAATAGGCAGCATAGGTCCTCAATAGGCAGGTAAATGTCCCCAATAGGCAGGTAAATGTCCCCAATAGGCAGGTAAATGTCCCCAATAGGCAGCATAGGTTCCTAATAGGCAGGTAAATGTCCCCAATAGGCAGGTAAATGTACCCAATAGGCAGGTAAATGTCCCCAATAGGCAGATAAATGTACCCAATAGGCAGCATAGGTTCCTAATAGGCAGGTAAATGTCCCCAATAGGCAGGTAAATATCCCCAATAGGCAGGTAAATGTCCTCAATAGGCAGGTAAATGTCCCCAATAGGCAGCATAGGTTCCTAATAGGCAGGTAAATGTACCCAATAGGCAGCATAGGTTCCTAATAGGCAGGTAAATGTACCCAATAGGCGGGTAAATATCCCCAATAGGCAGGTAAATGTCCCCAATAGGCAGGTAAATGTCCCCAATAGGCAGCATAGGTTCCTAATAGGCAGGTAAATGTCCCCAATAGGCAGGTAAATGTACCCAATAGGCGGGTAAATATCCCCAATAGGCAGGTAAATGTCCCCAATAGGCAGGTAAATGTCCCCAATAGGCAGGTAAATGTCCCCAATAGTCAGCATAGGTTCCTAATAGGCAGGTAAATGTCCCCAATAGGCAGGTAAATGTACCCAATAGGCGGGTAAATATCCCCAATAGGCAGGTAAATGTCCCCAATAGGCAGGTAAATGTCCCCAATAGGCAGCATAGGTTCCTAATAGGCAGGTAAATGTACCCAATAGGCGGGTAAATATCCCCAATAGGCAGGTAAATATCCCCAATAGGCAGGTAAATGTCCCCAATAGGCAGGTAAATGTCCCCAATAGGCAGGTAAATGTCCCCAATAGGCAGGCTGTTTCCCCCTTATAATGTCCTATGCAGGCTGTTCCCCCCTTATTATGCCCCATGCAGGATTTCCCTTTCTCCCACTATATAATGCCCCGTGCAAGATATCACTCCCCTGTCTTTATAATGCTCCATGCAGCACGTCACCCCCCCCCATATAATGCCCCATGCTGGATGTCACCCCCCATATAATGCCCCATGCTGGATGTTAGATATTATAGGTATTTTTCTAGCCTGAGCCTGACAGTCACATTGTATGTGAACTCGTTAGAACCGATATTGTATGTGACGGAGGGTTAATGCCCAAATAGGTAATGTATTTGTCTGGCCAGCGGAAGGGGTATCGTGATTTTAGGTGAGTTAGAGAGTATATGGGTATGTTTATTCCTAAGGCCTCAGATTTGGTTACATTTATTTTAAAATTAGACAGGGAGCCATATCTCTCTAGGATCTGCATAAGGGCTGGTATGCCTTTGTGTGGCTGCGTCATAGTGATTAGGAGATCGTCTGTAAAGGCCATGGTTTTGTGATGTAATCCCTGAAGTTTAACACCAATTATGTCATCACAGAGATTAATGGATTTGATCAAGGATTCCATTACCATAATGAATAACAATGGTGAGAGAGGGCAGCCTTGCCTTGTTCCATTATGTATAGTAAATGGTTTAGTCAGGGAGTTATTTAGTTTAATTTTGGCCGAGGGGTGAGAATACATTTGGAGAATGGCTCATGTTACTAATGGAGGGAAATTAAAGCAATTAAGAGTTTCTTGTAGGAAGTTCCAATCCACTCTGTCAAAAGCTTTCTCTGCATCAGTACCTAAAAGTACCAAGGGAAGCTTGTGGTAAATAGAGTATTGTGTCAGGTGAAGGATCCGCCAAGCATTGTCCTTACCCTCCCTACCTTTAATGAAGCCTGCCTGATCCAAGATGAGATTAAGTTAGGGAGGAATTCTGCAATGCGTTTTGCAAGCATGCTTGCATAAGTTTTAAGATCTACGTTTAGTAGAGAAATCGGTCTGTAATTGCTAGAGTTCTGGATCCTTGCCTTCCTTATGAAGAAGGGATATATGGGCTTCCAAAGATTGGGGAGGGAAAGGTCCGCCCTGGAGTACCTTGTTACACATTTTCGTGAAATGAGGTTCTAAGATCTTGGAGAAGGTTTTGTAGTATAAGATAGGAAGGCCATCTGGGCCAGGAGCTTTTCCCTTGCAGCTATTTGACAGAATGGAGCGGACTTCTTTAATGTCGAATGGTTTGGATAGAAATGCCTGTTGTTCCGGGGATAGTTTAGGCAAATTAATTGTAGCTAAAAAGGATTGAATGTCTGAGCGTTTTTTTCTCTATGTTTGGAAGAGGTTCGTCTGGGTGGAGATTGTACAGGTTAGAGTAATATTTTAAGAATTCTGAGGAAATCTTATTGTAGTCTGTTGTACTTTGGCCATTAGGGGTTTTTAAAGAGTGGATAAAGGTTTTAGCTTGTCTTGATTTGATTAACGACATCATAAGTTTAGAAGTCTTATCGCCATGCACAAACATGCGATTTTTCCAGTTAAGGTATATTTTTGCAGACTGCTTGTTTAGCAGGTCTTTTAATTGTAGGCGTTTGGCTGTGAAAGCCTCCAAACTTTGATGTACAAGAGTTCTTTTATGCTCTAGTTCGGCTAATTCTTCATAAAGGTCTTGTGAATTTTTTTTTCTCTGTTTATTTAGAAAGGAAGATATGGAAATCAGCTCACCTCTGACCACGGATTTATGGGTTTCCCAAAGGATTGGATAACTTATTTCTAGTGTGGCGTTAGTTGCAAAGAAGTTGGTTAGTGTAGTTTGAATACGTTGTTTATTGGAATCTGAAGACAGGATTGATTCATTTAATCTCCATGTGCGATAAATAGAATGGGGTTTGGAGATTAAAAAACAAACTGAGACTATTGAGTGGTCCGAGTGAACCGATGGAAGTATTTCTGCCTTTAAAGCTCTTGGTAGTAAGGGCCTTGGAAGGAAGACAGTCAATCCTATGGTAGGAATTGTGAGAATGAGAAAAGTATGTATAGTCTAAATCAGAAGGGTGGAGGTATCACCAAATATCTATAAGTGATGAGGTATGGAGTGATTTTTTTATTCTGGCTAGATCTCGGTAGGAAACTTGGCATTGTTTTGAGGAAGAATCTAAAGAGGGATCCATGGGTATATTAAGGTCTCCTCCGATGATTGGAATACCCTCCATAAAAGAGCAGAATTTATTCAGTTTGGAAATAATCCATTTGATTTGTTTTTAATTTGGAGCGTATAAGTTACCGATTGTTACCAGGGTGCCTGCCAAAAGGGCTTTCACAAAAATAAATCGCCCCTCTGAATCGATTAGAGAATCGTTCAGAAGAAAGGTGTGTCCTTGGCAAAAGCTATTGACACTCCTCGAGATCTCTTTTGAGGTGTAGTGGCGTGATACCATTGGTTATAATAAGCTTTTTCAAAGGTGGGGAGTTTCTCTGATTGAAAATGTGTTTCTTGTATGAAAAGAATATTGGAAGTTTTCCTTTCTAAATCTGTCTAATGTTTGGGATCTTGGTATAGGTGAATTGAGGCCATGGGAATTAAAGTTTGTTAGTTTGATATTACCTTGTCTGGAATCCATGGGGGGGGGGGCGGTGTTGGAACGTGGAAGTTTATCCTTAGAAGTATTAGAGGGAAGAGAAGGGATAGGAGAGATGGAAAATTGTAGAGATATAGTGTCATTAGAACAGTAGGAACAGTATCAACAAGAGAGGTACAAAAAGTATTTGTAAATACAAATAACAGTACTATAAAATATAGTATTGTATTACAAACAGTAGGAAGGGGGGTGTGATGGTGTCAGTGCAATAAGCTCTGTGTATGATCATTTACACGTGATCTCGTAAAGGCGAACCCGTCGCTGCAACTAAAGTTAAGGGTAACATTAAAGATGCAGGGACAGACCTGTTGCAGAGGACTCCAGTTGGAGCTAACACACAGAGCTTAAGGAACAAGTAAGGCCATTCTTTTAGCCTAAGATGTCAGTTGGCAAAGAAAACCTCACCAATTGTGCCTCACTCAACAGGGAAGCAGAAAAATAGAGAAAATAAAAAAGAATAGTCCTTGGACTTAAACAGTTCATTACTGAGAATTAGTATAACAGTCTTTTGACTCGTAATGCCAGGGTGCAGGGAAACATCAACAAATTGCACTCTATTCAGAATTAGATTAATGGCTAAATAAGTAAAAGGTTCATAAGTTTGAACAGTCATCAAATTATAGTAATCAAAAACAGAAGTTATAATGACTTAGGACTAATTAAGTCTGGCAAGAAGAACTTTGGTTCAGCCGGCTTCGCTGTCCTTAGAGATAGAAGAGTGCTTTGTTAGTTTACGTTTGGATCGTTGCGACTTGGTAGGCGAGAAGACACTCCAAGGTGTGGGTAGAAATAGGGGATTCAAGGAAGATGCAGAATTGGATGCTTCCAGATCCAGGTATTTTTCAAGAGTGATTCCGAGTTCTTTACAAGCATCTTGGATCTCAGTCGAGGTCCTAGCTGGGATTCGCTTGTCCTTAATAATAGATCTTTGATGTGAAAGTCCAAGAATCGACAAATGACGTCACGTGGTGGATCTCCTGGCTTGGGTCTGGGCCTCAGGGCTCTATGCGCTCTCACTATTTCAATGTTGGGAGGATTGTCAGAATTCAAAATCTTGAGAAATTTTTCTGAGTGTTGGATTTATTGCTTCAGTTGCTACCGATTCAGGGAGGTCTTTTATGCGAAGATTGTTTCGTCTTTCTCTATTTTCGTGATCTTCTAGGATGGAATATATTTGATTAATTTGGCCTTCTTGATTTTGAATGCTGGTTAATGAAGCATTAGATTGTTGTATTAGAGTAGAATGGGTAGTTTCTAGAGAATCTACTCTCTGACCTATTTGTGTGATTTCTTGTTTTATGTCGGTGAGGTCCTTCACAATAGGTTCTAATGATTTAGCAAGTATCCTTTTAATGAAGGAGCGAGATACTGGATGATCATTTGTAGATCCGCAGTAATCTGCGTCACTTTCCAGTTCAGAATCAGAGTCCTATTGAGAATGCAAATATGAAGGTTGCTGGGACTTAGGTTTAGATGTAGTAGATTTAGCTTGTTGTTTTTTTGAGGTATTTGTTCATGTCAATTTGAGTGAGAGACGTAATTGACCCAGAGGTTGCTCCCGAGGCCTTATTACCAATTTTGACCATTATGAAATATTCAACTTAGTTTTGAAAAAAGAAAAATAACAACATGACACCATGTGGCGGTGAGGGTCTGAGCCGGAGCGGGGCTGGCGGCGGCGAGGGTCTGAGCCGGAGCGGGGCTGGTGGCAGTGAGGGTCTGAGGTGGAGCGGGGCTGGAGGCAGTGAGGGTCTGAGGTGGAGCGGGGCTGGAGGCAGTGAGGGTCTGAGCCGGAGCGGGGCTGGCGGCAGTGAGGGTCTGAGGCGGAGCGGGGCTGGCGGCAGTGAGGGTCTGAGCCGGAGCGGGGCTGGCGGCAGTGAGGGTCTGAGCCGGAGCGGGGCTGGTGGCAGTGAGGGTCTGAGCCGGAGCGGGGCTGGCGGCAGTGAGGGTCTGAGGCGGAGCGGGGCTGGCGGCAGTGAGGGTCTGAGCCGGAGCGGGGCTGGTGGCAGTGAGGGTCTGAGGCGGAGCGGGGCTGGCGGCAGTGAGGGTCTGAGGCGGAGCGGGGCTGGTGGCAGTGAGGGTCTGAGGCGGAGCGGGGCTGGCGGCAGTGAGGGTCTGAGGCGGAGCGGGGCTGGCGGCAGTGAGGGTCTGAGGCGGAGCGGGGCTGGTGGCAGTGAGGGTCTGAGCCGGAGCGGGGCTGGCGGCAGTGAGGGTCTGAGCCGGAGCGGGGCTGGTGGCAGTGAGGGTCTGAGGTGGAGCGGGGCTGGCGGCAGTGAGGGTCTGAGGCGGAGCGGGGCTGGCGGCAGTGAGGGTCTGAGGCGGAGCGGGGCTGGAGGCAGTGAGGGTCTGAGGCGGAGCGGGGCTGGTGGCAGTGAGGGTCTGAGGCGGAGCGGGGCTGGTGGCAGTGAGGGTCTGAGGCGGAGCGGGGCTGGTGGCAGTGAGGGTCTGAGGTGGAGCGGGGCTGGCGGCAGTGAGGGTCTGAGGCGTAAACTGTGTGCTGCAAAATCTGAAGAGAAGAAGCAACAGAAGAAGAAAAGGGATCAAACACGTCACACTGCTGGAGCCAATCACCAACCGGAGCTCTCACTGCTAAGCCCCGCCCCCTGATCACATGGCGGTGACGTCACCACAGGTCCTCCCGCTCTCAGTGCAGCAGCTCCGTCCTGGTTGTGCGCAGCTCTTGCTCTCTGGTATCAGCCAGCAGCAGGTTTCCGCTTCCCGCCATTCCGGTGAGATTACAGGGAGGGTTTGTGGTGAATCTGTGAGAGGAGAGTGTGGGGTGAGATCAGAGCTGTTCCTGTGGAGGCTCCTGCTCCATGTGACTGCGGCTCCTCAGTGTTGTATGGGGGATGTGCAGCGGCTCCTCCTCACCTCACCGCCCCCGCTGGAGGTGGAGTTACCACGGTGACCGTCCCCCGCTGGAGGTGGAGTTACCACGATGACCGTCCCCCGCTGGAGGTGTAGTTACCACGGTGACCGTCCCCGCTGGAGGTGCAGCTACCACGGTGACCGTCCCCCGCTGGAGGTGGAGTTACCATTGTGACCGTCCCCCGCTGGAGGTGGAGTTACCACAGTGACCGTCCCCCGCTGGAGGTGGAGTTACCACGGTGACCGCCCCCGCTGGAGGTGGAGTTACCACGGTGACCGTCCCCCGCTGGAGGTGGAGTTACCACGGTGACCGTCTCTCGCTGGAGGTGGAGTTACCACGGTGACCGCCCCCGCTGGCTGTGTAGTTACCACGGTGACCGTCCCCCACAGTAGGTGTAGTTACCATGATGACCGTCCTCCTCTGGCTGTGTAGTTACCACGGTGACCGTCCTCCGCTGGCGGTGTAGTTACCACGATGACCGTCCTCCGCTGGCTGTATAGTTACCACGGTGACCTTCATCCACTGGCGGTGTGGTTACCACGGTGACCATCCTCCACTGGCGGTGTGGTTACCACGGTGACCATCCTCCTGCGAGGCTGATAATAAGCGGTCAGGTCGGCGGAGGAGGCCGTGGTGGAGTTTGTGGCTTTTCCTCCAGATTCTTCCTGATAAATGTCGGATATTTGGGGCAGAATTCTGTGATTGTCGTTATATCGTCCCCTGTGATCTCCATCTTCTCCTTTATCATGAAGACGCCGGCAGGACGAGATCCCTCCAGCTGATCCAGTGTTCATCCCTCCTTCTTCTGAATGACCCCCCGAGGATGGACGAGGACGAGACCACCAGAAGATTATTACACTTCACCCTGGAGATCATCTCCCTGCTGAGCGGAGAGGTAACTCCTCTACATTTCTATCAGCTTTATTGTGTTATGTAACAAGTCCGACATCGGGAAGAGGAAATCCAGAGGAGGAAGAGAAGGATTCTTTACTGTAAGAGCAGTGATTGTGTGCAGCTCTCTGCCAGGAGGAGTTGTCATGGGGATTCCCTATAAGAGCTGTAGAGGGGCCTGGATGTCTGTCCTGAGTGTAATAATATTCCAGGTTATGGCCCCAGATTGCTGGAGACGGTTATTGATCCCGGAATTTCTACTGATTGTCAGATCTGGAGTCGGGAAGGAATTCTTCTCCCTTAGTGTCTCTCTCCATACACAGGATTACACAATAGTGAGGAAGACACCGGGGGAGGGTGTGACTCCCATCATCCATCTCCAGGAGTCAGGAGGGCGGAGCCCGGGCCCCATCACAGAGCCTCCCCCACACCCCCCGATACATGAGAGGAAGAAGAAGATCCTAGAGCTCAGCAACAAGATGATTGAGCTGCTGAGCGGAGAGGTGACTGCTGGGACATTATACAGGACAGCACTGGAGGATTCTGGGTGATGACCAGAGAGGTGACTGCTGGGACATTATACAGGACAGCACTGGAGGATTCTGGGTGATGACCGGAGAGGTGACTGCTGGGACATTATACAGGACAACACTGGAGGATTCTGGGTGATGACCGGAGAGGTGACTGCTGGGACATTATACAGGACAGCACTGGAGGATTCTGGGTGATGACCGGAGAGGTGACTGCTGGGACATTATACAGGACAGCACTGGAGGATTCTGGGTGATGACCGGAGAGGTGACTGCTGGGACATTATACAGGACGGCACTAGAGGATTCTGGGTGATGACCGGAGAGGTGACTGCTGGGACATTATACAGGGCAGCACTGGAGGATTCTGGGTGATGACGGTGTCGTTGTTGTCAGGTTCCTATAAGGTGTCAGGACGTTGCTGTCTATCTCTCCATGGAGGAGTGGGAGTATCTAGAAGGACACCAGGATCGGTACCAGGAGGTGATGATGGAGGAGCTCCGGCCTCTTACACCAGGTTCGCTGTAGATGACGTGTAATGATGAATCTCCCATTTTCGGCTTTTCTCCTCTTTTTTTGCCTTGTACATGTGACTCTTGTGCTGCTGTTCTCGCTCCCTGTCTCGTCTTCTCCACTCCCCTCCCCCATCGCTCACACAGAGTGATTGTCCGCAGCATTTGATTTTACATTCTGTGGATAAATCAGCAGATTTCCGATTGTGTTTGGAGGACAATGAAGCCTCATAAGGCGACAGCAGAAGAAATATTAGGAAGATTCATCGCTTCATGACATAATGGCCGATTAGTAATGAGGGTTATGAAGGGTCGTTCCTCCTGAGCTTTTTGGGGTCTCAGGACTTGTTCTGGTGACTGATGGGGTCCTCTATCCCCTGATCCGACGTCCCACACTGGACGGTTACTCCGGTGATGTCCCCCCCGGTATCAGTATGGTACAATATAAGGGAGGGCCCTGCTCACAGTCTACATGTTACAGGGGAATAGAAGGAGTTTCCTATCGGACACGACCAGAATAAGATGTTACTCGTCTCTGAGGTCTCAGATTTGTAGTGATTTACATTTATTGTGTATTGTTCCTTACAGGGAACCTGTGTGGTTGGATATCGCCAGTAACATGCACATATGGGGTTAATCTGCTGGTTAATAGCATTAGGGAGGTGCCCGGCCGCTGTACTGAGTGTGCGGCACCCGGAAGCCGCCGGCTTTCAGTCATGCAGGCGCCAACGCAGCTACAGTCACCGTACGCAGCACTGAGCGGCGTCTGTAACTGCACCCGGGACTGAGACTGACAGCCGTGCATCAGTACAGAGCGACCGTCACTCAGTTTCGGGGCGCAGTTACAGCTGTTGCTCACAGTGCTGCCAGTGGTGACTGTAGCTACACCTTCTTAGGATTACATCAGGCCTATGCATTTTTTGTGAGGGTGGTAGTAGTGGCGAGGGACTGTTGTGTTCCTACACCCTGGCTCCCTGACAAAGACAAATGTCCCCATTCTCCTGTGCTGTGCGTGTGGTGCAGAACACTCACGTTTTGGTCGCAGATCTCTGCCGTCTTCGGTTTTTCCACTTCAGTAACCGCCGCACACACGATAGGGGACTTCCACTCTGTTTTATAAAAAAGAACTTTACTTAACAGTCCAACTTCACCATGAGGGAACACGCAGTATTGGGCGCATCCTTTTCCAGGTTCACAGTTCATTGCACAGCATATGTTAATATTCACCGTCTGTTTCTCCTGAGATGTCCCTTCCATAGTCGACCTCTTTGGCCTCTGAGACCCTCGCAGTTTTTAGAGTCCCGTTCCATTTCCTCTGTACTATTCCCCGTCCGACTTCCCCCTTCTGGGAAGATTTTGAGACAAGTTACTCTGCTGACTCCTGTGGACCGTAGGCCCCGAACATTAAGGGAAAGTCGTTTTAGAGTTCCTGACTAACGTTGCTCTGCTGCTGGTCGGACCGGGTTTCTGTGCCCCCTGGACCTCCAGCTACTGCTCTGTCACATCCCTCTCTCAGAACTAACTGACAGGAAAAACCGTTGCTCCGCCCTGGCCTAATCTCCTCCCCTTTTGACTGGGCCAATCACCAATCCTCCTTCGGTTGCTGGGCAGACTTCCCCGTTACTCCCCTGCTGCAGTCACTAAACCTCCTGGTAACTACCCCGGCTCCTCCTGCTCTGCAGCTATTGCTGAACACAGTAACTGTTTCTATCCTAAACTATTGCGTTCACCCCTACACTGTACCCAATTCCTAGTAATAATAATAATTTTTATTTATATAGCGCCAACATATTCCGCAGCACTTTACAATTAAGCGGGGACAGGTACAGACAATAAATTCAATACAAGGTAAGACAGTTTAAACAGTTACATTAGGAGCGAGGGTCCGGCCGCTCGCACGCTTACAATCTACAAGGGAATGGGGGGACACAATAGGTGCAAAGTGCTTGTTATTTCAGGTCTGACAATTATAATAAATAGGGATTTTCATATAAAGCTGCATGATCCGGTCATCAGCCCGTATGTATAAGTGCAATAATCAAGTATCGAGTGCAGTTATCTTGTGCATGGAGGGTGTGAAGACAGATGAACAGTAGGGAACAGATTCTGAATAATATTTAGAAGGAGGGAACAGGGGAAAGTTGGTTTACTGAGTAGTTGAGGTGGTCGGCTTGTTTAAAGAGATGGGTTTTTAAAGCGCGCTTGAAGACATGGGGGCTAGGCATCAGTCGGATCGTCTGGGGTAGAGCATTCCAGAGAACTGGCGCAGCACGAGTGAAGTCTTGGAGACGGAGGTGCGAGGTTCAGATTATGAGGGATGTTAGTCTTAGGTCATTTGTAGAACGGAGGGCACGTGTAGGGCGATAGGCAGAGATGAGAGAAGAGATATAAGGCGGTACAGAACTGTGGAGAGCTTTGTTGGTGAGAGCGATGAGTTTATATTGGACCCTGTAGCGAATGGGCAACCAGTGTAATGACTGGCACAAGATGGAGGCATCGGTGAAGCGGCTGGACAGAAATACGACCCTGGCTGCCGCATTCAGGATGGATTGGAGAGGAGAAAGTTTGGTAAGAGTGAGACCGATCAGAAGAGAGTTGCAGTAGTCCAGACGAGAGTGAATAAGAGCGACAGTAAGAGTTTTAGCAGTTTCAAAGGTGAGAAGAGGTCGGATTCTGGAGATGTTTTTAAGATGCAGGTGACAAGAGCGAGTGAGTGATCGGATATAGGGAGTAAAGGAAAGGTTAGTTTCGAATATGACCCCAAGGCAGCGGCCGTGCTGCTGGGAGTTATGGTTGAACCCTCCAAGGTAATTTCAATGTCAGGCAGAGTTGGGTTAGTAGAGGGGAGAAACATAAGAAGTTCAGTTTTAGAGAGATTCAGTTTAAGATAGAGGGAGGACGTGATGTTAGAGACAGCACACAGACAATCCTTGGTGTTTTGTATTAGGGTAGGGGTGATGTAAGGGGAAGAGGTGTATAATTGGGTGTCTTCAGCATAGAGATGATACTGAAACCCAAATCTGCTGATTGTTTGTCCAATAGGGGCAGTGTATAGAGAGAAGAGGAGGGGGCCTAGGACTGAGCCCTGCGGGACCCCGATAGCAAGGGGACGAGGAGAGGAAGAGGAGCCAGCAAAAGATACATTGAAGGAGCTGTCAGAGAGGTAGGAGGAGAACCAGGAGAGAACAGTGTCCTTGAGGCCTATAGAGTGGAGCATAGTAAGGAGGAGCTGGTGATCCACAGTGTCAAATGCGGCAGAGAGATCTAGGAGAATCAGCAGGGAGCAGTGACCTTTGGATTTAGCTGTTAGTAGATCATTAGAGACTTTAGTGAGGGCAGTTTCAGTGGAGTGTAAGGAGCGGAAACCAGATTGTAGAGTGTCGAGGAGAGAGTTATCTGAGAGATAGCGGATTAGACAGGAGTGGACCAGGCGTTCCAGGAGTTTAGAGATGTAAGGAAGATTAGAGACAGGTCTGTAGTTAGCAGCGCAGTTCTGGTCCAGGGATGGCTTTTTAAGTAAAGGGTTATGATGGCATGTTTAAATGAGGAGGGAAAGATACCTGAAGAAAGAGAGAGGTTAAATATTTTAGTCAGGTGAGTGGTGACCTCCGGTGAGAGGGACTGCAGGAGATGTGAAGGAATGGGGTCACTGTTGCAGGTTGCAGGTTGAGAAGAAGTGAGGAGCTGGGTAACTTCTTCTTATGTAACAGGCTCAAAGATGGCTAGTAAGCTTGAAGTGCGGCAGGGAAGGGGATCCAGGCACTGAGGAGATTGGGCTGAGATGTCCTGATGGATGTGGTTGATTTTTTCTAGGAAATATGTGGCCAGATCCTCACCGCTGAGGTTGGTGGTGGGGGCCTGTGCATTAGGTTTCAGGAGGGAGTTTAAGGTTTCAAAAAGTCGTTTTGGATTGTTGGGCAGTGAAGTGATGAGGGGGGTGAAGTAGGATTGTTTGGCCAGATGAAGGGCAGAGTTATAGTTTTTGAACATGAATTTATAATGGATGAAGTCCTCTGCTAAAAGAGATTTTCTCCACTGACGCTCAGCGCACCTAGAGCAACGCTGAAGAAAGCGTGTTTGCATTGTGTGCCAGGGCTGCCGTTGTCTGTGTCGGGTCTTTCTGCGTGTAGAAGGTGCTGCTTCATCTATGGCGCTCTTCAGTGTATTATTGTAGTGTGACAATGCTAAGTCTGGACAGAAGAGGGAGGAGATGGGGGCTGAAGATGTGTGGAGATTGTCCATAAGCTGCTGGGTATTAATGGTACGTGTATTCCTATAAGTGTGTTAAGTGGGGGTGTCCCGGGTGAGTAGACGGTTCTTGACAGAGAAGGAAAGATGGTTGTGGTCCGAGAGCAGGAGAGGGGAGTTAGTAAAGTCATGCTCGAGCATAGACCGGAGAAAACCAGGTCCAGAGTATTCCCGTCTTCATGTGTAGGAGAGTTAGTAACCTATGAGAGGCAGATTGGGAGAGGAGATCATTGATGGGGATGTTAAAGTCTCCCATGATGATGGTGGGGATGTCACAGGATAGAAAGTGAGGAAGCCAGGTGGCAAAGTGATCCAGGAACTGGCGGGAGGAGCCTGGAGGGCGATACACAACCGCCACTCACAGGGAGAAGGGTTTGAAGAGTCTGACGATGTGGACTTCAAAGGAAGGAAATGTTAGTGAGCGAACTGGGGGATGACCTGGAAAGCACATTGTGGTGAAAGGAGCAAACCAACATCTCCACCTTGTCTATTCTCAGGTCTGGCCGTATGTGAAAATTTCAGCCCACCAAATGAGAGAGCAGCAGCTGCGGTGGTGTCTGAATGCTGGATCCAGACTTTTGTAATAGCCAGAAGGTGAAGGGAATTAGAGAGGAAAAAATTGTGAATGTAAGTTAGTTTGTTACACACAGGGAGGCCCAGGGTTGGGGGAGATGTCGCCAGTGAATAGGAGAAGGAGAAAAAAGAGAGAGAGCAGGTGGTGCAATGATTTGTATGAATGTTTTGAGTGCTGTATGGAGGTAGTGGATGGTTTGACCAATGTATAATGTAATACAACTGACCAAGAAGCTGCATGTTTGTATGAATATCTTATGCACCTTACCTGTCTCCTGCCCTGTCCAACTGCTATTGTATAACTGCTTATTAAAAGCACTTTAAGCTATTGCACTTAGTCTGTTGCACGCGTGACCCAGCACGCGTGCTATTCTGAGCCAGAGCTGAATATATATGAATTGAAATGTCTGCTAACATGCAGCACCTAATCTAATACTCTATATATACTCACCCTATAACTAACACATCAGACATTAGGTCACATACATACTCATATATAAACACAGGGTACAGCAATATGTGCAGAAAGAGGGAAGAGGCGCATGACCGTCCTGGTCACCCTCTTACACATTTCCTCCCCCCGTGATATTAATATCTCACTCCTCTGCTACTTGTTATCTCTTCTGAAATCTGCATTGTATCTCCATGTTACTTGCAATGCTCTGCAGCTAATCACTGGTATATATGACGCGCCCCTGGGCCTGTGTCGCGCTGCGTTGCGCATGCGGGAGCTTACCCGGAGCCGGATCTGTTGAGGGTTGTAGTCTCGTGGCGGTGACCCGGTCCGTGCCCAGGGAGTCAGCTGAAGTGGCGCTGTATTAGCAGTGATGTTAGATGACTACACCACTCGTTGAATGCAGCTTTAGAGCTGCTGCTGCAGGGCAGACCGCTGAGGCCGGTGGTAGGATTGTGCAGCGTGGTAGTATAACCCCCAACGGGAGGGGTATGGCCTCAGGGCAGCCGACGTGGATGATGGGGGTAGCAGGAACCACTCGGAGACGGTACGGTGAAGTTCAGGGTCTTTACTGGTAACAAAGATAGACCCTCCCGGAGTACTGGCTAGCGATTGGGGCCTGGTCAGTCCTTGAGCAGATGGGATTTCCCCTGGCCAGGCGGAGTTGTAGGCCTCCCAAACTAACGATACTCTTCTGGCTACCTTGCTAGAGGCGGGTATAAGTAGCCCACGTCCCTGAGTGTACCGTGTGGTGCTCACCCGTATGGCCGGTGACTCGGGGCCTTCTAATGGCTTCCGCTCCACGATGGCGGTGCTGGTCCCACTCTTGTGACCGTGCCTTCGGGTTTCTGGGCCAGAGGACCTGCAATCCCCTGCCGGTCGGTTTCTGCTGCTGGGTAGAGATTAGTCCCCACAGCCTCGGACTCCGGGTCCGGTGATACTTCTCAGTCAGGGCGAGCTCTGCAGCTGCCAGCCCCTGACTCTTTGTAACACTGCTCCCACAGAGCTCCTGTTGTTTCTTCCTATGCTGCTTCTCTGTCTCTACTTCTGTTCTTCTTCTACTCCAGGACTGGGCAGGAGGTGTGGCATGCAAAGGATCCCTGACCAAGAGACCTCCCACCTGCTCTCAGACATAACATTGCCGTTACTGTGGAAACCAGACCCCTGGGGTGCCACATTCCCCCCTAGTGAAATTTAGTACTCCGGGACTAAACATACTTTTGTAAACATAACAGGGTATAAACAATAAAAAATACAATAAGAAAAAACACATAAAGATGGTCACGGCGTGTCCGCAACCGGGTGCAGTCTTTGAAGAAAGCAAGGTGTCCATTTCACCAAAAGTGCAAACTTTATACAAGAGTTGGCCGCTCTCAGTCCTCGGCCAGGTAACTTAGGGGATGGGGCAATTTTTATCAGTTCTGTATCAGTCCCAACGGGGACCACACTCTCAGTGGAAACAGTCCCACAACAGTTCTTATACCCTGACGGGTAACTATATACAGTTCTTTGTTCATGCTACTTCTCTTCAGTAGCGGTGTCCTCTCTGTGCTCCCTCCTGAGGGTAGTCTTCAGACCCGTCCGGGTCCTCTTGGCTTTCCTCGTACTGGTAGTACTGCAGCTCCTCCTCGGTTAGCCGATGAACGTGGAGGGCGTACAGTCCTTTTGCACGTGGGGAGCTCAGGCCTTGCGACCGGGCGTGGAAAGGGTCGCCGTTGATGACGCCCGGGGTCAGAGGGTGCGACTTTGGGCCTGGGCGCGGGCTGGTGGCGGCAGTGCCCAGGGCTGGAGGGCTCGGCCGCAGGGCTTGTTGCGGGGGCTGGAGCAGATCGGTGTCTACAGCGCCCGGGGTCAGCGGCTCCACCAGGGGGCCCGGGAGCAGGCTGACGCTGGCAGCGTCCGGGACAGGGAGACTCCTCTTACCTGCTCCCGCGACCGCTCCTGCGTCACGCGTCTTCTCCTGGTGCTGGTCGGGGCCCGCGACGGCTGGGGCGCTGCCGATGCTGGGCAGCTTAGTCTGCTGCCGGTCCGCCATCTTGCTGTCCGTTCCTGGTGTCCTCTTCCCCCCATGGCGGACCGTGGCCTACCTGGCGATGATCCTCTTCCGTAGGCCGCGGCTCCGCAGTTGATCATCAGGGTCGAGGACCTTCCGTCGCGCTCCTGTGACGTCGGCGTCTGCTGGGCTCCTTCCAGGACCTTACGCAACGTCCGGACGTGAGGCGGGGCTTCAGTTCTCGCGCGCTCTCGGAGTCCACGCCCCTCTTCTTCCCGCGCGGCGTCCTCAAGATGGCGTCCAATGGCGGGAAAACTCCACGGATGGCGGGAAGAAGGCTGAAGATGGCGCCGGATGGCGGGAATCTTCACCGATGGCGGGAAGAAGGCTGAAGATGGCGCCGGATGGCGGGAATCTTCACCACATGTAAGTTTTGAAAGTCTCTTTTTCAGGCACGCAGTACCCGGTGGTTGCGGGCACGAAATCCTGCCGACTACGCCAAAAGTTGACGCGCCCCTGGGCCTGTGTCGCGCTGCGTTGCGCATGCGGGAGCTTACCCGGAGCCGGATCTGTTGAGGGTTGTAGTCTCGTGGCGGTGACCCGGTCCGTGCCCAGGGAGTCAGCTGAAGTGGCGCTGTATTAGCAGTGATGTTAGATGACTACGCCACCCGTTGAATGCAGCTTTAGAGCTGCTGCTGCAGGGCAGACCGCTGAGGCCGGTGGTAGGATTGTGCAGCGTGGTAGTATAACCCCCAACGGGAGGGGTATGGCCTCAGGGCAGCCGACGTGGATGATGGGGGTAGCAGGAACCACTCGGAGACGGTACGGTGAAGTTCAGGGTCTTTACTGGTAACAAAGATAGACCCTCCCGGAGTACTGGCTAGCGATTGGGGCCTGGTCAGTCCTTGAGCAGATGGGATCTCCCCTGGCCAGGCGGAGTTGTAGGCCTCCCAAACTAACGATACTCTTCTGGCTACCTTGCTAGAGGCGGGTATAAGTAGCCCACGTCCCTGAGTGTACCGTGTGGTGCTCACCCGTATGGCCGGTGACTCGGGGCCTTCTAATGGCTTCCGCTCCACGATGGCGGTGCTGGTCCCACTCTTGTGACCGTGCCTTCGGGTTTCTGGGCCAGAGGACCTGCAATCCCCTGCCGGTCGGTTTCTGCTGCTGGGTAGAGATTAGTCCCCACAGCCTCGAACTCCGGGTCCAGTGATACTTCTCAGTCAGGGCGAGCTCTGCAGCTGCCAGCCCCTGACTCTTTGTAACACTGCTCCCACAGAGCTCCTGTTGTTTCTTCCTATGCTGCTTCTCTGTCTCTACTTCTGTTCTTCTTCTACTCCAGGACTGGGCAGGAGGTGTGGCATGCAAAGGATCCCTGACCAAGAGACCTCCCACCTGCTCTCAGATATAACATTGCCGTTACTGTGGAAACCAGACCCCTGGGGTGCCACATATACACTGCTCAAAAAAATAAATCTCATGCTACCACGAGTGTGAAAGCACAACCAACATTCAAAAGTGACCAAAACATCAGCCAGAAAGCATTGGTACTGAGATGTGGTCTGTGGTCCCCACCTGCAGAACCACTCCTTTATTGAGGGGGTCTTGATAATTGCCAATAATTTCCATCTATTGTCTATTCCATTTGCACAACAGCATGTGAAATTGATTGTCAATCAGTGTTGCTTCCTAAGTGGACAGTTTGATTTCACAGAAGTTTGATTTACTTGGAGTTATATTCTGTTGTTTAAGTGTTCCCTTTATTTTTTGAGCAGTGTATAAATGCATTTGTTGGTGCATTTTGATGCTCGTTCAGCATTTGGATCAGTTTTTAGAGCTTTCTTCTTACAGAGGTGTGCCAATTGTGGCCTTTCAGTTTTTTTTTTTCAGTTTATTTGTTTCTTTTTCCTTCACAGCTTTTACCGTATGGGTTCAATATTTTTATAGATTTAATATTTACAGATGTGGCAACACCAGATGAGGTTTCTTTTGTATAATTGAGGATGGGTGATTATATGTTTTTTCTTTAGTCCCTTAGGGTATGTGAGTCTATCATCTGATTACTTTATATACTGTGTAGTGCAGCGGTGTTCACACTGTGCGGTAATGAGGCAGTGACCCAAGTAAAGTTCTACTTTAAATGTCTTTATTTGCAAAATGCCCTCTGGATCGCAGCCAGATGATCCAAACAGTCCGTGTAAACCTGTTGCTGTTGGAGATGGCCGCGCTGTTTCAGTCTGGGGTGCGCCAGTTACGTTGCCATTAACAGGCCTGTGTTGTGCCTTCACCCAGGCTTGCATTGCACAGAGCCTCCTTAGCAAACAAACCAATGACACACCCAATCCTTTGCTGCAGGTTTTTAAATGAATTCTGTGACCATGAGCCACTTGTAAGACTCGACTGGAGGGAGTGGACCGCCCCACTGCCACCTGTAGTTCACTCCAAGAATAAAAACCAATGCCAGGTTTTCTTAAATCCAACTTGGTCAAATAGTTTGACCAAGTCCAAAACTTTACTTTTATTTTGCTCTGCAACCACAGGTCCCTCGCATATAATTCCCCTCACTGCCTCGCATATCCCCCACCCTCTGTTCAAACTTGTGGGGTTGAACACTTGTCACCATACAGGGTGCCCGTGACAGAGCATCTGCATTCCCTTGCAACTTCACAGCTCGCCCGAGCAAATAATAACATAGGGACTCCAAGGCCTACTTAATGGCCAGGCACTCCTCCACTACGCTATAATTTTTCTCTGCCGGGGTAAGTTTCCTGCTCAAGTAGGTGACTGGATGTTCATCTCCATTCACCTCTTGCGACACTGCCGCTCCTAGGCCTACCTCTGAGGCATCTGTCTGCACAATGAAGCTTTTCTTGAAGTTGGGGCTGATGAGGACCGGCTGTCCGCACAATGCCAACTTCATGGATTGGAATGCTTCCTCCGCATGAGGGTTCCACCGAACCATGGCCGACCTCTTTCCCTTTAAGAGATTGGTCAGGGGTGCCGATCTCCCAGCAAAATTAGGTATAAACCATCGGTAGTACCGAATAATGTCAAGGAACGCTCTTACCTGTTTAGTAGTCTAAGGCTTAGGCCAGTTTTGAATGGCCTCAATCTTGTTTATTTGGGGTTTAATAACCCCACGGCCCATCACGTACCCCAAGTACCGGGCTTCGAGACCTATCGCACATTTTTTTGTGGTTCACTGTTATTCCTGCGACTCTGTGTGAATCCAGCAACGCTTGTACCTGGGACAGGTGGGTCTGCTAGTTAGTATTAAAGATGATGATATTATCTAAATATGCTGACGCGTACTTCTGATGAGGCTGCAATACTATGTCCATCAACCTCTGGAATGTAGCCGGGGCCCCATGTAATCTAAAAGGCAAGATGACATAGTGATAGACCCTCCGGTGTTATAAAGGTGGTCTTTTCTTTCGCCGATTCTGTCAGAGGCACCTGCCAGTAACCCTTGGTGAGATTAAGCGTGGTGAAGTTCTGGGCCTACCCCAGTCTCTAGATAAGCTCGTCCACCCGGGGCATTGGATAAAGGTCAAATTTTGACACTTCATTCAATTCTTTGAAGTCGTTACAAAACCGTAATGATCCATCAGGCTTCGGAATCGGAACAATGGGGCTAGCCCATTCACTCCTAGATTCCTCAATGACTCCTAACTGGAGCATTTGTTTTACCTCAGCCGCGATGGCTTGCCTACGGGCTTCTGGTACACAGTACGGTTTCACTCGTACCCTTACTCGGGGCTCGGTGACAGTGTCATGTCGGATCACAGATGCATGCCCAGGCAATACTGAGAATACGTCTGTATTCTGCTGCATCAAATTCCGAGCCTCCCATCGCTGCTGTTTAGTGAGAGCATCACTTATCTTAACCTCACACCCGACCTCGTCCCTGGCCGGTGTCAGAGGGTTCCCAGACGGTACGACTGGCGTCTCATCCATAATCAAACATTCCCGGACTTTCCAGGCTTTTAGCAGGTTCACATGATACAGTTGTTCCGGTTTTCTCTTTCCGGGCTGGTACACTCGGTAATTCACCTCCCCCACCTTTTCCCGGACTTCATTTGGCCCTTGCCACTTGATCTCCTTGGGTAGCCCAAGGCGGCAGAACATGGCAAACAGCTCGCAGGGGATACATATTGCCTCCGGGTAACGGGTGGCATAATCTACTACCACCAAAATATGTTGGTGGCCACGGGAAGATTTTACTATAGGCCACACCAGATTCATCGCAATCCGCTGAAAAGGTACCTCCTATAATGGGTAGAGGTACCAATGGAGTCCGGAAATTTGCAGTGGGTGTGGTAAGTTGACACTTGGGACACGACTCACAATGCCTCTGTACCTCGGCATAAATCCTGGGCCAAAAGAACCGCTGCAAAATATGTTCTTGCGTTTTTTTTTCACCCCTAGGTGTCCACCCAGCGTGTGTTTGTGTGCGTGTGTGTGTTTGTGTGTGAGCCATCTCCAGCACCGCCCAGCGGTACGACTGTAGTACTGCCAGCTATTCCACCACTTCATCCCAGATTTTATCAACTCTATATAATAGATCCTGGTTGACAGCCATGCGCGGGAAAACCACCTCTGCACCTGGTTGTTGAGGCACCCCATTTATTTCTACCACCCTTTCTCGTGTGCTGGCTAGAGTGGGATCAGTACAGGGGCAAGTATCTTCCCAAAACAGTCCGATCAGGAAGGGTCTTGACCACTCCCACCACATGTTTCATCTCCCCACACGGGGTGGAAAAAGTAACCTCCGTCCACTGGGGTTCTCCTTGGCATCCAGTGACCCATGGACCAGAGTCACTAGGCTCCCTGAGTCCAAGAGAGCCTCCTTCTGGTACCCTTTGATGAGTACCTGGCACAATTGGGTTTTGCTGCCCGCATCGTCTGCAGTCACGGTGCAGACTGTCTGGGCATACATTGAGACTCTGCGCGTGAACCCACAGTCCCCAGCAGAGGGACGCAACCGTTTCACCGGCTCCTGGGCTTGCAGAGTCCGGCGTGATAGTCGCAGTGGGGCAGAGTCCCGTATGAAGTCCTGAGTGGCCGTGCACCGCCCGATCAGGCTAACCACCTGGTCTAAAGTGCCCGAGTCCCCTTGCCACACCCAACTCTGTATAGCTGCTGGCAGAGTTCTCTCTAGCCGATCACCCATGATCCTCTCCACCATCTGGGCCAGAGTCAAAGTCTCAGGCTGGAGCCACCTTTTAACTAGCTGCAGCAAGTCATATGCCTGAGACCTGGCGGTCCCGGCCTCCACAAAGGTCCATGAAAACACCCGTTGGGTTCTCAAATATGTATTAACTCCCAGTAGGGCAAGGATCTCACATCTCAGCTTCCCATAGTCCTGGCCATCATCGCAACTCAGGCCAAAGTAGGCCTTCTGCGCATCGTCTATCAGAAACTGAGCCACCACGTCAGCCCACTGGGAAGTTGGCAGGTTCTCCCACTCCGTGGTGTGCATGTAGATGGTGAGGAAGGCTTCTACGTCATCCTCCGGACTCGGCTTCCTCAAGACTGAGCGGACCTTGTCCCGGACCTCACAACTTTCCGGGGTCGGTGCTGGTGGCGTCTCTCGCCGAGCCGCAATCTGCTGCACGATTAAGTCATTAGTGCGCTGCTGTTGCTGATCCTGCTGTTGCCTCTGGAGATGCTGGTGCTGCTGGGTGAGTACTAACTGCTTTAGTAGCTCCTGCTTGTCAGCAGGCTTGAGCTGTAGCTTTGCAGACTTGATCACAGACATGCTGGTTTTGGGGTATGCCTCAGTTCACACTGCCCGCATTCTCCACCATATTGTAATGGGGCGGTGACCCAAGGAAAGTTCAACTTTAAATGTCTTTATTTGCACAATGTCCTCCGGATCGCAGCCGGGTGATCCAAACAGTCCGTGTAAACCTGCCGCCGTTTCACTCGGGTGCGCCAGTTACGTTGCCTTCACAGGCCTTTGTTGTACCTTCACCCAGGCTTGCATTGTACAGCGCCTCCTGCTCTGCAGCTTAGCAAACAAACCACTGACACACCCAAACCTTTGCTGAAGGTTTTTTAATGGATTCTGTGGCCATGAGCCACTTGTAAGACTCGGCAGGAGGGAGTGGACCGCCCCACTGCCACCTGCAGATCACTCCCAAAATAAAAGCCCACGCTGGGTTTTCTTAAATCCAACTTGGTCAAATAGTTTCACCAAGTCCAAACTTTCCTTTTATTTTGCTCTGCAGCCACAGGTGTTTCTGTGACTCCAGTGCACTCCAGCGGGTTCAATGTGCCTCTATGAGCATCCTGGGGGATACATACCGTCCCCCGCATATAATCCCCCTCACTGCCTCACGACTGTAATACAGGGATAAAAACCTGTGATCCCAATGTATTACCTGTGACAATACAGCTTTTCTTCTCAGTTATTCCAGACGATTAGATTTGTTAAATCAAGAGAAATGGCGTTTATAGAAGGGCCGGATGATTTTCTCAAAGTGAATGTCATTGTAGGTTAAAATAATTGAAAAAGAATGTAGAACTTGTGGAGACCGGTTGGACTTGATGGACCTGAGTCTTATTTACACCTATATAACTATGTATTCATGGGGTTAATCGCAAAGGTCAGAGTTTAAGCGCCGATCGCTGCCGTTACAGGTAGATGCTGGATATTGGGAAGGGATTAAATACTTTATAGGAAAATGTATATTTTATTAGAACAGATGTTTTTCGGTCATCCCATCTGAAAATAACTATAAAGTGAAGACCCCGATGGGCTCATACCGGGACCCCCTCACATAGACTCCTCGGGTGCTATTATTTTCAACAATAAAGAGGTTAAATAGCCGGAGGTTTACTTATTTCTAGTTCTCAGAAGGAAAAAACTCCTCAGACGACCCCCCATGGGGAATCGGCATGTGTCCCTTATTCATTATCCTGTGACTATGACATAAATCTGTGTTGGGAGTCCTCCTATAATCCATGTGGTGACGGCTCGGAGGACCTGCTTCTCCCGCTGCTCAGTGACTGGGCTTCTGTGCACTGCTGATCACCATTATTGGCATCCCTTCATTTATTTCATGGCCTGTACAATATCTCCAGAAATAATGAAAGTTACAGTATATCCTTAGGATTTTTTAATTGGTGGTCCAAAGTAATACAACAATAGAACATTGTTTAACCTCCTTGTGGCAATTTCAAAGAAGAAACCGAATAAACAGCATGTGCAGCAATAAAGGCCCCCCTAAACCCCTAATTAATACTTGGCAGAAAAACAAGAACCTCCTCCAGCGGTAGCCAAAAATATAAAAAGCAAAGTTTATTGATCACATTAGAAACTGTAGTAGCAAGTCACCAAAAGAGATCCATAGATATTCTATTCTATTTTCTGCTGTTTGTCTCCACGTCCGAGACTGGATGAAGACTGCTAATCAACGTTGGGTGAGCGGACTATTCCTTTACCCCATTCCCCTCTGTTCTTCAAGTAATTAATACTTGGTTGCCCACCCTTTGGCATTGCTGACGGCCTCCACACGTTTCTTGTAGCCATCTATAAGCTTCTTGCTCTTCTCAGCTGGGATTTTCTCCCACTTTTCCTTTGCAGTTTGTTCGAGCTCTTGAGTGTTTGCAGGTTCTTTTTCCCAACGGCAGATTTCAGCTCACCCCAAAGATTTTCAGTGGTATTGAGGTCTGGACTCGTTGCTGACCATTATAAAACAGTCCATGTTTTTTCTTTTTCAACCATTCCTGTGTACTTTTGGATGTGTGCTTTGGGTCATTGTCTTGCTGGAGGACCCATGATCTTTGACTCAAACTACATTTTCTTTCACTGGGTAGGACATTTCGCTCTAAAACCTCTTGATAATTCTCTGATTTCATGATTCCTGTGATATGGTCAAGGCCTCCAGTACCAGATGCTGCAATGCAACCCCACAGCGTTGTGGATACTCCACCATGCTTAAGTGTTGGTAAGGTTTTCTTTCCTTATATAACCTTCATTGCGTCGTCTGTAAACAAACTGTTTCTTTGTATTGCCAAAAAGCTCTATTTTTGTTTCATCTGTCCACAGAACATTTTCCCAGAAGGATTGAGGCTTGTCAAGGTACTCTTTGGCAAAGATCAGTCGTTCCTTTTTATGTCTTTTATTCAGCAATGGTTTCTTCCTTGGCCTTCGGACATAAAGCTGTGCTTGGTTTAGTGTGCGGCGTATGGTACTTTTTGAAACCATTACCCCAGACTATTCCAGGTTGGCCTTCAGGTCTTTGGATGTTTGACGTGATGTTTTTTTTTTCCACTATTTCCACCAATCTTCGAAGACCTCTTTTGCCAATTTTCCTCTTTCCAGGGAGGTTCTTGACGGTTCCATGCTTGGCAAACTTATTAATGACATTGCGCACTGTTGAAACTGGGATACCAAGGTTTTTGGAGATGGCCTTCTACCCTTTGGAAGTCTTGTGTTTGCTAATAGGAGTTCTGATGTCCTCAAGCAGCTCCTTTGTCTAATCCATTGTGACAAAGGAACAGGGCCTACCATGTGGCTTTTTAAAACACTGAAGTCATCATTCATTGGCTAATTCTTGTCACATGGGCACTGACAATCACAGGAGAATCTATTTTGTGATTTACCACAGGCGAGTAAAAATGTGTTTCCATACTAAATTAAGGTAAAGGTGGAAATACCAGTGACACAGAAAGCTTTAGATTTTTCTATTTTTCCCTCCCATTGTTTTTTGTTTTAAATTATCATTTGCTCTTTTGTATTTAACATGAGTCTATACAAAAAAACCTGTTTCACTTTATTCATTTTTTTCAGGAGATATTCCACATTATGTACTTAAAGCGCATCTGTCAGCAGGATTGTGCTTAGCAAACTACATAGACTGACAGGTGGGCGACATTACACTGATTAAAATGATACCTTTTTTGATGTCCTGTGGTTCTTGTGTAATCTTTACTTTCAGTTTGGAGATAATGATATGCCTGTGCTCCAGGGCGACCTGTGGGGGGCGCTATATCTGGTGCTCTGATTACATATTCACCTGTATGCTCTTATGGCAGCTCACTGTGCCTTCACTGACCTGCCTCCTATTTTACCTAGCCACGCACTACTAGATGCATTATGTAAAATAGGAGGCAGGTCAGTGAACGATAAGTGAGCTGTCATAAGAGCATACAGATGAATATGTAAGCAGAAACCCAGATAGAGCGCCCCCCATAGGCTGCACCGGAGCACGAGCATATCATTATCTCCAAACTGAAAGTAAAGATTACACAAGAACCACAAGACCGATTTCATCAACCAAGGTATCCGCTGTCTAGCACTCTGAAAATGGTGGAGGCCCACAAAGCAGGAGAAGGCTATGAACAAAGCGTTTTCAAGTTGCCCTTTCTTCGGTTCAAAATGTAATAAAGAAATGGCAGTTAACAGAAACAGTGGAGGTAAAGATAAGGTCTGGAAGACCAAGCAAATTTTCAGTAGGATTGCTAGAGAGGCAAGTCAGAACCCCCGCCTGACTGCAAAAGACGTTCAGAAAGATTTAGCAGACTATGGAGTCATGGTACATTGTTGTACTCTTCAGAGACACCTGCACAAATATGGCCTTCATGGAAGAGTCATCAGAAGAAAACCTCTCCTGCGACCTCACCATGAAATTCAGCGTCAGAAGTATGCAAAAGTACATCTAAGAAGGTCTGATGCATTTTGTAAACAAGTCTTGTGGACCGATGAGGTTAAAATAGAGCAATGATCAAAGTTGTGTGGAGAAAAAAGGGCACAGAATTTTAGGAAAAGAACATCTCGCCAACCATTAAGCATGGTGGTGGATCAATCATGCTTTGGGGTAGTGTTGCAGCCAATGGCACAGGGAATGGGTAGAGGGAAGAATGGATTCCATGACATTTCAGCAAATTCTTGATACAAACATAACACCATCTGCAAAAAAGCTGGAGGTGAAAAGAGGATGGCAAATGATAATGATACTAAACACACGTCAAAAGGCGCAAGCTGATGGTTTTACAATAGCCCTCATAGTCCCCTGATTTGATTGAACATCATTGAAAATCTGTGGCTAGACCTCAAAATAGCAGACGATGCAAGACGACAAAAGAATCTCACGGAACTGGAAGAATTCTCCAAGGAAGAATGAATGAATGAATGAAAATCCCTCAAACAAGAATTGAAAGACTATTGTCTGGCTACAAAAAGCATTTACAAGCTGTGATGCTTTCAAAAGGGGGCGCTACTAGGTACTAACCTTGCCGGGTGCCAAAACTTTTGCATTTGCCCATTTTTCCTTATTGAATTTTTTTTTAAATGTAAAAGATGAAAATATATATAATTTATTATTTATTGTTTTGCCTAAAATACAAAGGAAATGTCATCTGTAACTTTAGGCCGTTTAGAGATTATTTCATCTTCGACTTAACTGTTCACAATAACAGTAATTTTGACCATTGGTGCCCAAACTTTTACATGTCACTGTATTCTGTCACTGTGTGTCTCCTACAGATGGACTCATGGAAAGAAATCCACCAGAGAGATGTCCCCGTCCTCTGTATTCCCAGGACTGTCCAGAGGAGAATCACAACATCCCGGAGAGTCATCAGGTAGACGGTGCTGAGCCCTGTACCGGATCTGTATATGGGGGGACATTTCTGATCGAGGTCATAGATGTCACAGATTTTGGTGGTTTCTTGTATTGTGCTGATTGTTACATCTGATATATCAGGAGGAAGATCCGACTAAGAATAAAGTGAAGGACGAGACAGAAGAAGAAGCGATGACGAGGGGGGATCAGCCGTGTGTGAGTGACGGGAAGGAGGAGATTCCTGTAGAAGTTTCCACAGGTGTGTAATAATGACCAGCGTGTGATGATGATGATGATGACCGGCGTATGACGATGATGACTGGCATGTGACTATGATTAGTGGCGTGTGATGATGATGACTGGCGTATGATGATGATGATTGGCATGTGACTATGATTAGCGGCGTGTGATGATGATGACTGGCGTATGACGATGATGATTGGCATGTGACTATGATTAGCGGCGTGTGATGATGATGACTGGCGTATGACGATGATGATTGGCATGTGACTATGATTAGCGGCGTGTGATGATGATGATTAGCATGTGACTTATGATTAGCGGCGTGTGATGATGATGACTGGCGTATGACGATGATGATTGGCATGTGACTATGATTAGCGGCGTGTGATGATGATGACTGGCGTATGACGATGATGACTGGCATGTGACTATGATTAGTGGCGTGTGATGATGATGACTGGCGTATGATGATGATGATTGGCATGTGACTATGATTAGCGGCGTGTGATGATGATGATTAGCATGTGACTATGATTAGCGGCGTGTGATGATGATGACTGGCGTATGACGATGATGATTGGCATGTGACTATGATTAGCGGCGTGTGATGATGATGACTGGCGTATGACGATGATGATTGGCATGTGACTATGATTAGTGGCGTGTGATGATGATGACTGGCGTATGACGATGATGATTGGCATGTGACTATGATTAGTGGCGTGTGATGATGATGACTGGCGTATGACGATGATGATTGGCATGTGACTATGATTAGTGGCGTGTGATGATGATGACTGGCGTATGACAATGATGATTGGCATGTGATTATGATTAGCGGCGTGTGATGATGATGACTGGCGTATGATGATGATGACTGGCATGTGATTATGATTAGCGGCGTGTGATGATGATGACTGGCGTATGACGATGATGATTGGCATGTGACTATGATTAGCGGCGTGTGATGATGATGACTGGCGTATGACGATGATGATTGGCATGTGACTATGATTAGCGGCGTGTGATGATGATGACTGGCGTATGACGATGATGATTGGCATGTGATTATGATTAGCGGCGTGTGATGATGATGACTGGTGTATGACGATGATGATTGGCATGTGACTATGATTAGCGGCGTGTGATGATGATGACTGGCGTATGACGATGATGATTGGCATGTGACTATGATTAGTGGCGTGTGATGATGATGACTGGCGTATGACAATGATGATTGGCATGTGATTATGATTAGCGGCGTGTGATTATGATGACTGGCGTATGACGATGATGATTGGCATGTGATTATGATTAGCGGCGTGTGATGATGATGATTGGCATGTGACTATGATTAGCGGCGTGTGATGATGATGATTGGCATGTGATTATGATTAGCAGCGTGTGATGATGATGATTGGCATGTGACTATGATTAGCGGCGTGTGATGATGATGACTGGCGTATGACGATGATGATTGGCATGTGACTATGATTAGCGGCGTGTGATGATGATGACTGGCGTATGACGATGATGATTGGCATGTGACTATGATTAGTGGCGTGTGATGATGATGACTGGCGTATGATGATGATGATTGGCATGTGACTATGATTAGCGGCGTGTGATGGTGATGACTGGCGTATGATGATGATGATTGGCATGTGACTATGATTAGCGGTGCCTGACGATGACCGGTGTGTGATATTGTATGAAGTCTCCGGTGCAGTGAAGCTTTATCCGCCGTCACATCACAGCAGAAGCGTCCGGTGATGGCGCGGCTGCTCTTGTACAGAGTCCGGTTGCGCACCGATGAATAACTGGGCCGCATTCACACCTCTTCTTAATGATTTAATAAGCACATTTTTAATTTTCCTAATTGTGTTTTTTAATATTACTTCCATCTTTTACTTTCATATTATTCTTAAACAAGTCTCATGCTGCCATATAAATGACTGCGCTTGCGATTCGGACAGAACCCCGGGGGAAGATTCCGTATAATGAGGCGCTGTGGACGCCGTCTGGCCTATGATCCAGTGATGTCCATCTTTTTCAGCGTGCATAAAAGCGCAGTCGACCGGAGGCTAGACGGAGTCCGGTGTAACTCTGCTGCCTCATTATTCTGAATGGATCCCTCGGGGGTGTCATCTGAATCATGTATTTTGTAGATTTAGATGGAAACCCCGATGTACAGTGGGTACGGAAAGTATTCAGGCCCCTTTACATTTTTCACTCTTTGTTTCATTGCAGCTATTCGGTAAGTTCTAAAAAGTTCATTTTTTTCTCATTATAGTACACTCTGCACCCCATCTTGACTGAAAAAAAAGCAGAAATGTAGAAATTTTTGCAAATTTATTAAAAAAGAAAAACTGAAATATCACATGGTCATAAGTATTCAGACCCTTTGCTCAGTATTGAGTAGAAGCCCCTTTTGAGCTAGTACAGCCATGAGTCTTCTTGGGAATGATGCAACAAGTTTTTCACCCCTGGATTTAGAGATCCTCTGCCATTCTTCCTTGCAGATCCTCTCCAGTTCCGTCAGGTTGGATGGTGAACGTTGGTGGACAGACATTTTCAGGACTCTCCAGAGATGCTCAATTGGGTTTAGGTCAGGGTTCTGGCTGGGCCAGTCATGAATGGTCACAGAGTTGTTCTGAAGCCACTCCTTTGTCATTTTAGCTGTGTGCTTAGGGTTACTGTCTTGTTGGAAGATGAACCTTCGGCCAAGTCTGAGATCCAGAGCACTCTAGAAGAGGTTTTCATCCAGGATATCTCTGTACTTGGCTGCATTCATGTTTCCTTCAATTGCAACCAGTCGTCCTGTCCCTGCAGCTGAAAAATACCCCCATAGTATGATGCTGCCACCACCATGTTTCACTGTAGGGATTGTATTGGGCAGGTCATGAGCAGTGCCAGGTTTTCTCCACACATACCGCTTAGAATTATCACCAAAAAGTTCTATCTTCGTCTCATCAGATCAGAGAATCTTATTTCTCATAGTCTGTGAGTCCTTCATGTGTTGTTGAGCAAACTCTATGCGGGCTTTCATATGTCTTGCACTGAGTAGATCCTTCCATCTGGCCACTCTGCCATAAAGGCCCGACTCGTGGAGGGCAGCAGTGATCGTTGACTTTTGTGAGCTTTCTCCCTTCTCCCTACTACTCCGCTGGAGCTCAGCCACAGTGATCTTGGGGTTTTTCTTTACCTCTCCTACCAAGGCTCTTCTCCCACGATTGCTCAGTTTGGCTGGACGGCCAGGTCTAGGAAGACTTCTGGTGGTCCCAAACTTCTTCCATTTAAGGATTATGAAGGCCACTGTTCTGTTAGGAACCTTGAGTAATGCAGAAATTCTTTTGTAACCTTGGCCAGATCTGTGCCTTTCCACAATTCTGTCTCTGAGCTCCTTGGGCAGTTCCTTTGAGCTCATGATTCTCATTTGGTCTGACATGCACTGTGAGCTGTGAGGTCTATAGACAGGTGTGTGTCTTTCCAAATCAAGTCCTATAAGTTTAATTAAACACAGCTGGACTCCAATGAAGGAGTAGAACCATCTCATGGAGGATCACAAGGAAATGGACAGCATGTGACTTAAATATGAGTGTCTAAGAAAAGGGTCTGAATACTTATGACCATGTGATATTTCAGTTTTTCTTTTTTAATAAATTTGCAAAAATGTCTACAGAGTGGACTTTAATGAGAAAAATAAATGAACTTTTTAGAATTTACCAAATGGCTGCAATGAAACAGAGTGAAAAATTTAAAGAGGTCTGAATACTTTCCGTACCCACTGTAAGTGTTCAGCGTACAGCACAGGATAAATATGATCCAAAATGTTCTGTACCCCAAAATGCCACCATTAAGAGCCTCTACTCAACCCACAGAAAATCAAGTCCCCACTCAGGTTCATCATCTGTAAACGGTAATATAGGGGGTGTCCATATTACTGGTAGCACAAAGGCTCTGGAAAGTGACTTGGCTCCCACTTAAAGAAATCCAGTGACATCTGGGCTCCCAAATCCAAATGCCCCCTCCTCCTGGGACCCACAGTGTGCAGTTAGCATCCACATGTTTGGCATTACTGTAGCGGGGAGAGGCAATTTATTTCTCCAGAAAGCACTAGCTGGGAATCATGTACTGGGCGCTACAACGTAAGGGCACTACAATGTACCGGACACTACAATGTACTGGCCACTATAAGGGAATATTTGCATTTTCACTTCACAACATCCATTACTGCTCGTTTCTGGAAAGCACCCATGGAGTCAAATTCTACACCTGTAGATAAATTTCCATAGGGTGTAATTTGCAAACTGGTGTCACTTGAGGGGGGATTCTGCTCTTCTGCCACTTTGGGGCTCTGTATATGGAGTCTGCAAACTGTTCTACTAAAGTTTGTTCTCCAAGAGTCAAATATTGCTCCGTCCCTCCGGAGTCTCGCCATGTGGCTAAGCAGTACAGTACAGACACATATGGGGTATTGCCCCGTTCAGCAGAAATTGTATAAAATTATGTGGTCATTTTTACCCATTTTCCCTTGTGAAAATGTAAAATCTGGGGCTAAAACAACATTATAGTGGTAAAAATTTAATTTTTTTTTCTTCACTGTTCAATTGTATAACATTTTGTGAATCACAATTACCTTGCATTCATTGGGAAAGTGCGCGGTGGATGCTGGATGTGACGCACGGTGAAACCCCACCCACAGCCCGGCATCCACCGCGGGGATCGCATCACCAAGTCACGCCTCACTTGACGTGACATCAGGGGAAGCAAGAGCCGGCTGAGGCCGGGGGTCGCGTGATGCCGGTGAGTGGCCAGCGATAGCGCCGCTCACAGCCAATAAAGACAAAGCAAGGTAATTAAAAAAATCTTCTCTCAACGGGTTAATTACATTGGGGGCATTTTTAATAGTAGTGGACAACTTCTTTAATTACGTGGACACTTTTATACTGAGGGCAAGATACGAAGCTTGAGAGTGAAATGGCACCGGAGGTACATTAAGGGAACCGGTCATCAGTAATTACCACTTAAAGAACTATTTGCTGTCTAATCTCTGCCACCCCTGACTTGTGCCAATGTCACCAGTTTATAAGTGTCATTCACTTTACCCGTCATTGTGTTAATGTTATGGCATGTAGTTGTCTTCCTTATTCCCGGTACTTTCACTGACGAGGGTCTTCATTGTGAGCTCCAGAAAATACATTCAGAAATCTCTTTTGTGTTGAAGAAAAAACTCACATCTAATTTATCTTTCATCCTGATAGGAAATCCTTGTGAGAATAACGGTTCATCACTAAATTGTAAAAAAGAAGATATCATGAAGCACTCTAATGGAGAAAACCTCATCACCCTTCCTGCACCTCCTGGACTTCACAGCACTTCACTTTCTTATAATCCTAATCATGAGGAATCATCTCCTGAGCAATCTCACATTATTACCAAAAGTCCAGGGGGCAGAGTGGATTCAAGATTTCAGTGTGACAAGAAATTTACAAAAAGCTCAGATTTTATAACACTCAGAAAACACAAAGGTAAAAAGCCATACTCCTGTTCAGAATGTGGGAAATGCTTTACATATAAATCACAATTTGTTATACATGAGAGAATTCATACAGGAGAGAAGCCATTTTCATGTTCGGAATGTGGGAAATGGTTTAGTAGTAAATCAAACCTTGTTAAACATCTAAGAATTCACACCGGGGAAAAACCTTTTTCATGTTTACAATGTAGAAGGTGCTTTCCAGATAAATCACAACTTGTTAAACATCAGAGAATTCACACAGGAGAAAAGCCGTATTCATGTTCAGAATGTGGAAAGTCGTTCACGAATAACTTGAGTCTTATTACACATCAGAGAATTCATACAGGAGAGAAGCCATTTTCATGTTCGGAATGTGGGAAATGGTTTAGTAGTAAATCAAACCTTGTTAAACATCTAAGAATTCACACCGGGGAAAAACCTTTTTCATGTTTACAATGTAGAAGGTGCTTTCCAGATAAATCACAACTTGTTAAACATCAGAGAATTCACACAGGAGAGAACCCATATTCATGTTCAGAATGTGGGAAATGCTTTACAGAGAAATCAAATCTTGTGACACACGAGAAAATTCACACAGGAGAGAAGCCATTTTCATGTTCGGAATGTGGGAAATGTTTTGGAAGTATATCATACCTTGTTAAACATCAAAGAATTCACACAGGAGAGAAGCCGTATTCATGTCCAGAATGTGGGAAATGTTTTATGCGTAAATCAAATCTTTCTGCTCATAAGATAATTCATACAGGAGAGAAGCCATTTTCTTGTTCAGAATGTGCGAAATGTTTTATATATAAATCGCATCTTATTAGACATCAAAGAAGTCATACAGGAGAGAAGCCGTATTCATGTTGAGAATGTGGGAAATCTTTTATACATAAATCACACCTTGTAAAACATGAGAGAAGTCATACGGGAAAGAAAGTGTAATTATGTTCACTGTGTTTTATAAAGTTTAATAAACATTGTTCAGCATAAATGAGTACACCCCCTTTGATGAGTAAGATTTTGTTTAATAGCTCACTGAACACAAGATCAATTTCTACAATTTTGCCAACACTAAGTTTCATAGAACATTTTTTTGTAATCAAAACATGAAAGTAAAGGTAATAATATAACTATCATTACAAAATCTTCAGTTTTACTCAAATTAGTTGATGCAAAAATGAGTACACCCCACATCAAAAGCTACTACATCTATTATTTTGTATGGCCTCGATAATTTTAAAGGACGGCACCAAGTTTTCTAGGCCTGGAATGAACAAGTTAGTGACAATACTACATCTATCTTTTATCTCTCTTTCGATAACAAGCTCTTAGAGCCTGGATGCTGGATGGAGCGATGACAACTTGTCTCTTCAGAATCCCCCATAGGTGTTTGGTTGGGTTCAGATCAGGAGACACTTGGCCACTGAATCACTGTCACCCTGTTCTTCAGAAATGCAGCAGTGGCCTACCAAGGGAACAGAGTGATGGCAGCATCTTTTCTGTCACTACAGAGCAGAACATCTGTGAATTCAAGATCCCATCAATGAAATGTAGCTCCTCATGCAGCCCCACATAAGGACACGGCCACCACCAGGTCTCACTGTAGACACCATGCGTTCTCATTGTATTCCTCACCTCTTCAATGTTATACAGTTTTGAAGCCATCAGTTCCAAAAAAAACCTTTATCTTGGTCTGATCACTCCAGAGTATAAAGTCCCAGGAGGCTTCATATGTTTCCGCATGTGTCCTGGCAGATTGTAGGGCGGCTTTTTTGTGTATGGGATTTAGGAGAGGCTTTCTATGTGGACAACACCCATGTCTGCCATTCCTCTATAGAAAAATATGTCTGCTTTCAGCTCATCTCTCAATGCTTGGATGAAAAATCACAGTTGGGAAGGAATGGACGGGACAAAGAAAGTTACTGATAATCCAGCACTTGTTTTCCAGTGTGAATAAAACCAAAAACTTTTATTGAACAAATCAAATTAAAATCATAGAAACATTAAAAAACAGATAGGAGCAAAACATCTCTGCGTTTCTACCTGGTATTTGTGTTCAGTTCTTCTTCATGACATAATAAATCACCAGTAACCGGCTTCTTATACACATCATAGGGTCTAATGCACAGCGGAGACCCCCAGCCCCAAATGGACATGTGCAAGTATGTCTACATTACCCCTATGGATGATCATATGTCCACAACAAAAAGCATCCGTGCAATAGAAGAATGAAGTGTCTGCATCTATAATGTGTATATTATGTATAATTACTATAAAAGAGGAAAAAATACAATTCAGTAAATGGATACAAGGTCTGAACGAAGATTCATATCACTGGGGAATCTGGAGGCCAATTCCAGAATCCACAAGGCTTCTCGGGGGTGTACTTTTTATACCAATCTCCCCCCTTAGCTGGTCTGGTGACATATTCAATACCCACAACTGTAAAGTGATTAATTCCTATTGTGTTGTATGAGATGTTGTGATGCTGCAGATGTATTACGTGTTGTGGGGCCAAGAACGTCCCTAACGTGTCCCCCAATGCGGTGATGTAAGGGTCTGACCGTGCCCCCCACATATTGCAGCAGACAAGCTTCACATTGTATGGTGTCAATGACGTGTGGAGCTACAACTAATGAGATGTCGGATATTATAGGGTTTATTATGGTTAGTAGATGCAGACATTTTTGCTTTGTGCACAGACTTGCACCAACCACATTTATTTCCCCCACATTCAATGAAACCTTTGGTGTTTGTCCTCCACGTGTCAGTTGTCTTTCTTGTTGCTGGATCCTTGTCGGTGTATAACATAGGTAAATGTTTTCTGGTAATATTCACTATATTATAGGAATCTTCTCTGCAGCCAGTATTGAATGTATCTCTAGACTGATGGATGTTTCCTTCTTTGTGAGTTTTCGGTAATGTATGAAATATTGGACATTGTGGGTGATTTTCCTTTAATCGTTCTATTTGTTTGGCATTAAGTACAGCCGATACCAAACCCTCCTCCAAAAGACAATGTAAGGGGGTATTGTATGAATTAGTAGGATCTCCATCTAGAGTGCGGCATATATTAGTATCGTCATCCATGTTCATAACCTCCGGCTCATACAACCCACTATCCAGAGCTGTGATCGAGCCCCCTTTATCTGCAGCTCTAATGACTTTATTAGGGCTGTGCTCAGGGCCGTATCTGGCATTCATGCTGCCCTAGGCACTTTAAGTGGTCACGCCCCCTACTGGTAATCCATACTAAAAGTGCTCATACCCTTTAGGCCCCCTTCACACGTACCGGAGACACACACGTACACCCATTATAATCTATAGGCTGCGCACATGGTCACACGGACCGGACATGTCCGTTTTTTGCCGGCAGCTCGGACGTCAGTACGTCCTGCACACATATGACATAGAGTGTGACATCCGCACACACGTCTGTGTGACACGTGCTGGAAGAGAGTGCAGAATAGAAATGACAGATATTTAGGTGTTAGATGTGCAAAGAGCGAGATAGATGATCGATATCCGTGAGATATATAATTAGTGCCCTGTGTGTGGAGTTTACTGTACTTGTGTTTAGCTAATAAATTAAAAAAGCGATGTGGAGTCCTCCCTATTTTTGATAACCAGCAAAGGTAAAGCAGACAGCTGTGAGCGGATATTATCAGGGTAGGAAGGTCCTCGGTTACTGGGCCCTTCCCAGCCTAAAAATACCAGCCCTCAGCCGCCTCAGAAATGGCGCACCAATTCAGGTGCTTTGCACGGCTCTTCACGATTGCCCTGGTGCGGTGGCGATCGGGGTAATGGTGGTTAGGGTTGATGACAGCTGTGATTTGTCATAAAACACAGCTGTCTTCAAGCCCTCAGGTTAGTAATGGAGAGGGAAAGGAAAGAGATCCCGGCACTCACCTGTAGTCAATCATTTATTCCACATCCGCAAATCTGCAAAACGTTTCAGCTCCTCCAGAGCTTTTGTCAATTGTGGCCAATCACATAGAAATACAACATTTATATAGAAAGAAAACAAGGAAATGACATCACAATGAAATAGAAAATGAAGAAAACTACAAACATTCATATAATCATATAAGTCTCATTATATAAAATACCGTATTTTTCGGACCATAAGACGCACTTTTTTCCTCCAAAATTTTGGAGGAAAATGGGGGGTGCGTCTTATAGTCCGAATGTTGGGGGGTGTGTATATTTATGTGGGGTGTGGGGGGAGCGGTATCGGTGGAGGAGTGGGCACAGGAGGCAGCAGCCGCCCGCTGCAGCCTACACTGTCCCCGCTGCTAAAGAAAATGAATATTCACTGCTCCCCACGACCATGAGCGTGGGGAGCACTGAATATTCATGCTCCTTAATAGCGGTATACAGTGTAGCCGCGCTGCGGCTGCTGCCGGCTATCTCCTGTGCCCGCTGTTAAAGGGCATGAATATTCAACCTCTCTCCATGCCCATGGGCGTGGGGAGGGGGTGAATATTCATGCCCTTTAATGAGCATCGCGGCTCCGCTGTGTGCCGGCTATGAAGGAGAGTGAAGTCACTGCTCCTCGCGCACACAGACCCGGCGTGGGGAGCAGTGACTTCCGGCAGCTGATCTCTCCTTGTGAGCCGCGCATGGCAGTGACGTCATGCTCGGCTCACATGGAGAGATCAGTGCAGGCAGACAGGACGCAGCGCTGGAGGAGAGAGAAGAGAGGTGAGTAGGAGTGTTTATTTATTTTTTATGTGCACCTTGATGGGGATTAGGGGGACCATGCATACTAGGACAGGGATTAGGGGTGCCATGCATACCAGGACAGGGATGAGGGGTGCCAATCATACCAGAACAGGGATGAGGGGTGCCAATCATACCAGAACAGGGATGAGGGGTGCCATGCATATCAGGACAGGAATTAGGGGTGCCATGCATACCAAGACAGGGATGAGGGGTGCCATGCGTACCAGGATAGGGATTAGGGGTGCCTGCATACCAGGACAGGGATGAGGGGTGCCATGCATACCAGGACATGGATGAGGGGTGCCTTGCATACCAGGACAGGGATGAGGGGTGCCATGCATACCAGGACAGGGATTAGGGGTGCCATGTATACCAGTACAGGGATGAGAGGTGCCATGCATACCAGGACAGGGATTAGGTGTGCCATGCATACCAGGATAGGGATTAGGGGTGCCATGCATACCAGGACAGGGATGAGGGGTGCCATGCATACCAGGACAGGGATTAGGGGTGCCATGCATACCAGGGTAGGGATTAGGGGTGCCATGCATACCAGGACAGGGATGAGAGGTGCCATGCATACCAGGACAGGGATTAGGGGTGCCATGCATACCAGGATAGGGATTAGGGGTGCCATGCATACCAGGACAGGGATGAGGGGTGCCATGCATACCAGGATAGGGATTAGGGGTGCCATGCATACTAGGATTTGGGATGAGTGGTGCCATGCATACCAGGATAAGGATGAGGGAGCCATGCATATCAGGATAGGTATGAAGGGTGCCATGCATACCAGGATGGGGATGGAGACCACATATAAAAGGAAGGGGGACGGCATATATACCAGGATGGGGGATATTGGCAGAATTGGGGGACATTACCCCTATACCAGTGTCAGCAGAAGACCCCCTCCCCCTTAAAAGTGCATCATGACCACATTTTTTGCTTAAATTTTTATTTTTCTATTTTCCTCCTCTAAAACCTAGGTGCGTCTTATGGTCTGAAAAATACGGTATACACTGCTCAAACAAATAAAGAGAGCACTTAAACAACAGAATATAACTCCAAGTCAATCAAACTTCTGTGAAATCAAACTGTCCATTTAGGAAGCAACACTGATTGACAATCAATTTCACATGCTGTTGTGCAAATGGAATAGACAATAGATGGAAATTATTGGCAATTATCAAGACACCCTCAATAAAGGAGTGGTTCTGCAGGTGGGGACCACAGACCACATCTCAGTACCAATGCTTTCTGGCTGATGTTTTGGTCACTTTTGAATGTTGGTTGTGCTTTCACACTCGTGGTAGCAGGAGACGGACTGTACAACCCACAGAAGTTTCTCAGGTAATGCAGCTCATCCAGAATGGCACATCAGTGCGAGCTGTGGCAAGAAGGTTTGCTGTGTCTGTCAGCGTAGTGTCCAGAGGCTGGAGGCGCTACCAGGAGACAGGTCAGTACACCAGGAGACGTGGAGGGGGCCATAGGAGGGCAACAACCCAGCAGCAGGACCGCTACCTCCTCGTTTGTGCAAGTAGGAACAGGAGGAGCACTGCCAGAGCCCTGCAAAATGACCTCCAGCAGGCCACAAATGTGCATGTGTCTGCTGCACAAAAGGTTAGAAACCGACTCCATGAGGGTGGTATGAGGGCCCGACGTCCACAGATGGGGGTTGTGCTCACAGCCCAACACCGTGCGGGACGCTTGGCATTTGTCACAGAACAACAGGATTGGCAAAGTCGCCACTGGCGCCCTGTGCTCTTCACAGATGAAAGCAGGTTAACACTGAGCACATGTGACAGAGTCTGGAGACGCCGTAGAGAGCGATCTGCTGCCTGCAACATCCTTCAGCATGACCGGTTTGGCAGTGGGTCAGTAATGGGGTGGGGTGGCATTTCTTTGGAGGGCCGCACAACCCTCCATGTGCTCGCCAGAGGTAGCCTGACTGCCATTAGGTATCAAGATGAGATCCTCTGACCCCTTGTGAGACCATATGCTGGTGCGGTTGGCCCTGGGTTCCTCCTAATGCAGGACAATGCCAGACCTCATGTGGCTGGAGTGTGTCAGCAGTTCCTGCAAGATGAAGGCATTGAAGCTATGGACTGGCTGCCCGTTCCCCAGACCTGAATCCGATTGAGCACATCTGGGACATCATGTCTCGCACCATCCACCAACGTCACGTTGCACCACAGACTGTCCAGGAGTTGGCGGATGCTTTAGTCCAGGTCTGGGAGGAGATCCCACAGGAGACCATCCGCAACCTCATCAGGAGCATGCCCAGGCATTGTAGGGAAGTCATACAGGCACGTGGAGGCCACACACAATACTCAGCCTCATCAGGAGCATGCCCAGGCGTTGTAGGGAGGTCATACAGGCACGTGGAGGCCATACACAATACTCAGCCTCATCAGGAGCATGCCCAGGCGTTGTAGGGAGCTCATACAGGCACCTGGAGGCCACACACAATACTCAGCCTCATCAGGAGTATGCCCAGGCGTTGTAGGGAGGTCATACAGGCACGTGGAGGCCACACACAATACTCAGCCTCATCAGGAGCATGCCCAGGCATTGTAGGGAGGTCATACAGGCACGTGGAGACCACACACAATACTCAGCTTCATCAGGAGCATGCCCAGGCATTGTAGGGAGGTCATACAGGCACGTGGAGGCCACATACAATACTGAGCCTCATCAGGAGCATGCCCAGGCGTTGTAGGGAGGTCATATAGGCACGTGGAGGCCACACACAATACTCAGCCTCATCAGGAGCACGCCCAGGCATTGTAGGGAGGTCATACAGGCACGTGGAGGCCACGCACAATACTGACCCTCATTGTGACTTGTTTTAAGGACATTACATCAAAGTTGGATCAGCCTGTAGTGTGTTTTTCCACTTTAATTTTGGGGGTGACTCCAAATCCAGGCCTCCATTGGGTAATAAATGTGATTTCCATTGATGATTTTTGTGTGATTTTGTTGTCAGCACATTCAGCTTTCTACAGAACAAAGTATTCAATGAGAATATTTCATTCATTCAGATCTAGGATGGGTTATTTCAGTGTTCCCTTTGTTTTTTTGAGCAGTGTATATACACAAAAATGAAAAAACGCCCATAACAAAGTATAATAACTATCAAATAAAATATGTAATTTTACACCAATACACATCGCCACAAATATATATATATAGGCGTATATAGGAAATGCAAAAAAAACATAATAAGTTTTATTTATATAGCGCCAACATATTCCGCAGCACTTTACAATTAAGCGGGGACATGTACAGACAATAAATTCAATACAAGGTAAGACAGTTTAAACAGTTACATTAGGAGCGAGGGTCCGGCCGCTCGCACGCTTACATTCTACAAGGGAATGGGGGGACACAGTAGGTGAAAAGTGCTTGTTATTTCAGGTCTGACAATTATAATAAACAGGGATTTTCATATAAAGCTGCATGATCCGGTCATCAGCCCGTATGTATAAGTGTAATAATCAAGTATCGAGTGCAGTTGTCGTGTGCATGGAGGGTGTGGAGACAGATGAAGAGTAGGGAACAGATTCTGAATAATATTTAGAAGGAGGGAACAGGGGAAAGTTGGTTTACTGAGTAGTTGAGGTGGTCGGCTTGTTTAAAGAGATGGGTTTTTAAAGCGCTCTTGAAGACATGGGGGCTAGGCATCAGTCGGATCGTCTGGGGTAGAGCATTCCAGAGAACTGGTGCAGCACGAGAGAAGTCTTGGAGACGGAGGTGCGAGGTTCGGATTATGGGGGATGTTAAGTCCTTTGTAGAACGGAGGGCACGTGTAGGGCGATAGACAGAGATGAGAGAGGAGATATAAGGCGGTACAGAACTGTGGAGAGCTTTGTGGTTGAGAGCGATGAGTTTATATTGGACCCTGTAGCGAATGGGCAACCAGTGTAATGACTGGCACAAGATGGAGGCATCGGTGAAGCGGCTGGACAGAAATACGACCCTGGCTGCCGCATTCAGGATGGATTGGAGAGGAGAAAGTTTGGTAAGAGGGAGACCAATCAGAAGAGAGTTGCAGTAGTCCAGACGAGAGTGAATAAGAGCGACAGTAAGAGTTTTAGCAGTTTCAAAGGTGAGAAAAGGTCGGATTCTGGAGATGTTTTTAAGATGCAGGTGACAAGAGCGAGTGAGTGATCGGATATAGAGAGTAAAGGAAAGGTTAGTGTCAAATATGACCCCCAGGCAGCGGCCGTACTGCTGGGAGTTATGGTTGAACCATCCAAGGTAATTTCAATGTCAGGTAGAGTTGGGTTAGTAGAGGGGAGAAACACAAGAAGTTCAGTTTTGGAGAGATTCAGTTTAAGATAGAGGGAGGACATGATGTTAGAGACAGCGAACAGACAGTCCTTGGTATTTTGTATTAGGTTAGCGGTGATGTCAGGTGAAGAAGTGTATAGTTGGGTGTCGTCAGCATAGAGATGATACTGGAACCCAAATCTGCTGATTGTTTGTCCAATAGGGGCCGTGTATAGAGAGAAGAGGAGGGGGCCTAGAACTGAGCCCTGCGGGACCCCGACAGTAAGGGGAAGAGGAGTCGGCAAAAGATACAGTGAAGGAGCGGTAAGGAGGAGAACCAGGAGAGAACGGTTTCCTTGAGGCCGATAGACCGGAGCATAGTGAGGAGGAGCTGGTGATCCACAGTGTCAAATGCAGCAGAGAGATCCAGGAGAATCAGCAGGGAGCAGTGACCTTTGGATTTAGCTGTTACTAGATCATTAGAGACTTTAGTGAGGGCAGTTTCAGTGGAGTGTAAGGAGCGGAAATCAGATTGTAGAGGGTCAAGAAGAGAGTTATCTGAGAGATAGCGGATTAGACGGGAGTGGACCAAGCGTTCCAGGAGTTTAGAGATGTAAGGAAGATTAGAGACAGGTCTGTAGTTAGCAGCGCAGTTCTGGTCCAGGGATGGCTTTTTAAGTAAAGGGGTTATGATGGCATGTTTAAATGAGGAGGGAAAGATACCTGAAGAAAGAGAGAGGTTAAATATTTTAGTCAGGTGAGTGGTGACCACCGGTGAGAGAGACTGCAGGAGATGTGAAGGAATGGGGTCACTGTTGCAGGTTGTAGGTCGAGAATAAATGAGAAGCTGGGTAACTTCTTCTTCTGTAACAGGCTCAAAGATGGCTAGTGAGCTTGAAGTGCGGCAGGGAAGGGGATCCAGGCACTGAGGAGATTGGGTTGAGATGTCCTGATGGATGTGGTTGATTTTTTTCTAGGAAATAAGTGGCCAGTTCCTCCCCGCTGAGGTTGGTGGTGGGGACCTGTGCATTAGGTTTCAGGAGGGAGTGTAAGGTTTCAAAAAGTCATTTTGGATTGTTGGACAGTGAAGTGATGATGGTGGTGAAGTAGGATTGTTTGGCCAGATGAAGGGCAGAGTTATAGGTTTTGAGCATGAATTTATAGTGGATGAAGTCCTCTGCTAAAAGAGATTTTCTCCACTGACGCTCAGCACACCTTGTGCAACACTGAAGAAAACGTGTTTGCATTGTGTGCCAGGGCTGCCGTTGTCTGTGTCGGGTCTTTCTGCATGTAGAAGGTGCTGCTTCATCTAGGGCGCTCTTCAGTGTATTATTGTAGTGTGACAATGTCAAGTCTGGACAGTAGAGGCAGGAGATGGGGGCTAAAGATGTGTGGAGATTGTCCATAAGCTGCTGGGTATTAATGGTACATGTATTCCTATAAGTAAGGTAAGTGGGGGTGTCCCGGGTGAGGAGACAGTTCTTGACAGAGAAGAAAAGAAGGTTGTGGTCCGAGAGCGGGAGAGGGGAGTTAGTAAAGTCATGCAGCGAGCAGAGACGGGAGAAAACCAGGTCCAGAGTATTCGCGTCTTCATGTGTAGGAGAGTTAGTAACCTGTGAGAGGCCGAATGAGGAGGTTAGAGAAAGTAGATGAAAGGCAGATTGGGAGAGGAGATCATTGATGGGGATGTTAAACTCTCCCATGATGAGGGTGGGGATGTCACAGGATAGAAAGTGAGGAATCCAGTTGGCAAAGTGATCCAGGAACTGGCGGCAGGAGCCTGGAGGGCGATATACAACTGCCACTCACAGGGAGAAGGGTTTGAAGAGTCTGACGGTGTGGACTTCAAAGGAAGGAAACATAAGTGAGGGAACCGGGGTGGGTGGTGACCTGGAAAGCACATTGTGGTGAAAGGAGCAAACCAACACCTCCACCCTGTCTATTCTCAGGTCTGGCCATATGTGAAAATTTCAGGCCATCAAATGAGAGAGCAGCAGCTGCGGTGGTGTCTGAATGCTGGATCCAGGTTTCTGTAATAGCCAGAAGGTTAAGGGAATTAGAGAGGAAAAAATCGTGAGTGTAAGTTAGTTTGTTACACACAGACCGTGCGTTCCAGAGAGCACAATGGAAAGCAATAGGAGAGGGCATGCACTGAATGTTAATAAGATTAGCAGGATTTCTATATGCAGCTGGAGGAGAGTGGTGCATGCTAGTGCAGGGAGGCCCAGGATTGGGGGAGATGTCACCAGCAACTCGGAGAAGGAGAAAAAAAAGAGAAAGAGCAGGTGGTGCAATAATTTGTATGAACGTTTTGAGTGCTGTATGGAGGTAGTGGATGGTTTGGAGGGGGTGAGAAATATCAGTAGAGCCTCAGAGTTATACATGAGGGAGGGGAGAAGGGAGGGGTGGATATGGAGAGAGTGCACAGAATGTGTTAAAGGGCGGACGATATGTGAGAAAGCAGAAGTTAAAACAAGTAAGATAATAATCATCGTACCATTTAACTATACGCACCAAAGTCTAAAAAACAAATATCATAATTCACCCACAACACATTCTAATTCTCCTCTGTATATCATAAATGAGAAGGAAAAATTATTGACCTAATTTATATATTGTTTATTTTACATTTTTTGCAATCTCCACTTTTAAATCTGTATCTGCCACCTGCAGTCTATCAGCAGTCAACAAGACTAAATCCAGGGAACACTTATTAATCTGCTCGAATTGATCGCATAAAGTCCCATCCTCTGAAAACAGAGTGGGGCGCAGATGGACTCGCAGTCCTCGCGATAGGCGTTTTTCTCCACAGTATTCCATTAGAGTTGCAGCATGAAGTTCATAGGAGACTCACCTTTTGGTTTCTTTTCCCAGTCACGTCTCCTGAATTCACTTGTGGATATTTTGAGAAAGTCCGTAGATATCGTTGTCTGAGACAAAATACCAGGTGATAGAACAAGTGAGTGCTCCTAGGAGAGGAGGCGGTATTAAGAGAAGGTTATTAAGGAGGGAAGCCTTCTGGATATTGACTGTAAATCGTCTGTCTCCTAAAGGCCTGAATCTAGAGTATAATGTGAGTCCGTCAGTAGAGCTGGGGGACAAATGTCCCCTTTCTCTTCTTTCTTCTTGCAGACAGTACAGACACGGTGGTCTCGCTGGAGCGCAGATACCGCATTGTGCACTAACACATCTATGGTTATAGAAATGATCGGAGTCAGGAATGAAGTTGAGATTTGATGAAGGTTTTTTATGGATAGAGCAACATTGGATTCCGGGGAAGAAGCTTTCACATTACTATTTGTGGCTTCGGCTCTTATGTTGTGATAATGTCGGTATACTCATTGTTTTTTCAGTATGTAGACAGTGATCAGGTCATTGAAGGGTTATGGGTTTAGAATTGCTTTCATTTGTCATTGGGTGAATATTTTAATATCTGAACGGACGACTAAATTATCAGCATTAGAACATTTTAATAACATTTTTTAAAATTAAAAAAATAGGAGAAAAAAAAAAAAATGAAAAATTCTCCAGACCCTGATCACAAGATGGCGCCGAGAACTCTGCACAACAACATGGAGAGGAGGAGATGGCGCGGGAGGATGCTGAGGCTGAGTGGCACCCGGAAGAACCTGAGCCTACGTAAAGACAGGTATCTGTACAACTCCGCTCTGCTATACAAGACACAGACGTATCTCTTAGGCCGGGGTCCCACTAGCGTACGGTATGCGATGCGAGACCCCCCGATGCGATATGCTAATGACACTCGCTGCTGCTCTGCTGCGAGCGGGAGCCGAATGTCAGTGCTCCATGCTCTGATCCTCTCGCACGGCTGCGGAGGGGACGGGGAAATCACTATCTCCATCTCCTCTGTTGCTGGCATTGGCGGGAATCACACTGCACTCGGGTGGTATCTGAGTGCAGCGCGATGTTTCACACGCACCCGTAGATTATATAGATGCGTGCGATCCTAATCCACCATGCTGCGATTTTTTTCCAGCCCGATCGCAATCCGATCGGAGCTGGAAAAAAAAACAGCACTGAGCACAGAAACATAGGACTAAATGGGAACAATGGAGTCTGATGTTTTATCTGATTGCATTCATCCGATTTAATCACAAGTGAGAGCGAGCCCTGACTGGGGAAACAGATGAACTTACTATAGATGTGGACCTGATGAGACTACTGGACTTACAGAACCTCCGGGAGCAGAGAAATCCTCATCACTGGAGAAAGCGGCCACTATGTGACGTCAGAGGGAGGAGGAGCCGGAGGAGCGACTGCCGGGATCATCTGCAGATCTGGGCGGGGCAATGACCCCTGAGGGGGAGGAGCTGCGGTGACATCATCACTGTCACATGACCGCAGCCTCATCACAGCTCCTTCACCATTATAATAACTTTATAGTTTATGGTTGCGTCTAGTTTGGAGGTGATTTTTTGAGGCCTCATTTTATCAGCTCCTCTCTAGACGGCTCACCCCGGAAGTGACTGGATCGGGGGGATACTTTGTGGTCCTCATTCCAGCATCTCCCCTCTAGACGGTTCACTGGTGAGGTGACTGGATTGGAGTTGAGTTTTTGAGGCCTCACTGTAGTCACATGTTTTTGAGGACCTCATTTTAGCGTCTCCCTCTCGCTGATCACTGGGGAGGTGACTGGATCGGAGTGGATCTTTTGATGATCTCTCTGCAGCTTCTCCATTCTAGACAGTTCAGTTTCTACAGTGATGTTCCTCAAAAAATCATCTCCAATGTCCAGAATGGAGCAGATTCCCGGATCCTCATAGACTGCAATGTAGTGGAATTGAAATGTACACACATTGTATATACAGTACAGACCAAAAGTTTGGACACACCTTTTCATTTAAAGATTTTTATGTATTTTCATGACTATGAAAATTGTACATTCACACTGAAGGCATCAAAACTATGAATTAACACATGTGGAATTATATACTTAACAAAAAAGTGTGAAACAACTGAAAATATGTCTTATATTCTAGGTTCTTCAAAGTAGCCACCTTTTGCTTTGATGACTGCTTTGCACACTCTTGGCATTCTCTTGATGAGCTTCAAGACATGTTAATTCATAGTTTTGATGCCTTCAGTGTGAATGTACAATTTTCATAGTCAAGAAAATACAGAAAAATCTTAAAATGAAAAGGTGTGTCCAAACTTTTGGTCTGTACTGTACTGGTTCTCTGCACCATCATTCCTTCTACTCATTCTCTATATGTCAACCAGGGCTGCTTCTGTCATGAGGTGAGATGAGCATCTTGCCCCAGGCGCTTGTTGGAGCTGTGTGAGAGGGGTGGCAGAATGCGGCTTCTGCCCCCTCAGAGACACTAGACACAGGCCTGTACGCTGCTGCTGCCCCCTCAGAGACACTAGACACAGGCCTGTAGGCGGCTGCTGCCCCCTCAGAGACACTAGACACAGGCCTGTAGGCGGCTGCTGCCCCCTCAGAGACTCTAGACACAGGCCTGTAGGCGGCTGCTGCCCCCTCAGAGACACTAGACACAGGCCTGTAGGCGGCTGCTGCCCCCTCAGAGACACTAGACACAGGCCTGTAGGCGGCTGCTGCTCCCTCAGAGACACTAGGCACAGGCCTGTAGGCGGCTGCTGCCCCCTCAGAGACACTAGACACAGGCCTGTAGGCGGCTGCTGCTCCCTCAGAGACACTAGGCACAGGCCTGTAGGCGGCTGCTGCCCACTCAGAGACACTAGACACAGGCCTGTAGGCGGCTGCTGCCCCCTCAGAGACACTAGACACAGGCCTGTAGGCGGCTGCTGCTCCCTCAGAGACACTAGACACAGGCCTGTAGGCGGCTGCTGCCCCCTCAGAGACACTAGACACAGGTCTGTAGGCGGCTGCTGACCCCTCAGAGACACTAGACACAGGCCTGTAGGCAGCTGCTGCTGCCCCTCAGAGACACTAGACACAGGCCTGTAGGCAGCTGCTGCCCCCTCAGAGACACTAGACACAGGCCTGTAGGCAGCTGCTGCCCCCTCAGAGACACTAGACACAGGCCTGTAGGCGGCTGCTGCCCCCTCAGAGACACTAGACACAGGCCTGTAGGCGGCTGCTGCCCCCTCAGAGACACTAGACACAGGCCTGTAGGCAGCTGCTGCCCCCTCAGAGACACTAGACACAGGCCTGTAGGCAGCTGCTGCCCCCTCAGAGACACTAGACACAGGCCTGTAGGCGGCTGCTGCCCCCTCAGAGACACTAGACACAGGCCTGTAGGCAGCTGCTGCCCCCTCAGAGACACTAGACACAGGCCTGTAGGCAGCTGCTGCCCCCTCAGAGACACTAGACACAGGCCTGTAGGTGGCTGCTGCCCCGTCAGAGACACCAGATACAGGCCTGTAGGCTGCTGCTGCCCCCTCAGAGACACTAGACACAGGCCTGTAGGCAGCTGCCAGTCACAGTGTATCAGACAGAGGGGCAAGATCGCAGAGCAGAGGGGGACGCTCCAATGCTAGCTCCATACTCAGGTGCAGCGTCGTACTGGTGAGCCTTGGGCCCACCAGAGGAAATTATTCCTGGGGCCCAATATGTAACTACATAGAAATAATACAAGCCCACCAATTGTGAGATAAAATATGCTAGTATTGTGGTGTAACATAAAAACACAATGGTTCACATTTATCAAAAATGGCATAATTTGAGCAAAATCCTTTATACTCACTTCAACTCCATTATTCCATATTTATCACATTTCGTCACTAATGATACATCTGGTGCAAATTATTTAAGCAGAACATTTTAAGCATGGTAGCACACGTCTCAATGCTAAAAAAGAGCTGACATCCAGTGGGTCAAATGTTGCATAGTAATATAATTTTGTACAAATTGCAACTTTTTCTACATGTAAAAATGGTTTTAATATGAATGCATTTGTTCCGCGCCTTTTTTAAGACAGCCGGTGCCAGGGTGCTCCTGTCCCCAGGCACATACATAAAATCAATTAGAAATATATTAATCCCTTGGCACAGATGAACATACAGTACCAGTACGTCCACAGCAGGGTCCACGTGTGTGGAGTTGGCTCAGGAGTGGAGACCACTTCACACGCAACATACAGCGGGCATGTGCCTGTATGGTGACCATTCAGCTGTGCGCACGCAACATACAGCGGGCATGTGCCTGTATGGTGACCATTCAGCTGTGCGCACGCAACATACAGCGGGCATGTGCCTGTATGGTGACCATTCAGCTGTGCACACGCAACATACAGCGGGCATGTGCCTGTATGGTGACCATTCAGCTGTGCACACACAACATACAGTGGGCATGTGCCTGTATGGTGACCATTCAGCTGTGCACACGCAACATACAGCGGGCATGTGCCTGTATGGTGACCATTCAGCTGTGCACACCCATCTTGATACTCCTGTGATATCCAGAATTAGGCTGGATTCATATGGGATCATTATTTCCACTATATACCGCAATACTGTTACTGTTATATTAAAACATACAAAACAAGCAGGGGCGTAATGATCGCGGTCATAGAGGGTACAACCGGGACCAGACCCGTGCTTGTGCGTGGCCCGACGACACCAATTTCACCTGGATGTTCATTCTCTGACACACATTCTGCTGAAATGTATTGTGACGCAGAGACCCGCCGGCTCCCTGCACTTCAAGATATGCGGCCAGCCAATCAGAGGCAAGCAGCAGGTGTTGGCGGCCCGCAGAAGTCAGCTACCGGCTGGGGGAACATTATACCAGGATGGCGGACCTTATACCAGGATGGCGGACATTACATCCGGGTGACGGACATTACATAAGGATGGCGGACACTATATCAGGATGGCAGACATTATATCAGGATGGGGAAATGATATCAGAATGAAGGACATTATATCAGGATGGGAGATAAGATACCAGGCTGGGAACATTATATTAAGATGGGCACAATATACCAGGATGAGTGACATTACACCAGAATGGCGGACATTATACCAGAAGGGAGACATGGTTATAGCATGGAGCCCAGGATGGGGGACATTATACCAAAATGGGGACATTATATCAGTCAGGGGTGGTACAGGGTGGGCATCAGTCAGGGTTGATACAGGGGCACTCAGGGGTAATACAGGGGAGGCTCAGTCAGTCGGGGGTGAAACAAAAAATTGAGGGAAATCCTCCCTTAGTGACTGAGCCCTCTCACCCTCTATCACCAATGAGTAAAGCCCCTCACTGTTGGTGTTGATGGGGGTCACTTAGTTATGTGATAATCCTGCTCAGCTACATATATCTGACCTTTGGTGAGTGGTGTAGCAGGCAGCCATCCATCTCCCTGTGCTTCTCACTGTCAGCCTGTGACACAGTTAGGGGGGAGCGCTGTTACTCAGCACATCATGGCTCATTACCTCAGCTCTGCTGTTAGCACGGGGAAGAGGCCACAAACAAAACTAACACTGATTGGCTGCGATGCTGCCAATCACTATTAGACTTACCAGCAGCAGCACCGCTCTCCCTGGTTGCTCCAGGTGCGGTATCGCAGAGGCAGAGATTCAGCATTATTGATCAGCGATCAGTCAGTCCCTGAAGTGAGCTGCTGTCTGCACTGCAGCAGAACAGATCCAGTGACTCCCGTACTCTGCCGGGATGTCTAATGCTGGGAGGAGCGGTGAATAGTAATCAGTGACACGTGTGAGCTGCCGTGCTTGCAGCATGTCATGTGCTAGTGCGCTGAGTGCTGCTGACTGCTCCTCCCAGCATTAGACATCCCGGGAGAGCAGTGCACGGGTCACTGAATCTCTCCAGCTGCAGACAGCGGCTCACTCCTCATACTGACCAGAACACTGATCCATCCTGCTGGATCCTGAACACTGTGATATCGCACCTGGAGCTGAATCACTGGAATCAGTAAGTCATAAAAATGCCTGAAAACCTTCCCTCTCTCTCATTATTCTGGCATTTGGCAAATATTAAAAATGATGGTAAAATCCTAATTGACCTAAAACGGGAAAGGTTTATTCTGATTTCATGTCAGATATTGAGAAAAGCCTGCGTCTTTTTATATAGTGTATGGAAACTTCTGGTTTCAGCTGTGTGTGTATGTGTCCCTATAGTTATAGTTTTGGATGATTACTATTGTCCCTTCATTGTCTGCGCTGTTGCATCCAAATAACCTGTTCACAAAATCAAAGTATGTCATTGGGTTGGAAGGGGTTAAACAGGCAGTTCTGATGACATCACAAAGCACATAAACATCCTATGACATCACAATTGGTATAGAATGTACAGAGTGTAACTCCTGAGCCATCTTGTTTCATTCGAGGCTGATTGCTTGAAGGTGACAAGTCCAGGTCGGGAACTCTTCACCTATGACCTCACTCATACATTGTATAGATGGGGGGTCAGTAGTGGGATTCAGAGCTGCATCATTAACCTGAAAATCTCAGCAGATGGCGCTGGATCACGTGTCCCATGCTGGGATTGTTATAATGAGTCTATGATTTACAAAAAAATGTTATTGAGCAGATTCCTTGGAAAATCATTTGGGGGCTTTAGTAAAGCAGTGTGAGCCCGGCCTAACGGGGGCTACCAATCTGGAGAAACCCTTCCCTAAATGAGGACTTGCTGGCGATCACCTGATCATGTGTCACTGGTCTGGAAGACCCTCAGCAATGGGCTGGCTTTGCCCTCTATGACCCCCATGTGCTCTAATAAAAGGGGAGGGCCGGCTGACACCCCCCCATTTGGCTCCATTTTTGGGCAGCTTTGCCATTAATGTTGTCAGAACCTAGCGTTTTCAGAACATCCATTTAATAGCAGACGGGTCCAGTTCTCCATTATCCGCTCTCATGGTCCTGCTGGATCAGGAGTGACCGGGAGCTGACGGTTTATGGTGATCAGGAGTTGCAGGATGGCGCCGGTGTTTTCCTTTAGGTCATAGAGCAGTAGGTGATGCGGATTAGAATAAAAGAGTGGAAATGTTTCGGTTATTATCTGCGTCATGACTCAATTAATAATGAGGCTGGTGGTTATTTGCAGCCGGTGATTTCGTTTTATTAATTCAACTCTTCCTTGATGTTGGAAACTCGATACATAACACAGCAGTGACAGTTATTATGACATCACAGGGGACATGACATCACAGGGCACATGACATCATAGATATCACATGACATCACAGTTGGTACAGAATGTGTAAAGTTCTAATCCTGAACCATCTTGTGTCCCAGAGGCGGCATCTTGAGGAAGACAAGTCTATGTAGGTAGCTCTTCACTTAACACTAAGGCCCTGTTCACACATTGTGTAGCTGTGGGGAGTTTGTGGTGAAGTTTAGAACTTCATCATTTACCCCTAAAATAATCTCAGCAAACATCTCTGAGCGACGTGTTCTCTCTTGTGCATCAGGATGATTCCTTAAATAGGACCTATCATGTAATCCTCTTTTTTGTAATGATAGGTGTTATGTCTCATCTAGTTCAGATGAGCAGCAGTAATGAAGCACGGACAGATGACGACGGCGCAGCAGGATGGCCGAGCAGAAACAACGGAGAACGCCGTGGCTTGATGGCAGCAGGAAGACCAGAACTGGAACCACAGGAAATCAGGAGCAGAATTGAAGCAGCGGCACCTGGTATAATAGAGGGACAGACTCTGAGCAGACTTTCATCAGAGTGGTATCAGGTTTTCTCGGACATGGAGAGGAGAAAGAAAAGGTTTCTCACCTTCTCCCTTCTGCAAGTCGGTGAAAATCGGACCACACTCCGATGTCAAAGCGCCGTCCAATTTTTCCACAAGCGCATAGACTTGCATTGCCATTGCCATATTTTGCAGAGTATAAGACGCACCCCAAATTTTGGGGTGGAAAATAATTTTTTTAAATAAAATGGTGGTGCCTCTTATAGTCCGTTTAACAGTAGGTTACCAGGGGGTGGCGGTGGTGGAGCGGGGTAACAGGAGGCAGGGCCACTGCTTTAGGCAGTCGGCGGCGACAGGAGTGGGGCGATTCTGCGGGACCTGGGCTCTCATAAGATGTCGGCGCCGGTGAGCAGAGTCCCCTTTCCTATAGATTGCCCTGCAGTAGGCTTTGGGAAAATGGCTGCTGGAGGTGACGCATGTGCAGATTGAGATCTCGGGAGATGCATGCGCCGCCTCAAGCGTCCATTTTCCCAAAGCCCACTGCAGGGCAATAAATGGGAAAAGCTACTCTGCTCACCGGCGCCGACATCTTATGAGAGCCCAGGGCCCGCCGACACCGGCCTCCTGTGACCGCGCTCCACCGCAACCACCCCTCGCTAAGCTACATTCAGATATTGTATATTAGATTGTAAGCTCCTAGGACAGGGTGTGCATTATTCTGCATGCCCTCAGGAGCAGTCTGCATATTGTATATTAGATTGTAAGCTCCTAGGACAGGGTGTGCATTGTTCTGCATGCCCTCAGGAGCAGTCTGTATATTGTATATTAGATTGTAAGCTCCTAGGACAGGGTGTGCATTATTCTGCATGCCCTCAGGAGCAGTCTGCATATTGTATATTAGATTGTAAGCTCCTAGGACAGGGTGTGCATTGTTCTGCATGCCCTCAGGAGCAGTCTGCATATTGTATATTAGATTGTAAGCTCCTAGGACAGGGTGTGCATTATTCTGCATGCCCTCAGGAGCAGTCTGTATACTGTATATTAGATTGTAAGCTCCTAGGACAGGGTGTGCATTATTCTGCATGCCCTCAGGAGCAGTCTGTATATTGTATATTAGATTGTAAGCTACTAGGACAGGGTGTACATTATTCTGCATGTCCTCAGGAGCAGCCTGTATATTGTATATTAGATTGTAAGCTCCTAGGACAGGGTGTACATTATTCTGCATGCCCTCAGGAGCAGTCTGTATACTGTATATTAGATTGTAAGCTCCTAGGACAGGGTGTGCATTATTCTGCATGCCCTCAGAAGCAGCCTGTATATTGTATATTAGATTGTAAGCTCCTAGGACAGGGTGTGCATTATTCTGCATGCCCTCAGGAGCAGCCTGTATATTGTATATTAGATTTGTAAGCTCCTAGGATAGGGTGTACATTATTCTGCATGCCCTCAGGAGCAGTCTGTATACTGTATATTAGATTGTAAGCTCCTAGGACAGGGTGTACATTATTCTGTATGCCCTCAGGAGCAGTCTGTATACTGTATATTAGATTGTAAGCTCCTAGGACAGGGTGTACATTATTCTGTATGCCCTCAGGAGCAGTCTGTATACTGTATATTAGATTGTAAGCTCCTAGGACAGGGTGTACATTATTCTGCATGCCCTCAGGAGCAGTCTGTATATTGTATATTAGGCTGTAAGCTCCTAGGACAGGGTGTACATTATTCTGCATGCCCTCAGGAGCAGTCTGTATATTGTATATTAGATTGTAAGCTCCTAGGACAGGATGTACATTATTCTGCATGCCCTCAGGAGCAGCCTGTATACTGTATATTAGATTGTAAGCTCCTAGGACAAGTTGTGCATTATTCTGCATGCCCTCAGGAGCAGCCTGTAAATTGTATATTAGATTGTAAGCTCTTATGACAGGGTGTACATTATTCTGCATGCCCTCAGGAGCAGTCTGTATATTGTATATTAGATTGTAAGCTCTTAGGACAGGGTGTGCATTATTCTGCATGCCCTCAGGAGCAGTCTGTATACTGTATATTAGATTGTAAGCTCCTAGGACAGGGTGTACATTATTCTGCATACCCTCAGGAGCAGCCTGTATATTGTATATTAGATTGTAAGCTCCTAGGACAGGGTGTGCATTATTCTGCATGCCCTCAGGAGCAGTCTGTATATTGTATATTAGATTGTAAGCTCCTAGGACAGGGTGTACATTATTCTGCATGCCCTCAGGAGCAGTCTGTATACTGTATATTAGATTGTAAGCTCCTAGGACAGGGTGTGCATTATTCTGCATGCCCTCAGGAGCAGTCTGTATACTGTATATTAGATTGTAAGCTCTTAGGACAGGGTGTGCATTATTCTGCATGCCATCAGGAGCAGTCTGTATATTGTATATTAGATTGTAAGCTCCTAGGACAGGGTGTACATTATTCTGCATGCCCTCAGGAGCAGCCTGTATATTGTATATTAGATTGTAAGCTCTTAGGACAGGGTGTGCATTATTCTGCATGCCCTCAGGAGCAGTCTGTATACTGTATATTAGATTGTAAGCTCTTAGGACAGGGTGTGCATTATTCTGCATGCCCTCAGGAGCAGTCTGTATACTGTATATTAGATTGTAAGCTCTTAGGACAGGGTGTGCATTATTCTGCATGCCCTCAGGAGCAGTCTGTATACTGTATATTAGATTGTAAGCTCCTAGGACAGGGTGTACATTATTCTGCATACCCTCAGGAGCAGCCTGTATATTGTATATTAGATTGTAAGCTCCTAGGACAGGGTGTGCATTATTCTGCATGCCATCAGGAGCAGTCTGTATATTGTATATTAGATTGTAAGCTCCTAGGACAGGGTGTACATTATTCTGCATGCCCTCAGGAGCAGTCTGTATACTGTATATTAGATTGTAAGCTCTTAGGACAGGGTATGCATTATTCTGCATGCCCTCAGGAGCAGTCTGTATACTGTATATTAGATTGTAAGCTCTTAGGACAGGGTGTGCATTATTCTGCATGCCATCAGGAGCAGTCTGTATATTGTATATTAGATTGTAAGCTCCTAGGACAGGATGTGCATTATTCTGCATGCCCTCAGGAGCAGCCTGAATATTGTATATTAGATTGTAAGCTCTTAGGACAGGGTGTGCATTATTCTGCATGCCCTCAGGAGCAGCCTATATTTTGTATATTAGATTGTAAGCTCCTAGGACAGGGTGTACATTATTCTGCATGCCCTCAGGAGCAGTCTGTATATTGTATATTAGATTGTAAGCTCCTAGGACAGGGTGTGCATTATTCTGCATGCCCTCAGGAGCAGTCTGTATATTGTATATTAGATTGTAAGCTCCTAGGACAGGGTGTGCATTATTCTGCATTCCCTCAGGAGCAGCCTGTATATTGTATATTAGATTGTAAGCTCCTAGGACAGGGTGTACATTATTCTGCATGCCCTCAGGAGCAGTCTGAATACTGTATATTAGATTGTAAGCTCCTAGGACAGGGTGTGCATTATTCTGCATGCCCTCAGGAGCAGCCTGTATACTGTATATTAGATTGTAAGCTCCTAGGACAGGGTGTACATTATTCTGCATTCCCTCAGGAGCAGTCTGTATATTATATATTAGATTGTAAGCTCCTAGGACAGGATGTGCATTATTCTGCATGCCCTCAGGAGCAGCCTATATATTGTATATTAGATTGTAAGCTCCTAGGACAGGGTGTGCATTATTCTGCATGCCCTCAGGAGCAGTCTGTATATTATATATTAGATTGTAAGCTCCTAGGACAGGGTGTACATTATTCTGCATGCCCTCAGGAGCAGTCTGTATATTATATATTAGATTGTAAGCTCCTAGGACAGGGTGTACATTATTCTGCATGCCCTCAGGAGCAGTCTGTATATTGTATATTAGATTGTAAGCTCCTAGGACAGGGTATGCATTATTCTGCATGCCCTCAGGAGCAGCCTATATTTTGTATATTAGATTGTAAGCTCCTAGGACAGGGTGTGCATTATTCTGCATGCCCTCAGGAGCAGCCTATATTTTGTATATTAGATTGTAAGCTCCTAGGACAGGGTGTACATTATTCTGCATGCCTTCAGGAGCAGTCTGTATATTGTATATTAGATTGTAAGCTCCTAGGACAGGGTGTGCATTATTCTGCATGCCCTCAGGAGCAGCCTGTATATTGTATATTAGATTGTAATCTCCTAGGACAGGGTGTGCATTATTCTGCATGCCCTCAGGAGCAGTCTGTATATTATATATTAGATTGTAAGCTCCTAGGACAGGGTGTACATTATTCTGCATGCCCTCAGGAGCAGTCTGTATATTATATATTAGATTGTAAGCTCCTAGGACAGGGTGTACATTATTCTGCATGCCCTCAGGAGCAGTCTGTATACTGTACATTAGATTGTAAGCTCCTAGGACAGGGTGTACATTATTCTGCATGCCTTCAGGAGGAGTCTGTATATTGTATATTAGATTGTAAGCTCCTAGGACAGGGTGTGCATTATTCTGCATTCCCTCAGGAGCAGCCTGTATATTGTATATTAGATTGTAAGCTCCTAGGACAGGGTGTACATTATTCTGCATGCCCTCAGGAGCAGTCTGTATATTATATATTAGATTGTAAGCTCCTAGGACAGGGTGTGCATTATTCTGCATTCCCTCAGGAGCAGTCTGTATATTGTATATTAGATTGTAAGCTCCTAGGACAGGGTGTACATTATTCTGCATGCCCTCAGGAGCAGCCTGTATATTGTATATTAGATTGTAAGCTCAAAGGACAGGGTGTGCATTATTCTGTATGCCCTCAGGAGCAGTCTGTATATTGTATATTAGATTGTAAGCTCCTAGGACAGGGTGTACATTATTCTGCATGCCCTCAGGAGCAGCCTGTATATTGTATATTAGATTGTAAGCTCAAAGGACAGAGTGTACATTATTCTGCATGCCCTCAGGAGCAGTCTGTATATTGTATATTAGATTGTAAGCTCCTAGGACAGGGTGTACATTATTCTGCATGCCCTCAGGAGCAGCCTGTATATTGTATATTAGATTGTAAGCTCAAAGGACAGGGTGTACATTATTCTGCATGCCCTCAGGAGCAGTCTGTATATTGTATATTAGATTGTAAGCTCCTAGGACAGGGTGTGCATTATTATGCATGCCCTCAGGAGCAGTCTGTATATTGTATATTAGATTGTAAGCTCCTAGGACAGGGTGTACATTATTCTGTATGCCCTCAGGAGCAGTCTGTATATTGTATATTAGATTGTAAGCTCCTAGGACAGGGTGTGCATTATTATGCATGCCCTCAGGAGCAGTCTGTATATTGTACATTAGATTGTAAACTCCTAGGACAGGGTGTACATTATTCTGCATGCCCTCAGGAGCAGTCTGTATATTGTACATTAGATTGTAAGCTCCTAGGACAGGGTGTGCATTATTCTGCATGCCCTCAGGAGCAGTCTGTATATTGTATATTAGATTGTAAGCTCCTAGGACAGGGTGTACATTATTCTGCATGCCCTCAGGAGCAGCCTATATATTGTATATTAGATTGTAAGCTCAAAGGACAGGGTGTGCATTATTCTGCATGCCCTCAGGAGCAGCCTGTATATTGTATATTAGATTGTAAGCTCCTAGGACAAGGTGTACATTATTCTGCATACCCTCAGGAGCACCCTGTATATTGTATATTAGATTGTAAGCTCCTAGGACAGGGTGTACATTATTCTGCATGCCCTCAGGAGCAGTCTGTATGCTGTATGTTAGATTGTAAGCTCCTAGGACAGGGTGTGCATTATTCTGCATGCCCTCAGGAGCAGTTTGTATATTGTACATTAGATTGTAAGCTCCTAGGACAGGGTGTACATTATTCTGCATGCCCTCAGGAGCAGTCTGTATATTGTACATTAGATTGTAAGCTCCTAGGACAGGATGTACATTATTCTGCATGCCCTCAGGAGCAGTCTGTATATTGTATATTAGATTGTAAGCTCCTAGGACAGGGTGTGCATTATTCTGCATGCCCTCAGGAGCAGTCTGTATATTGTATATTAGATTGTAAGCTCCTAGGACAGGGTGTACATTATTCTGCATGCCCTCAGGAGCAGCCTATATATTGTATATTAGATTGTAAGCTCAAAGGACAGGGTGTGCATTATTCTGCATGCCCTCAGGAGCAGCCTATATATTGTATATTAGATTGTAAGCTCAAAGGACAGGGTGTGCATTATTCTGCATGCCCTCAGGAGCAGCCTGTATATTGTATATTAGATTGTAAGCTCCTAGGACAGGGTGTGCATTATTCTGCATGCCCTCAGGAGCAGTCTGTATATTGTATATTAGATTGTAAGCTCCTAGGACAGGATGTACATTATTCTGCATACCCTCAGGAGCACCCTGTATATTGTATATTAGATTGTAAGCTCCTAGGACAGGGTGTACATTATTCTGCATGCCCTCAGGAGCAGTCTGTATGCTGTATGTTAGATTGTAAGCTCCTAGGACAGGGTGTGCATTATTCTGCATGCCCTCAGGAGCAGTTTGTATATTGGACATTAGATTGTAAGCTCCTAGGACAGGGTGTACATTATTCTGCATGCCCTCAGGAGCAGTCTGTATATTGTACATTAGATTGTAAGCTCCTAGGACAGGATGTACATTATTCTGCATGCCCTCAGGAGCAGTCTGTATATTGTACATTAGATTGTAAGCTCCTAGGACAGGGTGTACATTATTCTGCATGTCCTCAGGAGCAGTCTGTATATTGTACATTAGATTGTAAGCTCCTAGGACAGGGTGTACATTATTCTGCATGCCCTCAGGAGCAGTCTGTATATTGTATATTAGATTGTAAGCTCCTAGGACAGGGTGTACATTATTCTGCATGCCCTCAGGAGCAGCCTGTATAATATAATAATAATAATCTTTATTTATATAGCGCCAGCATATTCCGCAGCTCTTAACAATACACAGGTTCATAAACAACAGTCATAAGTAACATAGCTAAAGATAATACAATAATTACAGCAAAAATAATGGCAACCCTGCTCGTAAGAGCTTACAATCTACAATGAGGTGGGGGTGACACAAAGTACAATGGCTTATTTGCAAGGATGGTCCAGCCATCTTGAGGGGATGAGGGATAGATAAACGCTGCATGAGCTCATCACCAGCCAGTATTTGTGGTGCTTTTTGGTTCGGTGGAGAGTTGTGTGGAGAAATAAGGGATGGGTTATAAGAAGATAAAATGACTTCGATTAGGGAAGGTGATAGGCCGCCCTAAACAAGTGTGTTTTTAGGGAGCGCCTAAAACTGTGTAAATTGTGGTTCATCCTAATTTCTTGGGGTAGAGCATTCCAAAGAATAGGTGCAGCTCAGGAGAAGTTTTGAAGCAGGGAGTGGGAGGTACGGATTAGTGTGGATGTTAGTCGAAAGTCGCTTGCGGAGCGTAGAGATCGGGTAGGCCGATAAACAGAAATGAGGGAAGAGATGTAGGGTGGTGCCGCACTGTGGAGAGCTTTGTGGGTGAGAACAAGCAATTTAAATTGGATCCTATAATTCATGGGCAGCCAGTGCAATGACTGGCACAGAGCGGAGGAGTCTGAGTAACGGTTAGCCAAATAGATGACCCTGGCAGCAGCATTAAAGATGGACTGGAGGGGGGAAAGTCGAGTGAGGGGGAGGCCAATTAATAGAGAGTTACAGTAGTCGAAATGGGAGTGGATCAGGGCAACAGTGAGGGTTTTTGTTGTTTTCAAGGTGAGAAAGTGGCGGATTCTAGAGATGTTCTTCAGGTGCAAGCGACAAGAGTGGGCAAGAGATTGTATGTGGAAGGTGAAGGAAAGATTGGTGTCAAACACAACGCCCAGACAACGCGCCTGCTGGCTCGGCATTATTGTGGTGCCACACACGGAGAGAGAGATGTCAGATTTAGAGAGGTGAGCAGACGGCGGGAGTAGAAGAAGTTCAGTTTTGGAAAGGTTGAGTTTCAGGTAGAGAGCGGACATGATGTTAGAAACTGCGGCCAGACAGTCACTGGTGTTCTGTAGTACAGCGGGGGTAAGGTCAGGGGATGAGGTGTATAGTTGTGTGTCATCAGCATAAAGATGGTACTGAAAACCAAGTTTGCTGATGGTCTGTCCAACTGGGGCTGTGTAGAGAGAGAATAGAAGAGGGCCAAGGACTGAACCCTGAGGAACCCCAATAGTGAGAGGAAGAGGGGAAGAAGTGGAGCCAGCGAACGATACACTGAAAGAGCGGTCAGATAAGTAGGAGGAGAACCAGGAGAGAGCAGTGTCCTTAATGCCGATTGAGTGGAGCGTAGAGAGTAGGAGGTGGTGGTCAACGGTGTCAAAGGCTGCAGAGAGGTCAAGAAGAATGACGGTCACCATTACATTTTGCTGTCAGAAGGTCATTGGTTACTTTGATGAGTGCAGTTTCTGTAGAATATAGGGGATGGAAGCCGAACTGTGATGGGTCTAGAAGAGAGTGAGTGGAGAGGTAACTGGTAAGGCGGGAGTAGACCAGGCGCTCCAAGAGTTTAGAGATGAAGGGAAGATTGGAGACTGGTCTGTAGTTGTTTGTGCAGGAAAGGTCAAGAGAGGGCTTTTTTAATAATGGAGTAATGATGGAGTGTTTGAAGGAGGAGGGGAAGATACCAGAAGAGAGGGAGAGGTTGAAGATTTTAGTTAGGCGAGTAGTGACTACTGAAGAAAGAGACTGGAGTAGATGTGAGTTGATGGGGTCAGTGGTGCATGTAGTGGGATGGGAAGAAGAGAGGAGCCTGGAGACTTTGTCTTCTGTGACTGGGTCATATGTGGAGAGTGATGCAGAGGGGATGTGGGGAGGGATGGGAGTCACGGCTCTTGGTGGCTGGGAGCTGATTTCCTGATGGATGGTGTCTATTTTCTCTGTGAAGTAGGAGGCCAAGTACTCGGCACAAATGTCCGTGATGGGGGCCTGCGCTTTGAAGGGCAGAGTTATATGTTTTTAACATAAATTTGTAGTGGATAAAGTCTTCTAGTGTGCGAGTTTTCCTCCATAGGCGTTCGGCACTTCTAGAGCAACGCTGGAGAAATCGGCTTTGCGGTGTGAGCCAGTGCTGTTTTGCTCTGTGTTTAGAGGTTCTGAGGGTGATGGGCGCTACTTGGTCCAGCGTGCTTCTGAGTGTGTCATTGTAGTGGTTTACAGCCAGATCAGGACAGGAAAAAGAGGAGATCGGGGACAGTGATGAGTGAAGGGAGTCTGTAAGTGTATGAGGGTTAATGGCTTGTAGAATTCTGAATGTGTGATAGGTAGGAGTGTGCTGGGGCAGGCAAGGATTTGTGAGTGTGACAGAGAGAATGTTATGATCAGAGAGGGGAAGAGGGGAGTTATTTAGGTGGGGGATTGAACTAAGCCGGACAAAGACCAGATCAAGGGTGTTTCCATCTTTGTGTGTCTCAGAGGTTGAAAGCTGTGAGAGGCCAAGAGAAGTGGTTAAAGATAGAAGCTGGGATGCGGATGAAGAGGTGGGGCTGTTTATGGGGATGTTAAAGTCTCCCAGGATAAGGGTTGGTAAATCTGAGGACATGAAGTGCGGCAGCCAGGCAGAAAAATGGTCAAAGAACTGGGTGGGTGAGCCTGGGGAAGGGTATACGACCGCTACTCTGAGGGAGAAGGGATGGAAGAGCCTGATTGTGTGGACCTCAAAAGAAGGGAATGAGAGTGATGGTACTGGGGGGGATGACCTGGAAGGTGCAATGTGGGTACAGGAGTATGCCGACCCCACCACCAAGTCTGTTTGCAGGTCTCGGGGAATGGGAAAAATGCAGGCCGCCATGAGAAATAGCAGCAGGGGAGACAGTGTCAGAATCCTGGATCCAGGTTTCAGTGAGGGCCAGCAGATTGAAAGCGATGGTCAGAAAGTAATTGTGCAGGAAAGGAAGCTTGTTGCATATAGAGCGTGGATTCCTCAGTGCACAATTGAAGGAGGTAGATGAAGGAGTACAGCTGATGTTAATAAGGTTAGCAGGGTTGCGATGTGAGGTAAGGGAGAGGTTGAGGTTGGTGGAGAGTGGTCTGGGGCTAGAAGAGATATCCCCTGAAATGAGTAGTAGCAGTTAAAAGAGAAAGAGGAGATAGTTTTTGGATTTGTGACATGATTTCCTGTGCAATACCTTTGGATAAGATAGACTGAGATTTTTCAAGAAGTTCAAAAGAGTATGGGAGCTGTACATAGGAGAGGGAAGGAGAGAGGGGCAGATATGGATGAGTGGTGATGGAGGGGGGATAGGGCAGTCAATGTGGATGAAAAAAAGGACACAGGAATATGGATGCAGGAGTAAAGTACATAATTAGAAGAGAGTATAAAGTGTCGGTTACCTGACTCCTGCCCTGAATGACTGCCATTGAAATGACTGTCAAACACTTGTTGAACAGGACACTTTGCTGAAGAGGACACGTGCGTGCACCCCTTATGATGCATCTAGATTTATAGGAAGGACTATAGCATCAGGTGAGAGGGATTGTGGGAGCTGCTTGTGACTAAATTGGCAGCTGCTCAGCTCACCAGGGAGTGGATAGCTGATCAAAGACACAGTCCTAACACACTATGCCTGACACAGTATAACACCTTTCACCATCAGATAAAGTCTACAATGATGGAAGGACAGACAGTGACTATTGAATACATTGCATCAAATAACAGAGCACAGATACAGCAAGCAGTCACATTATACCATAGAAATGGTTTCAAGACGAGAGGTCAGCAGATGACATAGATCCAGCAAGCAGAGATATTATACCATAGAAATGGTTTCAAGATAAGCGTTCAGCAGATGACATAGATCCAGCAAGCAGAGATGTTATACCATAGAAATGGTTTCAAGATGAGAGTTCAGCAGATGACATAGATCCAACAAGCAGACACATTATACCATAGAAATGGTTTCAAGATGAGAGGTCAGCAGATGACATAGTTTCAGGAAGTAGAGATGTTATACCATAGAAATGGTTTCAAGATGAAAGTTCAGCAGATGACATAGATCCAGCAAGCAGAGATGTTATACCTGTGTGAAGATAGAAGAGATGGATGGACGTTAGTCGGTTGCCATTGAAATGACTGTCAGACACTTGTCGAACAGGACACTTTGCTGAAGAGGACACGTGCTTGCAACCCACACTGCGTGCACCCCTTATGATGCATCTAGATTTATAGGAAGGACTGTAGCATCAGGTGAGAGGGATTGTAGGAGCTGCTTGTGACTAAATTGGCAGCTGCTCAGCTCACCAGGGAGTGGATAGCTGATCAAAGGCACAGACCTAACACACTATGCCTGACACAGTATAACACCTTTCACCATCAGATAAAGTCTACAATGATGGAAGGACAGACAGAGACTATTGAATACAATGCATCAAATAACAGAGCACAGATCCAGCAAGCAGGCACATTAAACCATAGAAATGGTTTCAAGATGAGAGTTCAGCAGATAACATAGATCCGGCAAGCAGAGATGTTATACCATAGAAATGGCTTCAAGATGAGAGTTCAGCAGGTGCCATAGATCCAGCAAGCAGAGTAGTTATACCATAGAAATGGTTTCAAGATGAGAGTTCAGCAGACGACATAGATACAGCAAGCAGAGATGTTATACCATAGTAATGGTTTCAAGATGAGAGTTCAGCTGATGACATAGATCCAGCAAGCAGAGATGTTAAACCATAGAAATGGTTTCAAGATGAGAGTTCAACAGATGACATAGATCCAGCAAGCAGAGATGTTATACCATAGAAATGGTTTCAAGATGAAAGTTCAGCTGATGACATAGATCCAGCAAGCAGAGATGTTATACCATAGAAATGGTTTCAAGATGAGAGTTCAGCAGATGACATAGATTCAGCAAGCAGAGATGTTATACCATAGAAATGGTTTCAAGATGAGAGTTCAGCAGATGACAAAGATCCAGCAATCAGAGATGTTATACCATAGAAATGGTTTCAAGATGAGAGTTCAGCAGATGACATAGATCCAGCAAGCAGAGATGTTATACCATAGAAATGGTTTAAAGAGGAGAGTTCAGCAGATGACATAGATCCAGCAAGCAGAGATGTTATACCATAGAAATGGTTTAAAGAGGAGAGTTCAGCAGATGACATAGATCCAGCAAGCAGAGATGCTGAACCATAGAAATGGTTTCAAGATGAGAGTTCAGCAGATGACATAGATCCAGCAAGCAGAGATGTTATACCATAGAAATAGTTTCAAGATGAGAGTTCAGCAGATGACATAGATCCAGCAAGCAGAGATGTTATACCATAGAAATGGTTTCAAGATGAGAGTTCAGCCGATGACATAGATCCAGCAAGCAGAGATGTTATACCATAGAAATGGTTTCACGATGAGAGTTCAGCAGATGACATAGATACAGCAAGCAGAGATGTAATACCATAGAAATGGTTTCAAGATGAGAGCTCAGCAGATGACATAGTTCCAGCAAGCAGAGATGTTATACCATAGAAATGGTTTCAAGATGAGAGTTCAGCAGATGCCATAGATCCAGCAAGCAGAGATGGTATACCATAGAAATGGTTTCAAGATGAGAGTTCAGCAGATGACATAGATCCAGCAAGCAGAGATGCTATACCATAGAAATGGTTTCAAGATGAGAGTTCAGCACGAGACATAGATCCAGCAAGCAGAGATGTTAAACCATAGAAATGGTTTCAAGATGAGAGTTCAGCAGATGACATAGATCCAGCAAGCAGAGATGTTATACCATAGAAATGGTTTCAAGATGAGAGTTCAGCAGATGACATAGATCCAGCAAGCAGAGATGTTATACCATAGAAATGGTTTCAAGATGAGAGTTCAGCACGTGACATAGATCCAGCAAGCAGATATGTTATACCATAGAAATGGTTTCAAGATGAGAGTTCAGCAGATGACACAGATCCAGCAAGCAGAGATGTTATACCATACAAATGGTTTCAAGATGAGAGTTCAGCAGATGACGCAGATCCAGCAAGCAGAGATGTTATACCATAGAATTGGTTTCAAGATTAGAGTTCAGCAGATGACATAGATCCAGCAAGTAGAGATGTTATACCATAGAAATGGTTTCAAGAGGAGAGTTCAGCAGATGACATAGATTCAGCAAGCAGAGATGTTATACCATAGAAATGGTTTCAAGATGAGAGTTCAGCAGATGACACAGATCCAGCAATCAGAGATGTTATACCATAGAAATGGTTTCAAGATGAGAGTTCAGCAGATGACATAGATCCAGCAAGCAGAGATGTTATACCATAGAAATGGTTTAAAGAGGAGAGTTCAGCAGATGACATAGATCCAGCAAGCAGAGATGTTAAACCATAGAAATGGTTTCAAGATGACACTTGAGCAGATGACATAGATCCAGCAAGCAGAGATGTTATACCATAGAAATGCTTTCAAGATGAGAGTTCAGCAGATGACATAGATTCAGCAAGCAGAGATGTTATACCATAGAAATGGTTTCAAGATGAGAGTTCAGCACGTGACATAGATCCAGCAAGCAGATATGTTATACCATAGAAATGGTTTCAAGATGAGAGTTCAGCAGATGACACAGATCCAGCAAGCAGAGATGTTATACCATAGAAATGGTTTCAAGATGAGAGTTCAGCAGATGACGCAGATCGAGCAAGCAGAGATGTTATACCATGGAATTGGTTTCAAGAAGAGAGTTCAGCAGATGACATAGATCCAGCAAGCAGAGATGTTATACCATAGAAATGGTTTCAAAAGGAGAGTTCAGCAGATGACATAGATCCAGCAAGCAGAGATGCTATACCATAGAAATGGTTTCAAGATGAGAGTTCAGCAGATGACATAGATCCAGCAAGCAGAGATGTTATACCATAGAAATGGTTTCAAGATGAGAGTTCAGCTGATGACATAGATCCAGCAAGCAGAGATGTTATACCATAGAAATGGTTTCAAGATGAGAGTTCAGCAGATGACATAGATTCAGCAAGCAGAGATGTTATACCATAGAAATGGTTTCAAGATGAGAGTTCAGAGGATGACACAGATCCAGCAATCAGAGATGTTATACCATAGAAATGGTTTCAAGATGAGAGTTCAGCAGATGACATAGATCCAGCAAGCAGAGATGTTATACCATAGAAATGGTTTAAAGAGGAGAGTTCAGCAGATGACATAGATCCAGCAAGCAGAGATGCTGAACCATAGAAATGGTTTCAAGATGAGAGTTCAGCAGATGACATAGATCTAGCAAGCAGAGATGTTATACCATAGAAATGGTTTCAAGATGAGAGTACAGCAGATGACATAGATCCAGCAAGCAGAGATGTTATACCATAGAAATGGTTTCAAGATGAGAGTTCAGCAGATGACATAGATCCAGCAAGCAGAGATGTTATACCATAGAAATGGTTTCACGATGAGAGTTCAGCAGATGACATAGATACAGCAAGCAGAGATGTAATACCATAGAAATGGTTTCAAGATGAGAGCTCAGCAGAAGACATAGATCCAGCAAGCAGAGATGTTATTCCATAGAAATGGTTTCAAGATGAGAGTTCAGCAGATGCCATAGATCCAGCAAGCAGAGATGTTATACCATAGAAATGGTTTCAAGATGAGAGTTCAGCAGATGACATAGATCCAGCAAGCAGAGATGCTATACCATAGAAAAGGTTTCAAGATGAGAGTTCAGCACGAGACATAGATCCAGCAAGCAGAGATGTTAAACCATAGAAATGGTTTCAAGATGAGAGTTCAGCAGATGACATAGATCCAGCAAGCAGAGATGTTATACCATAGAAATGGTTTCAAGATGAGAGTTCAGCAGATGACATAGATCCAGCAAGCAGAGATGTTATACCATAGAAATGGTTTCAAGATGAGAGTTCAGCACGTGACATAGATCCAGCAAGCAGATATGTTATACCATAGAAATGGTTTCAAGATGAGAGTTCAGCAGATGACACAGATCCAGCAAGCAGAGATGTTATGCCATAGAAATGGTTTCAAGATGAGAGTTCAGCAGATGACGCAGATCCAGCAAGCAGAGATGTTATACCATAGAATTGGTTTCAAGATGAGAGTTCAGCAGATGACATAGATCCAGCAAGCAGAGATGCTATACCATTGAAATGGTTTCAAGATGAGAGTTCAGCAGATGACATAGATCCAGCAAGCAGACATGTTATACCATAGAAATGGTTTCAAGATGAGCGTTCAGCTCATGACATAGATCCAGCAAGCAGAGATGTTATACCATAGAAATGGTTTCAAGATGACATTTCAGCTGATGTCATAGATCCAGCAAGCAGAGATGTTATACCATAGAAATGGTTTCAAGAGGAGAGTTCAGCAGATGACATAGATCCAGCAAGCAGAGATGTTATACCAATGAAATGGATTCAAGATGAGATTTCAGCTGATGACATAGATCCAGCAAGCAGAGATGTTATACCAATGAAATGGATTCAAGATGAGAGTTCAGCAGATGACATAGATCCAGCAAGCAGAGATGCTATACCATAGAAATGGATTCAAGATGAGATTTCAGCTGATGACATAGATCCAGCAAGCAGAGATGTTATACCATAGAATTGGTTTCAAGATGAGAGTTCAGCAGATGACATACATCCAGCAAGCAGAGATGTTATACCATAGAAATGGTTTCAAGAGGAGAGTTCAGCAGATGACATAGATGCAGCATGCAGATATGTTATACCATAGAAATGGTTTCAAGATGAGATTTCAGCTGATGACATAGATCCAGCAAGCAGAGATGTTATACCATAGAACTGGTTTCAAGATGAGCGTTCAGCTGATGACATAGATCCAGCAAGCAGAGATGTTATACCATAGAAATGGTTTCAAGATGTGAGATCAGCAGATGACATAGATCCAGCAAGCAGAGATGTTATACCATAGAAATGGTTTCACGATGAGAGATCAGCAGATGACATAGATCCAGGAAGCAGAGATGTTAAACCATAGAAATGTTTTCAAGAGGAGAGTTCAGCAGATGACATAGATCCACCAAGCAGAGATGTTATACCATAGAAATGGTTTCAAGAGGAGATTTCAACAGATGACATAGATCCAGCATGCAGAAATGTTATACCATAGAAATGGTTTCAAGATGAGAGTTCAGCTGATGACATAGATCCAGCAAGCAGAGATGTTATACCATAGAAATGGTTTCAAGATTAGATTTCAGCTGATGACATAGATCCAGCAAGCAGAGATGTTATACCATAGAAATGGTTTCAAGATGAGAGTTCAGCAGATGACGCAGATCCAGCAAGCAGAGATGTTATACCATAGAATTGGTTTCAAGATGAGAGTTCAGCAGATGACATAGATCCAGCAAGCAGAGATGTTATACCATAGAAATGGTTTCAAGAGGAGAGTTCAGCAGATGACACAGATCCAGCAAGCAGAGATGCTATACCATAGAAATGGTTTCAAGATGAGAGTTCAGCAGATGACATAGATCCAGCAAGCAGAGATTTTATACCATAGAAATGGTTTCAAGATGAGCGTTCAGCTGATGACATAGATCCAGCAAGCAGAGATGTTATACCATAGAAATGGTTTCAAGATGAGATTTCAGCTGATGACATAGATCCAGCAAGCAGAGATGTTATACCATAGAAATGGATTCAAGAGGAGAGTTCAGCTGATGACATAGATACAGCAAGCAGAGATGTTATACCATAGAAAAGGTTTCAAGATGAGCGTTCAGCTGATGACATAGATACAGCAAGCAGAGATGTTATACCATAGAAATGGTTTCAAGATGAGAGTTCAGCAGATTACAAAGATCCAGCAAGCAGAGATGTTATACCATAGAAATGGTTTCAAGATGAGAGTTCAGCAGATGACATAGATCCAGCAAGCAGAGATGTTATACCATAGAAATGGTTTCAAGATGAGAGTTCATTAGATGACGCAGATCCAGCAAGCAGAGATGTTATACCATAGAATTGGTTTCAAGATGAGAGTTCAGCAGATGACATAGATCCAGCAAGCAGAGATGTTATACCATAGAAATGGTTTCAAGAGGAGAGTTCAGCAGATGACACAGATCCAGCAAGCAGAGATGCTATACCATAGAAATGGTTTCAAGATGAGCGTTCAGCTGATGACATAGATCCAGCAAGCAGAGATGTTATACCATAGAAATGGTTTCAAGATGAGATTTCAGCTGATGACATAGATCCAGCAAGCAGAGATGTTATACCATAGAAATGGTTTCAAGATGAGAGTTCAGCAGATGACATAGATCCAGCAAGCAGAGATGTTATACCAATGAAATGGTTTCAAGATGATATTTCAGCTGATGACATAGATCCAGCAAGCAGAGATGTTATACCATAGAAATGGTTTCAAGATGAGAGTTCAGCTGATGACATAGATCCAGCAAGCAGAGATGTTATACCATAGAAATGGTTTCAAGATGAGAGATCAGCCGATGACATAGATCCAGCAAGCAGAGATGTTATACCATAGAAATGGTTTCACGATGAGAGATCAGCAGATGACATAGATCCAGGAAGCAGAGATGTTAAACCATAGAAATGTTTTCAAGAGGAGAGTTCAGCAGATGACATAGATCCACCAAGCAGAGATGTTAAACCATAGAAATGGTTTCAAGAGGAGAGTTCAGCAGATGACATAGATCCAGCATGCAGAAATGTTATACCATAGAAATGGTTTCAAGATGAGAGTTCAGCTGATGACATAGATCCAGCAAGCAGAGATGTTATACCATAGAAATGGTTTCAAGATTAGATTTCAGCTGATGACATAGATCCAGCAAGCAGAGATGTTATACCATAGAAATGGTTTCAAGAGGAGAGTTCAGCAGATGACATAGATCCAGCAAGCTGAGATGCTATACCATAGAAATGGATTCAAGATGAGATTTCAGCTGATGACATAGATCCAGCAAGCAGAGATGTTATACCATAGAAATGGTTTCAAGATGAGAGTTCAGCAGATTACAAAGATCCAGCAAGAAGAGATGTTATACCATAGAAATGGTTTCAAGATGAGAGTTCAGCAGATGACATAGATCCAGCAAGCAGAGATGTTATACCATAGAAATGGTTTCAAGATGAGAGTTCAGCAGATGACATAGATCCAGCAAGCAGAGATGTTATACCATAGAAATGGTTTCAAGATGAGAGTTCAGCAGATGACGCAGATCCAGCAAGCAGAGATGTTATACCATAGAATTGGTTTCAAGATGAGAGTTCAGCAGATGACATAGATCCAGCAAGCAGAGATGTTAAACCATAGAAATGGTTTCAAGAGGAGAGTTCAGCAGATGACACAGATCCAGCAAGCAGAGATGCTATACCATAGAAATGGTTTCAAGATGAGAGTTCAGCAGATGACATAGATCCAGCAAGCAGAGATGTTATACCATAGAAATGGTTTCAAGATGAGCGTTCAGCTGATGACATAGATCCAGCAAGCAGAGATGTTATACCATAGAAATGGTTTCAAGATGAGATTTCAGCTGATGACATAGATCCAGCAAGCAGAGATGTTATACCATAGAAATGGTTTCAAGAGGAGAGTTCAGCTGATGACATAGATACAGCAAGCAGAGATGTTATACCATAGAAAAGGTTTCAAGATGAGCGTTCAGCTGATGACATAGATACAGCAAGCAGAGATGTTATACCATAGAAATGGTTTCAAGATGAGAGTTCAGCAGATTACAAAGATCCAGCAAGCAGAGATGTTATACCATAGAAATGGTTTCAAGATGAGAGTTCAGCAGATGACATAGATCCAGCAAGCAGAGATGTTATACCATAGAAATGGTTTCAAGATGAGAGTTCATTAGATGATGCAGATCCAGCAAGCAGAGATGTTATACCATAGAATTGGTTTCAAGATGAGAGTTCAGCAGATGACATAGATCCAGCAAGCAGAGATGTTATACCATAGAAATGGTTTCAAGAGGAGAGTTCAGCAGATGACACAGATCCAGCAAGCAGAGATGCTATACCATAGAAATGGTTTCAAGATGAGCGTTCAGCTGATGACATAGATCCAGCAAGCAGAGATGTTATACCATAGAAATGGTTTCAAGATGAGATTTCAGCTGATGACATAGATCCAGCAAGCAGAGATGTTATACCATAGAAATGGTTTCAAGATGAGAGTTCAGCAGATGACATAGATCCAGCAAGCAGAGATGCTATACCATAGAAATGGATTCAAGATGAGATTTCAGCTGATGACATAGATCCAGCAAGCAGAGATGTTATACCATAGAATTGGTTTCAAGATGAGAGTTCAGCAGATGACATACATCCAGCAAGCAGAGATGTTATACCATAGAAATGGTTTCAAGAGGAGAGTTCAGCAGATGACATAGATCCAGCAAGCAGAGATGTTATACCATAGAAATGGTTTCAAGAGGAGAGTTCAGCAGATGACATAGATCCAGGAAGCAGAGATGTTATACCATAGAAATGGTTTCAAGATCAGAGTTCAGCTGATGACATAGATCCAGCAAGCAGAGATGTTATACCATAGAAATGGTTTCACGATGAGAGTTCAGCAGATGACATAGATCCAGCAAGCAGAGATGTTATACCATAGAAATGGTTTCAAGATGAGAGTTCAGCAGATGACATAGATCCAGAAAGCAGAGATATTAAACCATAGAAATGGTTTCAAGAGGAGAGTTCAGCAGATGACATAGATCCACCAAGCAGAGATGTTAAACCATAGAAATGGTTTCAAGAGGAGAGTTCAGCAGATGACATAGATCCAGCATGCAGAGATGTTATACCATAGAAATTGTTTCAAGATGAGAGTTCAGCTGATGACATAGATCCAGCAAGCAGAGATGTTATATCATAGAAATGGTTTCAAGATGAGATTTCAGCTGATGACATAGATCCAGCAAGCAGAGATGTTATACCATAGAAATGGTTTCAAGAGGAGAGTTCAGCAGATGACATAGATCCAGCAAGCTGAGATGCTATATCATAGAAATGGATTCAAGATGAGATTTCAGCTGATGACATAGATCCAGCAAGCAGAGATGTTATACCATAGAATTGGTTTCAAGATGAGAGTTCAGCAGATGACATAGATACAGCAAGCAGAAATGTTATACCATAGAAATGGTTTCAAGAGGAGAGTTCAGCAGATGACATAGATCCAGCAAGCAGAGATGCTATACCATAGAAATGGTTTCAAGATGAGAGTTCAGCAGATGACATAGATCCAGCAGGCAGAGATGTTATACCATAAAAATGGTTTCAAGATGAGAGTTCAGCAGATGACATAGATCCAGCAAGCAGAGATGTTATACCATAGAAATGGTTTAAAGATGAGATTTCAGCTGATGACATAGATCCAGCAAGCAGAGTTGTTATACCATAGAAATGGTTTCAAGATGAGCGTTCAGCTGATGACATAGATACAGCAAGCACAGATGTTATTCCATAGAAATGGTTTCAAGATGAGAGTTCAGCAGATTACAAAGATCCAGCAAGCAGAGATGTTATACCATAGAAATGGTTTCAAGATGAGAGTTCAGCAGATGACATAGATCCAGCAAGCAGAGATGTTATACCATAGAAATTGTTTCAAGATGAGAGTTCAGCAGATGACACAGTTCCAGCAAGCAGAGATGTTATACCATAGAAATGGTTTCAAGATGAGAGTTCAGCAGATGACACAGATCCAGCAAGCAGAGATGTTATACCATAGAAATGGTTTCAAGATGAGAGTTCAGCAGATGACACAGATCCAGCAAGCAGAGATGTTATACCATAGAAATGGTTTCAAGATGAGAGTTCAGCAGATGACACAGATCCAGCAAGCAGAGATGTTATACCATAGAAATGGTTTCAAGATGAGAGTTCAGCAGATGACATAGATCCAGCAAGCAGAGATGTTATACCATAGAAATGGTTTCAAGATGAGAGTTCAGCAGATGACGTAGATCCAGCAAGCAGAGATGTTATACCATAGAAATGGTTTCAAGATGAGAGTTCAGCAGATAACATAGATCCAGCAAGCAGAGATGTTAAACCATAGAAATGGTTTCAAGATGAGAGATCAGCAGATGACATAGATCCAGCAAGCAGAGATGTTATACCATAGAAATGGTTTCAATATGAGAGTTCAGCATATGACATAGATCCAGCAAGCAGAGATGTTATACCATAGAAATGGTTTCAAGATGAGAGTTCAGCAGATGACATAGATCCAGCAAGCAGAGATGTTATACCAGAGTGAAGATAGAAGAGATGGATGGACGTTAGTTGGTTGCCATTGAAATGACTGTCAGACACTTGTCGAACAGGACACTTTGTTGAAGAGGACACATGTGTGCACCCCACACTGTATTAGATTGTAAGCTCCTAGGACAGGGTGTACATTATTCTGCATGCCCTCAGGAGCAGTCTGTATACTGTATATTAGATGGTAAGCTCCTAGGACAGGGTGTGCATTATTCTGCATGCCCTCAGGAGCAGTCTGTATATTGTATATTAGGCTGTAAGCTCCTAGGACAGGGTGTGCATTGTTCTGCATGTTCTCAGGAGCAGTCTGTGTACTGTATATTAGGCTTTAAGCTCCTAGGACAGAGTGTGCATTATTCTGCATGCCCTCAGGAGCAGTCTGTATATTGTATATTAGGCTTTAAGCTCCTAGGACAGGGTGTGCATTATTCTGCATGCCCTCAGGAGCAGTCTGTATACTGTATATTAGATTGTAAGCTCCTCGGACAGGGTGTACATTATTCTGCATGTCCTCAGGAGCAGCCTGTATATTAGTTTGTAAACTCCTCTTGAGCAGGGTGTATTTGTCTTTTCCTTTGCCTGAGCTTATAATACATGTAGATATACAGCAATATGCAGCAGGACAGACGTGATCCAGGGAAATATCCGATCGCCACCACTGGGGTCAGGAAGGAATTTTTTTCCCCCCTGAGGCAGAGCTCTCCGGGGGGTTTCTTCGCCTTCCTCTGGATCTCTGGCTTCAATGGCTCTCAGCCAGTCCTCAATGACCACAGCCAGTTCTGTGGTCTTTATGAAGCCTGATCTGAGAGTCATTGTGATCAGAGTTTAATTTCTTAAGGGGCCAGTAATATTTTTATTACAATGTTGCTTATTGCTATACCAATAAAAAAATAAAAAGAAAGAAAATAAAAGTGTCATGTGAGTTTTTTTGTCTTGACTTTTTTTTTTTTACACAGTTACAATGATGGAAGTGGCCATTACTACCCTCAATATTCCTGAAGTAGAACCAGGAATTATGGGGGCGCCATTTACAGACGGCAGACCACGTCTATCTCCACCCATTGTGGTATCATAATGTCAGCTCCTGACCCAAGTTACATTACAAGTGTTACGGGGGTCAATCTCTGTGATGGGGGCAGGGCACTAAAATAGTATATGTCCTACACAACAAACTACCTGATCGAAGACTGAAGACCGGACACAGAGCCCCCGAATACAAGAGACACAAGCAGTGTCTGACTGTGGTGCCAAGTGGCCCCCCACTATCCAACTCCAGGGCCCCACGTTTCAGCTTCATGCAAATATGACGTTATTCTCAATTACTAATATATATAACAATGAACGGGGTAGATTGGTAAATGAATAAGATTCTCCCTTTGTCTGTACATAGTGAGTCAATTATATTGTGCCAAGTGCTGCTCATATAAGAGGGTGGTGGACACTCTTGCAGGGCCGGCTCCAGGTTTTTCTGGGCCCCGGGCGAAAGAGTCTCAGTGGCCCCTTTAACACATACTACGATTCATGATACACAGATACCGCAGATATATATATATATATATATATATATATATATATATATAGTACAATGCCAAAGATTTCACTTCTTACATTACATGAGTGATATCTATTGTAAATTCAACAATAGCTCAGAAACCGGCGAAACACTCCACACAGAATACTGGCCCCCATATAAGGCCCCATACAGGATACTGGCCCCATATATAGCTCCATACAGAATACTGACCCCCATATAACGCTCCATGCAGGCTGTTCCCACCACATAATGCCTCATGCAGGCTGTTCCCCCCACATAGTGCCCCACACAGGCTGTTCCCCCCTTATAATGCCCCATGCAGGCTGTTCCCCCCTTATAATGCCCTATGCAGGATGTCACCCACCCTTATAATGCACCATGCAGGATGTCACCCCCCTTGTAATGCCCCATGAAGGATGTTGCCCCCCTTATAATGCCCCATGCAGGATGTCACCCCCTTATAATGCCCCATGAAGGATGTCGCCCCCTTATAATGCCCCATGCATTATGTCACCACCCGCCCCTTATAATGCCCCATGCAGGATGTCACTCCCCCCCATATAATGCCCCATGCAGGATGTCACACCCCCGCCCCTTATAATGCCCCATGCAGGATGTCACTCCCCCCCCATATAATGCCCCATGCAGGATGTCACTCCCCCCCTTAATGCCCCATGCAGGATGTCACCCCCCTCCCTTATAATGCCCCATGCAGTATTTCATTTCCTCCCTTTTAATGCCCCTTGCAGTATGTCACACCCCCATCCCTTATAATGCCCCATGCCTCCATACATTAAAAAAAAATGAAATACTCACCACACTTCTCACCTGCTGCCGCTGCTCCAGACCCCTCACCCGCGTCGCCAGCCTCTTCCTGCTCTGCGCTGTGATGGCTCAGGATAGAGCGCGGTGGAAAGCGGTCACCACACCCTCTGACCTGAGACATCACAGTCAGAGGACGCAGAAGAGACAGGAGCTGCTGCAGAGGCCTGGGAAGAGGTAAGTATTGTGCCGCCGGCTGCCGGGGCCCTGAGTAAGCGAGGGGGAGTGGGCACTGACACCGCTCTCCTCCGCTCACGGGTCCCATAGCGCAGCGGGGTGCCCGACAGTGAGTGGCCCCCTCGCCTGCTTAGGGCCCCGGCACTTGCCGGGGTGCGCAATGTGCTGAAGCCGACCCTGCACTCTTGCACAAGGGCCTACCGGAAGATTCTCCTGTTCTCCTGTGGGCCAGTCCAAGCCTGACTGTGCTATACATAATAAGGCTACATTCCTGCATTGAGCATGTCCTATTCTGATCCTCAAAATCAGATCACAACTGGACATTCTCTGACCCTCACAGATCTTATTCTCAGATCCATGATTTTCATGGATTTGTGAATGGACCTATAAAACTCTACGAGTCCGTGGACCATCCGATAAAAACATTTGGCAGCACAAGGACATTTCACACAAATGTGAGAATGCAGCCTAAGGGATTTTACAGATAACATTATCACTCCAAGTCACACAGCGCAGATATAGAATAATATTTACATCCAGGCACTTACCGCTGACGTCTCATCTGATCAGAGTCGGTTTCTGCTGTTTCTTCTCCATCTGGTCGGACCTTCATGTCGACATCTCCCAGCCACGACTCGTCTTGTCACGATGATCTCCAGTCTAGAAAATAACAAGGTCACATATATTGTATATATACACGTGTTTCCCCCACACTGCGCCCCTGAATACAGATATGTAGACCCCCCCCCATTAATATACTATTAGCCACTTAGTAATCAAAATATAAAGTGATAAGCAGCACTGTGTCCCCCATTAACTATAATCTCCACCGGCCAATAGTATAAATTATTCAGTCTCTGTGACTCTCCCCAATTAACTGTAAGGCTATGTGCACACGGAAAATATACCAGGTTTTACAGTACAAGCAAAGTGAAACCCCCATCGCTGCTCTCTCCCAGCACCCCCATCATTGCTCTCCCCCAGCACACCCATCACTGCTCTCTCCCAGTACCCCCGTCATTGCTCTTTCCAGGCACCTCCATCATTGCTCTCTCCCAGCACCCCCATCATTGCTCTCTCCCAGCATCCCAATCACTACTCTCCCCAAGTACCCCCATCATTGCTCTTTCCGAGCACCTCCATCATTGCTCCCTCCCAGCACCCCCATCATTGCTCTCTCCCAGCACCCCCATCACTGCTCTCCCCAAGTACCCCAGTCATTACTCTTTCCAAGCACCCCCATCATTGCTCTTTCCGAGCACCCCATCATTGCTTTTTCCCAACACCCCCATCATTGCTCTCTCTCAGCACCCCTGTCATTGCTCTCTCCCAGCACCCCCATCATTGCTCTTTCCCAGCACCCCATCATTGTTCTCTCCCAGCACCCCCATCATTGCTCTCCCAGCACCCCCATCATTGCTCTCTCCCAGTACCCCATCATTGCTCTCTCCCAGCACTGCACCCCCATCATTGCTCTCTCCCAGCAACCCCCATCATTGCTCTCCCCAGCACCATCATTGCTCTCCCCATCCCCACCATTCTCACCATCCCCATTATTGCTCTACCCATCCCCACCATCCCCATCATTGCTCTCCCCTTCTCCACCATCCTCATCATTGCTCTCCCATCCCCACCATCCTCATCATTGCTCTCCCCATCCCCACCATCCCCATCATTGCTCTCCCCATCCCCACCATCCTTATCTTTGCTTTCCCCATCCCCATCATTGCTCTGCTCATCCCCACTGTCCCCATCATAGCTCTGCCCATCATTTCTCTCCCCATCATTGCTTTGCCGATCACTGCTATGCCCATCATTGCTCTCCCATCATTGCTCTCCCATCATTGCTCTCCCATCATTGCTGTCCCCATCATTGCTGTCCCCATCATTGCTGTCCCCATCATTGCTCTCCCATCATTGCTCTCCCATCATTGCTGTCCCCATCATTGCTCTGCCCATCATTGCTCTGCCCATCATTGCTCTCCCCCCACCTCCCCTCATTCTCCTGTTCCTCTCCCCAGTGTATCAGTACAAAAAAAAACAAAATAAAAAACACAACTTACCTCTCAGCACGCTCCCGCAGCATCCTCCTTCTTGCCGGTAACTTCCCCCCTTACACAGGCCCGAGCTGCTTGATGACGTCATCAAGCTGTATGAGCCTGTGTCAGGGAGGAAGCGCCGGGCAGGAAGCAGAGAACGGATTCCTCAGCTCCACTGCCATTTTCCCTCTGTCAGCAGCGGAGCTGGAGGGATCGCTCGCTGCTCGCCGCATATGAGAGGTCAATCTGGCCATGGGCCCCCCAGAGCCTGGGACTCCGAGAAGCAGGCCAGATTGCCCTCAATATTAACCGCCCGGTAAGGGCCCCCCTGCACCCTTGCACGGCCAGGCTCTGGTGCAGCTGCACCAGCGGTAGGTCCGCCCCTGTCTCTGAACTAATCTGCTGATATCTCCCACCACGTAATCTCTGGTCATCCCAAGACCTCCTTCTCTCCTCCACAATCATACGTTCCTCATCCAATCGCCTGCAAGACTTCTCCCGAGTATTCCCCATCCTGTAGAATTCTGTGGCCCAACACATCCGATTATCCCCTCATTTGGAACTTTCAAGCGGAACTTTAAAACCCATGTCTTCAGAACAGCTTACAGCCTGCAATGACCCCACTGCCACCTTACCAACAGCAGAGCTGTTGCACCCCCCAAGACTACTATCCTTCCCCATTATCCTGTAGAATGTAAGGCCGCAATGGTAGGGTCCTCTCCCCTTTGTACTTGTCCGTCACTATTAGTTTGTTCATTGCAATTTCTATTTGTGTTTGTATGTAACTCCTCCTCATGTACAGCACCATAGAATCAATGGTGCTCTAAAAATAAATAATAACAATAATCCCCCACATAATGTTCCACCCAGTCTTCACCCCTGCCCTCCATGCCGGTGTGCACACTGCAGGAAGCTGCAGCAGTAGTTGGCACAGTGTTTCATCGTCAGCATCATCAGAGATGTGCTGCAGTGGTCTGCTGACCGTTTACACTACCCATCCCACGTACTCATCCTCCAACAAAACAAGAGGTTGGGCATCAGTGCACTCAATCTCTTCCAATTGTTGGCCAGGGCCAGATGGATGGCCCACGGAACCACAGCCAGCAGTCATCAAAAAGCAGAAGATACCGCTGCATGACTTGGGGCTCAGACTGCTTGCCAGGGGGTGAGGTGGAAGACAGATGCCCATGAGCCGCAGGTGCCAAATCTGCGCTTTCAGCAGGGGATTAGGTGGAAGACAAAGCAATGGGACTGAAGGCACTCTCAGCCAACCAACCTAAAACCACTTCTACTTGTTCTGGCCTCACCATTCATCCAACGATACTCGGGCCTACGAAATTACACAGAGCATCCTGTCGCCTACTTGCAGCACAGGAAGGTGTTTCATTTGGGCACGTAGCCGACACAGATCGACCACGGCCTTTCTCTCCCTGCAGCAGCTACATTCACCACCACCAGCAAAACTGACACATCTATTTGATGCTCTCCGCTTTGTTTTCAACCCAAAAAATTGCAGAGTATTACACGGCCAGTATTCAGAGAGAGAGTGGATCGCAGATTATTACACTGCCTGTATTCAGAGAGAGAGTGGATCGCAGATTATTACACTGCCTGTTTTCAGAGAGAGAGTGGCTCGCAGATTATTACACTGCCTGTTTTCAGAGTACCTCCTAAACAAAACAAAAAAAAAAAATACAGTTTTGGCTACCTACTCCTCCTCCACTTTTTCCACCTACACCGCCACCTCCACCTCCTCCTCCTCAACCTCCTGCTTCACTTGGACCTCTGCCTCCTGGTTCAAGATTATAAGGCTATGTGCACACGATGCAGAAATGAAGCAGAAAATTTCTGCATCATTTCTGCATCTCCCTGGCAGAAAAAACGCATGCAGATTGTGCATGCGTTTTTCCTGCAGAATACATGCGGATCCACATGCAGATTCACATGCGTTTCCGCATGCAGATTGACAAGCGCTTTCCAGGCGATTTTAGCATCACCTGGAAAGTGCTTGACAACTAGGTCACACTATATAAATCCATGCAAACAGCAAACAGCATGGATTTATATAGTGTGACCCGAGAGAGTGTATATACTTACCTCCGATGGCCCGCGCTGTCCTGCTCACTCCGTTCTCCCGGCAACTTTGAATTGAAAGACCTGCCGACGTCAGCGTCACGTGACCCGTCACATGACTCTGACGTCACCGCAGGTCCTACAACTCACTGCAAGTGCCGGGAAGCAAGCGGGAGCGCTGCGCGGGCCGACAGATGGTAAGAATACATTTATTTTTTATTTTATTCTTGTTTTTACAGCTTTTTTAATGGTACCTGGGTGTGGATGAGACTCTCCTCTCTTCCACACCCGGGTACCATCCGCACATTAGAACGCGCCAATTACGCAAGTACAGATGCAGTCTTGCGGAATTGGCGCGTTCTAATGCAAGTCAATGGCGGCGAAATCGCCGCGTTTCCGCAAAATTAATTGACATGCTGCGGATTTTTGACCGCAGCGTTTACGCTGCGGAAAAATCCGCATCATGGGCACAGCACATGCGGATTTCCATTGGGGAACATTGCTGCCCTTCTACCATGCATTTTTCATGCGTTTCCGCAACTGCAAAAACGCCGCGGAAACGCATGAAATACGCATCGTGTGAACTCAGCCTAATTGTTTCTTTTTTTTTATTATGTTATTTTAAGTCATTTTCCTATCAACATTTGTTTTCAGGGCAATTGTCCTGCACTTACCCCCATTTGGCTTCCTTTTGCAGCCCCTTAGCCCTTACTATGAACATTTTACAGCCCTTTTTAAGCACTGAAGTTAGGGTCCCTATTGACTTCTATTGGGTTCGGGGTCAAGTTCGGTCCAAAACCAAACTTTTAACTGTAGCTTTGTAGAATCTGCCGAACCTGAACATCCATGGATCCACACATCCCTATCAGTAACACATCATTGTGTGCACATAGACGGTCATTTTTCTTGACAGCGCATCTCTTGTTTACAGGACGATATAATTCTGAGAATGATTATTTTTAAGCTTAAAGAGGTGGTCCGCTACATTCTATAATGCCCCCTTCCATCCAGTATCGGTCCAAAATCAAGCGCGCGCTTTCCCTCTCTCCTCTGCTTTCATCGGCCGCAAGCGCTCTCTGGATTTTGGGATGTTCACGATTACAATAATTGTCCTGCCCCCAGCTATAGAGTGAGGGGCGGGTGGAAGGGAGCTGCAGACCCCACAATCACTAGAGGATAGAAACTTCCACCGCACACTCAGGAGATCCAATGCAAAAGTTTTAATGATATTTAGAAAAACCTGCAAGTGGCGGAGAAAAACAGTTCTTTTGTTTAGAGGGGACTTTTACGTTTCGGTCCGCTCCTGGGCCTTGCTCACATAGTCGCTCTGAGTAAGGCTGTGATGGTCCAAACCATATGAGAGAGATCCCAGGGGGGATGCATATTCCGTTGAGTCCTTATGGGGAATGGCAGTAAGGGCGCTCCTGCACTTCCTGTGTGAAGGCCTTTTGGGATGTGACGTGCGGTGAAACGCCGTTCACAACCCAGTCAATCATGGCGGGGGGTTTAGTGCGTGCGACTGGGTCATGCCTAGGTGAATCCAAGAAATCCGGAAGTTGACGTGACATCAGCCGAGGTCACGTGATGTGGACTGAGCAAGAAGGGATAGCGCCACCCACAGGCACATCTGGCTACATAAGGTATTTCCAAAAATAGTTAGTTAAAAGGTGTAAATGGATGGGGGCATTTTACAATGTAGCGGACCACCTCTTTACACTTGTTCATTGGGTGATTGGCAGCAGTTTACACTGCACAGTTATTGGGGAACATAAGAGTATGTGATGAATGATTAGTGCCGGTCGTCATGGTGACTGTCTGTGACAATAAACCATAGGGAGCAGCGAGCATGGGGAATGGCATAGAATGGATGATAACTGACAATGATGTTACTATGGTAATAAACTGGGGTGGATGGTATGGATGATTACTGCAATCATTACACTGCTTATAATCTGGAGGGGAGATGATGAAGGATTCCTGCAATATTTACTGTAATGACGTATGTGCTTTATTCACAGCGGCCTGCTGATATATATTTATGTACCGTATATAGTCTGTTAATTGGTAGATGAATGCAGAGGAGAGGGAGAGCGCGCGGTGGATGCTGGGCTGTGACAGGAGGTGGCGCCACTGGGTCACGCCGGCATGAATCTGGAATGTGACATGACCTCAGCGGGGTCAGAGCCGGCTGTAGCCGGGGTCAGAGACGCCCAATGAGCCGTCAGCGATAGCGCCCCTCACAGACCCTTATAACAACCAAAGGGAATCACAAAAAAACTTTTTTCCAAATTGAAATGGATGGGGGCATTATTGATTGCAGAGGACGACCTCTTTAATAAACCGTCCTGATATTTAGTAACAATTCTTTATAAAGGGACAGTGATCACTTCTGACTAATTGTAACTTATAATTTGTGGGGTCCTGTAAATGAAGAGGTTCCGGCACACGGCCCCCGCTCAGCAGACAGCAGACGGGTCACTCACCAGCACCTTTAGGAAGGCAGCTTTTCTAAGAAAAATAAAAGTAGCATGCCAAAAATGTATATAGAAATCCATGTAGCAGCCTTATGGCAGCTTTACATTCTAGCTGTAATTCCGGCTTATCTCGTCTTTTGGTTTTTATTTTGATTTGATTTTTCTACTTTTCTCTTTTCTACAACTACAAATCTGTCGGCTTTCTAATATCGGCTCGTGGACCTGTTGGTTCAACCACATTCACCGTCTCCTATTACTAAATCAGGATCATCACAGTCCAACGTTGTATTAAAATAATTTAATGTCGTCAAACAATAATGAGAATTGTATAAACAGGATGTGGAGAGGAGAGTTTCAGAATCGGGTGGATTCAGTCCTCTCTTCCTAGACTTAGACCCGGCGATATAACACAAGAAGCAGAATCATTAGAGCTGCGTCACTTACACCGCAGACAGGAAGTGCGATATAACACAATCATTAGAGCTGCGTCACTTACACCGCAGACAGGAAGTGCGATATAACACAATCATTAGAGCTGCGCTCACTTACACCGCAGACAGGAAGTGTGATATAACACAATCATTAGAGCTGCGCTCACTTACACAGCAGACAGGAAGTGTGATATAACACAATCATTAGAGCTGCGCTCACTTACACGGCAGACAGGAAGTGCGATATAACACAATCATTAGAGCTGCGCTCACTTACACGGCAGACAGGAAGTGCGATATAACACAATCATTAGAGCTGCGCTCACTTACACCGCAGACAGGAAGTGCGATATAACACAATCATTAGAGCTGCGCTCACTTACACGGCAGACAGGAAGTGCGATATAACACAATCATTAGAGCTGCGTCACTTACACAGCAGACAGGATGTGCGATATAACACAATCATTAGAGCTGCGTCACTTACACGGCAGACAGGAAGTGCGATATAACACAATCATTAGAGCTGCGTCACTTACACGGCAGACAGGAAGTGCGATATAACACAATCATTAGAGCTGCGTCACTTTCACGGCAGACAGGAAGTGCGATATAACAAAATCATTAGAGCTGCGCTCACTTACACCGCAGACAGGAAGTGCGATATAACACAATCATTAGAGCTGCGTCACTTACACGGCAGACAGGAAGTGCGATATAACACAAGAAGCAGAATCATTAGAGCTGCGCTCACTTACACGGCAGACAGGAAGTGCGATATAACACAATCATTAGAGCTGCGTCACTTACACGGCAGACAGGAAGTGCGATATAACACAATCATTAGAGCTGCGTCACTTACACGGCAGACAGGACGTGCGATATAACACAATCATTAGAGCTGCGTTCACTTACACTGCAGACAGGAAGTGAGATATAACATAATCATTAGAGCTGCGTCACTTACACCGCAGACAGGGAGTGCGATATAACACAATCATTAGAGCTGCGCTCACTAAAACGGCAGACAGGAAGTGCGATATAACATAATCATTAGAGCTGCGTCACTTACACGGCAGACAGGAAGTGCGATATAACACAATCATTAGAGCTGCGCTCACTTACACGGCAGACAGGAAGTGCGATATAACACAATCATTAGAGCTGCGCTCACTTACACGGCAGACAGGAAGTGCGATATAACACAATCATTAGAGCTGCTTCACTTACACGGCAGACAGGAAGTGCGATATAACACAATCATTAGAGCTGCGCTCACTTACACGGCAGACAGGAAGTGCGATATAACTCAATCATTAGAGCTGCGTCACTTACACAGCAGACAGGATGTGCGATATAACACAATCATTAGAGCTGCGTCACTTACACGGCAGACAGGAAGTGCGATATAACACAATCATTAGAGCTGCGTCACTTACACGGCAGACAGGAAGTGCGATATAACACAATCATTAGAGCTGCGTCACTTACACGGCAGACAGGAAGTGCGATATAACACAATCATTAGAGCTGCGCTCACTTACACCGCAGACAGGAAGTGCGATATAACACAATCATTAGAGCTGCGTCACTTACACGGCAGACAGGAAGTGCGATATAACACAAGAAGCAGAATCATTAGAGCTGCGCTCACTTACACGACAGACAGGAAGTGCGATATAACACAATCATTAGAGCTGCGTCACTTACACGGCAGACAGGAAGTGCGATATAACACAATCATTAGAGCTGCGTCACTTACACGGCAGACAGGACGTGCGATATAACACAATCATTAGAGCTGTGCTCACTTACACGGCAGACAGGAAGTGAGATATAACATAATCATTAGAGCTGCGTCACTTACACCGCAGACAGGGAGTGCGATATAACACAATCATTAGAGCTGCGCTCACTAAAACGGCAGACAGGAAGTGCGATATAACATAATCATTAGAGCTGCGTCACTTACACGGCAGACAGGAAGTGCGATATAACACAATCATTAGAGCTGCGCTCACTTACACGGCAGACAGGAAGTGCGATATAACACAATCATTACAGCTGCGCTCACTTACACGGCAGACAGGAAGTGCGATATAACACAATCATTAGAGCTGCGCTCACTTACACGGCAGATAGGAAGTGCGATATAACACAATCATTAGAGCTGCGTCACTTACACGGCAGACAGGAAGTGCGATATAACACAATCATTAGAGCTGCGCTCACTTACACGGCAGACAGGAAGTGCGATATAACACAATCATTAGAGCTGCGTCACTTACACGGCAGACAGGAAGTGCGATATGACACAATCATTAGAGCTGCGTCACTTACACGGCAGACAGGGAGTGCGAGATTCCAATAAACATTTAAAGCTGCTTAGATTAAAAAGGTTATTCCAAAAATCGTCATTTATTCCCTATGGGACTGTAGGGAATAGTCGGGGCTGTAATCTGACAGTCTTATAGACAATGAATAAAGTTGTGGTCTAGCATGTACACCTCCACTCCATTCAATACAGGGCTATGCAGAGCCTGGTTCCTGGGATCTAGGGACCCATTGTCTGGATTGCTAAGGGGGCCAGTGGTTGGACCCCAAACGATTAGTAAGTTTTATTATTCATATGGGACAACTAGGAATTTTGGGAAAAACCCTTTAGTTTTGTAAGAGTCAAGGCTGTGTGTATATATATATATATGGATTAGAATGTATATAAGTGGATTACATGAAGTGATAACATTCTATAATATATATATACAGTATATACACATATATATATATAATTAAATCCTCTTACATTTAGTGAAATACTTTTCCACAATTAGACGTCAGAAGCAGAAGCCGTTGTATCATTTCAGTTTCTATTGTTTTTCTCTTTATGACTCTTTACATTCTTATCGGCATATATGTATCAGTAAATTACAGCTGGAGATGATTTATTGCCGTTCATGTGATACAAATTAGGCAAATTAAATTTGTAGAATCTCATTCACACCTTCACTCAAGTGTAGGTACAAAACAGGGATCCAGGTCTCTAATAAATCCACACCTCATCCACCATGAAACTCCAGCTGCCTTCCGTCCAGCGCCGGACTGGGGTGTCTGGGGCCCACCAGGGACATTGACTCCCGGGGCCCACCCACCCGGGCCCACCCTTCAGCTATTTGCAGATACCTGTTCGCCGTTATCCCCATTATATTGGCGGCTCCTGCCCATCACCGTGCGCTCACCAGAAATGCCATGTACAATTACTGGAGTTTGCATTAAAGGGTTTTTATTGGTGAAGTTCTCAGCGATGCACAGGTTGGGAAGGAGATCACTTATTTATTGGTGGAATCCGCACTGTCAGAAGATTGTGGCACTTTGAGTATTTGGTGAGATTTTCACCTCGGTATTTATAAGACAAATCCAGGAGTGGAGCGATCCGAGGTCATGTTTTATGCATTTCTCACCCACTCCTGGTTTTGTCTTATCAATACAGAGGTGAAAATCTCACCAAATGCCAACTTGCTTTCTCTGGTGAACCTCTGTGACTGCATCTCTGCTGCTGTGTAATAGTCACAGGACAGGGAGGGGTTAAACATCCAAGTATTTAATATCTATTGGAAATAAAGAGGTTTCCCCTTATTGATATCAGATAAAACAAATGACCAACCACAATCCACTCTACCAAGACCAATATTACCAGATAGAAGGCAGAAATACCACCACACCGTGACCAGATCACGTATTACCACCACATAGTGCCCAAATAATGCCACATACAAGGCACAAATACCACCACACCATGACCAAAGCACATAATACCACCACATAGTGATCAAATGCTACCAGATACAAGGTATAAATACTGACACACCATGAGACCACATATTACCACCACATAGTGACCGAATAATACCACATACAATGGACAAATATCGTCATGTCATGACCAAAGCACATAATGCCACCACATAGTGACAAATAATACTAAAATAATAAAAATGTAAAAAAGCTCTGTATATTGGGTCAGTGTACAGGTTATACAGTGATCACCAGTGACATTATACACAGGAGCTCTGTATATAGTGTACAGGTAATACAGTGATCACCAGTGACATTATACACAGGAGCTCTGTATATTGGGTCAGTGTACAGGTTATACAGTGATCACCAGTGACATTATACACAGGAGCTCTGTATATAGTGTACAGGTTATACAGTGATCACCATTGATATTATACACAGGAGCTCTGTATATAGTGTCAGTGTACAGGTAATGCAATGATCTCCAGTGAAATTATACACAGAAGCTCTGTATATAGTGTCAGTGTACAGGAAATGCAATGATCACCAGTGACATTATACACAGAAGCTCTGTATATAGTGTCAGTGTACAGCTAATACAGTGATCACCAGTGACATTATACACAGGAGCTCTGTATATAGTGTATAGTGTACAGGTAATACAGTGATCACCAGTGACATTATACACAGGAGCTCTGTATGTAGTGTCAGTGTACAGGTAATACAGTGATCACCAGTGACATTATACACAGGAGCTCTGTATATAGTGTCAGTGTACAGGTAATGCAATGATCACCATTGATATTATACACAGGAGCTCTGTATATAGTGTCAGTGTACAGGTAATGCAATGATCACCATTGATATTATACACAGGAGCTCTGTATATAGTGTCAGTGTGCATGTATAGGTAATACACATACTCACAAGTTCTTTATCTGCCGCAGACCGATATATCACATCTTCTGTGCAGGACTTATCTCTGCAGGAGATAACATAGTTAGCTATAACTGATCACTTCCAGAGCACAATACACACTTTTCCCAAGATTTCTGCACTACATGAAATGACAAAAAAGCAACATAGTGCGGCACTCCACAGTAACAGTGCTCCAGCGTCATTCTGTGCCGGCTCATCTGTCAGCAGACATACTCGTCTGATGGCAAAGATGTAGCAGAGCTGAAGACAGAAGATCCGTGGATTACGTTGGAGTGAGGATTTGTCTTTATTAAAGATGGAGTCCCTAAATGTGTTTTATTTTTAATGAAAAAAAAAATAAATTTCTGTCTTTTTTTTTTTTCTGTTTACTAGAAATTCATGGTGGCCATGTCTAATTTGATGTGACACCATGAATTTCGGGCTTAGTACCAGCTGATAATACAAAGCTGGCCTGGTACTAACCCTATTATTACCCAGGGTGCCACTCACCACCAGGGCCGCTGGAAGAGCCGGGTAAAGCACCTGGAAATGGTGCTATGATGAATGCGTCATTTTCAGGGGTGGCTGCGGGCTGCGATTTTCAGTGTGGGGGGCCAAGAACGCTTGGGCCTTACCATGCTGCGAATCCCGGCCCCCAGCTGCCTTGTTTTATCTGGCTGGCGATCAGCATATGGCCGGAGCCCACGCATTTAAAAAAAAATAAATGTTAAATAAGTTTAAAACAAATATTCGTCTTCTCTGTCTTTTGATCGCCAGTCAAGGTAAAGCCAGGCAGCGGGGGGGGGGGGGAGGGGCAGGCCGTAGCTGTCTGCTTTATCTGCGGTGAGAATCAGAAATTCTGCGGAGCGCTACATCGTTTTAAACATTTCTTTTCACACTTCTATATGTGACAGACCCAACAGCCAATCACAGATGCTGTCAAAGAGGATGGGCGTCTGTGATTGGCTGTTCGAGTAATGTACAATTAGCCCATATATTCTAGTATGGTACTATGTATGGGCTGCTTTCAGGTTACTCAAGCAGCCAATCACAGACGCCCATTCTCTGTGTCAGCGTCTGTGATTGGCTGTTGGGACTGTCACACATATAGAAGTGTGAAAATAAATAAATAATAAAACAAAAATGACATAGCGCTCCGCAGAATTTTTGATTCTCAGCGCAGCTAAAGCAGACAGCTACGGGCTGCCACCTCCAGCTGCCTGGCTTTACCGCGGCTGCTGATCAAAAGTCAGGAAAGCCCAATGTTTTTTTTTTAATTATTTAAAATAATAATAAAAAAAAAATGCGTGGGCTCCCCCCATATTTTGATCACTAGCCAGGTAAAACCAGGCAGCTGGGGGCTGGGATTCTCAGCATGGTAAGGCCCAAGCATTCTGGGCCCCCCACGCTGAAAACGGCAGCCCGCAGCCACCCCTGGAATTGGCGCATTCATCGTAGCGCCATTTCCAGGCGCTTTATCCGGCTCTTCCAATGGCCCTGATGGGGGGTGGCACGCTGGGTAATAATGGGGTTAGTACCAGCTTTGTATTATCAGCTGGTACTAAGCCTGAAATTCATGGCGTCACGCCAAATTAGACATGGCCACCATGAATTTCTAGTAAACAGAAGAAAAAAAAACAAAACACAGAGAAGGGGAACCAGGTCCCCCAACCAGCAGAGACAACAAGGCTCAACTGGGAACCGGAGGCTGCAGCACTTCAAGTACAGCAGGCCGCCCACACCAGCCACCAGGAAAGTAGCCACATAGGGCCAGGGGACGGAACACAAGTCGCCCGCCAAGGCCCGAGGACACTGGACAGAGGTGCCGCTAGGTGTGAGGTTCAAGGAGAGAGGCCAGAGAGGACACACAGAAGGGGGTCCTGCTAAGTGCTCCAGAGCTACCTGGGAGTCGACTGAGCCCCTCACTCGGTAAACACAGGACGACGCGGGAAGTTATAAACCTGCAGTAATAACTTGGAGTGAAAGAACTGTGAGTAAAGACCCTGAGACTGCATTGCAAAGACTCCGCGTTGTCATTACTGATTCCCAGCACTATCACCACCATCATCTCTACACGCTGCCCTGAAGCTACACTCCACCTGTGGGGAGTCACATCACCTAGCTGCACATACCACCAACCTCAGCGGACTACCAATAACCGCAATCCACAGGTGGCGTAGTCGGACATTGACATTAGTGCACATAGACTACTACCCTGGTTTGACCGCCCTGGGTCAAGGACCGGGTCACCGCCACGGTGACTACAACCCCCAGCATCTACAAGGCTCGGCTCCGGGTGTCCCCAAGGCCCAGGGGGCGCATCACACGCGCCGGCAGTATCGCGCTGTGCAGAGGAGGCAGAGGGGCACTGCAGCAGCAGGCAGAGCAGGGAGATCGCTCTCCCTGCTTTGCCGCTGCAGAGGGCCCATCACTAATCATATCAGCAGTGCTGCCGATATGATTAGCGAACCGGGGGGGTCCTCTGTTCTCTGTACAGGTCCCAGGGGGTTAGGGGGTGGGGCTTGGGGGTGTGGCCATCGGGACCCGGGCCCACTGGGGGTTTTCCCGATCCTCTGGTGGGCCAGTCCGCCCCTGCTTCCGTCTCACCTACCACAAAATGATATAGCAGGAAGACATGTCCTCCCAATAGTGAAGCTCTGTGGAAAGCTTCTCTTATACTTACAGAATAAAGCCTTTTTTACCTAGCCTACTAGAACTCCTGTTTTGAAATGAGGGTCAAATACCCTAAGATATGTGTTATTTCATCAAATCATGGAGTGTAAGTATAAAATTATGTCATATTAAGATTCAATTGATTCTTTAATAAGTTATTTCTAGAGTACCTCTTTTTAATATATTCATGAATTTATTTAATTTCTATTTATACTTCTTAATTCTATTAGTTTTATTACAATTTTTGAATGAGATTCCTATGACTGAAGTAGTGGCGGAATTTTTTTTTTTTAAATAATAATTTTTATTGATTTTAACATATAACATAAGTATGTAAATGTACATTCCAATGCATTATTCTTAGCTTAAGTATTCATCATTTCAGTTTTGATTATCACCTTACTAATTGTATGGTCTAAGTAAAAAGTAAACATTGAAGAAAAGAAAAAAACAAAAAAACTCCTCCCCATTGCCGTCCCTCTTCCCCAACATGCAGGAAACACTTGTATATTTCTTGTGTGCACCTCTCCTTTCTTTTCGTCTTCTTCTTAATCCCTTAAACATTATTGAATATTTAGTCTGTATCCATATTTTATACTACGTCTTAACCTGTATCCCTTCCACCTTTTCCATCAACATTCAGATCAACTATTTTCCACTTCCCCAATGTTCCACCCAAGTCTTCCAGTATGGACCAACTGGTCTGTTCAAAGGGTTTCATAATTCCCTGAAGTTCTTTGTTGGTGTAATGTCTAAGTAAGAAGCTTTTCCATTTCATTATGAGCGATTTTATACTCTTTTCCTTGTTACGCTCGGCTTCCAACCATTCTAAGTGAAACAAAGTTTTCATTTGTCCCATTATAACTTTCCGATTTGGAATGGAATCGCTCAACCAATCCTTTAATAGGCTTCTTTTGGCTATCATACAAATTAAGTGGAACATTGGAGTTAATGTGTCCTTTCCTTTTTGTTGTGGGGCTTCTTCTCCTTTCCAGTAATGGAAGAGGAACGGTAATGGGTGCAATGATATGTTCCCAATACCTATATTTTCCATCATATGTTTTATATGTGAAGCCCAGCTGTGCTTGGCATCACAGACCCAGAAGGGTGTATTGAAGGATTCCTCCACAAGAGGCCCCCATAACCATTCACACATCTCCACCTTCCACCTCAGACCACCAGAGGGAGCTCCTTAGGGAGATATATAATGGAAGGTGGGGCCAGGCAGCCGTTAGTCTAGTCTAGACTGGAACTGACAGAAAGCAAACCTGTTGAGAGAGTTCCTGCAGTAAAGAAGCCTGAGAGAGGTCAGTCTGCAGTGGAGCTTATCCAGATCAAGACTCGGTGTAGCTCAGTGAGGTGAGCTGTAGGTGTGCCGGTGCCATAAGATCGGTGAAACGCGGCACGCTGCCGTTTGTGTGAGTAGCCTATTGAGGGCTCGAGTAGGCCGAAGGCAAAGGAGTAGAGAGTTAGTACATAGGGGGCAGAGGAGCTTAACTAGCTCACCTCAGAAGGAGAATCAGTTACCGGACACCGGGTCCAAAGCTTGCCGGGATCTCCACGACCCAGCAAGAGAAACCGGAATCCCTGGAGAACTACAGGTCCCAGGATCGCTAAAGTGCTGATACGTACCAGAGCCAGGAGACACATAGGCCCTGTAAGTCGGGAGCGTGTAATCCAAGAGAAGGCCCTACCACAAGGTCAGCCAGCGCAGGACAGAGACAGAGTTAGGCCTAGCTCCAGGCAGGTCAGAAACTTACTACGCAGAAGCCAGAACCAGGAGGCCCAAAACCTGCTCATTGGGGAGGATCCAGACATACACCCTTCACCCTACAGTGCTCCGGGGAGTGCCTGAATTTCCACCAGTAAAAGGTACTGAAGTGACTATCGTGTCCGTCCCTGTACTTGCTCTGGCCCGGCATAGTGTTTTTGTCCTGCATCCCCGTACCTATACTGCCCTGAGGCCCAGCTCTACCTGTGGAGAGCAATACCATCAAGCTGCCCTATCATCAGCCTCAGTGGACTGCGCAGCGCTGGTGATCCTCACCAGAAACCACAGGTGGCGTCACAAACTATTTCTTTTACTAAATCAACCCCTTTTTTAGGAGAGACCCCAGGGTACGGGCCCGGGAGCCGACCACCGCGACATCCCTGAAGGTCAGGCTAAAGGCCCGGGTACCGAGTTATCCCCCATGTTCCTCTGGGTGCTACATATATCTTCCCAGAATTCCTGTACTTTAGGGCATCCCCAGAGTCCATGTAACAGATCAGATTTTCCGAGTTTGCATTTTGGACAATGTACCAGACGATCCCTCATTGTTCTAGATACTGGTATGTTGAAGGCCAGTACAGCTCTGTGCAAAATCCTAAATTGTGTGTCTCTCCAAACCTCACTTAAGATGTTTTTCTGTACTGCCTGCCAACCCGCCAGCATTTGTTTCCTGATTTCCGCACCCTCTATTTGTTTGGCCCAGGATCTGAATGTTTTCTCTATGTCTATTTTTCCAAGGATGCCTTTCAGATTTCTGTATATTGCGGATATATTGCATGTACCTGTTCGGTCAAATAATAGATTATCCATTGCATTCCTTCTCGTCTCTTCACTCACATTTATCAAATGCGTCATAATTGTCCCTTTTATTTGTCCGAATTGTAGGAATTGTTGTTCACTTAGCTTGAATTTTAATATTATCTCTTCCCTTCTCAGCCACCTATTTTCTTCTTCATGTAGTAGATTAGCTATTTTATGGATCCCCCTCACCCTCCATTCCTGAAATAGTTTGTTCTCTGCTATTTGTTGGAACACAGGATTTCCCCATATGGGTAAATCTCTCGATATTCTCCATGATAATTTAAGTTTTCTCCTAAGTTCCTTCCATGTAGCTATTGTATCCCGATACACTATTGAGTTTTTTATATTTTTTTAGGCATTAGGCTTTGTGGCGTGTGTAATAAGGCGACTAAGTTCCACGGGTACGCATACGATTTTTCCAGGATCGTATCAGAGAACCCACTAGTGTCTTTAAACCAATCTACTATGTGACGGGATAATACACGCTAGATTATATCCTCTTATGTCTGGCAAGTTTACCCCTCCCTCTTCCCTGGAAGCCATCAGTGTATTCAGTTTTATACGAGGTCTTCGACCTCTCCATATAAATTTCCTAATAGCCGAGTATACTTTCTGCACATCTACATGTTTTAGGAGAACAGGAATGGTCTGCAGTGGATACATGAGTTTCAGAAAACTCAGCATTTTTAAAAGGTGAATCCTGCCCAATAGACTCAAAGGCAAATTTTGCCACCGTTCTAATTCCTGTTGAATTTTGGAGATGACTGGAGGAAAGTTCAAGTTATATATCGACTCTGGTTTTCTCCCCAGCTTGATACCCAGATATGTTATATGTGTTTTGGATATTGGAATACTGCACATTTCCTTTTCCACCATACTACTTCTGTCTCTATTTGTTAAGTGGAGAATTTCGCATTTGCTTTTATTTAGAGTGAATCCCAAATACCTACCAAAATTTTCCAGAAGATCCAGGACCCCTGGCAGATCTCTTGCCACCTCAGCCATGTAAAGTATGATATCGTCTGCGAAATACGAGGCCTTAAGCTTCATGCCCCCTATTGGTATCCCTTCATAAACTTCATGTTGTTCTAGGTATCGCGCAAGGGGTTCTAATGCCAGATCAAACATTAGCGGGGACAAAGGACATCCCTGACGTGTTCCCTTTTCAAGAGGGAAATTTGCCGATAAATGACCTGGGGTTTGAATTCTTGCTGCGGGGTTAGCATATAGGGCTTTTATAACATTTCTGAAGTTTCCCACAAGCCCAATTTTGTCCAAAACTTGACCTACCCAGCTCCACTTCACCTTATCAAAGGCCTTCTCTGCGTCTAGTGTAACCAGAGCCGGCTTACCTCGACTGTTTTCTTCTTTATTTATTGCATCTATGGCTAACAATGTACGTCTTACATTTGTAACTGCACTCCTACCTTTCACAAAGCCCACCTGTGCGGGTGTTACTAATGTTGGGAGTATCTCTGCTAATCTGTTTGCCATGAGTTTGGATATTATTTTAACATCTTGATTTATCAAGGATATAGGTCTATAAGATGCTGGGTCCTCCACATTTTTTCCTTCTTTTGGTATTAAGCTAATATGAGCCACATTAGTGCCCACCAACAGACCCCCCCCCCCTGTAACAATTCGTTATACCATGCAGTCAAAGTAGGGGTTATTTGTTGGGACATGACCTTATAAAAATCGCCCGTGAACCCATCCGGCCCAGGTGCTTTTCCAGCTGGCAATCCCCCAATGGTACTCTTCACTCCCCCCTCTGTAATGGGAGCATTTAGCATATTTAACTGTGGCTCTGAGACACAAGGTATGTTCATTTTTTTTAGAAAGTCCTCACCCTACTTGTGCCCTTGGCCTCTTCTAAATATAAGTTAGCATAATACTCCCGCAGGGTTGAGTTTATTTCCCTAGGGTTATCCACCATTAAACCATCTCTTGTCTTAAGCTTTAAGATATTACTCTTTCCCTTCTTGCCCTTTGCCAAGTTTGCTAATAGCTTTCCTGCTTTATCTCCAAATCTCCTCAACTCTATTTCCATTTGCGTCTTTCTAAATAATTCTTTTTTTTCCGCCCATATGTCAAAATCCCTTTTGGCCTCCCTCCATTCATCCCTATTTTAGCTGTTTTTTGTTGTTGAAAGTGCAAGCATTTCTCCCTTAATTTCCTACTCAATTCCTCATATTTAGTGTTTGTTGGTTTTTGTAATGTATGCACATACGCTATTAGTTGCCCTCTCAGGACCGCCTTTCCTGCTTCCCAGTATGTTTGTGGTTTCAGACCATCCACCGAATTGTGGTAAGAATGCTCCTCCCACCATTGCTGTAATATCACTTTAAATCGCTCGTCTCCAAGAAGAAACGATGGGAATCTCCATATGTAGTCCGTTCCCCTTGGATATTGCTCAATTAAATTTAGAGATATTGGCGCATGATCCGAAATCACCATTTCCTCAATTTTTGACTTTTTGCATCTGTCTAGTAGCCCTCTACTCACCAATATATAGTCAATTCTAGACCAAGTTTGATGTGGGTGGGAAAAGTGTGTAAATTCTCGTTCATTGGGTGATTCCAACCTCCAAATATCCGACAAATCTGTGTCCTCTATGAACTCTGCCAATAGAGTTGATTTCGCACTCGCTTTTCCCCTCTTGTCCTCACGTGACTCAGTCGATCTTCCTCTATAGACTGTGTGTTCTTGTAATCTCCTCCTACTATCATGTTCTTTGTTGTGTTTTAAAACGTAGTTGTTCAAAAAAAGTTTTTTGCTCTGTGTTGGGCGCATATATATTGATTCCACCAATTTCTTCCTCATTTCTTTCTAGCTTTAGCATTATGTACCTTCCATCTGTATCCCGTTCTACCTGCGTTACTTTGTACGGTAGATTTTTGTGCAGCAATATGAGAACACCTGCCTTTCTTCCCACCCCCTCTGAACCATACACCTCTCCCACCCACAATTTTTTCATCCTAAACATATCTTCATTTCTCAAATGCGTTTTCTGCAATAATGCAATATCTGCTTCTAGTTTCTTTACATGTCGCAGGACCATCATTCTTTTAGTCGGGGCTCTAAGCCCCTTTACACCCCATGATACAATGTGCATACTATGATATTTTCATTTTTGATTATATGTTGGCTGCTCACACCAAATAATCACAATTTTGCTCTGACTTACATTGTGTTCCTGCATGTCTCCCCTTTGAACAAAAAACAAGTTAACAACCAACAACAAACAATCACTCAATAGCATTTTTCTGTGACTTCCTTTTTCTGGCTTATTCCCCCACAAGCTCCTCCCCGGCAATATTTCTTTCGTTAAACCACCTCTAAGTTCTTTAAGTGGTCACCCCCTCAAGTGACTGCAAATAGGAGAGTCCTTGGGTCGCCAGTCTCATTAAAGTGTCCTTCTCCCTGCTTTATCCCCTCCATAGTGTATTACTTATCTGCTTCAATATCCACTTCCTGGATTATCTTGTGATGTCTGGGTGTTCTTTGCCTTTGGGTCTGTGGGCTCATCCTCCAATTTTCGGATTCCTCTTCTCTCTCTGTACTTTGTTCTGCTTTTCTCCCCTGCTTCGGCGATGTTCCGACCTCTGTTTCATCTTGTCCGTTTTTCCTCAGCAGCTTCGATATGTACTCTTCTGCATCCTTCGGATTTTGAAGGCTTTTTGTTGAGCCATCTGTGTGCCTTACTTTCAATATGGCCGGGTACAGTAATTGGAACTGTATATGATTTTTAAATAGTCTGGAACAACAGTCACTGAACATTCTGCGCCGTTTATTAACCTCCACAGAATAGTCATTGAAAATGATAATTTTGTGTCCTTGAAAAGTTAACGGCTCTCTTCAACGTCTAAACGCTCGCAGAATGTTTTCCTTATCGTTAAAGTCCAAGTACTTGGCTATTGCTTGCCTTGGTCTCTGGTTTGTCTCTGGCGTATTGTTCGGTCTTTGAGGGGCTATTCGGTGCGCCCTTTCTACCCTCCTGTGAGAGGTTATTCCCAGAGCCTCTGGTAAATCATCTTCAAATATTCTCTGAAGTTGTCTGGGCTTGATAGTCTCCGGGAGTCCAACGACTCTTAAATTATTTCTACGTGATCTGTTTTCAAGATCTTCAATGCGATCTACCAAAATATGAACTTGCTTCTGCAGTAAACTGATGTCTTTATCAGCCTGTTCATTTATATCCTCCAGGCGCCCAATTCTGCCTTCGGCCTCCTCTGTTCTCACTTCATGTTGTGAGATGTCTTCTTTAAGACCCATCAGCGTCTGTTTCATTGCATTCTCAAGGGAAACTCTTATCTGTGGGGTGAGGTGTTCGATTACTGATTCAGTAAGTTCTTTATAGTTTATACTGCTGAAGTCTGCCTGCGTCTCTCCCATTAGCTGGCCAGACTCTCTCTGTCCTCTCCCATCTTCTCTCACCCCCATCTCCTGCTGGGAGTCTGTACACAATTCCTCCCCTCTTGGCTTCTGTGCTGGCGTCTGTGATAACGGCAAGGCACACTGAGAATCTTCATTGGTGGCCATTTTGGATGTCTCCTGAATCTCCCCTGTCATACCACTCACCGGGGTTTTACTGCTGCGGAGGAGATAACGTTCCATCAGCTGGTTAATCTGCTTCTCACTGTTCTGTGCTTTTGATCCTATGTTTTCTTAACAGTTTTTACTGCTTTGAGGGGGTGAAATCTGCCGGGGCTGCGGAGCTATTTCTTCTTATCGCCTCTCAGTCAGGGCCTGACCGGAAGTCAAAGTCGAGTTATATTTTATCGTCCACCGGTTTTCGCATGGATCTGGCAAAAATTCAGGAGGTACTGGATTGGAAGCGTCCTGAGGATTTAAAGGCGTTACAAAGGTTTTTGGCTTTCGCCAACTACTACCGCAAGTTCATCAAAAACTTTTCTTTAGTAGCCAAACCTCTGACGGATATGACCAGGAAAGGGACAGACTATTCTAAATGGTCCAGTCCAGCCAGGGAGACATTTAATACCCTAAAGGAGTGTTTTGCATCTGGGCCGATTCGCATACGGCCTGACGTCACTCAGCCATTCATTGTAGAAGTTGACGCGTCTGAAGTGGAGGTGGGGGCTGTTTTGTCGCAGGGTGCGTGTCCTGGTAAATGGCGAAATTATGAGAGAAATTATGACATTGGTAACGGAGAACTGTTGGCAATCAAGTGGGCTTTTGAGGAGTGGCGTCATTTTTTGGAGGGGACATTTCATCCGGTTATGGTAATCACGGATCATAAGAATCTGGTATATCTAGGGTCTGCAAAACGTCTAACGCCCAGACAAGCAATTATTCTTTACCAGGTTCAACTTTTTTGTCACTGTCACGTAAAGGCTGGGGAACAAGGGCATTAAGGCGGATGCCTTATCTCGCTGTTTTCCTGGAGGTGGAGATAATTGTGAACCGGTTCCTATACTTCAAAAAGGGGTTGTGGTTGCATCTACAGGTGCTTCTCACAAAATTAGAATATCATCAAAAAGTAAATTTATTTCAGTTCTTCAATACAAAAAGTAAAACGCAAATGTAGCACCCTGAGGATTCGGCTGCTACAGGAGTATTGCACCTCAGCCAGAGGTGTGATATTCCACTCCCGGGTAAGGATGGAGTGTGGAACTGAGCTCAGTAGGCTGCATGCACTACATACATCCCATTTCCGGGGGACAGACCGATGGTACTCCCACTAGTGTAAATGTGCAGGTACGACAGTGTCTGTCCCTGGCTGGAGTGGGAGGGGGGTGGAACATCCCAGTAGTGTAGGGGCAGATAGGGGGAGCAGTCTGGGTAGTGCTAGGAGCTCATTGGGTGCTGGTCACCTGAGCTCACACATAGAGGGAGTATATAAGGTGGGAACCATCTTAGATCAGGGTCAGACAGGCAGACAGCAACCAGTCAGTCTGTTGTAGAGGGAAGTTCAAGAGAGTCAGTCCTGAGAGAGAAGAGAGAGAGGAGAAAGAAGGACCCAGAGGGGGAGAAGAAGGAAACCCAAGAGCCCAGAATACAAGCAGAAGGGTGAAGGGTTGGCACGCAAGGGAACCGGATCCCAAATTAGTGGAGGAGAGAAACTACCCTCAACTAAGAACCGGAGGCTGCAACATCACCAGTGGAGCAGCCCCTCACTAAATTCACTCAGAAGGCAAACCAAGAATAGGGTCAGGGAACCAGAGAAAAGGTTTACCCAACAGGAGGCCCGAGGGAGCCGGATATAAGTGGATCTCTGGTGGGGACGGCCGTAGAAAGGACAGTGAGAAAGAGAGCTCAGGACCGCGCTCCGGACTTGCTTGGGGGTTGGCCGAGTCCAGGACCTGGTGGACGCAGCACGGCTCGGGTGGTCACTCAAGGCCGGAGTGGCCAGCACAACAGCAGTAAGTAAAAACCCTGAACTGCACAGCCCGACTCTGAGTCTTCTTACCGTCCACACTGCACCACCACAACCACCACCCTCTACACCTGACCCCCTGAGGCTATACCCCTCCCGTTGGGGGTTATACTACCAGAGCTGCACAGACACCACCAGCCTCAGCGGACCCTTCTGCAGCGGCGGCCCTTTGACCGCAAATCAACGGGTGGCGTAGTCGACACAAAGAACTTTGATAACATCTGTAGGACTGCCACACACTGAGTTTGACACCCTGGGCACGGACCGGGTCACAGCCACTCGGAGACTACAACCCCCATCTGATCCGGCTCCGGGTATTCCCCTAAAGAATATGGCCCAGGGGGCGCGTCAACTTTGGCGTAGTCGGCAGGATTACGTGCCCGCAACAACCGGGTACTGCGTGCCTGAAGAAAAGTACAAGTTTACCTCAAAAAGAAGTCTCCCGCCGGTTCCGGAGGGTCCCCGCCATCGGACCCCATCACCAGTCGCTTCCCGCCGGTTGCCCGCCATTTGCAGCTTTTTCCCGCCATCTGCAGAGTTTCCCGCCACTGGGAGACGATTCCCGCCATTTCCAAAGATTTCCCGCCTTGGAAGAGCGGACGCCATTATGGGCGTGCCAGAGGATGGCAAGAGGCCGCCTCCCATCGTGGGCCAGGTCGAAGAATGGCGCCAAAAGCGGAAACCGCGCCTACCAACAGAGACTGTGATGCTGGAAGTGTCCATCAGCGTGAAAGAACTGCCCCTGGAGCTGACAAGCACCAAGTTGCCCCGGGACCACCCTCAATGTGGGAGGAGACAGAACAAAAGAACGAAGATGGGTGCCGCCTGGAGCAGTCTGGAGAGAGCGCACCCGGAGACAAGAAGCCTGGAGAGGAGTCCAGAGAAAGCCTACCCGGAGATGGAAGGCGAGACAGGCAGCACCGACCCAGTGGTCAGGAGCCTGCTGGAAGCAACAAGTCCACTAGGCTTAGTGGAGATCCTAGCACAGCTCCCCCGAGATCGGGAGTGTGCACAGACTGCGCTGGAGGGCCTCGCACGGAGGATGGCCCGGGTGCAGCGAGAGACGTTGGCGGAGTGGAGCCGAGAGATGGCCCAGCAGACCGAAACCCGTCAGCGGAGCACGCCACCCGAGAAGAGGAGACAGACCGCCTCTGAGGATGGTGCAGGAGGACTGAAGGCCGGAGACGGCGCCGAGAAGGGAGCTGAACGGACGGAGGCAGGTAAAGGGGACGTCTCTACCCCGAGCCGGGAAACTGCGTGCCTGCCCCAGCTCCCCGTCGCAGAGCCCGAAGTACCCCCTGCCGTGCCCATCGCTGCAACGTCACCGCCGCAGACTAGGCCTCAACCGGAAGCCGCGGCCGCGACCCCTGTGACGTCACGCGCCTCGACCCCGAGCGCGGCCAAGCAGGAAACACCATCGGCCTGGTCGCAGGGCCTAGCACCCCCGGGCACCGCAATACCAACAGCGCCCCCTACCTCCGCGGAGCCCCCGGCCTGGTCTCAGGGCCGAGTAACCCAGGGCGCCGCCGTTCTTACGGTGCCCTTTGCCTTTAGGGTGCCCCAAGCCTGGTCGCAAGGCCTGGTCAACCCGGGCGCCGCTACCACCACTGCGCCCGTAACATCAAGAGTGCCGCACCTGGGTGAAGACCTGTTCGCCCAGCATACGTGCCCGGATGGGCAGCCCTTTGTCTGGCCTGAAGAATACATCCAGCTGGAGCTTCAAAAAGCAGGGGCCATGTGCGAACCCCTGATCCCGGCTCCGAAGCCCGTAAAGAGGATCTCGCCCCCGCTGGAAGAGACCCAGTTTGAGTGGGACCCCACCGGAGAAGATCTCATGGGGTTCACTCAGGAGACTCGGGCAGCTGCAGCGGAGCGTGCAGAGTGCTGCCGACAACAGCTCGAAGTCTTCGAGAGGGAGCGGAGAGAGAGGCGGGTCCGGGAACAGCAAGCACAGATAAGGAGCGCGGAGCAGAAGAGCCGGACCAGGAGAGACCCCCGTGCAGCGCATGGTCCCCGTACCATCGGAACTGTGATAAAGTTCAACCTGCAGCATGGGTGGGGTTTCATCAGGGATCACCACACCCCCGGCGACGTCTTCGTGACCAGAAGAGACGTTGAGTCCCACCTACCGGAGGGACACAGAGGTGGTGACCTGTATGTAGGGGACGAGGTCACCTTCACCCGGCACAAGTGTGCCAAAGGACCCTACGCCCTCCATGTGCATCGCTTGACGGAGGAGGAGCTGCGGTGTGAGGAGGAGCAAGAGGACCCGGACGGGTCTGAACCTGAAACTATCCACCAAGAAAGAGCAGGAGGACGCCGTCGTTGAAGTACGGTAGAGAGAGACTGTAAATAGTTACCCATCGGGGTACCAAAAACTGTTGCTGCTATTATAGTCCCCGTTGGGACCAGCGAATTGAACTGTTACCCGTGTGTCCCTATTTCCTAATAACTGGCCGAGGACTGAGAGCGGCCACTTTCCCCTTGTATATAGTTGCGCTTCCTAAAGCGCCCCCTACTGGTTTTATAGGAAGCCATGTTTTTCCAAGAAAAGAGACTGTCGCACTTTACCCGGTCACAAGTTGCACCGTGACCGGAGGAGCAAGAAAAGTTTACAAGAAAAGTTTTATATGAAAAGTTTTATGATGCTGCTAAAGTATAATGTTTAATATGTTTTATATGTTGATGTTATTATGCAAAAATTGTATGTTTGTGGATGTTTTTATCTTTTACAGCCCGAGGACGTGCTGTGATTTACCAGGGGGGAATGTAGCACCCTGAGGATTCGGCTGCTACAGGGGTATTGCACCTCAGCCAGAGGTGTGATATTCCACTCCCGGGTAAGGATGGAGTGTGGAACTGAGCTCAGTAGGCTGCATGCACTACATACATCCCATTTCCGGGGGACAGACCGATGGTACTCCCACTAGTGTAAATGTGCAGGTACGACAGTGTCTGTCCCTGGCTGGAGTGGGAGGGGGGTGGAACATCCCAGTAGTGTAGGGGCAGATAGGGGGAGCAGTCTGGGTAGTGCTAGGAGCTCATTGGGTGCTGGTCACCTGAGCTCACACATAGAGGGAGTATATAAGGTGGGAACCATCTTAGATCAGGGTCAGACAGGCAGACAGCAACCAGTCAGTCTGTTGTAGAGGGAAGTTCAAGAGAGTCAGTCCTGAGAGAGAAGAGAGAGAGGAGAAAGAAGGACCCAGAGGGGGAGAAGAAGGAAACCCAAGAGCCCAGAATACAAGCAGAAGGGTGAAGGGTTGGCACGCAAGGGAACCGGATCCCAAATTAGTGGAGGAGAGAAACTACCCTCAACTAAGAACCGGAGGCTGCAACATCACCAGTGGAGCAGCCCCTCACTAAATTCACTCAGAAGGCAAACCAAGAATAGGGTCAGGGAACCAGAGAAAAGGTTTACCCAACAGGAGGCCCGAGGGAGCCGGATATAAGTGGATCTCTGGTGGGGACGGCCGTAGAAAGGACAGTGAGAAAGAGAGCTCAGGACCGCGCTCCGGACTTGCTTGGGGGTTGGCCGAGTCCAGGACCTGGTGGACGCAGCACGGCTCGGGTGGTCACTCAAGGCCGGAGTGGCCAGCACAACAGCAGTAAGTAAAAACCCTGAACTGCACAGCCCGACTCTGAGTCTTCTTACCGTCCACACTGCACCACCACAACCACCACCCTCTACACCTGACCCCCTGAGGCTATACCCCTCCCGTTGGGGGTTATACTACCAGAGCTGCACAGACACCACCAGCCTCAGCGGACCCTTCTGCAGCGGCGGCCCTTTGACCGCAAATCAACGGGTGGCGTAGTCGACACAAAGAACTTTGATAACATCTGTAGGACTGCCACACACTGAGTTTGACACCCTGGGCACGGACCGGGTCACAGCCACTCGGAGACTACAACCCCCATCTGATCCGGCTCCGGGTATTCCCCTAAAGAATATGGCCCAGGGGGCGCGTCACATATATTATATAGAGTCATTACAAACAGAGGGATCTATTTCAAGTGTTTATTTCTATTAATGTTGATAATTATGGCTTACAGCCAATGAAAACACAAAAGTCATTATCTCAATAAATTAAAATAATTAACAAAAAACACCTGCAAAGGTTTCCTAAGCGTATAAAATGTCCCTTAGTCTGTTTCAGTAGGCTCCACAATCATGGGGAAGACTGCTGACTTGACAGATGTCCAGAAGGCAGTCATTGACACACTCAAGGAGGGTAAGCCACAAAAATTCATTGCTAAAGAAGCTGGCTGTTCAATGTTCATAGAGTGCTGTATCCAATGTAAGGCGGCGGTGTACACACCGTGCAGTAACTGAGGCAGTGACCCAAGCAAGTCCAACTTAAACAGCTTTTATTCAGCAACTCACGGTTAAACAGAAAGTCCTCCGGTTTGCAGCCGGGTTAACATGAGTCCATAAACAACGGTTGCCGGGGACAACGGCCACGCCGGGCCGCGCAGAGCCTGACAGGTGCAGAGCTTTCCTAGGCAGTGGTTCAGCCACACTCAGTCCTGCTGAGCTTCCCTGCTGTGCTCCTAGCAGGTTGCAACATAGAACAACACTAATAGTTAGTGCAGGAGTTTTAAAGGACCTGTGGCAAGAGCCACTGGAAAACCCGGGTTGGAGGGAGGAGGCCGCCCTACTGCCTCCTGTGACCTCCTCCAAGAAATGAAGGCCCTGCCGGGTTTTACTTAATCTGCCTTAGCCAGGTAGTCTGACCAGGTCATTGCTCACCTTCATTCCTGCATTGCAGCCGTAGCTGTGTGTGTGACTGCAATGCATTCCAATGGATTTAATAGGTCTCTGTACACATTCTGGGGGATATATAACGTCCCTCGTATACGATCCCGGTCACTGCCTCACATATCCCCCCCCTCTGTTCAAACTTGTTGGGTTGAACATTTGCCACCATACAGGGTGCCCGGGACAGGGCATCCGCGTTTGCTTGCAACTTCCCAGGGCGATGTTCTACAGAGAAACTGAAATTTTGCAGTGACAGGAACCACCTGGTGACTCGCGCATTCCTCTCCTTGGCATTCCTCATCCATACCAAGGGTGAGTGGTCCGTCACCAAGCGGAACTGACGCCCGAGTAAATAATAGCGTAGTGATTCCAAGGCCCACTTAATAGCCAAACACTCCTTCTCTACCACGCTATAGTTTTTCTCTGCCGGGACAAGTTTTCTACTCAAGTAGGTGACCGGGTGCTCTTCACCATTCACTTTTTGTGACAATACCGCCCCTAGGCCTACCTCCGAGGCATCTGTCTGTACAATGAAGGTTTCATTGAAGTTGGGGCTGATGAGGACCGGCTGTCCACACAGGGCCAACTTCATGGACTGAAAAGCTTCTTCTGCCTGAGGGTTCCACCGAACCATTACCGATTTTTTTTTTTTCCCTTCAAGAGATCGGTCAGGGCCGTCGTTCACCCGGCAAAATTAGGTATAAACCGGCGGTAATACCCAAGGATGCCAAGGAACGCCCTCACCTGTTTTGTACTTGACGGTTTAGGCCAGTTTTTTATAGCCTCAATTTTATTGATTTGGGGCTTGATAGCTCCTCGGCCTATCACATACCCCAAATATCGGGCTTCCTCTAGCCCTATCGCACATTTTTTGGGGTTTGCCGTGAACCCTGCAGCTCTGAGAGAATCCAGCACCGCTTGTACCTGTGATAGGTGCGTATGCCAGTCGGTGCTAAAGATGATAATATCATCTAGATACGCGGACGCGTACTCCTGATGAGGCTTGAGCACTATGTCCATCAACCTCTGGAATGTAGCCGGGGCCCCATGTAACCCAAAAGGTAAGACCACATAGTGGTATAGACCCTCTGGAGTTACGAAGGCGGTCTTTTCCTTCGCTGAATCTGTGAGAGGTACCTGCCAGTAACCCTTGGTAAGATCGAGCGTGGTAAAGTACTGGGCCTGCCCCAGTCTCTCAATCAGCTCGTCCACCCTGGGCATTGGATAAAGGTCAAACTTTGACACTTCATTCAATTTCCGGAAATCGTTACAGAAGCGTAACGATCCGTCTGGTTTTGGGATCAGTACGATGGGGCTAGCCCACTCACTCCGTGATTCCTCTATGACGCCTAACTGAAGCATTTGTTTTACCTCAGCCGTGATGGCTTGCCTCTAGGCCTCGGGTACCCGTTACGGTCTTATTCGTACCCTTACCCCAGGTTCGGTGACAATGTCATGTTTGATAACCGTTGTCCTACCTGGTAGCTCTGAGAACACGTCGGTATTGTGCTGCACCAGTGAGCGAGCCTCCCGTCGCTGCTGTTTAGTGAGGGCATCACTTATCCTGACCTCCCCCTTGTATGCTTCCCTGGCTGAAGGTAGAGAACTCTCTGGTGATATGCCCGGGGTGACGTCTGTAACTAAACACTCTCTGTCTTTCCAAGGTTTTAGCAGGTTTACATGGTAAAGCTGCTCAGGTTTCCTCCTTCCGGGCTGATACACCCGGTAATTTACCTCCCCCACTTTTTCTCGAACCTCATATGGCCCTTGCCACTTGGCCATGAGTTTACTCTCGGTTCTGGGTACCAGAACTAACACCCGATCGCCCTTGTTAAAAGACCTGACTCTGGCTCTTTTATTATATGTGCGCCTCTGGGCTGCCTGGGCATCTAACAGATGTTCTTTCACGATGGGCATGACCGCCGCGATCCGGTCCTGCATACTAGCCACGTGTTCAATTATACTCCTATGTGGAGTCGGCTCTTGTTCCCATGTCTCTTTGGCTACGTCCAACAGACCCCTAGGGTGTCTGCCGTACAATAACTCAAAGGGAGAGAACCCTGTGGAAGCCTGGGGTACCTCACGGACGGCGAACATCAGATAGGGTAGCAACATGTCCCAATCCCTCCCGTCCTTAGAAACCACCTTTTTTAACATGGATTTGAGGGTTTTATTGAACCGTTCTACTAGCCCGTCGGTTTGAGGGTGGTACACCGAGATGCGCAATTGTTTAATTTTTAGTAATTTGCACAGTTCCCTTGTCACTTTGGACATAAAAGGGGTCCCTTGATCCGTCAGGATCTCCTTAGGTAGTCCAAGGCGACAGAACATAGCAAACAGCTCCCATGCAATCAGTTTTGCTGATGTGTGGCGTAGTGGTATAGCCTCCGGATACCGGGTGGCATAGTCGACGACCACCAGTATATGTTGGTGGCCACGGGCGGATTTTACAATGGGCCCTACCAAATCCATTGCAATCCGTTCAAAAGGTACCTCTATCACTGGCAGGGGTACCAATGGACTACGGAAACTTGCAGTGGGTGAGGTCAACTGACATTCGGGGCAGGATTTGCAGTACCTTTTGACCTCCGCGTAAACCCCCGGCCAAAAGAACCGCTGCAAGAGACGTTCTTGCGTTTTCTTTACCCCTAAGTGTCCACTCAGCAAGTGTGTGTGTGCCAAATCTAGAACCACCCGACGGTACGACTGAGGTACCACCAACTGTTCCACGACCTCGTCCCTGATCTTATCTATCCTATAGAGCAACTCACCGTTGACTACCATGCGTGGAAATACAGTATCTGCATTGGGTTGTTGGGCTACGCCGTTTACCTCTAACACCCTTTCCCGCGCCTGAGTCAGGGTGGGATCCTGTAGCTGAGCCGTCCCAAACGTGTCCCGGGACACTTCCAGCTCAGGGATCGATGGGGTCTCCTCGACCTCTCCTGCCAGCACCTCTAAGGGAAACCTATCGGGTTCACACTCTGTCCCTAGGTTGGACACCCCTACGGCAGGTTCGTCGGGTACAGTGTCTGTAATACAGTTTACCGGGGGAGAGTGGATTTTGTTTTTCCACAGAGTCCAGAACAGGGGCAAGTCTCTTCCCAACACAGTCCCATAGGGAAGAGTTTTTACCACTCCCACCACATGTTTTATGTCTCCACACAGCATGGACAAGACTACCTCCTCAGTTGGGTACTCTCGGAGGTCCCCATGGATACACACAACCCCGACGGGCCTTCCACCGGGGTTGTCTCCTGCCACCAGCGACCCATGTACCAGAGTCACGAGGCTCCCTGAGTCCAGGAGAGCCTCCGTGGGGTACCCATTAACCAGTACCTGACATATTTGGAGTTCATTGTCCCGGGGCTCGCTGTGCAGACGGTCTGGGCGTACATTGAGACACGGCGGCTATATCCGCAGTCCATGGGTTCTGTAGTCAGGGGACAATTAGCAATCACATGTCCCGGCCCCTGACACCGCCAGCACCTAAGGGTGGTGGTACTGTTAGGTCTTATGACAGTTTGGGAGGGAACTGGTCTCCTGCCACTCTCACTGCGGGGCTCCCCTTCAGCACGGATACGGCGCTGATTGTCCCCAGCAGAGTGACGTGACCCCTTTCTCGATTCCTGGGTTGGCAGGGATCGACGTGACAGCCGAGAGGGGGCGGAGTCTCGAATGAAGTCCTGAGTGGCTGAGTAGCGCTCTACCAAACTGAGCACCTGGTCGAGGGTGCCGGGGTCCCCTTGCCCCACCCAACGCTGGATAGCGACTGGCAGAGTCCTCACGAGCCGGTCAACCACCACCCTCTCCACTATCTGGGCTGGGGACAAAGTCTCAGGTTGGAGCCACCTCTTTACCAGCTGCAGGAGGTCATAAGCCTGAGATCGGGCAGGTCGGGTCTCCACATAGGCCCATTAAAACACACGCTGAGCCCTCACGTATGTATTGACCCCCAGCCGGGCAAGGATCTCACCTTTGAGCCTCTGGTAGTCCCGGGCGTCCTCCTGACTGAGGTCGAAACAGGCCTTCTGGGCATCGCCAACCAAAAACGGAGCCACCACTTCCGCCCACTTGTCGGCTGGTAGGTTTTCCTGCTCTGCTGTGCATTCGTAGATGGTAAGGAAGGCTTCCACGTCGTCCTCCGGTCCCATCTTCCTCAACGCTGATCGAACCTTGTCCCGGGCGTCTCGACGTTCCGGGGCTGATGCGGTCGGTGTCTCCCGCAGGGCAGCAATCTGTTGCATCATCAGTTCATTTGTTTTTTGCTGCTGCTGGTACAGTAGCTGCTGCTGCTGATTGTGCTGCTGCTCCCGCTCCTGCTGTTGCCGTTGGAGACTCAGGTGCTGCTCCTGCTATTGCCGCTGAGACTGCAGCAACTGCTGCTGGGCGAGTGCGAGCTGCTTTAATAGCTCCTCCATTTTGTCCATGGGGTGGAACTGAAAGGTGGCAGGACGGATTGTGGTCATGCAGCTGCCGGTGGGGTATGCCTCAGTCACAATGCCCGCATTCTCCACCAAACTGTAAGGCGGCGGTGTTCACACCATGCAGTAACTGAGGCAGTGACCCAAGCAAGTCCAACATAAACAGCTTTTATTCAGCAACTCACGGGTAAACAGAGAGTCCTCCGGTTCGCAGTCGGATTAACATGAGTAAATAAACAACGGTTGCCAGGGACAACGGCCACGCCAGGCCGCGCAGAGCCTGACAGGTGCAGAGCCTTCCTAGACGGTGGTTCAGCCACACTCAGTCCTGCTGAGCTTCCCTGCTCTGCTCCTAGCAGGTTGCAACATAGAACAACACTAATAGTTAGTGCAGGAGTTTTAAAGGACCTGTGGCAAGAGCCACTGGAAAACCCGGGTTGGAGGGAGGAGGCCGCCCTACTGCCTCCTGTGACCTCCTCCAAGAAATGAAGTGTGTCAGGCCACTCATGACTAATAGACAACACCAGAAGCGTCTTACCTGGGCCAAGGAGAAAAAGACCTGGACTCATGCTCAGTGGTCCAACGTGTTGTTTTCAGATGAAACTAAATTTTGCATTTCATTTGGAAATCAATGTCCCAGAGTCTGGAGGAAGAGTGGAGAGGCCACAATCCAAGCTGCTGGAGGTCTAGTGTGAAGTCTCCACAATCAGTGATGGTTTGGGGAGCCATGTCATCTGCTGGTGGAGGTCCACTGTGTTTTATCAAGACCAAAGTCAGCGCCGCCGTCTACCAGGACATTTTACAGCTCTTCATGCTTCCCTCTGCCGACAAGCTTTATGGAGATGGAAATGTCATTCTCCAGCAGGACTTGGCCCCTGTCCACACGGCCAAAAGTACCAATACCTGGTTTACACACAACAGTATCACTGTGCTTGATTGGCAGCAAACTCGCCTGACCTTAACCCCATAAAGAATCTATGGGGTATTATCAAGAGGAAGATGAGAGACACCAGAGCCAACAATGCAGACGAGCTGAAGGCTGCTATCAAAGCCACCTGCGCTTCATAACACCTCAGCAGGGCCATAGGCTGATCCCTCCATGCCACAGGCTGATCGCCTCCATGCCACATTGCTGCATTGATGCACAAGGAGCCCCAACCAAGTATTGAGGGCATTTGCTGAACATACATTTCAGTAGGACAACATTTCGGATTTTAAAATCATTTTTCAAGCTGTTGTTATAAAGTATTCTAATTTACTGAGATAATGACTTTTGTGTTTTCATTGGCTGTAAGCCATAATCATCAACATTAACAGAAATAAACACGTGAAATAGATCACTCTGTGTCTAATGACTCTATATCAGAGGTCCCCAACCGCCGGTCCGCGGACCAGGACCGGGCCGTTGGGGTTTTTCAGCCGGTCCGCGGCGCCGCTGACAGCTAGCTCCGCGGCCCTGCGCCTGGTCAGAGCTCGCTCTGTGTGGATTTATAATGTTTTCTGCCATAGCCGTGACAGCTCGCAGCTCCCGGCAGAGAACATTATGCAGGACGGGGTGGGGCGTCGGGCGGGTCTTAGTGACGCGGCCCTCCTGCACAGCATGGTGTGTTCCTGACGGGGTGGGGCACTGACACGCCCCCGGCAGAACATGTTATGTGGGGCGTGCTGGGGCAGCAGACTGGCTTCAGTGACGCGGCTCCCGGTACCGGTGTTCAGTGTGTAGCGCTGCTAAGCAGCAGCGCTGTATACACTGACGCTCAATGTACAATGCTGCTACTTAGCAGCGCTGTACACCGAGGTCCCGCCAGCATCCTCCCCATACAGCTCCACCCCTCCATAACCCCACCCCCATATGACCAAAGCCCCGCCCCCACCCCCACCGGGCCATGGAAAACTGGTCTTGCTTAAAGCCGGTCCCTGGTGCAAAAAAGGTTGGGGACCTCTGCTCTATATAATAGATCCCTCTGTGTGTAATGACTCTATATAATAGATCCCTCTGTGTGTAATGACTCTATATAATAGATCCCTCTGTGTGTAATGACTCTATATAATAGATCCCTTTGTGTGTAATGACTCTATATAATAGATCACTCTGTGTGTAATGACTCTATATAATAGATCACTCTGTGTGTAATGACTCTATATAATAGATCACTCTGTGTGTAATGACTCTATATAATATATGAGTTTCACTTTTGCATTGAAGAGCTGAAATAAATTACCATATTTTTCGGACTATAAGATGCACTTTTTTCCTCCAGAATTTTGGAGGAAAGTGGGGGATGCGTCTTATAGTCCGATATACATAAATACTGTTGCTGTGGGTGGTGGGGTATGTAGGGGAAGCGACAGCGGCGGAGTAGCGAGGCACAGGAGGCAGCAGCCTGCAGCAGCCTACACTGTGCCCGCTACTAAAGAAAATGAATATTCAGGAGTAGTGAACATTAATTTTCCTTAATAGCCGGCACACTGTGCCTGTAGTGCGACTCCTGGTATGTATGGCCCCCCTCATCCTGGTATGCTTGGCACCCCCTGATCCTCGTAGCACTTCACAGAAAAAAAAATAAACAATTACACTCACCTCCTCTCTCCTCCAGCGCTGTGTCCCACTCTGTGCCGGAATAGTCACTGCTCCCCATGAGAGAATATTTTGTGTGCCTGGAGTTTTCTGTTTATCCCTGTCTGTGCTGCCCTGTTTGTCGGGTGGGTGTACTTCGGTGCACAGCAGCGCCCCTCTTCCCCGAGTGGGGGAGAACAAGCGGAGGGCTAACTCAGGAGTTAGAGCGAGGGTGGAGGCCTCGGCATCCTCACCTTCAGAGGTATCCCAGGGAATAGGGTGAGCTAGGGCGCCCCCTAGTGTTAGGGTCAGGATAGGAGCCCCTGATCCCTGGTCACCTGACAGCTGTGTCGTGAAATGGATCCTTTAACTAAGGCTCTGATCACATCGACAAAATGACACCGACCACGACCGATGGATCCTGTAACTAAGGCTCCGATCAGATCTACAAGACGTCACCAACCACGACCGATGGATCCTGTAACTAAGGCTCCAATCACATCTACAAGACGTCACCGACCACGACCGATGGATCCTGTAACTAAGGCTCCGATCACATCTACAAGACGTCACCGACCACGACCGATGGATCCTGTAACTAAGGCTCTGATCACATCTATAAGACGTCACCAACCACGACCGATGGATCCTGTAACTAAGGCTCCGATCACATCTACAAGACGTCACTGACCACGACTGATGGATCCTGTAACTAAGGCTCCGATCACATCTACAAGACGTCACCGACCACGACCGATGGATCCTGTAACTAAGGCTCTGATCACATCTATAAGACGTCACCGACCACGACCGATGGATCCTGTAACTAAGGATCTGATCACATCTACAAGACGTCACCGGCCACGACCGATAGATCCTGTAACTAAGGCTCCGATCACATCTACAAGACGTCACCGACCACGACCGATGGATCCTGTAACTAAGGCTCCGATCACATCTACAAGACGTCACCGGCCACGACCGATGGATCCTGTAACTAAGGCTCCGATCACATCTACAAGACGTCACCGACCACGACCGATGGATCCTGTAACTAAGGCTCCGATCACATCTACAAGACATCACCGACCACGACCGATGGATCCTGTAACTAAGGCTCCGATCACATCTACAAGACGTCACCGACCACGACCGATGGATCCTGTAACTAAGGCTCCGATCACATCTACAAGACGTCACCGACCACTGATGGATCCGGTAACTAAGGCTCCGATCACATCTACAAGACGTCACCGACCACGACCGATGGATCCTGTAACGAAGGCTCCGATCACATCTACAAGACGTCACCGACCACGACCGATGGGCCTGTAACTAAGGCTCCGATCACATCTACAAGATGGCACCAATCACGACCGATGGATCCTGTAACTAAGGCTCCGATCACATCTACAAGACATCACCGACCACGACCGATAGATCCTGTAACGAAGACTCTGATCACATCTACTAGACATCATAAAATCACTAGTTTATAAAGGATTACACCTCGGAAGTGACATCATATGTAAAACAAAAAACCGCCTACCCAATAAAATTCTTTATGCATAAATCTCGTATAACATAATTAAAAAAATACATAAAACAAAACTATATATATTTTTTATATTATTCACGGCTACATAGACATTATTGCATTAAATACAATTAATCAAAGCTATATTGATGAATCATATACTGCTATACAGAAAGTTTTTTTTCCTTAGAATATAATAGCGCATCAAATCTATTCTATTAGTTCTTTTAAAAATTAATCCTCCTCTATTAGATAAAATTTCATATAATGCCATAAGTCCCCACAGTCCCTCTTCATATCTACTCAACTCTCTTCCTCCAAAACCAGCTTCTCCGCCATCACAGAAGATCAACTTTCCTCTCCAAGTAACATCTCACCACCTGTGAACTTGACCCAATCCCGTTCCACCTCATCCCAAACCTGCAGTCTTCATCCCAACCCTAACCCACCTCTTCAACCTGTCACTAGCAACTGGTGTCTTCCCCTCATGCTCCAAACATGCCTCGATCACACCCATCCTCAAAAATCCATCCCTTGACCCATCCTCTCTGTCTAGCTATCGCCCCATATTGCTTCTCCCCTATGCCTCAAAACTACTGGAACAACACGTCCATCTTGAGGTGTCCTCCCACCTCTCCTCCTGCTCCCTCTTTCACCGCCTCCAATCTGGCTTCCGACCGCACAATTCTACTGAAACGGCCCTGACTAAAGTCACCAACGACCTACTGACCACTAAATCCAAGCGACACTACTCTGCCCTTCTCTTTCTGGACCTGTCATCGGCCTTGGACACAGTAGACCAGGCATGTCCAAAGTCCGGCCCGCGGGCCATTTGCGGCCCGCGGTCCGGACTAATAAGGCCCCCAGGTATCCAGCAGCATGTACCTTGCGGCCGCTGCCGCTCTCGTCGCCACCGCCGCTCTCGTCGCCACCGCCGCTCAGTACTCCGGCGCAGGGAGAAGAGCCGAAATCTCGGACATCGCGAGATTTCGGCTTTCCTTCTCCCTGCGCCGGAGTACTGAGCGGCGGCAACCGGCCAGCCAAGATCTCGCGACGTGCGAGATCTCCAGCCCCCAGGGGTTGTAAGACGTTCAGAGGTCAGATAGGCTGAAGACCTCAGCTTAGTTGTGTAAAATTATATAAATAATATATATATTAAGTTATATATAAGTCCCTGCGCCACCTTACACCTCCAGAAAGGTTAGGCCAGCAGGGCTCTCACACAAGCTTGTGGTAGCAAGCTGTCATACCCTTCATTAACCCCTGACTGCCTGTCACTGTGCTATAATTCCATTATCTGATGTGCGACTGTTGCACAGCTTGCTATTCTCTGCCTGTGTTATAAAGCATATAGCAGTATCTTATTTTTGCTGTTCCACCCTCTGCGCCTTTTAATCTCTCCCCTTCTGGCCAATTTTTATAATGGCAACTACAAATAAGAAACGAAAAGTTGACAGTGAGGGCCGCCGCTTCCAGGACAAGTGGAAAGTAGAATATTTTTTCACTGAAATAAAGAATCACTGTGTTTGTCTGATATGCCAAGAGACCGTTGCTGTTTATAAAGAATTTAATGTCAAGCGACACTATCAGACGAGACATAGCACATACGACAAGCTAACAGGGCACGACCGAAGTGAAAAGTATAAGCAACTTGAAGCTGTTTTATTGTCACAACAGCGATTTTTTACAAGAGCCCGTGAGTCAAATGAAAATGCCACAAAGGCGAGCTATGAGGTGGCAGCGTTAATTGCTAAAAATTGCAAATCTTTTGCAGAGGGTGACTTTATCAAAGAATGTGTTATGAAAATGGTAGAGAATGTCTGTCCCGAGAAGAAGCAAGAGTTTTCCAACATTTGCCTGGCTCGTAACACTGTAGCACGGAGAATTGAAGAAATTTCATCGGATATTAAGAGACAGTTAATGTCAAAAGGAGCTGATTTTGACTTCTTTTCAATAGCCTGTGATGAAAGCACGGACCTATCTGACACGGCTCAGTTGCTGATTTTTTTAAGAGGGGTGGACGATGAAATGAATGTGACTGAAGAGCTACTTGACCTCCAGAGCCTCAAGGATCAAACAAGAGGGAAAGATTTATTTGATTCTGTTAGTTCTGCCATAGATGACATGAAACTGCCTTGGAACAAAGTTACTGGGATTATTACTGATGGGGCACCTGCCATGACTGGTGAACGAAGTGGATTATCAACCCTAATCTGTAACAAGGTGAGCGAAGAAGGAGGCAAAGCTATTAAACTTCATTGCATCATTCATCAACAAGTTCTCTGTGCTAAACATCTCCAATATGATCATGTTATGAAACCGGTACTAAAGACCATTAATTTTATCCGCTCTAAAGCCCTGTGCCACCGCCAGTTTAAACAGTTTCTACTGGATATCCAGGCTGAATATGAAGATGTTTCATATCATAACGATGTAAGATGGCTCAGTCGGGGGTCTGCACTGCAACGTTTCTACTCTCTCAGAAAGGAAATAGGAGAATTCTTGGAAACAAAGGGACAAACGATGCGAGAACTATCTGATCCAATTTGGCTGGCTGATTTGGGGTTTCTAGTCGACCTAACAAAGCATCTGAATGTACTGAACATGAATCTTCAGGGCAAAGATGCAGCGGTGAACCAACTTTATTCACACCTCAAAGCCTTTGGAACAAAGCTGCAACTTTTCCTAAGGCAGTTGTCACAAACACCGCCCAATACCATCCATTTTTCAGCGCTACAGGAAATAATTAACAGTTTTCCACAGGATGATATCCATGCGCAAATAAGCAGGTATGCAGCAGACATCACATCTCTGGCTGGGGAGTTTCAACGGCGCTTTCAAGATTTTGCAGCTATTGAAAAGGAGATCAGCATTTTCTCCTCTCCATTCTCTGTTGACCCCGACAATGCTCCTGATCAGTTGCAGCTCGAGCTCATTGAGCTACATTGTGACAGCGAGTTACGCAGTCGTCATCAACAGCTCTCTCTTGTTAACTTTTACCGCCAACTGGATAAGAGCCGGTTTCAAGAGATTCGAACATTGGCTAAGAAAACCCTGAGCTTGTTTGGCTCAACATATTTGTGTGAGAAGACATTCTCTGTTATGAACTTTAACAAGAACCGCGTGAGGACAAGACTAAGTGACTCTCACCTGCGTGACATTTTGCGCATCAAAACCACGGCCATTGAACCAGACCTAGTCTATGTGCTGCAGTCCAGATCCCAGTTTCACCCTTCACATTAGTGCAGGCTAGTTTCTTTTTTTTAATTGAGATTAATATGTTGTAAAATCTCAATTAATGTCAGTTGGATAGACAGTTATATATTTGAACACATGTATACTTGCTGTTATGTTCCTGTTCACATTTTTTGAACTTATAAGTTGACAGACAACCTTACATTACTTTGTGTAATGTACTTTAAAATGTTCCTGAGATATCTCAGTTTCCTGTTTTTATTATATTAAAGGGGTTGTCCAAGTTCAGAACCCAGACATACCCCCTTTTTCACCCAGGCAGCCCCCCTGCCATGGGCATCAAAGCATCTCATGCTCCGATGTGCTCCCTTGCCCTGTGCTATTTACAATGACACACTGCCGGTAGGAGGCTTCACCGGCTCTAATGTGCAGGCTTTAGCGCTGCTCTAGCTGGTTTACTGGTGATAAAGCCCGCCCATCAGTGCCGGTGACGTCACTGGGCTTTCTGCCAGCCCCGTGGAGAGCCGGGTATGTCACTAGAACTCCAGAAAATGCCTTTCCTCTGCGCAATTTAGTGCAGGGCAAAAGTAGGACATTGGAGCATAAACTGCTTCGATGCTCAAGTCGGGGAGGGGCTTCCTGGGTGAGAATGGGGGTATGTCTGGGTTAACCCCTTTAAGGCAGATTGATTAAACACCTGTTTAGATTTGTCATCCAAGTCACAAAATAAAAAGTATGCCGTTTTCAATAAACTTTGCAAAAAAAGTTTATTTGCATTCATTTTAATGGTCCAAAGAATGTCAAGCAAAATGATCGGCCCTCGCACATGTTCACTTCATCAAATTTGGCACTCTTAGAAAAAAGTTTGGACACCCCTGCAGTAGACCATTCCCTCCTACCAGGGGTGGATTAAGAGTAGTCAGGACCCCGGGCAGTTTAGAAGGCGTGGGCCCCCCCCTGGGCACCTGATGTATCACGTGACATGTCACATGATCCCCTTTGATAGATCATGTGATAGGTCATGTTAGTAACACACAGATGCTTTGATCACATCTGTAGACGGAAAATTGCGGAATTTTTTTCCATTATGTACAGCACTATACATAACATAGCGCTATACAGAATAGAGCAGCGGTGGTAGATTATTTTTCCCAAGGGGCCACAAGAGAGACCATGACTGTTGTGGAAGCCGAACCAATAGGCTGAAATTAATTCTGCTCCATATTAATAATATTAATAAAATAATAAAAAATAATATTAATTGTATGACATAATATTGAGCAGTTTTAAGTATGCTGACATCCCCCTATATACTGTATGAGCCCCCATATAGCTTCCTAGATACAGTATGAGCCCCTACACAGCCGTATACATACATTTTGAGCCAACACACAGCCCCCTACACACAGTATGAGCCCCCGCACTGCCACCTACATACAGTATGAGCCCCCACATAGCCCTCTATATACAGTAAGAGCCCGCAAATAGCTCCCTATATACAATAGGAGCCCGCACATAGCTCCCTTTATACAGTATGAGCCCCCACATAGCTCCCTATATACAATAGGAGCCCGCACATAGCTCCCTTTATACAGTATGAGCCCCCACATAGCTCCCTATATACAGTAAGAGCCCGCACATAGTTCCCTATATACAATAGGAGCCCGCTCATAGCTCCCTATATACAATAAGTGCCCGCACATAGCTCCCTTTATACAGTATGAGCTCCCACATAGCTCCCTATATACAGTAAGAGCCTGTACATAGCTCCCTATATACAGTAAGAGCCCACACATAGCTCCCTATATACAGTAAGTGCCCGCACATAGCTCCCTTTATACAGTATGAACCCCCACATAGCTCTCTATATACAGTAAGAGCCCATACATAGCTCCCTATATACAGTAAGAGCCCGCACATAGCTCCCTATATACAATAAGAGCCTGCACATAGCTCCCTATATACAATAAGTGCCCGCACATAGCTCCCTATATACAGTAAGAGCCCGTACATAGCTCCCTATATACAGTAAGAGCCCGCACATAGCTCCCTATATACAGTAAGTGCCCGCACATAGCTCCCTTTATACAGTATGAGCCCCCACATAGCTCCCTATATACAGTGAGAGCCCATACATAGCTCCCTTTATACAGTATGAGCCCCCACATAGCTCCCTATATACAGTAAGAGCCCATACATAGCTCCCTATATACAATAAGTGCCCGCACATAGCTCCCTATATACAATAAGTGCCCGCACATAGCTCCCTATATACAATAAGTGCCCGCACATAGCTCCCTATATACAATAAGTGCCCGCACATAGCTCCCTATATACAATAAGTGCCCGCACATAGCTCCCTTTATACAGTATGAGCCCCCACATAGCTCCCTATATACAGTATGAGCCCGTACATAGCTCCCTATATACAGTAAGAGCCCGTACATAGCTCCCTATATACAGTAAGAGCCCGCACATAGCTCCCTATATACAGTAAGAGCCCATACATAGCTCCCTATATACAGTAAGTGCCCGCACATAGCTCCCTTTATACAGTATGAGCCCCCACATAGCTCCCTATATACAGTAAGAGCCCATACATAGCTCCCTATATACAGTAAGAGCCCGCACATAGCCCCCTATATACAATAAGTGCCCGCACATAGCTCCCTATATACAATAAGTGCCCACACATAGCTCCCTATATACAATAAGTGCCCGCACATAGCTCCCTATATACAATAAGTGCCCGCACATAGCTCCCTATATACAATAAGTGCCCGCACATAGCTCCCTTTATACAGTATGAGCCCCCACATAGCTCCCTATATACAGTATGAGCCCGTACATAGCTCCATACTCTGATCGACTGTCAGTTCCACAGCCAGCTCAGAGAATGGTCGAATGCAAAATGCAGCTGCCTGGGAGAAACCTCTGATCATCGCATGAGGTGGCCCGAAGGGGCCCCCCGGACGAATGTACCCAGGTCACGTGCCCCCCCCCCCCCCCCGATTCTCCTAGGTATGGCCCTGTACAGTCTATATGACAATACATGACTGGTATCTATAGTACAATCAGGGAAGTTTCCTTCTGTCAGAAGCCTCTATAGACTGCGCCAGTGCAATACCTGCACAGTCTGGCCGCAGACAGAAAGACGCATCCACATCCCAGACAGGGAAGAGGAGTGTGGAGCCAGAGATCGCGGTATGCATAAGCACTGAGCGCATACCGCGATCTCCAGCACCATAAACACATACTTGTTCAGTCCGGTCATCTCTGGAGAGGCCGGGGGAAGAGTGTGGCGCCAAAATTGGCGCCTGCGCATAGCGCGATTTTTGGCGGCATTTTAGTGAAGACAAATATGCACAGTGTCTTCAACAAAATGGACAGCGTGGCATGCGCATGCGCGTAGTCTGGCGGCATTTTGTTGAATACACTCTGCACAATTGTATTCATTAAAATTAAAACGGATATCGCGCTATGCGTGGGCGCCGATTCCGGTGCAATTGTTATTGAAATAACGCAGGCGATGCGCTGCAGTGGAGAGGTGGAAAAGGAAGTAGGAGTCTTTTTTTTTTTTTTCATTTATTTATGGATGGGGGAGTACATATCAGGATGGGTGACTAGGATGGGGGAGCATATACCAGGATGGGGGGGGGCATGGACCTGAATGGGGGAGCATATACCAGGATGAGGAAGCATACACTAGAATGGAGGAGTATATACCAGGATGGGGGAGCAGGCTTGGGGAGCATATACCAGGATGGGGAACCAGGATAAGGGGGGGCCATGGACCAGGATGGGGTAGTATATACCAGGATAAAGGAGTATATACCAGGATGGGGAGGGGGGCATAGACCAGGATGGGGTAGTATACACTGAGTTCCAAATTATTATGCAAATAATATTTTCTCAGATTTTCCCAAATTACCTATATGAATTGCAGTCATTGTAATTTTCCAGTCAAATAACTATTAGAGTACAATTGAAAGTTTTTGTACAAACTGCCTATAATAACAGTATATTTTTAAAAAATAAAAAACTCAAACTGCACTCAAAATGCATGTTCCAAATTATTATGCACAGCAGAGTTTTCAACCTTTTCATTTTAGTAAAAAACAAAAAAATGGTCATTTTTGAAATTATAAGCATTAGCAGGTTATTACAAACTGAAATCAAACAGTTTTCAACTCAAAACTTTATTCTAGGTGATGTTACATTTGCACATAGGACCGCATGTTCTATAGGAGCTTCTGAACTCTCTGGTCCATTGAATTTGTCAGGTTTTGGATGGTTTCTGCTTTAATTGTTTTGCATGAGGACAGAACACCCTCCCAGAGCTGTTGCTTAGATGTGAACTGCCTCCCGTCATCATAGACACTCCTTTTGATGATGCTCCAGAGGTTCTCATTGGGGTTGAGGTCAGGGGAGCATGGGTGCCACACCATAAGTTTGTCCCCTTTTATGCCCATAGTAGCCAGAGATGCAGATGTGTTATGTGCAGCTTGAGACGGGGCATTGTCTCCCTTATGTGGCCAGTTTCTAAGGCACAGTGCGGTCCCCCGCTGCTGAAAACATTATAATGAGGGCAAATTGGCCATGGGCCCCCTGGAGGCCCGGGCCCCGGGTGGTAGCCCACATTGCCCTTATTATAATCCACCTATGCCTCCTACTACAGATTTTCTCATCTCTTGGCATCACAAACTTGGCCCTATCTTGTATCTCCTTATAACTAACAGACTGGACATTCAGCATCTCCCACTCCCATACCACCTCCTCACCTCGCCCCCTATTTGTCAGTGTTCCCCAAGGCTCAGTTCTAAGACCCCTGCTCTTTTCCATCTACACCTTCACCCTGGGACAGCTCATAGAGTCTCACGGCTTCCAGTATCACCTCTATGCCGATGACACACAGATCTACCTCTCTGGACCTGATATCACCTCCTTACTAACCAGAATCCCCCAATGTGTGTCTGCTATTTCATCTTTCTTCTCTAGATTTCTAAAACTTAATATGGATAAAACTGAATTCATCATCTTTCCACCATCTCGCTCAACCCCCCATCTATCAAAGTCAATGGCTGCCCACTCTCCCCAGTCCCGCAAGCTCACTGCCTCGGGGTAACCCTTGACTCTGATCTCTCCTTCAAACCTCATATCCAAGCCCTTTCCACTTCCTGCCGACTCCAGCTCAAAAATATTTCCCGGATCCGCACATTCCTGAACCACGAATCTGCAAAAACACAAGTGCATGCCCTCATCATGTCCTGCCTCGACTACTGCAACCTCCTGCTCTGTAGCCTCCCTTCTGCCACTCTAATCTATCCTAAACTCTGCTGCCCGGCTAATCCACCTGTCCCCCCACTATTCCCCGGCCTCTCCTCTCTGTCAATCCCTTCACTGGCTCCCCATTGCCCAGAGACTCCAGTTCAAAACCCTAACCATGGCATAAAAAGCCATCCACAACCTGTCTCCTCCATACATCTGTGACATAGTCTCCCGGTACTTACCTGCACGCAACCTCTGATCCTCACAAGATCTGCTTCTCTACTCCCCTCTTATCTCCTCTTCCCACAATCGCATCGTGGAAACCTTCAAAAGGAGCCTGAAGACCTACCTGTTCCGACAAGACTACAACCTGCAGTAACCCTCGCTCCACCATACCGCTGCACGACCAGCTCTACCCTCACCTACTGTATCCTCACCCATCCCTTGTAGATTGTGAGCCCTCGCGTGCAGGGTCCTCTCTCCTCCTGTACCAGTCGCTGACTTGTTTTTGTTCCAATTATTGTACTTGTTGTTTGCTATGTATACCCCTTTTAAACATGTAAAGCGCCATGGAATTAATGGTGCTATAATAATAAATAATAATAATAATGCGACTTATCTAATTTAATATAAACTAGTGATTGTATGATGACTGCATTGTTGAAAAAAGCCTGGGACAGGCTGAAACATCCTTTGGAATTGGCAATGAAATAAAAGAGCAATTATTCACTGAACACGTGAGTGCTGGGAATCACTTCCTTTCTGCATATTCTACTCCACGTGCACCACCACCGATCCACCATCCCTGTATTCATATTGGGATACGAGCACACATTTTTCACCATCGCTACAACAAGTCGGATTTTCAATTAGGAAGAAGCCGCTAGAATTATGGCGCAATCCACAATATCAACAGATTTCCTGAAAATCCCAACAAGTGAGTTCAAAAGACGGGACTTTGAGAGGGGAAACTAAGAGGTTGATTTCATACGAGTTGCATGCTGAAACACTTGTAGAATATTATCGAGAAAAGAAAATACAGCAGGACTTAAGGGTTTAACCTACGCTCGACGCTGTTTTCAGAAGATAATATATTCTGCGATGATTTTGAGCAAGTGCTTAATAAATGCTCTATGGATTTGATGTTACTAACTATTGACAGATTGCATAAAGCCATCGCTGACCTTAAAGTTCAGAGTGCTAATATTGAAGAGCAATTAACCTCCTGTTTGAAATCTGATGAACTTTCCATTATGAAGGAATCTTTGAATTCTGTTCAGGATATTCATTGAAAGGATTTACAAGAGAGAAAAAGAAGGAAATTTGCTCGTGACACTGAAGACTATCTTTTTAATAAAGTTTATAGATGGCGAGAGCAAACTTTCAATAGGATTAGAAATCCCAGACAATGTTTTAGGAACGATTTTTATTCATCTGATTCTAGCAGCGAGTTCTCAGGATCCTGGAGGAATCCACGTCCTTTTTCCGCGAGAACAAAGAAGCAGAACATCACAAGAAGAGGAGGAGAGCAGGTCGCCATCACCGACACAGCTACACCTGCGATGCAAACAAGATCTCAGGTAGAGAGGAGTCCCTTGTTATAAACATTTCATCAAAAAATTTTTGGCAATTCAGATGCAAGTATTGCAGAAAGGACTTTCATTTAGTGCTATGTCCAAACTTAATACATTTCAACTTGATTTGGACATTAAGTTTCTCCGTAATGTCAGATTAAAACGTATTTTTCAAATGTGATTACACCTGCGCGCACTTTACCTGTATTACAGTTGAAATGCTTTACTGCATCTGAACTGGGACTAAGACAAAGAAGCTTTTTCTCTCCACCCAAAATTCACGTATGCAGATAGACAAAGTGGTCCTTATCCAAGAATGAATTTGGGTTTTAGAGAGAGACAAACATTGACTTCTTTAACGCATGACGATTCAATCGAAATTAAACCGGCAGCCAAGGGTGGTTCAGTGGTGGTAATGGATCGTTACAAATATAAAAAAAAGAAATCTTGTGACAATTGTCAGATCAGACGACCTATGTACCACTGAGCCATGATCCCTTGCCCAAAATTCAGAGGAAAATTTCCAACATGATTGACAAATATAAAAACCTGGGTATTATTGATGATAAATTAGCGGAGTTTTTGGTGAAGACGGATCCCCTTACACCTGTATTTTATATACTGCCAAAGGTGCATACAACCTTAATTGATCCTCCGGGCAAGGCCAATTGTGGCATCAACTAACTCGGTATTATCCCCGTTATCAATCATGTTGGTAGGATCCTCCTAACACCTTTAATCGAAAAAAAACCAAAAGCATTTCTTCTGGATACTAAAGATTTTTTAGAAAAAAATTAAAATGATTGATGATACTGGAGATGATACTATATTAGTTACCACTGATGCAGCTAATTTATACCCTTCTAGAGGACATCACAAGGGACTTGAGGCGATCCATTGGATTTTGAATTGAAATGAATTTACACACTTCCAAATTGATTGCATTATCGTTTTTTTGACTCTAGTCCTCAATGAGAACTATTTCCTCTTTCAGGACACTTTCTATTGTCAACGGAGGGGTTTGGCGATGGGTGCTAATGTGGCCCCCAAATATGCAAATGCATATATGGCATTCTTTGAAGAACGATTTATATACAAACATACTGTAACATACCTGGCGGCGTCCTTGCATAGTGGTCCATCTCCCACTGTGCAAGAGCGCGTACTTGATCTCCAGTCCAGGGTGTCTCTCTGGCTTCCCTCCATGCTGTCTGTTTGTGTTTGTTTCTGCTGCTTAAGGGCGGCGCCCGATCACTTCCTGCTTTTTGTACCTGCTGCAGGCACACCCCTTGTGCGTCCTCAGCCTATTGCTGTCTATCACCTGGTATTTAAGTCAGCTGCCCCAATTAACTGATGCCTGAGCATCTTGCCCTGTCAGTTGGCTTTTGTCTCTGACATGCCAGGTCCTGTCTATGTTACCTGCCTTGCGGTATCAGTTCCCGTGTCTGAACTGAGTCCTGTCTATGTCTCCTGCCTTGCGGTATCAGTTCCCGTGTCTGAACTGAGTCCTTCTATGTCTCCTGTCTTGCGGTATCAGTTCCCGTGTCTGAACTGAGTCCTGTCTATGTCTCCTGCCTTGCGGTATCAGTTCCCGTGTCTGAACTGAGTCCTGTCTGTGTTCTCTTGTCTGCCTATCCTGGAGGCTGTATTTCCAGGCCTGTCTGAACACGCTCCTAGCCTGTTCCTCCCGCCTTCTAGGGGCCGATTACCTAGATCCGTTCCTGTATCTTGTCTGTCCTGTCTGAACACGCTCCTAGCCTGTTCCTCCCGCCTTCTGGGGGCCGTATTCCCAGACCCGCTCCTGTATTCCGCTGCAGTGTCGGTCTCCTCCGTACACTCAGTTCCAGTCTGAACTCTCTCCTATCCTTTACCTGTTTTGCCTCTATGTCCGTTCCCTTCCTTTTTCTGCAGAGTCTGAACTCGTACCTAACTCCTGCTCGTTGTCACTGTACTTCCGTTTGTGAGTTTGTGGTCCACTCGCTACTTCTCTGCAAGTACCCTGTGGGTATCTGGTTCTGCCTTTCCCTTCTAGTCTGTTCCGTGTGAACAGAGCCCTGTTCCCACCGCGTCTGCGGTTTTCGCTTTGCTCAGCTCTGTCCGCCGCTTCTGCGGTTTTCGCTTTGCTCAGCTCTGTCCGCCGCGTCTGCGGTTTTCGCTTTGCTCTGCTCTGTCCGCCGCGTCTGCGGTTTTCGCTTTGCTCAGCTCTGTCCGCCGCGTCTGCGGTTTTCGCTTTGCTCAGCTCTGTCCGCCGCGTCTGCGGTTTTCGCTTTGCTCAGCTCTGTCCGCCGCGTCTGTGGTTTTCGCTTTGCTCAGCTCTGTCCGCCGCGTCTGCGGTTTTCACTTTGCTCAGCTCTGTCCGCCGCGTCTGCGGTTTTCGCTTTGCTCTGCTCTGTCCGCCGCGTCTGCGGTTTTCGCTTTGCTCAGCTCTGTCCGCCGCGTCTGCGGTTTTCGCTTTGCTCAGCTCTGTCCGCCGCGTCTGCGGTTTTCGCTTTGCTCAGCTCTGTCCGCCGCGTCTGCGGTTTTCGCTTTGCTCAGCTCTGTCCGCCGCGTCTGCGGTTTTCGCTTTGCTCAGCTCTGTCCGCCGCGTCTGCGGTTTTCGCTTTGGTCAGCCCTGTCCGCCGCGTCTGCGGTTTTCGCTTTGCTCAGCTCTGTCCGCCGCGTCTGCGGTTTTCGCTTTGCTCAGCTCTGTCCGCCGCGTCTGCGGTTTTCGCTTTGCTCGGCCCTGTCCGCCGCGTCTGCGGTTTTCGCTTTGCTCAGCTCTGTCCACCGCGTCTGCGGTTTCGAATTTGTCTCCCAGTCTGTACTGGACCCTACCCAGCCTGCGCTCTAGTCTGCCTGTTCCAGTATTCCCCGGTGTGGGTCAACAGCCGTGTCCGGAGTCTGACCTGGAGTAGACCCTGATTCCTCTGCTCGGTTCCTCCCTGGTGCACTGGCGTCGTATGCCGTCGTGCGACCTTGGTCGGATCGGGCAGATACTTAGTTACGCCCCTCCAGGCACTCTCCGGTTCATGGCACAGTGGAATCACTACATAAACACGCACACGCCAGTCAGTCCGGGCGTGTGCATTACAGCATGCTCAGGCCATGGTTCCCGTTGAGCCCCACGACCTTCGCTCTCTGAGACTTTTTCCAGCGACTACGTGCATTAAAAAGAAATAAAAATTTTTTTTTTTTTTTTTTCTCTAGCTGAGTTCCAGGCGAATTACGCACCCGTCCAGATGGATCTATCAGCTCTCGTTCCTACGGATCCGCCACGTTACTATGGGGATCCAAGACAGAGTCGTGCATTTGTGGAGCAATGCATGCTACACTTCAAGTTCTACCCTCTTTGTTTTCCCACCGATCGGGTTAAGGTGGGATTCATTATGTCTAACCTAGCGGGTGATGCCTTGGAATGGATCAACCCCCTATGGGAAACACAGGATCCTATTGTCCTGGACATAATGGCCTTCCTGGTGGCCTTTCTAATGGTCTTCGATGATCCTAACCCGGAGGTTCCTGCTGAAGCTTCACTTCCCAGTATCCCGGAGCAGCCCCGATGGGTAATGTGTGTGGGTAGCGCAATAGTCCTCCAGCCCAATGAGACTACTGCCCACCCAGAATCCTCACAGGGTGACTACACTCTCCGGAATACTTCTCCCAACCTCAAGAGGCAGTCCAGATGTGCTAGACGTAGAGGCAAGCCGTCACGCCAGGGTCTGTCCTCCCTGAGACCTCCTGACCCCAACCTTGAAGTCCCTACTGAAGCTTCATCTCCCTGTATCCCGGAGAAGCCCCAACGGGTAATGTGCGTGGGTAGTGCACCAGTTCTCCTGCCCGAAGAGACTGCTGCCCACCCAGAATTCACACCAGAGGACCCCCTGTTGCCTCCTGAATCCCCCGGGATACCACTTGAGGACAATTGGAGAGAGTCTTCCCTATACCCTGCACCTGATACCTCGCCCGCTTCGTCCAGTGAGTCCCACCTAGTGTACTCCGAAGCAGAGGTTACTCCCGAGTCTCTACACCCCTCTGACCAGGCGGAGGACCTCCAGTTGTCTCTAGAACCCTTCGGGGTGCCACCTGGTGGTGAATGGACAGAGACTTTCCTATATCCTGGATCTGATACCTCGCTTGCTTCGTCCAGTGAGTCCGACCTAGTGTACTCTGAAGCAGAGGTTACCCATGAGTCTCTACACCCCTCTGACCAGGCGGAGGACCTCCAGTTGTCTCCAGAACCCTTCGGGGTGCCACCTGGTGGTGAATGGACAGAGACTTTCCAATACTCGGTACCCGATACCTCGCCTGCTTCGTCCAGTGAGTCCGACCTAGTGTACTCTGAAGCAGATGTTTTCCCCGAGCCTCTGCACTCTTCTGACCCGGCAGAGGACCTCCAGTTGTTTCCTGACTCCTCCGGGGTACCACCAGATAACAAAGAGACAGTGACTTTTTCTCACCCTGTACCTGATAACCCGTCTATTTATTCCTGTGAATTTGACAAGATGTACCTCGAAGCAGAGGTTATCCCCGAGTCTCTACACCGCTCCGACCAGGCGGAGGACCTCCAGTTGTCTCCTGAACCCTTCGGGGTGCTACCTGATAACGAATGGACAGGTACTCTTCTATATTCGGTACCTGATACCTCGCCCGCTTCATCCAGCGAGTCCGACCTAGTGTACTCCGAAGCAGAGGTTACCCCCGAGTCTCTGCACTACTCCGACCCGGCGGAGGACCCCCAGTTGTTTTCTGAATCCTCCTGGGTACCACCAGATAACAAGGTAACAGGGACTTTTCTACACCTTGTACCTGATACCTCGCCCATTTCATCCTGTGAGTTTGACAAGATGTACCCCGAAGCAGAGGTTAACCCCGAGTCTCTGCACTCCTCCAACCCGGCGGAGGACTTCCAGTTGTCTCCTGAACCCTCTGGGGTGCTACCTGATAATAAGTGGAGAGAGACTTCCTTGTGTGCTGTTCCTGGTACTCCACCTGTTTTGTCTGTTGCTGAGGATGGCTGGATAGGAGGTAGCATCCTAGCTACCCAGATGAGACCAGTTTCTCCAGTGGACAGTGGAAGTGATCTCCTTGAAGTAAAGGATTGGCCCTCGAGTTCCCTGCGGAACATTCTGGCAGGCCTGAAGAAGAGGGGGCGTAAGGGGGGGGTACTGTAACATACCTGGCGGCGTCCTTGCATAGTGGTCCATCTCCCACTGTGCAAGAGCGCGTACTTGATTTCCAGTCCAGGGTGTCTCTCTGGCTTCCCTCCATGCTGTCTGTTTGTGTTTGTTTCTGCTGCTTAAGGGCGGCGCCCGATCACTTCCTGCTTTTTGTACCTGCTGCAGGCACACCCCTTGTGCGTCCTCAGCCTATTGCTGTCTATCACCTGGTATTTAAGTCAGCTGCCCCAATTAACTGATGCCTGAGCATCTTGCCCTGTCAGTTGGCTTTTGTCTCTGACATGCCAGGTCCTGTCTATGTTACCTGCCTTGCGGTATCAGTTCCCGTGTCTGAACTGAGTCCTGTCTATGTCTCCTGCCTTGCGGTATCAGTTCCCGTGTCTGAACTGAGTCCTTCTATGTCTCCTGTCTTGCGGTATCAGTTCCCGTGTCTGAACTGAGTCCTGTCTATGTCTCCTGCCTTGCGGTATCAGTTCCCGTGTCTGAACTGAGTCCTGTCTGTGTTCTCTTGTCTGCCTATCCTGGAGGCTGTATTTCCAGGCCTGTCTGAACACGCTCCTAGCCTTTTCCTCCCGCCTTCTAGGGGCCGATTACCTAGATCCGTTCCTGTATCTTGTCTGTCCTGTCTGAACACGCTCCTAGCCTGTTCCTCCCGCCTTCTGGGGGCCGTATTCCCAGACCCGCTCCTGTATTCCGCTGCAGTGTCGGTCTCCTCCGTACACTCAGTTCCAGTCTGAACTCTCTCCTATCCTTTACCTGTTTTGCCTCTATGTCCGTTCCCTTCCTTTTTCTGCAGAGTCTGAACTCGTACCTAACTCCTGCTCGTTGTCACTGTACTTCCGTTTGTGAGTTTGTGGTCCACTCGCTACTTCTCTGCAAGTACCCTGTGGGTATCTGGTTCTGCCTTTCCCTTCTAGTCTGTTCCGTGTGAACAGAGCCCTGTTCCCACCGCGTCTGCGGTTTTCGCTTTGCTCAGCTCTGTCCGCCGCTTCTGCGGTTTTCGCTTTGCTCAGCTCTGTCCGCCGCGTCTGCGGTTTTCGCTTTGCTCTGCTCTGTCCGCCGCGTCTGCGGTTTTCGCTTTGCTCAGCTCTGTCCGCCGCGTCTGCGGTTTTCGCTTTGCTCAGCTCTGTCCACCGCGTCTGCGGTTTCGAATTTGTCTCCCAGTCTGTACTGGACCCTACCCAGCCTGCGCTCTAGTCTGCCTGTTCCAGTATTCCCCGGTGTGGGTCAACAGCCGTGTCCGGAGTCTGACCTGGAGTAGACCCTGGTTCCTCTGCTCGGTTCCTCCCTGGTGCACTGGCGTCGTATGCCGTCGTGCGACCTTGGTCGGATCGGGCAGATACTTAGTTACGCCCCTCCAGGCACTCTCCGGTTCATGGCACAGTGGAATCACTACATAAACACGCACACGCCAGTCAGTCCGGGCGTGTGCATTACACATACTTTATTTCAAACACACGTGAAAACATGGCATAGATATATTGACGATGTCATTTGCATATGGGAGGGGCCACACTAGAAGCAATGCAAGATTTTGAAAAATATCTGAATAATATTTGGGATGAATTAAAATTTACCACGACAAACGATTTGGGAAGAATAATTTTTTTTTAGATACATCAATTATTAAAAATGATAATAGTCTGAATACAGATTTATATAGAAAAAAAATACGGACAAAAATAGTGTTTTATACTTTGAAAGTGCGCACTCTTATTCTCTTAAGAGGGCTATCCCTAAATCACAGTTCCAAAGGATACGCAGAATTGTGTCCGAACCATCTCTTTGTGAACAGAGACTTACTGAAATGCGACATGATTTTATGGCGAGAGGTTATCCACGCCACCTGTTAGAGAAAGTTAAAGAGGATTCTCTGTCTAATGAAAGATCTAGAAGTGCATTATCACACAGGATATCATCCAATCAATTTAAAAGTTGATCATATTGTTAAAAAACATCGGCATATCTGACATCATGCGTATCCTCAGATATCACAGCTTGAGAATCTCCCATTGATTTGTAACAAAAAGTTGACTAATATTAAAGATAAATTAGTGCGTGCGGACCTAGGTAGTGAAAAGAGAGAATCTAAACAAACCTTTATTTCTAGTAGGAAAAAACGGTACATATCCATGTTTGGGATGTTTCCAATGTAATAATGTTGCTAAAGGAGAATTTTTTTTTATCACTCTCAAACTGGACAACCACGAAAAAGAAACGTTTTTTTTACTTGCCTCTCCAATAACGTGATTTATATGATAAAATGTCCCTGTGGTTTAGCTTATAGTGGAGAAACCACGCAATCAGTTGGTACAAAGATTAATAAGCACAAATCCACAATAAGGTGCGGAGATATTACCTTTATTGGTATTGCCATTACCTCTTCCAGCACATTTTCAGGAAAAAAAAAACACACATACTATCGCACAATTAAAATACCAAGTGCTGGAACAGGTGATAATTCCTAGAATTCCTAGGAGGGGTGGTAATATAAAGACAATGCTCCTCCGAAGTGAGGCGTATTGGATACATAATGTAAAAACGTTATCCCCGAATGTATTAGTAAAGGTTATGAAATGAGTCACAATATATGAGATTTTATCTTTTATGTTTACCTTAAATTTGTTTGTGATTAAAAAATACACTGTATTTTTTCGGACTATAAGACGCACTTTTTTCCTCCAAAATTTTGGAGGAAAGTGGGGGTGTCTTATAGTCCGAACTGTGCCCCGTACTATATATCTATGGCTGTGGGTGGTGAGGGGTGTGGGGGGAGCGGCGGCGGGGCACAGGAGGCAGCAGCTGCCTGCTGCAGCCTACACTGTGCCCGCTGCTAAAGAAAATGAATATTCACTGCTCCACACGCCCATGAGCGTGGAGAACAATGATTCATTTTCCTCAAAAAAGCGCACACTGTAGCCGCAGTGCGGCTCCTGCTGCCGCTGTCCGGTTTGTGTTCCCGCTATTAAAAACCATGAATATTCACTACAATCCACTCCCATGGGTTGTAGTGAATATTCATGGTCTTTAATAGTGAGCACAAAGACTGCCGTCCGCAGCAGGAGCTGTGCTGCAGGTACCGTGTGAGTTAATGGTCACTGCTACCCACACACACAGTTCTGGCACAGGGAGCAGTAACTATTCCAGAACAGCATCTCACACTGTGAGGGCGCATGGCAGGGACGCCATGTGCACCTTTCATAGTGAGAGTGTCGACAGCAGAGTGGGACGTAGCACTGGAGGAGAGAGGAGGTGATTATAATTGTTTATTTTTGTGTGTGCAGCGTGATGGGGATCAGGGGGTGGCCTTGTATACTAGGATGAGGGGTGCCATGCATACTGTTACGGATCTGGATGGTGGAACCTCTGTGCTGCAGAACAAGGAGGGACCCAGAGGGGCGTAGCTAAGTATCAACTCGGACCGACCAAGGTCGTACGGCGGCTAACGACTCCGTGACCAGGGAGGGACCGAGCAGAGGGACCAGGTGCTACTCTGGGGACGACCTTGTAAGAGAGCAGGTGACTCCCACGCGTCAGATGGCTGAGACTGACCGATACTGCAGATGGGCACAGCAGGCAGGCTGACGAGAGATCCGGGTAGATGAACTGGCAGAGACAGCAGGCGACAGGCGGGAGCCTCCAGGTAGGCTGTCAGGTGGTCATGGCAAATGACAGGCAGGAGCCTCTAGGTAGGCTGTCAGGTGGTCACGGCAAGTGACAGGCGGAAGCCTCTAGGTAGGCTGTCAGGTGGTCATGGCAAGTGACGGGCAGGAGCCTCCAGGTAGGCAGACAGGTGGTCACGGCAAGTGACGGGCAGGAGCCTCCAGGTAGGCTGACAGGTAACAGGCAGGTGCTTCCAGGTAAGCAGGTGGGCAAAGCCCATAGACAGACTGGCGGACTGGATGGAAGACAGACTGTCGGGCTGGAGAGTAGTCAGGTTGGCGGACTGGACTGATAGTCGGGCTGGCGGGCTGGACTAGTAGTCAGGCTAGCAGCGGGACCTGAGGGCTGAAGCAGAGGTAAGTACACTGTGCATCAACTATTGCTCGGGCACCTCCATTTTGGAGGAGGTGCTTTATATATGGGAGGACCTCCGGCAATTGGCCGGGGACTCCTTAGGGCGGCATGCGCGGCCCCTTTAAGAGGGGGGACCGCGCGAGCCCTAAGCACAGTGCCCGGGAAGCTGCGCACACCGGCAGAAGCAGGAAGAGGAGCGCTGGAGGACGCCGGGCAGGGAGCGCGGCGGTGAGAGGGACGGCGCCTCTGCCTGGCAGGGAGCAGAGACGCCGATGCTACACATACCAGGATGAGGTGTGTCATGCATACCAGGAAGAGGGATGAGGGGTGCCATGCATACCAAGATGAGGGGGACCATGCATAACAGGATGAGGGGTGCCATGCCTACCAGGATGAGGGATGCCTAGCATATCAGGATGGGGATCAAGGGGTGCCATGCATACCAGGATAGGAGATTGGGGTGCCATGCATACAAAGATGGGGGATTGGGGAGCCATGCAGACCTGGATGGGGATGAGGGGTGCCACGCATATCAGGATCGGGTTGAGGGGTGCCACGCATATCAGGATCAGGTTGAGGGGTGCCACGCATATCAGGATGGGGATGAGGGGTGCCATGCATATCCGGATGGTGATGAGGGCCACGTATAACAGGAAGGAGGGGGCCATACAGACCAGGATGGGGAATATTAACAGAATTGGGGGACATTACCCCTATAACAGTGTCAGCAGCAGACCCCCTCCCCCTTAACAGGGCATCATGACCACATTTTTTGCTTACATTTTTTTTTTCTATTTTCTTCCTCTAAAACCTAGGTGCGTCTTATAGTCCGAAAAATACAGTATTTCTTTGTTTTAGACAACATTGTTGCGCTGATTTAATATTGATGAATCCCTACTTGATGTAATTTCAATGATGATACTCGACACAGTCCAAGTGGAAGTTATTTTCATTTCAGTAAAAAATTTTCATAAGATAATTTACGTATGATATAATAATAATAATAATAATAATATAATAAGATAATCATGTTTCAACTTCATATTAGTAAATTGAATAGAAATAAATCTAATAGAGGATTAATTTAAAAATAACTAATAGAATAGATTTGATACACTACAATATTCTAAGGAATAAACTTTCTGTATAGCATATGATTCCTCAATATAGCTTTGATTAATTATATTTAATGCAACAATCTCTACGTAGCCGTGAATAATATAATAATTCAAAAAATACATAAAATGAAAAATAAATTATGTTATACGGGATTCATGCATGAAGAATTATATCGGGTAGGCGTTTTTTTGTTTTACATCTGATGTCACTTCTGAGGTGTAATCCTTTATAAACTAGTGATTGTATGATGACTGCATTGCTGAAAAAAGCCTGGGACGGGCTGAAATGTCCACTGGAATTGGCAATGAAATAAAAGATGTGACAAAGTCACTGGTAAAGTGCTGGAGGGGAGATATGTTTTCCTGAGGCCATTAGCTTTAGTGAAATAAAGCCGTTAAGTTTCCTTCAGCATATTATTTGCTGAGAAGGGTTAAGTCGCCACTTGTAAAATGTATGTTTTTATAAGAACAACCATAGAGCGGGCGGGAGGTTGTTCTCCATATCTCCACCTGAAGGTGCGGTCTGGGGTCTAAATACAAGGTCTGCTGAGGCATTACTTGTTCAGTAGGTCTGGGGAGGCAAACTCCAGACATGTTTGTGTTGAGCTGACCTGAACCTTGTGGAGTAGCTAGACTCTGAGCAGGTGGACCCCTGCTAACACAAGGACTGTGTTTTGCGTGACCAATTTATTTTTTTGTTTTCCCGTTTTGCCCAAAGGGCTGTTTTATTTTCATTGACTCAATGTTGGTTTATGCCACATTCTAATAAACCAACAAGAGATATAAAGAAAGCGTACCTGTGTCTACCTCCGTGTGCAGCTGAGTGAGTGATCTAGTGAGCAATTATTCACTGAATACGTGAGTGTCGGGAATTACTTCCTTTCTGCATATTCTACTCCACGTGCACCACGCTAACGGAGTGCCGATCCACCATCCCTGTATGCAGGGTTCTAGTGATCTGCCTACCGTCAGGAAATAGTCTAAGTATGGAATTATTATGGTGTTCTGTTCACAAAGATTCGCTGTCATCTCCACTATGATCTTTGTAAATACTCTCGGAGCCATGGACAGACCAAAAGGCCGGGGCCCTGAACTGAAAATGTCTGATTCTCTAGTTTATGGATAAGGCCACTCTCAGGAATTTTTCAGCTTCTGCATGGATTGAAACATGGTAGTATGCATCTTTTCTCATTAAGACATACCACAGAAGAGTCCGCATAATCACGCAGCTAATACACCACCACAATGGGGAGACTCATGGACGATTAACGAGAGGGCATCGCAAAAACAACTGAGAAAAATGACCAAGGAAAAAATAGCGACATAAAGCCCATAAACATTAGTTAGATGTAAAAAAATATATAAATCTTTATTGAATATATCTTAGTTAAAAGTCAATTAGATTACATAAGGAGTAGTAAACACCAATGACCATGTACAGAAAAGAGAACGGACATATCACACAGCCAGCCCTTATGGCCCGACAATATTATCGATGATTAAATAAATATGCTCAAATCCATAACACTGCTCTAATATTCCCATCCATCTAGGGTAGTTTATAAGTCATGATTCCGTATGAAGATAAAATATATAGCTACCTTGGGTACAGGAAGCCAGGAGCGTACCAACGGCTGGGTGGTGAACATCCACCCCAACGCGCGTTTCGGTGAACCTTCGTCAGGGGTTATGTGTCAGTGTCAATGTGATCCCTTTTAAATGTGCCCGCGCCAATCACCACGTGTGTAAAAAACCGGATGTCCATAGTCTGATTGATAGGTTTGTGGACCTTTGATGACGCATACCGCGTCATGATAGGCGGGGCGGCGTCGGCATCACATGGTACCCGTGTCACAGTCAGCTTACTGCGGCGCAGGTCCTCACGATGTAGCAACCTAGAAACAGAAGTTTTACAGCTGATTGTTTTGACTTCATCTTGAAGGGTCGATATACCAGAAATCTGTTCAGACCTGTGAGGTTCTGAGACTTTCTATCATGGTTTTTTCATGTTGTGCTTAGATCTTGTTTTTTCCCTGCAGCCATCTTGCTTTCTGTTTTGTGCATCCATTTTGCCCTCAGTTGTAATGGAGTCTTCAGCCTCTATGTCTCCACCCTGTTTTTCTGCCATTTGCACTTAAGCAGCCTCAGCTGTTAGTTCAGTGCTTCTGAATCCTGTCTGCAGCCAGTCTGTAACATTGCTTCCTGAAGCCTCTGGACTAAGCTCTTCAAGTCAGCTTCACTCTCTGAGGAATCCTCATAGTTTACCTGCCTGTCTGAAGTTCCCATTTATGGATCTGAGTCTTCTTACCTGCTGGATCACTGGACTACTGCTTTACTCAAAGGACTTCTCAGCACCCGTAAGAGAGACTTTGCTTATTGCTTAAAGACTGTCTTTTGTTGTTGTGCCTTTTGCAACTCCGGGGAATCCGGGGTTAATCCAGTTACACCAGGAGGTGTTCCCTTTTGCTCAGAGACTTGTATATTACTGTGCATCTGCTTGTATGACGTAATACAAGAATATTACTTTATCAAGACCTGTGTTTCTTGTACTTCCTTGCACTCATGCCAAGACTCCATATACACTGAATTCTACACTTTACAAGATTCAGAAGCCACAAGATGGAGTCAGCTGGGTCTGGGAGTATTGATGCCCGCATTAAGAAATTGTATGAGGTGACTAACTCAATCCTCACTGATTTGCAGACTTTAAAGGCGAACTTTGCAGGTCTGCAGGATCGTAGCGATCACAGCCTACAGGTGCTTGGTCAAAATTTTCGAGATTTCTGCACCCGGACAGAAGCTTTGGAGGAGTTAGTTCGTGCACCAGTTCCTACCCCGGTATTGGGCCTCCCCAAGTTACCACCTTTTCGCTTTGGCGGAGAACGAGAAAAATTCAGGGGATTCCTCAATCAATGCAAACTGTTTTTTGCCACCCAGGCATCACAATACCCTACTGACCGATCTAAGGTACTAACAATAATCATGCTTCTCACTGACAAGGCCCTAGCATGGGCGAACCCTTTGATTGAGACTAATGATGCATGTCTGGACGATCTAAATACTTTCATATTGGCCCTGGGGCAAATGTTTGATGATCCCAATCGCAGTGCTACAGCAGAAGCTGCCATGCTAACCTTGCGTCAAGGTAAACGCTCAGTAGCAGAATATGCGCTGGATTTTAGGAGATGGGCCCTCGACACTACTTGGAATAGCTCCGCCAAGAAATCCATTTTCCAGAAGGGGTTGTCTTCTGAAGTTAAAGATGAGCTCGCCCGTGCTGACCCTCCCACTGCTTTGGGAGATTTCATCAATTTCTGCATCCGGATCGATGCCCGGCTTACAGAACGTAGACAGGAGAGATGGTCGGCAATTAATCGTGTTAACAGATACCTTCCTCCCTCTCCAACTAGAGACTTTGTTCCTCGGACTCCTCGAGAAGCTGAACCTGAACCCATGCAAGTGGACTCTCTACAGAAACGGGTCAGTGACGCACGTAAGGAGCATCGGTTGAAGGAGAATCTATGTTTCTACTGCGGTAAGTCTGGGCATTTCATTATAAACTGTCCCAGCCATTCCCGTAAGGCCACTGCTGCAGTTATACACTGTGAATGCTGTGAAAAGGGGTCTGTGATGGCAGCTCGGGAACTCTTGTCTGACCCGGCTGCACCTATAGATATTGACTATTCAGACTTAAACTCTGTCACATCTGAGCCTGATTCACATATCAATGCTGCAATTTTTCCGGTTTCCTCTGCTGTGTCTCGTCCGAACTGCAACAAGAACAGTTCTCATTGTCTTCTTTCTATTAAACTCTGGATTAATGCTGTTTGGGTGTCCACTTCAGCTATGATTGATTCTGGAGCTAGCGGCAATTTTATGGACATTTCCTTTGCCCAAAGACACGGAATACGTTCTGTGAAGAGGACAACCCCTGTACAGATGGAGACAGTGGATGGCTCTCTGTTAAGTTCAGGACCCGTGGATCAGGAGACGGTACCCGTCAAGGTTTTCATGGGGAAAGGTCATCTAGAGAGACTGTCGTTTATGCTCATCACTTCTCCACATTTCCCCATTATTTTAGGATTACCTTGGTTGCAGATTCAGAACCCTACAATAAATTGGGAAACCAAGGAGCTGCATTTCCCGGAGAAGAAGACAATTCCCGGGGTTATGATTTGCTCCACTCCGGTAATTTCCACACCATCAGTCTTCAAACTGCTGCCCATGTATAGTGAGTATGCTGACATCTGTGATAAGAAGAATGCTGACCAGCTTCCTCCCCACCGTCCCTATGACTGCCCAATTGAACTATTACCAGGTGCAGCAATACCCTTTGGTAATATTTACCCTCTGGCAGGCCCAGAACTAAAGGCGCTGAAAGACTATATCGATGAAAATCTAGCTAAAGGCTTTATACGTCCCTCTTCTTCCCCTGCAGGTGCACCCATCTTTTTTGTAAAGAAAAAGGACGGATCTCTTAGACCCTGTATAGATTATCGGGAGCTTAATAAGGTCACCATCAGGAATCGCTACCCACTACCCTTGATCCCCGAATTGTTGGAGAGGGTACGACAGGCTAAGATTTTTACTAAATTAGATCTTCGTGGGGCCTACAATCTGGTCCGCACTAGGCCAGGTGATGAGTGGAAGACAGCTTTCAGGTCACGTTACGGACATTTTGAATATCAAGTCATGCCGTTCGGCTTATGCAATGCGCCAGCAACATTTCAACATTTAGCCAATGACATCTTCAGGGATCTTTTGGATACATTTGTGGTGATTTATTTGGACGATATTTTAATTTTCTCTAATTCCATAGATGAACATCATGAACATGTGAGGACGGTCTTGGGACGTCTAAGAATGCACCGCCTCTATATCAAGCCTGAGAAATGCGAGTTTCATGTAACTAAGATCCAGTTTTTGGGGTACGTAATTCCTTCACAGGGAATAACCATGGAAGTGAGGAAGACTCAGGCTATTCAGGACTGGCCAGTGTCCAGGAATGTGAAAGAGGTTCAGCGCTTCATCGGGTTTGCAAATTTTTACAGGCGTTTTATCAGGAACTTTTCTGAAATAGTGTCACCCATCACACAGCTGACCCGTAAGAAGTCTACCTTTGCCTGGACCTCTCAAGCCCAAGAAGCGTTCTCCCGTCTTAAGACCAGATTCACGACGGCACCCATCTTGGTGCATCCAGATCCTGAACTCGCTTTCATAATAGAGGTGGATGCTTCGGACTGTGCCATTGGAGCTTTACTCTCCCAAAGGATAGGTGAGAACAGTATTTTACATCCTTGTGCTTTCTTTTCTCAGCGATTGTCGTCAGCAGAAAAGAACTATGACGTAGGGAACAGAGAACTGCTGGCCATTATTGCCGCCTTCAAGGAATGGAGACATCATCTTCAAGGAGCATCTCAGCAGATAGTTGTACTGACGGACCACCGCAATCTGGAATTCATTAGGTCGGCCAAGTGCCTGACCCCTCGTCAGGCCCGCTGGAGTCTTTTTCTAAATCAATTTAATTTCGTAATTTCCTATAGGCCTGGTTCCCGCAATGGAAAGGCCGATGCATTATCTAGGATACACTCAATTGAGACCACTCCAATCATGACACCTAAGACCATTCTTCCTGATTCCAAGGTCCTGGGGGTGATCCATAATCAAGATTTATTAAACGACATTAAGGAAGCTTATCAACTGGATTCCTTGTTAGAACAACCTTCTAACGAGGTAAGTCTGACTTATAAGAATGGTGTGTGGATGCAGGGACAACGCTTGTATATACCTGAGACTGTCAGATTGAGAGTACTGCATTTAGTTCATGACTCTAAGATGGCGGGTCACAGAGGAAGTCTAAAGACTCAGGAGTTTCTATCCCGTTTCTTTTGGTGGCCCACCTACAGGAAGGATGTCCTAAATTATGTTGCTTCTTGTGAAGTCTGCGCCAGATTCAAGACACCACGTTCCTCACCTACAGGTCTTTTGCAGCCCTTGCCCATCCCATCCCGTTCTTGGGGCTCAATTTCTATGGATTTCATTGTGGAGTTGCCAAACTCTCAGGGGAAAAACTCCATTTTGGTGGTGGTGGATCGTTTGACAAAGGCAGCTCACTTTATTGCTTGTACCGGTTTACCTTCTGCCAAACAGACATCAGACTTAATCGTTCAAAATGTGTTTCGCCTACATGGAGTACCAGATGAAGTCATTTCTGATCGGGGGGTGCAATTCACTTCAAAATTTTGGCAGAGTTTCTGCGCTGCTTTAGACATTAAAGTTAATCTCTCTTCTGCATTTCACCCCCAGACAAATGGACAAACTGAACGCACCAATCAGACCCTGGAGCAATATCTCCGCTGCTTTATTTGCCATCTGCAGGATGATTGGGTGGATCTTCTCCCATTGGCTGAGTTTTCATATAATAACTCACAGAGCGCTTCCACAAAGCAATCTCCATTTTTTGCCAATTTAGGCTATCATCCTAACATTCTTCCTCGGTTTCCCATAGATACGCCTCTACCAGCTGTGGCCGACAGAATTTATTCCCTGCAACAAAATCTGGAGGTGTTAAAGGAGAATCTGGAATCAGCTCGGGAAAGGTATAAAAAAGCAGCCGATAAATTTCGAAAGCCAGCACCAGACTTCAAGGTAGGAGATTTAGTCTGGTTGTCAACCAAGAATTTGAACTTAAGAATTCCATCATCTAAACTTGGACAAAAGTACGTGGGTCCTTATAAGATTAACAAGATTATAAGTGCAGTGGCTTATCGTCTTCAACTTCCTAAATCTATGAGAATTCACCCAGTGTTTCACGTGTCTTTACTTAAGGCAGCAGTTCCTAATATGTTTCTTGGACGGTCTCCTTCCCCTCCTGATCCAGTGTTGATTGATGGACAGGAAGAATTTGTGGTGGAAAAGATTCTGGACTCTAGGCTGCACAGAAATCGTCTCCAATACTTGATCAAATGGCAGGGCTACTCAGTGGAAGATAACTCTTGGGAACCAGTTGACAACATCAATGCCCCCCGTTTACTCCGCCAGTTCCATCAGAGGTACCCAGACAAACCTGGTTCGGAGCCGTCCGGAGGCCGTCCTCAAGGGGGGAGTAATGTGAGGTTCTGAGACTTTCTATCATGGTTTTTTCATGTTGTGCTTAGATCTTGTTTTTTCCCTGCAGCCATCTTGCTTTCTGTTTTGTGCATCCATTTTGCCCTCAGTTGTAATGGAGTCTTCAGCCTCTATGTCTCCACCCTGTTTTTCTGCCATTTGCACTTAAGCAGCCTCAGCTGTTAGTTCAGTGCTTCTGAATCCTGTCTGCAGCCAGTCTGTAACATTGCTTCCTGAAGCCTCTGGACTAAGCTCTTCAAGTCAGCTTCACTCTCTGAGGAATCCTCATAGTTTACCTGCCTGTCTGAAGTTCCCATTTATGGATCTGAGTCTTCTTACCTGCTGGATCACTGGACTACTGCTTTACTCAAAGGACTTCTCAGCACCCGTAAGAGAGACTTTGCTTATTGCTTAAAGACTGTCTTTTGTTGTTGTGCCTTTTGCAACTCCGGGGAATCCGGGGTTAATCCAGTTACACCAGGAGGTGTTCCCTTTTGCTCAGAGACTTGTATATTACTGTGCATCTGCTTGTATGACGTAATACAAGAATATTACTTTATCAAGACCTGTGTTTCTTGTACTTCCTTGCACTCATTCCAAGACTCCATATACACTGAATTCTACACTTTACAAGACCTCTCAAATTTACTATAGTTCTGAAAGTGCCATCCAGATTCTTTATCAAGAAAAGGGGGGAATATAATCCCTTTCCTTATTCTTCTATGGGTACCTCCAAGAGGACCAAAAACGCTGCCTCCAGGACTAACTATTGCTTTGAAGACCTTCGGAGAGGTGTCACCATGAAGGTTCGCAGGGGTGGAAGGATAGTCTGGAATTCCAATTTTAGGTCTGCTTCCACTATCCCTAGAATTCAGACATGGGATGAATTTTATTCGTACGCATGGAGGAAAAGGGAAAGCATTCCTCCTTCCGGGGGAATGACATCACTGGGAAGACTTCCTTCCCCCTGAAGGCGGCCCCCCAAACATGAAACCTTTTTTTTAGTCTTCTGACTTCCTATTTCCCTGATCCCTAGGAGGTCTTTTCCAGCTGTATCTTCTATTTCAAAAGGTACTCCTGTATTCTGGGATAGGCAAACTGGGGAATCCTTTCTTTTTATCTCCAGCTTTGTCCAAGATGTCATCCAAAACTTGACCAAAAAGAAAGCCCCATCACATGGGATTGAACACAGTTTGGTCTTTGACTGGACATCCCCAGGCCAACTTTTTACACATAGCGCCCTACGAGTGGCAATAAAGAGGCCCGCTAGCCTGGCTGCCAGCCTCACTGAGTCTTTTGAGGCATCTGCAATAAAAGCTGCTGCTCCCTGCATCAGCCAGGATCTTTTCCTTTGGGACATTATCCTTCGGTTGACCTTCTAGTTGTTGCAACCAGATAATCATAGATCTGGCTGTACAGGTCGTAGAGACCGCTGGCTTCAGGGCACCCACCGAGGACTCCCAGGTGTGTCTTAAGTAACCATCTGCCTTTCTATCCAGATGGTCTTTCAGAATACTCACATCCTCAAAAGGCAAGGTAGATTTTCTGGATGAATTGGCCACTGCTACGTCTATCTTTGGGATCTTATTCCATGAGTCTTGTTTTGGCATCTTCTCTTAGAAGATGATGGTAGTGAACCATTTCTCCTCATTTTTTTCTCTTAATGAGAGCCTGAATCTTTTCATTAATTATAAATATGCGCCTCTTTTTTTTGCTCTAATCCAGAAAACATGAACTCTTGTATGGATTTGGGGGTCTTAGGATCCGAGATGCCCATGGTAGCTCTCACAGCCTTAATCAACCTATCTGCGACTTTTATAGGAAAGCATGGCCTACCCCCTGTATCGCCATTAAAGAATGAAAAGGAACAAGAATCCGATCCACATTCACCTTCCGACTTTATAGATTCATCTAAATCAGGTGATAGTTTTTTGGACCCCTTCCTTCCCTTTCTATTCCTTTTTTTATGAATAAGGGTCTCAAGGGAATTCTTAACTTGTGCCCTGATCACGGATCTCAAATCCATGAAGTTAGTGGATTCTTCACATCTGGTTTTCTGTATACAATCTGCACAGAGTCTTTTCTGCCACAAGTCAGGTAACTTATCCCTACAAAGGGTTCACTCCTTATTCTTTTGTGCCACATTTCTTAAGCCGTTCCTAGTAATTAGAGACAAGAAAAAGGGACTTAATTACCATGGTGAAATTTCACAAAGATCAGTCAGCATTCTGGAGTTTAATAAGGGTACCAGATTCAGAGGCTGGATCAAATCACACCATTATTCATGGTTGGTGGTACTGTCACTTCTGCAACTCATGAGACTGCCATTGCTGTGTGAACTCTGATCCTGGCACTGCCGTTCCTCCATATCACGTGGGGAAGGAGAGCCAGAGCAAACCCACTCTTTTGGCAGTCAGGCGTGATTTTAAAAGAGGGACCAGCCACAGCAACTCCCCCACCCCCTTGTGCATGCCTTCTCCAGACCCCCTGGAAGTGAAATCCAACACTTCAGGTCAGAAGTCTCCGGCATGCTCTTCATCAGGGCGCACCAATCCCAGGGCGTCCTGCACATGCGCAAGCCTGGGACATTGTTGGAGCCAGCAGGCTTCAAATAGGACTTCGGTGCTCGCATCTACATGAGCCCTCAAGTGACCAGCGGTGGCGCTTCCAGGACCCGACACCGGCACTATAGCCAAGGAGCCTTTCTTCCAGGCAAGGCCTGGGTAAGTTTCTCCTTTAACTTTCCTCTCCTGATTCTTCAGCTTCAGGTTCCCTCATGGACAGGAAACCAAAATGATGCGGGGTAGAGGTGCAGCCCTCTTATTCAGTACGCTTAGTGTCCTTATTGGGTGAATTCCCTCTCTCGTGTGGCGCTGGTCATGGGGGAAAGGAAAATTTTAGAAATTGTTCTGGTATTCAGTGAGATTAATGACAATCTTACTTATCAAAGGGGTGTACTCATTATTCTGAGCAATTTTATTAAAAATTTTAAAACACACAGTGTACATGATTACAGTTTCTTTCCTGTATGACTTCTCTCATGTCTAACAAGATACGATTTCTTTACAAAAGATTTCCCACATAGTGAACATGAATACGGCTTCTCCCCAGTGTGACTTCTCTCGTGCATCACAAGACTTAATTTACCTGTGAAGGCCTTCCCACATTCCAAACATGAAAATGGCTTTTCTCCTGTGTGAATTTTCTGATGTTTAATAAGAGTCCCTTTATCTATAAAGCATTTCCCACATTCCAAACATGAAAATGGCTTTTCTCCTGTGTGAATTCTCTCATGTCTAACACATTTTGATTTCTCTGTAAAGCATTTCCCACATTCTGAACAGGAATATGGCTTCTCTCCTGTGTGAGTTTTCTGATGTCTAATAAGAGTCTTTTTATCAATAAAGCATTTCCCACATACTGAACATGAAAATGGCTTCTCTCCTGTGTGAATTCTCTGATGTATAATAAATCTTGATTTAGCTGGAAAGCATTTCCCACATTCTGAACATGAATACGGCTTCTCTCCTGTGTGAGTTTTCTGATGTCTAATAAGAGTCTTTTTATCAATAAAGCATTTCCCACATACTGAACATGAAAATGGTTTTTCTCCTGTGTGAATTCTCTGATGTATAATAAATCTTGATTTAGTTGGAAAGCATTTCCCACATTCTGAACATGAATACAGCTTCTCCCCAGTGTGAATTCTCTCGTGCATCACAAGACTTAATTTACTTGTGAAGGCCTTCCCACATTCCGAACATGAAAATGGCTTTTCTCCTATGTGAATTCTCTCATGTATAACACATTTTGATTTATATGTAAAGCATTTCCCACACTCTGAACAGGAATATGGCTTCTCTCCTGTGTGAGTTTTCTGATGTCTAATAAGAGTCCTTTTATCTGTAAAGCATTTCCCACATACTGAACACGAAAATGGTTTTTCTCCTGTGTGAATTCTCTGATGTATAATAAATCTTGATTTATATGTAAAGCATTTCCCACATTCTGAACATGAATACAGCTTCTCCAAAGTGTGACTTCTCTTGTGCATCACAAGACTTAATTTACCTATGAAGACCTTCCCACATTTCGAACATGAAAATGGCTTTTCTCCTGTGTGAATTCTCTCATGTATAACACGTTTTGATTTATATGTAAAGCATTTCCCACATTCTGAACAGGAATATGGCTTCTCTCCTGTGTGAGTTTTCTGATGTCTAATAAGAGTCCCTTTATCTGTAAAGCATTTCCCACATACTGAACATGAAAATGGTTTTTCTCCTGTGTGAATTCTCTGATGTATAATAAATTTTGATTTATATGTAAAGCATTTCCCACATTCTGAACATGAATACGGCTTCTCTCCTGTGTGAATTCTCTGATGTTTAATAAGATTCCCTTTATCGGTAAAGCATTTCCCACATTCTGAACATGAATATGGCTTCTCTCCTGTGTGAATTCTCTGATGTTTAATAAGATTCCCTTTATCTGTAAAGCATTTCCCACATTCTGAACATGAATATGGCTTCTCTCCTGTGTGACTTCTCTGATGTATAACAAATTTTGTTTGATTTGTAAAGCATTTCCCACATTCTGAACAGGAGTATGGCTTTTCTCCTTTGTGTTTTCTTTGTGTCTGAGCTGAGCATTTAGTAAATTGCTTGTCACACTGAAATCTTGTATCCACTGTGTCACCTGGAATTGTGGTAACAATGTGAGATTGCTCAGGAGATGATTCCTCATGATCAGGAGGATTATAATAAGGTGAAGTGCTGTGAAGTCCAGGAGGTGCAGGAAGGGTGATGAGGTTTCCTCCATTAGAGTGCTTCCAGATATCTTCTTTTTTACAATTTAGTGATGAACCGTTATTCCCACAAGGATTTCCTGTAGGGATGAAAGATAGAAAAAAAATCACATCTAATCTACAACACAAAAGGGATTTCTATTCTAAAAGAATTTTCTGGATCTCACAATAAAGACCCTCGTCAGTGAAAGTACCGGTAATAAGGAAGACAACTACATGCCATAACATTAACACAATGACGGGTAAAGTGAATGACACTTATAATCTGGTGACATTGGCACAAGTCAGGGGTACCAGAGATTAGACAGCAAATAGACAGTTCTTAAAGGGAACCTGTCATCAGGATTTACCCCCTTAATGTACCACCAGTGCCATTTCACTCTCTCAAGCTTCCCATCATGCCCTCAGTGTAGAAAAGTGTCCACGCAATTAAAAATTGAGTTTTAATCTTACATTACCGTATGCAAATGAGATTGACTAATCAGAAAGGTGGACCTCATAAAGGTGGCCACCGTAATCATGTCCACAGTATGCCTAAGGACTAGTGTTGAGCAAGTATGTTCTATTAACCCTCTCGCTGAGTATGCTCGGGCCGAGCACCGAGTATTTATAGCTGCTCAGTGATAAGGTTGAATCCCTCCCATGTGCATGATTTGCGAATGTTTGACAGCTTTATTACATGTGAGGAATGTCTAGTTCTTACACATTCCTCACATGTAATAAAACTGTCAAACAGTTGCAAATCATGCACACGGGAGCGATTTAACATTATCACCGAGCAGCTGTAAATACTCGGAGCTCGGCCCGAGCACTCTCGGACAGAACATACTTGCTCAACCCTACTAAGGACATGATACGAACCCTTAGAAGAATGAAATAGCACCGAAATCATATTACAGGGTTAAATCCTAATTACCGGACCCAGGGGAGTCCTTCTCCCAATGTCTGAGAAGAAAAATCTACAGTGGTAGAAAGTGGAACGATTCCAGCATGTGAGCAACCTGTAGTGCAAATGGGCCTCCATGTCCCCTCTGGAGCCTCCATATTCCATTAACCACCCTACACCACGGATCCTTCTTATCTCCTGGAGCCTCCCTACACCATGGATCCTCCTTACCCCCTGGAGCCTCCCAACACCACGGATCCTTCTTATCCCCTGGAGCCTCCCTACACCACGGATCCTCCTTATCCCCTGGAGCCTCCCTACACCACGGATCCTCCTTACCCCCTGGAGCCTCCCTACACCACGGATCCTCCTTACCCCCTGGAGCCTCCCTACACCACGGATCCTCCTTATCCCCTGGAGCCTCCCTACACCACGGAGCCTCCTTATCCCCTGGAGCCTCCCTACACCACGGATCCTCCTTACCCCCTGGAGCCTCCCTACACCATGGATCCTCCTTATCCCCTGGAGCCTCCCTACTCCACGGAGCCTCCTTATTCCCTGGAGCCTCCCTACACCACGGATCCTCATCATCCCCTGGAGCCTCCTTACACCACAGAGCCTCCTTATCCCCTGGAGCCTCCCTATACCACAGAGCCTGCTTATCCCCTGGAGCCTCCCTACACCATGGATCCTCCTTATCCCCTGGAGCCTCCCTACACCATGGATCATCCTTATCCCCTGGAGCCTCCCTACACCACAGAGCCTGCATATCCCCTGGAGCCTCCCTACACCACAGAGCCTGCTTATCCCCTGGAGCCTCCCTACACCACTGAGCCTGCTTATCCCCTGGAGCCTCCCTACACCACAGAGCCTCCTTATCCCCTGGAACCTCCCTACACCACAGAGCCTGCTTATCCCCTGGAGCCTCCCTACACCACTGAGCCTGCTTATCCCCTGGAGCCTCCCTACACCACAGAGGCTCCTTATCCCCTGGAACCTCCCTACACCACAGAGCCTGCTTATCCCCTGGAGCCTCCCTACACCACAGAGCCTGCTTATCCCCTGGAGCCTCCCTACACCACGGATCCTCCTTACTCCCTGGAGCCTCCCTACACCATGGATCCTCCTTATCCCCTGGAGCCTCCCTACACCACGGATCCTCCATATCCCCTGGAGCCTCCCTACACCATGGATTATCCTTATCCCCTGGAGCCTCCCTACACCACAGAGCCTGCTTATCCCCTGGAGCCTCCCTACACCACGGATCCTCCTTATTCCCTGGAGCCTCCCTACACCATGGATCCTCCTTATCCCCTGGAGCCTCCCTACACCATGGATCCTCCTTATCCCCTGGAGCCTCCCTACACCACAGAGCCTCCTTATCTCCTGGAGCCTCCCTACACCACAGAGCCTCCTTATCCCCTGGAGCCTCCCTACACCACGGATCCTCCTTATCCCCTGGAGCCTCCCTACATTACTTGGTCTTTATGCAGCTGAACCTACTGGACATGTGATACATCCGCCCCTGCCCAAAACACTAAATATATGTCCTTAAAAATGATGTTTAAAGGGAAACTGTCCGTTCCCTGTGCCCCCAGAACCCGCAGCAGCTGTGTATGCAGATATAAACTCTCCGCCTAACATCTCTATTACATTAAACACACAAACAGATCTATAGAAAAAGTATTGTATTTCTAAAGTTTATGATATGTAAATGAGGCCTTTGACTTGTCGATGAGGCGTTCGTGACCCCAGAGTAGTCGCCCCACTTAGCATGTCATCACGGCTTTGGGGTCTTGAGAACATGACAAACCTACCGCATGCGCGCGGCTTCTCCTCCTCACTGCATTGAGCCTCTGACGCCGGGTGTACGCGTCCCATTACTGAGATAGGAGAGGACAGTCACTACTGGTCAGAGTCCATGTAGATGGGAGGAGCTCGGCCTCTAGCCCCGCCCTCCTCTCCCCTCCCCCTACACAGAATCTTATCAGGAGCGGCCGTCACCTCCGATCTCAGTGATGGAACAATGTTTCCTAACTGAATAGAGATTTTTCCCCGGAACTGAGAATCCTGAGACGGAAGAAGAAATACGCAGATTTCTGTGGAGACTCCGGGGAGAAAGTCTCCTATTTCCATCTCGTCTATTCTTACAATTCATGAAGTTTATTCCTCTTATTCTTGTGTAATAAAGACTGATCAGGACGTTGTGTATATTATATGGGAACAATGAGGAATACTGTCACCATGTAACAATACATCGCTTATGGTTTATGGCCGCCAGGATTTGGTAACACAAAAATGTCTGAAAAGAAACAAAGTATTTATTGTAGAAAAGTCCTAAAAGAAAATGAAATAAATATATTGTTATTGGCTTGGATCAGTTGTATTACCGCAGTTACAGCGACCCTCCACCCCGGGACTGAACACTACACATTTCCCTGTACAGTCCCCTATGGGGTCCTCTGCCCTCCGCTGCCCCCTCAGATCGGTGGTCCCTTCCCCCGGCTTCCAGGACGGCCAGTGCAGTGGTATGGGGAGGGCAGTAATACGTCTACCCCACCCTCCCCTGCCTTTCCTGTGCTGTGACCTATGGGGCAGCGCCACATCCTATTAATCTCCCAGCAGTCTGCGGGGCGTCACCAGTTACAGATGTATTCTGCACCTGGGTTCATTGCTCCTGTTTGTCTTTGGTAACCTTGTCTGGCTTCCATAATACCCCGGGATGACTTAGGCCTCCATCTACAGGACCATTGTTACTCGGCTTCCTGATTCTGACCTCGTCCCGCTTCTTGATTGTCTAGTACCTGCCATCTTTGGGTCAGATCTTACATGTCGGCCTTCTTCTGCCAGCTCGCTCTACCAGCCAGCACTACTATGTGGAGCAGCCCCGGTGTCTGTGCTGTAAGTCCAGATCACTGTACAGTGGTGAAAAGATGGAAGCCGGGAAACCTCTGGGACCGGCTGTATGGAGACTGTGTGTAAGCGCCTTATTATTAGGAACTGCCAGGTTTCCTCCATCGGTTCACCGTTACAGGAGGCAAATGGAGGACACAAGGAAGGGAGTCTATATATGATAACCGTATAGTCACTTCTCAGTCTCAGGGTGGACGGTCGTTTTATCACTCAACTTGTGCAGCTCATGAGAGAAAAATTCTAAAAAATAACAGCAGAATAAAGATGATAAAGTAACAAGATGAGAAATACAACTCATCCCCCACAAAAAAGCTCCTCATACAGCGAGGTCAGTAATGAGAAATAAACCATCAAGAATGGAAGAAACAATCCAACAGAGGCCGGACAGACATCTGTCTGAGATGGTGAGTCCTGCATTGAGCAGGGGGCTGGATACGGGGACCCTGGAGGTGGTCCCCTCCAACCAGAACATTCTACGATTGTAAGTTGTTTGGTCATTTTATCTGTAAATCATTTCCCCCATTATCGGCCTTACAGATACATTATTTTATAGATTTTTTTACTTTCTCGTCCTCTCATTTCCGGAGTCATAATGTTATTGGTCACTAAGCTGTGCAGTTCTCCTGCTATTCACCCTATAAATGTAAGGAAATACTGACAACTGGGCGTTACCATTGTTCCCCTACATTGTCCAATCAGCGCTGAGTGTGAGAAGTGTGGGGACACATGTATGGAGAACGGTGACACCCGGTTATCATGTCATTCATAAATGTCGGAGGAACGGCCGGGAATCTGAGCAGCAGTTTCTTTCTTTGGTAACAATTCTTGTCGGAAAAAGAATTTCATCCAATTTATTGGTAAAAAAAAAAAAACTTAAAACTTTCGGAACCTGGATGAGGACGTCTTCTTACCTTCTTTTGGTAATTTATGTATTTTACTGTTGGAAAGAGAATTATTTATTCACGTTAGAGGCTCAGATGGGGGGACGATTCCTAGACGACATCTTGTTTGTCTGTAGAGACCGAGAGTGAAGATTCTTCTAAAGGGACGTTCCCAAAATCACAATGTGCTCTTATAATAAAGTACACCCTGGTTATTGTGAATATAACCCCTGTATAACATCTGGCCTGTCCAGCACATATCACCCCCTGAGTGTGCCCCCCAGGATCTATATACCCAGCAGTTGTCATTGTAACCAATACATACCGAGGAGCCACATGTTATACACTGGGGGGTGGGACAGGGCTGGATATTATACACCGGGGGGACAACAGGGCCTGAAGGAGAAGCCAGAATGCAGTGATTAATGCGTGTGGCCCAATACTATTCTCCATATAGTGAATCTCTCCATATTACAAGATTCACCATAAATGAGACGCTGACAGGGGATATAATCCGTGCATGGTGAAGGGCGCCCCCTCTGGGTAGTATTTAGTCTCCATGTTTATATGTTGATTGAACCAGGTCTCAAAAACCAACATGATGTAAGATAACGACAACTCTAGATGCGGCCATCGCAGCTGTTTGTAGATACGAGCTCCTAATCCCTTTTGTGATGAAGCAATTCTCCACCCGGCACAGAGGACTAAACATCTGTCATGTACTGTCACCTACCTGGTGTCCTCCGCTTGTCTCCGACTGAGACCGGTGTTCTGGTCCTCCTACATCCAAGATGGCCTCCATAGTGGCAGAGGGACGACAGCCGTATGTCTGACCCACACCTCCATAGCACGGCACTTACTGACTTACCATAGGGGTCTTCATGCCACTGGGCGGCCGGCCTGGATGAGGAGGGACCAGAACGCCGGCCTCAGTGTAGGAGGCAGTGGGAGGCAAACAGAGGCGACAGGTAGGACGACACTACATGTGTCATGTGCCGTCACTCGTCAGCACCAGGCAGAGGCTGCTACATCACCGAGATCCATAGGAAGGGGAGATTCATAACCTGGAACACAAGCTCAGTCATTTATATGGCAGCACGGACTTGTGGAAGAAAAATATGGACGTAAAGGATGGAAAGAATATTATAGAAGGTGAAGGAAAACTAACTATGTGCTTCCAAAATCATTAAGAAGAGGTGTGAAGGCGGCCCCGTTATTCATCGGTGCACAGCCGGACTCTACAGGAGCAGCCGCGCCATCACCGGACGCTTCTGCTGTGATGAGGACAGCGGATAAAGCTTCACTGCACTGGAGACTCCACACGATATCACATGCCGGTCATCATCATCATCACACACCAGTCATCATCATCATCACACGCCGGTCATCATCATCATCACACGCCGGTCATTATTACATACCTGTGAAAACATGTACCGGAATCTCCTCCTTCCCGTCACTCACACACGGCTGATCCCTCCTCGTTATCGCTTCTTCTTCTGTCTCATCCTTCACTTTATTCTTAGTTGGATCTTCCTCCTGATATATCAGATGTAACAATCAGCACAATACAAGAAACCACCTAAATCTGTGACATCTATGACCTGGATCAGAAATGTCCCCCCATATACAGATCCGGTACAGGGCTCAGCTCCGTCTACCTGATGATCCTCCGGGATGTTGTGATTCTCCTCTGGACAGTCCTGGGGATACAGAGGACGGAGACATCTCTCTGGTGGATTTCTCCTCCTGAATCCATCTGTAGGAAACACACAGTAACGGAATAGATTGTGTCATGTGTGACAAAGTTACTAGTAAAGTGATAGAGGGAAGATATATTTCACGGAGGCTATTATCTTCTGTGAATTGAAACCATGAAATTTGCTCCAACATGTTATTTGCTTAAAGAGGTTAAACTTCCATGTTAAAAGGGAGTGTTTTTTGTGAATGATCATTGTGAAGGGTGGGAGGTCATTCACCATATCTCCATCTCAGAGTGTGGTCTTTGGTTTAAATACAAGTCCTACTGAGGCATTCAGTGTTCAGTGTCTGGAGAAGCTAGCTCCAGAGAGGATCTTGTGTTTGTTTTTCCTGAACCATTTGGAGTTGCTGAACTCTCAGAAGGTGGATCCCTGCTATCACAAAGACTGTGCTTTTGTGTTACCATTTTGCTTTGTTTTCCTGTTTTGGCCAAAGGGCCGTGATTTCTTTTATGGACTCAGTGTTGGTTTATGCTGCATTTTAATAAACCAACGAGAAGTTTTTAAAGAAACAGTGTACCTGTGTCCGTGTGAGCGATCTACCACACATGTTATGATGAAATTATGGGAGTAGTAGTAGGTGACCACAGAACAGACATGACAGTCTCCCTCCTCACCCTGCTGATCGGCCCATATTGCGGTCGCCTCTTGTGGTCCATGTATAACCTCAACCTTAATATCAACCAGATCGTCACCCTAAAAATAAAAATGTAAGATGAGCTCAGGTCCCATCACTTCATGGTCAGATGTTGTGGGGGTTCAGTGTCATCTACCTGATGATCCTCTAGGATGTTGTGATTCTCCTCCGGACAGTCCTGGGGATGCAGAGGACGGGGACATCTCTCTGGTGGATTTCTCCTCCTGGATCCATCTGTGGAGACACAGAGACTGAATACATGACCTGCTGTGTATCTGTCTATATATGAGATCCGTCTCTCAGAACCGGTAATTCTATGTTTATGTATCAGGGAATAAATTACATTGTTGTGGTCCTCACCACCGGTACAGAGGTCCCAGCACATTGTGGGCCTCAAGTATGAAGTGATAATCAGCGAGGCCAAAGCCTAATGCTCTCTGCTCTGCACTCAGAGGATGAGGACCCTGAGGAGAGGGACAGAGAAGACCCTCGTCAGTCAGATGGAGGAGCCGTACTAAGAAACACAACTTCTCCAAGTTTCGTCTCCAGGGATGGAACCACAGAGGAGCTGGAGCAAGCTCCACATTTCCATCCATCGGTTTCTTCTCTCCTAATTCACTGTATGGAGATTGGGGGAAGGACAGTGACCATTTACCAGTGATTGTATTTTGAGATCTCATGATGTCACCATGAGGACACGGCCTCCCTCCTGGACAGGATCCTCTGGGATCACTCTAAGAGGAGAGAACCTTCCGTTCTATTAAAAGATGAGTTACCGCTTTCTTATTCTTCTTTAAATAGAGATAAATCTCCACATCCGCCTCCATAAAAACACTAAAATAGGCAGCAAGTGCGCGGAAAGTTCTGCGTTTGTCTCTGAAGGAGGAAAAAAGGGCACATGTACGGCTGACGGATGAAGTCACAGCGCCCGGAAGGACGGTGTTGTGGGGAGCACCCGGTACGCAGCGGTTAGTACCTATCAATGTGTAGAAAGGACAACTAGAGAGCAGGCACCGGGGTCATGGGCGCTTACTGATGCACACGGGGAGCCAAGGAGAGATTGTCTGGTCCGATGCCACAGAAAAGCTCCATAATACATATTCTTCTGACAAACATCCCTTTAACCCCGTCACTCTCGTGTCTGTTTTCACCTTCCTGACCGGGCCAATTTTTTACAATTCTGACCAGTGTCACTTTATGGAGGTAATAACTCTGGAGCTTCAACGGATCCCGCTGATTCTGAAACTGTTTTTTCGTGACACATTGTGCTTCATGTTAGTGGTAAATTTAGGATTTGGCTTTTTTTTTGCGTTTATTTATGAAAATATCGAAAATTTTACAAAAAAAATGTTGGACTTTTAATTTTTATGCCTTTAAACCAGATATGTATTAACTATTTTGTATGGTATAACTAACATTTACCACATGTCTACTTCACATCAGATTTATTTTTTTTGCTAAAAGTTTAATCAGCAATTTCTTATTTTTCAAACAAAATTTACAAAACCAATTTTAAGTTTCCTCCTTTCTCCCCTTTTGCATTTTAAGTCTGCAGTCCTGCTCCCCAATACTTATATCTACGGCCAGTTTGACGTCAATCAGCCGTTACTAACATGTCGCATTTAAGGGATCGCACTCATCGGGTGAAATAAAATTGGTCGGATCTTCCTGAACAGTAGGATGATTGTCTTGCGAGTACGATGCGACTTCTCTCACCTGTCTCGCATCTGTATGACATCCGCATCAAACGCGTTTATAACATCAGCTTTTACAGACGGTCATTCTCTGACATTTCAGGCTAATTTTCTAACTAATAAAACATTTTTTTTATAGATGTAGAAAGATAGAAATGAGTCAGTGAGATATATCGTCAGTGCAGGGCGTGTGGAGCTGCTGTACATGGATTTAGCTAATAATTAAAGAATTTAAAGTAAAAAAAGCAAAGGGGGAAAGAGGACAGCTGATGCTTATAGTCTGGGAAGCGGGTAATAAACATTAATATACATAGATCTTCCCAGGGGATTAATATTAACATCTGCGTAGCCTTTACTGGTTATTAACAAGGGGTGACCCCCTCCCAAAATAATGATGTGGGGGCCCCTTCTATTTTTAATAACCAGAAAAGGCTAGGCAGACAGCTGCAGGCTGGTATTAATAGCCTAGGAAGGGGCCATGCATATTGTACCCCCTCCCAAACTAATAACATCAGCCTGCAGCCGCCCAAAAAATGGCGCATCCATTAGCCTCGGCTCTTCCCACTTTCCCTGGTGCGGTGGCAAATGGGGTAATAATATTGGGGTTGATGTCAGCTTTGTAATGTCAGCTGATCTCAAGCCCAAGGTTAGTAATGGAGAGGCGTCTACAAGACACCCACATTACTAACCTCCATCAGTTTAAGTAAAAAACACACACACAGAGCAAAGTCCTTTATTTGAACAAAACACTTCCCGACCCTTTTACCCATTTAATAATATCCAAAGAAAAAAAAACAAAAAACAAAGTCATCCTGAACTGTCGGCAGATAATCCATACTGATGATGTCCCGTGACGAACTCCAGCTCTGCTACATCTGTATGGTGTGTTGAGCGATGGCTCAGCACGCCAGCCAGGACACACTAGTCAGTGCAGCGAGCAGTGACGTCAGTAAGGTGAGCAGAGCTCATCGGCTATGAACTCCGGTGACCTTAGTCAGAGCAGCGCTAGACACTGCAGGAGCATTCTCACGCTACTGGCTTGCTGAGCGGTCACATCAAACAATCCAGATGTAGCACGGCTGGGGATTTTTGCTGGGACAGCATCACATAAGGATTATCTGCGGACAGGTGAGGATTATTTTGTATTTTAATTTGATCTTTATAAAGGGTAAAAGAGGGTCTCGAAGTGTTCATTTCAATTAAAGGACTTTGCTTTGTGTGTGTTTTTTTAACTAAACTTACGGGGTTAGTAATAGGGGTGCCTTATAGACACCTCTCCATTACTAACCCCTGGGCTCAATGTCGGCAAACATTACAAAGCTAACATCAACCCCAATAGTATTACCCCACTCGCCACCGCACCAGGGCAAGTGGAAAGAGCCGAGGCTAGGCGCCAGAAATGGTGCATCTTATGGATGCGCCAATTCTTGGGCAGCTGAGTGCTGGTGTTCTTGCACTGGGAGGGGGACAATATCCAATTCCCAGGCTATTAATATCAGCCTGCAGCTGTCTGTTTAGCCTTTGCTGGTTGGGTCCCTGGTTTCCTGCACTGCTGGTAACATTACCATTATGTCTATCTATTGTGTCCTATTGCACTTGGTCTGTTGATGCTTATTTGTATCACCTTTGCCCAGCATACTGACTGAACCTATCACTTTATATGTTTATTACTATATCCTTTATGTCTATGAGGTATAATGCTTACTTGTGATAGTGTTTCTCTAGTCAGAAACTTTTTCATTATAATGATATAAATAACTGATATTATATATTACTTATGTGATGTATGCTATGGACCTTTACGCATTAGTATACTCTCTAACATATAATTGGACCCATATTTCGTATTTACTTAATAGGATAATTTCACCTTTGGTCTGGGCCTTAGATGTAGCAGTGCAGTACACCAAGTGCTATATCCAGGTATACCACCATTGTTCTTCCTGAACTTGTACCTCACTTTTTGTATATATTGTATTTGTATATGAATATATATGGTGTTCCTCTATATGGTTTTTTTTTATTTGTTAATAATAAAGATATATTTTTAGGCCTTTGAAGAAAACGCTTCATCTCTTTAGTGACAGTAATTAACAGAGGCTGAAGTTACAGTTCTATCCAAAGGCTTAACCTTCTCCCCGACAATTGAGTTTGACGTTCATAGAACTTTATTAGATGTGAATAAGTTTGTGAGAACTTTCACTTTGCGTTGTCATTTCATGGTCAATGAACAGAATGAGAACATGGAGAACTCGTTACAAGAAGTTTCTCATGATAATGTTCCCAATAGAACTGGAACTTTTGATGAACGGGGTTCACTTCTTGATCATAAAACTCCAGCGATTCAACACAACAGACAGTTACTTTCAATCGTTTGTTGTAAAAAAAATCTCCATTACTATCCGGTCAAGTCTCGTCCACCGGTCTTGGATGTTTTCTAGGAAATGATTGAAGATGAACTACTTACATTAAAAAGGAACACAAAATTTCAAGGACAGAAATATCATAATCTAATGATATCAGAGCAAGAGCTCTGAAAGAACTTAACGAGAACTCTGACCTCCTCATAAGGAAAGCAAAGGACGATCCGCTGTTATATTGAATGTGGGACTTTATGAAAAATTCCATTGGGAAATCTGCAGACAAAATGTGACCGATGCTCTAAGGAAGGTGAAAGATTCTGAAAGAAGCCGCCGAGGACGAAGACTCAAGACTGATGAAGACGACAGCGGAGAAACCGCGACTCACAGATCAGAAGAGAAGAATCAGGGAATGAAAGCTGTGAGAAAATGTAGAGAAAACCAGAGCAAGTCTGGAGAAAAATCATCTATTATAGGACGAGGCCGAGAGACGTCATCACATCCCCCGGAGCCAACAAGAGTCTCCTCTCACCTGGTGATGTCAGAGGCCGGAGCTCCTCCATCATCACCTCCTGGTACCGATCCTGGTGTCCTTCTAGATACTCCCACTCCTCCATGGAGAGATAGACAGCGACGTCCTGACACCTTATAGGAACCTGACAACAACGACACCGCCATCACCCAGAATCCTCCAGTGCTGCCCTGTATAATGTCCCAGCAGTCACCTCTCCGCTCATCACCCAGAATCCTCCAGTGCTGTCCTGTATAATGTCCCAGCAGTCACCTCTCCGCTCATCACCCAGAATCCTCCAGTGCTGTCCTGTATAATGTCCCAGCAGTCACCTCCCCGCTCATCACCCAGAATCCTCCAGTGCTGTCCTGTATAATGTCCCAGCAGTCACCTCTCCAGTCATCACCCAGAATCCTCCAGTGCTGTCCTGTATAATGTCCCAGCAGTCACCTCTCCGCTCATCACCCAGAATCCTCCAGTGCCGTCCTGTATAATTTCCCAGCAGTCACCTCTCCGATCATCACCCAGAATCCTCCAGTGTTGTCCTGTATAATGTCCCAGCAGTCACCTCTCCAGTCATCACCCAGAATCCTCCAGTGCTGTCCTGTATAATGTCCCAGCAGTCACCTCTCCGCTCATCACCCAGAATCCTCCAGTGCCGTCCTGTATAATGTCCCAGCAGTCACCTTTCCGCTCATCACCCAGAATCCTCCAGTGCCGTCCTGTATAATGTCCCAGCAGTCACCTCTCCGGTCATCACCCAGAATACTCCAGTGCCGTCCTATATAATGTCCCAGCAGTCACCTCTCCGCTCATCACCCAGAATCCTCCAGTGCCGTCCTGTATAATGTCCCAGCAGTCACCTCTCCGGTCATCCCCCAGAATCCTCCAGTGCTGTCCTGTATAATGTCCCAGCAGTCACCTCTCCGGTCATCCCCCAGAATCCTCCAGTGCTGTCCTGTATAATGTCCCAGCAGTCACCTCTCCGGTCATCCCCCAGAATCCTCCAGTGCTGTCCTGTATAATGTCCCAGCAGTCATCTCTCCGGTCATCACCCAGAATCCTCCAGTGCTGCCCTGTATAATGTCCCAGCAGTCACCTCTCCGCTCATCCCCCAGTACTGTCCTGTATAATGTCCCAGCAGTCACCTCTCCGGTAATCACCCAGAATCCTCCAGTGCTGTCCTGTATAATGTCCCAGCAGTCACCTCTCCTGTCATCACCTAGAATCCTCCAGTGCTGTCCTGTATAATGTCCCAGCAGTCACCTCTCCGGTCATCCTCCAGAATCCTCCAGTGCCATCCTGTATAATGTCCCAGCAGTCACCTCTCCGGTCATCACCCAGAATCCTCCAGTGCCGTCCTGTATAATGTCCCAGCAGTAACCTCTCCGGTCATCCCCCAGAATCCTCCAGTGCTGTCCTGTATAATGTCCCAGCAGTCACCTCTCCGGTCATCACCCAGAATCCTCCAGTGCTGTCCTGTATAATGTCCCAGCAGTCACCTCTCCGGTCATCACCCAGAATCCTCCAGTGCTGTCCTGTATAATGTTCCAGCAGTCACCTCTCCGGTCATCACCCAGAATCCTCCAGTGCTGTCCTGTATAATGTCCCAGCAGTCACCTCTCCGCTCAGCAGCTCAATCATCTTGTTGCTGAGCTCTAGGATCTTCTTCTTCTTCCTCTCATGTATCGGGGGGTGCGGGGGAGGCTCTGTGATGGGGTCCGGGCTCCGCCCTCCTGACTCCTGGAGATGGATGATGGGAGTCACACCCTCCCCCGGTGTCTTCCTCACTATTGTGTAATCCTGTGTATGGAGAAAAGTGGTAAAACACAAAACCCCAGAGAGATAATGAAATAGTTGTGGCTTTCTAACCCAAAACCTAATTACAGGTTTCTATTAACACTTTTACCCACGAGACTGTTTTCACCTTTCTGATTAGGCCAATTTTTTCAATTCTTATTAGTTTGACTTTAATTTTGATCAAAATTACACAGTGACCCTATTTGGGCCATGTGTGAACACGCTCTTGCATGCTGCATGTACACTCATTTATATTCCAGTTCATTTCTTTCGTTTTTTTTCAGCTAAAGGGGTCCTCCCATCTCCAAGATCCCATCCCAATATGTAGTAGGTGTAATAATAATAATAATATTAGCAAATACCTTCAATTAGAAATGTAGTATAGTATTTTTGGTTGGCTAGCTCTCTTACCCCATGTGCAGAGCATCGCAGGACCTTAGGTATCCATGGTTACGACCACTAGCAGCTAGCCAACTAACTGTGATTTTATCAGTGGACGTAACCATGGATACCTAAGGTCCTGCGATGCTCTGCACATGAGGTAAGTGGCGAACCAAAAATACTATACTACATTTCTAATTGAAGGTATTTGCTAATATTATTATTATTATTACACCTACTCCATATTGGGATAGGATCTTGGAGATGGGAGTACCCCTTTAAGTGTGCACAAGTGTGGTAATCTCATGTGGTGTATGGCAGGGGGCTGCACTCCTCGCAGTATACAATGTATCTCGCTGTGGACAGTTTTCTGTCAGGAGAAGAGTCCTCTCGTCTCAAATTAAACTCCACAATATAATATTTTTCCAGTAAATGCCTCCAGGTAGAGGGTGATGATGGTGGTAGTAGTCTGTGCACCCGAGCCCCAGTCATAAAGAAGCCTAAAGAACTTAAACAGAAGTCCCTTTACTGGGGATAATGGGTCAAATTCTTAGGCTGTGTGCCCACGATGCGTTTATGAAGCGTTTCTGCAGCAGCAAAAACACTGAAGAAATGCATCAAAAACGCTTGGTAGAAGGCCCGCCATGTCCCCCAATGATAATCCGCGTGTGCTGTGCTCATGCTGCTCAAATTTCCACTTCCGTTTTTCATGGTGAAAAAAACGCAGCACCATCAATTATTTTGCAGCAGCGCTGCGTTTTCGCCGCCATTGACTTGCATTGAAACGCTTCAAATCTGCAAATATGTAAAACTACTTGCAGAATTAAAGTGGATTTGCAACGATTTTGGAACACAAGACTGCAGCAAATGGGAAGTGACCTCATGCGGGGGCGTTCCAGCCATCCCATAAATCCAGGAAGACGAGAATCCCATACCATTCCTGTCTTCCTGGATCATGGCTGAGCACCTGGGGTGGTACAAGATGGACCTGAATGTCCCGGTCATGATTGGTGTCTGCGGGTGTCTGCGCTGGAAACCTGCGCAGTGTCAGCATGGACTCTGTGCGGTGTCTGCAGTTGTCAGCGGGTGTCTGCGTGCAGGCAGACATAGGTCTATGTGACACTACTACTCCCATCGGCCTATGTCTGTCCCCCGTCCACTAGTGGCAGCAGGATCAGCTCGATGGGAGGAGTAGTTCCCATCAGCCTGATCTTGCTGTTAAAATTGCCCTAATGTGTCCGTAAAACTGCCCCATATGTTATTTTTGGCCCCCATAGGTTTATATTTTTGCCCCTATACATTTTTTATTTTTTGTATGCCCCCATATATTTCTTTTGGCAACCTATTTTTTTTTTATTAATTTAAAGTCCCCATTTTTGTTTTGCTTGGTCCCCAATTAATTTTAAAAATACATTTCATTGGTGGCCAGTGGTTGCCTAAAGAAATTTAGTTTATACATTACCTGTTCCCACCGATCACCACCTAAAATAAAGTAAAAAATAAAAAAAATACACCTATACTCACCTATATGCCTAATTCCCCAAAGCCCTCAATCTCCTGTAATAAAATATAAAATAACACAATTTTATCCTTACCCCTCCGTAGTAGTCCACGAGTGTCCCATGAAGATCTCCAGATTAGAGCAGCCACATAAAATGTGACCGCTCTATACCGCTGCCGCCGCTACAATGGCGGGGCCGTAAAGCAGCCCCGTCATTGCATAAGCGAGTTCACCGGAGTTCAGGCAGCGCTGCTCCGGTGACCTCCTTTACGGCCCCGCTGACCATGAGAAATTCCCACGGTACAGCAGGGCCGTAAGGGGGGGTCACCAGAGCTGCGCTGACTGAATGCACTCCGGTGACCTCAGTCAGTGCCTCACACTGCCGGGAGCGGACGTGTTCCCGGCACTGTGAGCTTACAGCAGCCATGACAGCTGTCACATCTCCAGATGTGACAGCTGTGCATGGGAGATCATCGCAGGAACATGGACAGGTAATTATTTTTTTTTAGTAAATTAATAATTAAATAAAATTGTGTTTTATTTCAAATAAATAATTATTTTCTGGGTGTAGTGTGTGTTTTTTCTTTTTAACTCTTTGTAGGTTAGTAATGGGGGTGTCTTATAGACGCCCCTCATTACTAACCTGGGCTTTATGGCAGCTGGCGCTGACATGAACCCCACTACTATTACCCCCTGCCACTGCACGAGGGTAGCGTGGAAGAGCGAGGCTAAGCGTCAGATTTGGCGCACAAATATGATGCGCCAAATCTGGGGCGGTTGAGCGCTGATATTATAGCCTGGGAGGGGGCCTATAACCTTGGCCCCTTTCTAGGCTATTAATATCAGGTCGCAGCTGTCCGCCTAGCCTTTGCTGGCTCCAATTTATAGGAGGACACTATGTCATTTTTTTTTTGGGGTCCCCCTGTAGAATGGACAGTAAAGGCTAAGCTAACTGCTGCGGCCTGATATTAATAGCAAGGGAAGGGGCCATGATCCCTGGCTACTTCCCAGACTATATCAGCCCTCAGCCGTCTGCTTTCCCTCTGCTGGTTATTAACCCTCTGTCAGGGGCAACTGATCTGACAGGCTCAGCTCACTTAGTTTCATTTCTCGATTTTCAGTGGTTTGTCTGGGAAACACCCTCCTCCCAGTACCTTCCTAAAGGCTGTGTGATTATGTGTATTCTCATTTATTACATTCCTATTAAGGTAACTGATCACTTTTAGTGCATTGAAATTTTAATAAAAGGACAATATAGCCAATTTTCTAGCCTGTGCCTGACAGGTGCAATGCCCCTAAACTCGTTATGAAACATACTGCCCCTGACGGAGGGTTAAAAATACACGTGAACCCACCCATTTTTTTTTTTAAAATACATTAAAATGTAAGATTATTGTACAGCGTATGCGTGACCAAGCATACATTGAAATGGGTCTGTGTGTGTTTCCGGTATGTGTGGAAAAAGTCATCACCATTCGTACCGGAGATTCTGACGTGTGAAAGAGCCGTAATTGGATACTGGGTGAGGAGTGTGTGTGTGTGTGTGGGGGGGTGCGCATGTATACACACGTGTACATATCTACATAGAGTATGTATGTGTGGCACCCCAGGGGTCTGGTTTCCACAGTAACAGCAATGTTATGTCTGAGAGCAGGTGGGAGGTCTCTTGGTCAGGGATCTTATGCATGCCACACCTCCTGCCCAGTCCTGGGAGGGGAAGAACTTCCCCTATATAAACCTGGGGCTGAGGCAGGGTGAGTGAGTAGAGAAGAAGAAGAGACAGAGAAGCAGATATAGAAAAAGAACATCAGGAGCTCTGTGGGAGCAGTACTACAAGGAGTCAGGGGCTGGCAGCTGCAGAGCTCGCCCTGACTGAGAAGTTATCACCGGACCCGGAGTCCGAGGCTGTGGGGACTAATCTTTACCCAGCAGCAGAAACCGACCGGCAGGGGACTGCAGGTCCTCTGGCCCAGAAACCCGAAGGCACGGTCACACGCGTGGGACCAGCTCCGCCATCGTGGAGCGGAAGCCATTAGAAGGCCCCGAGTCACCGGCCATACGGGTGAGCACCACACGGTACACTCAGGGACGTGGGCTACTTATACCCGCCTCTAGCAAGTAGCCAGAAGAGTATCGTTAGTTTGGGAGGCCTACAACTCCGCCTGGCCAGGGGAGATCCCATCTGCTCAAGGACTGACCAGGCCCCAATCGCTAGCCAGTACTCCGGGAGGGTCTATCTTTGTCACCAGTAAAGACCCTGAACTACACCGTACCGTCTCCGAGTGGTTCCTGCTACCCCCATCATCCACGTCGGCTGCCCTGAGGCCATACCCCTCCCGTTGGGGGTTATACTATCACGCTGCACAATCCTACCACCGGCCTCAGCGGTCTGCCCTGCAGCAGCAGCTCCTTAGCTGTACTCAACGGGTGGCGTAGTCGTCCAACATCTACCGCTAATACAGCGCCACTTAGTCTGACTCCCTGGGCACGGACCGGGTCACCGCCACGAGACTACAACCCTCAACAGATCCGGCTCCGGGTAAGCTCCCGCGTGCGCAACGCAGCGCGACACAGGCCCAGGGGCGCGTCAACTTTTGGCGTAGTCGGCAGGATTTCGTGCCCGCAACCACCGGGTACTGGTGCCTGAAAAAGAGACTCTTAAAACTTACCTGTGGTGAAGATTCCCGCCATCCGGCGCCATCTTCAGCCTTCTTCCTGCCATCCGCGAAGTTTTCCCGCCATCCGGCGCCATCTTCTGCCTTCTTCCCGCCATCCGTGGAGTTTTCCCGCCGTTGGACGCCATCTTGAAGACGCCGCGCGGGAAGAAGAGGGGCGTGGACTCCGAAAGCGCGCGAGAACTGAAGCCCCGCCTCACGTCCGGACGTTGCGTAAGGTCCTGGAAGGAGCCCAGCAGACGCCGACGTCACAGGAGCGCGACGGAAGGTCCTCAACCCTGACGATCCACTGCGGAGCCGCGGCCTACGGAAGAGGATCATCGCAAGGTAGGCCACGGTCCACTAGGGGGGAGAAGGATGTCGGATACGGAAGAGAGCTTCACCGCTCCAACCCCCACCAGCGCCACCGCTGTTGCGGTCATGCCTTTCACCATGCCCTATATCCCGGGGGCAGCCTGGCTACCCCAGTACTCAGGTGAGTCACATACCCTGCAGGACTTTAGAGAAAAGCTGGATAGCCTCTTCCAGGTGTACCCCCTCACAGAAGAGCAAAAAGTGAGCATCCTGGTGGCCCAATTAACCGGGGCAGCCCAAAGGGAGGTAAAGTTCTGGCCACCTGGGGGGAGGACTGTCGCAGGGATATTAACCCGGCTGAGGGACACCTTTGATACCCGCACCTCAGCCGAGATCAAGCTTAGATTCTACGGGTGCAAGCAGCGAGCACAAGAGAGTATAAGGGACTATGCACTAAACCTACAAGAGGCCCTGAGAGCCATTAAGCAGACCGACCCTGACGGCGTGGGAGACGAGGACCGGCTGTTGACTGAACAATTTATAGAGGGTTTATATTGCAATGCCCACCGAACCCAGTTGCGGGCAATGGCCTTACAGGACCCTCATCTGGGATTTGCACAGTTCAAGGACAGAGCCATCCGGGTACTCCGAGAACCGGCACCAGGTGGTGTTGTGGCCCACAGACGCCGCACTACCACTTACCACCAGGAGGCGGCGCCCTTGTCGGCAGGGCCTGTGAGAGCTGATGCGCAGGCTTTGAACAATGACCCGGCTCTAGACCTGCACCATCAGGTCCAAGAGCTAGCGAAAAGCGTTGCTGCGCTAACCCGAACTGTGCAGTCTTTACAGGTTTCTACTCCAGGGAAGATCCAGCTGGCATCAGGACCGGAGGACATCCCGTGGCGTCGACCAAGGAGGACGCCACCGGCCAGAGGAAGACCCAGCGACCGATACAACGAGGACGGACGACCCATCTGCCGCCGCTGCAATCAACCCGGACATATGGCAAGGTACTGTCCTTTAAACTGGCACAACCTGGGGTAGAGGGCCAACCCCCAGGAAAAAGATCACCAGGCCCATCGAACTGGCGCGACAAATATGTGGGAGGACGTCCAGTCTTGCCTGTGGTACTGGATGGCATCCCTATGAGTGCCCTACTGGACACCGGGTCACAGGTCACCACCATCCCGTACGTGCTCTTCAAGCAGTACTGGAATGACTCGGATATCACCGGCTACCCTGACGACGACTTGAGTATCATCGCCAGCAATGGTCAGCCCGTGCCACAGATTGGATTTAAAGAGGTGACCATTAAAATCGGTAGAGTCGAACTGGCAGCACAGGGACTGATCATTGTAGACATTGACAAACACGAGAGTCACCCAAAGATAACGCTAGGAACTAATGTAATTGAAAATTGTCTTGCAGAGGTGATTTTCATTTTACAACAGGTTGCCAAGAACGCCAGCTCCGGCCAGCAGCGAGTGCTCCAGAAAGAGATCCGGGCACTGATGCGACGGCAACAGCTAGAACTCTCCGGTGGTGAGACTGGTAGCGTAAGAATGTGTGACCCTTTCCCTATTGCCATGCCCCCAAAAAGTGAAATGATGATTTGGTGCCGGGCGGCTATTGGTCTGAGAGGTAGAGATTACCAGGCAATGGTAGAACCAGTTTACTCAGACAGTAGGCCCACCATTTTGACAGCACGGGGGGTGGTCAATGTACGCCATGGGAGGGTGCCCGTTCGCATAATAAACATCGGGAAGAGGGAAGTGTACCTGCCCCGGTATGCCACGCTAGCCAAATTGTATACCATCAATCAAGATTCCATACAGTCCGTAGAACCCTTGCCTCCATCTTCCCCGGAGGAAGGTAACGGCTCTAAGAAAACAATGGAGGACTGGTGTCAGCAACTACATTTGGGTACTGACTCCACTCCCTCACACCAGAAACAGGGAGTCTATCGGGTGGTTCAAGAGTACGAGAGAGTGTTTAGTAAACACCCGTTAGACTTCGGGCGAGTCAAGGGGGTAGAACACCACATCCCCACGGGAGACCATCCTCCCATAAAAGAGAGGTATCGACCCGTACCCCCTGCACACTACCAACACGCCAAGGGGATGCTTAGAGACATGAAGGAGGCTGGGGTGATCCGGGATAGCTGTAGCCCCTGGGCAGCTCCACTAGTCTTAGTCAAAAAGAAAGACAACACCATGAGGATGTGTGTAGATTACCGGAAAATCAACCGTATCACACACAAGGATGCGTACCCCTTACCAAGGATAGAGGAGTCTTTGGCTGCTTTAAGATCTGCTAACTTCTTCTCTACCTTGGATCTCACTAGCGGGTACTGGCAGGTTCCTGTAGCAGAGGCGGACCGGGAGAAGACCGCATTCACCACCCCGATGGGACTCAGTGAGTTTACCTACATGCCGTTCGGACTCTGCAACGCACCAGGAACCTTCCAACGATTAATGGAGTGCTGTCTGGGCCACAGAAACTTCGAGACGGTCCTGTTGTACCTGGACGATGTCATCGTATATTCCAAGACGTATGAGGACCACCTGAAACACCTGGCGGAAGTGTTCGAAGCTCTGGCAAGCTACGGCCTAAAGGTGAAACCCTCCAAGTGTCACCTCCTGAAACCAAAGGTGCAGTACCTGGGACACGTGGTGAGCGCTGATGGAGTGGCCCCCGACCCTGATAAGATCACCGCAATTAAGGAATGGCCAAGTCCCTCCAGTGTAAAGGAAGTGCGGCAGTTCCTCGGGTTGGTAGGCTATTACCGCAGATTCATCCCCGGTTTCACCAAAAAGGCAGCTCCTATGCAGGACCTCCTGATAGGCCAGTCCCGGAAGGCCAAAATCCAGAAGCCGCCCTTCAGATGGGAGAAGTTAGAAGAAGAGTCCTTCCGCCAGCTGAAGATGGCCCTCACGGGGGATGAAATCCTGGCGTACCCTGATTACAGCCAGCCCTTTATCCTCTACACCGACGCAAGTAACATCGGGCTAGGAGCCGTGCTGTCCCAGATCCAGCAGGGGAAAGAACGAGTAATCGCTTACGCCAGCCGAAAACTGCGACCCACCGAGAGAAACCCTGAGAATTACAGCTCATTTAAACTAGAGTTCCTGGCAGTGGTGTGGGCAGTCACCGAACGCTTTAAGCACTACCTCGCTTCTTCCCGGTTCACCGTGTACACGGATAACAACCCGTTGACACACCTGGACACAGCAAGACTCGGTGCCCTAGAGCAGAGATGGATGGCCCGTCTGTCCAACTACGAGTTCACAATCAAATACCGGGCAGGACGCTCCAATACCAACGCGGACGCCCTGTCCAGGATGCCAAACCTACCGGACGTAGGAGAAGATCCAGAGGGACTGGAAGAAGTCGAACTCCCCGCGTTCCACCGTCATGGGACTATCCAGTATTCCCACCGGGTAAGGAGTAAGCAAGCCGCTACGTTTAACCCCTTGCCTCACTACAACTGGGCGGAAACGCAAGACAGTGACCCTGCCGTCCGACTGGTGAAGGAGATGCTGACTCGGCCAGAGGCTCACCTTGACCCAGACGCTCCGGAGGAAGCCAAGCAACTGTGGGCTGAGAAGAGTCGACTGTTCCTTTATAAGGGGAAGTTGTGCCGCCGAATGGTTAACTCCCGGACGCATGAACTAATCTGGCAAGTAGTGGTGCCACGAAGAGACGCAGCCATGGTGATGGAGGCATACCACGACGGGGCTGGACACTTCGGATGGAAGAAGCTAGAGTTCCTGCTGCGCGGGCGGTTCCACTGGGTAGGCATGAGGGGAACCATCGAGAGGTGGTGCAGAGACTGTGGCCCGTGCAACCTAAGAAGGAAGGACCGTGCCAGCCAGAAGACTCCCCTGCAGTCCATCGTCACCTGGCAGCCGTTGGAACTGGTAGCCTTGGATCATGTAAAACTGACCCCAAGCAGAAGTGGCTACGTCTACGCGTTAACCATCGTGGATCATTACTCCCGGTTCTTGGTTGTCGTCCCCGTCAAGGACTTAACGGCTCAAACAGCAGCTAGAGCCTTCCAGCAGCACTTCTGCCGTCCGCACGGGTACCCGGACCAAGTGCTGACGGACCAGGGACCTACCTTTGAAGCGGAGGTCTTCCAGGAATTCTGCAATCTGTATGGCTGCCGGAAGATAAGGACGACACCCTATCATCCGCAAACTAATGGACTTTGTGAGAAAATGAACCAGGTGGTAATGGATCTTCTGAAAACGTTGCCCCTGGAAGAACGCAGTCTGTGGCCTGAGAAGCTGCCCGATCTGGTGGACCTATACAACTACATCCCGGTAGGTTCCACCAACTGTACCCCGGCTTACCTAATGAGGGCGAGACCTGGTAAGTTACCTGTTGACCTGGAAATGGGAGTCCTGACACCCGAGGACACTTCACCAGAAGCAGACTGGGACACAGAGAGGCAGCAGCAGTACCGAAAAGTACAGGAGAGTGTGGAGCGAAGTCTCTGTCAAGCTAGGGAAAGACAAGAGAAAACTTACAACCAGTATGCTCCCGCTGTTCCCCTGGTACCCGGAGAGCAGGTCTTGAAGAGGAAAAGACGGCTCCACAAGTTGGACGACCAGTGGGAGAAGGACCCGTACACCGTACTGCCCTCAAGCCACGAGAACCCGAAGGTCTGTACCATCAGTAAAGACGGAGGGGAGACCATAGCCATTGTATCCCGGGATCACCTGAAAAAGTGTCCTGAACAGCTATGGAACCCTGAAGAGGAACAAGAAGACCATCGACCCGTAGAGGAAAGGGAAGATATGGTTAGTACTGTGCTCGGAGACTTCCCTCGGTCTTGGACTCAAGTCAATGGTGCAGTTGTGGTACCCGTACTCACCTTCCTCCAACCATCATCCCAAGCACCTACGGAGCAACAGGTAGAGCTGGAAGAACAGCCGGTCCAGGAGGCAAAAGACCCCACACCAGCAGACCAGGAGGATCAACCCTCTGCTTATAGTGAACCTGCCATACCTCTAGTGAGCCAAAGGGCCCGTGGACAGCTGCTCAGTTTACCCTTGACAGCTCCTACACCCTGTAGTTCAGGGCCAGACAGTCAGCTCCGTAGGTCCACTAGGGCCACTAGAGGCCAGTTACCCGCACGTTGGAGGATTTGAAGTGTATAAATTGTTTTATTTATGGTTACCTGTTTTTCTTGTTGCTTGTGTATAATTATGTGTTTCTAGTTATTTATAGGAGTCCTTGGTGTATTTACCGGGAATCCTTTGTACATGGTTGGAGCGTAACCTAGGGATGGACTAAAGACTGTTAAGGACTCGGGTCAGGACAGACCCCTACCTGGTTACGTCTCCCTGTTTTGGTGAAATGGACACCTTGCTTTTCTTCAAAGACTGCACCCGGTTGCGGACACGCCGTGACCATCTTTATGTGTTTTTCTTGTTGTATTATTAATGTTTATACCTTGTTATGTTTTTCTAAAAATATGTTTAGTCCCGGAGTACTAAATTTCTCTAGGGGGGAATGTGGCACCCCAGGGGTCTGGTTTCCACAGTAACAGCAATGTTATGTCTGAGAGCAGGTGGGAGGTCTCTTGGTCAGAGATCTTATGCATGCCACACCTCCTGCCCAGTCCTGGGAGGGGAAGAACTTCCCCTATATAAACCTGGGGCTGAGGCAGGGTGAGTGAGTAGAGAAGAAGAAGAGACAGAGAAGCAGATATAGGAAAAGAACATCAGGAGCTCTGTGGGAGCAGTACTACAAGGAGTCAGGGGCTGGCAGCTGCAGAGCTCGCCCTGACTGAGAAGTTATCACCGGACCCGGAGTCCGAGGCTGTGGGGACTAATCTTTACCCAGCAGCAGAAACCGACCGGCAGGGGATTGCAGGTCCTCTGGCCCAGAAACCCGAAGGCACGGTCACACGCGTGGGACCAGCTCCGCCATCGTGGAGCGGAAGCCATTAGAAGGCCCCGAGTCACCGGCCATACGGGTGAGCACCACACGGTACACTCAGGGACGTGGGCTACTTATACCCGCCTCTAGCAAGTAGCCAGAAGAGTATCGTTAGTTTGGGAGGCCTACAACTCCGCCTGGCCAGGGGAGATCCCATCTGCTCAAGGACTGACCAGGCCCCAATCGCTAGCCAGTACTCCGGGAGGGTCTATCTTTGTCACCAGTAAAGACCCTGAACTACACCGTACCGTCTCCGAGTGGTTCCTGCTACCCCCATCATCCACGTCGGCTGCCCTGAGGCCATACCCCTCCCGTTGGGGGTTATACTATCACGCTGCACAATCCTACCACCGGCCTCAGCGGTCTGCCCTGCAGCAGCAGCTCCTTAGCTGTACTCAACGGGTGGCGTAGTCGTCCAACATCTACCGCTAATACAGCGCCACTTAGTCTGACTCCCTGGGCACGGACCGGGTCACCGCCACGAGACTACAACCCTCAACAGATCCGGCTCCGGGTAAGCTCCCGCGTGCGCAACGCAGCGCGACACAGGCCCAGGGGCGCGTCATATGTGTATATATATTTTTTATATTAATTACAGGGGCTGCAGTTCTTGTGGCATCCTGAATATTTCCAAAATGGTGAATAGGGGTTTGACTAGGAAATGACATTATTGGCCTTTTTTTTTTCCCACTAACTTTATTTGGCTTCAAAAACGCTTAAAAAACGTTTACAAAACGCATCAAAAAACGCATCAAAAAAGCGTCAAAAACGCATCAAAAACGCACATAGAATCTTCATGAATTTTTCTGGCAAGGAGATGCAGAAATGGTCAGGAAAATTTCTGCTTCATTTCTGCATCGTGGGCACAATGCCTTATTCACAAACGGTAGGGAGCTGAGCTACAGGATGATACTCAGGCTGAGTTCACACGATGCGTTTTTAATGCGTTTAAGCTGCGTTCTTGCAGCTGCGTAAACGCCGCGGAAACGCATTAAAAACGCATGGTAGAAGGGCAGCAATGTTCCCCAATTGAAATCCGCATGTGCTGTGCCCATGATGCAGATTTTTCCGCAGCGTAAACGCTGTGCTCAAAAATCCGCAGCATGTCCATTAATTTTGCGGAAACGCTGCGTTTTCGCCACCATTGACTTGCATTAGAACGCGCCAATTCCGCAAGACTGCATCTGTACTTGCGTAATTGGCGCGTTCTAATGTGCGGATGGTACCCAGGTGTGGAGGAGAGGAGAGTCTCATCCGCACCCAGTTACCATTAAAAAATCTGTAAAAAAAAGGATAAAATAAAAAATAAATGTATATTTACCTTCTGTCGGCCCGCGCAGCGCTCCCGCTTGGTTCCCGGCACTTTGCAGTGAGTTGAAGGACCTGCGCTGACGTCAGAGTCATGTGACGGGTCACGTGACGCTGATGTCGGCAGGTCTTTCAATTCAAAGTGGCCGGCGAGGGAGAACGGAATGAGCGGGACACCGGGGGCCATCGGAGGGTAAAGTATACATGTATTTTTTATTTTTACCACTCTCTCGGTTCACACTATATAAATCCATGCCTAGTTGTCAAGCACTTTCCAAGTGATGCTAAAATCGCCTGGAAAGCGCTTGTCAATCCACATGCAGAAACGCATGGGGGAACGCATGTGAATCCGCATGTATTCTGCAGGAAAAATGCATGCACAATCCGCATGCATTTTTCTGACAAGGAGATGCAGAAATGGTCAGGAAAATTTCTGCTTCATTTCTGCATCGTGGGCACATAGCCTTATTCACAAGCGGTAGGGAGCTGAGGTACAGGATGACACTCATGGTTGAATATTGTTCTGCACCTGCAGACAGGCAGATCCTGGAAACCTCTGGTTTCATCAAATCTGAATATTTCTTCCTCAGCGCTGTGCTCTGTTTCTGCCCTGAGGTAATTCTTCCTAATATGAAGACTATCAGCTCCCCTTATTGTGTCTGTCCCCTTTTTAAGCGCAGCAGTCAGGGAGAAGGTAGGTAACTCCTTCACCTACAAAATGGCTTCCTCTTCTCAAAATGTCTGACCACCAACTGCCTCTTCAATCCTTAACTACCTCACAGGATTTAACTCCTCCCACTCTCATGTGACTGTTAGAGCTGCAGTCATTGGCTGACTGCCCAGAGGCGTTTTTCCAGAAGCTTCTGCATATTAAACAGAGCTGGGTCACATGATCAAGCCTGTTAGAGGAAGATTAACCCTTTTTGTGCTGCCTGTTTACACAAAAAAAACACAGCATTTATATGAAACACACTATATATCCGGTATCCCATAGGGATAGGATCTTGGAGATGGGAATACCCCTTTAATTCTTCTGAATATTAAGTTATATCATTAATATTAACCCCTTTACCCCCGAGGGTGGTTTGCACGTTAATGACCAGGCCAATTTTTACAATTCTGACCACTGTCACTTTATGAGGTAATTACTCTGGAGCTTCAACGGATCCCCCTGATTCTGAGACTGTTTTTTCGTGACATATTGTACTTCATGATTGTGATAAAATTTCTTCGATATCACTTGCGTTTATTTGTGAAAAAAATGGAAATTTGGTGAAAATTTGGAAACTTTAGCAATTTTCAAAATTTGAATTTTTATGCCCTTAAATCAGAGAGATATGTCACACAAAATAGTTAATAAATAACATTTCCCACATGTCTACTTTACATCAGCACAATTTTGGAACCAAAATTTTTTTTGTTAGGGAGCTATAAGGGTTAAAAGTTGACCAGCGATTTCTCTTTTTTACAACAAAATTTACGAAACCATTTTTTTAGGGACCACATCACATTTGAAGTCACTTTGAGGGGCCTTTATGACAGAAAATACCCAAAAGTGACACCATTCTAAAAACTGCACCCCTCAAGGTGCTCAAAACCACATTCAAGAACTTTATTTCAGGTGCTTCACAGGAAATTTTGGAATGTGGAAGAAAAAAATTAACATTTAACTTTTTTTACAAAGATGTTACTTTAGACCCAATTTTTTTTTTTTCGCAGGGGTAACAGGAAAAAATGGACCCCAAAATTTGTTGTGCAATTTCCCCTGAGCACACAGATACCCCATATGTGAGGAAAAACCACTGTTTGGGCGCACGGCAGGGCTCGGAAGAGAAGGAGCGCCATTTGACTTTTTGAATGTAAAATTTGCTTGAATAATTAGCGATGCCATGTTGCGTTTGGAGAGCCCCTGATGTGCCTAAACAGTGGAAACCCCCCACAAGTGACACCATTTTGGAAACTAGACCCCTCAAGGATTTTATTAAGGGGTATAGTGAACATTTTGAACCCAAAGGTACGACACAGAATTTGATAATATTAGGTCATCATATTGAATAAGTTGTCATTAGTGCTCGCTACATGATTTTGCATCAGGTACTCGGGTATGCACCATGTATCGCGAGTGCTCGAGTCCCCGCTCGCATGTTTCATGGTTATTAGACACCCCAAAAAAAACATGCGGGGATCGCTTGTGCATGGCAGGCAATCCCCGCGAGGTTTTTTTGGCCACAATGCATATGGGGCGGAGACTCGAGCACCCGCTATACTTGGTGCATACCCGAGCACCCGATGCAAACTCAAGTAGCGAGCACTTGCGCTCAACACTAGTCGCCATATCGTCATCTTTTTTTTTTTTTACTTTTGAAAAAAATCCCAACCCCGAACCCAGCCCTAACCCTAGAGTTTATTTTTTACGCCGTCCCTCATGCGGTATAAGTGATTAGACGACTTTATTCTTCGGGTCGGTGCGATTACAGTGATACCAGAATGATATCGGGTTTTTATGACTGACAGCTGTCACACACTAAAAGACGCATTTTTTTAAAAAAAAAATCTAGTTTTTGCATCGCCATATTTTGAGAGCTATAATTTTTCCAGATTTTGGCAGACAGAGTCATTTGACGGCTTGTTTTTTGCGGGACGAGTTGACGTTTTTATTGGTGCCATTTTCAGGCACGTGCCATTTTTTGATCACTTTCTATTCCAATTTTTGGGAGGCAGAATAAACAAAAAACAGAACTTTCAGAATTTTTTTTTATGTTTTTTTTATTCTGTTCCGCGTGTGGTAAAATTGATAAGGCAGCTTTATTCTTCAGGTCAGTACGTTTACAGCGGTACCACATTAATATCATTTTTCGATGTTTTTGCGCTTTTACACAATAAAAGCTATTTTATAGAAAACAATTTTTTTTGCATCGTTTTATTCTGAGAGCTATAACTTTTTTATTTTTAAGCTGATGGAGCTGTATGGCGGCTTGTTTTTTTGCGGGACAAGATGGAGTTTTCAGCGGTATCATTTTTATTTACATTCGCCTTTTTGATCGCGTGTTATTACAATTTTTGTTTGGCGGTATGGTGATAAAGAATTGTTTTTTGCTTCGTTTTTTGCTTTGTTTTTTTACCGTGTTCACTGAAGGGGTTAACTAGTGGGACAGTTTTATAGATCGGGTCGTTCCGGACACAGCGATACCAAAAGTGTACTTTATTTATTTTTATGTAAATATGTGTATTTAATTAATAATTTTTCCTTTCTTTGTTGTTGTTTTTTTTAAAATGTTTTTACAAATTTTAAAAACTTTTTTTTTTTACACTAATTTACCTTGTCTCTGGACGGGACATCAACTTTTCCTGCCCGGATCGCTGATCTAATACTCTGGATTGCTTGCATCAGGTGCTGCATGTACGGTGAATGTCATGAAGAGGTTAAATGGAATCTGTCACTAAGTTATTGCCACTGACTGGCAGCTTTCTGCCTATGCACAGTGTACAGAGAGCGGCCAATCAGGGCTGTGGGTGGAGCTATACAGAGCTCAGAGCACTACTAGAGCTACAGCAGAAAAAAACAGGGATTTCATCAGAACTGCAGCGAGCAGCCCAGCGACCGATCGCTGGAATCAGGGTCTCTGCCCCCACATCATGCTGCTCTCAGATCAGATAGCAAAACCTGATGTCGGACTTGTTACATAACACAATAAAGCTGATAGAAATGTAGAGGAGTTACCTCTCCGCTCAGCAGGGAGATGATCTCCAGGGTGAAGTGTAATAATCTTCTGGTGGTCTCGTCCTCGTCCATCCTCGGGGTCATTCAGGAGAAGGAGGGATGAGCACTGGATCAGCTGAAGGGATCTCGTCCTGCCGGCTGATAACAGAGAGCAAAAGCTGCACACAACCAGGACGGAGATCTACACTGAGAGCTAGAGGACCTGTGGTGACATCACCGCCATGTGATCAGGGGGCGGAGCTCAGGAGAGAAGTGGTGAAGGACCTGTGATAATGATGACGTCACCACAGCTCCTCCCCCTCAGTGCAGCAGACGCTTCATACTTATCCTGGATCTCTGTTCTCTCTGTTATCAGCCATTATACAGAGACCTGCGCCCAGGAGACATTATATACAGAGCAGAGAACATTCCCCGCAGATTATATTCCTGGAGACAGAACAGGATCTGTGTGACGTCAGCACTGAGGGGATTCCAGGAGGAGACCAGAGGCCGAGAGACCGGATCCATCAGTGGTCGATGACGTCTTGTAGATGTGATCGGAGCCTTAGTTACAGGATCCATCGCTCGTGGTCGGTGACGTCTTGTAGATGTGATCGGAGCCTTAGTTACAGGATCCATCGCTCGTGATCGGTGACGTCTTCTAGATGTGATCGGAGCCTTAGTTACAGGATCCATCGCTCGTGATCGGTGTCGTCTTGTAGATGTGATCGGAGCCTTAGTTACAGGATCCATCGGTCGTGGCTGGTGACGTCTTGTAGATGTGATTGGAGCCTTAGTTACAGGATCCATCGCTCGCGGTCGGTGACGTCTTGTAGATGTGATCGGAGCATTAGTTACAGGATCCATCGCTCGCGGTCGGTGACGACTTGTAGATGTGATCGGAGCCTTAGTTACAGGATCCATCGGTCGTGGTCGGTGACGTCCTGTAGATGTGATCGGACCCTTAGTTACAGGATCCATCGGTCGCGGTCGGTGACGTCTTGTAGATGTGATTGGAGCCTTAGTTACAGGATCCATCGGTCGTGGTCGGTGACTTCTTGTAGATGTGATCGGAGCCTTAGTTACAGCATCCATCGGTCGTGGTCCGTGACGTCTTGTAGATGTGATCGGAGCCTTAGTTACAGGATCCATCGGTTGTGGTCGGTGACGTCTTATAGATGTGATCGGAGCCTTAGTTACAGGATCCATCCGTCGTGGTCGGTGACGTCTTCTAGATGTGATCGGAGCCTTAGTTACAGGATCCATCGGTCGTCGTCGGTGTCGTCTTGTAGATGTGATCGGAGCCTTAGTTACAGGATCCATCGGTCGTGGCTGGTGACGTCTTGTAGATGTGATTGGAGCCTTAGTTACAGGATCCATCGCTCGCGGTCGGTGACGTCTTGTAGATGTGATCGGAGCATTAGTTACAGGATCCATCGCTCGCGGTCGGTGACGTCTTGTAGATGTGATCGGAGCCTTAGTTACAGGATCCATCGGTCGTGGTCGGTGACGTCCTGTAGATGTGATCGGACCCTTAGTTACAGGATCCATCGGTCGCGGTCGGTGACGTCTTGTAGATGTGATTGGAGCCTTAGTTACAGGATCCATCGGTCGTGGTCGGTGACTTCTTGTAGATGTGATCGGAGCCTTAGTTACAGCATCCATCGGTCGTGGTCCGTGACGTCTTGTAGATGTGATCGGAGCCTTAGTTACAGGATCCATCGGTTGTGGTCGGTGACGTCTTATAGATGTGATCGGAGCCTTAGTTACAGGATCCATCCGTCGTGGTCGGTGACGTCTTGTAGATGTGATCGGAGCCTTAGTTACAGGATCCATCGGTCGTGGTCAGTGACATCTTGTAGATGTGATCGGAGCCTTAGTTACAGGATCCATCGGTCATGGACGTCTTGTAGATGTGATCGGATCCTTAGTTACAGGATCCATCGGTCGTGGTCGGTGACGTCTTGTAGATGTGATCGGAGCCTTAGTTACAGGATACATCGCTCGTGGTTGGTGACGTCTTGTAGATGTGAACGGAGCCTTAGTTACAGGATCCATCGGTCGTGGTCGGGGACGTCTTGTAGATGTGATCGGAGCCTTAGTTACAGGATCCATCGGTTGTGGTCGGTGACGTCTTGTTGATGTGATCGGAGCCTTAGTTACAGGATCCATCGGTCGTGGTCGGTGATGTCTTGTAGATGTGATCGGAGCCTTAGTTACAGGATCCATCGGTCGTGGACTTCTTGTAGATGTGATCGGATTCTTAGTTACAGGATCCATCGGTCGTGGTCGGTGACGTTTTGTAGATGTGATCGGAGCCTTAGTTACAGGATCCATCAGTCGTGGTCGGTGACCTCTGTAGATGTGATCGGAGTCTTAGTTACAGGATCCATCGGTCGTGGTCGGTGTCGTCTTGTAGATGTGATCAGAGCCTTACACTGTGTGCAGAATTATTAGGCAAGTTGCATTTTAGAGTATTATTTTTATTAATGATCAACAAATATGTTCTCAATCAACCCAAAAGACTCATAAATATCCAAGCTTAATATTTTTGGAAGTTGGAGGTTTTTTTTTTTTAGATTTGGCTATCTTAGGAGGATATCTGTTTGTGCAGGTAACTTTTACTGTGCCGAATTATTAGGCAACTTAATAAAAATCAAATATAATCTCATCTCACTTTTTTATTTTCACCAGGTAAACCAATATCAGTGCACAAAATTTAGAAATAAACATTTCTGACATGCAAAAACAAAATCTAAAAAAATCAGTGATCAATATAGCCACCTTTCTTTATGATGACACTCAACAGCCTTCCATCTATAGATTCTGTCACTTGCTTGATCTGTTTTCGATCAACATTGCGTACAGCAGCCACCACAGCCTCCCAGACACTGTTCCGAGAGGTGTACTGTTTTCCCTCCCTGTAGATCTCACATTTTATGATGGACTACAGGTTCTCTATGGGTTTCAGATCAGGTGAATAAGGGGGCCATGTCATTAATTTTTTTTCTTTTAGACCTTTACTGGCCAGCCACGCTGTGGAGTAGTTGGATGCATGTGATGGAGCATTGTCCTGCATGAAAATCATGTTTTTCTTGAACGATACCGACTTCTTCCTCTACCACTGCTTGAAAAAGTTGTCTTCCAGAAACTGGCAGTAGGTCTGGGAGTTGAGCTTAACTCTATCCTCAACCCGAAAAGGTCCCACAAGTTCATCTTTGATGATACCAGCCCATACCAGTACCCCACCTCCACCTTGCTGGCATCTGAGTCGGAGTGGAGCTCTCTGCCCTTTACTGATCCAGCCTCTGGCCCATCAAGAGTCACTCTCATTTCATCAGTCCATAAAACCTTTGAAAAATCAGTCTTAAGATATTTCTTGGTCTATTATTGACGTTTTATCTTATGTTTCTTGTTCAAAGGTGGTCGTTTTTCAGCCTTCGTTACCTTGGCCATGTCCCTGAGTATCGCACACCTTGTGCTTTTTGATACTCCAGTAACGTTGCAGCTATGAAATATGGCAAAACTGGTGGCGAATGGCATCTTGGCAGCTTCACGCTTGATTTTTCCTCAATTGATGGGCAGTTATTTCGCGCCTTTTTTGGCCAACACGCTTCTTGCGACCCTGTTGGCTATTTGCCATGAAACGCTTGATTGTTCGGTGACCACACTTCAAAAGTTTGGAAATTTCAAGATTGCTGCATCCCTCTGCAAGACATCTCACAATTTTGGACTTTTCAGAGCCCGTCAAATCTCTCTTCTGACCCATTTTTCCAAAGGAACGGAAGTTGCCTAATAATTAAGCACACCTTATATAGGGTGTTGATGTCATTAGTCAACACCCCTCCTCATTACAGAGATGCACATCACCAGATTTACTTAATTGGTAGTTGTCTCTCAAGCCTATGCAGCTTGGAGTAGGACAACATGTATAAAAAGTATCATGTGATCAAAATACTCATTTGCCTAATAATTTGGCACACAGTGTAGTTACAGGATCCATCGGTCGTGGTCGGTGACGTCTTGTAGATGTGATCGGAGCATTAGTTACAGGATCCATCGGTCGTGGTCGGTGACTTCTTGTAGATGTAATTGGAGCCTTAGTTACAGGATCCATCAGTCGTGGTTGGTGATGTCTTGTAGATGTGATTGGGGCCTTAGTTACAGGATCCATCGGTCATGGTCGGTGTCGTCTTGTAGATGTGATCGGAGCCTTAGTTACAGGATCCATCGGTCGTGGTTGGTGTCATCTTGTAGATGTGATCGGAGCCTTAGTTACAGGATCCATCGGTCGTGGTTGGTGACTTCTTGTAGATGTGATCGGAGCCTTAGTTACAGGATCCATCAGTCGTGGTCGGTGTCGTCTTAACAATAGTGAGGGCTGACTGCTGGCCCTTTAACAATACTAAGGGCCGCCTGACGGCCCTATAAAAATAGGCTTTGTGACTTTCAGAGTCCCTCCTTCATAAATGAAAGAGGATGTGTCTGATCATGTCTCACATACCACATGGGTAGGTAAGTTAGTAAAATGTTAAAATGATATTTACCGGTGAATGTATTTTTCACCATGGAAAGCGATGCAAAACTACAAAAATGCATGTGAACATAGCCCAAGGTGTGGAGGAGCACTTTTTTGTGTGGTTTTTTTTTGCTTTGTATACAAGCCATTACCCTGGAAAGAATGTCCTTTTAACGCTTTTTTTCCGGGAAAATCCATTTTGGCTTTGTTTTTGTATGTTTTATTGTGAGTCCGTAAACGTGATGTAATACTCTGACAACATTGTTCACAGCAGTGACCTGGGAGTCAGAGATGCTTCCAGGGGTCTTCCCATGTAATTTGAGCACTGTTCCCATCGATTTGGGCAATTTTTAGGCCCCCTGCAGACCTCCGAGGTGGGGGCCGCCAGAAGAATGCTCGAGTTTCCCATTGACTTAGATTGGGCTCATTGCTCGGGTCGAGCACCCGAGCATTACGATTTACTCGGCCCGAGCAACGAGCACTTCCAGCATTTTAGAGCTTGCTCATCACTAGTAACGAGCTAATTTAGTAATAGAGAGCAAACTCTCCTAAATATTCAGACAGAGCTTTGGGGAAGGATTTATGCAGGGGCGGGGAGCATTTATGTACATTTTGTCCAAGTGCCATTTTTTCAAAATGCCTTGCCATTAAACATAGCAGAAAGGGCAGGAGCAGGTAAGACATTCAAAGAAACCAGATCATTTGCACTGCATCAAGTATTCATCATGTTTACTTGTATAATTTCTATTCTGGCAGCTGCACTCACTCACATCCACAGTCCTTGCACACACTCTTTGCACTCCATCCATATCAGCCCCTCTCTCCCCTCCTATGTACAGTACTAAATAGCTGCACTAAGATCTGCTAATTATTTCTCCACTTTGGATCTCAATAGTGGGTACTGGCAGGTTCCTGTGGCAGAGGCGGACAAAGAAAAGACCGCGTTTACAACACCAGTGGGCCTCAGCGAGTTCAACTGCATGCCATTCGGGCTCTGCAATGCCACAGGAACCTTCCAGCAGTTAATGGCGTGATGCCTAGGACACAAGAACTTCGAAACTGTCCTGCTGTACCTGGACGACGTAATTGTCTACTCGAAGACATATGAAGACCACCTGGAGCACCTGGCCGAGGTGTTTGAAGCCCTATCTGGTTTTGGCCTGTAGGTAAAGCTGTCCAAATGCCACCTGTTGAAGCCCAAGGTGCAGTACCTAGTTCATATGGTAAGCGCTGAAGGTGTAGCGCCAGACCCTGAAAAAGTCACCGTAATCAAGGACTGGCTAAGACCCTCCACTATCAAGGAAGTGCGGCAGTTCCTCGGGCTGGTAGGCTACTACAGGAGATTTATCAAGGGTTTCACCAAGATAGCAGCACCCATGCAGGACCTCCTGGTAGGCCAGTCCAAGAAGGCCAAGAACCCGAAACCTCCGTTCAAATAGGGTAAACCAGAAGACGAATCTTTCACCTGACTGAAGATGGCTCTGACCGGAGACGAAGTCCAGGCCTACCCCGACTATGGCCAACCCTTTATACTCCATTCAGATGCCAGCAACGTGAGATTGTGAGCGGTGCAGTCCCAGGTACAGCAAGGCAGAGAGAGAGTGATTGCCTATGCCAGCAGGAAGCTCCGGCCCTCGGAAAGGAACCCCGACAACTACAGTTACTTCAAGTTGGAGTTTCTCGCCATAGTCTGGGCTGTAACAGAGCGCTTCAAGCACTATCTCGCCTCCTCCAAATTTACAGTCTTCACGGACAATAACCCGCTGACGCACCAGGAGACTGCGAGGCTTGGTGCCCTAGAGCAAAGATGGATGGCCCGACTGTCTAACTACGAGTTTACCATCAAGTATCGGGCGAGGCATAAAAATGCAAATGCTGATGCGCTGTCTAGGATGCCCAACTTGCCAGATGGGGGAGAAGTCCTGGAAGAGCTGGAGGAGATAGAGATACCCGCTTTCCATCGTCATGGGGTGACCCAGTACTCCCACTATGTAAGGGACAAGAGCTCCACCAACAGAGAGGCCATGTTCAACCCATTGCCCCACCATGGATGGGCAGAAACGCAGGATAGCGACCCGGCTGTCCGCCTAGTCAAGGAGTTGCTGATGCAAGCTGACTCATACCCTGATCCAGATGCTCCACAGGAGACCGAACAGTTGTGGAAGGAGAAGGGCAAACTGTTCATCTACAAAGGAAAGCTGTGTCGAAGAAGCATCAACTCCCGGACACATGAACTGGTCTGGCAGGTGGTAGTCCAGAGGCGGGATGCGTCAATGGTCTTAGAAGCGTACCACGATGGAGCAGGATACTTCGGGTGGAAGAAGTTGGAAGTCCTGTTACGTGAGCAATTCTACTGGCCTGTCATGAGGAAAGCAATCGAGAGATGGTGTCGAGAATGTGGTCCATGCAACCTGAGACGAAAAGACCGTGACAGCCAGAGGGCTCCCCTGCAGCCCATCATCACCAAACAGCCACTAGAACTGGTAGCCTTGGACCACATGAAGCTAGCCCCAAGCAGGTCAGGCTATGTCTACGCGCTAACCATAGTAGACCACTACTCCCGGTTCCTGGTAGTAGTGCCAGTAAAAGACCAGGCGGCTCAGACGGCAGCCAAAGCGTTCCAACAGCACTTTTGTGGCCCGCACGGTTACCCTGAACGGGTGCTTACCGACCAAGGTCCAGCCTTTAAAGCAGAGGTGTTCCAGGAATTCTGTAACTTGTACGGTTGCAAGAAAATAAGGACGACGCCGTATCATCCCCAGACCAATGGGTTGTGTGAAAAGATGAACCAGGAGGTGATAGACCTGTTGAAGACGTTGCCCCTTAAAGAACGTAGCCTGTGGCCAGAGAAGTTACCAGATTTGGTGGACCTATATAATCACATCCCGGTGAACTCCACCAACTGTACACCTGCTTACCTGATGAGAGCAAGACCTGGTAGACTACCCATCGACTTAGACATGGGAGTCTTAACACCAGAGACGACCTCACCAGATGCGGATTGGGATACCGAGCGGCAGCAACAATACCGCAAGGTGCAAGAATGTGTTGAGAGAAGTTTGTCCCAGGCAAGACAGAAGCAAGAGAAAACTTATAATCAGCATGCACCTGCCGTTCCCTTATCACCTGGAGAACAGGTACTTAAGAGGAAAAGACGAGTCCACAAGTTAGATGACCAGTGGGAGGTTGAGCCATACACCGTCCTACCCTCAAATTACGACAACACCAAAGTGTGCCTCATCAGCAAAGATGGAGGGGAAACTTCAGCGGCAGTCTCAAGAGATCACTTGAAGATATGTCCTGAACAGATGAAACACAAAGAAGATCAAGACAGCCCTCAGCCCACAGAAGAGGTGGAAGAAACGGTTCAGACAGTCCTCAGAGAATTTCCCCGGTCTTGGACGCAGGTGAACAAAGCGATTGTGGTACCGGTCCTGACCTTTATCCAAGCGGCCTCACCGGAAGCTGCAGAGGCTCCAGAACATCTGGAAGACCAGTCGGCCCCAGAGACAGATGCTTCATCAGCAGCAGATCAGGAGAATCTACCCTCTGCTAGCAGTGAACCTGTAGTACCCAGGGTGAGCCAAAGAATTTGTAGGAGATTACCCAGCCTACCGGTGTTACCTCAGACTACCCGTAGTGTAGATCACACTGAACCCACCACACCAGGGGTAGACACTAGGGACCAGCGTAGGGCAGTGACAACTAACGTACTATGTAGATCGACCAGGAGTCCAAAAGGTCAGCTCCCTGCTCGCTGGAGAAACTAAAGTATAAAGTATAAGAGAACTAAAGTGTATGTTGTTTATAGTTGTACCCATTAAATAGTCTTGCAAAAGTATATTTGTTGAATTTATGGACAATTGGGCCACAGGACTAGGTGTGGTCAGGACATTATTGAAAATAGTTTCTAATAGGCCTAGAAAATAAACCGCAGGCGTGGCTGGAGACCAGGCCCAACGAAAGAGTGCCCTGAAGCCACGCCCAGGGACGATGCACAAAGTGGGTTGATGCGGTTCCCACCAGCCAAATTACAGTTACCAGGATTGTGGCGTAAGGACTAAGCGCCGCAGTGACTGCTTTCAATTTTTGTTGGGTTTTTGTAATTATTGATTTTGTAACCTGTTTGTAATGTGAATTGTTATTTGTTAATTTTAAAAGGTATCCTCAGTCCGGGAGTACTGAAGTTAACTAGGGGGGAATGTGGCACTCCAGGGGTCTGGTTGCCACAGTGGCATTGCCTCTCTCACAAGAGGTGATGCCATGCCTGGAAGCAAGCAGGGGTCCCCTAATCAGGTTTTACTAAGCATACAACACTTTCCTGGCTCCAGACCAGCAAGGGGAGTTTCTCCCCTTGGCAACTGGGATCTGGAGGTGGGGTTAGTTAGTCTTAGTGTGAGGAGTTGAAGTCAGGACGTTGAGGAGAGAGGAGCTGGGGACTGGAGCTGTTCAGCAGCTCACCCCAGAAGAACCAGCACAGAGGAACTGGACACCGGAGTCCGAGGCTGTGGGGGCACCGAAGGCCCAGCAGCAGAAACCGGAGGGCAGGAGATTGCAGGTCTCCTGGCCCCATCAGACGCCCGGAGGCTCAGCAGCTTCGCAGGGCCCAGCACCGCCACGTGGGAGCGACGCATCAGCAAGACCCGAGCTGCCTGCCATACGGGTGAGCAAAAAGACATTGCACTCAGGGACGAGGGCCACAGCACAGCTACAAGCAGCAGGGCCAAAGAGTTTAGTGGAAAGGGAAGGCCTCCAACTTCACCTGGCAAAGAGGATTCTTTACTTGCTTCCAGGCTGCCCGGACTTCCACTTCTAGCCAGTACCCTAGTCCCGGCTTGTGTAATCACCACCAGTAAAGCTAAGAGGAAACCGCCATTAGGTTGTGGACTGATTATTGCTGTGCCATCAACCCCTGCACTACAACGCCCAGCATAACCCATAACATCTACACTGCCCTGGAGCTAAGCTCTACCTGTGGAGAGCCACACCATCCCTGCTGCAGTAACATCAGCTCCAGAGGACTGCTCCGGAGCGGCGGCTCCCTTAGCCGCATACCACCGGTGGCGTCACGAACTTTATACAATCACTATAAATCCCCTATCAATAACCCCTTTTTATTGACCGCCCTGGGTCACAGACCGGGTCACCGCCACTGTGACATCCCCACAGCATCTACCGTCCTGGCACCGGGTACCCCACGGCCCAGGGGGCGCGTCAGATAAATAAGACAGTACAAAGTTTAATAAGACAAAAACAAAGAGCATTCCAAATCTTGAAGGCTGAGAATACAGAAATAGCATTTCAGGAGTATAAGGCTATGTTCACACGTTGCAATTTTTCAGTGTTTTTTTAATGCATTTTTATGCAAATTTTCAGCTGCATTTTACCGTACCAGCAAAGTGTATGAGATTTCAGAAATCTCATGCACATAGCTTGTTTTTTTTTTTGTCCTCAATCTTTCGTGCAATACCTTGGTTCTTGAAAAATACAGCATGTCACTTCTTTCAGCGTATTTTCAGCCTTTTTCACCCATTGAAAGCAATGAGTAGTGCAAAAAACACTGCAAAAACGCAGGTGTCAGGTTTTGCAGTGTTTTTGATGCCAAAACCTGAGGAAGTTGAATAAGATTTTTTTTTTGCATTAAACTTTATCAGCATGCAAAAGAGACAAATGTACAGTGACAAAAACGCTGTAAAAAAAGCACAAAAAACGCAGCAAAACCTGCTTTTTTGAGGTAGCTTCTCTACTGCCAAGAGGGCAGGTGTTGCCTGCGGGAAAAAATGCAGCAAAAATGCAATGTATGAACATAGCCTAAAGATCTCAATAAGAAATGTAAAAAAGAAAATCAGGGTAGCAAAGTTATCTACAGAGAAACAAATTACCAGAGACATTAAAATAAATCCCCAAAAATCCCAATGCCAAAAATAAAAAAAAACGGATGGTATCAGCCCCTTAAAAGACAATAATAACAAAATAATTATAGAGGACAAAGAAAAGGCGGAGATACAAAGCAGTCACTTTTCATCCGTGTTCACCAATGAATCATCTAGGGATCTTTCAACAAGGCAAAAATCAAAGTTCACCACCTGATATAACTAGTTTAACGCAAAAATAAGTACGCCTGCGTCTCAGCAAATTAAACATTGACAAATCCCCCGGCCCAGATGGCACACCAACCACAACTGATGGATCCTGTAACTAAGGCTCGGATCACATCTACAAGACATCAACAACCATGACCGAGGGATCCTGTAACAAAGGCTCCGATCACATCTACAAGACGTCACCGACCACGACCGATGGATCCTGTAACTAAGGCTCCGATCACATCTACAAGACATCACCGACCACGACCGATGGATCCTGTAACTAAGGCTCCGATCACATCTACAAGATGTCACCATCCACAACCGATAGATCCTGTAACTAAGTGTCCGATCACATCTATAAGACGTCACCAACCACGACCGATGGATCCTGTAACTAAGGCTCCGATCACATCTACATGATGACACCAACCACGAACTATGGATCCTGTAACTAAGGCTCCAATCACATCTACAAGACGTCACCAACCACAACTGATGGATCCTGTAACTAAGGCTCGGATCACATCTACAAGACATCAACAACCACGACCGATGGATCCTGTAACTAAGGCTCCGATCACATCTACAAGACGTCACCAACCACGACCGATGGATCCGGTCACTAAGGCTCCGATCACATCTACAAGATGTCACCAACCACGACCGATGGATCCTGTAACTAAGGCTCCAATCACATCTACAAGACTACAGTGACTAGGACCAATGGAACCTGTAACAAAGGCTCCGATCACATCTACAAGACAGACACCAACCATGACAGATGGATCCTGTAACTAAGGCTCCGATCACATCTACAAGACGTCACCAACCACGACCGATGGATCCTGTAACTAAGGCTCCAATCACATCTAGAAGACTACAGTGACTAGGACCAATGGATCCTGTAACAAAGGCTCCGATCACATCTACAAGACAGACACCGACCATGACAGATGGATCCTGTAACTAAGGCTCAGATCACATCTACATGACGGCACCAATCACAACCGATGAATCCTGTAACTAAAACTCAGATCAAACCTACAAGACATCACCAACCACGACCCATGCATCCTGTAACTAAGGCTCTGATCACATCTACAAGACGTCACCAACCACGACCAATGGATCCTGTAACTAAGGCTCCGATCACATCTACAAGACGTCACCGACCACGACCGATGGATCCTGTAACTAAGGTTCCGATCACATCTACAAGACGACACCAACCACGACCCATGCATCCTGTAACTAAGGCTCTGATCACATCTACAAGACGTCACCAACCACGACCAATGGATCCTGTAACTAAGGCTCTGATCACATCTACAAGACGTCACCAACCACGACCGATGGATCCTGTAACTAAGGCTCCGATCACATCTACAAGACATCACCAACCACGACCCATGCATCCTGTAACTAAGGCTCTGATCACATCTACAAGACGTCACCAACCACGACCAATGGATCCTGAAACTAAGGCTCCGATCACATCTACAAGACGTCACCGACCACGACCGATGGACCCTGTAACTAAGGCTCTGATCACATCTACAAGATGATAACAACCAAGAATGATGGATCCTGTAACTAAGGCTCTGATCACAGCTGCTAGACATCACCAACCACAACCGATGGATCCTGTAACTAATGCTCCTTCTCCATTTTAGTTTATTCCCTCTACCTTCACACCCCGGTGCTTCCCTCTGCTATTTGTGAAAGAATATTTTGTGTGCCTGGAGTTTTCTGTTTATCCCTGTATGTGTTGCCCTGTTTGTCGGGTGGGTGTACTTCAGTACACAGTAGCGCCCCTCTTCCCTGGGTGGGGGAGAAGAACAAGTGGAGGGCTAACTCAGGGTGAGGGTGGCGGCCTCGGCATCCTCATCTTCAGAGGTATCCCGGGGAATAGGGTGAGCAGACTTACGCACTGTAGTTTTTCAGAACCCTAACACGTCAGGTTTTGGGACCGTTACTTCCAGGCAACCCCTAGTAGAGGCCAAGATTGTTCTCTGGGGGGCGTGACAGGTTTGTAGTTTTCAGGGAGGCCTGTAAGCTTTACTTCCGGTTACTTCCTACCTCTGCAAGTACCGAGGAGCAACAGGTGGGGATAGTAATCGCGCTCCTTTAGGGTGACCCCAAGCATGGGCTTTTTCTCTCCTGCCGGACTCCCAGTCTCTCCGGACAGTGGAGGAAATTTTTCTTACCCTGGGTCTAATATATGCAGACGCCGACCGTGTCTCCCTGGCTGAATCCATGCTACGTCAGCTGCAGCAGGGAGACCGGCCGGCAGAGGAGTATTGCTCTGAGTTTCGTAGTTGGTCCACGGACACTAAGTGTAATGACCCCGCACTCCATAGCCAATTTTGTCAAGGGCTGTCGGCATGGTTATTGGATACCCTTGCATTATATGAGACTCCAGTCTCCCTTGAAGTGGCCATGTCTCTGGCGATCCGGGTTGATCGCCGTCTTCGCCACAGACAAAAAGGGACACCCCAATGTGTGGGAGATCCAGGGCTAAGGGAACCCTGGTCTGAGTCATCTGAGAAGCCCATGCAGTTGGGTGGGGCAACTCATTCTAGGGATCAAACTGGAGTTTGGGCATAAAGGGGCTGTGTGTGTTTTTACTGTGGAGGGAGGGGTCATTACATAGGTGCTTGTCCTTCCTTACCTCGCCGTAAAACAGCCACCAGGAAACCAATGAACTCGGGTTGCGGGGAGGTTAGCAACCCAGGTGTACGTGTCGCCTCCGTGAGTGGTTCTCAATTCTTCCTACCGGCCGAGATCCATCTGGGCAAAAATAAAGTGACCATTTGAGCCTTTCTGGACAGTGGGCGGGGTTTAATTTGATTAACGCTGAGTTCGTCCAGGCCCAGGGCCTCAAACCGCAAACACTGTCCAGACACATACCCTTGAGCCGGGGGTATTTTTCTCAAGTAATCCGAGGGTTACATTTACAGGTTGGGGCCATACACTCAGAATGTATTGACTGTTTTGTGCTAGAGGGCCTGCCCTCTCCTGTGGTTCTGGGACTACTGGGGCTCACGCTGCACAACCCTGCAGTAGATTGGCAGACGTGGGAGGTGGTTAAATGAAGAGAGTATGGTCATGGTCACTGTTTGGGCACTCGGCGGGCTAGGGTGGATATCCAGTCCGTGCCTAAATACCTGTTAGACTTTGAGGAAGTGTTCTCGGAGCAGGGGTGTCAAGAACTCCCTCCCCATCGTTCTTATGACTGCGCTGTTAATCTGGTTTCTGGAGCCAAGCTGCCAAAGAGCAGACTGTATAGTATCTCGGGTCCGGAGAGGCAGGCCATGAAGGACTATATCGTGGAAATTTTGGCTAAGGGTCATATCAGACCATCCTCATCCCCTGTTGCTGCAAAGTTTTTCTTTGTTAAGAAGAAAGATGGGGGGGTTATGCCCCTGCTTATATTTCCGCAAACTCAGTCTGATCACGGTCTGGGATTCATATCCGCTCCCTCTCATCCCGACCTATTTAATCAGATTGTGGGTGCAAAATGGTTTTATAAACTGGATCTCAGGGGGGTATATAACCTCATTCATATTAAAGAGGGGGACGAGTGGAAGACGGACTTCAACACGCCTGAGGGTCATTATGAAAACCTTGTGATGCCATTCGGGTTAACTAATGCTCCAGCCGTTTTTCACCATTTTGTTAATGACACCTGGCAGGTAGATTTGTGGTGATCTATCTTGATGACATATTAATTTATTCACTTGACCTTGAGTCACATCAGGTACATGTCAGGCAGGTCCATCAGATACTCAGAGTCAATAAATTATTTGTCAAGCCAGAGAAATACATGATTTTGGTTGAGGAAATCCCTTTTTTGGGTTATATTTTATCGTCCACCGGTTTTCGCATGGATCCGGCAAAAATTCAGGAGGTACTGGATTGGGAGCGTCCTGAGGATTTAAAGGCGTTACAAAGGTTTTTGGGTTTCGCCAACTACTACCGCAAGTTCATCAAAAACTTTTCTGTGGTAGCCAAACCTCTGACGGATATGACCAGGAAAGGGACGGACTATTCTAAATGGTTCAGTCCAGCCAGGGAGGCATTTAATACCCTAAAGGAGTGTTTTGCATCTGCGCCGATTCTCATACGGCCTGACGTCACTCAGCCATTCATTGTAGAAGTTGACGCGTCTGAAGTGGTGGTGGGGGCTGTTTTGTCGCAGGGTGCGTGTCCTGGTAAATGACACCCGTGTGCATACTTTTCTAAAAAACTGTCGCCCACTGAGAGAAATTATGACATTGGTAACAGAGAACTGTTGGCAATCAAGTGGGCTTTTGAGGAGTGGCGTCATTTTTTGGAGGGGGCATTTCATCCGGTTATGGTAATCACGGATCATAAGAATCTGGTATATCTAGGGTCTTCAAAACGTCTAACGCCCAGATAAGCAAGATGGGCATTATTCTTTACCAGGTTTAACTTTTTTGTCACTGTCACGTATAGGCTGGGGAACAAGGGCATTAAGGCGGATGCCTTATCTCGCTGTTTTCCTGGAGGTGGAGATAATTGTGAACCGGTTCCTATACTTCAAAAAGGGGTTGTGGTTGTATCTACAGGTGCTTCTCACAAAATTAGAATATCATCAAAAAGTAAATTTATTTCAGTTCTTCAATACAAAAAGTACAACTCATATATTATATATAGTCATTACACACAGAGGGATCTATTTCAAGCGTTTATTTCTATTAATGTTGATTATTATGGCTTACAGCCAATGAAAATACAAAAGTCATTATCTCAATAAATTAGAATAATTAACAAAAAACACCTGCAAAGGTTTCCTAAGCGTATAAAATGTCCCTTAGTCTGTTTCAGTAGGCTACACAATCATGGGGAAGACTGCTGACTTGGCAGATGTCCAGAAGGCAGTCATTGACACACTCAAGGAGGGTAAGCCACAAAAAGTCATTGCTAAAGAAGCTGGCTGTTCAATGTTCATAGAGTGCTGTATCCAAGCATATTAATGGAAAGTTGAGTGGAAGGAAAAAGTGTGGTAGGAAAAGGTGCACAAGCAACCGGGATAACCGCAGCCTTGAAATGACTGTTAAGAAAAGGCCATTCAAAAATTTGGGGGAGGTTCACAAGGAGTGGACTGCTGCTGGAGTCATTGCTTCAAGAGCCACCACACACAGAGGTATCCAGGACAAGGGCTACAAGTGTCGCATTCCTTGTGTCAGGCCACTCATGACCTATAGACAATGCCAGAAGCGTCTTACCTGGGCCAAGGAGAAAAAGACCTGGACTGTTCTAAGTGGTCCAAGGTGTTGTTTTCAGATGAAAGTAAATTTTGCATTTTATTTGGAAATCAAGGTCCCAGAGTCTGGAGGAAGAGTGGAGAGGCCACAATCCAAGCTGCTGGAGGTCTAGTGTGAAGTCTCCACAATCAGTGATGGTTTGGGGAGCCATGTCATCTGTCGGTGTAGGTCCACTGTGTTTTATCAAGACCAAAGTCAGCGCAGCCGTCTACCAGGACATTTTACAGCTCTTCATGCTTCCCTCTGCCGACAAGCTGTTTGGAGATGGAAATTTCATTCTCCAGCAGGACTTGGCCCCTGTCCACACGACCAAAAGTACCAATACCTGGTTTACACACAACAGTATCACTGTGCTTGATTGGCAGCAAACTCGCCTGACCTTAACCCCATAAAGAATCTATGGGGTATTATCAAGAGGAAGATGAGAGACACCAGAGCCAACAATGCAGACGAGCTGAAGGCTGCTATCAAAGCCACCTGGGCTTCCATAACCCCTCAGCAGGGCCACAGGCTGATCCCTCCATGCCACATTGCCGCATTGATGCAGTAATTGAAGTGAAAGGAGCCGACCAAGTATTGAGGGCATTTACTGTACATAGATTTCAGTATGCCAACATTTCGGATTTTAAAATCATTTTTCAAGCTGTTGTTATCAAGTATTCTAATTTACTGAGATAATGACTTTTGTGTTTTCATTGGCTGTAAGCCATAATCATCAACATTAACAGAAATAAACACGTGAAATAGATCACTCTGCGTGTAATGACTCTATATAATAGATCCCTCTGCGTGTAATGACTCTATATAACAGATTTCTCTGCGTGTAATGACTCTATATAATTGATCCCTCTGCGTGTAATGACTCTATATAATAGATCCCTCTGTGTGTAATGACTCCATATAATAGATCCCTCTGTGTGTAATGACTCTATATAATAGATCCCTCTGCGTGTAATGACTCTATATAATAGATCCCTCTGCGTGTAATGACTCTATATAATAGATCCCTCTGCGTGTAATGACTCTATATAATAGATCCCTCTGTATGTAATGACTCTATATAATAGATCCCTCTGTGTGTAATGACTCCATATAATAGATCCCTCTGCGTGTAATGACTCTATATAATAAATCACTCTGTGTGTAATGACTCTATATAATAGATCCCTCTGTGTGTAATGACTCTATATAATAGATCCCTCTGCTTGTAATGACTCTATATAATAGATCACTCTGTGTGTAATGACTCTATATAATAGATCACTCTGTGTGTAATGATTCTATATAATAGATCCCTCTGTGTGTAATGACTCTATATAATAGATCCCTCTGCGTGTAATGACTCTATATAATAGATCCCTCTGTGTGTAATGACTCTATATAATAGATCCCTCTGCGTGTAATGACTCTATATAATAGATCCCTCTGCGTGTAATGACTCTATATAATAGATCGCTCTGTGTGTAATGACTCTATATAATAGGTCCCTCTGTGTGTAATGACTCTATATAATAGATCCCTCTGTATGTAATGACTCTATATAATAGATCACTCTGTGTGTAATGACTCTATATAATATATGAGCTTCACTTTTGTATTGAAGAACTGAAATAAATTACCATATTTTTCGGACTATAAGACGCACTTTGTTCCTCCAGAATTTTGGAGGAAAGTTGGGGGGTGCATCTTATAGTCCGATATACATAAATACTGTGGCTGTGGGTGGTGGGGTATGTAGGGGAAGCGACAGCGGTGGAGTAGCGAGGCACAGGAGGCAGCAGCCTACACTGTGCCCACTACTAAAGAAAATTAATATTCACTGCTCCCCACGCCCATAGGCGTGGGGAGCAGTGAATATTCATTTTCCTTAATAGCCGGCACACTGTGCCTGTAGTGCGACTCCTGGTATGTATGGCCCCCCTCATCCTGGTATGCTTAGCACCCCCTGATCCTTGTAGCACTTCACAAAAAAAACAAAAACAAAAAAATTACACTCACCTCCTCTCTCCTCCAGCGCTGTGTCCCACTCTGTGCCGGAATAGTCACTGCTCTCCATGAGAGAATATTTTGTGTGCCTGGAGTGTTATGTTTATCCCTGTCTGTGCTACCCTGTTTTTCAGGTGGGTGTACTTCGGTGCACAGTAGCGCCCCTCTTCCCCGAGTGGGGGAGAACAAGCGGAGGGCTAACTCAGGAGTTAGAATGAGAGTGGAGGCCTCGGCATCCTCACCTTCAGAGGTATCCTGGGGAATAGGGTAAGCTAGGGTGCCCCCTAGTGTTAGGGTCAGGATAGGAACCCCTGATCTGTGGCCACCCAACAGCTGTGTCATGACATGGATCCTTTAACTAAGGCTCTGATCACATCGACAAAATGACACCAACCACGACCGATGGATCCTGTAACTAAGACTCCGATCACATCTACAAGACGTCACCAATCACGACCGATGGATCCTGTAACTAAGGCTCCGATCACATCTACAAGACGTCACCGAGCACGACCGATAGATCCTGTAACTAAGGCTCCGATCACATCTACAAGACGTCACCAACCACGAACGATGCATCCTGTAACTAAGGCTCCGATCACATCTACATGACGTCACCGACCACGACCGATGGATCCTGTAACTAAGTCTCTGATCACATCTACAAGACGTCCCCGACCAAGACCGACGGATCCTGTAACTAAGGCTCCGATCACATCTACAAGACGTCACCGACCACGACCGATGGATCCTGTAACTAAGGCTCCGATCACATCTACAAGACGTCACCGACCACGACCGACGGATCCTGTAACTAAGGCTCCGATCACATCTACAAGACGTCACCGACCACGAGCGATGGATCCTGTAACTAAGGCTCCGATCACATCTACAAGACGTCACCGACCACGACCGATGGATCCTGTATCTAAGGCTCCGATCACATCTAGAAGACGTCACCGACCACGATCGATGGATCCTGTTACTAAGACTCCGATCACATCTAGAAAGACGTCACCAACCACGAGCGATGGATCCTGTAACTAAGGCTCCGATCACATCTACAAGACGTCACCGACCACGACCGATGGATCCTGTAACTAAGACTCCGATCACATCTACAAGAAGTCACCGACCACGACCGATGGATCCTGCAACTAAGTCTCCGATCACATCTACGAGACGTCACCGACCACGACCGATGGATCCTGTAACTAAGGCTCCGATCACATCTACAAGACGTCACCGACCACAACCGATGGATCCTGTAACTAAGGCTCCGATCACATCTACAAGACGTCACCGACCACGACCGACGGATCCTGTAACTAAGGCTCCGATCACATCTACAAGACGTCACCGACCACGACCGATGGATCCTGTATCTAAGGCTCCGATCACATCTAGAAGACGTCACCGACCACGATCGATGGATCCTGTTACTAAGACTCCGATCACATCTAGAAAGACGTCACCAACCACGACCGATGGATCCTGTAACTAAGGCTCCGATCACATCTACAAGACGTCACCGACCACGAGCGATGGATCCTGTAGCTAAGGCTCCGATCACATCTACAAGACGTCACCGACCACGAGCGATGGATCCTGTAACTAAGGCTCCGATCACATCTACAAGACGTCACCGACCACGAGCGATGGATCCTGTAGCTAAGGCTCCGATCACATCTACAAGACGTCACCGACCACGACCGACGGATCCTGTAACTAAGGCTCCGATCACATCTACAAGACGTCACCGACCACGACCGATGGATCCTGTATCTAAGGCTCCGATCACATCTAGAAGACGTCACCGACCACGATCGATGGATCCTGTTACTAAGACTCCGATCACATCTAGAAAGACGTCACCAACCACGACCGATGGATCCTGTAACTAAGGCTCCGATCACATCTACAAGACGTCACCGACCACGAGCGATGGATCCTGTAGCTAAGGCTCCGATCACATCTACAAGACGTCACCGACCACGAGCGATGGATCCTGTAACTAAGGCTCCGATCACATCTACAAGACATCACCCAACACTGATGGATCCGGTCTCTCGGCCTCTGGTCTCCCCCTGGAATCCCCTCAGTGCTGACGTCACACAGATCCTGTTCTGTCTCCAGGAATATAATCTGCGGGGAATGTTCTCTGCTCTGTATATAATGTCTCCTGGGCGCAGGTCTCTGTATAATGGCTGATAACAGAGAGAACAGAGATCCAGGAGAAGTATGAAGCGTCTGCTGCACTGAGGGGGAGGAGATGTGGTGACGTCATCATTATCACAGGTCCTTCACTTCTCTCCTGAGCTCCGCCCCCTGATCACATGGCGGTGACGTCACCACAGGTCCTCTAGCTCTCAGTGCAGCAGCTTCGTCCTGGTTGTGTGCAGCTCTTGCTCTCTGTTATCAGCCGGCAGGACGAGATCCCTCCAGCTGATCCAGTGTTCATCCCTCCTTCTCCTGAATGACCCCGAGGATGGACGAGGACGAGACCACCAGAAGATTATTACACTTCTCCCTGGAGATCATCTCCCTGCTGAGCGGAGAGGTAACTCCTCTACATTTCTATCAGCTTTATTGTGTTCTGGAACAAGTCCGACATCAGGTTTTGCTATCTGATCTGAGAGCAGCATGATGTGGGGGCAGAGACCCTGATTCCAGTGATCGGTCGCTTACTGGGCTGCTCGCTGCAGTTCTGATGAAATCCCTGTTTTTTCTGCTGTAGCTCTAGTAGTGCTCTGAGCTCTGTATAGCTCCACCCACAGCCCTGATTGGCCGCTCTCTGTACACTGTGCATAGGCAGAAAGCTGCCAGTCAGTGGCAATAACTTGGTGACAGATTCTATTTAACCTCTTCATGCCATTCACCGTACATGCAGCACCTGATGCAAGCAATCCAGAGTATTAGATCAGCGATCCGGGCAGGAAAAGTTGATGTCCCGTCCAGAGACAAGGTCAATTAGTGTAAAAAAAAAAAAGTTTTTAAAATTTGTAAAAACATTTTTAAAAAAACAAGAACAAAGAAAGGAAAAATTCTTAATTAAATACACATATTTACATAAAAATAAATAAAGTACACTTTTGGTATCGCTGTGTCCGGAACGACCCGATCTATAAAACTGTCCCACTAGTTAACCCCTTCAGTGAACACTGTAAAAAAACAAAGCAAATAACAATGCTTTATCACCATAGCGCCAAACAAAAAATGTAATAACACGCGATCAAAAAGGCGAATGTAAATAAAAATGGTATCGCTGAAAACACCATCTTGTCCCGCAAAAAACAAGCCACGATACAGCTCCATCAGCTGAAAAATAAAAAAGTTATAGCTCTCAGAATAAAGCAATGAAAAAAAAATTTTTTTCTATAAAATAGCTTTTATTGTGTAAAAGCGCCAAAACATAGAAAAATGATGTTAATGTGGTACCGCTGTAAACGTACTGACCTGAAGAATAAAGCTGCCTTATCAATTTTACCACACGCGGAACAGAATAAAAAAAAAACATAAAAAAAAATTCTGGAAGTTCTGTTTTTTGTTTATTCTGCCTCCCAAAAATTGGAATAGAAAGTGATCAAAAAATGTCGCGTGCCTGAAAATGGCACCAATAAAAACGTCAACTCGTCCCGCAAAAAACAAGCTGTCACATGACTCTGTCGGCCAAAATATGGAAAAATTATAGCTCTCAAAATATGGCGATGCAAAAACTAGATTTAAAAAAAAAAATGCGTCTTTTAGTGTGTGACAGCTGTCAATCATAAAAACCCGATATCATTCTGGTATCACTGTAATCGCACCGACCCGAAGAATAAAGCCGTCTAATCACTTATACCGCATGAGGGACAGCGTAAAAAATAAACTCTAGGGTTAGGGTTGTAATGGGGTTAGGGCTGGGTTTGGGGTTAGGGTTGTGATGGGGTTGGGATTTTTTTCAAAAGTAAAAAAAAAAAAGATGACGATATGGCGACTAATGTCGAGCATAAGTGCTCGCTACTTGAGTTTGCATCGGGTGCTCCGGTATGCACCGAGTATAGCGGGTGCTTGTGTCTCCGCCCCATATGCATTGTGGCCAAAAAAACCTCACGGGGATTGCCTGCCATGCACGAGCGATCCCCGCATGTTTTTTTTTGGGTGTCTAATAACCATGAAACATGCGAGCGGGGACTCGAGCATGTGACTCGAGCACCCGCGATATATGGTGCATACCCGAGTACCTGATGCAAAATCATGTAGCGAGCACTAATGACAACTTATTCAATATGATGACCTAATATTATCAAATTCTGTGTCGTACCTCTGGGTTCAAAATGTTCACTATACCCCTTAATAAAATCCTTGAGGGGTCTAGTTTCCAAAATGGTGTCACTTGTGGGGGGTTTCCACTGTTTAGGCACATCAGGGGCTCTCCAAACGCAACATGGCATCGCTAATTATTCAAGCAAATTTTACATTCAAAAAGTCAAATGGCGCTCCTTCCCTTCCGAGCCCTGCCGTGTGCCCAAACAGTGGTTTTTCCTCACATATGGGGTATCTGCGTGCTCAGGGGAAATTGCACAACAAATTTTGGGGTCCATTTTTTCCTGTTACCCCTGCGAAAAAAAAAAAAAATAGGTCTAAAGTAACATTTTTGTGAAAAAAGTTAAATGTTAATTTTTTTCTTCTACATTCCAAAAATTCCTGTGAAGCACCTGAAGGGTTAATAAAGTTCTTGAATGTGGTTTTGAGCACCTTGAGGGGTGCAGTTTTTAGAATGGTGTCTCTTTTGGGCATTTTCTGTCATAAAGGCCCCTCAAAGTCACTTCAAATGTGATGTGGTCCCTAAAAAAATGGTTTTATAAATTTTGTTGTAAAAATGAGAAATCGCTGGTCAACTTTTAACCCTTATAGCTCCCTAACAAAAAAATTTTGGTTCCAAAATTGTGCTGATGTAAAGTAGACATGTGGGAAATGTTATTTATTAACTATTTGTGTGACATATCTCTCTGATTTAAGGGCATAAAAATTCAAATTTTGAAAATTGCTAAATTTTCCAAATTTTCGCCAAATTTCCCTTTTTTCACAAATAAACGCAAGTGATATCGAAGAAATTTTACCACAATCATGAAGAACAATGTGTCACGAAAAAACAGTCTCAGAATCAGGGGGATCCGTTGAAGCGTTCCAGAGTTATTACCTCATAAAGTGACAGTGGTCAGAATTGTAAAAATTGGCCTGGTCATTAACGTGCAAACCACCCTCGGGGGTAAAAGGGGGTTAATATTAATGATATAACTTAATATTCAGAAGAATTAAAGGGGTATTCCCATCTCCAAGATCCTATCCCTATGGGATACCGGATTTATAGTGTGTTTCATATAAATGATGTGTTTTTTTTGTGTAAACTGTGCATTTTATATAAATGGTAAGACCTGCTGACAGGCAGCACAAAAAGGGTTAATCTTCCTCTAACAGGCTTGATCATGTGACCCAGCTCTGTTTAATATGCAGAAGCTTCTGGAAAAACGCCTCTGGGCAGTCAGCCAATGACTGCAGCTCTAACAGTCACATGGGAGTGGGAGGAGTTAAATCCTGTGAGGTAGTTAAGGATTGAAGAGGCAGTTGGTGGTCAGACATTTTGAGAAGAGGAAGCCATTTTGTAGGTGAAGGAGTTACCTACCTTCTCCCTGACTGCTGCGCTTAAAAAGGGGACAGACACAATAAGGGGAGCTGATAGTCTTCATATTAGGAAGAATTACCTCAGGGCAGAAACAGAGCACAGCGCTGAGGAAGAAATATTCAGATTTGATGAAACCAGAGGTTTCCAGGATCTGCCTGTCTGCAGGTGCACAGCAATATTCAACCATGAGTGTCATCCTGTACCTCAGCTCCCTACCGCTTGTGAATAAGGCTATGTGCCCACGATGCAGAAATGAAGCAAAAATTTTCCTGACCATTTCTGCATCTCCTTGCCAGAAAAATGCATGCGGATTGTGCATGCGTTTTTCCTGCAGAATACATGCGGATTCACATGCGTTCCCCCATGCGTTTCTGCATGTGGATTGACAAGCGCTTTCCAGGCGATTTTAGCATCACTTGGAAAGTGCTTGACAACTAGGTCACTCTATATAAATCCATGCAACCGGCATGGATTTATATAGTGTGAACCGAGAGAGTGGTAAAAATAAAAAATAAATGTATACTTTACCCTCCGATGGCCCTCGGTGTCCCGCTCATTCCGTTCTCCCTCGCCGGCCACTTTGAATTGAAAGACCTGCCGACATCAGCGTCACGTGACCCGTCACATGACTCTGACGTCAGCGCAGGTCCTTCAACTCACTGCAAAGTGCCGAGAACCAAGCAGGAGCGGTGCGCGGGCCGACAGAAGGTAAATATACATTTATTTTTTATTTCATCCTTTTTTTTACAGATTTTTTAATGGTACCTGGGTGCTGATGAGACTCTCCTCTCCTCCACACCCGGGTACCATCCGCACATTAGAACGCGCCAATTACGCAAGTACAGATGCAGTCTTGCGGAATTGGCGCGTTCTAATGCAAGTCAATGGCGGCGAAAACGCAGCGTTTCCGCAAAATTAATGGACATGCTGCGGATTTTTGAGCGCAGCGTTTACGCTGCGGAAAAATCCGCATCATGGGCACAGCACATGCGGATTTCAATTGGGGAACATTGCTGCCCTTCTACCATGCGTTTTTAATGCGTTTCCGCAACGTTTAAGCAGCTGCAAAAACGCAGCTTAAACGCATTAAAATCGCATCGTGTGAACTCAGCCTGAGTATCATCCTGTACCTCAGCTCCCTACCGTTTGTGAATAAGGCTATGTGCCCACGATGCAGAAATGAAGCAGAAATTTTCCTGACCATTTCTGCATCTCCTTGCCAGAAAAATTCATGCAGATTCTATGTGCGTTTTTGATGCGTTTTTGACGCTTTTTTGATGCGTTTTGTAAACGTTTTTTAAGCGTTTTTGAAGCCAAATAAAGTTAGTGGAAAAAAAAAAGGCCAATAATGTAATTTCCTAGTCAAACCCCTATTCACCATTTTGGAAGTATTCAGGATGCCACAAGAACTGCAGCCCCTGTAATTAATATAAAAAATATATATACACATACATACTCAATGCAGATATGTACGCGTGTGTATACATGGGCACAACCCCCCCCCACACACACACACACTCCTCACCCAGTATCCAATTACGGCTCTTTCACACGTCTGAATCTCTGGTACGAATGGTGATGACTTTTTCCACACATACCGGAAACACACACAGACCCATTTCAATGTATGCTTGGTCACGCATACGCTGTACAATAATCTTACATTTCAATGTATTTAAAAAAAAAAATGGGTGGGTTCACGTGTATTTTTAATAACCAGCAGAGGGAAAGCAGACGGCTGAGGGCTGATATAGTCTGGGAAGTAGCCAGGGATCATGGCCCCTTCCCTTGGTATTAATATCAGGCTGCAGCAGTTAGCTTAGCCTTTACTGTCCATTCTACAGGGGGACCCAAAAAAAAAAATGACATAGTGTCCCCATATAAATTGGAGCCAGCAAAGGCTCTGCGGACAGCTGTGACCTGATATTAATAGCCTAGAAAGGGGCCAAGGTTATAGGCCCCCTCCCAGGCTATAATACCAGCCCTCAGCCGCCCCAGATTTTGCGCATCATATTTTTGCGCCAAATCTGACGCTTAGCCTCGCTCTTCCACGCTGCCCTGGTGCGGTGGCAGGGGATAATAGTAGTGGGGTTCATGTCAGCGCCAGCTGCCATAAAGCCCAGGTTAGTAATGAGGGGCGTCTATAAGACACCCCCATTACTAACCTACAAAGAGTTAAAAAGAAAAAACACACACTACACCCAGAAAAGAATTATTTATTTGAAATAAAACACACAATTTTATTTAATTATTAATTTACTAAAAAAAAATAATTACCTGTCCACGCTCCTGCGATGATCTCCAATGCACAGCTGTCACATCTGGAGATGTGACAGCTGTCATGGCTGCTGTAAGCTCACACTGCTGGGAACACGTCCGCTCCCGGCAGTGTGAGGCACTGACTGAGGTCACCAGAGTGCATTCAGTCAGCGCAGCTCCGGTGACCCCCCTTACGGCCCTGCTGTACCGTGGGAATTTCTCACGGTCAGCGGGGCCGTAAAGGAGCTCACCAGAGCAGCGCTGCCTGAAATCCAGTGAACTCACTTATGCAATGACGGGGCTGCTTTACGGCCCCGTCATTGTAGCGGTGGCAGCGGTTTAGAGCGGTCACATTTTATGTGGCTGCTCTAAACTGGAGATCTTCATGGGACACTCGTGGATTACTACGGAGGGGTAAGGATAAAATTGTGTTTTTTTATTTTATATTTTATTACAGGAGATTGAGGGCTTCGGGGAATTAGGTGTATAGGTGAGTATAGGTGTATTTTTTTTATTTTTTACTTTATTTTAGGTGGCGATCGGCGGGAACAGGTAATGTATAAACTAAATTTCTTTAGGCAACCACTGGCCACCAATGAAATGTATTTTTAAAATTAATTGGGGACCAAACAAAAAAAAATGGGGACTTTAAATTAATAAAACAAAATAGGTTGCCAAAAAAAAAAAAAATGGGGGCATACAAAAAATAAAAAATGTATAGGGGCAAAAATATAAACCTATGGGGGCCAAAAATAACATATGGGGCAGTTTTACGGACACATTAGGGCAATTTTAACAGCAGGATCAGGCTGATGGGAACTACTGCTCCCATCGAGCTGATCCTGCTGCCACTAGTGGACGGGGGACAGACATAGGCCGAAGGGAGTAGTAGTGTCACATAGACCTATGTCTGCCTGCACGCAGACACCCGCTGACAACAGCAGACACCGCACAGAGCCCATGCTGACACCGCGCAGGTTTCCAGCGCAGACACCCGCAGACACCAGTCATGACCGGGACATTCAGGTCCATCTTGTACCACCCCAGGTGCTCAGCCATGATCCAGGAAGACAGGAATGGTATGGGATTCTCGTCTTCCTGGATTTATGGGATGGCTGGAACGCCCCCGCATGAGGTCACTTCCCATTTGCTGCAGTCTTGTGTTCCAAAATCGCAGCAAATGCGCTTTAATTCTGCAAGTAGTTTTACATATTTGCAGATTTGAAGCGTTCCAATGCAAGTCAATGGCGGCGAAAACGCAGCGCTTCTGCAAAATAATTGGTGGTGCTGCGTTTTTTTCACCATGAAAAAACGGAAGTGGAAATTTGAGCAGCATGTGCAGAGCACACGCGGATTATCATTGGGGGACATGGCGGGCCTTCTACCAAGCGTTTTTGATGCGTTTCTTCAGTGTTTTTGCTGCTGCAGAAACGCTTCAAAAACGCATCGTGGGCACACAGCCTAAGAATTTGACCCATTGTCCCCAGTAAAGGGACTTCTGTTTAAGTTCTTTAGGCTTCTTTATGACTGGGGCTCGGGTGCACAGACTACTACCACCATCATCACCCTCTACCTGGAGGCATTTACTGGAAAAATATTATATTGTGGAGTTTAATTTGAGAAGAGAGGACTCTTCTCCTGACAGAAAACTGTCCACAGCGAGATACATTGTATACTGCGAGGAGTGCAGCCCCCTGCCATACACCACATGAGATTACCACACTTGTGCACACTTAAAGGGGTACTCCCATCTCCAAGATCCTATCCAAATATGTAGTAGGTGTAATAATAGTAATATTAGCAAATGCCTCTAATTAGAAATGTAGTATAGTATTTTTGATTCGCCACTTACCTCATGTGCAGAGCATCGCAGGACCTTAGGTATCCATGGTTACGTCCACTGATAAAATCACAGTTAGTTGGCTAGCTGCTAGTGGTCATAACCATGGATACCTGAGGTCCTGCGATGCCTGCACATGGGGTAAGAGAGCTAGCGAACCAAAAATACTATACTACATTTCTAATTGAAGGTATTTGCTAATATTATTATTATTATTACACCTACTACATATTGGGATGGGATCTTGGAGATGGGAGGACCCCTTTAGCTGAAAAAAAACGAAAGAAATGAACTGGAATATAAATGAGTGTACATGCAGCATGCAAGAGCGTGTTCACACATGGCCCAAATAGGGTCACTGTGTAATTTTGATCAAAATTAAAGTCAAACTAATAAGAATTGAAAAAATTGGCCTAATCAGAAAGGTGAAAACAGTCTCGTGGGTGAAAGTGTTAATAGGAACCTGTAATTAGGTTTTGGGTTAGAAAGCCACAACTATTTCATTATATCTCTGGGGTTTTGTGTTTTACCACTTTTCTCCATACACAGGATTACACAATAGTGAGGAAGACACCGGGGGAGGGTGTGACTCCCATCATCCATCTCCAGGAGTCAGGAGGGCGGAGCCCGGACCCCATCACAGAGCCTCCCTCGCACTCCCCGATACATGAGAGGAAGAAGAAGAAGATCCTAGAGCTCAGCAACAAGATGATTGAGCTGCTGAGCAGAGAGGTGACTGCTGGGACATTATACAGGACAGCACTGGAGGATTCTGGGTGATGAGCGGAGCGGTGACTGCTGGGACATTATACAGGACGGCACTGGAGGATTCTGGGTGATGACCGGAGCGGTGACTGCTGGGACATTATACAGGACAGCACTGGAGGATTCTGGGTGGTGAGCGGAGAGGTGACTGCTGGGACATTATACAGGACAGCACTGGAGGATTCTGGGTGGTGAGCGGAGAGGTGACTGCTGGGACATTATACAGGACAGCACTGGAGGATACTGGGTGATGACTGGAGAGGTGACTGCTGGGACATTATACAGGACAGCACTGGAGGATTCTGGGTGATGACCGGAGAGGTGACTGCTGGGACATTATACAGGACAGCACTGGAGGATTCTGGTTGATGAGCGGAGAGGTGACTGCTGGGATATTATACAGGACAGCACTGGAGGATTCTGGGTGATGACCGGAGAGGTGACTGCTGGGACATTATACAGGACAGCACTGGAGGATTCTGGGTGATGACTGGAGAGGTGACTGCTGGGACATTATACAGGACAGCACTGGAGGATTATGGGTGATGAGCGGAGAGGTGACTGCTGGGACATAATACAGGACAGCACTGGAGGATTCTGGGGGATGACCAGAGAGGTGACTGCTGGGAAATTATACAGGACAGCACTGGAGGATTCTGGGTGGTGAGCGGAGAGGTGACTGCTGGGACATTATACAGGACAGCACTGGAGGATTCTGGGTGGTGAGCGGAGAGGTGACTGCTGGGACATTATACAGGACAGCACTGGAGGATTCTGGGTGGTGAGCGGAGAGGTGACTGCTGGGACATTATACAGGACAGCACTGGAGGATTCTGGGTGATGACCGGAGAGGTGACTGCTGGGACATTATACAGGACAGCACTGGAGGATTCTGGTTGATGAGCGGAGAGGTGACTGCTGGGATATTATACAGGACAGCACTGGAGGATTCTGGGTGATGACCGGAGAGGTGACTGCTGGGACATTATACAGGACATCACTGGAGGATTCTGGGTGATGACCGGAGAGGTGACTGCTGGGACATTATACAGGACAGCACTGGAGGATTCTGGGTGATGAGCGGAGAGGTGACTGCTGGGACATAATACAGGACAGCACTGGAGTATTCTGGGGGATGACCGGAGAGGTGACTGCTGGGAAATTATACAGGACAGCACTGGAGGATTCTGGGTGGTGAGCGGAGAGGTGACTGCTGGGACATTATACAGGACAGCACTGGAGGATTCTGGGTGGTGAGCGGAGAGGTGACTGCTGGGACATTATACAGGACAGCACTGGAGGATTCTGGGTGGTGAGCGGAGAGGTGACTGCTGGGACATTATACAGGACAGCACTGGAGGATACTGGGTGATGACTGGAGAGGTGACTGCTGGGACATTATACAGGACAGCACTGGAGGATTCTGGGTGATGACCGGAGAGGTGACTGCTGGGACATTATACAGGACAGCACTGGAGGATTCTGGGTGATGACCGGAGAGGTGACTGCTGGGAAATTATACAGGACGGCACTTTAGGATTCTGGGTGATGAGCAGAGAGGTGACTGCTGGGACATTATACAGGACAGCACTGGAGGATTCTGGGTGATGACCGGAGAGGTGACTGCTGGGACATTATACAGGACAGCACTGGAGGATTCTGGGTGATGACCGGAGAGGTGACTGCTGGGACATTATACAGGACAGCACTGGAGGATTCTGGGTGATGAGCAGATAGGTGACTGCTGGGACATTATACAGGACAGCACTGGAGGATTCTGGGTGATGAGCGGAGAGGTGACTGCTGGGACATTATACAGGACAGCACTGGAGGATTCTGGGTGATGAGCGGAGAGGTGACTGCTGGGACATTATACAGGACAGCACTGGAGGATTCTGGGTGATGACCGCAGAGGTGACTGCTGGAACATTATACAGTACGGCACTGGAGGATTCTGGGTGATGAGCGGAGAGGTGACTGCTGGGACATTATACAGTACAGCACTGGAGGATTCTGGGTGATGAGCGGATAGGTGACTGCTGGGACATTATACAGGACAGCACTGGAGGATTCTGGGTGATGAGCGGAGAGGTGACTGCTGGGACATTATACAGGACAGCACTGGAGGATTCTGGGGGATGACAGGAGAGGTGACTGCTGGGACATTATACAGGACAGCACTGGAGGATTCTGGGGGATGACAGGAGAGGTGACTGCTGGGACATTATACAGGACAGCACTGTAGGATTCTGGGGGATGACAGGAGAGGTGACTGCTGGGACATTATACAGGACAGCACTGGAGGATTCTGGGGGATGACAGGAGAGGTGACTGCTGGGATATTATACAGGACGGCACTGGAGGATTCTGGGGGATGAGCGGAGAGGTGACTGCTGGGACATTATACAGGACGGCACTGGAGGATTCTGGGTGATGACCGGAGAGGTGACTGCTGGGACATTATACAGGACAGCACTGGAGGATTCTGGGTGATGAGCGCAGAGGTGACTGCTGGGACATTATACAGGACAGCACTGGAGGATTCTGGGTGATGAGCGGAGCGGTGACTGCTGGGACATTATACAGGACAGCACTGGAGGATTCTGGGTGATGAGCGGAGAGGTGACTGCTGGGACATTATACAGGACAGCACTGGAGGATTCTGGGTGATGAGCGGAGAGGTGACTGCTGAGACATTATACAGTACAGCACTGGAGGATTCTGGGTGATGAGCGGATAGGTGACTGCTGGGACATTATACTGGACAGCTCTTGAGGATTCAGGGTGATGAGCGGAGAGGTGACTGCTGGGACATTATAAAGGACGGCACTGGAGGATTCTGGGTGGTGAGCGGAGTGGTGACTGCTGGGACATTATACAGGACGGCACTGGAGGATTCTGGGTGATGACCGGAGAGGTGACTGCTGGGACATTATACAGGACAGCACTGGAGGATTCTGGGTGATGGGCGGAGAGGTGACTGCTGGGACATTATACAGGGCAGCACTGGAGGATTCTGGGTGATGAGCGGAGAGGTGACTGCTGGGACATTATACAGGACGGCACTGGAGGATTCTGGGTGATGACCGGAGAGGTGACTGCTGGGACATTATGCAAGACGGCACTGAAGGATTCTGGGTGATGAAAGGAGAGGTGACTGCTGGGACATTATACAGGACGGCACTGGAGGATTCTGGTTGATGATCGGAGAGGTGACTGCTGGGACATTTTACAGGACGGCACTGGAGGATTCTGGGTGGTGACCTTATAGGTGACTGCTGGGACATTATACAGGACAGCACTGGAGGATTCTGGGTGATGACCGGAGAGGTGACTGCTGGGACATTATACAGGACAGCACTTGAGGATTCTGGGTGATGAGCGGAGAGGTGACTGCTGGGACATAATACAGGACAGCACCGGAGGATTCTGGGTGATGACCGGAGAGTTGACTGCTGGGACATTATACAGGACAGCACTGGAGGATTCTAGGTGATGAGCGGAGAGGTGACTGCTGGGACATTATACAGGACAGCACTGGAGGATTCTGGGTGATGAGCGGAGAGGTGACTGCTGGGACATTATACAGGGCAGCACTGGAGGATTCTGGGTGATGACCGTAGAGGTGACTGCTGGGACATTATGCAAGACGGCACTGGAGGATTCTGGGTGATGAAAGGAGAGGTGACTGCTGGGACATTATACAGGACGGCACTGGAGGATTCTGGTTGATGATCGAAGAGGTGACTGCTGGGACATTTTACAGGACGGCACTGGAGGATTCTGGGTGGTGACCTTATAGGTGACTGCTGGGACATTATACAGGACAGCACTGGAGGATTCTGGGTGATGACCGGAGAGGTGACTGCTGGGACATTATACAGGACAGCACTTGAGGATTCTGGGTGATGAGCGGAGAGGTGACTGCTGGGACATTATACAGGACAGCACCGGAGGATTCTGGGTGATGACCGGAGAGGTGACTGCTGGGACATTATACAGGACAGCACTTGAGGATTCTGGGTGATGAGCGGAGAGGTGGCTGCTGGGACATTATACAGGACGGCACTGGAGGATTCTGGTTGATGATCGGAGAGGTGACTGCTGGGACATTTTACAGGACGGCACTGGAGGATTCTGGGTGGTGACCTTATAGGTGACTGCTGGGACATTATACAGGACAGCACTGGAGGATTCTGGGTGATGACCGGAGAGGTGACTGCTGGGACATTATACAGGACAGCACTTGAGGATTCTGGGTGATGAGCGGAGAGGTGACTGCTGGGACATTATACAGGACAGCACTGGAGGATTCTGGGTGATGAGCGGAGAGGTGACTGCTGGGACATTATACAGGACAGCACTGGAGGATTCTGGGTGATGACTGGAGAGGTGACTGCTGGGACATTATACAGGACAGCACTGGAGGATTCTGGGTGATGAGCTTAGAGTGGACTGCTGGGACATTATACAGGAGAGCACTGGAGGATTCTGGGTGATGACTGGAGGTGACTGCTGGGACATTATACAGGACAGCACTGGAGGATTCTGGGTGATGACTGGAGGTGACTGCTGGGACATTATACAGGACAGCACTGGAGGATTCTGGGTGATGAGCGGAGAGTTGACTGCTGGGACATTATACAGGACAGCACTGGAGGATTCTGGGTGATGACGGTGTCGTTGTTGTCAGGTTCATATAAGGTGTCAGGACGTCGCTGTCTATCTCTCCATGGAGGAGTGGGAGTATCTAGAAGGACACCAGGATCGGTACCAGGAGGTGATGATGGAGGAGCTCCGGCCTCTGACATCACCAGGTGAGAGGAGACTCTTGTTGGCTCCGGTGGATGTGATGACGTCTCTCGGCCTCGTCCTATAATAGATGATTTTTCTCCAGACTTGCTCTGGTTTTCTCTACATTTTCTCACAGCTTTCATTCCCTGATTCTTCTCTTCTGATCTGTGAGTCGCGGTTTCTCCGCTGTCGTCTTCATCAGTCTTGAGTCTTCGTCCTCGGCGGCTTTTTTCAGAATCTTTCACCTTCCTTAGAGCATCGGTCACATTTTGTCTGCAGATTTCCCAATGGAATTTTTCATAAAGTCCCACATTCAATATAACAGCGGATCGTCCTTTGCTTTCCTTATGAGGAGGTCAGAGTTCTCGTTAAGTTCTTTCAGAGCTCGTTGCTCTGATATCATTAGATTATGATATTTCTGTCCTTGAAATTTTGTGTTCCTTTTTAATGTAAGTAGTTCATCTTCAATCATTTCCTAGAAAACATCCAAGACTGGTGGACGAGACTTGACTGGATAGTAATGGAGATTTTTTTTATAACAAACGATTGAAAGTAACTGTCTGTTGTGTTGAATCGCTGGAGTTTTATGATCAAGAAGTGAACCCCGTTCATCAAAAGTTCCAGTTCTATTGGGAACATCATCATGAGAAACTTCTTGTAACGAGTTCTCCATGTTCTCATTCTGTTCATTGACCATGAAATGACAACGCAAAGTGAAAGTTCTCACAAACTTATTCACATCTAATAAAGTTCTATGAACGTCAAACTCAATTGTCGGGGAGAAGGTTAAGCCTTTGGATAGAACTGTAACTTCAGCCTCTGTTAATTACTGTCACTAAAGAGATGAAGCGTTTTCTTCAAAGGGCTAAAAATATATCTTTATTATTAACAAATAAAAAAAAAAAACATATAGAGGAATACCATATGTATTCATATACAAATACAATATATACAAAAAGTGAGGTACAAGTTCAGGAAGAACAATGGTGGTATACCTGGATATAGCACTTGGTGTACTGCACTGCTACATCTAAGGCCCAGGTGATACAAATAAGCATCAACAGACCAAGTGCAATAGGACACAATAGATAGACATAATGGTAATGTTACCAGCAGTGCAGGAAACCAGGGACCCAACCAGCAAAGGCTAAACAGACAGCTGCAGGCTGATATTAATAGCCTGGGAATTGGATATTGTCCCCCTCCCAGTGCAAGAACATCAGCACTCAGCTGCCCAAGAATTGGTGCATCCATAAGATGCACCATTTCTGGCGCCTAGTCTCGGCTCTTTCCACTTGCCCTGGTTCGGTGGCGAGTGGGGTAATACTATTGGGGTTGATGTTAGCTTTGTAATGTTTGCTGACATCGAGCCCAGGGGTTAGTAATGGAGAGGCGTCTATAAGACACCCCCATTACTAACCCCGTAAGTTTAGTTAAAAAAGCACACACACAAAGCAAAGTCCTTTAATTGAAATGAACACTCCCAGACCCTGGGACCCTGGATGCGCCATTTTTTGGGCGGCTGCAGGCTGATGTTATTAGTTTGGGAGGGGGTACAATATGCATGGCCCCTTCCTAGGCTATTAATACCAGCCTGCAGCTGTCTGCCTAGCCTTTTCTGGTTATTAAAAATAGAAGGGGCCCCCACATCATTTTTTGGGAGGGGGTCACCCCTTGTTAATAACCAGTAAAGGCTACGCAGATGTTAATATTAATCCCCTGGGAAGATCTATGTTAATTAATGTTTATTACCCGCTTCCCAGACTATAAGCATCAGCTATCCGCTTTCCCCCTTTGCTTTTTTTACTTTAAATTCTTTAATTATTAGCTAAATCCATGTACAGCAGCTCCACACGCCCTGCACTGACGATATATCTCACTGACTCATTTCTATCTTTCTAGATCTATAAAAAAAATGTTTTATTAGTTAGAAAATTAGCCTGAAATGTCAGAGAATGACCGTCTGTAAAAGCTGCTGTTATAAACGCGTTTGATACGGATGTCATACAGATGCGAGACAGGTGAGAGAAGTCGCATCGTACTCGCAAGACAATCATCCTACTGTTCAGGAAGATCCGACCAATTTTATTTCACCCGATGAGTGCGATCCCTTAAATGTGACATGTTAGTAACGGCTGATTGACGTCAAACTGGCCATAGATATAAGTATTGGGGAGCAGGACTGCAGACTTAAAATGCAAAAGGGGGAGAAAGGAGGAAACTTACAATTGGTTTTGTAAATTTTGTTTGAAAAATAAGAAATTGCTGATTAAACTTTTAACAAAAAAAATAAATCTGATGTGAAGTAGACATGTGGTAAATGTTAGTTATACCATACAAAATAGTTAATACATATCTGGTTAAAAGGCATAAAAATTAAAAGTCCAACATTTTTTTTGTAAAATTTTCGATATTTTCATAAATAAACGCAAAAAAAAAAGCCAAATCCTAAATTTACCACTAACATGAAGCACAATGTGTCACGAAAAAACAGTTTCAGAATCAGCGGGATCCGTTGAAGCTCCAGAGTTATTACCTCCATAAAGTGACAGAGGTCAGAACTGTAAAAAATTGGCCCGGTCAGGAAGGTGAAAACAGACGCGAGAGTGACGGGGTTAAAGGGATATTTGTCAGAAGAATATGTATTATGGAGCTTTTCTGTGGAGTCTGACCAGACAATCTCTCCTTGGCTCCTCGTGTGCATCAGTAAGCGCCCATGACCCCGGTGCCGGCTCTCTAGTTCTCCTTTCTACACATTGATAGGTACTAACCGCTGCGTACCGGGTGCTCCCCACAACACCGTCCTTCCGGGTTCTGTGACTTCATCCGTCAGCCGTACATGTGCCCTTTTTTCCTCCTTCAGAGACAAACGCAGAACTTTTCAGCATTTGCTGCCTATTTTAGTGTTTTTATGGAGGCGGATGTGGAGATTTATCTCTATTTAAAGAAGAATAAGAAAGCGGTAACTCGTCTTTTAATAGATCAGGTTCTCTCCTCTTAGTGATCCCAGAGGATCCTGTCCAGGAGGGAGGCCGTGTCCTCATGATGACATCATGAGCTCTCAAAAAACAATCACTGGTAAATGGTCACCGTCCTTCCCCCAATCTCCATAATGGTGAATTAGGAGAGAAGAAACCGATGGATAGAAATGTGGAGCTTGCTCCAGCTCCTCTGTGGTTCCATCCCTGGAGACGAAACTTGGAGAAGTTGTGTTTCTTAGTACGGCTCCTCCATCTGACTGACGAGGGTCTTCTCTGTCCCTCTCCTCAGGGTCCTCATCCTCCGAGTGCAGAGCATTAGGCTTTGGCCTCGCTGATTATCACTTCATACTTGAGGCCCACAATGTGCTGGGACCTCGGTACCGGTGGTGAGAACCACAACAATGTAATTTATTCCCTGATACATAAACATAGAATTACTGGTTCTGAGAGACGAGTCTCATATATAGACAGATACACGGCAGGTCATGTATTCAGTCTCTATGTCTCCACAGATGGATCCAGGAGGAGAAATCCACCAGAGAGATGTCCCCGTCCTCTGTATCCCCAGGACTGTCCAGAGGAGAATCACAACATCCCGGAGGATCATCAGGTAGATGACACTGAAGTCCCCACAACATCTGACCATGAAGTGATGGGACCTGAGCTCATCTTACATTTTTATTTTTAGGGTGAAGATCTGGTTGATATTAAGGTTGAGGTTATACAAGGAGCACAAGAGGCGATCGCAATATGGGCCGATCAGCAGGGTGAGGAGGGGAGACTGTCATGTCTGTTCTGTGGTCACCTACTACTACTCCCGTAATTTCATCATAACATGTGTGGTAGATCGCTCACACGGAGGTAGACACAGGTACACTGTTTCTTTAAAAACTTCTCGTTGGTTTATTAAGATGCAGCATAAACCAACACTGAGTCCATAAAAGAAATCACGGCCCTTTGGCCAAAAAGTTCTCGTTGGTTTATTAAAATGCAGCATAAACCAACACTGAGTCCATAAAAGAAATCACGGCCCTTTGGCCAAAACAGGAAAACAAAGCAAAATGTTGACACAAAAGCACAGTCTTTGTGATAGCAGGGATCAACCTGCTGAGAGTTCAGCAACTCCACATGGTTCAGGAAAAACAAACACAAGATCCTCTCTGGAGCTAGCTTCTCCAGACACTGAACACTGAATGCCTCAGTAGGACTTGTATTTAAATCAAAGACCACACTCTGAGATGGAGATATGGTGAATGACCTCCCACCCTTCACAATGATCATTCACAAAAAACACTCCCTTTTAACATGGAAGTTTAACCTCTTTAAGCAAGTAACATGTTGGAGCAAATTTCATGGTTTCAATTCACAGAAGCTAATAGCCTCCATGAAATATATCTTCCCTCTATCACTTTACCAGTGACTTTGCCACACATGACACAATCTATTCCGTTACTGTGTGTTTCCTACAGATGGATTCAGGAGGAGAAATCCACCAGAGAGATGTCCCCGTCCTCTGTATCCCCAGGACTGTCCAGAGGAGAATCACAATGTCCCGGAGAGTCATCAGGTAGACGGTGCTGAGCCCTGTACCGGATCTGTATATGGGGGGACATTTCTGATTGAGGTCATAGATGTCACAGATTTTGGTGGTTTCTTGTATTGTGCTGATTGTTACATCTGATATATCAGGAGGAAGATCCAACTAAGAATAAAGTGAAGGACGAGACAGAAGAAGAAGCGATGACGAGGAGGGATCAGCCGTGTGTGAGTGACGGGAAGGAGGAGATTCCGGTAGATGTTTCCACAGGTGTGTAATAATGACCGGCGTGTGATGATGATGATGACCGGTGTGTGATATCGTGTGGAGTCTCCGGTGCAGTGAAGCTTTATCCGCTGTCCTCATCACAGCAGAAGCGTCCGGTGATGGCGCGACTGCTCCTGTAGAGTCCGGCTGTGCACCGATGAATAACGGGGCCGCCTTCACACCTATTCTTTATGATTTAGGAATCACATATTAGTTTTCCTTTACCTTCTATAATATTCTTTCCATCCTTTACGTTCATATTTTTCTTCCACAAGTCCCTGCTGCCATATAAATGACTGAGCTTGTGCTCCAGGTGATGAATCTTCCCGTCCTATGGATCTCGGGGATGTAGCAGCCTCTGCCTGGTGCTGACGAGTGACGACACATGTCACATGTAGAGTCGTCCTACCTGTCGCCTCTGTTTGCCTCCCACTGCCTCCGACATTGAGGCCGGCGTTCTGGTCTCTCCTCATCCAGGCCGGCCGCCCGGTGGCATGAAGACCCCTATGGTAAGTCAGTAAGTGCCGTGCTATGGAGGTGTGGGTCAGACATACTGCTGTCGTCCCTCTGCCACTATGGAGGCCATCTTGGATGTAGGAGGACCAGAACACCGGTCTCAGTCGGAGGCAAGCGGAGGCCACCAGGTAGGTGACAGTACATGACAGATGTTTAGTCCTCTGTGCCGGGTGGAGAATTGCTTCACCATAAAAGGGATTAGGAGCTCGTATCTACAAACAGCTGCGATGGCCGCATCTAGAGTTGTCGTTATCTTACATCATGTCGGTTTTTGAGTTCTGGTTCAACCAACGTATAAACATGGAGACTAAATACTACCCAGAGGGGGCGCCCTTTACCATGCACGGATTATATCCCCTGTCAGCGTCTCATTTATGGTGAATCTTGTAATATGGAGAGATTCACTATATGGAGAATAGTATTGGGCCACACGCATTAATCACTGCATTCTGGCTTCTCCTTCAGGCCCTGTTGTCCCCCCGGTGTATAACATCCAGCCCTGTCCCACCCCCCAGTATATAACATGTGGCTCCTCGGTATGTATTGGTTACAATTTCAACTGCTGGGTATATAGATCCCGGGGGGCATACTCAGGGGGTGATATGTGCAGGACAGGCCAGATGTTATACAGGGGTTATATTCACAATAACCAGGGTGTACTTTATTATAAGAGCACATTGTGATTTTGGGAACGTCCCTTTAGAAGAATCTTCACTCTCGGTCTCTACAGACAAACAAGATGTCGTCTAGGAATCGTCCCCCCATCTGAGCCTCTAACGTGAATAAATAATTCTCTTTCCAACAGTAAAATACATAAATTACCAAAAGAAGGTGAGAAGACGTCCTCATCCAGGTTCCGAAAGTTTTAAGTTTTTTTTTTTTACCAATAAATTGGATGAAATTCTTTTTCCGACAAGAATTGTTACCAAAGAAAGAAACTGCTGCTCAGATTCCCGGCCGTTCCTCCGACATTTATGAATGACATGATAACCGGGTGTCACCGTTCTCCATACATGTGTCCCCACACTTCTCACACTCAGCGCTGATTGGACAATGTAGGGGAACAATGGTAACGCCCAGTTGTCAGTATTTCCTTACATTTATAGGGTGAATAGCAGAAGAACTGCGCAGCTTAGTGACCAGTAACATTATGACTCCGGAAATGAGAGGACGAGAAAGTAAAAAAATCAATAAAATAATGTATCTGTAAGGCCGATAATGGGGGAAATGATTTACAGATAAAATGACCAAACAACTTACAATCCTAGAATGTTCTGGTTGGAGGGGACCACCTCCAGGGTCCCCGTATCCAGCCCCCTGCTCAATGCAGGACTCACCATCTCAGACAGATGTCTGTCCGGCCTCTGTTGGATTGTTTCTTCCATTCTTGATGGTTTATTTCTCATTACTGACCTCGCTGTATGAGGAGCTTTTTTGTGGGGGATGAGTTGTATTTCTCATCTTGTTACTTTATCATCTTTATTCTGCTGTTATTTTTTAGAATTTTTCTCTCATGAGCTGCACAAGTTGAGTGATAAAACGACCGTCCACCCTGAGACTGAGAAGCGACTATACGGTTATCATATATAGACTCCCTTCCTTGTGTCCTCCATTTGCCTCCTGTAACGGTGAACCGATGGAGGAAACCTGGCAGTTCCTAATAATAAGGCGCTTACACACAGTCTCCATACAGCCGGTCCCAGAGGTTTCCCGGCTTCCATCTTTTCACCACTGTACAGTGATCTGGACTTACAGCACAGACACCGGGGCGGCTCCACATAGTAGTGCTGGCTGGTAGAGCGAGCTGGCAGAAGAAGGCCGACATGTAAGATCTGACCCAAAGATGGCAGGTACTAGACAATCAAGAAGCGGGACGAGGTCAGAATCAGGAAGCCGAGTAAGAATGGTCCTGTAGATAGAGGCCTAAGTCATCCCGGGGTATTATGGAAGCCAGACAAGGTTACCAGAGACAAACAGGAGCAATGAAAGCAGGTGCAGAATACATCTGTAACTGGTGACGCCCCGCAGACTGCTGGGAGATTACTAGGATGTGTCGCTGCCCCATAGGTCACAGCACAGGAAAGGCAGGGGAGGGTGGGGTAGACGTATTACTGCCCTCCCCATACCACTGCACTGGCCATCCTGGAAGCCGGGGGAAGGGACCACCGATCTGAGGGGGCAGCGGAGGGCAGAGGACCCCATAGGGGACTGTACAGGGAAATGTGTAGTGTTCAGTCCCGGGGTGGAGGGTCGCTGTAACTGCGGTAATACAACTGATCCAAGCCAATAACAATATATTTATTTCATTTTCTTTTAGGACTTTTCTACAATAAATACTTTGTTTCTTTTCAGACATTTTTGTGTTACCAAATCCTGGCGGCCATAAACCATAAGCGATGTATTGTTACATGGTGACAGTATTCCTCATTGTTCCCATATAATATACACAACGTCCTGATCAGTCTTTATTACACAAGAATAAGAGGAATAAACTTCATGAATTGTAAGAATAGACGAGATGGAAACAGGAAACTTTCTCCCCGGAGTCTCCACAGAAATCTGCGTATTTCTTCTTCCGTCTCAGGATTCTCGGTTCCGGGGTAAAATCTCTATTCAGTTAGGAAACATTGTTCCATCACTGAGATCGGAGGTGACGGCCGCTACTGATAAGATTCTGTGTAGGGGGAGGGGAGAGGAGGGCGGGGCTAGAGGCCGAGCTCCTCCCATCTACATGGACTCTGACCAGTAGTGACCGTCCTCTCCTATCTCAGTAATGGGACGCGTACACCCGGCGTCAGAGGCTCAATGCAGTGAGGAGGAGAAGCCGCGCGCATGCGGTAGGTTTGTCATGTTCTCAAGCCCCCAAAGCCGTGATGACATGCTAAGTGGGGCGACTACTCTGGGGTCACGAACGCCTCATCGACAAGTCAAAGGCCTCATTTACATATCATAAACTTTAGAAATACAATACTATTTCTAAAGATCTGTTTGTGTGTTTAATGTAATAGAGATGTTAGGCGGAGAGTTTATATCTGCAGACACAACTGCTGCGGGTTCTGGGGGCACAGGGAACGGACAGTTTCCCTTTAAACATCATTTTTAAGGACATATATTTAGTGTTTTGGGCAGGGGCGGATGTATCACATGTGCAGTAGGTTCAGCTGCATATAGACCAAGTAATGTAGGGAGGCTCCAGGGGGTAAGGAGGATCCGTGGTGTAGGGAGGCTCCAGGGGATAAGGAGGATCCGTGGTGTAGGGAGGCTCCAGGGGATAAGGAGGATCCGTGGTGTAGGGAGGCTCCAGGGGATAAGGAGGATCCATGGTGTAGGGAGGCTCCAGGGGATAAGGAGGATCCGTGGTGTAGGCAGGCTCCAGGGGATAAGGAGGCTCTGTGGTGTAGGGGGGCTCCAGGGGATAAGGAGGCTCTGTGGTGTAGGGAGGCTCCAGGGGATGAGGAGGATCCGTGGTGTAGGGAGGCTCCAGGGGATAAGGAGGATCCATGGTGTAGGGAGGCTCCAGGGGATAAGGAGGATCCGTGGTGTAGGGAGGCTCCAGGGGATAAGCAGGCTCTGTGGTGTAAGGAGGCTCCAGGGGATAAGCAGGCTCTGTGGTGTAGGGAGGCTCCAGGGGATAAGCAGGCTCTGTGGTGTAGGGAGGCTCCAGGGGATAAGGAGGATCCGTGGTGTAGGGAGGCTCCAGGGGATAAGGAGGATCCGTGGTGTAGGGAGGCTCCAGGGGATAAGGAGGATCCATGGTGTAGGGAGGCTCCAGGGGATAAGGAGGATCCGTGGTGTAGGGAGGCTCCAGGGGATAAGGAGGATCCGTGGTGTAGGGAGGCTCCAGGGGATAAGGAGGATGCGTGGTGTAGGGAGGCTCCAGGGGATAAGGAGGATCCATGGTGTAGGGAGGCTCCAGGGGATGATGAGGATCCGTGGTGTAGGGAGGCTCCAGGGGATAAGGAGGATCCATGGTGTAGGGAGGCTCCAGGGGATAAGGAGGATCCGTGGTGTAGGGAGGCTCCAGGGGGTGATGAGGATCCGTGGTGTAGGGAGGCTCCAGGGGATAAGGAGGATCCGTGGTGTAGGGAGGCTCCAGGGGATAAGGAGGATCCGTGGTGTAGGGAGACTCCAGGGGATAAGGAGGATCCGTGGTGTAGGGAGGCTCTAGGGGATAAGTAGGCTCTGTGGTGTAGGGAGGCTCCAGGGGATAAGCAGGCTCTGTGGTGTAGGGAGGCTCCGGGGGATGAGGAGGATCCGTGGTGTATGGAGGCTCCAGGGGGTAAGGAGGATCCATGGTGTAGGGAGTCTCCAGGGGATAAGGAGGATCCGTGGTGTAGGGAGGCTCCAGGGGATAAGGAGGATCCGTGGTGTAGGGAGGCTCCAGGGGATAAGGAGGATCCGTGGTGTAGGGAGGCTCCAGGGGATGATGAGGATCCGTGGTGTAGGGGCTCCAGGTGGTAAGGAGGATCCGTGGTGTAGGGAGGCTCCAGGGGATAAGAGGCTCCGTGGTGTAGGGTGGTTAATGGAATAAGGAGGCTCCAGAGGAGACATGGAGGCCCATTTGCACTACAGGTTGCTCACATACTGGAATTGTTCCGCTTTCTACCACTGTAGATTTTTCTTCTCAGACATTGGAAGAAGGACTCCCCTGGGTCCGGTAATTAGGATTTAACCCTGTAATATGACTTCGGTGCTATTTCATTCTTATAAGGGTTCGTATCATGTCCTTAGTAGGGTTGAGCGATTATGTTCTGTCCAAGTATGCTTGGGCCAAGCTCCGAGTATTTACAGCTGCTCGGTGATAAGGTTAGATCGCTCCCGGGTGCATGATTTGCAACTGTTTGACAGTTTTATTACATGTGAGGAATGTGTAAGAAATAGACATTTCTCCCATGTAATAAAGCTGTCAAACAGTCGCAAATCATGCACACGGGAGGGATTCAACCATATCACCGAGCAGCTATAAATACTCGGTGCTCGGCCCGAGCATAATCGGCGAAAGGGTTGATAGAACATACTCGCTCAACACTAGTCCTTAGGCATACTGTGGACATGATTACGGCGACCACCTTTATGAGGCCCACCTTTATGATTAGTCGATCTCATTTGCATGCGGTAATGTAAGATTAAAATCAATTTTTAATTGTGTGGACACTTTTCTACACTAAGAGCATGATGGGAAGCTTGAGAGAGTGAAATGGCACTGGTGGTACATTAAGGGGGTAAATCCTGATGACAGGTTCCCTTTAAGAACTGTCTATTTGCCGTCTAATCTCTGCCACCCCTGACTTGTGCCAATATCACCAGATTATAAGTGTTATTCACTTTACCTCTCATTGTGTTAATGTTATGACATGTAGTTGTCCTCCTTATTACCGGTACTTTCACTGACGAGGGTCTTCATTGTGAGATCCAGAAAATAAATGTGTAAATCTCTTTGGATATGATTTTTTTAACAACACAAATCTATCTTTCATTCTTATAGGAAATCCTTGTGAGAATAAAGGTTTATCACTAAATTGTAAAAAAGAAGATATCAGGAAGCACTCTAATGGAGAAAACCTCATCACCCTTCCTGCACCTCCTGGACTTCACAGCACTTCACTTTCTTATAATCCTCCTGATCATGAGGAATCATCTCCTGAGCAATCTCACATTATTACCAAAAGTCCAGGTGACACAGTGGATACAAGATTTCAGTGTGACAAGCAACTTACTAAAAGCTCAGCTCAGACACAAAGAAAACACAAAGGAGAAAAGCCATACTCCTGTTCAGAATGTGGGAAATGCTTTACATATAAAACAAAACTTGTTATACATCAGAGAAGTCACACAGGAGAGAAGCCATTTTCATGTTCGGAATGTGGGAAGGCCTTCACAAGTAAATTAAGTCTTGTGTTGCACAAGAGAAGTCACACTGGGAAGAAGCCGTATTCATGTTCAGAATGTGGGAAATGCTTTACAGATAAATCAAGATTCATTATACATCAGAGAATTCACACAGGAGAAAAACCATTTTCATGTTCAGTATGTGGGAAATGCTTTAATGATAAAAGGACTCTTATTAGACATCAGAAAACTCACACAGGAGAGAAGCCATATTCATGTTCAGAATGTGGGAAATGCTTTGGATATAAAGGGAGTCTTATTAGACATCAGACATTTCACACAGGAGAGAAGCCGTATTCATGTTCAGAATGTGGGAAATGCTTTCCAGCTAAATCAAGATTTATTATACATCAGAGAATTCACACAGGAGAGAAGCCATTTTCATGTTCAGAATGTGGGAAATGCTTTACAGATAAATCAAAATGTGTTAGACATGAGAGAATTCACACAGGAGAAAAGCCATTTTCATGTTCAGAATGTGGGAAATGCTTTACAGATAAATCAAAATGTGTTACACATGAGAGAATTCACATGGGAGAAAAGCCATTTTCATGTTCGGAATGTGGGAAGTCCTTCACAGATAAAGGGAGTCTTATTACACATCAGAGAATTCACACAGGTGAGAAGCCATATTCATGTTCAGAATGTGGGAAGTCCTTCACAGATAAAGGGAGTCTTATAAAACATCAGAGAATTCACACAGGAGAGAAGCCGTATTCATGTTCAGAATGTGGAAAATGCTTTACAGAGAAATCAAAATGTGTTAGACATGAGAGAATTCACACAGGAATAAAGCCATTTTCATGTTTGGAATGTGGGAAGGCCTTCACAAGTAAAAAAAGTCTTGTGATGCACGAGAGAAGTCACACTGGGGAGAAGCCGTATTCATGTTCACTATGTGGGAAATCTTTTGTAAATAAATCGTATCTTGTTAGACATGAGGGAAGTCATACAGGAAAGAAACTGTAATCATGTACACTGTGTGTTTTAAAATTTTTTATAAAATTGCTCAGAATAATGAGTACACTTCCTTTGATAAATAAGATTGTCATTAATATCTCACTGAATACCAGAACAATTTCTAAAATTTTCCTTTCCCCCATGACCAGTGCCACACGAGAGAGGGAATTCACCCAATAAGGACAGGAAGCGTACTGAATAAGAGGGCTGCACCTCTACCCCGCATCATTTTTGTTTCCTGTCCATGAGGGAACCTGAAGCTGAAGAATCAGGAGAGGAAAGTTAAAGGAGAAACTTACCCAGGCCTTGCCTGGAAGAAAGGCTCCTCGTATATAGTGATGGTGTCGGGTCCTGGAAGCGCCACCGCTGGTCACTTGAGGGCTCATGTAGATGCGAGCGCCGAAGTCCTTTTGGATGCCTGCTGGCCCCAACAAAGTCCCAGGCTTGCGCATGTGCAGGACGCCCTGGGATTGGTGCGCCCTGATGAAGAGCATGCCAGAGACTTCTGACCTGAAGTGTTGGATTTCACTTCCAGGGGGTCTGGAGAAGGCATGCACAAGGGGGTGGGGGAGTTGCTGTGGCTGGTCCCTCTTTTAAAATCACGCCTGACTGCTAAAAGAGTGGGTTTGCTCTGGATCTCCTTCCCCACGTGATATGGAGGAACGTCAGTGCCAGGATCAGAGTTCACGCAGCAATGGCAGTCTCATGAGTTGCAGAAGTGACAGTACAACCAACCACGAATAATGGTGTGATTTGATCCAGCCTCTGAATCTGGTACCCTTATTAAACTCCAGAATGCTGACTGATCTTTGTGAAATTTCACCATGGTAATTAAGTCCCTTTTTCTTGTCTCTAATTACTAGGAATGGCTTAAGAAATGTGGCACAAAAGAATAAGGAGTGAACCCTTTGTAGGGATAAGTTACCTGACTTGTGGCAGAAAAGACTGTGCAGATTGTATACAGAAAACCGCATGTGAAGAATCCACTAACTTCATGGATTTGAGATCCGTGATCAGGGTACAAGTTAAGGATTCCCTTGAGACCCTTATTCATAAAAAAAGGAATAGAAAGGGAAGGAAAGGGTCCAAAAAATTATCACCTGATTTAGATGAATCTATAAAGTCAGAAGGTGAATGTGGATTGGATTCTTGTTCCTTTTCATTCTTTAATGGCGATACAGGGGGTAGGCCATGCTTTCCTATAAAAGTCGCAGATAGGTTGATTAAGGCTGTGAGAGCTACCATGGGCATCTCAGATCCTAAGACCCCCAAATCCATACAAGAGTTCATGTTTTGTGGATTAGAGCAAAAAAAAGAGGCGCATATTTCTAATTAATGAAAAGATTCAGGCTCTCATTAAGAGGAAAAAATGAAGAGAAAGGGTTCACTACCATCATCTTCTAAGAGAAGATGCCAAAACAAGACTCGTGGAATAAGATCCCAAAGATAGACGTAGCAGTGGCCAATTCATCCAGAAAATCTACCTTGCCTTTTGAGGATGTGGGTATTCTGAAAGACCATCTGGATAGAAAAGCAGATGGTTACTTAAGACACACCTGGGAGTCCTCGGTGGGTGCCCTGAAGCCAGCGGTCTCTACGACCTGTACAGCCAGATCTATGATTATCTGGTTGCAACAACTAGAAGGTCAACCGAAGGATAATGTCCCAAGGGAAAAGATCCTGGCTGATGCAGGGAGCAGCAGCTTTTATTGCAGATGCCTCAACAGACTCAGTGAGGCTGGCAGCCAGGTTAGCGGGCCTCTTTATTGCCACTCGTAGGGCGCTATGGGTAAAAAGTTGGCCTGGGGATGTCCAGTCAAAGACCAAACTGTGTTCAATCCCATGTGATGGGGGCTTTCTTTTTGGTCAAGTTCTGGATGACATCTTGGACAAAGCTGGAGATAAAAAGAAAGGATTCCCAAGTTTGTCTATCCCAGAATACATGAGTTCCTTTTGGAATAGAAGATACAGCCGGAAAATACCTCCTAGGGAATCAGGGAAAATAGGAAGTCAGAAGACTAAAAAAAAGGTTTCATGTTTGGGGGGTCGCCTTCAGGGGGAAGGAAGTCTTCCCAGTGATGTCATTCCCCCGGAAGGAGGAATGCTTTCCCTCTTCCTCCATGCGTACGAATAAAATTCATCCCATGTCTGGATTCTAGGGATAGTGGAAGCAGACCTAAAATTGGAATTCCAGACTATCCTTCCACCCCTGCGAACCTTCATGGTGACACGATCTCTGAAGGTCTTCCAAGCAATAGTTAGTCCTGGAGGCAGAGTTTTTGGTCCTCTTGGAGGTACCCATAGAAGAATAAGGAAAGGGATTATATTCCCCCCCTTTCTTGATAAAGAATCTGGATGGCACTTTCAGAACTATAGCTGACTGTGACGCGGGTGCCACGTGATGCCGACGCTGCGGGCCGCCCCGCCTATCATGACGCGGTATGCATCATCAAAGGTCCTCAAACCTATCGATCAGACTATGGACATCCGGTTTTTTACACACGTGGTGATTGGCGTGGGCACATTTAAAAGGGATCACATTGACACTGACACATACTCCCTGACGAAGGTTCGCCGAAACGCGCGTTGGGGTGGATGTACACCACCCGGCCGTTGGTACGCTCCTGGCTTCCTGTATCCAAGGTAGCTATATATTTTATCTTCATACGGAATCATGACTTATAAACTACCCTAGATGGATGGGAATATTAGAGCAGTGTTATGGATTGGAGCATATTTATTTAATCATCGATAATATTGTCGGGCCATAAGGGCTGGCTGTGTGATATGTCTGTTCTCTTTTCTGTACATGGTCATTGGTGTTTACTACTCCTTATGTAATCTAATTGGCTTTTAGCTAAGATATATTCAATAGAGATTTATATATTTTTTACATCTAAGTAATGTTTATGGGCTTTATGTCGCTATTTTTTCCTTGGTCATTTTTCTCAGTTGTTTTTGCGATGCCCTCTCGTTAATCGTCCATGAGTCTCCCCATTGTGGTGCTGTATTAGCTGCGTGATTATGCGGACTCTTCTGTGGTATGTCTTAATGAGAAAAGATGCATACTACCATGTTTCAATCCATGCAGAAGCTGAAAAATTCCTGAGAGTGGCCTTATCCATAAACTAGAGAATCAGACATTTTCAGTTCAGGGCCCCGGCCTTTTGGTCTGTCCATGGCTCCGAGAGTATTTACAAAGATCATAGTGGAGATGACAGCGAATCTTTGTGAACAGCACACCCTAATAATTCCATACTTAGACTATTTCCTGACGGTAGGCAGATCACTAGAACCCTGCATACAGGGATGGTGGATCGGCACTCCGTTAGCGTGGTGCACGTGGAGTAGAATATGCAGAAAGGAAGTAATTCCCGGCACTCACGTATTCAGTGAATAATTGCTCACTAGATCGCTCACTCAGCTGCACATGGAGGTAGACACAGGTACGCTTTCTTTAAATCTCTTGTTGGTTTATTAGAATGTGGCATAAACCAACATTGAGTCAATGAAAATAAAACAGCCCTTTGGGCAAAACGGGAAAACAAAAAAATAAATTGGTCACGCAAAACACAGTCCTTGTGTTAGCAGGGGTCCATCTGCTCAGAGTCTAGCTACTCCACAAGGTTCAGGTCAGCTCAACACAAACATGTCTGGAGTTTGCCTCCCCAGACTTACTGAACAAGTAATGCCTCAGCAGACCTTGTATTTAGACCCCAGACCGCACCTTCAGGTGGAGATATGGAGAACAACCTCCCGCCCGCTCTATGGTTGTTCTTATAAAGACATACATTTTACAAGTGGTGACTTAACCCTTCTCAGCAAATAACATGCTGAAGGAAACTTAACGGCTTTATTTCACTAAAGCTAATGGCCTCAGGAAAACATATCTCCCCTCCAGCACTTTACCAGTGACTTTGTCACATCTTTTATTTCATTGCCAATTCCAGTGGACATTTCAGCCCGTCCCAGGCTTTTTTCAGCAATGCAGTCATCATACAATCACTAGTTTATAAAGGATTACACCTCAGAAGTGACATCAGATGTAAAACAAAAAAACGCCTACCCGATATAATTCTTTATGCATGAATCCCGTATAACATAATTTATTTTTCATTTTATGTATTTTTTGAATTATTATATTATTCACGGCTACGTAGACGTTATTACATTAAATATAATTAATCAAAGCTATATTGATGAATCATATGCTATACAGAAAGTTTATTCCTTAGAACATTATAGTGTATCAAATCTATTCTATTAGTTATTTTTAAATTAATCCTCTATTAGATTTATTTCTATTCAATTTACTAATATGAAGTTGAAACATGATTATCTCATTATATTATTATTATTATTATTATTATATCATACGTAAATTATCTTATGAAAATAACTTCCACTTGGACTGTGTCGAGTATCATCATTGAAATTACATCAAGTAGGGATTCATCAATATTTAATCAGCGCAACAATGTTGTCTAAAACAAAGAAATACCGTATTTTTCGGACTATAAGACGCACCTAGGTTTTAGAGGAAGAAAATAGAAAAAAAAATGTAAGCAAAAAATGTGGTCATGATGCCCTGTTAAGGGGGAGGGGGTCGGCTGCTGACACTGTTATAGGGGTAATGTCCCCCAATTCTGTTAATATTCCCCATCTTGGTCTGTATGGCCCCCTCCTTCCTGTTATACGTGGCCCTCATCACCATCCGGATATGCATGGCACCCCTCAACCCCATCCTGATATGCGTGGCACCCCTCATCCCCATCCTGGTCTGCATGGCACCCCAATCCCCCATCTTTGTATGCATGGCACCCCAATCTCCTATCCTGGTATGCATGGCACCCCTTGATCCCCATCCTGATATGCTAGGCATCCCTCATCCTGGTAGGCATGGCACCCCTCATCCTGTTATGCATGGTCCCCCTCATCTTGGTATGCATGGCACCCCTCATCCTTCTTCCTGGTATGCATGACACCCCTCATCCTGGTATGTGTAGCATCGGCGTCTCTGCTCCCTGCCAGGCAGAGACGCCGTCCCTCTCACCGCCGCGCTCCCTGCCCGGCGTCCTCCAGCGCTCCTCTTCCTGCTTCTGCCGGCGTGCGCAGCTTCCCGGGCACTGTGCTTAGGGCGCGCGCGCTCCCCCCCTCTTAAAGGGGCCGCGAGCGCCGCCCTAAGGAGTCCCCGGCCAATTGCCGGAGGTCCTCCCATATATAAAGCACCTCCTCCAAAATGGAGGTGCCCGAGCAATAATTGATGCACAGTGTACTTACCTCTACTTCAGCCCTCAGGTCCCGCTGCTAGCCTGACTACTAGTCCTGCCCGCCAGCCCGACTATCAGTCCAGTCCGCCAGCCTGACTACTCTCCAGCCCGACAGTCTGTCTTCCGTCCAGTCCGCCAGTCTGTCTATGGGCTTTGCCCACCTGCTTACCTGGAAGCACCTGCCTGTTACCTGTCAGCCTACCTGGAGGCTCCTGCCCGTCACTTGCCGTGACCACCTGTCTGCCTACCTGGAGGCTCCTGCCCGTCACTTGCCATGACCACCTGACAGCCTACCTAGAGGCTTCTGCCTGTCACTTGCCGTGACCACCTGACAGCCTACCTAGAGGCTCCTGCCTGTCACTTGCCGTGACCACCTGACAGCCTACCTGGAGGCTCCCGCCTGTCGCCTGCTGTCTCTGCCACTTCATCTACCCGGATCTCTCATCAGCCTGCCTGCTGTGCCCATCTGCAGTATCGGTCGGTCTCAGCCATCTGACGCGTTGGAGTCACCTGCTCTCTTACAAGGTCGTCCCCAGAGTAGCACCTGGTCCCTCTGCTCGGTCCCTCCCTGGTCACGGAGTCGTTAGCCGCCGTACGACCTTGGTCGGTCCGAGTTGATACTTAGTTACGCCCCTCTGGGTCCCTCCTTGTTCCGCAGCACAGAGGTTCCACCATCCGGATCCGTAACAGTATGCATGGCACCCCTCATCCTGGTATGCATGGCACCCCCTGATCCCCATCACGCTGCACACACAAAAATAAACAATTATAATCACCTCCTCTCTCCTCCAGCGCTACGTCCCACTCTGCTGTCGACACTCACTATGAAAGGTGCACATGGCGTCCCTGCCATGCGCCCTCACAGTGTGAGATGCTGTTCTGGAATAGTTACTGCTCCCTGCGCCAGAACTGTGTGTGTGTGGAGCAGTGACCATTAACTCACACGGTACCTGCAGTACAGCTCCTGCTGCGGACGGCGGTCTTTGTGCCCACTATTAAAGACCATGAATATTCACTACAACCCATGGGAGTGGATTTTGGTGAATATTCATGGTCTTTAATAGCGGGAACACAAACCGGACAGAGGCAGCAGGAGCCGCACTGCGGCTACAGTGTGCGCTTTTGAGGAAAATTAATATTCATTGTTCTCCACGCCCATGGGCGTGCGGAGCAGTGAATATTCATTTTCTTTAGCAGCGGGCACAGTGTAGGCTGCAGCAGGCGGCTCCTGCCTCCTGTGCCCCGCCGCCGCTCCCCCCACACCCCTCACCACCCACAGCCATAGGTATATAGTACGGGGCACAGTTCGGACTATAAGACACCCCCACTTTCCTCCAAAATTTTGGAGGAAAAAAGTGCGTCTTATAGTCCGAAAAAATACGGTATATTTTTTAATCACAAACAAATTTAAGGTAAAAATAAAAGATAAAATTTCATATATTGCGACTCATTTCATAACCTTTATTAATACATTCGGGGATAACGTTTTTACATTATGTATCCAATACGCCTCACTTCGGAGGAGCATTGTCTTTATATTACCACCCCTCCTAGGAATTCTAGGAATTATCACCTGTTCCAGCTCTTGGTATTTTAATTGTGCGATAATATGTGTGTTTTTTTTTCCTGAAAATGTGCTGGAAGAGGTAATGGCAATACCAATAAAGGTAATATCTCCGCACCTTATTGTGGATTTGTGCTTATTAATCTTTGTACCAACTGATTGTGTGGTTTCTCCACTATAAGCTAAACCACAGGGACATTTTATCATATAAATCACGTTATTGGAGAGGTAAGTAAAAAAAAACTTTTCTTTTTCGTGGTTTTCCGGTTTGAGAGTCATAAAAAAAAAAAATTCTCCTTTAGCAACATTATTACATTGGAAACATCCCAAACATGGATATGTACCGTTTTTTCCTACTAGAAATAAAGGTTTGTTTAGATTCTCTCTTTTCACTACCTAGGTCCGCACGCACTAATTTATCTTTAATATTAGTCAACTTTTTGTTACAAATCAATGGGAGATTCTCAAACTGTGATATCTGAGGATACGCATGATGTCAGATATGCCGATGTTTTTTAACAATATGATCAACTTTTAAATTGATTGGATGATATTCCCTGACAAAAGGTATCCTGTGTGATAATGCACTTCTAGATCTTTCATTAGACAGAGAATCCTCTTTAACTTTCTCTAACAGGTGGCGTGGATAACCTCTCGCCATAAAATCATGTCGCATTTCAGTACGTCTCTGTTCACAAAGAGATGGTTTGGACACAATTCTGCATATCCTTTGTAACTGTGATTTAGGGATAGCCCTCTTAAGAGAATAAGAGTGCGCACTTTCAAAGTATAAAACACTATTTTTGTCTGTATTTTTTTTCTATATAAATCTGTATCCAGACTATTATAATTTTTAATAATTGATGTATCTAAAAAAATTTATTCTTCCCAAATCGTTTGTCGTGGTAAATTTTAATTCATCCCAAATATTATTCAGATATTTTTCAAAATCTTGCATTGCCTCTAGTGTGGCCCCTCCCATATGCAAATGACATCGTCAATATATCTATACCACGTTTTCACGTGTGTTTGAAATAAAATATGTTTGTATATAAATCGTTCTTCAAAGAATGCCATATATGCATTTGCATATGGGGGGGCCACATTAGCACCCATCGCCAAACCCCTCCGGTGACAATAGAAAGTGTCCTGAAAGAGGAAATAGTTCTCATTGAGGACTAGAGTCAAAAAAAACGATAATGCAATCAATTTGGAAGTGTGTAAATTCATTTCAATTCAAAATCCAATGGATCGCCTCAAGTCCCTTGTGATGTTCTCTAGAAGTGTATAAATTAGCTCCATCAATGGTAACTAATATAGTATCATCTCCACTATCATCAATCATTTTAATTTTTTTCAAAAAAGTCTTTAGTATCCAGAAGAAATGCTTTTGTTTTTTTTTTTATTAAAAGTGTGAGGAGGATCCTTTCCAACATGATTGATAAACGGGGATAATACCGAGTTAGTTGATGCCACAATTGGCCTTGCCCGGAGGATCAATTAAGGTTGTATGCACCTTTGGCAGTATATAAAATACAGGTGTAAGGGGATCCGTCTTCACCAAAAACTCCGCTAATTTATCATCAATAATACCCAGGTTTTTATATTTATCAATCATGTTGGAAATTTTCCTCTGAATTTTGGGCAAGGGATCATGGCTCAGTGGTACATAGGTCGTCTGATCTGACAATTGTCGCAAGATTTCTTTTTATTATATTGGTAACGATCCATTACCACCACTGAACCACCCTTAGCTGCCGGTTTAATTTCGATCGAATCATCATGCGTTAAAGAAGTCAATGCTTGTCTCTCTCTAAAACCCAAATTCATTCTTGGATAAGGACCACTTTGTCTATCTGCATACGTGAATTTTGGGTGGAGAGAAAAAGCTTCTTTGTCTTAATCCCAGTTCAGATGCAGTAAAGCATTTCACCTGTAATACAGGTAAAGTGCGCGCAGGTGTAATCACATTTGAAAAATACGTTTTAATCTGACATTACGGAGAAACTTAATGTCCAAATCAAGTTGAAATGTATTAAGTTTGGACATAACAACAAATGAAAGTCCTTTCTGCAATACCTGCATCTGAATTGCAGAAAAAGTTTTTGATGAAATGTTTATAGCAAGGGACTCCTCTCTACCGAGATCTTGTTTGCATCGCAGGTGTAGCTGTGTCGGTGATGGCGACCTGCTCTCCTCCTCTTCTTGTGATGTTCTGCTTCTTTGTTCTCGCGTAAAAAGGACGTGGATCCTGAGAACTCACTGCTAGATTCAGATGAATAAAAATCATTCCTAAAACATTGTCTGGGATTTCTAATCCTATTGGAAGTTTGCTCTCGCCATCTATAAACTTTATTATTTAGATAGTCTTCAGTGTCACGAGTAAATTTCCTTCTTTCTCTCTCTTGTAAATCCTTTCAATGAATATCCAGAACAGAATTACAAAGATTCCTTCATAATGGAAAGTTTATCAGATTTCAAACAGGAGGTTAATTGCTCTTCAATATTAGCACTCTGAACTTTAAGGTCAGCGATGGCTTTATGCAATCTGTCAATAGTTAGTAACATCAAATCCATAGAGCATTTATTAAGCACTTGCTCAAAATCATCGCAGAATATATTATCTTCTGAAAACAGCGTAGAGCGTAGGTTAAACCCTTAAGTCCTGCTGTATTTTCTTTTCTCGATAATATTCTACAAGTGTTTCAGCATGCAACTTGTATGAAATCAACCTCTTAGTTTCCCCTCTCAAAGTCCTGTCTTTTGAACTCACTTGTTGGGATTTTCAGGAAATCTGTTCATATTGTGGATTGCGCCATAATTCTAGCGGCTTCTTCCTAATTGAAAATCCGACTTGTTGCAGCGATGGTGAAAAATGTGTGCTCGTATCCCAATATGAATACAGGGATGGTGGATCGGTGGTGGTGGTGCACGTGGAGTAGAATATGCAGAAAGGAAGTAATTCCCAGCACTCACTTGTTCAGTGAATAATTGCTCTTTTATTTCATTGCCAATTCCAAAGGATGTTTCAGCCTGTCCCAGGCTTTTTTCAACAATGCACTCATCATACAATCACTAGTTTATATTAAATTAGATTAGATTAGATAAGTCGCATTATTATTTTTTATTATTATAGCACTATTAATTCCTTTACGCTTTACATGTTTAAAAGGGGTATACATAGCAAACAACAAGTACAATAATTGGAACAAAAACAAGTCAGCAACTGGTACAGAAGGAGAGAGGACCCTGCCCGCGAGGGCTCACAATCTACAAGGGATGGGTGAGGATACAGTAGGTGAGGGCAGAGCTGGTCGTGCAGCAGTGTGGTGGAGCAAGGGTTACTGCAGGTTGTAGTCTTGTCGGAACAGGTAGGTCTTCAGGCTCCTTTTGAAGGTTTCCACGATCGACGAGAGTCTGATGTGTAGGGGTAGAGAGTTCCAGAGTAGGGGGGATGCACGGCAGAAATCTTGTATGCGATTGTGGGAAGAGGAGATAAGAGAGGAGTAAAGAAGGAGATCTTGTGAGGATCAGAGGTTGCGTGCAGGTAAGTACCGGGAGACTAGGTAACAGATATATGAAGGAGACAGACTGTGGATGGCTTTTTATGCCATGGTTAGGGTTTTGAACTGGAGTCTCTGGGCAATGGGGAGCCAGTGAAGGGATTGACAGAGAGGAGAGGCTGGGGAATAGCGGGGGGACAGGTGGATTAGTCGGGCAGCAGAGTTTAGGATAGATTAGAGTGTTAGAAGGGAGGCCACAGAGCAGGAGGTTGCAGTAGTCGAGGCGGGAGATGATGAGGGCATGCACGGGTGTTTTTGCAGATTCGTGGTTGAGGAATGTGCGGATCCGGGAAATATTTTTGAGTTGGAGTCGGCAGGAAGTGGAAAGGGCTTGGATATGAGGTTTGAAGGAGAGATCAGAGTCAAGGGTTACCCCGAGGCAGCGAGCTTGCGGGACTGGGGAGAGTGGACAGCCATTGACTTTGATAGATGGGGGGTTGAGCGAGATGGTGGAAAGATGATGAATTCAGTTTTATCCATATTAAGTTTTAGAAATCTAGAGAAGAAAGATGAAATAGCAGACAGACATTGTGGGATTTTGGTTAGTAAGGAGGTGATATCAGGTCCAGAGAGGTAGATCTGTGTGTCATCGGCATAGAGGTGATACTGAAAGCTGTGAGACTCTATGAGCTGTCCCAGGCCGAAGGTGTAGATGGAGAAGAGCAGGGGTCTTGGAACTGAGCCTTGGGGAACACTGACAGATACGAGGCGAGGTGAGGAGGTGGTGTGTGAGTGGGAGACGCTGAATGTCCGGTCTGTTAGGTATGAAGAGATCCAAGATAGGGCTAAGTTTGTGATGCCAAGAGATGATGGTCTACTGTGTCAAAGGCAGATGACAGGTCCAGAAAGAGAAGGGCAGAGTAGTGTCGCTTGGATTTGGCGGTCAGTAGGTCGTTGGTGTCTTTAGTCAGGGCAGTTTCAGAAAAATGGTGCGGTCGGACGCCAAATTGGAGGCGGTGAAAGAGGGAGCAGGAGGAGAGGTGGGAGAACAGCTCAAGATGGACGTGTTGTTCCAGTAGTTTTGAGGCATAGGGGAGAAGCAATATAGGGCAATAGCTAGTGAAAGAGGATGGGTCAAGGGATGGATATTTGAGGATGGGTGTGATCGAGGCATGTTTGGAGCATGAGGGGAAGACACCAGTTGCTAGTGACGGGTTGAAGAGGTGGGTTAGGGTTGGGATGAAGACTGCAGGTTTGGGATGAGGTGGAACGGGATTGGGTCAAGTTCACAGGTGGTGAGATGTTACTTGGAGAGAAAAGTTGATCTTCTGTGATGGCGGAGAAGCTGGTTTTGGAGGAGGAGAGTTGAGTAGATATGAAGAGGGACTGTGGGGACTTATGGCATTATATGAAATTTTATCTAATAGAGGAGGATTAATTTAAAAAGAACTAATAGAATAGATTTGATGCACTATTATATTCTAAGGAAAAAAACTTTCTGTATAATAGTATATGATTCATCAATATAGCTTTGATTAATTGTATTTAACCCCTTAAGCCCCGCGGGTGGTTTGCACGTTAATGACCGGGCCAATTTTTACAATTCTGACCACTGTCACTTTATGAGGTAATTACTCTGGAACGCTTCAACGGATCCCCCTGATTCTGAGATTGTTTTTTCGTGACATATTGTACTTCATGATTGTGGAAAAATTTCTTCGATATCACTTGCGTTTATTTGTGAAAAAAATGGAAATTTGGCGAAAATTTTGAAAATTTTGCAATTTTCAAAATTTGAATTTTTAAGCCCTGAAATCAGAGCGATATGTCACACAAAAGAGTTAATAAATAACATTTCCCACATGTCTACTTTACATCAGCACAATTTTGGAACCAAAATTTTTTTTTGTTAGGGAGCTATAAGGGTTAAAAGTTGACCAGCGATTTTCTCATTTTTCCAACAAAATTTACAAAACCATTTTTTTAGGGACCACATCACATTTGAAGTCACTTTGAGAGGTCTCTATGACAGAAAATACCCAAAAGTGACACCATTCTAAAAACTGCACCCCTCAAGGTGCTCAAAACCACATTCAAGAACTTTATTAACCCTTCAGGTGCTTCACAGGAATTTTTTGAATGTGGAAGAAAAAAATGAACATTTAACTTTTTTCACAAAAATGTTACTTTAGACCCAATTTTTTTTATTTTCACAGGGGTAACAAGAAAAAATGGACCGCAAAATTTGTTGTGCAATTTCCCCTGGGCACGCAGATACCCAATATTTGGGGAAAAAACACTGTTTGGGCGCACTGTAGGGCTCGGAAGGGAAGGAGCGCCATTTGACTTTTTGATTGTAAAATTTGCTTGAATAATTAGCGGACACCATGTTGCGTTTAGAGAGCCCCTGTGTGCCCAAACTTTGGAGCTCCCTCACAAGTGACGCCATTTTGGAAACTAGACCCCCCAAGGCACCTTTCTAGATGCATAGTGAGCACTTGGAACCCCCAGGTGCTTCACAAATTGATTCGTAATAATGAAAAAGTGAAAAAAAAAACACCTTTTCATTTTTACGAATCAATTTGTGAAGCACCGCGGTGAACCCTGACGGCCAGCCCCCCTCTCCCAATACTGGTGCCTGTCCGCTGGTGGGTCGAGCGAGCCCCCCTGTGGTGGAGGCAGCTCTAAGCTTTTTAATTTAAATTGTCTCTCTAATTTGAATGAATACACTTTAAATCCATTTACAAGGATCTATTGGAGGGCAAGTCTCATGCCAGCAGCCGCGTAATTCCAGCTCCAGTAGCGTCCACTAAAGCTGCTGCAGTTAAAAAGCTTTTATAAGGATCGAGCTCGGCTGTCCACCGCAAGGCATCCTACTGCCAGTCCGAGCCCCTATGCCTTGGGGTGCCTCCTGATGCTCTTCACTGAGTATCCCGTGGTCCCGAAGCATTTCCTTTGAAAAAATGAAGTGTCCAAACTACAGGTGGTGTAGCTTGCTTAACAGCCGGGATAATCCGCTGACTAGCAGACCCTGCTACTAGGCACAAAGTATTTCCTGGGCTAGATGCAGTTAAAAATTTGTAATTAGATACTCTCGTTGGATGCTGAGAAAGCATTCCATAGAGTCTCCTGGCACGCCATATATGATTCTCTTAAAAAGCTGGGGGTAGGGGTCTAGGGGACCCTTTTATAGCCAAAATCACGGCCCTGTATCGCAATACGTCACCTAGGCTGAAGATAAATGGAACTGTAGCACCCTGAGGGCTCGGTTGCTACAGAGGTATTGCACCTCACCCAGAGGTGTGATATCTCACTCTCAGGTAAGGATGTAGTGTGGATCAGGACCCGACACCTGCATGCATTACACCACATTGCCGTGGGGCAGGGCGACCAATATGCCCCTGAGATGGGCACGACAGTCCCTGTCCCTGGCTGGAGTGGGGGGAGGGAACACTGAGGAAGGGGAACCCTGTAGTGCAGGAGCAGGGAGGAAGCAGTTCCTGGGTGCATTGAGAAGGGAGTATAAAAGGTGGGCACCATCTTAGTTCAGTGCAGAGAAGTCTGAGCAGAAGTGGCAGGGAGCAGGGGCTCTGCATGAGCTCTGCTCCCGAGGCGGGCCTAGTAACAGAGGCCCAGGCCTGGAAGAGGGAGAAGGAAGGAAGAGGAGCGGAGAAGGCTCCAGGAACGAGGAACGAAGGGATCTCAGGGGTGCGGACGGGCGAGTCGCCACCGCACGCCCAAATCCACCTGCGTGGAGGGGTCAGGCCAAAGGGGGAGACCGGTCCCCGAAACTAGTGGAGGCAGGAAACGACCCTCAGCTAGAAACAGGAGGCTGTGACATTTTATGTGGCGCAGCCCCTCGCTACACCCGCTAGGAAGGCACCACATAGGGTCAGGGAAACTGGCGCCAAGTTTACCAAGAGGAGGCCCGAGGCAGCCGGACAGAAGGGTTGGTAAGAAAGGCCAGACAAAGGACACACAAAGGGGGTCCTGTGAAGCACTCCAAAGTTATCTGGGAGTTGTCTGAGCCCCTCACCTGGTGAGCACAGTACGACGTGGGCAGCCGTTACCTGCAGACGTGGTCTGGATAATAAGAACTGTGAGTAAAGGCCCTGGACTGCATCACTGACTCCGTGTCATTACTGCTGCTGCCCTGCACCATCACCCCCATCCTCCGCATACACTGCCCTGAGGCTATACTCCTCCCATGGGGAGTTATGCTACGCTCTGCTGCACCCACAACACCAGCCTCAGCGGTCTGCCCTGGAGCGGCGGTTCACTCTGACCGCAATCCACGGGTGGCGTAGTCGGACATTTAAACATCAAAACCACATAAATAGTTCCGCCACTGGTTTGACCGCCCTGAGCCACGGAACCGGGTTGCCGCCACGGAGACTACAACCACCAGCATCCACCAAAAAGGGTCCGGCTCCGGGTGTCCCAAGGCCCAGGGGGCGCGTCAGAACATTTTCATCACCTTTCACAATCACCAATGGGACAAGGCAGGGATGTTCTCTGTCCCCTCTCTTATACATCCTAGTGACGGAGCACCTGCTCTCATCAATTCGCCATAACCCCAATATTAGGTGGATTGAGGTGGGAGGCACCGAGTACAAGTGCTCTCTATTTGCTGATGATGTCCTAGTATATATCACTCAATCACATATATCCATCCATGCTGTTATGGCTGAAATAGATCACTTTGTTACATGGTCAAATTTTAAAATCAATGCAGCGAAGTCTGAGGCCCTCGATGTCTCCCTCCCCAAATCCATATAGGATTCCATCCAGTCCAACTTTCCCTTTGCCTGGCCCTCACAGGGTATCAAATACTTAGGAATTCCTATTCATAGAGACCTCTCCCATCTATGTTATCTTAATTTTGGGCCCTTTATTGAACAACTCCATACAGACCACGGTTGGCAAGTTAGAACTGTAAGATTCACTACGTGAACCACTGGTGTTTTGTGGAAAAGCACATGTACACTGTGTTCCAAATTATTATGCAAAAAGTGTTTAGGAGTGATAAGGGAAGAATTTGTTTGTTTGTCAGTTAAACTCATTGATGGTGATGTGTGTCAGGGCTCTTTATATCACTGTAAGCAATTGCAGACACCTGTGCTAATTAGTTTGGCAGGTGTGTCCAATGAAAGGCAAGACTACTTAAGAAGGCTGTCTCACATTATTAAGCAGCCTACATTTTCTGCCAAAATGGGAAAGAAAAAGGATGTGTCGGCTGCTGAGAAGCAACAAATTGTGGAGTGTTTAGGTCAAGGCATGACTACAATCAACATTGTGCGATGATCAGGATGAAGTGTCTTGGCAATCAAGAAGTATGTAGCTGATTCACAGTACACACGTGTGCGTGCTGATAAGGGCAAATTGAGGACTCTTTCCTACAGGCAATTACGTCAGGTTGAAAGAGCAGCGGCAAAAAAGCCTTGTCATAGCAGCAGACAAGTTTTTGAAGCTGCTTGTGCCTCCAACGTCCCCCGAACAACAAGATGCAGGGTCCTTCAGAGGTTTGCAGCTGTGCATACGCCATCCTGTCGACCTCCTCTATCCACTTCACACAAGCAGAAACGGCTCCAGTGGGCCAAACATTACATGAAGACTGATTTCAAAACTGTTTTGTTCACGGATGAGTGCCGTGCAGCGCTCGATGGTCCAGATGGATGGAGTGGAGGATGGCTGGTTGATGGACACCCCACGCAAACACGGCTACAGTGCCAACGAGGAGGAGGTGGAGTAATGTTTTGGGCTGGAATCATGGGGAGAGAGATTGTCGGCCCCTTTAGGATCCCTGAAGGCGCTAAAGATGAACTCCATAATGTATGTGGATTTTCTCAAACAGCACTTCCTGCCATGGTTCAAGAAGAAGAACCGTGTATTTCACAGCAAGATCATTTTTCTGCATGATAATGCACCATCTCATGCTGCACATAAAACATCTGCATCTCTGGCTGATATGGGCATAAAAGGGGACAAACTTATGGTGTGACCCCCATGCTCCCCTGACCTCTACCCCATTCAGAACCTTTGGAGCATCATTAAAAGGAGTGTCTATGATGGCGGGAGGCAGTTCACATCTAAGCAACAGCTCTGGGAGGGTATTCTGTCCTCATGCAAAACAATTGAAGCAGAAACCATCCAAAACCTGACAAATTCAATGGACGAGAGAGTTCAGAAGCTCCTTTCGAACAAGGGGTCCTATGTGAAAATGTAACATCACCTAGAATAAAGTTTTGAGTTGAAAACTGTTTGATTTCAGTTTCTAACAACCTGCTAATGCTTATAATTTCAAAAATGACCATTTTTTTGGTCTTTATTAAAATGAAAAGGTTGATCGAAAAGTTTGGGGGATCTAAGAGTGTGGCAACCCAGTAGTCATGATTACTTCGAATTCTGACAATATGAGGGTCATGCTGCAGGTAGTGCAGCAAGAAGGCACTTATGTGTCTTGCGCATCTCGGAGCCCCAAAATTATTTTCCGGGCTAGATGCAGCTAAAAATTATTATTAATTTTAAATCTGGTGAAGCTTTAGTATAGATGGCCTAATAGGATCAGTGCTGCACACTGCTACAAAGCCCAAATTATTTTCCAGTCAAGATACAGATAAACATGATTAGTAATTTTAAATTTGGTGGAGCTTATTATAGATGGCCTAATAGAATCAGTGCTGCACACTGCTACAAAGCCCAAATTATTTTCCAGCCAAGATACAGATAAACATGATTAGTAATTTGAAAGCTTAAAACGGTTGGTAGGGTGATTTTAACCAATCATCAAGCTTTTACTCTCCCCAGGATGACACAGGGGTAGAAAAGTCATTTCGGATCCATGATTTGTTCATCTTTATGAACGTGAGTCTGTCTACATTATCAGTGGAGAGCCGCTTGCGCTTATCTGTCAGCACACCACCAGCAGCGCTGAACACACGTTCAGACAGAACGCTGGCTGCGGGGCATGACAAGATCTCCAAGGCGTAAGTGGCTAGCTCTGGCCATTTATCCAGATTGGAAGCCCAAAAAGAGCAAGGGTCCAGAGACACAGTCGTGGCTTCAATGTTTACTTGGAGATACTCCTGTACCATCGTCTCTAGGCGTTGACTATGTGTTAGACTTCTTGTCTCCTGTGGCCTTGCAAAGGATGGGCTAAAAAAGTGGTGAAATGATTCCGCAAAATTGATGTTACCAGCAGATACTGTGGTTCTGTTACGGTTTGAGTGCTGAACACTTGACGGTCCCACGGTTGGCAAGTTGGAACTGTGAGATTCACTACGTGCACCACTGGTATTTTGTGGAAAAGCACATGTAAGATTCTGCAACAGTCTCTGCTGATACACCTGCATGCGTGCATCCCTTTCTATGGCAGGAATAATTTCTGCAAATTTACTTTTGTACCGGGGATCTAACAGTGTGGCAACCCAGTAGTCAGGATTATTTCTAATTCTCACAATTCGAGGGTCATGTTGCAGGTAGTGCAGCAAGAAGGCACTCATGTGTGTTGCGCATCCAGGAGCACCAAGTCCCTGTTGTGTTGGTGGCGAGGTAACAATCATGCTTCCTTCCTCTGTCCTCTCCCCCCAACCTCGCACAACAGAAATGTGATCAAGGTCTCCCTCATCTGATGAGTCTTCCATCAGTTCGTCCTCCACGTCTTCCTGGGCTCCTGCACCTTCCTCACTAGTTTGGCTGCTACCATGCGCCCTGGTAAAACCATCTCCCCCACCCTCACATGCCTGCCGCCTTGGTGCTGCCGACCGTCTGGACCTTGCAGATGTTAGCCCTTCCGCATACAACTCCTCCTCCTCTACTTCCTCCACCTCCTCTTGTGCCACCACCTGACTCCGAATTCTGTTTAACATGTGCTCCAGCATGTAAATCACCGGAATAGTCATGCTGATAATGGCATCGTCAGCACTAAACATCTTCGTCGCCATTTCAAAACTGTGCAGAAGGGTGCATAGGTCCCTGATCTGAGACCACTCCTCCAGCGTGATTTGCCCCACCTCTGGATCTCGTTGGCCCAGGCTATACGTCAGAACGTATTGCACCAGGGCTTGTCGGTGCTGCCACAGTCGCTGCAACATGTGCAGAGTTGAATTCCACCGGGTAGGCACATCGCATTTTAGCCGGTGAAGTGGCAGGCCCAACGACTTCTGTAGAGATGTAAGTCGCTGAGCTGCGGGATGCGAACGGCGAAAGTGAGCACACAGCGACCGTGCCCTCTGCAGAAGGCCATCTAGTCTGGGATAGTGGGCTAAAAATTGCTGGACAACCAGGTTCAACACGTGAGCCATACAAGGCACGTGTGTGACATTGCCCTGGCGAAGGGCCGCACCCAGGTTTGCAGCATTGTCGCACACGGCCTTCCCTGGTTTCAGGTCCAGTGGAGACAACCATTCATGAAATTGGTTCTCCAGAGCTGACCACAACTCCTCAGCTGTGTGACTCACATTTCCCAGACATTTCAATGTAAAAACCGCCTGATGACGTTGAGCCCTACTGCCAGCATAGTAAGGAGGTGTGCAGGATCCCTTCTGCGCAGTTAGAAAGCTTGTGGCATGACCAGACAGGCTTTGGGTGCAGGTGGAAGACCGAGAGGAGGTTGAGGAGGCAGAAGCAGTGGAGGAACTTTGACATAAAGAGGATTGACGCACAACTCGTGGGGACGGCAAGACTTGGACAGCAGCCCCTTGTCCTGCTGTCACCATAGTTACCCAGTGCCCAGTCAGCGACATGTAACGCCCCTGTCCATGCCTACTCGTCCAAGTGTCTGTGGTGAAATGCACCCTGTCACACACAGAGTTTCTCAAAGAAGCGGTGATGTTGTGTGCGACATGCTGGTGGAGCGCAGGCACACCTTTCTTTGAGAAGTAGTGCCGACTGGGCATCTGGTACTGGGGCACTGCGACGGACATAAGGTCTCGAAAATCCTCTGTGTCCACCAGGCGGAAAGGCAGCATTTCTGTAGCCAAGAACTTGCAGATGGTGAAATTCAACCTCTTAGCTTTCTCATGGCTAGGAGGAAATGGTCTTTTACTTGTCCACATCTGAGGGACCGAGGGCTGGCTATTGTGCTTAGACGGGGTTGATAAGGGTGTCCCCGGCAAACTGCCGGTCTGTGAGGAAGATGCAGGCGGACATGTTAGGTTGCCTTGATCGAAAGGTGGTGCTATCGATGTCGGACAGCGCTCAACACCAGCTGGTGTTACCACCTCCAAAGAAAATGATGACCTGCCAATCACGCTGGCTGTTGCGGGTAAAAAGGTGGCAGGTCTGCGCCCCAAAACAGGTGTGACTGCTGTCCCCCCAGTCACAGAGGATGAAGAGGCCGCGGATGCACAAGATATGGCAGACGGTGGTTGGCCCGGCCGGCTAGGCCGCATTGTAGCACACTGAGCTTCCCACTGCAACTTATGCTTCATGTCCATGTGCCGGTTCATGCATGAAGTACTCAAACTATGTATTTTTTGGCCTCTACTTAGCTTTTGCTGACAAATGTTACAGATAACACGAGTTGGGTCATCTTTATCGATCTGAAAAAATGCCCAGGCTATGCAAGGCTTAGCACCCATGCGACCTGAAGAGCCACCACGACTTGTGGTGAGAGGCAGAGTTGTGTTTGAGGATGCAGTTGTTGACGTGCTTCCAGTACTACGTCTCTGTCCAGGAAGGCGCAACCTGACCTCGTCGTCACTAGCATCTTCCTCCACCTCCTCTGCTGACCTCATCTCTTGGCTGACTGTGGGTTGACAGTAAGTGGGATCTCCAACCTCATCATCATCACCCTGTGCGTTATCACACCCGTCGTCCTCAGAGCCAACCTGTTCCTGCCCTGACAAAAAACTAAAGTTGTCGCTCCAATCAGGTATTTGAGTCTTATCATCGTCTTCCTCATTGTCTCCACCAACAGGAGTTACAGTTTGGGAATGAGGGTCTACATTATGGTCAGAACCTTCTGCGTCTGGTCCTGGATCCGACTCATAAAGATTCTGGGCATCAGTGCAGATCATTTCCTCGTCTGGATTCACAGAAGCGCTGGAGTCGACCTCTGATTCCCAGGCTATAGTATGAGTAAACAGTTCTGCAGACTCAACCATCTGTTCTACCTCATACTCAGACGGGCAGCTGGAGATTTGGGAGCTGTGAGGAAGCAAGTGCGATTGGGGTGACACCTTTGAGGACTGGAGTATTTGTGATGTTGAAGTTGATGTGGAGGAGAGCCCACTTAAAGGAGCACTTGATATCCGTTGAAGCACCTGCTGTTTTTGTGCCTCATCTGGAATTTGTAGCGATTGGCGTGGCCGTAAGAAAGGGATCTTATCACATTGTCCGCTAAAAGAAGTAGACATTTTAGTTTGGCTGGAAGATGGTCTTTCTTCTGCAGATGTTACTGTTGCTTTAACACCTACCCCACGGACACAACCTTTTTTCCCCTTCCCAACACGCCTATTCCCCTTTCCACCAGCAGCAGGCCTTTTTCCACTCATTTTGGTGGTTAACTAATTAACAACTCTGGAGTTGTTTGCACAAAAAAACAATGGATGGGAACCGAGCAGAGCTAAGTGGCCAAACTGTGGTATTAGGCCAAAACTATTGGCTGGGTTAGATGCAGAAAAAAATTATATTCAATTTGCAACCTGATGGAGGTCAGTATAGATGGACTAATAGAGAAAGTCCCACACACTGCTAGAAGGCCAAATATTTTTTCAGAGCTAGATGCAGAAAAAAATATATTCAGTTTGCAACCTGATGGAGGTCTGTATAGATGGATTAATAGAACAAGTCCCACACACTGCTAGAAGCCCAATATTTTTTCAGAGGTAGATGCAGAAAAAAATATATTCAGTTTACAACCTGATGGAGGTCAGTATAGATGGACTAATACAACAAGTCCCACACACAGCTAGAAGCCCAATATTTTTTCAGAGGTAGATGCAGAAAAAAATATATTCAGTTTGCAACCTGATGGAGGTCTGTATAGATGGATTAATAGAACAAGACCCACACACAGCTAGAAGCCCAATATTTTTTCAGAGGTAGATGCAGAAAAAAATATATTCAGTTTACAACCTGATGGAGGTCAGTATAGATGGACTAATACAACAAGTCCCACACACAGCTAGAAGCCCAATATTTTTTCAGAGGTAGATGCAGAAAAAAATATATTCAGTTTGCAACCTGATGGAGGTCAGTATAGATGGACTAATAGAGAAAGTCCCACACACTGCTAGAAGGCCAAATATTTTTTCAGAGGTAGATGCAGAAAAAAATATATTCAGTTTGCAACCTGATGGAGGTCAGTATAGATGGACTAATACAACAAGTCCCACACACAGCTAGAAGCCCAATATTTTTTCAGAGGTAGATGCAGAAAAAAATATATTCAGTTTGCAACCTGATGGAGGTCTGTATAGATGGATTAATAGAACAAGTCCCACACACAGCTAGAAGCCCAATATTTTTTCAGAGGTAGATGCAGAAAAAAATATATTCAGTTTGCAACCTGATGGAAGTCAGTATAGATGGACTAATACAACAAGTCCCACACACAGCTAGAAGCCCAATATTTTTTCAGAGGTAGATGCAGAAAAAAATATATTCAGTTTGCAACCTGATGGAGGTCTGTATAGATGGATTAATAGAACAAGTCCCACACACAGCTAGAAGCCCAATATTTTTTCAGAGGTAGATGCAGAAAAAAATATATTCAGTTTGCAACCTGATGGAGGTCAGTATAGATGGACTAATACAACAAGTCCCACACACAGCTAGAAGCCCAATATTTTTTCAGAGGTAGATGCAGAAAAAAATATATTCAGTTTGCAACCTGATGGAGGTCTGTATAGATGGATTAATAGAACAAGTCCCACACACAGCTAGAAGCCCAATATTTTTTCAGAGGTAGATGCAGAAAAAAATATATTCAGTTTGCAACCTGATGGAGGTCAGTATAGATGGACTAATACAACAAGTCCCACACACAGCTAGAAGCCCAATATTTTTTCAGAGGTAGATGCAGAAAAAAATATATTCAGTTTGCAACCTGATGGAGGTCTGTATAGATGGACTAATACAACAAGTCCCACACACAGCTAGAAGCCCAATATTTTTTCAGAGGTAGATGCAGAAAAAAATATATTCAGTTTGCAACCTGATGGAGGTCAGTATAGATGGACTAATACAACAAGTCCCACACACAGCTAGAAGCCCAATATTTTTTCAGAGGTAGATGCAGAAAAAAATATATTCAGTTTGCAACCTGATGGAGGTCTGTATAGATGGATTAATAGAACAAGTCCCACACACAGCTAGAAGCCCAATATTTTTTCAGAGGTAGATGCAGAAAAAAATATATGCAGTTTGCAACCTGATGGAGGTCAGTATAGATGGACTAATACAACAAGTCCCACACACAGCTAGAAGCCCAATATTTTTTCAGAGCTAGATGCAGAAAAAAATTATATTCAATTTGCAACCTGATGGAGGTCAGTATAGATGGACTAATAGAATGATGCTATGCCCAAAAGATTTTACTTCACTAGGTGCAGTAAAAAAATTGGTATTCTATACACAGGTGGTATATCTTGCAACACAGATAGGCTACTCCACTGACTAACACACTCTGCAATAGGCCAAAAACGATTAGCTTTGCTAGATTCAGCCAAATGCTGTGAAAAAAACTTGCACAGCACTGGCACAGACCTGCCTGGCAAAAACTGATAGGAACTGATGTAACCTAGCCCTGAAAAGGACTGCAATTACAATTAGTCTTTACTCCCACAATCTATCTATTTAAGAGCACAGACCTGCCTGATAAAAGTCGTAGGAAATGCTGTAACCTAGTCCTTAAAAGGACTGCAATCACAACTATTCCCTACTCCCAAGCTATCTGTAGATTTGTGCGAAAATTGGCTTGAAATTAACAAGGTATAGCGCACACAGCAACAGCGGTGCCGTCTAACACGCAGCTGCAGCAGTGAGAAAATGGTGGCGACGGGGAAAATGGCTTGGTCTTGATGCCTTCAGTGTGAATGTACAATTTTCATAGTCATGAAAATACAGAAAACTCTATAAATGAGCAGGTGTGTCCAAACCTTTGGTCTGTACTGTATATAGTTTTGTTTTATGTATTTTTTGAATTACGTTATACGAGATTTATGCATAAAGAATTTTATTGGGTATCCATTTTTTTGTTTTACATATGATGTCACTTCCGAGGTGTAATCCTTTATAAACTAGTGATTTTATGATGTCTAGTAGATGTGATCGGAGCCTTAGTTACAGGATCCATCGCTTGTGGATGGTGATGTCTTGTAGATGTGATCGGAACCTTAGTTACAGGATCCATCGGTCGTGGTCATTGATGTCTTGTAGATGTGATCGGAGCCTTAGTTACAGGATCCATCGGTCGTGATTGGTGACGTCTTGTAGATGTGATCGGAGCCTTAGTTACTGGATCCATCGGTCGTGATTGGTGACGTCTTGTAGATGTGATCGGAGCCTTAGTTACAGGATCCATCGGTCGTGGTTGGTGTCATTTTGTCGATGTGATCAGAGCCTTAGTTAAAGGATCCATGTCACGACACAGCTGTCGGGTGACCACGGATCAGGGGTTCCTATCCTGACCCTAACACTAGGGGGTGCCCTAGCTGACCCTATTCCCCAGGATACCTCTGAAGGTGAGGATGCCGAGGCCTCCACCCTCGCTCTAACTCCTGAGTTAGCCCTCCGCTTGTTCTCCCCCACTCGGGGAAGAGGGGTGCTACTGTGCACCGAAGTACACCCACCTGACAAACAGGGCAGCACAGACAGGGATAAACAGAAAATTCCAGGCACACAAAATATTCTCTCATGGGGAGCAGTGACTATTCCAGCACAGAGTGGGACACAGCGCTGGAGGAGAGAGGGGGTGAGTGTAATTGTTTATGGGGTTTTTTTGTGAAGTGCTACGAGGATCAGGGGGTGCCAAGCATACCAGGATGAGTGGGGTCATACATACCAGGAGTCGCACTACAGGCACAGTGTGCCGGCTATTAAGGAAAATGAATATTCACTGCTCCGCACGCCTATGGGCGTGGGGAGCAGTGAATATTCATTTTATTTAGTAGCGGGCACAGTGTAGGCTGCTGCAGGCTGCTGCCTCCTGTGCCCCGCTACTCCGCCGCTGTCGCTTCCCCTACATACCCCACCACCCACAGCCACAGTATTTATGTATATCGGACTATAAGACGCCTTCCCCCCACACTTTCCTCCAAAATTCTGGAGGAAAAAAGTGCGTCTTATAGTCCGAAAAATATGGTCATTTATTTCAGTTCTTCAATGCAAAAGTGAAACTCCAAGGCTTTACTCACGTAAGAGATGGCAGAAGGAAGGCGACTCCCTGCTCCCCGCGGAGTTCTGCGGCCACCAGGAACGGGGGTCCGACAACCTCCGAGTAAGTCCAGCGTTCAATCAGGACCCCGCACCAGAGTATTCCTGAACTACAGACCGTATCCTTTCCTGTCTGTGTGTGTAGATAGGCCGGGTCTCCCTCTGAACTCCTCTCAGAAAAAGGGCACTGGTGGCAGCTCCGCTCCCTCCGATACCCGGTGGGATCCTCAGGGCCTACCGGGCTTTCCCGACCAGGACGTGGAGTAGCAAGGTCGCGTGTCGGGGGCCGCTACCCCTCTTGCAGCCAGACTCCCTCTGAATATATCAGGTGGTGAGGACAGGTGGCGTACACCGCTCCGTCTGCATCCTCCCTGGGATCCATTTGCTGTGGAGCTACACTCCTAAGCTCCGGGCCTTCTTGGTCGTGGTCCTTGACCGGGTTGAGACATTCCTTGTCTACAACCTTCCCCTCGACCCAAGGCCAAGGTATGAGGGCTGTGTCTCCATCCGCTGCAGGTCCACACAGGATCCACGTTCAGGGTGGGAGATCACAATCAAAAGACAGAAAAGGACCAAAACCAAAGATGGCTTTTTATTAAATATGGAATTTTAAGTGTCACTAAAATGTGAGTCCTCCACCCTCACCCACTAAATGGTTCCCCTAGCTCTTGGTTCCCCAGTCTCCCTGGAACCAGGAGGGCAGCACCTAGTGCATTCTAGCCCCCTCTGGTGGAGAAAGTGTGGTGTTGGATGTGGAGGTGGAGTCCTGACCATCACACTGTTCTTACCTCAGAGGAGGAACACTACACTCCATTAAAGAAGTGCAGCATCTCTCTGGCGGTCGAACCCTCAGGGGCGCCACAACAGCACTCCATCAACCGCTGGAAGGTTCCTGGGGCGTTGCAGAGCCCGAATGGCATACAGTTGAATTCACTGAGGCCCATCGGGGTGGTGAATGCGGTCTTTTCCTTATCCGCCTCTGCTACAGGAACCTGCCAGTACCGACTAGCAAGATCCAAAGTAGAGAAATAATTAGCAGATTTAATGCAGTTAGTGACTCCTCTATCCTGGGTAGCGGGTATGCGTCTTTATGTGTTATGCGGTTAATTTGCCTGTAGTCTACACACATTCTCATTGTGCCATCTTTTTTCTTTACAAGAACTAATGGAGCTGCCCAGGGGCTACAACTGTCTCTTATTACCCCAGCCTCCTTCATCTCTCGTAACATCCCTTTGGCATTTTGGTAGTGTGCTGGCGGTACAGGCCGGTACTTTTCTTAATGGGTGGATGGTCTCCCGTGGGGATATGGTGTTGAACCCCTTTTACCTGCCCGAAGTCGAGTGGGTGTTTACTGAAGACCCTTTCATACTCCTGGACCACCCGGTATACTCCTTGTTTTTGATGCTGAGGGGTGGAGTCAGTGCCCACATGCAGCTTCTGACACCAGTCCTCCATCTGTCCCTTGGAGCCATTATCCTCCGCCTGTTGGGATGGAGGTAAGGGTTCCACTGTCGTTATAGAATTTTGGTTAACGGTGAATAGCTTGGCTAGGGTGGCATACCGGGGCAAATGGACTTCTTTTTCACCAATGTTCAGGATGCGGACTGGCACTCTCCCATGGCGGACATCAACCACCCCCCTGGCTGTCAAAATGGTGGGCCTACTGTCAGAGTAGACGGGCTCTACCAGGGCCTGGTAATCTCTACCCCTTAGACCGATGGCTGCCCGGCACCATATCAGCATTTCACTTCTTCTCACCACCAGACAGTTCTACCTGTTGTCTTCTCATCAGGGCTCTGATCTCCCTCTGTAGAACCCGCTGCTGGCTGGAACCGGCGGTCTCCGCAACCTGCTGTAACAAGACAATTATTTCTGCAAGACAATTTTCAATGACATTAGTGCCTAAAGTTATCATGGGATGACTTTCTCGGCGATCAATGTCGACAATTATCAGTCCTTGTGCTGGCAGCTCGACTTTGCCAACCTTTTATGGTCACTTCCTTGTACCCCACCTGAGGTATGGGTTGACTATTGCTAGCATAAATAGTCAAATGTTCATCTGGACAGCGGGTAATGTCCGAATCAGTCCAGTACCGTTTGAAAAGAATGTAGGGGATGGTGGTCACCTGCGATCCAGTGTCCAGCAACGCGCTCATTGGAAAGCCGTCCAGCACGACAGGTAGGACTGGTCGTCCTCACACATATTTGTCTCGCCAGCTTGATGGGCCTGGTGGTCTTACTCCTGGGGGTTGGCCCTCTGCCCCAGGTTTTGCTTGTTTAAATGACAGTACCTTGCATAATGTCCTGGCTGGTTGCAGCGGCGGCAGATGGGTTGTCAGTCCTGGTCATAGCGGTCGCTGTTCCTCCCTCTGGACGGGACGTCCTCCGGACTGGAAGCCAACTGGATCTTTCCTTTAGGATGCACCTGCAAGGACTGCACAGTTTTGGTTAGTGCAGCTACACTTTTAGTCAGCTCTTGGACCTGATGGTGCAGGTCTGTAGACGGGGCATTGTCTCCTACAGGCTCCGGGGAAAAGGGTGCCACCTCCTGGTGGTAGGTGATAGCTGGGCGCCGGTGAGCTGTAGCGCCACCTGGTGCTGGTTCTCGTAGCACCCGGATGGCCCTTTCCTTAAATTGAGCAAAGTCCAAGTCAGGGTTTTGCAGAGCCATTATGCGCAGCTGGGTTCGGTGGGCGCTGGACAGTAAACCCTCAATAAATTGCTCAGTTAATAGTCTGTTTTCATCATGCACACTGTCAGGGTCTATCTGTTTGATGGCCCTCAGCGCCTCCTGCAGGTTTAAAGCATAGTCCCGTACACTGTCCTGTGCCCGTTGTTTGCACCCATAAAACTTCATCTTTATCTCTGCTGCAGTACAGGTGTCAAAAGTGTCCTTTAGACGGGCCAGTATCTCTTTCACAGTCCCTTTTTCCCTGGCTGACCAGGATTTTACTTCTCTCTGGGCTGCACCAATCAACTGGCCTATGAGGATGCTCACTTTCTGCTCCTCGGACAGGGGGTATACTTTAAATAAACTGCTTAGTCTCACCTTGAAGTCACTCAGGGTGTGCGACTCTCCTGAGTACTGGGGCAACCACGCTGCCCCCGGTATGTAAGGCATGGTGAATGGCATTACTGTGGCAACGCCGTGCCAGTGGTTGAAGTTCCCTCTATATCAGGTGTCTTCCTCCCCCCTAGTGAACCGTGGCCTACCTTCCTTCTCTTTTCTTCCGTAGGCCGCAGTTCCGCAGGTGATGATCTCCGTCGAGGACCTGGCGGCGCACGCGTCTGACGTCAGCGCTCGCTGGGCTCCTTCCAGGACCTGGCGTTGCGTCAGTGCGTGGGGCGGGGCTTTGGACTTCGCGCGCTTCCAGTGGTTCCGCCCCTCTTCTTCCCGAGCGGCGACCCAAAAACGGCGGACTATGGCGGGAAAACAGCGGCAATGGCGGGAAAACTTCACCACAGTATGCGACACAGTTCTTGAAGGCGCGCAGTACCTGGTGGTAGCGTGCATTTAATCCTGCCGACTACGCCAAAGTTGACGCGCCCCTGGGCTGTGGGGTACCCGGAGCCGGGCCTGTAGATGCTGGGGGTTGTAGTCACTGTGGCGGTGACCCGGTCCGTGACCCAGGTGGTCAATCCAAGGCGTATTTATGTATAGGTTATTTATAATGTCCGACTATGCCACCTGTGGAACGCAGTCAATAGAGACCGCCGCTGCGGAACAGTCCTCTGAAGCTGATGGTTTGGCAGCAGGATAGTATAACTCCCCACAGGAAGAGTGTTGCTTCAGGGCAGTGTGTGTGGATGATGATGGTAGTAGTGCAAGGTATCAGTAATGACAACATGGAGTCTTTGCAGTGCAGTCCTAGGGTCTTTACTATTGGCAATTATATGGGCCCCAACGGGAGTACCGGCTAGTGATAAAGGCCTGATCAGTCTGGGAGCAATCCTAGAGTCCTCCTGGCCAGGTGGAGTTGTAGGCCTGCCGTTCTGACTGTACTCTTTGGCTATCCCGCTTATAGTCGTGTTGTGGCCCATGTCCCTGAGTGTAACGTGCTCTGCTCACCCGTATGGCTGGCGACTCGGGCCTAGTGTATTCCTCGCTCCTCTGTGGCGGTATTGGTCCTTTCGTGTGGCTGAGCCTCCGGGCTTCTGATGGGGCCAGGAGCCCTGCAATCTCCTGCCCTGCGGTATCTGCTGCTGGGTATGCAATCCCCACAGCCTCGGACTCCTGTGTCCGGTCCTCTGTGTAAACCGTCCAGGACGAGCTATCTCCAGCTCCAGTCCCTGGCTTCTTGCTCCTGCGCGTCCCACTCGACTCCTCACACTAGACTAGACTGCCTAGACTAGACTGCTCTAACCCCGCCTCCAGACCCAGTTATAAAGGGCAGGATCCTCCCCTTTCTGGTCTGGGGCAGGAGGTGTTGCATGTACTGTGTTCCTGACCAGGAACCCCCTGTTTTGCTCCCAGACATGGTATTACTACCACTGTGGCAGCCAGACCCTCTGGGGTGCCACACAGCCTTGACTCTTACAAAACTAAAGGGTTTTTCCCAAAATTCTAAGTTGTCCCATATCAATAATAAAACTTACTAATCGTTTGGGGTCCAACCACTGGCCCCCTTAGCATTCCAGACAATGGGTCCCTAGATCCCAGGAACCAGGCTCTGCAAAGCCCTGTATTGAATGGAGTGGAGGTGTACATGCTAGACCACAACTTTATTCATTGTCTATAAGACTGTCAGATTACAGCCCCGACTATTCCCTACAGTCCCATAGGGAATAAATGACGATTTTTGGAATAACCTTTTTAATCTAAGCAGCTTTAAATGTTTATTGGAATCTCGCACTTCCTGTCTGCCGTGTAAGTGACGCAGCTCTAATGATTGTGTTATATCGCACTTCCTGTCTGCCGTGTAAGTGACGCAGCTCTAATGATTGTGTTATATCGCACTTCCTGTCTGCGGTGTAAGTGACGCAGCTCTAATGATTGTGTTATATCACACTTCCTGTCTGCCGTGTGAGTGACGCAGCTCTAATGATTGTGTTATATCGCACTTCCTGTCTGCCGTGTAAGTGACGCAGCTCTAATGATTGTGTTATATCTCACTTCCTGTCTGCGGTGTAAGTGACGCAGCTCTAATGATTGTGTTATATCTCACTTCCTGTCTGCTGTGTAAGTGACGCAGCTCTAATGATTGTGTTATATCGCACTTCCTGTCTGCCGTGTAAGTGAGCGCAGCTCTAATGATTGTGTTATATCGCACTTCCTGTCTGCGGTGTAAGTGACGCAGCTCTAATGATTGTGTTATATTGCACGTCCTGTCTGCCGTGTAAGTGACGCAGCTCTAATGATTGTGTTATATCACACGTCCTGTCTGCCGTGTAAGTGACGCAGCTCTAATGATTGTGTTATATCGCACTTCCTGTCTGCCGTGTAAGTGAGCGCAGCTCTAATGATTCTGCTTCTTGTGTTATATCGCCGGGTCTAAGTCTAGGAAGAGAGGACTGAATCCACCCGATTCTGAAACTCTCCTCTCCACATCCTGTTTATACAATTCTCATTATTGTTTGACGACATTAAATTATTTTAATACAACGTTGGACTGTGATGATCCTGATTTAGTAATAGGAGACGGTGAATGTGGTTGAACCAACAGGTCCACGAGCCGATATTAGAAAGCCGACAGATTTGTAGTTGTAGAAAAGAGAAAAGTAGAAAAATCAAATCAAAATAAAAACCAAAAGACGAGATAAGCCGGAATTACAGCTAGAATGTAAAGCTGCCATAAGGCTGCTACATGGATTTCTATATACATTTTTGGCATGCTACTTTTATTTTTCTTAGAAAAGCTGCCTTCCTAAAGGTGCTGGTGAGTGACCCGTCTGCTGTCTGCTGAGCGGGGGCCGTGTGCCGGAACCTCTTCATTTACAGGACTCTACAAATTATAAGTTACAATTAGTCAGAAGTGTTCACTGTCCCTTTATAAAGAATTGTTACTAAATATCAGGACGGTTTATTAAAGAGGTCGTCCTCTGCAATCAATAATGCCCCCATCCATTTCAATTTGGAAAAAAGTTTTTTTGTGATTCCCTTTGGTTGTTATAAGGGTCTGTGAGGGGCGCTATCGCTGACGGCTCATTGGGCGTCTCTGACCCCGGCTACAGCCGGCTCTGACCCCGCTGAGGTCATGTCACATTCCAGATTCATGCCGGCGTGACCCAGTGGCGCCACCTCCTGTCACAGCCCAGCATCCACCGCGCGCTCTCCCTCTCCTCTGCATTCATCTAGCAATTAAAAGACTATATACGGTACATAAATATATATCAGCAGGCCGCTGTGAATAAAGCACATACGTCATTACAGTAAATATTGCAGGAATCCTTCATCATCTCCCCTCCAGATTATAAGCAGTGTAATGATTGCAGTAATCATCCATACCATCCACCCCAGTTTATTACCATAGTAACATCATTGTCAGCTATCATCCATTCTATGCCATTCACCATGCTCGCTGCTCCCTATGGTTTATTGTCACAGACAGTCACCATGACGACCGGCACTAATCATTCATCACATACTCTTATGTTTCCCAATAACTGTGCAGTGTAAACTGCTGCCAATCACCCAATGAACAAGTGTAAAGAGGTGGTCTGCTACATTGTAAAATGCCCCCATCCATTTACACCTTTTAACTAACTATTTTTGGAAATACCTTATGTAGCCAGATGTGCCTGTGGGTGGCGCTATCCCTTCTTGCTCAGTCCACATCACGTGACCTCGGCTGATGTCACCTCAACTTCCGGATTTCTTGGATTCACCTAGGCATGACCCAGTCGCACGCACTAAACCCCCCGCCATGATTGACTGGGTTGTGAACGGCGTTTCACCGCACGTCACATCCCAAAAGGCCTTCACACAGGAAGTGCAGGAGCGCCCTTACTGCCATTCCCCATAAGGACTCAGCTGAATATGCATCCCCACTGGGATCTCTCTCATATGGTTTGGACCATCACAGCCTTACTCAGAGCGACTATGTGAGCGAGGCCCAGGAGCGGACCGAAACGTAAAAGTCCCCTCTAAACTAAAGAACTGTTTTTTCTCCGCCACTTGCAGGTTTTTCTAAATATCATTAAAACTTTTGCATTGGATCTCCTGAGTGTGCGGTGAAAGTTTCTATCCTCTAGTGATTGTGGGGTCTGCAGCTCCCTTCCACCGGCCCCTCACTCTATAGCTGGGGGCAGGACAATTATTGTAATCGTGAACATCCCAAAATCCAGAGAGCGCTTGCGGCCGATGAAAGCAGAGGAGAGAGGGAAAGCGCGCGCTTGATTTTGGAGTGATACTGGATGGAAGGGGGCATTATAGAACGTAGCGGACCACCTCTTTAAGCTTAAAAATAATCATTCTCAGAATTATATCGTCCTGTAAACAAGAGATGTCAAGAAAAATGACCGTCTATGTGCACACAATGATGTGTTACTGATAGGGATGTGTGGATCCATGGATGTTCAGGTTCGGCAGATTCTACAAAGCTACAGTTAAAAGTTTGGTTTTGGACCGAACTTGACCCCGAACCCAATAGAAGTCAATAGGGACCCTAACTTCGATGCTTAAAAAGGGCTGTAAAATGTTCATAGTAAGAGCTAAGGGGCTGCAAAAGGAAGCCAAATGGGGGTAAGTGCAGGACAATTGCCCTGAAAACAAATGTTGATAGGAAAATGACTTAAAATAACATAATAAAAAAAAAAAAAAATTAGGCTGAGTTCACACGATGCGTATTTCATGCGTTTCCGCGGCGTTTTTGCAGTTGCGTAAACGCCGCGGAAACGCATGAAAAACGCATGGTAGAAGGGAAGCAATGTTCCCCAATGGAAATCCGCATGTGCTGTGCCCATGATGCGGATTTTTCCGCAGCGTAAACGCTGCGGTCAAAAATCCGCAGCATGTCAATTAATTTTGCGGAAACGCGGCGATTTCGCCGCCATTGACTTGCATTAGAACACGCCAATTCCGCAAGACTGCATCTGTACTTGCGTAATTGGCGCGTTCTAATGTGCGGATGGTACCCGGGTGTGGAGGAGAGGAGAGTCTCATCCACACCCAGGTACCATTAAAAAAGCTGTAAAAACAAGAATAAAATAAAAAATAAATGTATTCTTACCATCTGTCGGCCCGCGCAGCGCTCCCGCTTGCTTCCCGGCACTTGCAGTGAGTTGTAGGACCTGCGGTGACGTCAGAGTCATGTGACGGGTCACGTGACGCTGACGTCGGCAGGTCTTTCAATTCAAAATTGCCGGGAGAACGGAGTGAGCAGGACAGGGCGGGCCATCGGAGGTAAGTATATACACTCTCTCGGGTCACACTATATAAATCCATGCTGTTTGCTGTTTGCATGGATTTATATAGTGTGACCTAGTTGTCAAGCACTTTCCAGGTGATGCTAAAATCGCCTGGAAAGCGCTTGTCAATCTGCATGCGGAAACGCATGTGAATCTGCATGTGGATCCGCATGTATTCTGCAGGAAAAACGCATGCACAATCTGCATGCGTTTTTTCTGCCAGGGAGATGCAGAAATGATGCAGAAATTTTCTGCTTCATTTCTGCATCGTGTGCACATACCCTTATAATCTTGAACCAGGAGGCAGAGGTCCAAGTGAAGCAGGAGGTTGAGGAGGAGGAGGTGGAGGTGGCGGTGTAGGTGGAAAAAGTGGAGGAGGAGTAGGTAGCCAAAACTGTATTTTTTGTTTTTGTTTTTTTTAGGGGGTACTCTGAAAACAGGCAGTGTAATAATCTGCGATCCACTCTCTCTCTGAAAACAGGCAGTGTAATAATCTGCGAGCCACTCTCTCTCTGAATACTGGCCGTGTAATAATCTGCGAGCCACTCTCTCTCTGAATACAGGCAGTGTAATAATCTGCGATCCACTCTCTCTCTGAATACAGGCAGTGTAATAATCTGCGAGCCACTCTCTCTCTGAATACAGGCAGTGTAATAATCTGCGAGCCACTCTCTCTCTGAATACAGGCAGTGTAATAATCTGCGATCCACTCTCTCTCTGAATACTGGCCGTGTAATACTCTGCAATTTTTTGGGTTGAAAACAAAGCGGAGAGCATCAAATAGATGTGTCAGTTTTGCTGGTGGTGGTGAATGTAGCTGCTGCAGGGAGAGAAAGGCCGTGGTCGATCTGTGTCGGCTACGTGCCCAAATGAAACACCTTCCTTTGCTGCAAGTAGGCGACAGGATGCTCTGTGTAATTTCGTAGGCCCGAGTATCGTTGGGTGAATGGTGAGGCCAGAACAAGTAGAAGTGGTTTTAGGTTGGTTGGCTGAGAGTGCCTTCAGTCCCATTGCTTTGTCTTCCACCTAATCCCCTGCTGAAAGCGCAGATTTGGCACCTGCGGCTCATGGGCATCTGTCTTCCACCTCACCCCCTGGCAAGCAGTCTGAGCCCCAAGTCATGCAGCGGGATCTCCTGCTTTTTGATGACTGCTGGCTGTGGTTCCGTGGGCCATCCATCTGGCCCTGGCCAACAATTGGAAGAGATTGAGTGCACTGATGCCCAACCACTTGTTTTGTTGGAGGATGAGTACGTGGGATGGGTGGTGTAAACGGTCAGCAGACCGCTGCAGCCCATCTCTGATGATGCTGACGATGAAACACTGTGCCAACTGCTGCTGCAGCTTCCTGTAGTGTGCACACCGGCATGGAGGGCAGGGGTGAAGACTGGGGGGAACATCATGTGGGGGATTATTGTTATTATTTATTTTTAGAGCACCATTGATTCTATGGTGCTGTACATGAGGAGGAGTTACATATAAACACAAATAGAAATTGCAATGAACAAACTAATAGTGACGGACAAGTACAAAGGGGAGAGGACCCTACCATTGCGGCCTTACATTCTACAGGATAATGGGGAAGGATAGTAGTCTTGGGGGGTGCAACAGCTCTGCTGTTGGTAAGGAGGCAGTGGGGTCATTGCAGGCTGTAAGCTGTTTTGAAGACATGGGTTTTAAAGTTCCGCTTGAAAGTTCCAAATGAGGGGATAATCGGATGTGTTGGGCCACAGAATTCTACATGATGGGGAATACTCGGGAGAAGTCTTGCAGGCGATTGGATGAGGAACGTACGATTGTGGAGGAGAGAAGGAGGTCTTGGGAGGACCAGAGATTACGTGGTGGGAGATATCAGCAGATTAGTTCAGAGACAGGGGCGGACCTACCGCTGGTGCAGCTGCACCGGAGCCTGGCCGTGCAAGGGTGCAGGGGGGCCCTTACCGGGCGGTTAATATTGAGGGCAATCTGGCCTGCTTCTCGGAGTCCCAGGCTCTGGGGGGCCCATGGCCAGATTGCCCTCTCATATGCGGCGAGCAGCGAGCGATCCCTCCAGCTCCGCTGCTGACAGAGGGAAAATGGCAGTGGAGCTGAGGAATCCGTTCTCTGCTTCCTGCCCGGCGCTTCCTCCCTGACACAGGCTCATACAGCTTGATGACGTCATCAAGCAGCTCGGGCCTGTGTAAGGGAGGAAGTTACCGGCAAGAAGGAGGATGCTGCGGGAGCGTGCTGAGAGGTAAGTTGTGTTTTTTATTTTGTTTTTTTTTGTACTGATACACTGGGGAGAGGAACAGGAGAATGAGGGGAGGTGGGGGGAGAGCAATGATGGGCACAGCAATGATGGGCAGAGCAATGATGGGGACAGCAATGATGGGAGAGCAATGATGGGACAGCAATGATGGGGACAGCAATGATGGGGACAGCAATGATGGGAGAGCAATGATGGGAGAGCAATGATGGGAGAGCAATGATGGGCATAGCAGTGATCGGCAAAGCAATGATGGGGAGAGAAATGATGGGCAGAGCTATGATGGGGACAGTGGGGATGAGCAGAGCAATGATGGGGATGGGGAAAGCAAAGATAAGGATGGTGGGGATAGGGAGAGCAATGATGGGGATGGGGAGAGCAATGATGAGGATGGTGGGGATAGGAGAGCAATGATGAGGATGGTGGAGAAGGGGAGAGCAATGATGGGGATGGTGGGGATGGGTAGAGCAATAATGGGGATGGTGAGAATGGTAGGGATGGGGAGAGCAATGATGGTGCTGGGGAGAGCAATGATGGGGGTTGCTGGGAGATAGCAATGATGGGGGTGCAGTGCTGGGAGAGAGCAATGATGGGGTACTGGGAGAGAGCAATGATGGGGGTGCCGGGAGAGCAATGATGGGGGTGCTGGGAGAGAACAATGATGGGGTGCTGGGAAAGAGCAATGATGGGGGTGCTGGGAGAGAGCAATGACAGGGGTGCTGAGAGAGAGCAATGATGGGGGTGTTGGGAAAAAGCAATGATGGGGTGCTCGGAAAGAGCAATGATGGGGGTGCTTGGAAAGAGTAATGACTGGGGTACTTGGGGAGAGCAGTGATGGGGGTGCTGGGAGAGAGCAATGATGGGGGTGCTGGGAGGGAGCAATGATGGAGGTGCTCGGAAAGAGCAATGACGGGGGTACTTGGGGAGAGTAGTGATTGGGATGCTGGGAGAGAGCAATGATGGGGGTGCTGGGAGAGAGCAATGATGGAGGTGCCTGGAAAGAGCAATGACGGGGGTACTGTGAGAGAGCAGTGATGGGTGTGCTGGGGGAGAGCAATGATGGGGGTGCTGGGAGAGAGCAGCGATGGGGGTTTCACTTTGCTTGTACTGTAAAACCTGGTATATTTTCCGTGTGCACATAGCCTTACAGTTAATTGGGGAGAGTCACAGAGACTGAATAATTTATACTATTGGCCGGTAGAGATTATAGTTAATGGGGGACACAGTGCTGCTTATCACTTTATATTTTGATTACTAAGTGGCTAATAGTATATTAATGGGGGGGGGGTCTACATATCTGTATTCAGGGGCGCAGTGTGGGGGAAACACGTGTATATATACAATATATGTGACCTTGTTATTTTCTAGACTGGAGATCATCATGACAAGACGAGTCGTGGCTGGGAGATGTTGACATGAAGGTCTGACCAGATGGAGAAGAAACAGCAGAAACCGGCTCTGATCAGATGAGACGTCAGCGGTAAGTGCCTGGATGTAAATATTATTCTGTATCTGCACTGTGTGAGTTGGAGTGATAATGTTATCTGTAAAATCCCTTAGGCTGCATTCTCACATTTGTGTGAAATGTCCTTGTGCTGCCAAATGTTTTTATCGGATGGTCCACGGACTCGTAGAGTTTTATAGGTCCATTCACAAATCCATGAAAATCATGGATCTGAGAATAAGATCTGTGAGGGTCAGAGAATGTCCAGTTGTGATCTGATTTTGAGGATCAGAATAGGACATGCTCAATGCAGGAATGTAGCCTTATTATGTATAGCACAGTCAGGCTTGGACTGGCCCACAGGAGAACAGGAGAATCTTCCGGTAGGCCCTTGTGCAAGAGTGCAGGGTCGGCGTCAGCACATTGCGCACCCCGGCAAGTGCCGGGGCCCTGAGCAGGCGGGGGGGCCACTCACTGTCGGGCACCCCGCTGCGCTATGGGACCCGTGAGCGGAGGAGAGCGGTGTCAGTGCCCACTCCCCCTCGCTTACTCAGGGCCCCGGCAGCCGGCGGCACAATACTTGCCTCTTCCCAGGCCTCTGCAGCAGCTCCTGTCTCTTCTGCGTCCTCTGACTGTGATGTCTCAGGTCAGAGGGTGTGGTGACCGCTTTCCACCGCGCTCTATCCTGAGCCGTCACAGCGCAGAGCAGGAAGAGGCTGGCAACGCGGGTGAGGGGTCTGGAGCAGCGGCAGCAGGTGAGAAGTGTGGTGAGTATTTCATTTTTTTTTAATGTATGGATGCATGGGGCATTATAAGGGATGGGGGTGTGACATACTGCAAGGGGCATTAAAAGGGAGGAAATGAAATACTGCATGGGGCATTATAAGGGAGGGGGGGTGACATCCTGTATGGGGCATTAAAGGGGGGGAGTGACATCCTGCATGGGGCATTATATGGGGGGGGAGTGACATCCTGCATGGGGCATTATAAGGGGCGGGGGTGTGACATCCTGCATGGGGCATTAAAGGGGGGGAGTGACATCCTGCATGGGGCATTATATGGGGGGGGAGTGACATCCTGCATGGGGCATTATAAGGGGCGGGGGTGTGACATCCTGCATGGGGCATTATATGGGGGGGAGTGACATCCTGCATGGGGCATTATAAGGGGCGGGTGGTGACATAATGCATGGGGCATTATAAGGTGGCGACATCCTTCATTGGGCATTATAAGGGGGTGACATCCTGCATGGGGCATTATAAGGGGGGCAACATCCTTCATGGGGCATTACAAGGGGGGTGACATCCTGCATGGGGCATTATAAGGGTGGGTAACATCCTGCATGGGGCATTATTAGGGGGGAACAGCCTGCATGGGGCATTATAAGGGGGGAACAGCCTGTGTGGGGCATTATGTGGGGGGAACAGCCTGTGTGGGGCATTATGTGGGGGGAACAGCCTGCATGAGGCATTATGTGGTGGGAACAGCCTGCATGGAGCGTTATATGGGGGTCAGTATTCTGTATGGAGCTATATATGGGGCCAGTATCCTGTATGGGGCCTTATATGGGGGCCAGTATTCTGTGTGGAGTGTTTCGCCGGTTTCTGAGCTATTGTTGAATTTACAATAGATATCACTCATGTAATGTAAGAAGTGAAATCTTTGGCATTGTACTATATATATATATATATATATATATATATATATATATATATATATATATATATATATATATATTTCTCTGCGGTATCTGTGCATCATGAATCGTGGTATGTGTTAAAGGGGCCACTGAGACTCTTTCGCCCGGGGTCCAGAAAAACCTGGAGCCGGCCCTGCAAGAGTGTCCACCACCCTCTTATATGAGCAGCACTTGGCACAATATAATTGACTCACTATGTACAGACAAAGGCAGAATCTTATTCATTTACCAATCTACCCCGTTCATTGTTATATATATTTGTAATTGAGAATAACGTCATATTTGCATGAAGCTGAAACGTGGGGCCCTGGAGTTGGATAGTGGGGGGCCACTTGGCACCACAGTCAGACTCTGCTTGTGTCTCTTGTATTCGGGGGCTCTGTGTCCGGTCTTCAGTCTTCGATCAGGTAGTTTGTTGTGTAGGACATATACTATTTTAGTGCCCTGCCCCCATCACAGAGATTGACCCCCGTAACACTTGTAATGTAACTTGGGACAGGAGCTGACATTATGATACCACAATGGGTGGAGATAGACGTGGTCTGCCGTCTGTAAATGGCGCCCCCATAATTCCTGGTTCTACTTCAGGAATATTGAGGGTAGTAATGGCCACTTCCATCATTGTAACTGTGTAAAAAAAAAAAAGTCAAGACAAAAAAACTCACATGACACTTTTATTTTCTTTCTTTTTATTTTTTTATTGGTATAGCAATAAGCAACATTGTAATAAAAATATTACTGGCCCCTTAAGAAATTAAACTCTGATCACAATGACTCTCAGATCAGGCTTCATAAAGACCACAGAACTGGCTGTGGTCATTGAGGACTGGCTGAGAGCCATTGAAGCCAGAGATCCAGAGGAAGGCGAAGAAACCCCCCGGAGAGCTCTGCCTCAGGGGGGAAAAAAATTCCTTCCTGACCCCAGTGGTGGCGATCGGATATTTCCCTGGATCACGTCTGTCCTGCTGCATATTGCTGTATATCTACATGTATTATAAGCTCAGGCAAAGGAAAAGACAAATACACCCTGCTCAAGAGGAGTTTACAAACTAATATACAGGCTGCTCCTGAGGACATGCAGAATAATGCACACCCTGTCCTAGGAGCTTAAAGCCTAATATACAAGATACAGACTGCTCCTGAGGGCATGCAGAATAATGCACACTCTGTCCTAGGAGCTTAAAGCCTAATATACAGTATACAGACTGCTCCTGAGAGCATGCAGAATAATGCACACCCTGTCCTAGGAGCTTACAGCCTAATATACAATATACAGACTGCTCCTGAGGGCATGCAGAATAATGCACACCCTGTCCTAGGAGCTTACCATCTAATATACAGTATACAGACTGCTCCTGAGGGCATGCAGAATAATGTACACCCTGTCCTAGGAGCTTACAATCTAATACAGTGTGGGGTGCACACATGTGTCCTCTTCAACAAAGTGTCCTGTTCGACAAGTGTCTGACAGTCATTTCAATGGCAACCAACTAACGTCCATCCATCTCTTCTATCTTCACTCTGGTATAACATCTCTGCTTGCTGGATCTATGTCATCTGCTGAACTCTCATCTTGAAACCATTTCTATGGTATAACATCTCTGCTTGCTGGATCTATGTCATCATCTGAAATCTCATCTTGAAACCATTTCTATGGTATAACATCTCTGCTTGCTGGATCTATGTCATATGCTGAACTCTCATATTGAAACCATTTCTATGGTATAACATCTCTGCTTGCTGGATCTATGTCATCTGCTGATCTCTCATCTTGAAACCATTTCTATGGTTTAACATCTCTGCTTGCTGGATCTATGTTATCTGCTGAACTCTCATCTTGAAACCATTTCTATGGTATAACATCTCTGCTTGCTGGATCTACGTCATCTGCTGAACTCTCATCTTGAAACCATTTCTATGGTATAACATCTCTGCTTGCTGGATCTATGTCATCTGCTGAACTCTCATCTTGAAACCATCTCAATGGTATAACATCTCTGCTTGCTGGATCTGTGTCATCTGCTGAACTCTCATCTTGAAACCATTTCTATGGTATAACATCTCTGCTTGCTGGATCTGTGTCATCTGCTGAACTCTCATCTTGAAACCATTTCTATGGTATAACATCTCTGCTTGCTGGAACTGTGTCATCTGCTGAACTCTCATCTTGAAACAATTTCTATGGTATAACATCTCTGCTTGCTGGATCTATGTCATCTGCTGAACTCTCATCTTGAAACCATTTCTATGGTATAACATCTCTGCTTGCTGGATCTTTGTAATCTGCTGAACTCTCATCTTGAAACCATTTCTATGGTATAACATCTCTGCTTGCTGTATCTATGTCATCAGCTGAACGCTCATCTTGAAACCATTTCTATGGTATAACAACTCTGCTTGCTGGATCTATGTCATCAGCTGAAATCTCATCTTTAAACCATTTCTATGGTATAACATCTCTGCTTGCTGGATCTATGTCATCTGCTGAACTCTCATCTTGAAACCATTTTTATGGTATAACATCTCTGCCTGCTGGATCTATGTCATCTGCTGAACTCTCATCTTGAAACCATTTCTATGGTATAGCATCTCTGCTTGCTGGATCTATGTCATCTGTTGAACTCTCCTCTTGAAACCATTTCTATGGCATAACATTTCTGCTTGCTGTATCTATGTCATCTGCTGAACTCTCATCTTGAAACCAATTCTATGGTATAACATCTCTGCTTGCTCGATCTATGTCATCAGCTGAAATCTCATCTTGAATCCATTTCTATGATATAGCATCTCAGCTTGCTGGATCTATGTCATCTGCTGAACTCTCCTCTTGAAACCATTTCTATGGTATAACATCTCTGCTTGCTGGATCTATGTCATCAGCTGAAATCTCATCTTGAAACCATTTCTATGATACAACATCTCTGCTTGCTGGATCTATGTCATCAGCTGAACTCTGATCTTGAAACCATTTCTATGGTATAACATCTCTGCTTGCTGGATCTTTGTAATCTGCTGTACTCTCACCTTGAAACCATTTCTATGGTATAACATCTCTGCTTCCTGGATCTATGTCATCTGCTGAACTCTCCTCTTGAAACCATTTCTATGGTATAACATCTCTGCTTGCTGGATCTATGTCATCAGCTGAACTCTCATCTTGAAACCATTTCTATGGTATAACATCTCTGCTTGCTGGATCTATGTCATCTGCTGAAATCTCATCTTGAAACCATTTCTATGGTATAACATATCTGCTTGCTGGATCTATGTCATCTGCTGAACTCTCCTCTTGAAACCATTTCTATGGTATAACATCTCTGCTTGCTGGATCTATGTCATCAGCTGAACTCTCATCTTGAAACCATTTCTATGGTATAACATCTCTGCTTGCTGGATCTATGTCATCTGCTGAAATCTCATCTTGAAACCATTTCTATGGTATAACATATCTGCTTGCTGGATCTATGTCATCTGCTGAACTCTCCTCTTGAAACCATTTCTATGGTATAACATCTCTGCTTGCTGGATGTATGTCATCTGCTGAACTCTCATCTTGAAACCAATTCTATGGTATAACATCTCTGCTTGCTGGATCTATGTCATCAGCTGAAATCTCATCTTGAATCCATTTCTATGGTATAGCATCTCTGCTTGCTGGATCTATGTCATCTGCTGAACTCTCATCTTGAAACCATTTCTATGGTATAACATCTCTGCTTGCTGGATCTATGTCATCAGCTGAAATCTCATCTTGAAACCATTTCTATGGTATAACATCTCTGCTTGCTGGATCTATGTCATCAGCTGAACGCTCATCTTGAAACCATTTCTATGGTATAGCATCTCTGCTTGCTGGATCTGTGTCATCTGCTGAACTCTCCTCTTGAAACCATTTCTATGGTATAACATCTCTGCTTGCTGGATCTATGTCATCTGCTGAACTCTCATCTTGAAACCAATTCTATGGTATAACATCTCTGCTTGCTGGATCTGCGTCATCTAATGAACTCTCATCTTGAAACCATTTCTATGGTATAACATCTCTGCTTGCTGGATCTATGTCATCTGCTGAACTCTCATCTTGAAACCATTTCTATGGTATAACATCTCTGCTTGCTGGATCTATGTCATCTGCTGAACTCTCATCTTGAAACCATTTCTATGGTATAGCATCTCTGCTTGCTGGATCTGTGTCATCTGCTGAACTCTCCTCTTGAAACCATTTCTATGGTATAACATCTCTGCTTGCTGGATCTATGTCATCTGCTGAACTCTCATCTTGAAACCAATTCTATGGTATAACATCTCTGCTTGCTGGATCTGCGTCATCTGCTGAACTCTCATCTTGAAACCATTTCTATGGTATAACATCTCTGCTTGCTGGATCTATGTCATCTGCTGAACTCTCATCTTGAAACCATTTCTATGGTATAACATCTCTGCTTGCTGGATCTATGTCATCTGCTGAACTCTCATCTTGAAACCATTTCTATGGTATAACATCTCTGCTTGCTGGATCTTTGTAATCTGCTGAACTCTCATCTTGAAACCATTTCTATGGTATAACATCTCTGCTTGCTGTATCTATGTCATCAGCTGAACGCTCATCTTGAAACTATTTCTATGGTATAACATCTCTGCTTGCTGGATCTATGTCATCAGCTGAAATCTCATCTTGAATCCATTTCTATGGTATAGCATCTCAGCTTGCTGGATCTATGTCATCTGCTGAACTCTCCTCTTGAAACCATTTCTATGGTATAACATCTCTGCTTGCTGAATCTATGTCATCAGCTGAAATCTAATCTTGAAACCATTTCTATGGTATAACATCTCTGCTTGCTGGATCTATGTCATCAGCTGAACTCTCATCTTGCAACCATTTCTATGGTATAACATTTCTGCATGCTGGATCTATGTCATCTGCTGAACTCTCCTCTTGAAACCATTTCTATGGTTTAACATCTCTGCTTGGTGGATCTATGTCATCTGCTGAACTCTCCTCTTGAAAACATTTCTATGGTTTAACATCTCTGCTTCCTGGATCTATGTCATCAGCTGAACTCTCATCTTGAAACCATTTCTATGGTATAACATCTCTGCTTGCTGGATCTATGTCATCAGCTGAACGCTCATCTTGAAACCAGTTCTATGGTATAACATCTCTGCTTGCTGGATCTATGTCATCAGCTGAAATCTCATCTTGAAACCATTTCATTGGTATAACATCTCTGCTTGCTGGATCTATGTCATCTGCTGAACTCTCATCTTGAAACCATTTCTATGGTATAACATCTCTGCTTGCTGGATCTTTGTCATCTGCTGAAATCTCATCTTGAAACCATTTCTATGGTATAACATATCTGCATGCTGCATCTATGTCATCTGCTGAACTCTCCTCTTGAAACCATTTCTATGGTATAACATCTCTGATTGCTGGATGTATGTCATCTGCTGAACTCTCATCTTGAAACCAATTCTATGGTATCACATCTCTGCTTGCTGGATCTATGTCATCAGCTGAAATCTCATCTTGAATCCATTTCTATGGTATAGCATCTCTGCTTGCTGGATCTATGTCATCTGCTGAACTCTCCTCTTGAAACCATTTCTATGGTATAACATCTCTGCTTGCTGGATCTATGTCATCAGCTGAAATCTCATCTTGAAACCATTTCTATGGTATAACATCTCTGCTTGCTGGATCTATGTCATGAGCTGAACGCTCATCTTGAAACCATTTCTATGGTATAACATCTCTGCTTGCTGGATCTATGTCATCTGCTGAACTCTCATCTTGAAACCATTTCAATGGTATAACATCTCTGCTTGCTGGATCTATGTCATCTGCTGAACTCTCATCTTGAAACCAATTCTATGGTATAACATCTCTGCTTGCTGGATCTGCGTCATCTGCTGAACTCTCATCTTGAAACCATTTCTATGGCATAACATCTCTGCTTGCTGGATCTGTGTCATCTGCTGAACTCTCATCTTGAAACCATTTCTATGGTATAACATATCTGCTTGCTGGATCTATGTCACGTGCTGAACTCTCATCTTGAAACCATTTCTATGGTATAACATCTCTGCTTGCTGGATCTATGTCATCTGCTGAACTCTCATCTTGAAACCATTTCTATGGTATAACATCTCTGCTTGCTGGATCTATGTCATCTGCTGAACTCTCATCTTGAAACCATTTCTATGGTTTAACATCTCTGCTTGCTGGATCTATGTCTCGTGCTGAACTCTCATCTTGAAACCATTTCTATGGTATAGTATCTCTGCTTGCTGGATCTATGTCATCTGCTGAACTCTCATCTTGAAACCATTTCTATGGTATAACATCTCTGCTTGCTGGATCTATGGCATCTGCTGAACTCTCATCTTGAAACCATTTCTATGGAATAACACCTCTGCTTGCTGGATCTATGTCATCTGATGAGCTCTCATCTTGAAACCATTTCTATGGTATTACATCTCTGCTTGCTGTATCTATGTCATCTGCTGAACTCTCATCGTGAAACCATTTCTATGGTATAACATCTCTGCTTGCTGGATCTATGTCATCTGCTGAACTCTCATCTTGAAACCATTTCTATGGTATAACATCTCTGCTTGCTGGATCTATGTCATCTGCTGTACTCTCATCTTGAAACCATTTCTATGGTATAACATCTCTGCTTGCTGGATCTATGTCATCTGCTGAACTCTCATCTTAAAACCATTTATATGGTTCAGCATCTCTGCTTGCTGGATCTATGTCATCTGCTGAACTCTCCTCTTTAAACCATTTCTATGGTATAACATCTCTGCTTGCTGGATCTATGTCATCTGCTGAACTCTCATCTTGAAACCATTTCTATGGTATAACATCTCTGATTGCTGGATCTGTGTCATCTGCTGAACTCTCATCTTGAAACCATTTCTATGGTATAACATCTCTGCTTGCTGGATCTATGTCATCAGCTGAACTCTCATCTTGAAACCATTTCTATGGTATAACATCTCTGCTTGCTGGATCTATGTCATCTGCTGAACTCTCATCTTGAAACCATTTCTATGGTATAGCATCTCTGCTTGCTGGATCTATGTCATCTGCTGAACTCTCCTTTTGAAACCATTTCTATGGTATAACATCTCTGCTTGCTGGATCTATGTCATCTGCTGAACTCTCTTCTTGAAACCAATTCCATGGTATAACATCTCTGCTTGCTCGATCTGCGTCATCTGCTGAACTCTCATCTTGAAACCATTTCTATGGTATAACATCTCTGCTTGCTGGATCTGTGTCATCTGCTGAACTCTCATCTTGAAACCATTTCTATGGTATAACATATCTGCTTGCTGGATCTATGTCACGTGCTGAACTCTCATCTTGAAACCATTTCTATGGTATAACATCTCTGCTTGCTGGATCTATGTCATCTGCTGAACTCTCATCTTGAAACCATTTCTATGGTATAACATCTCTGCTTGCTAGATCTATGTCATCTGCTCAAGTGTCATCTTGAAACCATTTCTATGGTTTAACATCTCTGCTTGCTGGATCTATGTCATCTGCTGAACTCTCATCTTGAAACCATTTCTTTGGTTCAGCATCTCTGCTTGCTGGATCTATGTCATCTGCTGAACTCTCCTCTTTAAACCATTTCTATGGTATAACATCTCTGCTTGCTGGATCTATGTCATCTGCTGAACTCTCATCTTGAAACCATTTCTATGGTATAACGTCTCTGATTGCTGGATCTGTGTCATCTGCAGAACTCTCATCTTGAAACCATTTCTATGGTATAACATCTCTGCTTGCTGAATCTATGTCATCTGCTGAACTCTCCTCTTGAAACCATTTCTATGGTATAACATCTCTGCTTGCTGGATCTATGTCATCTGCTGAACTCTAATCTTGAAACCAATTCTATGGTATAACATCTCTGCTTGCTGGATCTGCGTCATCTGCTGAACTCTCATCTTGAAACCATTTGTATGGTATAACATCTCTGCTTGCTGGATCTGTGTCATCTGCTGAACTCTCATCTTGAAACCATTTCTATAGTATAACATATCTGCTTGCTGGATCTATGTCACGTGCTGAACTCTCATCTTGAAACCATTTCTATGGTATAACATCTCTGCTTGCTGGATCTATGTCATCTGCTGAACTCTCATCTTGAAACCAATTCTATGGTTTAACATCTCTGCTTGCTGGATCTATGTCTCGTGCTGAACTCTCATCTTGAAACCATTTCTATGGTATAGCATCTCTGCTTGCTGGATCTATGTCATCTGCTGAACTCTCATCTTGAAACCATTTCTATGGTATAACATATCTGCTTGCTGGATCTATGGCATCTGCTGAACTCTCATCTTGAAACCATTTCTATGGTATAACATCTCTGCTTGCTGGATCTATGTCATCTGCTGAGCTCTCATCTTGAAACCATTTCTATGGTATTACATCTCTGCTTGCTGTATCTATGTCATCTGCTGAACTCTCATCGTGAAATCATTTCTATGGTATAACATCTCTGCTTGCTGGATCTATGTCATCGGCTGAACTCTCATCTTGAAACTATTTCTATGGTATAACATCTCTGCTTGCTGGATCTATGTCATCTGCTGAACTCTCATCTTGAAACCATTTCTATGGTATAACATCTCTGCTTGCTGGATCTATGTCATCTGCTGAACTCTCATCTTGAAACCATTTCTATGGTTCAGCATCTCTGCTTGCTGGATCTATGTCATCTGCTGAACTCTCCTCTTTGAACCATTTCTATGGTATAACATCTCTGCTTGCTGGATCTATGTCATCTGCTGAACTCTCATCTTGAAACCATTTCTATGGTATAACATCTCTGATTGCTGGATCTTTGTCATCTGCTGAACTCTCATCTTGAAACCATTTCTATGGTATAACATCTCTGCTTGCTGGATCTATGTCATCAGCTGAACTCTCATCTTGAAACCATTTCTATGGTATAACATCTCTGCTTGCTGGATCTATGTCATCTGCTGAACTCTCATCTTGAAACCATTTCTATGGTTTAACATCTCTGCTTGCTGGATCTATGTCATCAGCTGAACTCTCATCTTGAAACCATTTCTATGGTATAACATCTCTGCTTGCTGGATCTATGTCATCTGCTGAACTCTCATCTTGAAACCATTTCTATGGTATAACTACTCTGCTTGCTGGATCTATGACACCTGCTGAACTCTCATCTTGAAGCCATTTCTATGGTATAACATCTCTGCTTGCTGGATCTATGTTATCTGCTGAACTCTCATCTTGAAACCATTTCTATGGTTTAATGTGCCTGCTTGCTGGATCTGTGCTCTGTTATTTGATGCATTGTATTCAATAGTCTCTGTCTGTCCTTCCATCATTGTAGACTTTATCTGATGGTGAAAGGTGTTATACTGTGTCAGGCATAGTGTATTAGGTCTGTGCCTTTGATCAGCTGTCCACTCCCTGGTGAGCTGAGCAGCTGCCAATTTAGTCACAAACAGCTCCTACAATCCCTCTCACCTGATGCTACAGTCCTTCCTATAAATCTAGATGCATCATAAGGGGTGCACGCAGTGTGGGTTGCAAGCACGTGTCCTCTTCAGCAAAGTGTCCTGTTCGACAAGTGTCTGACAGTCATTTCAATGGCAACCGACTAACGTCCATCCATCTCTTCTATCTTCACACAGGTATAACATCTCTGCTTGCTGGATCTATGTCATCTGCTGAACTTTCATCTTGAAACCATTTCTATGGTATAACATCTCTACTTCCTGAATCTATGTCATCTGCTGACCTCTCATCTTGAAACCATTTCTATGGTATAATGTGTCTGCTTGTTGGATCTATGTCATCTGCTGAACTCTCATCTTGAAACCATTTCTATGGTATAACATCTCTGCTTGCTGGATCTATGTCATCTGCTGAACGCTCATCTTGAAACCATTTCTATGGTATAATATCTCTGCTTGCTGGATCTATGTCATCTGCTGACCTCTCATCTTGAAACCATTTCTATGGTATAATGTGTCTGCTTGCTGTATCTGTGCTCTGTTATTTGATGCAATGTATTCAATAGTCACTGTCTGTCCTTCCATCATTGTAGACTTTATCTGATGGTGAAAGGTGTTATACTGTGTCAGGCATAGTGTGTTAGGACTGTGTCTTTGATCAGCTATCCACTCCCTGGTGAGCTGAGCAGCTGCCAATTTAGTCACAAGCAGCTCCCACAATCCCTCTCACCTGATGCTATAGTCCTTCCTATAAATCTAGATGCATCATAAGGGGTGCACGCACGTGTCCTCTTCAGCAAAGTGTCCTGTTCAACAAGTGTTTGACAGTCATTTCAATGGCAGTCATTCAGGGCAGGAGTCAGGTAACCGACACTTTATACTCTCTTCTAATTATGTACTTTACTCCTGCATCCATATTCCTGTGTCCTTTTTTTCATCCACATTGACTGCCCTATCCCCCCTCCATCACCACTCATCCATATCTGCCCCTCTCTCCTTCCCTCTCCTATGTACAGCTCCCATACTCTTTTGAACTTCCTGAAAAATCTCACTCTATCTTATCCAAAGGTATTGCACAGGAAATCATGTCACAAATCCAAAAACTATCTCCTCTTTCTCTTTTAACTGCTACTACTCATTTCAGGGGATATCTCTTCTAGCCCCAGACCACTCTCCACCAACCTCAACCTCTCCCTTACCTCACATCGCAACCCTGCTAACCTTATTAACATCAGCTGTACTCCTTCATCTACCTCCTTCAATTGTGCACTGAGGAATCCACGCTCTATATGCAACAAGCTTCCTTTCCTGCACAATTACTTTCTGACCAACGCTTTCAATCTGCTGGCCCTCACTGAAACCTGGATCCAGGATTCTGACACTGTCTCCCCTGCTGCTATTTCTCATGGCGGCCTGCATTTTTCCCATTCCCCGAGACCTGCAAACAGACTTGGTGGTGGGGTCGGCATACTCCTGTCCCCACATTGCACCTTCCAGGTCATCCCCCCCAGTACCATCACTCTCATTCCCTTCTTTTGAGGTCCACATAATCAGGCTCTTCCATCCCTTCTCCCTCAGAGTAGCGGTCGTATACCCTTCCCCAGGCTCACCCACCCAGTTCTTTGACCATTTTTCTGCCTGGCTGCCGCACTTCATGTCCTCAGATTTACCAACCCTTATCCTGGGAGACTTTAACATCCCCATAAACAGCCCCACCTCCTCATCCGCATCCCAGCTTCTATCTTTAACCACTTCTCTTGGCCTCTCACAGCTTTCAACCTCTGAGACACACAAAGATGGAAACACCCTTGATCTGGTCTTTGTCCGGCTTAGTTCAATCCCCCACCTAAATAACTCCCCTCTTCCCCTCTCTGATCATAACATTCTCTCTGTCACACTCACAAATCCTCGCCTGCCCCAGCACACTCCTACCTATCACACATTCAGAATTCTACAAGCCATTAACCCTCATACACTTACAGACTCCCTTCACTCATCACTGTCCCCGATCTCCTCTTTTTCCTGTCCTGATCTGGCTGTAAACCACTACAATGACACACTCAGAAGCACGCTGGACCAAGTAGCGCCCATCACCCTCAGAACCTCTAAACACAGAGCAAAACAGCACTGGCTCACACCGCAAAGCCGATTTCTCCAGCGTTGCTCTAGAAGTGCCGAACGCCTATGGAGGAAAACTCGCACACTAGAAGACTTTATCCACTACAAATTTATGTTAAAAACATATAACTCTGCCCTTCAAAGCGCAGGCCCCCATCACGGACATTTGTGCCGAGTACTTGGCCTCCTACTTCACAGAGAAAATAGACACCATCCATCAGGAAATCAGCTCCCAGCCACCAAGAGCCGTGACTCCCATCCCTCCCCACATCCCCTCTGCATCACTCTCCACATATGACCCAGTCACAGAAGACAAAGTCTCCAGGCTCCTCTCTTCTTCCCATCCCACTACATGCACCACTGACCCCATCAACTCACATCTACTCCAGTCTCTTTCTTCAGTAGTCACTACTCGCCTAACTAAAATCTTCAACCTCTCCCTCTCTTCTGGTATCTTCCCCTCCTCCTTCAAACACTCCATCATTACTCCATTATTAAAAAAGCCCTCTCTTGACCTTTCCTGCACAAACAACTACAGACCAGTCTCCAATCTTCCCTTCATCTCTAAACTCTTGGAGCACCTGGTCTACTCCCGCCTTACCAGTTACCTCTCCACTCACTCTCTTCTAGACCCATCACAGTTCGGCTTCCATCCCCTATATTCTACAGAAACTGCACTCATCAAAGTAACCAATGACCTTCTGACAGCAAAATGTAATGGTGACCCTCATTCTTCTTGACCTCTCTGCAGCCTTTGACACCGTTGACCACCACCTCCTACTCTCTACGCTCCACTCAATCGGCATTAAGGACACTGCTCTCTCCTGGTTCTCCTCCTACTTATCTGACCGCTCTTTCAGTGTATCGTTCGCTGGCTCCACTTCTTCCCCTCTTCCTCTCACTATTGGGGTTCCTCAGGGTTCAGTCCTTGGCCCTCTTCTATTCTCTCTCTACACAGCCCCAGTTGGACAGACCATCAGCAAACTTGGTTTTCAGTACCATCTTTATGCTGATGACACACAACTATACACCTCATCCCCTGACCTTACCCCCGCTGTACTACAGAACACCAGTGACTGTCTGGCCGCAGTTTCTAACATTATGTCCGCTCTCTACCTGAAACTCAACCTTTCCAAAACTGAACTTCTTCTACTCCCGCCGTCTGCTCACCTCTCTAAATCTGACATCTCTCTCTCCGTGTGTGGCACCACAATAATGCCGAGCCAGCAGGCGCGTTGTCTGGGCGTTGTGTTTGACACCAATCTTTCCTTCACCTTCCACATACAATCTCTTGCCCACTCTTGTCGCTTGCACCTGAAGAACATCTCTAGAATCCGCCACTTTCTCACCTTGAAAACAACAAAAACCCTCACTGTTGCCCTGATCCACTCCCGCCTCGACTACTGTAACTCTCTATTAATTGGCCTCCCCCTCACTCGACTTTCCCCCCTCCAGTCCATCTTTAATGCTGCAGCCAGGGTCATCTATTTGGCTAACCGTTACTCAGACTCCTCCGCTCTGTGCCAGTCATTGCACTGGCTGCCCATGAATTATAGGATCCAATTTAAATTGCTTGTTCTCACCCACAAAGCTCTCCACAGTGCGGCACCACCCTACATCTCTTCCCTCATTTCTGTTTATCGGCCTACCCATTCTCTACGCTCCGCAAGCGACTTTCGACTAACATCCACACTAATCCGTACCTCCCACTATCTGCTTCAAAACTTCTCCTGAGCTGCACCTATTCTTTGGAATGCTCTACCCCAAGAAATTAGGATGAACCACAATTTACACAGTTTTAGGCGCTCCCTAAAAACACACTTGTTTAGGGCGGCCTATCACCTTCCCTAATCGAAGTCATTTTATCTTCTTATAGCCCATCCCTTATTTCTACACACAACTCTCCACCGAACCAAAAAGCACCACAAATACTGGCTGGTGATGAGCTCATGCAGCCTTTATCTATCCCTCATCCCCTCAAGATGGCTGGACCATCCTTGCAAATAAGCCATTATACTTTGTGTCACCCCCACCTCATTGTAGATTGTAAGCTCTTACGAGCAGGGTTGCCATTATTTTTGCTGTAATTATTGTATTATCTTTAGCTATGTTACTTAAGACTGTTGTTTATGAACCTGTGAATTGTTAAGAGCTGCGGAATATGCTGGCGCTATATCAATAAAGATTATTATTATTATATTATACAGGCTGCTCCTGAGGGCATGCAGAATAATGCACACCCTGTCCTAGGAGCTTACAATCTAAAATACAATATACAGACTGCTCCTGAGGGCATGCAGAATAATGTACACCCTGTCCTAGGAGCTTACAATCTAATGTACAATATACAAACTGCTCCTGAGGGCATGCAGAATAATGCACACCCTGTCCTAGGAGCTTACAATCTAACATACAGCATACAGACTGCTCCTGAGGGCATGCAGAATAATGTACACCCTGTCCTAGGAGCTTACAATCTAATATACAATATACAGACTGCTCCTGAGGGCATGCAAAATAATGCACATCCTGTCCTAGGAGCTTACAATCTAATATGCAATATACAGACTGCTCCTGAGGGCATGCAGAATAATGCACACCCTGTCCTAGGAGCTTACAATCTAATATACAATATACAGGGTGCTCCTGAGGGTATGCAGAATAATGTACACCTTGTCCTAGGAGCTTACAATCTAATATACAATATACAGGCTGCTCCTGAGGGCATGCAGAATAATGCACACCCTGTCCTTTGAGCTTACAATCTAATATACAATATATAGGCTGCTCCTGAGGGCATGCAGAATAATGCACATCCTGTCCTAGGAGCTTACAATCTAATATATAATATACAGACTGCTCCTGAGGGCATGCAGAATAATGTACACCCTGTCCTAGGAGCTTACAATGTAATATACAATATACAGACTGCTCCTGAGGGCAAGCAGAATAATGTACACCCTGTCCTAGGAGCTTACAATCTAATATACAGTATACAGACTGCTCCTGAAGGCATGCAGAATAATGTACACCCTGTCCCAGGAGCTTACAATCTAATATACAATATACAGACTGCTCCTGAGGGCATGCAGAATAATGTACACCCTGTCCTAGGAGCTTACAATCTAATATACAATATACAGGCTGCTCCTGAAGGCATGCAGAATAATGCACACCCTGTCCCAGGAGCTTACAATCTAATATACAATATACAGACTGCTCCTGAGGGCATGCAGAATAATGTACACCCTGTCCTAGGAGCTTACAATCTAATGTACAATATACAAACTGCTCCTGAGGGCATGCAGAATAATGCACACCCTGTCCTAGGAGCTTACAATCTAATATACAATATACAGGCTGCTCCTGAGGGCATGCAGAATAATGTACACCCTGTCCTAGGAGCTTACAATGTAATATACAATATACAGACTGCTCCTGAAGGCATACAGAATAATGTACATCCTGTCCTAGGAGCTTACAATCTAATATACAATATACAGGCTGCTCCTGAGGGCATGCAGAATAATGCACACCCTGTCCTAGGAGCTTACAATCTAATATACAATATACAGACTGCTCCTGAAGGCATGCAGAATAATGTACACCCTGTCCTAGGAGCTTACAATCTAATACACAATATACAGACTGCTCCTGAGGGCATGCAGAATAATGTACACCCTGTCCTAGGAGCTTACAATCTAATATACAATATACAGGCTGCTCCTGAAGGCATGCAGAATAATGCACACCCTGTCCCAGGAGCTTACAATCTAATATACAATATACAGACTGCTCCTGAGGGCATGCAGAATAATGTACACCCTGTCCTAGGAGCTTACAATCTAATGTACAATATACAAACTGCTCCTGAGGGCATGCAGAATAATGCACACCCTGTCCTAGGAGCTTACAATCTAATATACAATATACAGGCTGCTCCTGAGGGCATGCAGAATAATGTACACCCTGTCCTAGGAGCTTACAATGTAATATACAATATACAGACTGCTCCTGAAGGCATGCAGAATAATGTACATCCTGTCCTAGGAGCTTACAATCTAATATACAATATACAGGCTGCTCCTGAGGGCATGCAGAATAATGCACACCCTGTCCTAGGAGCTTACAATCTAATATACAATATACAGACTGCTCCTGAAGGCATGCAGAATAATGTACACCCTGTCCTAGGAGCTTACAATCTAATACACAATATACAGACTGCTCCTGAGGGCATGCAGAATAATGTACACCCTGTCCTAGGAGCTTACAATCTAATATACAATATACAGACTGCTCCTGAAGGCATGCAGAATAATGTACACCCTGTCCTAGGAGCTTACAATCTAATATACAATATACAGGCTGCTCCTGAGGGCATGCAGAATAATGTACACCCTGTCCTAGGAGCTTACAATCTAATATACAGTATACAGGCTGCTCCTGAGGGCATGCAGAATAATGCACACCCTGTCCTAGGAGCTTACAATCTAATATATAATATACAGACTGCTCCTGAGGGCATACAGAATAATGCACACCCTGTCCTAGGAGCTTACAATCTAATATACAATATACAGACTGCTTCTGAGGGCATGCAGAATAATGCACACCTTGTCCTAGGAGCTTACAATCTAATATACAATATACAGGCTGCTCCTGAGGGCATGCAGAATAATGTACACCCTGTCCTAGGAGCTAACAATCTAATATACAATATACAGGCTGCTCCTGAGGGAATGCAGAATAATGCACACCCTGTCCTAGGAGCTTACAATCTAATATACAATATACAGACTGCTCCTGAGGGCATGCAGAATAATGTACACCATGTCCTAGGAGCTTACAATCTAATATACAATATACAGACTGCTCCTGAGGGCATGCAGAATAATGTACACCCTGTCCTAGAAGCTTACAATCTAATATACAAAATACAGGCTGCTCCTGAGGGCATGCAGAATAATGTACACCCTGTCCTAGGAGCTTACAATCTAATATACAAAATATAGGCTGCTCCTGAGGGCATGCAGAATAATGCACACCCTGTCCTAGGAGCTTACAATCTAATATACAATATACAGACTGCTCCTGAGGGCATGCAGAATAATGTACACCCTGTCCTAGAAGCTTACAATCTAATATACAGTATACAGACTGCTCCTGAGGGCATGCAGAATAATGCACACCCTGTCCTAGGAGCTTACAATCTAATATACAGTATACAGACTGCTCCTGAGGGCATGGAGAATAATGCACACCCTGTCCTAAGAGCTTACAATCTAATATACAATATACAGACTGCTCCTGATGGCATGGAGAATAATGCACACCCTGTCCTAAGAGCTTACAATCTAATATACAGTATACAGACTGCTCCTGAGGGCATGCAGAATAATACACACCCTGTCCTAGGAGCTTATAATCTAATATACAATATACAGACTGCTCCTGAGGGCATGCAGAATAATGCACACCCTGTCCTAAGAGCTTACAATCTAATATAGAGTATACAGACTGCTCCTGAGGGCATGCAGAATAATGTACACTCTGTCCTAGGAACTTACAATCTAATATACAATATACAGACTGCTCCTGAGGGCATGCAGAATAATGTACACTCTGTCCTAGGAGCTTACAATCTAATATACAGTATACAGACTGCTCCTGAGGGCATGCAGAATAATGCACACCCTGTCCTAAGAGCTTACAATCTAATATACAGTATACAGACTGCTCCTGAGGGCATGCAGAATAATGCACACCCTGTCCTAGGAGCTTACAATCTAATATACAGTATACAGACTGCTCCTGAGGGCATGCAGAATAATGTACACCCTGTCCTAGGAGCTTACAATCTAATATACAATATATAGACTGCTCCTGAGGGCATGCAGAATAATGTACACCCTGTCCTAAGAGCTTACAATCTAATATACAGTATACAGACTGCTCCTGAGGGCATGCAGAATAATGTACACCCTGTCCTAGGAGCTTACAATCTAATATACAATATACAGACTGCTCCTGAGGGCATGCAGAATAATGTACACCCTGTCCTAAGAGCTTACAATCTAATATACAATATACAGACTGCTCCTGATGGCATGCAGAATAATGCACACCCTGTCCTAGGAGCTTACAATCTAATATACAGTATACAGACTGCTCCTGAGGGCATGCAGAATAATGCACACCCTGTCCTAGGAGCTTACAATCTAATATACAGTATACAGACTGCTCCTGAGGGCATGCAGAATAATGTACACCCTGTCCTAGGAGCTTACAATCTAATATACAAAATATAGGCTGCTCCTGAGGGCATGCAGAATAATGTACACCCTGTCCTAGGAGCTTACAATCTAATATACAGTATACAGACTGCTCCTGAGGGCATGCAGAATAATGGACACCCTGTCCTAGGAGCTTACAAGTCTAATATACAATATACAGGCTGCTCCTGAGGGCATGCAGAATAATGCACACCATGTCCTAGGAGCTTACAATCTAATATACAGTATACAGACTGCTCCTGAGGGCATGCAGAATAATGTACACCCTGTCCTAGGAGCTTACAATCTAATATGCAATATACAGACTGCTCCTGAGGGCATGCAGAATAATGTACACCCTGTCCTAGGAGCTTACAATCTAATATACAATATACAGACTGCTCCTGAGGGCATGCAGAATAATGCACACCCTGTCCTAGGAGCTTACAATCTAATATACAATATACAGACTGCTCCTGAGGGCATGCAGAATAATGTACACCCTGTCCTAGGAGCTTACAATCTAATATACAATATACAGACTGCTCCTGAGGGCATGCAGAATAATGTACACCCTGTCCTAGGAGCTTACAATCTAATATGCAATATACAGACTGCTCCTGAGGGCATGCAGAATAATGTACACCCTGTCCTAGGAGCTTACAATCTAATATACAATATACAGACTGCTCCTGAGGGCATGCAGAATAATGTACACCCTGTCCTAGGAGCTTACAATCTAATATACAATATACAGACTGCTCCTGAGGGCATGCAGAATAATGCACACCCTGTCCTAAGAGCTTACAATCTAATATACAATATACAGACTGCTCCTGAGGGCATGCAGAATAATGCACACCCTGTCCTAGGAGCTTACAATCTAATATACAGTATACAGGCTGCTCCTGAGGACATGCAGAATAATGTACACCCTGTCCTAGGAGCTTACAATCTAATATACAGTATACAGACTGCTCCTGAGGGCATGCAGAATAAAGTACACCCTGTCCTAGGAGCTTACAATCTAATATACAATATATAGACTGCTCCTGAGGGCATGCAGAATAATGTACACCCTGTCCTAGGAGCTTACAATCTAATATACAATATATAGACTGCTCCTGAGGGCATGCAGAATAATGTACACCCTGTCCTAAGAGCTTACAATCTAATATACAGTATACAGACTGCTCCTGAGGGCATGCAGAATAATGTACACCCTGTCCTAGGAGCTTACAATCTAATATACAGTATACAGACTGCTCGTGAGGGCATGCAGAATAATGTACACCCTGTCCTAGGAGCTTACAATCTAATATACAGTATACAGACTGCTTCTGAGGGCATGCAGAATAATGTACACCCTGTCCTAAGAGCTTACAATCTAATATACAATATACAGACTGCTCCTGATGGCATGCAGAATAATGCACACCCTGTCCTAGGAGCTTATAATCTAATATACAATATACAGACTGCTCCTGAGGGCATGCAGAATAATGCACACCCTGTCCTAGGAGCTTACAATCTAATATACAATATACAGACTGCTCCTGAGGGCATGCAGAATAATGTACACCCTGTCCTAGGAGCTTACAATCTAATATACAATATACAGGCTGCTCCTGAGGGCATGCAGAATAATGCACACCATGTCCTAGGAGCTTACAATCTAATATACAGTATACAGACTGCTCCTGAGGGCATGCAGAATAATGTACACCCTGTCATAGGAGCTTACAATCTAATATACAGTATACAGGCTGCTCCTGAGGGCATGCAGAATAATGCACACCCTGTCCTAGGAGCTTACAATCTAATATACAGTATACAGACTGCTCCTGAGGGCATGCAGAATAATGCAAACCCTGTCCTAGAAGCTTACAATCTAATATACAATATACAGACTGCTCCTGAGGGCATGCAGAATAATGTACACCCTGTCCTAGGAGCTTACAATCTAATATACAGTATACAGGCTGCTCCTGAGGGCATGCAGAATAATGCACACCCTGTCCTAGGAGCTTACAATCTAATATACAGTATACAGACTGCTCCTGAGGGCATGCAGAATAATGCAAACCCTGTCCTAGAAGCTTACAATCTAATATACAATATACAGACTGCTCCTGAGGGCATGCAGAATAATGCAAACCCTGTCCTAGAAGCTTACAATCTAATATACAATATACAGACTGCTCCTGAGAGCATGCAGAATAATGTACACCCTGTCCTAGGAGCTTACAATCTAATATACAATATACAGACTGCTCCTGAGGGCATGCAGAATAATGCACACCCTGTCCTAGGAGCTTACAATCTAATATGCAATATACAGACTGCTCCTGATGGCATGCAGAATAATGCACATCCTGACCTAGGAGCTTACAATCTAATATACAATATACAGACTGCTCCTGAGGGCATGCAGAATAATGTACACCCTGTCCTAGGAGCTTACAATCTAATATACAATATACAGACTGCTCCTGAGGGCATGCAGAATAATGTACACCCTGTCCTAGGAGCTTACAATCTAATATACAGTATACAGACTGCTCCTGAGGGCATACAGAATAATGCACACCCTGTCCTAGGAGCTTACAATCTAATATACAGTATACAGGCTGCTCCTGAGGGCATACAGAATAATGCACACCCTGTCCTAGAAGCTTACAATCTAATATACAATATACAGACTGCTCCTGAGGGCATGCAGAATAATGTACACCCTGTCCTAGGAGCTTACAATCTAATATACAATATACAGACTGCTCCTGAGGGCATGCAGAATAATGCACACCCTGTCCTAGGAGCTTACAATCTAATATGCAATATACAGACTGCTCCTGAGGGCATGCAGAATAATGTACACCCTGTCCTAGGAGCTTACAATCTAATATACAGTATATAGACTGCTCCTGAGGGCATGCAGAATAATGTACACCCTGTCCTAGGAGCTTACAAATCTAATATACAATATACAGGCTGCTCCTGAGGGCATGCAGAATAATGCACACCCTGTCCTAGGAGCTTACAATCTAATATACAGTATACAGACTGCTCCTGAGGGCATGCAGAATAATGCACACCCTGTCCTAGAAGCTTACAATCTAATATACAATATACAGGCTGCTCCTGAGGGCATGCAGAATAATGTACACCCTGTCCTAGGAGCTTACAATCTAATATACAATATACAGACTGCTCCTGGGGGCATGCAGAATAATGTACACCCTGTCCTAGGAGCTTACAATCTAATATACAATATACAGGCTGCTCCTGAGGGCATGCAGAATAATGCACACCCTGTCCTAGGAGCTTACAATCTAATATATAATATACAGGCTGCTCCTGAGGGCATGCAGAATAATGTACACCCTGTCCTAGGAGCTTACAATCTAATATACAATATACAGGCTGCTCCTGAGGGCATGCAGAATAATGCACACCCTGTCCTAGGAGCTTACAATCTAATATACAATATACAGGCTGCTCCTGAGGGCATGCAGAATAATGCACACCCTGTCCTAGGAGCTTACAAATCTAATATACAATATACAGGCTGCTCCTGAGGGCATGCAGAATAATGCACACCCTGTCCTAGGAGCTTACAATCTAATATACAATATACAGGCTGCTCCTGAGGGCATGCAGAATAATGCACACCCTGTCCTAGGAGCTTACAATCTAATACACAGTATACAGACTGCTCCTGAGGGCATGCAGAATAATGCACACCCTGTCCTAGGAGCTTACAATCTAATATACAATATATAGGCTGCTCCTGAGGGCATGCAGAATAATGCACACCCTGTCCTAGGAGCTTACAATCTAATATACAGTATGCAGACTGCTCCTGAGGGCATGCAGAATAATGCACACCCTGTCCTAGGAGCTTACAATCTAATATACAGTATACAGACTGCTCCTGAGGGCATGCAGAATAATGTACACCCTGTCCTAGGAGCTTACAATCTAATATACAATATACAGACTGCTCCTGAGGGCATGCAGAATAATGTACACCCTGTCCTAGGAGCTTACAATCTAATATACAGTATACAGACTGCTCCTGAGGGCATGCAGAATAATGTACACCCTGTCCTAGGAGCTTACAAATCTAATATACAATATACAGGCTGCTCCTGAGGGCATGCAGAATAATGTACACCCTGTCTTAGGAGCTTACAATCTAATATACAATATATAGGCTGCTCCTGAGGGCATGCAGAATAATGTACACCCTGTCCTAGGAGCTTACAATCTAATATACAATATACATTCTGATCCTGAGGGCATGCAGAATAATGTACACCCTGTCCTAGGAGCTTACAAATCTAATATACAATATACAGGCTTCTCCTGAGGGCATGCAGAATAATGCAGACCCTGTCCTAGGAGCTTACAATCTAATATACAATATACAGGCTGCTCCTGAGGGCATGCAGAATAATGCACACCCTGTCCTAGAAGCTTACAATCTAATATACAATATACAGACTGCTCCTGAGGGCATGCAGAATAATGCACAACCTGTCCTAGGAGCTTACAATCTAATATACAATATACAGACTGCTCCTGAGGGCATGCAGAATAATGCACACCCTGTCCTAGGAGCTTACAATCTAATATACAATATACAGACTGCTCCTGAGGGCATGCAGAGTAATGCACACCCTGTCCTAGGAGCTTAGAATCTAATATACAGTATACAGACTACTCCTGAGGGCATGCAGAATAATGCACACCCTGTCCTAGGAGCTTAGAATCTAATATACAGTATACAGACTACTCCTGAGGGCATGTAGAATAATGCACACCCTGTCCTAGGAGCTTAGAATCTAATATACAGTATACAGACTGCTCCTGAGGGCATGCAGAATAATGCACACCCTGTCCTAGGAGCTTACAATCTAATATACAATATACAGGCTGCTCCTGAGGGCATGCAGAATAATGTACACCCTGTCCTAGGAGCTTACAATCTAATATACAGTATACAGACTGGTCCTGAGGGCATGCAGAATAATGCACACCCTGTCCTAGGAGCTTACAATCTAATATACAGTATACAGACTGCTCCTGAGGGCATGCAGAATAATGTACACCCTGTCCTAGGAGCTTACAATCTAATATACAATATACAGACTGCTCCTGAGGGCATGCAGAATAATGTACACCCTGTCCTAGGAGCTTACAATCTAATATACAGTATACAGACTGCTCCTGAGGTCATGCAGAATAATGCACACCCTGTCCTAGGAGCTTACAATCTAATATACAATATACAGACTGCTCCTGAGGGCATGCAGAATAATGCACACCCTGTCCTAGGAGCTTACAATCTAATATACAATATACAGACTGCTCCTGAGGGCATGCAGAATAATGCACACCCTGTCCTAGGAGCTTACAATCTAATATACAGTATATAGGCTGCTCCTGAGGGCATGCAGAATAATGTACACCCTGTCCTAGGAGCTTACAATCTAATATACAATATATAGGCTGCTCCTGAGGGCATGCAGAATAATGCACACCCTGTCCTAGAAGCTTACAATCTAATATACAATATACAGACTGCTCCTGAGGGCGTGCAGAATAATGTACACCCTGTCCTAGGAGCTTACAATCTAATATACAATATACAGGCTGCTCCTGAGGGCATGCAGAATAATGTACACCCTGTCCTAGGAGCTTACAATCTAATATACAATATACAGGCTGCTCCTGAGGGCATGCAGAATAATGCACACCCTGTCCTAGGAGTTTACAATCTAATATACAGTATACAGGCTGCTCCTGAGGGCATGCAGAATAATGCACACCCTGTCCTAGGAGCTTACAATCTAATATACAGTATACAGGCTGCTCCTGAGGGCATGCAGAATAATGTACACCCTGTCCTAGGAGCTTACAATCTAATATACAGTATACAGGCTGCTCCTGAGGGCATGCAGAATAATGCACACCCTGTCCTAGGAGCTTACAATCTAATATACAATATACACACTGCTCCTGAGGGCATGCAGAATAATGCACACCCTGTCCTAGGAGCTTACAATCTAATATACAATATACAGGCTGCTCCTGAGGGCATGCAGAATAATGTACACCCTGTCCTAGGAGCTTACAATCTAATATACAATATACAGACTGCTCCTGAGGGCATGCAGAATAATGTACACCCTGTCCTAGGAGCTTACAATCTAATATACAATATACAGACTGCTCCTGAGGGCATGCAGAATAATGTACACCCTGTCCTAGGAGCTTACAATCTAATATACAATATACAGGCTGCTCCTGAGGGCATGCAGAATAATGTACACCCTGTCCTAGGAGCTTACAATCTAATATACAATATACAGGCTGCTCCTGAGGGCATGTAGAATAATGCACACCCTGTCCTAGGAGCTTACAATCTAATATACAGTATATAGGCTGCTCCTGAGGGCATGCAGAATAATGCACACCCTGTCCTAGGAGCTTACAATCTAATATACAGTATATAGGCTGCTCCTGAGGGCATGCAGAATAATGTACACCCTGTCCTAGGAGCTTACAATCTAATATACAATATATAGGCTGCTCCTGAGGGCATGCAGAATAATGTACACCCTGTCCTAGGAGCTTACAATCTAATATACAGTATATAGGCTGCTCCTGAGGGCATGCAGAATAATGCACACCCTGTCCTAGGAGCTTACAATCTAATATACAATATACAGACTGCTCCTGAGGGCATGCAGAATAATGCACACCCTGTCCTAGGAGCTTACAATCTAATATATAGTATATAGGCTGCTCCTGAGGGCATGCAGAATAATGTACACCCTGTCCTAGGAGCTTACAATCTAATATACAATATACACACTGCTCCTGAGGGCATGCAGAATAATGCACACCCTGTCCTAGGAGCTTACAATCTAATATACAATATACAGGTTGCTCCTGAGGGCATGCAGAATAATGTACACCCTGTCCTAGGAGCTTACAATCTAATATACAATATACAGACTGCTCCTGAGGGCATGCAGAATAATGTACACCCTGTCCTAGGAGCTTACAATCTAATATACAATATACAGGCTGCTCCTGAGGGCATGCAGAATAATGTACACCCTGTCCTAGGAGCTTACAATCTAATATACAATATACAGACTGCTCCTGAGGGCATGCAGAATAATGTACACCCTGTCCTAGGAGCTTACAATCTAATATACAATATACAGACTGCTCCTGAGGGCATGCAGAATAATGCACACCCTGTCCTAGGAGATTACAATCTAATATACAGTATATAGGCTGCTCCTGAGGGCATGCAGAATAATGTACACCCTGTCCTAGGAGCTTACAATCTAATATACAATATATAGGCTGCTCCTGAGGGCATGCAGAATAATGCACACCCTGTCCTAGAAGCTTACAATCTAATATACAATATACAGACTGCTCCTGAGGGCGTGCAGAATAATGTACACCCTGTCCTAGGAGCTTACAATCTAATATACAATATACAGGCTGCTCCTGAGGGCATGCAGAATAATGTACACCCTGTCCTAGGAGCTTACAATCTAATATACAATATACACACTGCTCCTGAGGGCATGCAGAATAATGTACACCCTGTCCTAGGAGCTTACAATCTAATATACAATATACAGGCTGCTCCTGAGGGCATGCAGAATAATGTACACCCTGTCCTAGGAGCTTACAATCTAATATACAATATACACACTGCTCCTGAGGGCATGCAGAATAATGTACACCCTGTCCTAGGAGCTTACAATCTAATATACAATATACAGGCTGCTCCTGAGGGCATGCAGAATAATGTACACCCTGTCCTAGGAGCTTACAATCTAATATACAATATACAGGCTGCTCCTGAGGGCATGTAGAATAATGCACACCCTGTCCTAGGAGCTTACAATCTAATATACAGTATATAGGCTGCTCCTGAGGGCATGCAGAATAATGTACACCCTGTCCTAGGAGCTAACAATCTAATATACAATATACAGGCTGCTCCTGAGGGCATGCAGAATAATGTACACCCTGTCCTAGGAGCTTACAATCTAATATACAATATACACACTGCTCCTGAGGGCATGCAGAATAATGTACACCCTGTCCTAGGAGCTTACAATCTAATATACAATATACAGGCTGCTCCTGAGGGCATGCAGAATAATGTACACCCTGTCCTAGGAGCTTACAATCTAATATACAATATACACACTGCTCCTGAGGGCATGCAGAATAATGTACACCCTGTCCTAGGAGCTTACAATCTAATATACAATATACAGGCTGCTCCTGAGGGCATGCAGAATAATGTACACCCTGTCCTAGGAGCTTACAATCTAATATACAATATACAGGCTGCTCCTGAGGGCATGTAGAATAATGCACACCCTGTCCTAGGAGCTTACAATCTAATTTACAGTATATAGGCTGCTCCTGAGGGCATGCAGAATAATGCACACCCTGTCCTAGGAGCTTACAATCTAATATACAGTATATAGGCTGCTCCTGAGGGCATGCAGAATAATGTACACCCTGTCCTAGAAGCTTACAATCTAATATACAAAATACAGGCTGCTCCTGAGGGCATGCAGAATAATCTACACCCTGTCCTAGGAGCTTACAATCTAATATACAAAATATAGGCTGCTCCTGAGGGCATGCAGAATAATGCACACCCTGTCCTAGGAGCTTACAATCTAATATACAATATACAGACTGCTCCTGAGGGCATGCAGAATAATGTACACCCTGTCCTAGAAGCTTACAATCTAATATACAGTATACAGACTGCTCCTGAGGGCATGCAGAATAATGCACACCCTGTCCTAGGAGCTTACAATCTAATATACAGTATACAGACTGCTCCTGAGGGCATGCAGAATAATGTACACCCTGACCTAGGAGCTTACAATCTAATATACAATATACAGACTGCTCCTGATGGCATGGAGAATAATGCACACCCTGTCCTAAGAGCTTACAATCTAATATACAGTATACAGACTGCTCCTGAGGGCATGCAGAATAATACACACCCTGTCCTAGGAGCTTATAATCTAATATACAATATACAGACTGCTCCTGAGGGCATGCAGAATAATGCACACCCTGTCCTAAGAGCTTACAATCTAATATAGAGTATACAGACTGCTCCTGAGGGCATGCAGAATAATGTACACCCTGTCCTAGGAACTTACAATCTAATATACAATATACAGACTGCTCCTGAGGGCATGCAGAATAATGTACACTCTGTCCTAGGAGCTTACAATCTAATATACAGTATACAGACTGCTCCTGAGGGCATGCAGAATAATGCACACCCTGTCCTAGGAGCTTACAATCTAATATACAGTATACAGACTGCTCCTGAGGGCATGCAGAATAATGCACACCCTGTCCTAGGAGCTTACAATCTAATATACAGTATACAGACTGCTCCTGAGGGCATGCAGAATAATGTACACCCTGTCCTAGGAGCTTACAATCTAATATACAATATATAGACTGCTCCTGAGGGCATGCAGAATAATGTACACCCTGTCCTAAGAGCTTACAATCTAATATACAGTATACAGACTGCTCCTGAGGGCATGCAGAATAATGTACACCCTGTCCTAGGAGCTTACAATCTAATATACAATATACAGACTGCTCCTGAGGGCATGCAGAATAATGTACACCCTGTCCTAAGAGCTTACAATCTAATATACAATATACAGACTGCTCCTGATGGCATGCAGAATAATGCACACCCTGTCCTAGGAGCTTACAATCTAATATACAGTATACAGACTGCTCCTGAGGGCATGCAGAATAATGCACACCCTGTCCTAGGAGCTTACAATCTAATATACAGTATACAGACTGCTCCTGAGGGCATGCAGAATAATGTACACCCTGTCCTAGGAGCTTACAATCTAATATACAAAATATAGGCTGCTCCTGAGGGCATGCAGAATAATGTACACCCTGTCCTAGGAGCTTACAATCTAATATACAGTATACAGACTGCTCCTGAGGGCATGCAGAATAATGGACACCCTGTCCTAGGAGCTTACAAGTCTAATATACAATATACAGGCTGCTCCTGAGGGCATGCAGAATAATGCACACCATGTCCTAGGAGCTTACAATCTAATATACAGTATACAGACTGCTCCTGAGGGCATGCAGAATAATGTACACCCTGTCCTAGGAGCTTACAATCTAATATGCAATATACAGACTGCTCCTGAGGGCATGCAGAATAATGTACACCCTGTCCTAGGAGCTTACAATCTAATATACAGTATACAGACTGCTCCTGATGGCATGCAGAATAATGCACACCCTGTCCTAAGAGCTTACAATCTAATATACAATATACAGACTGCTCCTGAGGGCATGCAGAATAATGCACACCCTGTCCTAGGAGCTTACAATCTAATATACAGTATACAGGCTGCTCCTGAGGACATGCAGAATAATGTACACCCTGTCCTAGGAGCTTACAATCTAATATACAGTATACAGACTGCTCCTGAGGGCATGCAGAATAAAGTACACCCTGTCCTAGGAGCTTACAATCTAATATACAATATATAGACTGCTCCTGAGGGCATGCAGAATAATGTACACCCTGTCCTAGGAGCTTACAATCTAATATACAATATATAGACTGCTCCTGAGGGCATGCAGAATAATGTACACCCTGTCCTAAGAGCTTACAATCTAATATACAGTATACAGACTGCTTCTGAGGGCATGCAGAATAATGTACACCCTGTCCTAAGAGCTTACAATCTAATATACAATATACAGACTGCTCCTGATGGCATGCAGAATAATGCACACCCTGTCCTAGGAGCTTATAATCTAATATACAATATACAGACTGCTCCTGAGGGCATGCAGAATAATGCACACCCTGTCCTAGGAGCTTACAATCTAATATACAATATACAGACTGCTCCTGAGGGCATGCAGAATAATGTACACCCTGTCCTAGGAGCTTACAATCTAATATACAATATACAGGCTGCTCCTGAGGGCATGCAGAATAATGCACACCATGTCCTAGGAGCTTACAATCTAATATACAGTATACAGACTGCTCCTGAGGGCATGCAGAATAATGTACACCCTGTCCTAGGAGCTTACAATCTAATATACAGTATACAGGCTGCTCCTGAGGGCATGCAGAATAATGCACACCCTGTCCTAGGAGCTTACAATCTAATATACAGTATACAGACTGCTCCTGAGGGCATGCAGAATAATGCAAACCCTGTCCTAGAAGCTTACAATCTAATATACAATATACAGACTGCTCCTGAGGGCATGCAGAATAATGTACACCCTGTCCTAGGAGCTTACAATCTAATATACAGTATACAGGCTGCTCCTGAGGGCATGCAGAATAATGCACACCCTGTCCTAGGAGCTTACAATCTAATATACAGTATACAGACTGCTCCTGAGGGCATGCAGAATAATGCAAACCCTGTCCTAGAAGCTTACAATCTAATATACAATATACAGACTGCTCCTGAGGGCATGCAGAATAATGCAAACCCTGTCCTAGAAGCTTACAATCTAATATACAATATACAGACTGCTCCTGAGAGCATGCAGAATAATGTACACCCTGTCCTAGGAGCTTACAATCTAATATACAATATACAGACTGCTCCTGAGGGCATGCAGAATAATGCACACCCTGTCCTAGGAGCTTACAATCTAATATGCAATATACAGACTGCTCCTGATGGCATGCAGAATAATGCACATCCTGACCTAGGAGCTTACAATCTAATATACAATATACAGACTGCTCCTGAGGGCATGCAGAATAATGTACACCCTGTCCTAGGAGCTTACAATCTAATATACAATATACAGACTGCTCCTGAGGGCATGCAGAATAATGTACACCCTGTCCTAGGAGCTTACAATCTAATATACAGTATACAGACTGCTCCTGAGGGCATACAGAATAATGCACACCCTGTCCTAGGAGCTTACAATCTAATATACAGTATACAGGCTGCTCCTGAGGGCATACAGAATAATGCACACCCTGTCCTAGAAGCTTACAATCTAATATACAATATACAGACTGCTCCTGAGGGCATGCAGAATAATGTACACCCTGTCCTAGGAGCTTACAATCTAATATACAATATACAGACTGCTCCTGAGGGCATGCAGAATAATGCACACCCTGTCCTAGGAGCTTACAATCTAATATGCAATATACAGACTGCTCCTGAGGGCATGCAGAATAATGTACACCCTGTCCTAGGAGCTTACAAATCTAATATACAATATACAGGCTGCTCCTGAGGGCATGCAGAATAATGCACACCCTGTCCTAGGAGCTTACAATCTAATATACAGTATACAGACTGCTCCTGAGGGCATGCAGAATAATGCACACCCTGTCCTAGAAGCTTACAATCTAATATACAATATACAGGCTGCTCCTGAGGGCATGCAGAATAATGTACACCCTGTCCTAGGAGCTTACAATCTAATATACAATATACAGACTGCTCCTGGGGGCATGCAGAATAATGTACACCCTGTCCTAGGAGCTTACAATCTAATATACAATATACAGGCTGCTCCTGAGGGCATGCAGAATAATGCACACCCTGTCCTAGGAGCTTACAATCTAATATATAATATACAGGCTGCTCCTGAGGGCATGCAGAATAATGTACACCCTGTCCTAGGAGCTTACAATCTAATATACAATATACAGGCTGCTCCTGAGGGCATGCAGAATAATGCACACCCTGTCCTAGGAGCTTACAATCTAATATACAATATACAGGCTGCTCCTGAGGGCATGCAGAATAATGCACACCCTGTCCTAGGAGCTTACAAATCTAATATACAATATACAGGCTGCTCCTGAGGGCATGCAGAATAATGCACACCCTGTCCTAGGAGCTTACAATCTAATATACAATATACAGGCTGCTCCTGAGGGCATGCAGAATAATGCACACCCTGTCCTAGGAGCTTACAATCTAATACACAGTATACAGACTGCTCCTGAGGGCATGCAGAATAATGCACACCCTGTCCTAGGAGCTTACAATCTAATATACAATATATAGGCTGCTCCTGAGGGCATGCAGAATAATGCACACCCTGTCCTAGGAGCTTACAATCTAATATACAGTATACAGACTGCTCCTGAGGGCATGCAGAATAATGCACACCCTGTCCTAGGAGCTTACAATCTAATATACAGTATACAGACTGCTCCTGAGGGCATGCAGAATAATGTACACCCTGTCCTAGGAGCTTACAATCTAATATACAATATACAGACTGCTCCTGAGGGCATGCAGAATAATGTACACCCTGTCCTAGGAGCTTACAATCTAATATACAGTATACAGACTGCTCCTGAGGGCATGCAGAATAATGTACACCCTGTCCTAGGAGCTTACAAATCTAATATACAATATACAGGCTGCTCCTGAGGGCATGCAGAATAATGTACACCCTGTCTTAGGAGCTTACAATCTAATATACAATATATAGGCTGCTCCTGAGGGCATGCAGAATAATGTACACCCTGTCCTAGGAGCTTACAATCTAATATACAATATACATTCTGATCCTGAGGGCATGCAGAATAATGTACACCCTGTCCTAGGAGCTTACAAATCTAATATACAATATACAGGCTTCTCCTGAGGGCATGCAGAATAATGCAGACCCTGTCCTAGGAGCTTACAATCTAATATACAATATACAGGCTGCTCCTGAGGGCATGCAGAATAATGCACACCCTGTCCTAGAAGCTTACAATCTAATATACAATATACAGACTGCTCCTGAGGGCATGCAGAATAATGCACAACCTGTCCTAGGAGCTAACAATCTAATATACAATATACAGACTGCTCCTGAGGGCATGCAGAATAATGCACACCCTGTCCTAGGAGCTTACAATCTAATATACAATATACAGACTGCTCCTGAGGGCATGCAGAGTAATGCACACCCTGTCCTAGGAGCTTAGAATCTAATATACAGTATACAGACTACTCCTGAGGGCATGCAGAATAATGCACACCCTGTCCTAGGAGCTTAGAATCTAATATACAGTATACAGACTACTCCTGAGGGCATGTAGAATAATGCACACCCTGTCCTAGGAGCTTAGAATCTAATATACAGTATACAGACTGCTCCTGAGGGCATGCAGAATAATGCACACCCTGTCCTAGGAGCTTACAATCTAATATACAATATACAGGCTGCTCCTGAGGGCATGCAGAATAATGTACACCCTGTCCTAGGAGCTTACAATCTAATATACAGTATACAGACTGGTCCTGAGGGCATGCAGAATAATGCACACCCTGTCCTAGGAGCTTACAATCTAATATACAGTATACAGACTGCTCCTGAGGGCATGCAGAATAATGTACACCCTGTCCTAGGAGCTTACAATCTAATATACAATATACAGACTGCTCCTGAGGGCATGCAGAATAATGTACACCCTGTCCTAGGAGCTTACAATCTAATATACAGTATACAGACTGCTCCTGAGGTCATGCAGAATAATGCACACCCTGTCCTAGGAGCTTACAATCTAATATACAATATACAGACTGCTCCTGAGGGCATGCAGAATAATGCACACCCTGTCCTAGGAGCTTACAATCTAATATACAATATACAGACTGCTCCTGAGGGCATGCAGAATAATGCACACCCTGTCCTAGGAGCTTACAATCTAATATACAGTATATAGGCTGCTCCTGAGGGCATGCAGAATAATGTACACCCTGTCCTAGGAGCTTACAATCTAATATACAATATATAGGCTGCTCCTGAGGGCATGCAGAATAATGCACACCCTGTCCTAGAAGCTTACAATCTAATATACAATATACAGACTGCTCCTGAGGGCGTGCAGAATAATGTACACCCTGTCCTAGGAGCTTACAATCTAATATACAATATACAGGCTGCTCCTGAGGGCATGCAGAATAATGTACACCCTGTCCTAGGAGCTTACAATCTAATATACAATATACAGGCTGCTCCTGAGGGCATGCAGAATAATGCACACCCTGTCCTAGGAGCTTACAATCTAATATACAGTATACAGGCTGCTCCTGAGGGCATGCAGAATAATGCACACCCTGTCCTAGGAGCTTACAATCTAATATACAGTATACAGGCTGCTCCTGAGGGCATGCAGAATAATGTACACCCTGTCCTAGGAGCTTACAATCTAATATACAGTATACAGGCTGCTCCTGAGGGCATGCAGAATAATGCACACCCTGTCCTAGGAGCTTACAATCTAATATACAATATACACACTGCTCCTGAGGGCATGCAGAATAATGCACACCCTGTCCTAGGAGCTTACAATCTAATATACAATATACAGGCTGCTCCTGAGGGCATGCAGAATAATGTACACCCTGTCCTAGGAGCTTACAATCTAATATACAATATACAGACTGCTCCTGAGGGCATGCAGAATAATGTACACCCTGTCCTAGGAGCTTACAATCTAATATACAATATACAGACTGCTCCTGAGGGCATGCAGAATAATGTACACCCTGTCCTAGGAGCTTACAATCTAATATACAATATACAGGCTGCTCCTGAGGGCATGCAGAATAATGTACACCCTGTCCTAGGAGCTTACAATCTAATATACAATATACAGGCTGCTCCTGAGGGCATGTAGAATAATGCACACCCTGTCCTAGGAGCTTACAATCTAATATACAGTATATAGGCTGCTCCTGAGGGCATGCAGAATAATGCACACCCTGTCCTAGGAGCTTACAATCTAATATACAGTATATAGGCTGCTCCTGAGGGCATGCAGAATAATGTACACCCTGTCCTAGGAGCTTACAATCTAATATACAATATATAGGCTGCTCCTGAGGGCATGCAGAATAATGTACACCCTGTCCTAGGAGCTTACAATCTAATATACAGTATATAGGCTGCTCCTGAGGGCATGCAGAATAATGCACACCCTGTCCTAGGAGCTTACAATCTAATATACAATATACAGACTGCTCCTGAGGGCATGCAGAATAATGCACACCCTGTCCTAGGAGCTTACAATCTAATATACAGTATATAGGCTGCTCCTGAGGGCATGCAGAATAATGTACACCCTGTCCTAGGAGCTTACAATCTAATATACAATATACACACTGCTCCTGAGGGCATGCAGAATAATGCACACCCTGTCCTAGGAGCTTACAATCTAATATACAATATACAGGTTGCTCCTGAGGGCATGCAGAATAATGTACACCCTGTCCTAGGAGCTTACAATCTAATATACAATATACAGACTGCTCCTGAGGGCATGCAGAATAATGTACACCCTGTCCTAGGAGCTTACAATCTAATATACAATATACAGGCTGCTCCTGAGGGCATGCAGAATAATGTACACCCTGTCCTAGGAGCTTACAATCTAATATACAATATACAGACTGCTCCTGAGGGCATGCAGAATAATGCACACCCTGTCCTAGGAGATTACAATCTAATATACAGTATATAGGCTGCTCCTGAGAGCATGCAGAATAATGTACACCCTGTCCTAGGAGCTTACAATCTAATATACAATATATAGGCTGCTCCTGAGGGCATGCAGAATAATGCACACCCTGTCCTAGAAGCTTACAATCTAATATACAATATACAGACTGCTCCTGAGGGCGTGCAGAATAATGTACACCCTGTCCTAGGAGCTTACAATCTAATATACAATATACAGGCTGCTCCTGAGGGCATGCAGAATAATGTACACCCTGTCCTAGGAGCTTACAATCTAATATACAATATACAGACTGCTCCTGAGGGCATGCAGAATAATGTACACCCTGTCCTAGGAGCTTACAATCTAATATACAATATACAGGCTGCTCCTGAGGGCATGCAGAATAATGTACACCCTGTCCTAGGAGCTTACAATCTAATATACAATATACAGGCTGCTCCTGAGGGCATGTAGAATAATGCACACCCTGTCCTAGGAGCTTACAATCTAATATACAGTATATAGGCTGCTCCTGAGGGCATGCAGAATAATGCACACCCTGTCCTAGGAGCTAACAATCTAATATACAATATACAGGCTGCTCCTGAGGGCATGCAGAATAATGTACACCCTGTCCTAGGAGCTTACAATCTAATATACAATATACACACTGCTCCTGAGGGCATGCAGAATAATGTACACCCTGTCCTAGGAGCTTACAATCTAATATACAATATACAGGCTGCTCCTGAGGGCATGCAGAATAATGTACACCCTGTCCTATGAGCTTACAATCTAATATACAATATACACACTGCTCCTGAGGGCATGCAGAATAATGTACACCCTGTCCTAGGAGCTTACAATCTAATATACAATATACAGGCTGCTCCTGAGGGCATGCAGAATAATGTACACCCTGTCCTAGGAGCTTACAATCTAATATACAATATACAGGCTGCTCCTGAGGGCATGTAGAATAATGCACACCCTGTCCTAGGAGCTTACAATCTAATATACAGTATATAGGCTGCTCCTGAGGGCATGCAGAATAATGCACACCCTGTCCTAGGAGCTTACAATCTAATATACAGTATATAGGCTGCTCCTGAGGGCATGCAGAATAATGTACACCCTGTCCTAGGAGCTTACAATCTAATATACAATATATAGGCTGCTCCTGAGGGCATGCAGAATAATGTACACCCTGTCCTAGGAGCTTACAATCTAATATACAGTATATAGGCTGCTCCTGAGGGCATGCAGAATAATGCACACCCTGTCCTAGGAGCTTACAATCTAATATACAATATACAGACTGCTCCTGAGGGCATGCAGAATAATGCACACCCTGTCCTAGGAGCTTACAATCTAATATACAGTATATAGGCTGCTCCTGAGGGCATGCAGAATAATGTACACCCTGTCCTAGGAGCTTACAATCTAATATACAATATACACACTGCTCCTGAGGGCATGCAGAATAATGCACACCCTGTCCTAGGAGCTTACAATCTATTATACAATATACAGGCTGCTCCTGAGGGCATGCAGAATAATGTACACCCTGTCCTAGGAGCTTACAATCTAATATACAGTATACAGACTGCTCCTGAGGGCATGCAGAATAATGCACACCCTGTCCTAGGAGATTACAATCTAATATACAATATACAGGCTGCTCCTGAGGGCATGCAGAATAATGTACATCCTGTCCTAGGAGCTTACAATCTAATATACAATATACAGACTGCTCCTGAGGGCATGCAGAATAATGCACACCCTGTCCTAGGAGCTTACAATCTAATATACAGTATACAGACTGCTCCTGAGGGCATGCAGAATAATGCACACCCTGTCCTAGGAGCTTACAATCTAATATACAGTATACAGACTGCTCCTGAGGGCATGCAGAATAATGCACACCCTGTCCTAGGAGCTTACAATATAATATACAATATACAGACTGCTCCTGAGGGCGTGCAGAGTAATGTACACCATGTCCTAGGAGCTTACAATCTAATATACAGTATACAGACTGCTCCTGAGGGCATGCAGAATAATGCACACCCTGTCCTAGGACATTACAATCTAATATACAATATACAGGCTGCTCCTGAGGGCATGCAGAATAATGCACACCCTGTCCTAGGAGCTTACAATCTAATATACAGTATACAGACTGCTCCTGAGGGCATGCAGAATAATGCACACCCTGTCCTAGGAGCTTACAATATAATATACAATATACAGACTGCTCCTGAGGGCGTGCAGAGTAATGTACACCATGTCCTAGGAGCTTACAATCTAATATACAGTATACAGACTGCTCCTGAGGGCATGCAGAATAATGCACACCCTGTCCTAGGAGCTTACAATCTAATATACAGTATACAGACTGCTCCTGAGGGCATGCAGAATAATGTACACCCTGTCCTAGGAGCTTACAATCTAATATACAGTATACAGACTGCTCCTGAGGGCATGCAGAATAATGCACATCCTGTCCTAGGAGCTTACAATCTAATATACAGTATACAGACTGCTCCTGAGGGCATGCAGAATAATGCACACCCTGTCCTAGGAGCTTACAATCTAATATACAGTATACAGACTGCTCCTGAGGGCATGCAGAATAATGCACATCCTGTCCTAGGAGCTTACAATCTAATATACAGTATACAGACTGCTCCTGAGGGCATGCAGAATAATGCACACCCTGTCCTAGGAGCTTACAATCTAATATACAGTATACAGACTGCTCCTGAGGGCATGCAGAATAATGCACACCCTGTCCTAGGAGCTTACAATCTAATATACAATATACAGACTGCTCCTGAGGGCATGCAGAATAATGTACACCCTGTCCTAGGAGCTTACAATCTAATATACAATATACAGACTGCTCCTGAGGGCATGCAGAATAATGCACATCCTGTCCTAGGAGCTTAAAATCTAATATACAGTATACAGACTGCTCCTGAGGGCATGCAGAATAATGCACACCCTGTCCTAGGAGCTTACAATCTAATATACATTATACAGACTGCTCCTGAGGGCATGCAGAATAATGTACACCCTGTCCTATGAGCTTACAATCTAATATACAGTATACAGACTGCTCCTGAGGGCATGCAGAATAATGCACATCCTGTCCTAGGAGCTTACAATCTAATATACAATATACAGACTGCTCCTGAGGGCATGCAGAATAATGCACACCCTGTCCTAGGAGCTTACAATCTAATATACGATATACAGGCTGCTCCTGAGGGCATGCAGAATAATGCACATCCTGTCCTAGGAGCTTAAAATCTAATATACAGTATACAGACTGCTCCTGAGGGCATGCAGAATAATGCACACCCTGTCCTAGGAGCTTACAATCTAATATACATTATACAGACTGCTCCTGAGGGCATGCAGAATAATGTACACCCTGTCCTAGGAGCTTACAATCTAATATACAATATACAGACTGCTCCTGAGGGCATGCAGAATAATGCACATCCTGTCCTAGGAGCTTAAAATCTAATATACAGTATACAGACTGCTCCTGAGGGCATGCAGAATAATGCACACCCTGTCCTAGGAGCTTACAATCTAATATACATTATACAGACTGCTCCTGAGGGCATGCAGAATAATGTACACCCTGTCCTATGAGCTTACAATCTAATATACAGTATACAGACTGCTCCTGAGGGCATGCAGAATAATGCACATCCTGTCCTAGGAGCTTACAATCTAATATACAATATACAGACTGCTCCTGAGGGCATGCAGAATAATGCACACCCTGTCCTAGGAGCTTACAATCTAATATACAGTATACAGACTGCTCCTGAGGGCATGCAGAATAATGCACATCCTGTCCTAGGAGCTTGCAATCTAATATACAGTATACAGACTGCTCCTGAGGGCTTGCAGAATAATGTACACCCTGTCCTAGGAGCTTACAATCTAATATACAATATACAGACTGCTCCTGAGGGCATGCAGAATAATGTATACCCTGTCCTAGGAGCTTACAATCTAATATACAATATACAGGCTGCTCCTGAGGGCATGCAGAATAATGCACATCCTGTCCTAGGAGCTTACAATCTAATATACAATATACAGACTGCTCCTGAGGGCATGCAGAATAATGTACACCCTGTCCTAGGAGCTTACAATCTAATATACAGTATACAGACTGCTCCTGAGGGCATGCAGAATAATGCACATCCTGTCCTAGGAGCTTGCAATCTAATATACAGTATACAGACTGCTCCTGAGGGCATGCAGAATAATGTACACCCTGTCCTAGGAGCTTACAATCTAATATACAATATACAGACTGCTCCTGAGGGCATGCAGAATAATGTACACCCTGTCCTAGGAGCTTACAATCTAATATACAATATACAGACTGCTCCTGAGGGCATGCAGAATAATGCACATCCTGTCCTAGGAGCTTACAATCTAATATACAATATACAGACTGCTCCTGAGGGCATGCAGAATAATGTACATCCTGTCCTAGGAGCTTACAATCTAATATACAATATACAGGCTGCTCCTGAGGGCATGCAGAATAATGCACATCCTGTCCTAGGAGCTTACAATCTAATATACAGTATACAGACTGCTCCTGAGGGCATGCAGAATAATGCACACCCTGTCCTAGGAGCTTACAATCTAATATACAATATACAGATTGCTCCTGAGGGCATGCAGAATAATGCACACCCTGTCCTAGGAGCTTACAATCTAACATACAATATACAGACTGCTCATGAGGGCATGCAGAATAATGTACACCCTGTCCTAGGAGCTTACAATCTAATATACGATATACAGGCTGCTCCTGAGGGCATGCAGAACAATGCACACCCTGTCCTAGGAGCTTACAATCTAATATACAGTATACAGACTGCTCCTGAGAGCATGCAGAATAATGCACATCCTGTCCTAGGAGCTTACAATCTAATATACAATATACAGACTGCTCCTGAGAGTATGCAGAATAATGTACACCCTGTCCTAGGAGCTTACAATCTAATATACAATATCTGAATGTAGCTTAGCGAGGGGTGGTTGCGGTGGAGCGCGTTCACAGGAGGCCGGTGTCGGCGGGCCCTGGGCTCTCATAAGATGTCGGCGCCGGTGAGCAGAGTAGCTTTTCCCATTTATTGCCCTGCAGTGGGCTTTGGGAAAATGGACGCTTGAGGCGGCGCATGCATCTCCTGAGATCTCAATCTGCACATGCGTCACCTCCAGCAGCCATTTTCCCAAAGCCTACTGCAGGGCAATCTATAGGAAAGAGGACTCTGCTCACCGGCGCCGACATCTTATGAGAGCCCAGGGCCCGCAGCATCGCCCCACTCCTGTCGCCGCCGACTGCCTAAAGCAGTGGCCCTGCCTCCTGTTACCCCGCTCCACCACCGCCGCCCCCCGGTAACCTACTGTTAAACGGACTATAAGAGGCACCACCATTTTATTTAAAAAAATTATTTTCCACCCCAAAATTTGGGGTGCGTCTTATAGTCTGCAAAATATGGCAATGGCAATGCAAGTCTATGCGCTTGTGGAAAAATTGGACCGCGCTTTGACATCGGAGTGTGGTCCGATTTTCACCGACTTACAGAAGGGAGAAGGTGAGAAACCTTTTCTTTCTCCTCTCCATGTCCGAGAAAACCTGATACCACTCTGATGAAAGTCTGATCAGAGTCTGTCCCTCTATTATACCAGGTGCCGCTGCTTCAATTCTGCTCCTGATTTCCTGTGGTTCCAGTTCTGGTCTTCCTGCTGCCATCAAGCCACGGCGTTCTCCGTTGTTTCTGCTCGGCCGTCCTGCTGCGCCGCCGTCATCTGTCCGTGCTTCATTACTGCTGCTCATCTGAACTAGATGAGACATAACACCTATCATTACAAAAAAAGAGGATTACATGACAGGTCCTATTTAAGGAATCATCCTGACGCACAAGAGAGAACACGTCGCTCAGAGATGTTTGCTGAGATTATTTTAGGGGTAAATGATGAAGTTCTAAACTTCACCACAAACTCCCCACAGCTACACAATGTGTGAACAGGGCCTTAGTGCTAAGTGAAGAGCTACCTACATAGACTTGTCTTCCTCAAGATGCCGCCTCTGGGACACAAGATGGTTCAGGATTAGAACTTTACACATTCTGTACCAATTGTGATGTCATGTGATATCTATGATGTCATGTGCCCTGTGATGTCATGTCCCCTGTGATGTCATAATAACTGCCACTGCTGTGTTATGTGTCGAGTTTCCAACATCAAGGAAGAGTTGAATTAATAAAACGAAATCACCGGCTGCAAATAACCACCGGCCTCATTATTAATTGAGTCATGACGCAGATAATAACCGAAACATTTCCATCTTTTATTCTAATCCGCATCACCTACTGCTCTATGACCTAAAGGAAAACACCGGCGCCATCCTGCAACTCCTGATCACCATAAACCATCAGCTCCCGGTCACTCCGGATCCAGCAGGACCATGAGAGCGGATAATGGAGAACTGGACCCGTCTGCTATTAAATTAATGTTCTGAAAACGCTAGGTTCTGACAACATTAATGGCAAAGCTGCCCAAAAATGGAGCCAAATGGGGGGGTGTCAGCCGGCGCTCCCCTTTCTATATGCTTTTATTACAGCACATGGGGGTCATAGAGGGCAAAGCCAGCCGATTGCTGAGGGTCTTCCAGACCAGTGATACATGATCAGTTGATCGCCAGCAAGTCCTCATTTAGGGAAGGGTTTCTCCAGATTGGTAGCCCCTGTTAGGCCGGGCTCACACTGCTTTACTAAAGCCCCCAAATGATTTTCCATGGAATCTGCTCAATAACATTTTTTTTGTAAATCATAGACTCATTCTAACAATCCCAGCACGGGACACATGATCCAGCGCCATCTGCTGAGATTTTCAGGTTAATGATGCAGTTCTGAATCCCACTACTAGCCCCCCATCTATACAATGTATGAGTGAGGTCATAGGTGAAGAGTTCCTGACCTGGACTTGTCACCTTCCAGCAGTCAGCCTGGAATGACACAAGATGGCTCAGGAGTTACACTCTGGACATTCTATACCAATTGTGATGTCATAGGATGTCTATGATATTTATGTGCTTTGTGATGTCATCAGAACTGCCTGTTTAACCCCTTCCAACCCAATGACATACTTTGATTTTGTGAACAGGTTATTTGGATGCAACAGCGCAGACAATGAAGGGACAATAGTAATCATCCAAAACTATAACTATAGGGACACATACACACACAGCTGACACCAGAAGTTTCCATCCACTATATAAAAAGACGCAGGTTTTTCTCAATATCTGACATGAAATCAGAATAAACCTTTCCCGTTTTAGGTCAATTAGGATTTTACCATCATTTTTAATATTTGCCAAATGCCAGAATAATGAGAGAGAGAGAAGGTTTTCAGGCATTTTTATTACTTACTGATTCCAGTGATTCAGCTCCAGGTGCGATATCACAGTGTTCAGGATCCAGCAGGATGGATCAGTGTTCTGGTCAGTATGAGGAGTGAGCCGCTGTCTGCAGCTGGAGAGATTCAGTGACCCGTGCACTGCTCTCCCGGGATGTCTAATGCTGGGAGGAGCAGTCAGCAGCACTCAGCGCACTAGCACATGACATGCTGCAAGCACGGCAGCTCACACGTGTCACTGATTACTATTCACCGCTCCTCCCAGCATTAGACATCCCGGCAGAGTACGGGAGTCACTGGATCTGTTCTGCTGCAGTGCAGACAGCAGCTCACTTCAGGGACTGACTGATCGCTGATCAATAATGCTGAATCTCTGCCTCTGCGATACCGCACCTGGAGCAACCAGGGAGAGCGGTGCTGCTGCTGGTAAGTCTAATAGTGATTGGCAGCATCGCAGCCAATCAGTGTTAGTTTTGTTTGTGGCCTCTTCCCCGTGCTAACAGCAGAGCTGAGGTAATGAGCCATGATGTGCTGAGTAACAGCGCTCCTCCCTAACTGTGTCACAGGCTGACAGTGAGAAGCACAGGGAGATGGATGGCCGCCTGCTACACCACTCACCAAAGGTCAGATATATGTAGCTGAGCAGGATTATCACATAACTAAGTGACCCCCATCAACACCAACAGTGAGGGGCTTTACTCATTGGTGATAGAGGGTGAGAGGGCTCAGTCACTAAGGGACGATTTCCCTCAATGTTTTGTTTCACCCCTGACTGACTGAGCCTCCCCTGTATTACCCCTGAGTGCCCCTGTATCAACCCTGACTGATGCCCACCCTGTACCACCCCTGACTGATATAATGTCCCCATTTTGATATAATGTCCCCCATCCTGGGCTCCATGCTATAACCATGTCCCCCTTCTGGTATAATGTCCGCCATTCTGGTGTAATGTCACTCATCCTGGTATATTGTCCCCATCTTAATATAATGTTCCCAGCCTGGTATCTTATCTCCCATCCTGATATAATGTCCTTCATTCTGATATAATTTCCCCATCCTGATATAATGTCTGCCATCCTGATATAGTGTCCGCCATCCTTATGTAATGTCCGTCACCCGGATGTAATGTCCGCCATCCTGGTATAAGGTCCGCCATCCTGGTATAAGGTCCACCATCCTGGTATAAGGTCCGCCATCCTGGTATAAGGTCCGCCATCCTGGTATAATGTTCCCCCAGCCGGTAGCTGACTTCTGCGGGCCGCCAACACCTGCTGCTTGCCTCTGATTGGCTGGCCGCATGTCTTGAAGTGCAGGGAGCCGGCGGGTCTCTGTGTCACAATACATTTCAGCAGAATGTGTGTCAGAGAATGCACATCCAGGTGAAATCGGTGTCGTCGGGCCACGCACAAGCATGGGTCTGGTCCCGGTTGTACCCTCTATGACCGCGAACATTACGCCCCTGCTTGTTTTGTATGTTTTAATATAACAGTAACAGTATTGCGGTATATAGTGGAAATAATGATCCCATATGAATCCAGCCTAATGCTGGATATCACAGGAGTATCAAGATGGGTGTGCACAGCTGAATGGTCACCATACAGGCACATGCCCGCTGTATGTTGCGTGTGCACAGCTGAATGGTCACCATACTGGCACATGCCCGCTGTATGTTGCGTGTGCACAGCTGAATGGTCACCATACAGGCACATGCCCGCTATATGTTGCGTGTGCACAGCTGAATGGTCACCATACCGGCACATGCCCGCTGTATGTTGCGTGTGCACAGCTGAATGGTCACCATACAGGCACATGCCCGCTGTATGTTGCGTGTGCACAGCTGAATGGTCACCATACAGGCACATGCCCGCTGTATGTTGCGTGTGCACAGATGAATGGTCACCATACAGGCACATGCCCGCTGTATGTTGCGTGTGCACAGCTGAATGGTCACCATACAGGCACATGCCCGCTGTATGTTGCGTGTGCACAGATGAATGGTCACCATACAGGCACATGCCCGCTGTATGTTGCGTGTGCACAGCTGAATGGTCACCATACAGGCACATGCCCGCTGTATGTTGCGTGTGCACAGCTGAATGGTCACCATACAGGCACATGCCCGCTGTATGTTGCGTGTGCACAGCTGAATCGTCACCATACAGGCACATGCCCGCTGTATGTTGCGTGTGCACAGCTGAATGGTCACCATACAGGCACATGCCCGCTGTATGTTGCGTGCGCACAGCTGAATGGTCACCATACCGGCACATGCCCGCTGTATGTTGCGTGCGCACAGCTGAATGGTCACCATACAGGCACATGCCCGCTGTATGTTGCGTGCGCACAGCTGAATGGTCACCATACAGGCACATGCCCGCTGTATGTTGCGTGCGCACAACTGAATGGTCACCATACAGGCACATGCCCGCTGTATGTTGCGTGCGCACAGCTGAATGGTCACCATACAGGCACATGCCCGCTGTATGTTGCGTGTACACAGCTGAATGGTCACCATACAGGCACATGCCCGCTGTATGTTGCGTGGGAAGTGGTCTCCACTCCTGAGCCAACTCCACACGCGTGGACCCTGCTGTGGACGTACTGGTACTGTATGTTCATCTGTGCCAAGGGATTAATATATTTCTAATTGATTTTATGTATGTGCCTGGGGACAGGAGCACCCTGGCACCGGCTGTCTTAAGAAAGGCACGGAACAAATGCATTCATATTAAAACCATTTTTACATGTAGAAAAAGTTGCAATTTGTACAAAATTATATTACTATGCAACATTTGACACACTGGATGTCAGCTCTTTTTTAACATTGAGACGTGTGCTACCATGCTTAAAATGTTCTGCTTAAATAATTTGCACCAGATGTATCATTAGTGACGAAATGTGATAAATATGGAATAATGGAGTTGAAGTGAGTATAAAGGATTTTGCTCAAATTCTGCCATTTTTGATAAATGTGAACCATTGTGTTTTTATGTTACACCACAATACTAGCATATTTTATCTCACAATTGGTGGGCTTGTATTATTTCTATGTAGTTACATATTGGGCCCCAGGAATAATTTCCTCTGGTGGGCCCAAGGCTCACCAGTACGACGCTGCACCTGAGTATGGAGCTAGCATTGGAGCGCCCCCCTCTGCTCTGCGATCTTGCCCCTCTGTCTGATACACTGTGACTGGCAGCCGCCTACAGGCCTGTGTCTGGTGTCTCTGACGGGGCAGCAGCCACCTACAGGCCTGTGTCTAGTGTCTCTGAGGGGGCAGCAGCTGCCTACAGGCCTGTGTCTAGTGTTTCTGAGGGGGCAGCAGCCGCCTACAGGCCTGTGTCTAGTGTCTCTGAGGGGGCAGCAGCCGCCTACAGGCCTGTGTCTAGTGTCTCTGAGGGGGCAGCAGCCGCCTACAGGCCTGTGTCTAGTGTCTCTGAGAAGGCAGCAGCCGCCTACAGGCCTGTGTCTAGTGTCTCTGAGGGGGCAGCAGCTGCCTACAGGCCTGTGTCTAGTGTCTCTGAGAAGGCAGCAGCCGCCTACAGGCCTGTGTCTAGTGTCTCTGAGGGGGCAGCAGCCGCCTACAGGACTGTGTCTAGTGTCTCTGAGAAGGCAGCAGCCGCCTACAGGCCTGTGTCTAGTGTCTCTGAGGGGGCAGCAGCCGCCTACAGGCCTGTGTCTAGTGTCTCTGAGAAGGCAGCAGCCGCCTACAGGCCTGTGTCTAGTGTCTCTGAGGGGGCAGCAGCCGCCTACAGGCCTGTGTCTAGTGTCTCTGAGAAGTCAGCAGCCGCCTACAGGCCTGTGTCTAGTGTCTCTGAGGGGGCAGCAGCCGCCTACAGGCCTGTGTCTAGTGTCTCTGAGGGGGCAGCAGCTGCCTACAGGCCTGTGTCTAGTGTCTCTGAGGGGGCAGCAGCTGCCTACAGGCCTGTGTCTAGTGTCTCTGAGGGGGCAGCAGCTGCCTACAGGCCTGTGTCTAGTGTCTCTGAGGGGGCAGCAGCCGCCTACAGGCCTGTGTGTAGTGTCTCTGAGGGGGCAGCAGCCGCCTACAGGCCTGTGTCTAGTGTCTCTGAGGGGGCAGCAGCCGCATTCTGCCACCCCTTTCACACAGCTCCAACAAGCGCCTGGGGCAAGATGTTCATCTCACCTCATGACAGAAGCAGCCCTGGTTGACATATAGAGAATGAGTAGAAGGAATGATGGTGCAGAGAACCGGTACAGTACAGACCAAAAGTTTGGACACACCTTCTCATTTAAAGTTTTTTCTGTATTTTCATGACTATGAAAATTGTACATTCACACTGAAGGCATCAAAACTATGAATTAACACATGTGGAATTATATACTTAACAAAAAAGTGTGAAACAACTGAAAATATGTCTTATATTCTAGGTTCTTCAAAGTAGCCACCTTTTGCTCTGATGACTGCTTTGCACACTCTTGGCATTCTCTTGATGAGCTTCAAGAGGTAGTCACCGGAAATGGTCTTCCAACAATCTTGAAGGAGGTCCCAGAGATGCTTAGCACTTGTTGGCCCTTTTGCCTTCACTCTGCGGTCCAGCTCACCCCAAACCATCTCGATTGGGTTCAGGTCTGGTGACTGTGGAGGCCAGGTCATCTGGCGTAGCAGCCCATCACTCTCCTACTTGGTCAAATAGCCCTTACACAGCCTGGAGGTGTGTTTGGGGTCATTGTCCTGTTGAAAAATAAATGATGGTCCAACTAAACGCAAACCGGATGGAATAGCATGCCGCTGCAAGATGCTGTGGTAGCCATGCTGGTTCAGTATGCCTTCAATTTTGAATAAATCCCCAACAGTGTCACCAGCAAAGCACCCCCACACCATCACACCTCCTCCTCCATGCTTCACGGTGGGAACCAGGCATGTAGAGTCCATCCGTTCACCTTTTCTGCGTCGCACAAAGACACGGTGGTTGGAACCAAAGATCTCAGATTTGGACTCATCAGACCAAAGCACAGATTTCCACTGGTCTAATGTCCATTCCTTGTGTTCTTTAGCACAAACAAGTTTCTTCTGCTTGTTGCCTGTCCTTAGCAGTGGTTTCCTAGCAGCTATTTTACCATGAAGGCCTGCTGCACAAAGTCTCCTCTTAACAGTTGTTGAAGAGATGTGTCTGCTGCTAGAACTCTGAGTGGCATTGACCTGGTCTCTAATCTGAGCTGCTGTTCACCTGAGATTTCTGAGGCTGGTGACTCAGATAAACTTATCCTCAGAAGCAGAGGTGACTCTTGGTCTTCCTTTCCTGGGACGGTCCTCATGTGAGCCAGTTTCTTTGTAGCGCTTCATGGTTTTTGCAACTGCCCTTCGGGACACTTTCAAAGTTTTCCCAATTTTTCGGACTGACTGACCGTCATTTCTTAAAGTAATGATGGCCACTCATTTTTCTTTACTTAGCTGCTTTTTTCTTGCCTGCACATTTCTCTAGTGGGAGTACCATTGGTCTGTTCCTCGGAAATGGGATGTATGTAGTGCATGCAGCTAACTGAGCTCAGTTCCACTCTCCATCCTTACCCGGGAGTGGAATATCACACCTCTGGGTTGAGGTGCAATACCCCTGTAGCAGCCGAATCCTCAGGGTGCTACAAGTACACCCCCTTTGATGATTTTATTTAATAGCTCACTGAACACAAGATCAATTTCTAAAATTTTGCCAACACTAAGTTGCATAGAACATTTTTTTTGTAATCAAAACATGAAAGTAAAGGTAATAATATAACTATCATTACAAAATCTTCAGTTTTACTCAAATTAGTTGGTGCAAAAATGAGTACACCCCACATCAAAAGCTACTACATCTAGTATTTTGTATGGCCTCCATGATTTTTTAAGGACTGCACCAAACCTTCTAGTCATAGAATGAACAACTTAGTGACATAATACAACATCTATCTTTTTTCTCTCTTTCGATAACGAGCTCTTAGAGCCTGGATGCTGGATGGAGCGATGACAACTTGTCTCTTCAGAATTCCCCAGAGGTGTTTGGTTGGGTTCAGATCAGGAGACACTTGGCCACTGAATCACTGTCACCCTGTTCTTCAGAAATGTAACAGTGGCCTTAGATGTGTGTTTTGGATCATTGTCATGTTGGAGAAGTTCAGGTCTACCAAGGGCATGGAGTGATGGCAGCATCTTCTCTTCCACTATAGAGTAACGCTGATGCCGGCGCCCTCGCATGGTGTCCCCTTCTCCCTCCATGCAAAGACGCTTTCTCACCGCTCCGGCCATGGACTTGTTTCCTGGCGCTCTCCTTGTCCTCTGTTCCTGTGACTGCTTTGCAGCTACCGGCGGCGTCTAGTACACGCGTGTTTCCTTGTTATTAAAGGGGCAGCGTGCGCCTTATGCTAAATGCCTCAGCTGGTTGCTGAGAGGCATTTAGCATAAGTAGTACACCTGCAAGATGGCTCCCAACCAATAGCTGGGAGGCATCTTGTATAAAAGACTCTCTCTCCCCTTACTAAGGTGTACTGCTTGTGACTTGTGAGGTCCCCTGGTCTTGGTGTGGCCAGGGTCCTGAGTCCGTAAACCCTTGGTCCCACTGTGGCCAGAGTCCTGTTCCTGAATCCCTGGTCTTAGAGTAGCCCGTGCCGAAAACCTTGTCCCCTGGTCCAGGAGCAGCCAGTGCCTGAACCCTTGCCCCCTAGTCCTGGAGCGGCCTGTGCCTGAACCCTCATCCCCTGGTTCTGGAGTGGCCGGTGCCTGTACCATCGTCCCTTGGTCGTGGAGAGATCAATGCCTGTACCCTTGTCCCCTAGTTCTGGATAGACCAGCGCTGGTACCCTCATCCCCTGGACCTGGAGAGGCCAGTGTCTGTACCCTCATCCCGTGGTCCTGTAGCGGCCAGGGCCTGAACCCTCATCCCCTGGTTCCAGAGCGGCCAGTGCCTGTGACTCGCCCCCTGGGCCGTGGGGCACACGGATCCGGGCGATAGGGAGACGATGGGGGTAGTAGTGGCGGCCCGGTCCCGCGGCTCAGGGAGGTCAGACCAATGGTAGTCTGCTATGCATTTTAGATAATGTCCGACTACGCCACCCGTGGATCGCGGTTATTAGGAACCGCCGCTACAAGGCAGTCCGCTGGGGCTGATGATGTGTGCAGCTGGGATGGTGTGACTCCCCACGGGAAGAGTGCGGCCCCAGGGCAGTGTAGTGGATGGTGGGAGTGATGGTGGTGAGAGTCCCAGTACCGGTAGTGCTGGAGGCGCGAAGGAGCACACAGACAACGTACTGCAGTCCAATGTCTTTTACTCACAGTTCAGGTACTCCAGGTCACTTCTGTACAGGTAGTGATCGCCCGAGCCGTGCTGCGTCCACCAGGTGCGGGGCTCGGTCAACTCCCAGGCAGTTCAGAAGTATGGCACAGGACCCCCTTTAATCCTTCCTCTGGCCTGCCTCACCAGTGACCCACTTTTGTCCAGCTGCCGCGGACTTGTGCGGTTAAACGTGGGCCCCGTCCTCCGCTGTCCTATATGGTGCCTTCCTAGCAGGTTTGATGAGGTGTCGCACCAATAAATGATCACGACGACCGGTCTTTGGCTGAGGGTAGTTTCTCCTCCACCAACTTGGGATCCGGTACCCTTAATCTGCCTGACCCTTCACCCTGGATTCTCGTGGGTTCTTAGGGTCCCTTCTGCCTTCTTGTTCCTGAGCCCTTCTGTTTCTCTGTCTCTTCTTCTCCCTTTCCGTTCCTTCCTGTTCCTTTCTGTTCCGTTCTCTTGGAGCTGAGATGAGCCAAAATCTCAGCTCCCCTTCACCTCCTCCTCGGCCTCTCACTAGGCCCTTCTGGAGTAGAGCTCCTACAGAGCCTCTACTCACTGTCTTCTCCTCTCTGGACAGAACTGAACTTCTCCTAGAGCTAAGATGGTGCCCACCTTTTATACCTCCCTCTGACCATGAGCCCAGATGACCAGCAACCAATGGGCTCCTACCTACGCTCAGGAACCAACCCCTATCTGCCCCTACAGCACTGGGTGTTCCACCCCTCCCTCCCCACTCCAGGCAGGGACATAGTCGGTCATGCCTGCACTTCTGTCTAGTGGGAGCACCGTTGAGCTGTCCCTCGGAAATGGGGTGTGTGTGCTGTATGCAGCTAACTATGCCCTGGTCCATACTCCATCCTTACCCGGGAGTGGAATATCACACCTCTGGTCTGAGGTGCAATACCCCTGTAGCGGCCGAACCCTCGGGGCGCTACACCTGTACCTTCGTCCCTTGGTCCCGGAGCAGTCAGTGCCTGAACCCTTGTCAAATGGTCCTGGTTCGGCCAGAGCCCTGAACATTGTCCCCTGGTCCTAGTGTGGCCATTCCTGTTCCTGAAGTCCCCTGGTCACAGTGCATCAAGTGTCTGAACATTCCCCTAAGTCTCCGTGTCAGTGATCCTGGACTGTATTTACTGAGTCTGAATGGAGCTGTAATCAGTGTCAGCTAAGCTGACCCCTGGGATCAGCAGCTACTGCCGGACACCACCCTGGAGTTGTACTTGGCAGCTACCTGCCGCACAAGCCTGACCTCACCACTAGAGGCTCCAGTGAACACCAAAGCAGCTGCTTAGTTACGCCCCTCCAGGGTCGGCCCGGTGGGTCCAGAAGTCCACTTGCACCACCAGTGGGCGTAACAAAGCAGAACATCTATGAATTCATGATGTCATCAATGACCTGTAGCTCCCCGACACTGTGGTGTTGTTGTGCCAATGAAGGGAACTCCAGAAGGCCACACAGAGATGCTGGATGGTAGGTTTAAACAGGCGTACTTTATTCTCCTGCTTCCATCTCCTTCTGCTCGCCTTACCCAGCCCTCCCCTCGTCCTGCCTTGTCCCCTCCTCCCCATTACATCATCGTTACTAGGCAGAAACTGAAACAAGAAAAACAGCCAACCAATCACAGATGTAGTAACAACATCACATCTCTCCTCTTCTCACAAAACAAAACAACATTAGAACTGGATAACGGTTCAAAAATTCACATTAGTACAAAGGGGTTTTTTGTTTTTTTTTCTTTTTACTGCAGAACATAGTCCCAGAGGTGGGCTGGCGGTCTTCGATTTGCCCTCGCTGGATAGCGGTGAGACATCTCAGTCCCAGATGCACTTTCCGAGTCCTCTGAGGTATCCTCCCTTGGAACTGCTGAGCTCTGGGGATCTGGCAGGACGTCATCGCCATCTGCCTCGTCTGTTTCTGGGACATAGTCACAAAGTTTTTTAAAATGTGACACGTTCCTTGTGACCTGGCGACCGTGATCTTGAGCAGTAACCATGGTGCCTTTGACTTGTGTGACCTGAAAGAGTTCAGGATAGTATCGTGATGCAAACTTGTCACTAGGTCTTAGTCTTTTTACAAGGACCCAATCTCCCACCAATACTTCCGGCGGCTTGCAACGATGACTGCTCTTATCTGCATACCTCTTCATCTTCTGTTTGGATATGGCATCCTTAGTAGCAATTGGGGTTTGAACAGGACTCAGCGGAACGCTCGGGAGTTTGACACGCATAGGCCTGTTGAACAGCGCAGTGGCGGGTGGTACCCCGGTAGTAGAATGGGGTGTAGCTCTGTACTGTCTAAGAAATCTGTGTAACTCTTGCTGTAAATCCTTGTGCTCCATGGTAGCGATCCTCAAAGTTTTGTTGATTGACTGCATGAACCGTTCCACTTCACCATTGGCCTGAGGCCAGTAAGGAGTTATTTTCCTGTGAGTGAAACCCAGATAGGTTGCGAATGATCGAAAGTCTGTGCTATTAAAAGGTGGTCCATTGTCGGACTTCACTGTCTCCGGTATGCCATATGCCGAGAAGATCTTGTCTAATTTTGGTATAACGGCCCTGGCAGAGGTTGTCGAAACATGTTCAATGACTGGGAACCTCGAATAGTCATCCATGACAACCAGCAGATAGGAGTGATCCGGTAAAACACAGAAGTCAACACTAACAGCAGTCCACGGGCAATTTGGCAGGGGTGTCATTTGTAAGGGTGCGCGTCTATGGTCAATTGTAGTTGCTTGGCAAGGTATGCAAGTTTCAATGAGTGCTTCTACTTTTTTGTCTAGTCCTGGAAACCATACTTTCTCTCTCAGTAATTGCTTTGTTTTCACCACCCCTTGATGAGCCTCGTGGGCCAGATCCAGTACTCTGCTTTGAAGCTTCTGGGGTATCACCAGCCGATTGTTACGCAACAGTAGATTTGAATCAGACACGGAGAGAGCATGTCGTGCATTAAAGAAGGATGTCAAGTAGGTTGTTTGATCCGGTGTTTGGAGGCGGGCTTCAGCAAGAAAATTGCTCCAATTTTTAGATCGAACAGTCTCTATAACTAACTGAAGTTGGTGATCGGAATCCACCGTTTGTTGTATTTCCTCCATAGTCATAGCTTTTGGCACAGAATGTGCAACAATAAAATTGATATGTTCCTCTGCAAGGATAGTTGCTGGGATGTCGTCCTTGGTAGTTTGTGGTGTTGGGTGTCTCGAAAAGTAGTCTGCCGGATTACCAGCTCCTGCCTCGTATCTCAACCGAAACTGGTAGTTCTGTAGGCGGAGCAACCAGCGTTCAAGTCGTGGGGGAGGCTTTGAAGAATGTTTGTTGAAAAGCAGAATGAGCGGTTTGTGGTCACTTATCACTGTGAATTTATGTCCCATAAGGTACAGATGAAAATGAAGGCATCCCCACACAACCGCAAGAGCTTCCCTTTCAGTTTGTGAATAGCGTTGTTCTGTCTCTGTTAAGGCTTTGCTTGCATAGGAAATGGTAGAAACGTTGCCTGCTTTGGACACTTGTGTGAGAATTGCACCCAGGCCCACCGGACTAGCGTCCACGATCAGCTCTGTGGACTTTAGAGGGTCAAAATAGGCCATGACGGTGTCGCCCGTTAGACTGGCCTTCATGGAGTCGAATGCTGCTTGGTGTTCAGTAGTCCATGTCCAAGGAGTGTCTTTTTTCGTGAGTAGTTGCAGGGGTTCGGAGACCGTGGCCAGATCAGGTATAAATCGCCCACAGTATGTGACTAGTCCTAGAAAACTGCGAACCTCTGACACATTTTGAGGTTGGCCAGCTGACTTTATTTTCTGAGGATCTACTGAAACTCCTTGCTCAGAAAAGATATATCCAAAGAAACTTAATGACTTTTGGTTAAACTCACATTTTGACGGATTGACAGTTAGATTGCAGGCTTGCAGTCTCTGAAACACTTGCTCTAAGTGACTGTCATGCTCCTCTTGGGTTGTACCATATATAAGAATGTCATCACTGACGTTTAGGACTCCTGATATTCCAGATAGAACGTGACTGATAACATTCTGAAATATTTCTGCCGCAGATGAGATACCAAAGTTCAACCTCTTGAATCGTCGTAAACCCACGTGGGTACTAAAAGTTGTAATGTACCTGGAATCTGGATGCAACTCAAGTTGATGATAACCTGATTTTAAATCAATTTTAGAAAATACTTTTGCACCATTCAGGTCTGCGAGAATGTCATCAATAGTGGGCGTGATATGCCTTTCTCTTTGAATAGCCAGATTGGCATGCCGCATATCCACACATAGCCGGATTTTACCAGGCTGCTTTGGTTTTGGTGCAACAACAATGGGCGATACCCAAGGGGTCGGGCCTTCAACTCGTTCAACAACATCAGACGCTTCCAGATCTTGCAGTTCTTGCTCCACAAGTTTGCGGACATGAAATGGGTTGAACAGATGGCTGTATTGACTGGTCAATATGTAATTTTATTTGAATGTCTTTTAGCTTACAGAGACCATTAAAGAGATTGGAGTACCTCTGCATGATGTGTTGGGCCGAAGGACCTGTGACGCTATTGACCAGGTTGACCAGACCCAGAGATATAGCAGTACTGCAGCTGAGAAGCGTGTCTGCGGAGCACTCTACTACATATACAGTGTCGGTGATGGACTTACCGTCAGCTGCAAGTTCTGACTGAAATTTGCCACACAGGGGTAGTGCAGATGCTGAACCATAAGGAAAAATCTTTAGGCTAGTGCTTTGTAGAGCAGGTCTGTTCGGGAGTCGGCTATAGACTGCACGGCTGATGATGTTTACTGACGCCCCCGTGTCTACTAGGACTTCTACCGGACTGCCATTTATCAGGATAAGTCGCCTTGGACTGGTAAGTGCGTGCAGTGTTTGAGATCCCTCTGCAGTTACTGAGAATAGATAAGTACTGTGAGGCTCGTCAGTAAGCTGCAGCGTTTGGACTTTTTGTGACCTGGGTTGTGCTGTGGGATGAGGGGATTGTGGTTTGGATCTACACACTTTTGCAAAATGGTTTTGTTTTCCACAATTATGGCAGGTCCCTCCTTTTGCTGGGCAGACATTCTGGTGAGGATACGACCCTCCGCAGTTGTAGCAAGTTGCCCCCTGCGTACGAGGCACAGGCGGTCTCTGTGTCAGCTTTGCTATACAAGATGGTGCTTCCGCCTCGCACTCAATGTTCTCTATGAGTTTAGCTTGTTTTTCGGCGGTATCATTTACACGTGCTGTTTCAAGCAGTTTTGCTAAAGTCATGGTGGGACCTCTGAGTGCTTGTCTCCGTAACTTAGAGGAGATGCAGCCTTGTAAAATCTGCATTTGGATCTCTTTGTCGACATCTGCAAATTCACAGTAAGCTGCAAGGTGCTGTAGTCGGACATGATATTCATCAATATTTTCTGTTGCTGACTGCTTTAATTGTCTAAACTTGAAGATTTCAAATGCCGCATTTCTGTGTGGGGAGAAGTATTTGCTTAATGCTGCCTTGCTGAGCTCATAGTCTTTGTCTTCTCCAGTATTAGGCAGAGTAGTGAAGATATCATAGACTTGTTCCCCTGCATAATGTAATAGCATGGCTTTCTTCCTGGTATCATCTGATGTGTTCATGGCTTGTAGGAATATATCAAAACGCTTCAGCCATTTCTCCCAACATGCTGCTAGGTTAGCTGGGGACTGATGTACATCAAAAGCAGGGAAGGCAGGTAAACCGGCCATTGTTGTAGAGCTGAGATACCTTTAGCTGATGATGAATCCCATCCTCGTCGCCAGTTGTGGTGTTGTTATGCCAATGAAGGGAACTCCAGAAGGCCGTCTCATGCTGCACATAACACATCTGCATCTCTGGCTGCTATGGGCATAAAAGGGGACAAACTTATGGTGTGGCCCCCATGCTCCCCTGACCTCAACCCCATTGAGAACCTCTGGAGCATCATCAAAAGGAGTGTCTATGATGCCGGGAGGCAGTTCACATCTAAGCAACAGCTCTCGGAGGGTATTCTGTCCTCATGCAAAACAACTGAAGCAGAAACCATCCAAAACCTGACAAATTCAATGGACGAGAGAGTACAGAAGCTCCTTTCCAACAAGGGGTCCTATGTGCAAATGTAACATCACCTAGAATAAAGTTTTGAGTTGAAAACTGTTTGATTTCAGTTTGCAATAACCTGCTAATGCTTATAATTTCAAAAATGACCATTTTTTTGTTCTTTATTAAAATGAAAAGGTTGAAAAATCTGCTGTGCATAATAATTTGGAACATGCATTTTGAGTGCAGTTTGAGTTTTTTATTTTTTTAAAAATATCCTGTTATCATAGGCAGTTTATACAAAAACCTTTCAATTGTACTCTAATAGTTATTTGACTGGAAAATTACAATGACTGCAATTCATATAGGTAATTTGGGAAAATCTGAGAAAATATTATTTACATAATAATTTGGAACACAGTGTATAAATATATTTGCGGATTTACTGCGAATGTTTGCTGCATATTTGACTGACTCAATTTAAGTCAATGAGTCAAAAACGCCGCAAAACCGCACAAAGAATGGACCGCGGAAGACTACTCCTCCCATCATCCGATGGCTGATCCCGCTGATAACAGCGGGAGCAGGCGCAGCTGAGGGGAGAAGTAGTCTCCTCAGCTGGCGTCTGTGCGCAGTGTAAAAAAAAAAGTAAAAAATCAATATTAAAACAAAAACACTGTATTCTCACCTGTCCGCCATCCTCCCGATGTCTCACGGCAACCCGACCACCCGACAATCGCTCCCGGCAGTGTACATCGCTGTGCTTCTGGGAATGAGTTCACCAGAGTTCATCAGCTGAGATCATCTGACGAGCTCCGGTGACCTCACATACGGCATCAGTGCTGCTTGGGAATTTTCCCACGCAACACTGATGCAGTGTATGAGGGCACCAGGGCTTATCAGCTGATCTTCAGCTGATCAACTCTGGTGAACTCAGTCCCAGCAGCGCAGCGATGTACACTGACAGGAGTGATTACACTCCTGTCGGTGTATACAGAGCTGTCTTCTACAACAGTCACATCAGTGATTGATGTGGATGCTGTAGAAGTTAACCAGATTGCCGTGGGGCACTGGGATTAGATCATGAAGGCAGGTAAGGGATATGGTTGTTTTTTATTTTTGTTTTCTTACAGGAGACGAGGGCTTCAGGGACTGGGCGTTAGGTGAGTATACACTGTTTTTTTATTTTCAAATAAAAGATTAAAACCGTGTATAATTTTATTTCAATAAAACACTTTATTCTAGCTGTGTCTTTATTGTAAAATGACAAAAACATTACTACGGGGATAGTAATGGGGGCGTCTATAACCTGGGCTTCATGTCAGCTGTCAATACAAGACTGACATGAACCCCGCGCCAGTTCTGGGGCAGCTGAGAGCTGATATTATTAGCCGCAGAGGGGGCCAGGATCCATGGTCCCTTCCCTGGCTTTTAGTATTAACCCGTAGATGTCTGTATAGCCTTTGCTGGTTAGATTTTATAGGGAACCCTACATCAATTTTTTTCTGGGGTCCCCCTGTAATCTAGCCAGTAAAGGCTAAGCAAACAGCTGTGTGCTGTTAATAGCCAGGAAACATTTTTGGCTAATGGCCCCTTCCCCGGCTACTAATATCACCTCGCAGTAGTTGGCTTTCCCTTTGCTGATAATGAAAATAATGGAGCCCACGCCATTTTTTTTTTTAATATAAGGCTATGTGCCCACGATCCGGACGTGGCAACGCTTTGGACGCAGCATATGTTTGCTGCGTCCAAAACACTGCTTCTATTTAACGCAGGTAAGTCCGCATGTGTTCACTGAATACAATACAATACATTCTAGTGGTCAAATTTATGTTGCGGAGACAAGCGACTCCACAGGATAATTTGACATGCTGCGGTCCTCAAAAATGCACCGCATGTCAGTGTCCGCAGCCTCAGATGCACACATAGTGGAAATAGGATTTCTAGAAATCCCATCCACTGTGCTGTAACATCTGAACACTGCGGGTTTGACACTGCATAAATACACAGCTCCAAACCCACAGCGGCTCCTGATCATGGGCATACCCAAATTCACCTGCAGAAAATCAATTTCTGGGTCTCCGCTGCAGATTTTGTCTGATTGAAATGTCATTATATGCGGTGGATCCGCCTGTATTGACAACAAAAGTGCGGCATTAGAACACAGCGTTTTGGGGGACGTAGTGGCTAAACAAACAACTGTGATCTGTTATTAATAGCCAGGGAACATGGTTGCCTAATGGCACCTTCCTAGGCTAAAAAGAGCAGCTCTCAGCTGCCCCAGAAATGACATGAATAGGAATACTAATGGGATTAACCCCTATGGGATTAGCTGACACCTAGCCCTTTTGTTTAGTGATGAAAAGGTGTCAATCAGGCCATCTCATTACTAAACCTAAGTAAATAGCTAAATAAACCCACACACTGAGAGTAAAACACTTTATTTGAACTACAACTGACACATTCTTTAATCATTTAAATTAACCAATATACAGGTCTGACAGTAATCCAAGGGTTAAAGCGATGTCCCACGTTTCTTTTTTCAAATATATTTATTTGGCTCCAAAAAGGATTCATTGCTGTACAAAACACATCAAAATTGCTGTAAAATGCATGTTTTTTCTGCAGTGTTTTTCCTGCCAAGAGATGCAGAAACCTGAAGGAATTTTCTGCATTCAAATCCTGAACGTGCGCACATAGCCAAGAACAGGATCTCCTGGGGAAAGTCGCAAAAGCTATGCGTTTCAAACTGTTATATGTGTTTGATTCATAGTCATGAAACAAAAAATAACCAGTTGTAGCATCGGGGTCTCTGCCTTCTTCCAGGCAGAGATGCCGTCCCTCTCACCTCCTCGCTCCCCGCTCTCCTTCCCAGCCTGCTGTCGGCGCGCATAGCCCTGTAGCTTCGGCGTCTCTGCCTCCTGCCGGGCAGAGGCGCCGTCCCTCTCACCACGCTCCCCGCTCTGCTTCTCATCCTGCTGTCTGCGCGCGCAGTCCCCCGGGCACTGTACTTAGGGCGCGAGGGCTCCGCCACTCTTAAAGGAGTCCCCGGCCAATAGCCGAGGGTCCTCCCATATATAGGGCACCTCCTCCAAAATGGAGGTGCCCGAGCAAAGTTGTAGCACAGTTTCTGATCTCTGCTTCAGCCCTCAGGTCCCGCTGCTTGCCTGACTCCTCACCCTGCCTGCCCGCCTGTTATCTGCCCGTTACCTGCCGAGCCTGCCAGCCTGCTCACCTGGAGCGCTCACCTGTTACCTGCTTGTTACCTGCCCTGTCTGCCAGTCCGCTCACCTGGGGGCATCTGCCTGTTTCCTGCCCTGTCTGCCAGTCCGCTCACCTGGGAGCATCCGCCTGTTACCTGCCCTGTCTGCCAGTCCGCTCACCTGGGAGCATCCGCCTGTTACCTGCCCAGTCTGTCAGTCCACTCACCTGGGAGCATCCGTCTGTTACCTGCAGAGTCCATCAGCCCGCTCACCTGGGAGCGCTCACCTGTTACCTGCCTGTTTCCTGCCTTGTCGGTCTGCCCGCTCACCTGGGAGCACCCGCCTGTTTCCTGCCAGCCTGCCTGGAGGCTCTGCCGTCACTTGCTGTGGCCACCTGCCTGGTAAAACTAGAGACTGCCACCTGTCAGCCACCAGAGACTTCTGCCTGCTTGCCGTGTCCATCCGTCATACTGGTCAGTCCCAGCCATCTGACCCGTTGGAGCCACCTGCTCTCTTACAAGGTCATCCCCAGAGTAGCACCTGGTCCCTCAGCCCGAATCCTCCCTAGTCACGATGTCATTAGCTGCCGTCTGACCAGGGTCGGTTCGGGTTGATACTTAGTCACGCCCTTCTGGGTCCCTCCTTGCACCTCGGCACAGAGGTTCCACCACCCAAACCCGTAACAGTTTGCTCGGGCCATGGAACCCGGTGGCACCCAAGCTCCCTCGCTCTCTGACCTATACCATGAAGTCTCCCGTCAGAGATCCCAACAGGAATCCATCCTGAACCACCTGCGGAGTGTCAACTCCCGCCTGGACACACTGACTGCTCCACCAGTAACCACCGTTAGTCGCACTACTCGCACCCCGGCAGCACCGCTGCCCACCAATACCATGGCATCCTGCCCCGGACCCCGGCTTTCTGCACCTCCTCGTTTCGGAGGCGACCCCGCTCTAGCTCGGGGCTTTATAAACCAGTGCACCCTGCACTTTGAATTCTTGGCTCATCAGTTTATCTCCGACCGGGCCAAAGTGGCATTCATCATGTCCCATCTCACTGGGGAGGCACTGGCATGGCTTAACCCCCTGTGGGAGAAAGGGGACCCCCTGGTGTCCGACCTGTCGTCTTTCCTCACTGCTTTCCGGAGAGTCTTCGATGAACCGGGACGTAAGACCTCATCAGCCTCCTCTCTGCTACGTCTCCACCAAGGGAGTCTCACCGTGGGCCAATATGCCATATAGTTCCGCACCCTCGCTTCTAAGCTTGCCTGGGATAATGAGGCCCTGGTGTCCGTCTTCTGGGATGGCCTTTCCGGTCGGATTAAAGACGAGCTCGCCGGTCGGGACATTCCTACCACCCTGGATGACCTGGTGTCGCTGGCTACCCGGATTGACATCCGGTTTCAAGAGCGCACCAAAGAGACCACCCGTGAGAGAAGGTTTCCCCGCCTTGCTCCTACTTTCCAGAGATCTGTCTACTCTTCTGTCACTCCCCGGGCGCACTCACCCGAGCCCATGCAGATCGACCAGACCAAGATGGTCAAATCTCGCCAAGAGTCACGCCGAGCCGAGGGGAGCTGTTTCTATTGTGGCAGTAAGGAGCACCTGATCCATTCCTGCCCGGAGAGACCGGGAAACTCCAGTGTCTAGGACCGCTCGGAGAGGTCGCCCTAGACAAAATTAAGCCCTCTCCATCCCTGACTTTGTCTGTTTCTATCTCCTGGGGAGAGAACCGTCACTTTGAACTCGCCCACCTGGATTCTGGAGCCGCTGGAAACCTCATTTTCCAGTCCCTGGTTGAGAAATACCGTATTCCCACCAAATCTCTGGCTGAACCATTGTCAGTCGCCTCCGTGGATGGAAGACTCCTTCCAGTGACCATCCTGCTCGTCACGGAACCCATAACCCTGCAGGTGGGAATGCTGCACTCTGAGGTAATCTCCTTCCATGTGCTACCCGGACTCTCCCACTCCCTATTGTTAGGCCTACCTTGGCTCCAGATACATGAACCCGTGTTGAACTGGCAATCCGGTGAAGTACTCCGGTGGGGGCCGGCCTGCCATAACACCTGCCTGGTTCCGGTTCGTCCGGTTCGTCCACCACCTACCCCAGTTAATTTACCCGGTCTTCCGGCTCCTTACTGGCCCTATGCTGACGTCTTCGGTAAAAAGGAAGCAGAGACATTGCCACCTCATAGGCCATATGATTGCCCAATCGACCTGGTACCTGGCGCCACTCCACCCCGTGGGCGTATTTATCCGTTGTTTGCGGCTGAAACCCGGGCCATGTCTGAGTACATAGAGGAGAATCTGGCTAGGGGATTCATCCGGAAGTCTACTTCCCCGGCTGGAGCCGGATTCTTCTTTGTCAAAAAAAAGGATGGCTCGCTACGCCCCTGTATTGACTATAGAGGACTCAATCAGATCACGGTTAAAAATAAATACCCCCTGCCGCTCATCTCCGAGTTATTTGATCGCCTTAAAGGCGCCAGGATCTTTTCCAAGCTTGATCTACGTGGAGCGTATAACCTGCTCCGTATCCGTCAAGGAGACGAGTGGAAAACGGCATTTAATACCCGGGACGGACACTATGAGTACCGTGTGATGCCCTTCGGCCTCTGCAATGCTCCCGCCGTCTTCCAAGAACTGGTCAACAACATCTTCCGTGATCTTCTTTACTCCTGCGTGGTGGTATACCTGGACGACATCTTGGTCTTCTCTCCGGATCTTCCCACACACCGGAGGGATGTTTGTCAGGTCCTGCTTAGGCTCAGGCAGAACCACCTCTATGCTAAATACGAGAAGTGCCTTTTTGAGCAGACCTCCCTTCCATTCGTGGGCTATGTTATCTCCCAGACAGGCTTGCGAATGGATCCCGAGAAGCTCTCTGCTGTCCTAAAGTGGCGCCGTCCGGAGGGGTTGAAGGCGATACAGCGATTCCTGGGCTTTGCTAATTACTATTGTCTCTTCATTCCATACTTCTCGTCTCGGACTGCTCCCATATCTGCGCTCACCCGTAAGGGAGCAAATCCCAAGGTATGGCCACCCGAAGCTGAGGAGGCCTTCCTTTCCCTGAAGCAAGCCTTCTCCTCTGCCCCTGTGCTGCACCGTCTGGACTGCAACAAACAGTTCTACCTGGAGGTTGATGCTTCCTCCTCTGGAGCCAGAGCGGTGCTCACCCAAAAGTTTTCATCCGGGAGAATGGTAACCTGTGGCTTTTTCTCCAAAATCTTCTCCTCCTCTGAGCGCAATTACTCCATAGGAGACCGAGAATTGCTAGCCGTCAAATTGGCGCTGGAGGAGTGGCGCTATCTGCTTGAAGGGGCCCTATACCCGGTGATCATCTACACAGATCACAAGAATCTGGCATATCTCCAAAATGTCCAGAGACTTAATCCACGTCAGGCCCGGTGGTCTTTGTTTTTTGCCCGCTTCGATTTCATCCTTCATTTCCGCCCGGCGGACAAGAATGTCAAAGCTGATGCCTTGTCCCGATCCTTCCTGTCCTCCGATCAAGAGGAGGAGCCTATGCACATTATTGACCCCTCCAAGGTGATGAATGTGGCCCCCTTAGATTTGACTCGTCTTCCACCCAGCAAGACGTTCGTAGCGGTTCCTGACCGTGAGAAGGTTCTTCGCTGGGGTCATTCTTCTAAGCTTGTTGGCCATGCTGGCCAAAAGAAGACCTTCCTGCTCATTTCCCGGCATTACTGGTGGTCTACCCTGCGTAAGGATGTGGTAGACTTCGTCTCTGCCTGTTCATCTTGTGGCCGCAAAAAAGTTCCCAGGCACTTACCAGAAGGTCATCTCCTGCCGCTTCCCATACCTGTTGCCCCGTGGCAACACATCGCTATGGACTTTCATTACCGATCTCCCTGTTTCTGCCGGGTGTACCGTCATTTCGGTGGTCGCGGACCGCTTTTCTAAAATGGCCCACTTCATTCCCCTGCCTGGTCTCCCGTCTGCACCTGAGCTGGCTAAGGACTTTATCCGCCATATCTTCCGTCTCCATGGCCTACCCCTCCACATCGTGTCGGATCGAGGGGTTCAGTTCACCTCACGCTTCTGGAGAGCCACATGTAAACTGCTGGATGTCACCCTGGATTTCTCCTCTGCTTACCACCCTCAGTCCAATGGTCAAGTGGAGCGGATCAATCAGATCCTTACCAGCTACCTCTGGCACTTTGTTAATGCCCACCATTCTGATTGGGAGGACCTCCTTCCTTGGGCCGAATTCTCTTATAATAACCACGAGAGCGAATCCTCTTCCAAGTCCCCGTTCTTTATTGTCTATGGCCAACACCCCCGGATTCCGTTTCCCGTCTCCGCTTCTGTGGACAACCCTGCCGCGGAGTCTCTTGTCAGCGAGTTTTCTACCATTTGGGAGAGTACTAGGTCCGCTGGTAAGAGACGTCGGGATCCGCCTCAATTCCGTCCAGGAGACAAGGTTTGGCTCTCCTCCAAACATGTGCGGCTCAAGATACCCTCCTACAAGTTAGGTCCTCGCTTCATCGGCCCTTTCGAAATCCTCAAGCAAATTAATCCAGTGGCCTTCAAGTTCAAACTCCCGGCCACCTTACGGATTCCCAACTCCTTCCACGTATCTCTCCTCAAACCCGTTGTCTTTAACTCTTTTTCCAACAATCCAGGTACTTCCCCTGCTCCGGTTTCCGCTGAGGACATCTTTGAGGTAGAGAGTATTCTGGCCACTAAGAGGGTAAGAGGGAGAACTTTTTTTCTGGTGGATTGGAAGGGGTTTGGCCCAGAGGAGAGAACTTGGGAACCCAGGGAGAACATCCACGCCCCGCTTCTCCTTGAAAAATTCCTTTCTAGCCTAAAAAAGGGGGAGCGTAAAGGGGGGGTACTGTAACATCGGGGTCTCTGCCTTCTTCCAGGCAGAGACGCCGTCCCTCTCACCTCCTCGCTCCCCGCTCTCCTTCCCAGCCTGCTGTCGGCGCGCGCAGCCCTGTAGCTTCGGCGTCTCTGCCTCCTGCCGGGCAGAGACGCCGTCCCTCTCACCACACTCCCCGCTCTGCTTCTCAGCCTGCTGTCTGCGCGCGCAGTCCCCCGGGCACTGTGCTTAGGGTGCACGCGCGCGCGCTCCCCCCCTCTTAAAGGGGCCACGCGCACCGTCCTAAGGAGTCCCCGGCCAATAGCCGAGGGTCCTCCCATATATAGGGCACCTCCTCCAAAATGGAGGTGCCCGAGCAAAGTTGTAGCACAGTTTCTGATCTCTGCTTCAGCCCTTAGGTCCCGCTACTTGCGTGACTCCTCGTCCTGCCTGCCAGCCTGTTATCTGCCCGTTACCTGCCGAGCCTGTCAGCCTGCTCACCTGGAGCGCTCACTTGTTACCTGTCTGTTACCTGCCCTGTCTGCCAGTCCGCTCACCTGGGAGCATCCGCCTGTTTCCTGCCCTGTCTGCCAGTCCGCTCACCTGGGAGCATCCGCCTGTTACCTGCCCTGTCTGCCAGTCCGCTCACCTGGGAGCGCCCGCCTGTTTCCTGCCAGCCTGCCTGGAGGCTCTGCCGTCACTTGCTGTGGCCACCTGCCTGGTAAAACTAGAGACTACCACCTGTCAGCCACCAGAGACATCTGCCTGCTTGCCGTGTCCATCCGTCATACCAGTCAGTCCCAGCCATCTGACCCGTGGGAGCCACCTGCTCTCTTACAAGGTCGTCCCCAGAGTAGCACCTGGTCCCTCAGCCCGGATCCTCCCTGGTCATGGTGTCGTTAGCCGCCGTCCGACCAGGGTCGGATCGGGTTGATACTTAGTCACGCCCCTCTGGGTCCCTCCTTGCACCTCGGCACAGAGGTTCCACCACCCGGATCCGTAACACCAGTAACCGGCTTCTTATACACATCATAGTGTCTAATGCACAGCTGACACCCTCAATCCAAAATGTGCAAGTATGTCTACATTACCCCTATGGATGATCATATGTTCACAACAAAAAGCATCCGTGCAATAGAAGAATGAAGTGTCTGCATCTATAATGTGGATATTATGTATAATTACTATAAAAGAGGAAAAAACACAATTCAGTAAATGGATACAAGGTCTGAACGAAGCTTCATATCACTGGGGAATCTGGAGTCCAATTCCAGAATCCACAAGGCTTCTCTGGGGTGTACTTTTATACCAATCTCCCCCCTTAGCTGGTCTGGTGACATATTCAATACCCACAACTGTAAAGTGATTAATCCCTATTGTGTTGTATGAGATGTTGTGATGCTGGAGATGTATTACGTGTTGTGGGGCCAAGAACGTCCCTAACGTGTCCCCCAATGCGGTGACGTAAGGGTCTGACCGTGCCCCCCACATATTGCAGCAGACAAGCTTCACATTGTATGGTGTCAATGACGTGTGGAGCTACAACTAATGAGATGTCGGATATTCTAGGGTTTATTATGGTTAGTAGATGCAGACATTTTTGCTTTGTGCACAGACTTGCACAAACCACATTTATTTCTCCCACATTCAATGAAACCTTTGGTGTTTGTCCTCCACGTGTCAGTTGTCTTTCTTGTTGCTGGATCCTTGTCAGTGTATAACATAGGTAAATGTTTTCTGGTAATATTCACTATATTATAGGAATCTTCTCTGCAGCCAGTATTGAATGTAACTCTAGACTGATGGATGTTTCCTTCTTTGTGGGTTTTCGGTAATGTATGAAATATTGGACATTGTGGGTGATTTTCCTTTAATCGTTCTATTTGTTTGGCATTAAGTACAGCCGATACCAAACCCTCCTCCAAAAGACAATGTAAGGGGGTATTGTATGAATTAGTAGGATCTCCATCTAGAGTGCGGCATATATTAGTATCGTCGTCCATGTTCATAACCTCCGGCTCATATAACCCACTATTAGAGATTAGCGAATGTTTCAATATTCGGTTTGGATTGCATTTGCCGAATCTGCAATATTGACAGATTTATTCGTTGAATATTCTCTGAAAATTACCGAACGCCATAGGATTCAATGGGGGGCAAAAACAAACGCATATACAACACCTCCAAACGGGCCCAAAAGCTGCCAAAACACAACAAATTAGGGGTAGACACCAAGAAAGTGCCATCAATTGTCCCAGAGTACAAGTACTATAATTATTATTATTACAGCAACATTTATTCCGTGGTGCTTTACATGTGAAAAGGGGTCACCGACTGGTACAAGAGGATAGAGGACCCTGCCCGCGAGGGCGCACAAACAATCTAAAAGGGATGGGTGAGGATACAGTAGGACGGGGGTACAGCTAGTCGTGCAGCGGTATGGTGGAGCGGTGGTTACCGCAGATTGTACGCTTGTCAGAAGAAGTGGGTCTTCAGCTTGCTTTTCAAGGTTTCCAAGATAGGCGACAGTCTGATGTGTTGGGGTACAGAGTTACACAGTGAGATGCACGGCACAAATCTGCTGAGAGCCTAATCACGGTAAGCTTCCAAGAGCTCACAACTGAGCAGATTAACCCCTGCACCGATTAATATGAAGGTGAAAGGCTTCTAATGAGTGCAGGAGTGGGAGGAACCAGACGCTGCGGTCTTCTGGCTCCTCTCTGTCACGGTAAACCCGTGACACCTTGAAAGCTTCAACACAATGTTCACAAGGTAGACAGCCACTACAGCCAAACCAGCAAATGGAGTCCCAACCAATAATGTTCACATTTCAAAAAATTAGGGCCTGACACCACCATTTCCATGGCCAACAGATTGGAGATGGTGGAGTTCAATCTCTTAGCTTTGTCATGTGTAGGAGGAAACAATCTTTTGGGACCACAACTAAGGGACTGAGGGCTGGCTGCCGTCCTGAGAGAGGGTGGAGTACGGTGAACCGGACAAACTGCAGGACCGTGAGTGAGGTGCAGGCGGAGATGCTACGATGGATTGATAAAGTTGTGGTCTGCTCATTCTGTTAGATCGGTCAAAACCAGCAGGCATGTCCACTTCCGTTACAGCTGACGGGCTCTCACTCAGCCTGACTGGGGCGGGTAAAGAACCAGAGATTCTGCGGTGGGAGACCTGCGTGACAATACTTTGCACGGTAACAGAAGAGGAGGAGGAAGCAGCAGATGTGATTAATGGGGTGGCTGATGGTTGTTGAGGCCGGCATTTTATCTCAGTGAGATTGCCAGAGTAACGCATGTTGATTGGGCATGTGAAGGTTCATGCATGTACTAGTAAAATTATTGCACTTTTTCCCTCTACTGAGTTTTTTCTTGCAAAGTTTCCAGATAATGTGAGTTGGCTCATCCCTTGCGGGGTCAAAAAAGGCCCAGGCAAGGCTACCCTTGCCACCCCTGCGAGCTGCAGACCCGCGACCGTTTCTGCTCACTGCCACAGTTGTGGGAAAGGAGGCAGTGCTCTTTGCAGTTGCATCACTCCGTGTCTGCGCCGGAGGATGCAACGTAACCTCCTTTTCTTCCTCCACCTCCTCAGATGAGCTACTCAGCTGCGTGCCTCTGGGTTCACACCAAGTGGGATACACAACCTCATCATCATCCAATGTGTTATCCAATTCCTCGCCCTGAGAGTCCACCTCCTCCTCTTTTTGCCCTGACAGCACAGTACAGTCCGCGTGACCCTCTCATCAGGATCACCTCCACCGTTCCCCCCCGGGAGGAAACGTCTGGTGATGAGGGTCAGGAAGCTGCTCAGACCCAAGTTATTTTTTTTCCCTGTATGGAGAACAATATTTGCCCCAAAGAATTTTAAGCTGAGATGTAGCCTGCTTTATATACCAATTTTGAGTTTATCTTGTCCGAGTACCCCTGTATGGAGAACAACATCTGCAACCAAAAATTTATTTCACTAGGATATACAGTGGTGGCCAAAAGTATTGGCACCCCTGCAATTCTGTCAGATAATACTCAGTTTCTTCCTGAAAATTATTGCAATCACAAATTCTTTGGTATTATTATTTTCATTTAATTTATCTTCAATGAAAAAACACAAAAAGATTTGTCCTAAAGCCAAATTGGATACAATTCCACACCAAACCTAAAAAAGGGGGTGGACAAAAGTATTGGCACTGTTTGAAAAATCCTGTGATGCTTCTCTAATTGGTGTAATTAACAGCACCTGTAACTTACCTGTGGCACCTAACAGGTGTTGGCAATAACTAAATCACACTTGCAGCCAGTTAACATGGATTAAAGTTGACTCAACCTCTGTCCTGTGTTGTTGTGTGTACCACATTTAGCATGGAGAAAAGAAAGAAGACCAAAGAACTGTCTGAGGACTTGAGAAACCAAATTGTGAGGAAGCATGAGCAATCTCAAGGCTACAAGTCCATCTCCAAAGACCTGAATGTTCATGTGTCTTCCGTGCGCAGTGTCATCAAGAAGTGTAAAGCCCATGGCACTGTGGCTAACCTCCCTAGATGTGGACGGAAAAGAAAAATTGACGAGAGATTTCTACGCAAGATTGTGCGGATGGTGGATAAAGAACCTCGACTAACATCCAAACAAGTTCAAGCTGCCCTGCAGTCCGAGGGTACAACAGTGTCAACCCGTACTATCCGTCGAAGTCTGAATGAAAAGGGACTGTATGGTAGGATACCCAGGAAGACGCCACTTCTTACCCCGAGACATAAAAAAGCCAGGCTGGAGTTTGCCAAAACTTACCTGAGAAAGCCTAAAACGTTTTGAAAGAATGTTCTCTGGTCAGATGAGACAAAAGTAGAGCTTTTTGGCAAAAAGCATCAACATAGAGTGTACAGGAAAAAAAAAGAGGCATTCAAAGAAAAGAACACGGTCCCTACAGTCAAACAAGGCGGAGGTTCCCTGATGTTTTGGGGTTGCTTTGCTGCCTCTGGCACTGGACTGCTTGACCGTGTGCATGGCATTATGAAGTCTGAAGACTACCAACAAATTTTGCAGCATAATGCAGGGCCCAGTGTGAGAAAGCTGGGTCTCCCTCAGAGGTCATGGGTCTTCCAGCAGGACAATGACCCAAAACACACTTCCAAAAGCACTATAAAATGGCTTGAGAGTAAGCACTGGACACTTCTAAGGTGGCCAGCAATGAGTCCAGACCTGAATCCCATAGAACACCTGTGGAGAGATCTCAAAATGGCAGTTTGGAGAAGGCAACCTTCAAATATCAGGGACCTGGAGCAGTTTGCCAAAGAAGAATGGTCTACAATTCCAGCAGAGCATTGTAAGAAACTCATTGATGGTTACCGGAAGCGATTGTTCGCAGTTATTTTGGCTAAAGGTTGCGCAACCAAGTATTAGGCTGAGGGTGCCAATACTTCTGTCTGGCCCATTTTTGGAGTTTTGTGTGAAATGATCAATGATTTGATTTTTGCTTCATTCTCTTTTGTGTTTTTTCCTTGCAAGCAAATTAAATTAAGATAATAATACCAAAGGATTTGTGATTGCAATCATTTTCAGGAAGAAACTGAGTATTATCTGACAGCATTGCAGGGGTGCCAATACTTTTGGCCACCACTGTAACTATTGTAATGGAGACCAAAACCTCTTGCACTACAGCCAACCCAACAGATGGAGACCCAATCAGGATTCTCCACATTTCCAAAAATTAGTGGCAGATACCAGCAAAGTGGCATCAATTTCACTAGAGTAAAAATTGTATAATGGAGACCGAAACCTATTCTATTACAGCCAACTCAATAGATGGAGACCCAATCAGGAGTATTCACATTTCTCTAAATTAGGGCCTAACACAAAGGAAGTGGCATCAATTTCACTAGAGTAGAAGTAGCATAATGGGGACCGACAACTCTCCCACTACAACCAACCGATGGAGAGACCCAATCAGGATTCTCCACATTTCCAAAAATGTGAACATGCTGTTATCACTTTTATGAATAACACTTATAAGGCTAATAATAAAATATTAAATTATCAAAGATATATAGGTAGATTCAATTGTCTAAAATAATAATCAAAGCAAAGTATAAATATTTACCATAACAATTCCTCCCTTTTAATTATTTACAGACAATTTATCCATCAGCTACTTCCCCGTGCTATGGGAGCCTGGAGGGGATGAGTCACATTCACCGTCAGATATCTTGTTTGTAAATCTCGTCATATATGTTTTCTGGAGGAGCACTATGATATTTTGCAGATGTGATAACTGACGGTCTATGATGTCTGATCTTGTGCATCTCTCTGCATAGCATCGTCATAACAAATGTACCAGTTCTAGCAGTTACATACACTAGTAATACCAACATTTATGTAATGAAAGGGTAAATGAATATACTCTTATTCCCTATCTCCATTTCCACTATATGAGGTCTACCATTCGGTCTGGGGCGTTTGTCTGCAGCTTATTTACATAAGTAATGTTTGAGGACAGCATTTATATCTAGGTCACCATGCAGAAGTATGAAGGTTGCAGGTGTAAGGCGTGCTAAGGTGCAGGTTCCCTCTGCACCCGGGAGAAGCCATTTATAGGCCTGATGACCACATACTAGATATAAATCATTGGCAATATGCAGGGTATGATGTCAGTGAGTCTCCCAAGACAACGTATACAAGTCAAAAGTCCTTGCATCGGAGGTTTCGCATAATAAAGTTCGGCTGTTTAGGAAACCAACCTCATACCTTTGGCATGTATTCAACTCAGAATGGTAATCAAATGGGTTAAGTTGTTGACAAGTCTGTGCAGAATCTGTAAACCTCATTTCACTATACTGGTATGTATGGCCCCCCTCATTCCTCTTCCCGGTATGCTTGGAACCATCTGATTCCCAACACGCTGCACACAAAAAAATAAACAATTATACTCACCTCCTCTCTCCCCCAGCGCTGCGTCCTGCTCTGTTGCTGACAGGTATCTCACTGTGTGAGGCGCGCATGGCGTAACTGCCAAGTGCCCTCACACTGAGATGCTGTGCCGGAATAGTCACTGCGCCCCACGCCGGGACTGTGTGTGGGGAGCAGTGACTATTCACACTCCTTAATAGCGCACACACTGTACCCGCAGCATAGCTCCTGCTGCCGTTTTGCGGTCTGTGTGCCGCTATTAAAGACCATACAAATTCATATTCACTACAACCCATGGGAATATTTTTTTACTGTGCATACAGCTGAATTTCACCCACCAAAAAAATGACAAAGTGGGCTACTATAGCTTGCACTGTCACATTAGCAAATGAAAAAAAAAAGTTTTGTTGTGCTCTGCACTAAGACTCTCTGCAGAGTCTGCATACAGCTGAATTTCAACCCCACAAAATCAAAAGGTGGCTGCAATGGCTTGCTAGGTTTACCACATTAGCAAGTGAAAAAATAGATTGAAGGGATACTGATGCATACAGCACAATACAAGCCGTGCACAACACAGTTCTATGGCATGGGCCCTGCTGTTTCTGTCTGAATCTCAGTAATTGCACAATAAAAATAAAAATGTGCTGCAAGGTCGATTTCACAGGTACACAGCAGAGGACTTATCTACACTATCTGACTTCCAAACAAGCGCCCATCTATCTAGCTAATATCTCTCATTTGGAGCAGCGTCTATCACCGGCAGTGTGACATGCATAAAATGGCGCTGAGGGAACATGACCGCTCTTTATATAGAGAGGACATGTGATTTCAGCAGCCAACGGCAGGAGCCCTTGTGTCTAGACAGTGTGGATGCTTCCTGGGCTCTGATTGGCTAGCTGCATTTTCCTCACTTAAAGTTACAGGAAAAATAAAAAATTACAAGCGCGCCGCTGATCTGACCTGTTCTGAGCTCTCCCCAGCCCCTCCACTCATGTACCACATCCCCCTGCTCATCATACACAGGCATTATGCTAACCAAACTGTTAAAAACGCTGTAGTTGCCCCGCAATCACGTTCCCAAACTTATTCGAACTTTGCCGATTTTCCCGAATTTAAGTAAAAATGCTCGCCTTTCCGATCACGAATCCGAATGTGCCACATTTGTGCAAAATTTAATTTCAGATTTCAAACATATTCACTCATCATTACCCACTATCCAGAATTGAAATTGAACCCCCTTTAGCTGCAGCTCTAATTACTTTATTAGGGTTGAGCTCAGAGCCGTATTTGGCATTCATGCTGCCCTAGGCACTTTAAGTGGTCAGGCCCCCTTCTGGTAAGTCAGACTAAAACTGCCCATACCCTCTAGGTCCCCTCCACCGGATACACTTAAACACGTACACCCATTATAATCTATGGGCTGAGCACATGTCCGTGTGACCCACCCATGGACATGTCTGTTTTTTTTTCGGCAACACAGACGTCAATACGTCCTGCACACAGATGACAAAGTGTCACCATCATATTAAGGTTCACAGGTGATTAAACGACTGTTGATCCGCTTCATATAACCAGTCGGGAGGCATTTTGGCTGCGTTTGTCCAGTGTAAATGCAGCCTTAGATCCAAGTATCTTATAGGAGATGTCTTCTCTGGTTGCTCGCATCCGTTTTCCCCTTCACCCATGACGGCACACCTGAGAGAGAGGATCCGCCCACCAAGGACAGGAAATCATCTGAAATAAAAGGGCGGCTCCTCTCCCCCGCTTCAGTTGGTCTCCTGTCCTTGATGGGAGACCTCATGAAGTATCAGGTGGCTCGCCAGGATAAAGATCCACTTACCCAGGCCTATCCCGGCGCTGGAAAAGCGGGCTGGTGTTCCGTGGCGTCGGCCTTCAGGTCCTGGTAGCGCTGTTCACAGGTTCCCTGGGGACCTGCTGCACATGCGGGCGGAGGTCCTGGGCTTCTGTGCACCACCGTGCCAACCTCCCCCTGACACGCACGTGACCAGGAGTGAACGGTCACGTGCCTCTGACGTTGTGGGGCACGCTGGGTAGGGTGTGCCCTGGTGACGTTGAAGGCAGCGCCAGAAGTAAGTTGGCAGCGCCCTGTGAATTGCCGGCCGCAAAGCCCAATGGCTGACGTTGCCGGCGGCGTTGCAGAATAGGGGTGGTGGGGTGGGAGATTAACCGGAGGAGACTGCAGGGATTTGGTGGCTGACCCCGCCCTCCTCCCTATATAAAGGTGCACCTATGGTCAGAACACTGCTCAAGGAGTCTGCCATAATGTCAGACATCGAGCAGCAGCAGCTGACACCACAGCCACAGTCGCTACCATCCTCATTACCACCTCCATCTGCTCGCCGGTCCAGAGGGTCCAGCAGTAAAAACAGCAGCCGTCCCAGTCAGAGGAGTAAAGCTTCTCAGGACTTCACGGTCTCCAGGAAGGGTGCGTCGCGTATCCTGAAACAGTCTTCAATTCCGGTATCTGCAATGGCAGGTGAGTGATCTTCGTGAGTTTCACTTTTGTATTGAAGAACTGAAATAAATGACCATATTTTTCGGACTATAAGACGCACTTTTTTCCTCCAGAATTTTGGAGGAAAGTGGGGGGGGGGTGCGTCTTATAGTCCGATATACATAAATACTGTGGCTGTGGATGGTGGGGTATGTAGGGGAAGCGATAGCGGCGGAGTACCGGGGCACAGGAGGCAGCAGCCTGCAGCAGCCTACACTGTGCCCGCTACTAAATAAAATGAATATTCACTGCTCCCCACCCCAGGCGTGGGGAGCAGTGAATATTCATTTTCCTTAATAGCCGGCACACTGTGCCTGTAGTGCGACTCCTGGTATGTATGACCCCACTCATCCTGGTATGCTTGGCACCCCCTGATCCTCGTAGCACTTCACAAAAAAACCCATAAACAATTACACTCACCTTCTCTCTCCGCCAGCGCTGTGTCCCACTCTGTGCTGGAATAGTCACTGCTCCCCATGAGAGAATATTTTGTGTGCCTGGAATTTTCTGTTTATTCCTGTCTGTGCTGCCCTGTTTGTCAGGTGGGTGTACTTTGGTGCACAGTAGCGCCCCTCTTCCCCGAGTGGGGGAGAACAAGCGGAGGGCTAACTCAGGAGTTAGAGCGTGGGTGGAGGCCTCGGCATCCTCACCTTCAGAGGTATCCAGGGGAATAGGGTGAGCTAGGGCGCCCCCTAGTGTTAGGGTCAGGATAGGAACCCCTGATCCGAGGTCACCCGACAGCTGTGTCGTGACATGGATCCTTTAACTAAGGCTCTGATCACATCGACAAAATGACACCAACCACGACCGATGGATCCTGTAACTAAGGCTCCGATCACATCTACAAGATGGCACCAATCACGACCGATGGATCCTGTAACTAAGGCTCCGATCACATCTACAAGATGGCACCAATCGCGACCGATGGATCCTGTAACGAAGACTCTGATCACATCTACTAGACATCATAAAATCACTAGTTTATAAAGGATTACACCTCGGAAGTGACATCATATGTAAAACAAAAAAATGGCTACCCAATAAAATTCTTTATGCATAAATCTCGTATAACATAATTAAAAAAATACATAAAACAAAACTATATATAGTACAGACCAAAGGTTTGGACACACCTGCTCATTTATAGATTTTTCTGTATTTTCATGACTATGAAAATTGTACATTCACACTGAAGGCATCAAAACTATGAATTAACACATGTGGAATTATATACTTAACAAAAAAGTGTGAAACAACTGAAAATATGTCTTATATTCTAGGTTCTTCACAGTAGCCACCTTTTGCTTTGATGACTGCTTTGCACACTCTTGGCATTCTCTTGATGAGCTTCAAGAGGTAGTCACCGGAAATGGTCTTCCAACAATCTTGAAGGAGTTCCTAGAGATGCTTAGCACTTGTTGGCCCTTTTGCCTTCACTCTGCAGTCCAGCTCACCCCAAACCATCTCGATTGGGGTCAGGTCTGGTGACTGTGGAGGCCAGGTCATCTGGCATAGCACCCCATCACTCTCCCTCTTGGTCAAATAGCCCTTACACAGCCTAGAGGTGTGTTTGGGGTCATTGTCCTGTTGAAAAATAAATGATCGTCCAACTAAACGCAAACCGGATGGAATAGCATGTCACTGCAAGATGCTGTGGTAGCCATGCTGGTTCAGTATGCCTTCAATTTTGAATAAATGCCAAACAGTGTCACCAGCAAAGCACCCCCACACCTTCACACCTCCTCCTCCATGCTTCACAGTGGGAACCAGGCATGTAGAGTCCATCCGTTCACCTTTTCTGCGTCGCACAAAGACACGGTGGTTGGAACCAAAGATCTCAAATTTGGACTCATCAGACCAAAGAACAGATTTCCACTGGTTTAATGTCCATTACTTGTGTTCTTTAGCACAAACAAGTCTCTTCTGCTTGTTGCCTGTCCTTAGCAGTGGTTTCCTAGCAGCTATTTTACCATGAAGGCCTGCTGCACAAAGTCTCCTCTTAACAGTTGTTGAAGAGATGTGTCTGCTGCTAGAACTTTGTGTGGCATTGACCTGGTCTCTAATCTGAGCTGCTGTTAACCTGCGATTTCTGAGGCTGGTGACTCGGATAAACTTATCCTCAGAAGCAGAGGTGACTCTTGGTCTTCCTTTCCTGGGGCTGTCCTCATGTAAGCCAGCTTCTTTGTAGCGCTTGATGGTTTTTGCAGCTGCACTTGGGGACACTTTCAAAGTTTGCCCAATTTTTCGCACTGACTGGCCTTCATTTCTTAAAGTAATGATGGCCACTCATTTTTCTTTACTTAGCTGCTTTTTTCTTGCCAGAATACAAATTCTAACAGTCTATTCGGTAGGACTATCAGCTGTGTATCCATCTGACTTCTGCACAACACAACTGATGGTCCCAACCCCATTTATAAGGCAAGAAATCCCACTTATTAAACCTGACAGGGCACACCTGTGAAGTGAAAACCATTTCCGGTGACTGCCACTTGAAGCTCATCAAGAGAATGCCAAGAGTGTGCAAAGAAGACATCAAAGCAAAAGGTGGCTACTGTGAAGAACTTAGAATATAAGACATATTTTCAGTTGTTTCACAGTTTTTTTGTTAAGTATATAATTCCACATGTGTTAATTCATAGTTTTGATGCCTTCAGTGTGAAGGTACAATTTTCATAGTCATGAAAATACAGAAAAATCTTTAAATGAGAAGGTGTGTCCAAACTTTTGGTCTGTACTGTATATTTTTTATATTATTCACAGCTACATAGACATTATTGCATTAAATACAATTAATCAAAGCTATATTGATGAATCATATACTATTATACAGAAAGTTTTTTCCTTAGAATATAATAGTGCATCAAATCTATTCTATTAGTTCTTTTTAAATTAATCCTCCTCTATTAGATAAAATTTCATATAATGCCATAAGTCCCCACAGTCCCTCTTCATATCTACTCAACTCTCCTCCTCCAAAACCAGCTTCTCCGCCATTACAGAAGATCAACTTTTCTCTCCAAGTAACATCTCACCACCTGTGAACTTGACCCAATCCCGTTCCACCTCATCCCAAACCTGCAGTCTTCATCCCAACCCTAACCCACCTCTGCAACCTGTCACTAGCAACTGGTGTCTTTCCCTCATGCTCCAAACATGCCTCGATCACACCCATCCTCAAAAATCCATCCCTTGACCCATCCTCTTTGACTAGCTATCGCCCTATATTGCTTCTCCCCTATGCCTCAAAACTACTGGAACAACACGTCCATCTTGAGCTGTTCTCCCACCTCTCCTCCTGCTCCCTCTTTCACCGCCTCCAATCTGGCGTCCGACCGCACCATTCTTCTGAAACTGCCCTGACTAAAGACACCAACGACCTACTGACCGCCAAATCCAAGCGACACCACTCTGCCCTTCTCTTTCTGGACCTGTCATCTGCCTTTGACACAGTAGACCATCATCTCTTGGCATCACAAACTTGGCCCTATCTTAGATCTCTTCATACCTAACAGACCGGACATTCAGCGTCTCCCACTCACACACCACCTCCTCACCTCGCCCCGTATCTGTCAGTGTTCCCCAAGGCTCAGTTAAAAGACCCCTGCTCTTCTCCATCTACACCTTCGGCCTGGGACAGCTCATAGAGTCTCACAGCTTTCAGTATCAGCTCTATGCCGATGACACACAGATCTACCTCTCTGGACCTGATATCACCTCCTTACTAACCAAAATCCCACAATGTCTGTCTGCTATTTCATCTTTCTTCTCTAGATTTCTAAAACTTAATATGGATAAAACTGAATTCATCATCTTTCCACCATCTCGCTCAACCCCCCATCTATCAAAGTCAATGGCTGTCCACTCTCCCGAGTCCCGCAAGCTCGCTGCCTCGGGGTGACCCTTGACTCTGATCTCTCCTTCAAACCTCATATCCAAGCCCTTTCCACTTCCTGCCGACTCCAACTCAAAAATATTTCCCGGATCCGCATATTCCTGAACCACGAATCTGCAAAAACACTAGTGCATACACTCATCATCTCCCGCCTCGACTACTGCAACCTCCTGCTCTGTGGCCTCCCTTCTAACACTCTAATCTATCCTAAACTCTGCTGCCCGACTAATCCACCTGTCCCCCCGCTATTCCCCGGCCTCTCCTCTCTGTCAATCCCTTCACTGGCTCCCCATTGCCCAGAGACTCCAGTTCAAAACCCTAACCATGGCATAAAAAGCCATCCACAGTCTGTCTCCTTCATATATCTGTGACCTAGTCTCCCGGTACATACCCGCACGCAACCTCTGATCCTCACAAGATCTCCTTCTCTACTTTCTTCTTATCTCCTCTTCCCACAATCGCATACAAGATTTCTCCCGTGCATCCCCCTTACTCTGGAACTCTCTACCCCAACACATCAGACTCTCGTCGACCGTGGAAACCTTCAAAAGGAGCCTGAAGTCCTACCTGTTCCGACAAGACTACAACCTGCAGTAACCACCGCTCCACCACACTGCTGCACGATCAGCTCTACCCTCACCTACTGTATCCTCACCCATCCCTTGTAGATTGTGAGCCCTCGCGGGCAGGGTCCTCTCTCCTCCTGTACCAGTCGCTGACTTGTTTTTCTTCAAATTATTGTACTTGTTGTTTGCTATGTATGCCCCTTTTAAACATGTAAAGCGCCATGGAATTAATGGTGCTATAATAATAAATAATAATAATAATGCGACTTATCTAATCTAATCTAATTTAATATAAACTAGTGATTGTATGATGAGTGCATTGTTGAAAAAAGCCTGGGACAGGCTGAAACATCCTTTGGAATTGGCAATGAAATAAAAGAGCAATTGTTCACTGAACACGTGAGTGCCGGGAATTACTTCCTTTCTGCATATTCTACTACACGTGCACCACCACCACCGATCCACCATCCCTGTATTCATATTGGGATACGAGCACACATTTTTCACCATCGCTGCAACAAGCCGGATTTTCAATTAGGAAGAAGCCGCTAGAATTATGGCGCAATCCACAATATCAACAGATTTCCTGACAATCCCAACAAGTGAGTTCAAAAGACGGGACTTTGAGAGGGGAAACTAAGAGGTTGATTTCATACGAGTTGCATGCTGAAACACTTGTAGAATATTATCGAGAAAAGAAAATACAGCAGGACTTAAGGGTTTAACCTACGCTCGACGCTGTTTTCAGAAGATAATATATTCTGCGATGATTTTGAGCAAGTGCTTAATAAATGCTCTATGGATTTGATGTTACTAACTATTGCAGATTGCATAAAGCCATCGCTGACCTTAAAGTTCAGAGTGCTAATATTGAAGAGCAATTAACCTCCTGCTTGAAATCTGATAAACTTTCCATTGTGAAGGAATCTTTGTAATTCTGTTCTGGATATTCATTGAAAGGATTTACAAGAGAGAAAAAGAAGGAAATTTACTCGTGACACTGAAGACTATCTAAATAATAAAGTTTATAGATGGCGAGAGCAAACTTCCAATAGGATTAGAAATCCCAGACAATGTTTTAGGAATGATTTTTATTCATCTGATTCTAGCAGAGAGTTCTTAGGATCCTGGAGGAATCCACGTCCTTTTTCCTCGCGAACAAAGAAGCAGAACATCACAAGAAGAGGAGGAGAGCAGGTCGCCATCACCGACACAGCTACACCTGCGATGCAAACAAGATCTCAGGTCCCTTGTTATAAACTTTTCATCAAAAACTTTTTTTGCAATTCAGATGCAAGTATTGCAGAAAGGACTTTCATTTGTTGTTATGTCCAAACTTAATACATTTCAACTTGATTTGGACATTAAGTTTCTCCGTAATGTCAGATTAAAACGTATTTTTCAAATGTGATTACACCTGCGCGCACTTTACCTGTATTACAGTTGAAATGATTTACTGCATCTGAACTGGGATTAAGACAAAGAAGCTTTTTCTCTCCACCCAAAATTCACGTATGCAGATAGACAAAGTGGTCCTTATCCAAGAATGAATTTGGGTTTTAGAAAGAGACAAGCATTGACTTCTTTAAGGCATGACGATTCCATCGAAATTAAATCGGCAGCCAAGGGTGGTTCAGTGGTGGTAATGGATCGTTACAAATATAAAAAAAAGAAATCCTGCGACAATTGTCAGATCAGACGACCTATGTACCACTGAGCCATGATCCCTTGCCCAAAATTCAGAGGAAAATTTCCAACATGATTGATAAATATAAAAACCTGGGTATTATTGATGATAAATTAGCGGAGTTTTTGGTGAAGACGGATCCCCTTACACCTGTATTTTATAAACTGCCAAAGGTGCATACAACCTTAATTGATCCTCCGGGCAAGGCCAATTGTGGCATCAACTAACTCGGTATTATCCCCGTTATCAATCATGTTGGTAGGATCCTCCTCAATTAAATAAAAAAAACAAAACAAAAGCATTTCTTCTGGATACTAAAGATTTTTTTGAAAAAAATTTAAATGATTGATGATAGTGGAGATGATACTATATTAGTTACCATTGATGGAGCTAATTTATACCCTTCTAGAGGACATCACAAGGGACTTGAGGAGATCCATTGGATTTTGAATTGAAATGAATTTACACACTTCCAAATTGATTGCATTATCGTTTTTTGGACTCTAGTCCTCAATGAGAACTATTTTCTCTTTCAGGACACTTTCTATTGTCAACGGAGGGGTTTGGCGATGGGTGCTAATGTGGCCCCCCCATATGCAAATGCATATATGGCATTCTTTGAAGAACGATTTATATACAAACATACTTTATTTTCAAACACACGTGAAAACGTGGTATAGATATATTGACGATGTCATTTGCATATGGGAGGGGCCACATTAGAGGCAATGCAAGATTTTGAAAAATATCTGAATAATATTTGGGATGAATTAAATTTTACCACGACACACGATTTGGGAAGAATAATTTTTTTTTAGATACATCAATTATTAAAAATGATAATAGTCTGGATACAGATTTATATATAAAAAAAATACAGACAAAAATAGTGTTTTATACTTTGAAAGTGCGCACTCTTATTCTCTTAAGAGGGCTATCCCTAAATCACAGTTACAAAGGATACGCAGAATTGTGTCCGAACCATCTCTTTGTGAACAGAGACTTACTGAAATGCGACATGATTTTATGGCGAGAGGTTATCCACGCCACCTGTTAGAGAAAGTTAAAGAGGATTCTCTGTCTAATAAAAGATCTAGAAGTGCATTATCACACAGGATACCTTTTGTCAGGGATTATCATCCAATCAATTTAAAAGTTGATCATATTGTTAAAAAACATCGGCATATCTGACATCATGCGTATCCTCAGATATCACAGTTTGAGAATCTCCCATTGATTTGTAACAAAAAGTTGACTAATATTAAAGATAAATTAGTGCGTGCGGACCTAGGTAGTGAAAAGAGAGAATCTAAACAAACCTTTATTTCTAGTAGGAAAAAACGGTACATATCCATGTTTGGGATGTTTCCAATGTAATAATGTTGCTAAAGGAGAATTTTTTTTTTTATGACTCTCAAACTGGACAACCACGAAAAAGAAAAGTTTTTTTTACTTGCCTCTCCAATAACGTGATTTATATGGTAAAATGTCCCTGTGGTTTAGCTTATAGTGGAGAAACCACGCAATCAGTTGGTACAAAGATTAATAAGCACAAATCCACAATAAGGTGCGGAGATATTACCTTTATTGGTATTGCCATTACCTCTTCCAGCACATTTTCAGGAAAAAAAAACACACATACTATCGCACAATTAAAATACCAAGTGCTGGAACAGGTGATAATTCCTAGAATTCCTAGGAGGGGTGGTAATATAAAGACAATACTCCTCCGAAGTGAGGCGTATTGGATACATAATGTAAAAACGTTATCCCCGAATGTATTAATAAAGGTTATGAAATGAGTCGCAATATATGAAATTTTATCTTTTATTTTTATCTTAAATTTGTTTGTGATTAAAAAATATACCGTATTTTTTCGGACTATAAGACGCACTTTTTTCCTCCAAAATTTTGGAGGAAAGTGGGGGTGTCTTATAGTCCGAACTGTGCCCCGTACTATATAACTATGGCTGTGGGTGGTGAGGGGTGTGGGGGGAGCGGCGGCGGGGCACAAGAGGCAGGAGCCGCCTGCTGCAGCCTACACTGTGCCCGCTGCTAAAGAAAATGAATATTCACTGCTCCACACGCCCATGGGCGTGGAAAACAATGATTAATTTTCCTCAAAAACGCGCACACTGTAGCCACAGTGCGGCTCCTGCTGCCGCTGTTCGGTTTATGTTCCCGCTATTAAAGACCATGAATATTCACTACAATCCACTCCCATGGGTTGTAGTGAATATTCATGGTCTTTAATAGTGGGCACAAAGACCACCGTCCGCAGCAGGAGAAGTGCTGCAGGTTCTGTGTGAGTTAATGGTCACTGCTCCACACACACACAGTTCTGGCGCAGGGAGCAGTAACTATTCCAGAACAGCATCTCACACTGTGTGAAGGCGCATGGCAGGGACGCCATGCGCGCCTTTCATAGTGAGTGTCGACAGCAGAGTGGGACGTAGCGCTGGAGGAGAGAGGAGGTGATTATAATTGTTTATTTTTGTGTGTGCAGCATGATGGGGATCAGGGGATGGCCTTGTATACTAGGATGAGGGGTGCCATGCATACCAGGATGAGGGGTGCCATGCATACCAGGATGAGGGGTGCCATGCATACCAAGAAGAGGGATGAGGGGTACCATGCATACCAAGATGAGGGGTGCCATGCATACCAGGATGAGGGGTGCCATGCATACCAGGATGAGGGGTGTTATGCATACCAGGAAGAGGGATGAGGGGTGCCATGCATACCAAGATGAGGGGAACCATGCATACCAGGATGAGGGGAGCCATGCCTACCAAGATGAGGGGTGCCTAGCATATCAGGATGGGGATCAAGGGGTGCCATGCATACCAGGATAGGAGATTGGGGTGCCATGTATACAAAGATGGGGGATTTGGGTGCCATGCAGACCAGGATGGGGATGAGGGGTGCCATGCATATCAGGATGGTGATGAGGGCCACGTATAAGAGGAAGGAGGGGGCCATACAGACCAGGATGGGGAATATTAACAGAATTGGGGGACATTACCCCTATAACATTGTCAGCAGCAGACCCCCTCCCCCTTAACAGGGCATCATGACCACATTTTTTGCCTACATTTTTTTTCTATTTTCTTCCTCTAAAACCTAGGTGCATCTTATAGTCCGAAAAATACGGTATTTCTTTGTTTTAGACAACATTGTTGCGCTGATTTAATATTGATGAATCCCTACTTGATGTAATTTCAATGATGATACTCGACACAGTCCAAGTTATTTTCATTTCAGTAAAAAATTTTCATAATATGATTCATCAATATAGCTTTGATTAATTATATTTAATGCAATAATGTCTACGTAGCCGTGAATAATATAATAATTCAAAAAATACATAAAATAAAAAATAAATTATGTTATACGGGATTCATGCATGAAGAATTATATCGGGTAGGCGTTTTTTTGTTTTTCATCTGATGTCACTTCTGAGGTGTAATCCTTTATAAACTAGTGATTGTATGATGACTGCATTGCTGAAAAAAGCCTGGGACGGGCTGAAATGTCCACTGGAATTGGCAATGAAATAAAAGATGTGACAAAGTCACTGGTAAAGTGCTGGAGGGGAGATATGTTTTCCTGAGGCCATTAGCTTTAGTGAAATAAAGCCGTTAAGTTTCCTTCAGCATATTATTTGCTGAGAAGGGTTAAGTCGCCACTTGTAAAATGTATGTCTTTATAAGAACAACCATAGAGCGGGGGGAGGTTGTTCTCCATATCTCCACCTGAAGGTGCGGTCTGGGGTCTAAATACAAGGTCTGCTGAGGCATTACTTGTTCAGTAAGTCTGGGGAGGCAAACTCCAGACATGTCTGTGTTGAGCTGACCTGAACCTTGTGGAGTTGCTAGACTCTGAGCAGGTGGACCCCTGCTAACACAAGGACTGTGTTTTGCGTGACCACATTTCTTAAGCCGTTCCTAGTAATTAGAGACAAGAAAAAGGGTCTTAATTACCATGGTGAAATTTCTCAAAGATCAGTCAGCATTCTGGAGTTTAATAAGGGTACCAGATTCAGAGGCTGGATCAAATGACACCATTATTCGTGGTCGGTCGTACTGTCACTTCTGCAACTCATGAGACTGCCATTGCTGCGTGAACTCTGATCTTGGCACTGACGTTCCTCCATATCACGTGGGGAAGGAGAGCCAGAGCAAACCCACTCTTTTGGCAGTCAGGCGTGATTTTAAAAGAGGGATCAGCCACAGCACCTCCCCCACCCCCTTGTGCATGCCTTCTCCAGACCCCCTGGAAGTGAAATCCAAAACTTCAGGTCAGAAGTCTCCGGCATGCTCTTCATCAGGGCACCAATCCCAGGGCGTCCTGCACATGCGCAAGCCTGGGACATTGTTGGGGCCAGCAGGCATCCAAAAGGACTTCGGTGCTCGCATCTACATGAGCCCTCAAGTGACCAGCGGTGGCGCTTCCAGGACCCGACACCGGCACTATATACAAGGAGCCTTTCTTCCAGGCAAGGCCTGGGTAAGTTTCTCCTTTAACTTTCCTCTCCTGATTCTTCAGCTTCAGGTTCCCTCATGGACAGGAAACCAAAATGATGCGGGGTAGAGGTGCAGCCCTCTTACTCCGTATGCTTCCTGTCCTTATTGGGTGAATTCCCTCTCTCGTGTGGCGCTGGTCATGGGGGAAAGGACAATTTTAGAAATTGTTCTGGTATTCAGTGAGATATTAATGACAATCTTATTTATCAAAGGAAGTGTACTCATTATTCTGAGTAATTTTATTAAAAATTTTAAAACACACAGTGTACATGATTACAGTTTCTTTCCTGTATGACTTCCCTCATGTCTAACAAGATACGATTTATTTACAAAAGATTTCCCACATAGTGAACAAGAATACGGCTTCTCCCCAGTGTGAATTCTCTGATGTATAATAAATCTTGATTTAGCTGGAAAGCATTTCCCACATTCTGAACATGAATACGGCTTCTCTCCTGTGTGAAATGTTTGATGTCTAATAAGACTCCCTTTATATCCAAAGCATTTCCCACATTCTGAACATGAATATGGCTTCTCTCCTGTGTGAGTTTTCTGATGTCTAATAAGAGTCCTTTTATCATTAAAGCATTTCCCACATACTGAACATGAAAATGTTTTTTCTCCTGTGTGAATTCTCTGATGTATAATGAATCTTGATTTATCTGTAAAGTATTTCCCACATTCTGAACATGAATACGGCTTCTTCCCAGTGTGACTTCTCTTGTGCAACACAAGACTTAATTTACCTGTGAAGGCCTTCCCACATTCCGAACATGAATATGGCTTCTCTCCTGTGTGACTTCTCTGATGTATAACAAGTTTTGTTTTATATGTAAAGCATTTCCCACATTCTGAACAGGAGTACGGCTTTTCTCCTTTGTGTTTTCTTTGTGTCTGAGCTGAGCTTTTAGTAAATTGCTTGTCACACTGAAGTCTTGTATCCACTGTGTCACCTGGAATAGTGGTAACAATGTGAGATTGCTCAGGAGATGATTCCTCATGATCAGGAGGATTATAAGAAGGTGAAGTGCTGTGAAGTCCAGGAGGTGCAGGAAGGGTGATGAGGTTTTCTCCATTAGAGTGCTTCCTGATATCTTCTTTTTTACAATTTAGTGATAAACCTTTATTCTCACAGGGATTTCCTATAAGAATGAAAGATAGATTTGTGTTGTTAAAAAAATCACATCCAAAGAGATTTACACATTTATTTTCTGGATCTCACAATGAAGACCCTCGTCAGTCAAAGTACCGGTAATAAGGAGGACAACTACATGCCATAACATTAACACAATGACGGGTAAAGTGAATAACACTTATAATCTGGTGACATTGGCACAAGTCAGGGGTGGCAGAGATTAGACGGCAAATAGACAGTTCTTAAAGGGAACCTGTCATCAGGATTTACCCCCTTAATGTACCACCAGTGCCATTTCACTCTCTCAAGCTTCCTATCTCGCCCTTAGTGTAGAAAAGTGTCCACACAATTAAAAATTGATTTTAATCTTTCATTACTGCATGCAAATGAGATTGACTAATCACAAAGGTGGGCCTCCTAAAGGTGGCCGCCGTAATCATGTCCACAGTATGCCTAAGGACTAGTGTTGAGCGAGTATGTTCTATTAACCCTTTCGGCGAGTATGCTCGGGCCGAGCTCCCAGTATTTATAGCTGCTCGGTGATATGGTTGAATCACTCCCGTGTGCATGATTTGCGACTGTTTGACAGCTTTATTACATGTGAGGAATGTCTATTTCTTACACATTCCTCACATGTAATAAAAGTGTCAAACAGCTGCAAATCATGCACACGGGAGCGATCTAACCTTATCACCGAGCAGCTGTAAATACTCGGAGCTCGGTCCGACCATACTCGGACAGAACATACTCGCTCAACCCCAGTAAGGACATGATACGAATCCTTAGAAGAATGAAATAGCACCGAAGTCATATTACAGGGTTAAATCCTAATTACCGGACCCAGGGGAGTCCTTCTCCCAATGTCTGAGAAGAAAAATCTACAGAGGTAGAAAGTGGAACGATTCCAGTATGTGAGCAACCTGTAGTGGAAATGGGCCTCCGTGTCCCCTCTGGAGCCTCGTTATTCCATTAACCACCCTACACCACGGAGCCTCTTATCCTCTGGAGCCTCCCTACACCACGGATCCTCCTTATCCCCTGGAGCCTCCCTACACCACGGATCCTCATCATCCCCTGGAGCCTCCCTACACCACGGATCCTCCTTATCCCCTGGAGCCTCCCTACACCACGGATCCTCCTTATCCCCTGGAGCCTCCCTACACCACGGAGCCTTCTTATCCCCTGGAGCCTCCCTACACCACGGATCCTCCTTATCCCCTGGAGCCTCCCTACACCACGGATCCTCATCATCCCCTGGAGCCTCCCTATACCACGGATCCTCATCATCCCCTGGAGCCTCCCTATACCACGGAGCCTCCTTACCCCCTGGAGCCTCCCTACACCACGGATCCTCCTTATCCCCTGGAGCCTCCCTACACCACGGATCCTCCTTATCCCCTGGAGCCTCCCTACACCACGGATCCTGCTTATCCCCTGGAGCCTCCCTACACCATGGATCCTCCTTACCCCCTGGAGCCTCCATACACCACGGATCACCCTCATCCCCTGGAGCCTCCCTACACCACAGAGCCTGCTTATCCCCTGGAGCCTCCCTACACCACAGAGCCTACTTATCCCCTGGAGCCTCCCTACACCACGGATCCTCCTTATCCCCTGGAGCCTCCCTACACCACGGATCCTCCTTACCCCCTGGAGCCTCCCTACACCATGGATCCTCATCATCCCCTGGAGCCTCCCTACACCACGGATCCTCCTTATCCCCTGGAGCCTCCCTACACCATGGATCCCCCTTATCCCCTGGAGCCTCCCTACACCACGGATCCTCATCATCCCCTGGAGCCTCCCTACACCACGGATCCTCCTTATCCCCTGGAGCCTCCCTACACCATGGATCCTCCTTACCCGCTGGAGCCTCCCTACACCACGGATCCTTCTTATCCCCTGGAGCCTCCCTACACCACGGATCCTCCTTATCCCCTGGAGCCTCCCTACACCACAGAGCCTCCTTATCCCCTGGAGCCTCCCTACACCACAGAGCCTCCTTATCCCCTGGAGCCTCCCTACACCACGGATCCTCCTTATCCCCTGGAGCCTCCCTACACCACGGATCCTCCTTATCCCCTGGAGCCTCCCTACACCACGGATCCTCCTTATCCCCTGGAGCCTCCCTACACCATGGATCCTCCTTACCCCCTGGAGCCTCCATACACCACGGATCCTCCTCATCCCCTGGAGCCTCCCTACACCACAGAGCCTGCTTATCCCCTGGAGCCTCCCTACACCACAGAGCCTACTTATCCCCTGGAGCCTCCCTACACCACGGATCCTCCTTATCCCCTGGAGCCTCCCTACACCACGGATCCTCCTTACCCCCTGGAGCCTCCCTACACCATGGATCCTCATCATCCCCTGGAGCCTCCCTACACCACGGATCCTCCTTATCCCCTGGAGCCTCCCTACACCATGGATCCTCCTTATCCCCTGGAGCCTCCCTACACCACGGATCCTCATCATCCCCTGGAGCCTCCCTACACCACGGATCCTCCTTATCCCCTGGAGCCTCCCTACACCACGGATCCTCATCATCCCCTGGAGCCTCCCTACACCACGGATCCTCATCATCCCCTGGAGCCTCCCTACACCACGGATCCTCCTTATCCCCTGGAGCCTCCCTACACCATGGATCCTCCTTACCCGCTGGAGCCTCCCTACACCACGGATCCTTCTTATCCCCTGGAGCCTCCCTACACCACGGATCCTCCTTATCCCCTGGAGCCTCCCTACACCACAGAGCCTCCTTATCCCCTGGAGCCTCCCTACACCACAGAGCCTCCTTATCCCCTGGAGCCTCCCTACACCACGGATCCTCCTTATCCCCTGGAGCCTCCCTACACCACGGATCCTCCTTATCCCCTGGAGCCTCCCTACACCACGGATCCTCCTTATCCCCTGGAGCCTCCCTACACCATGGATCCTCCTTACCCCCTGGAGCCTCCATACACCACGGATCCTCCTCATCCCCTGGAGCCTCCCTACACCACAGAGCCTGCTTATCCCCTGGAGCCTCCCTACACCACAGAGCCTACTTATCCCCTGGAGCCTCCCTACACCACGGATCCTCCTTATCCCCTGGAGCCTCCCTACACCACGGATCCTCCTTACCCCCTGGAGCCTCCCTACACCATGGATCCTCATCATCCCCTGGAGCCTCCCTACACAACGGATCCTCCTTATCCCCTGGAGCCTCCCTACACCATGGATCCTCCTTATCCCCTGGAGCCTCCCTACACCACGGATCCTCATCATCCCCTGGAGCCTCCCTACACCACGGATCCTCCTTATCCCCTGGAGCCTCCCTACACCATGGATCCTCCTTACCCGCTGGAGCCTCCCTACACCACGGATCCTTCTTATCCCCTGGAGCCTCCCTACACCACGGATCCTCCTTATCCCCTGGAGCCTCCCTACACCACAGAGCCTCCTTATCCCCTGGAGCCTCCCTACACCACAGAGCCTCCTTATCCCCTGGAGCCTCCCCTACACCACAGAGCCTCCTTATCCCCTGGAGCCTCCCTACACCACGGATCCTCCTTATCCCCTGGAGCCTCCCTACACCATGGATCCTCCTTATCCCCTGGAGCCTCCCTACACCACGGATCCTCCTTACCCCCTGGAGCCTCCCTACATTACTTGGTCTATATGCAGCTGAACCTACTGCACATGTGATACATCCGCCCCTGCCCAAAACACTAAATATATGTCCTTAAAAATTATGTTTAAAGGGAAACTGTCCGTTCCCTGTGCCCCCAGAACCCGCAGCAGCTGTGTCTGCAGATATAAACTCTCCGCCTAACATCTCTATTACATTAAACACACAAACAGATCTTTAGAAAAAGTATTGTATTTCTAAAGTTTATGATATGTAAATGAGGCCTTTGACTTGTCGATGAGGCGTTCGTGACCCCAGAGTAGTCGCCCCACTTAGCATGTCATCACGGCTTTGGGGGCTTGAGAACATGACAAACCTACCGCATGCGCGCGGCTTCTCCTCCTCACTGCATTGAGCCTCTGACGCCGGGTGTACGCGTCCCATTACTGAGATAGGAGAGGACGGTCACTACTGGTCAGAGTCCATGTAGATGGGAGGAGCTCGGCCTCTAGCCCCGCCCTCCTCTCCCCTCCCCCTACACAGAATCTTATCAGGAGCGGCCGTCACCTCCGATCTCAGTGATGGAACAATGTTTCCTAACTGAATAGAGATTTTACCCCGGAACCGAGAATCCTGAGACGGAAGAAGAAATACGCAGATTTCTGTGGAGACTCCGGGGAGAAAGTTTCCTATTTCCATCTCGTCTATTCTTACAATTCATGAAGTTTATTCCTCTTATTCTTGTGTAATAAAGACTGATCAGGACGTTGTGTATATTATATGGGAACAATGAGGAATACTGTCACCATGTAACAATACATCGCTTATGGTTTATGGCCGCCAGGATTTGGTAACACAAAAATGTCTGAAAAGAAACAAAGTATTTATTGTAGAAAAGTCCTAAAAGAAAATGAAATAAATATATTGTTATTGGCTTGGATCAGTTGTATTACCGCAGTTACAGCGACCCTCCACCCCGGGACTGAACACTACACATTTCCCTGTACAGTCCCCTATGGGGTCCTCTGCCCTCCGCTGCCCCCTCAGCTCAGATCGGTGGTCCCTTCCCCCGGCTTCCAGGACGGCCAGTGCAGTGGTATGGGGAGTGCAGTAATACGTCTACACCACCCTCCCCTGCCTTTCCTGTGCTGTGACCTATGGGGCAGCGCCACATCCTATTAATCTCCCAGCAGTCTGCGGGGCGTCACCAGTTACAGATGTATTCTGCACCTGGTTTCATTGCTCCTGTTGGTCTTTGGTAACCTTGTCTGGCTTCCATAATACCCCGGGATGACTTAGGCCTCCATCTACAGGACCATTGTTACTCGGCTTTCTGATTCTGACCTCGTCCCGCTTCTTGATTGTTTAGCACCTGCCATCTTTGGGTCAGATCTGACATGTCGACCTTCTTCTGCCAGCTCGCTCTACCAGCCAGCACTACTATGTGGAGCAGCCCCGGTGTCTGTGCTGTAAGTCCAGATCACTGTACAGTGGTGAAAAGATGGAAGCCGGGAAACCTCTGGGACCGGCTGTATGGAGACTGTGTGTAAGCGCCTTATTATTAGGAACTGCCAGGTTTCCTCCATCGGTTCACCGTTACAGGAGGCAAATGGAGGACACAAGGAAGGGAGTCTATATATGATAACCGTATAGTCACTTCTCAGTCTCAGGGTGGACGGTCATTTTATCACTCAACTTGTGCAGCTCATGAGAGAAAAATTCTAAAAAATAACAGCAGAATAAAGATGATAAAGTAACAAGATGAGAAATACAACTCATCCCCCACAAAAAAGCTCCTCATACAGCGAGGTCAGTAATGAGAAATAAACCATCAAGAATGGAGAAAACAATCCAACAGAGGCCGGGCAGACATCTGTCTGAGATGGTGAGTCCTACATTGAGCAGGGGGCTGGATACGGGGACCCTGGAGGTGGTCCCCTCCAACCAGAACATTCTACGATTGTAAGTTGTTTGGTCATTTTATCTGTAAATCATTTCCCCCATTATCGGCCTTACAGACACATTTTTTCTTTATTGATTTTTAATTTTTTTTTTTTTTTACTTTCTCGTCCTCTCATTTCCGGAGTCATAATGTTATTGGTCACTAAGTTGCGCAGTTCTTCTGCTATTCACCCTATAAATGTAAGGAAATACTGACAGCTGGGCGTTACCATTGTTCCCCTACATTGTCCAATCAGCGCTGAGTGTCAGAAGTGTGGGGACACATGTATGGAGAACGGTGACACCCGGTTATCATGTCATTCATAAATGTCGGAGGAACGGCCGGGAATCTGAGCAGCAGTTTCTTTCTTTGGTAACAATTCTTGTCGGAAAAAGAATTTCATCCAATTTATTGGTAAAAAAAAAAACTTAAAACTTTCGGAACCTGGATGAGGACGTCTTCTTACCTTCTTTTGGTAATTTATGTATTTCACTGTTGGAAAGAGAATTATTTATTCACGTTAGAGGCTCAGATGGGGGGACGATTCCTAGACGACATCTTGTTTGTCTGTAGAGACCGAGAGTGAAGATTCTTCTAAAGGGACGTTCCCAAAATCACAATGTGCTCTTATAATAAAGTACACCCTGGTTATTGTGAATATAACCCCTATATAACATGTGGCCTGTCCAGCACATATCACCCCCTGAGTGTGCCCCCCAGGATCTATATACCCAGCAGTTGAAATTGTAACCAATACATACCGAGGAGTCACATGTTATATACTGGGGGGTGGGACAGGGCTGGATGTTATACACCGGGGGGACAACAGGGCCTGAAGGAGAAGCCAGACTGCAGTGATTAATGCAGGTGGCCCAATACTATTCTCCATATAGTGAATCTCTCCATATTACAAGATTCACCATAAATGAGACGCTGACAGGGGATATAATCCGTACATGGTGAAGGGCGCCCCCTCTCGGCAGTATTTAGTCTCCATGTTTATACGTTGATTGAACCAGGTCTCAAAAACCAACATGATTGTCAGATAATGACAACTCTAGATGTGGCCATCGCAGCTGTTTGTAGATACGAGCTCCTAATCCCTTTTATGCTGAAGCAATTCTCCACCCGGCACAGAGGACTAAACATCTGTCATGTACTGTCACCTACCTGGTGGCCTCCGCTTGTCTCCGACTGAGACCGGTGTTCGGGTCCTCCTACATCCAAGATGGCCTCCATAGTGGCAGAGGGACGACAGCAGTATGTCTGACCCACACCTCCACAGCATGGCACTTACTGACTAACCGTAGGGCTCTTCATGCCACCGGGCGGCCGGCCTGGATGAGGAGGGACCAGAACGCTGGCCTCAGTGTAGGAGGCAGTGGGAGGCAAACAGAGGCAACAGGTAGGACGACTCTACATGTGACATGTGTCGTCACTCGTCAGCACCAGGCAGAGGCTGCTACATCACCGAGATCCATAGGACGGGGAGATTCATAACCTGGAGCACAAGCTCAGTCATTTATATGGCAGCACGGACTTGTGTAAGGAAAATATGGACTTAAAGGATGGAAGGAATATTATAGAACGTGAAGAAAAACTAATATGTGCTTCATAAATCATTAAGAAGAGGTGTGAAGGCGGCCCCGGTATTCATCGGTGCACAGCCGAACTCTACAGGAGCAGCCGCGCCATCACCGGACGCTTCTGCTGTGATGTGGACAGCGGATAAAGCTTCACTGCACCGGAGACTCCACACGATATCACACACCGGTCATCATCATCATCACACGCCGGTCATTATTACACACCTGTGAAAACATGTACCAGAATCTTCTCCTTCCTGTCACTCACACACGGCTGATCCCTCCTCGTCATCGCTTCTTCTTCTGTCTCGTCCTTCACTTTATTCTTAGTCGGATCTTCCTCCTGATATATCAGATGTAACAATCAGCGCAATACAAGAAACCACCAAAATCTGTGACATCTATGACCTCGATCAGAAATGTCCCCCCATATACAGATCCGGTACAGGGCTCAGCACCGTCTACCTGATGACTCTCCGGGATGTTGTGATTCTCCTCTGGACAGTCCTGGGGATACAGAGGACAGGGACATCTCTCTGGTGGATTTCTGCTCCTGAATCCATATGTAGGAAACACACAGTGATGGAATAGATTGTGTCATGTGTGACAAAGTCACTGGTAAAGTGATAGAGGGAAGATACGTTTCACGGAGGCTATTAGCTTCTGTGAATTGAAACCATGAAATTTGCTCCAACATGTTATTTGCTTAAAGAGGTTAAACTTCCATGTTAAAAGGGAGTGTTTTTTGTGAATGATCATTGTGAAGGGTGGGAGGTCATTCACCATATCTCCATCTCAGAGTGTGGTCTTTGGTTTAAATACAAGTCCTACTGAGGCATTCAGTGTTCAGTGTCTGGAGAAGCTAGCTCCAGAGAGGATCTTGTGTTTGTTTTTCCTGAACCAAGTGGAGTTGCTGAACTCTCAGCAGGTGGATCCCTGCTATCACAAAGACTGTGCTTTTGTGTTACCATTTTGCTTTGTTTTCCTGTTTTGGCCAAAGGGCCGTGATTTCTTTTATGGACTCAGTGTTGGTTTATGCTGCATTTTAATAAACCAACCAGAAGTTTTTAAAGAAACAGTGTACCTGTGTCTACCTCCGTGTGAGCGATCTACCACGTTATGATGAAATCATGGGAGTAGTAGTAGGTGACCACAGAACAGACATGACAGTCACCCTTCCTCACCCTGCTGATCGGCCCATATTGCTGTCGCCTCTTGTGCTCCATGTATAACTGCAACCTTAATATCAATCAGATCTTCACCCTAAAAAGAACAATGTAACATGAGCTCAAATCCCATCACGTCATGGTCAGATGTTGTGGGGACTCTCCTAAATCCCATGCACAAAAAAGCCACCCTACAATCTGCCAGTACACATGTGGAAATATATGAAGACTCCTGGGACTTTATACTCTGGAGTGATGAGACCAAGATAAAGGTTTTTTTTGGAACTGATGGCTTCAAATCTGTATAACATTGAAGAGGTGAGGAATACAATGAGAATGCATGGTGTCTACAGTGAGACCTGGTGGTGGCTGTGTCCTTATGTGCGGCTGCATGAGGAGCTACATTTCATTGATGGTATCTTGAATTCACAGATGTTCTGCTCTGTAGTGACAGAAAAGATGCTGCCATCACTCTGTTCCCTTGGTAGGCCACTGTTACATTTCTGAAGAACAGGGTGACAGTGATTCAGTGGCCAAGTGTCTCCTGATCTGAACCCAACCAAACACCTATGGGGGATTCTGAAGAGACAAGTTGTCATCGCTCCATCCAGCATCCAGGCTCTAAGAGCTCGTTATCGAAAGAGAGGAAAAAGATAGATATAGTATTGTCACTAACTTTTTCATTCCAGGCCTAGAAAACTTGGTGCCGTCCTTTAAAATTATGGAGGCCATACAAAATAATAGATGTAGTAGCTTTTGATGTGGGGTGTACTCATTTTTGCATCAACTAATTTGAGTAAAACTGAAGATTTTGTAATGAGAGTTATATTAATAACCTTACTTTCATGTTTTGATTACAAAAAAATGTTCTATGAAACTTAGTGTTGGCTAAATTGTAGAAATTGATCTTGTGTTCAGTGAGCTATTAAACAAAATCTTACTCATCAAAGGGGGTGTACTCATTTATTCTGAACAATATTTATTAAACTTTATAAAACACAGTGAACATAATTACACTTTCTTTCCCGTATGACTTCTCTCATGTTTTACAAGGTGTGATTTTTGTATAAAAGATTTCCCACATTCTGAACATGAATATGGCTTCTCTCCTGTGTGACTTCTCTCATGCTGCACAAGATAAGGTTTTTTTGTAAAGCATTTCTCACAGAATGAACATGAATACGGCTTCTCTCCTGTGTGAATTCTTTGATGTGTAACAAGCTCTGGTTTATTTGCAAAGCATCTTCCACATGCTAAACATGAATAAAGTTTTTCTCCTGTGTGAATTCTTTGATGTATAACAAGCTCTGATTTATATATAAAACATTTCCCACATTCTGAACAAGAAAATAGCGTTTCTCCTGTATGAATTCTCTTATGAGCAGAAAGATTTGATTTACGCATAAAAGATTTCCCACATTCTGAACATGAATATGGCTCCTCTCCTGTGTGAATTTTCTGATGTGTAATAAGATTCCCTTTATTTGTAAAGCATTTCCCACATTCTGAACATGAATACGGCTTTTCTCCTGTGTGAATCCTCTGATGTTTAACAAGATCTGATTTATAACTAAAACACTTCCCACATTCTGAACATGAATATGGCTTCTTTCCAGTATGAATGTTCTGATGTCTACTAAGATGCCATTTAGCTGTGAAGGTCTTCCCACATAGTGAACACAAAAATGGTTTTTCTCCTGTGTGAATTCTCTGATGTGTTATAAGACTCCCTTTATTTGTGAAGGACTTCTCACATTCCGAACATGAAAATGTTTTTTCTCCTGTGTGATTTCTCTGATGTGTAAAAAGATTCCCTTTATTTGTGAAGGACTTCTCACATAGTGAACATGAAAATGTTTTTTCTCCTGTGTGATTTCTCTGATGTGTAATAAGATTCCATTTATTTGTAAAGCATTTCCCACATTCTGAACATGAATATGGCTTCTCTCCTGTGTGAAGTCGCTGATGTGGAATAAGACTCCTTTTATCTGTAAAGGATTTCCCACATTCTGTACATGAATATGGCTTCTCTCCTGTGTGAATTTTCTGATGTGTAATAAGACTCCCTTTAAATGTAAAGCATTTCCCACATTCTGAACAGGAAAATGGCTTCTCTCCTGTGTGAATTTTCTGATGTGTAATAAGACTCCCTTTAAATGTAAAGCATTTCCCACATTCTGAACATGAAAATGGCTTTTCTCCTGTGTGAATTCTCTGATGTGTAACAAGCTGTGATTTATCTGGAAAGCACCTTCCACATTGTAAACATGAAAAAGGTTTTTCCCCTGTGTGAATTCTTTGATGTTTAACAAGGTCTGATTTACTTCTACAACATTTCCCACATTCTGAACATGAATATGGCTTCTCTCCTGTGTGAATTCTCTGATGTATAATAAGATCCCCTTTACCTGTGAAGGACTTTCCACATTCTGAACATGAATACGGCTTTTCTCCTGTGTGAATTCTCTGATGTTTAACAAGTTGTGATTTCTCTGTAAAGCACCTTCCACATTGTAAACATGAATACGGCTTTTCCCCTGTGTGAATTCTTTGATGTTTAACAAGGTCTGATTTATTTTTACAACATTTCCCACATTCCGAACATGAAAATGGCTTCTCTCCTGTATGAATTCTCTGATGTGTAATAAGATTCCCTTTATGTTTGAAGGACTTCCCACATTCCGAACATGAAAAAGGTTTTTCTCCTGTGTGAATTCTTTGATGTTTAACAAGCTCTGATTTACTTCCAAAACATTTCCCACATTCCGAACATGAAAATGGCTTCTCTCCTGTGTGAATTCTCTCATGTATAACAAATTGTGATTTATATGTAAAGAATTTCCCACATTCTGAACAGGAGTATGGCTTTTTTCCTTTGTGTTTTCTGTGTGTTAAAAAATCTGAGCTTTTTGTAAATTGCTTGTCACACTGAAATCTTGAATCCACTTTGCCCCCTTGACTTTTGGTAACAATGTGAGATTGCTCAGGAGATGATTCCTCATGATTAGGAGGATTATAAGAAAGTGAAGTGCTGTGAAGTCCAGGAGGTGCAGGAAGGGTGATGAGGTTTCCTCCATTAGAGTGCTTCCTGATATCTTCTTTTTTACAATTTAGTGATGAACCGTTATTCTCACAAGGATTTCCTATAAGGATGAAAGATAAATTAGATGAGAGTTTTTTCTTCAACACAAAAGAGATTTCTGAATGTATTTTCTGGATCTCACAATGAAGACCCTCGTCAGCGAAAGTACCGGTAATAAGGAGGACAACTACATGCCATAACATTAACACAATGACGGGTAAAGTGAATGACACTTATAAACTGGTGACATTGGCACAAGTCAGGGGTGGCAGAGATTAGACAGCAAATAGTTCTTTAAGTGGTAATTACTGATGACAGGTTCCCTTAATGGACCTCCAGTGCCATTTCACTCTCTCAAGCTTCGTATCTTGGCCTTAGTATAGAAAAGTGTCCAAGCAGTTAAAGAAGTTGTCCACTACTATTAAAAATGCCCCCAATGTAATTAACCCGTTGAGAGAAGATTTTTTCTAATTACCTAGCTTTGTCTTTATTGGCTGTGAGCGGCGCTATCGCTGGCCACTCACCGGCATCACGCGACCCCCGGCCTCAGCCGGCTCTTGCTTCCCCTGATGTCACGTCAAGTGAGGCGTGACTCGGTGATGCGATCCCCGCGGTGGACACCGGGCTGTGGGTGGGGTTTCCTCGCGCGTCACACCCAGCATCCACCGCGCACTTTCCCAATGAATACAAGGTAATTGTGATTCACTAAATGTTATACAATTGAACAGTGAAGAAAAAAAAAATTACATTTTTCCACTATAATATTTTAGCCCCAGATTTTACATTTTCACAAGGGAAAATGAGTAAAAATGACCACATAATTTGTTATACAATTTCTGCTGAACGGGGCAATACCCCATATGTGGTTGTACTGTACCGCTTAGCCATACGGTGAGACTCGGGAGGGAAGGAGCGCTATTTGACTCTTGGAGAACAAACTTTAGTAGAACAGCTTGCAGACTCCATATACAAAGCCCCTAAGTGGCAGAAGAGCAGAATCCCCCCTCAATGGACACCAGTTTGGAAATTACACCCCTATGGAAATGTATCTACAGGTGTAGTGATGAATTTGACTCCATGGGTGCTTTCCAGAAACGAGCAGTAATGGATGTTGTGAAGTGAAAATGCAAATATTCCATTATAGTGGTCAGTACATTGTAGTGTCCGGTACATTGTAGTGCCCTTACGTTGTAGCGCCCAGTACATGATTCCCAGCTAGTGCTTTCTGGAGAAATAAATTGGCTCTCCCCGCTACAGTAATGCCAAACATGTGGATGCTAACTGCACACGGTGGGGCCCAGGAGGAGGGGGCATTTGGATTTGGGAGCGCAGATGTCACTGGATTTCTTTAAGTGGGAGCCACATCACTTTTCCAGAGCCTTTGTGCTACCAGTAATATGGACACCCCCTATATTACTGTTTACAGATGATGAACCTGAGTGGGGACTTGTTTTTTGTGGGTTGAGTAGAAGCTCTTGGTGGCATTTTGGGGTACAGAACATTTTGGATCATATTTATCCTGTGCTGTACGCTGAACACTTACAGTGGGTACGGGAAGTATTCAGACCCCTTTAAATTTTTCACTCTTTGTTTCATTGCAGCCATTTGGTAAATTCTAAAAAGTTAATTTATTTTTCTCATTAAAGTACACTCTACACCCCATCTTGACTGACAAAAAGCAGAAATGCAGACAATTTTGCAAATTTATTAAAAAAGAAAAACTGAAATATCACATGGTCATAAGTATTCAGACCCTTTGCTCAGACACTCATATTTAAGTCACGTGCTGTCCATTTCCTTGTGATCCTCCTTGAGATGGTTCTACTCCTTCATTGGAGTCCAGCTGTGTTTAATGAAACTCATAGGACTTGATTTGGAAAGGCACACACCTGTCTATATAAGACCTCACAGCTCATAGTGCATGTCAGACCAAATGAGAATCATCAGCTCAAAGGAACTGCCCAAGGAGCTCAGAGACAGAATTGTGGCAAGGCACAGATCTGGCCAAGGTCACAAAAGAATTTCTGCATTACTCAAGGTTCCTAAGAGCACAGTAGCCTTCATAATCCTTAAAATGGAAGAAGTTTGGGACCACCAGAAGTCTTCCTAGACCTGGCAGTCCAGCCAAACTGAGCAATCGTGGGAGAAGAGCCTTGGTAGGAGAGGTAAAGAAAAACCCGAAGATCACTGTGGCTGAGCTCCAGCGATTCAGTAGGCAGATGGGAGAAAGCTCACAAAAGTCAACGATCACTGCAGCCCTCCACCAGTCGGGCCTTTATGGCAGAGTGGCCAGATGGAAGCCTCTCCTCAGTGCAAGACATACGAAAGCCAGCATAGAGTTTGCTCAAAAACACATGAAGGACTCACAGACTATGAGAAATAAGATTCTCTGGTCTGATGAGAAGAAGATAGAACTTTTTGGTGATAATTCTAAGCGGTATGTGTGGAGAAAACCAGGCACTGCTCCTGACATGCCCAATACAATCCCTACAGTGAAACATGGTGGTGGCAGCATCATGCTATGGGGGTATTTTTCAGCTGCAGGGACAGGATGACTGGTTGCAATTGAAGGAAATATGAATGCAGCCAAGTACAGAGATATCCTGGATGAAAACCTCTTCTAAAGTGCTCTGGACCTCAGACTTGGCTGAAGGTTCACCTTCCAACAAGACAGTGACCCTAAGCACACAGCTAAAATAACAAAGGAGTGGCTTCAGAACAACTCTGTGGCCATTCTTGACTGGCCCAGCCAGAGCCCTGACCTAAACCCAATTGAGCATCTCTGGAGAGACCTGAAAATGGCTGTCCACCAACGTTCACCATCCAACCTGACGGAACTGGAGAGGATCTGCAAGGAAGAATGGCAGAGGATCCCCAAATCCAGGTGTGAAAAACTTGTTACATCATTCCCAAGAAGACTCATGGCTGTACTAGCTCAAAAGGGGCTTCTACTCAACACTGAGCAAAGGGTCTGAATACTTATGACCATGTGATATTTCAGTTTTTCTTTTTTAATAAATTTGCAAAAATGTCTACATTTCTGTTTTTTTCAGTCAAGATGGGGTGCAGAGTGTACTATAATGAGAAAAAAAATGAACTTTTTAGAACTTACCGAATAGCTGCAATGAAACAAAGAGTGAAAAATGTAAAGGGGTCTGAATACTTTCCGCACCCACTGTACATCGGGGTTTCCATCTAAATCTACAAAATACATGATTCAGATGACACCCCCGAGGGATCCATTCAGAATAATGAGGCAGCAGAGTTACACCGGACTCCGTCTAGCCTCTGGTCGACTGCGCTTTTATGCACGCTGAAAAAGATGGACATCACTGGATCATAGGCCAGACGGCGTCCACAGCGCCTCATTATACGGAATCTCCACCCGGGGTTCTGTCCGAATCGCAAGCTCAGTCATTTATATGGCAGCATGAGACTTGTGTAAGAATAATATGAAAGTAAAAGATGGAAGTAATATTAAAAAACACAATTAGGAAAATTAAAAATGTGCTTATTAAATCATTAAGACGAGGTGTGAATGCGGCCCAGTTATTCATCGGTGCGCAACCAGACTCTGTACAAGAGCAGCCGCGCCATCACCGGACGCTTCTGCTGTGATGTGGACGGCGGATAAAGCTTCACTGCACCGGAGACTTCATACAATATCACACACCGGTCATCATCACACGCCGCTAATCATAGTCACATGCCAATCATCATCGTCATACGCCAGTCATCATCATCACACGCCGCTAATCATAGTCACATGCCAATCATCATCGTCATACGCCAGTCATCATCATCACACGCCGCTAATCATAGTCACATGCCAATCATCATCGTCATACGCCAGTCATCATCATCACACGCCACTAATCATAGTCACATGCCAATCATCATCGTCATACGCCAGTCATCATCATCACACGCCGGTCATCGTCACATGCCAATCATCATCATCATACGCCAGTCATCATCATCACACGCCGCTAATCATAGTCATATGCCAATCATCATCGTCATACGCCAGTCATCATCACACGCCGCTAATCATAGTCACATGCCAATCATCATCATACGCCAGTCATCATCATCACAAGCCGCTAATCATAGTCACATGCCAATCATCATCGTCATACGCCAATCATCATCGTCACACGCCGCTAATCATAGTCACATGCCAATCATCATCATCATACGCCAATCATCATCGTCACACGCCGCTAATCATAGTCACATGCCAATCATCATCATACGCCAGTCATCATCATCACAAGCCGCTAATCATAGTCACATGCCAATCATCATCGTCATACGCCAATCATCATCGTCACACGCCGCTAATCATAGTCACATGCCAATCATCATCATCATACGCCAGTCATCATCGTCACACGCCGCTAATCATAGTCACATGCCAATCATCATCATCATACGCCAGTCATCATCATCATCACACGCCGGTCATCATCATACGCCAGTCATCATCATCACACGCCGCTAATCATAGTCACATGCCAATCATCATCATCATACGCCAGTCATCATCATCACACGCCGCTAATCATAGTCACATGGCAATCATCATCATCATACACCAGTCATCATCATCATCACACGCCGGTCATCATCATACGCCAGTCATCATCATCACACGCCGCTAATCATAGTCACATGCCAATCATCATCGTCATACGCCAGTCATCATCATCACACACCGCTAATCATAGTCACATGCCAATCATCATCGTCATACGCCAGTCATCATCATCACACGCCGCTAATCATAGAAAAAAGAGAGGGGTCGCTCACTGGTCTATTCGGGTGCTCTGAAGAAAAGAGTAATCTCAATTGCAAAAAGAACTTCGGCACTCCATACATGAATATATAAGAAATATTGTATCTAGACTAATGTCACTTTGAAAAATGAAGGTTTTTTGCGCATAATTTGGCCAATTTATGTGTGCCCATCAACCACGACAAGGTCACCTTCGTATGATGGGAAACTACGCTACGCTACCACTGGATATGATCATCGTCATACGCCAGTCATCATCATCACACGCCGCTAATCATAGTCACATGCCAATCATCATCGTCATACGCCAGTCATCATCATCACACGCCGCTAATCATAGTCACATGCCAATCATCGTCATACGCCAGTCATCATCATCACACGCCGCTAATCATAGTCACATGCCAATCATCATCATCACACGCCGGTCATCATCATCACACGCCGGTCATTATTACACACCTGTGGAAACATCTACCAGAATCTCCTCCTTCCCGTCACTCACACACGGCTGATCCCCCCTCGTCATCGCTTCTTCTTCTGTCTCGTCCTTCACTTTATTCTTAGTCGGATCTTCCTCCTGATATATCAGATGTAACAATCAGCACAATACAAGAAACCACCAAAATCTGTGACATCTATGACCTCGATCAGAAATGTCCCCCCATATACAGATCCGGTACAGGACTCAGCACCGTCTACCTGATGACTCTCCGGGATGTTGTGATTCTCCTCTGGACAGTCCTGGGGATACAGAGGACGGGGACATCTCTCTGGTGGATTTCTTTCCATGAGTCCATCTGTAGGAGACACACAGTGACAGAATACAGTGACATGTAAAAGTTTGGGCACCAGTGGTCAAAATTACTGTTATTGTGAACAGTTAAGCTGAAGATGAAATAATCTCTAAACGGCCTAAAGTTACAGATGACATTTCCTTTGTATTTTAGGCAAAACAATAAATAATAAATTATATATATTTTCATCTTTTACATTTAAAAAAAAATTCAATAAGGGAAAATGGGCAAATGCAAAAGTTTTGGCACCCGGCAAGGTTAGTAGCTAGTAGCGCCCCCTTTTGAAAGTATCACAGCGTGTAAATGCTTTTTGTAGCAGACAATAGTCTTTCAATTCTTGTTTGAGGGATTTTCATTCATTCTTCTTTGGAGAATTCTTCCAGTTCTGTGAGATTCTTGGGTCGTCTTGCATCGTCTGCTATTTTGAGGTCTAGCCACAGATTTTCAATGATGTTCAAATCAGGGGACTATGAGGGCCATTGTAAAACCTTCAGCTTGCACCTTTTGACGTGTGTTTAGTATCATCATTTGCCATCCTCTTTTCACCTCCAGCTTTTTTGCAGATGGTGTTATGTTTGCATTAAGAATTTGCTGAAATTTCATGGAATCCATTCTTCCCTCTACCCGTTCCCTGTGCCATTGGCTGCAACACAACCCCAAAGCATGATTGATCCACCACCATGCTTAATGGTTGGCGAGATGTTCTTTTTCTAAAATTCTGTGCCCTTTTAACTCCACACAACTTTGATCATTGCTCTATTTTAACCTCATCGGTCCACAAGACTTGCTTCCAAAATGCATCAGACCTTCTTTGATGTACTTTTGCATACTTCTGACGCTGAATTTCATGGTGAGGTCGCAGGAGAGGTTTTCTTCTGATGACTCTTCCATGAAGGCCATATTTGTGCAGGTGTCTCTGAAGAGTACAACAATGTACCACAACTCCAGAGTCTGCTAAATCTTTCTGAAGGTCTTTTGCAGTCAGGCGGGGGTTCTGATTTGCCTCTCTAGCAATCCTACTGAAAATTTGCTTGGTCTTCCAGACCTTATCTTGACCTCCACTGTTTCTATTAACTGACATTTCTTTATTACATTTTGAACTGAGGAAAGGGCAACTTGAAAACGCTTTGCTCATAGCCTTCTCCTGCTTTGTGGCCTCCACCATTTTCAGAGTGCTAGACAGCTGCATAGAAGAAGCCATGGCTGCTGTTTTTTTGGTAAATTGTTAGAGTAGGCAGGGTTTTTATAAAGCTGGCCTTTCCTAACGATGATAGTGAACGAGCCCTAACCCTAACAGGCTAAGTAAGGTCTGAATCATTGGTCAAAGTTATCTGAGCACACAAATGTCCAAGGGTAATACAAAGGAAATGTGTCATCTTTAACTTTAGGTCTTTTAGAGATCATTTCATCTTCAACTTGCTTAACTGGTCACAATAACAGTAATTTTGACAAGGGGTGCCCAAACTTTTACATGCCACTGTAGATTGTATCATGTGATTATGAGATGGGAGTAGTAGTAGATGGCCACAGAACCGACATGACAGTCTCCCCTCCTCACCCTGCCGATCGGCCCATATTGCGATCGCCTCTTGTGCTCCATGTATAACCTCAACCTTAATATCAATCAGATCTTCACCCTAAAAAGAACAATGTAAGATGAGCTCAGGTCCAATCACTTCATGGTCAGATGTTGTGGGGACTTCAGTGTCATCTACCTGATGATCCTCCGGGATGTTGTGATTCTCCTCTGGACAGTCCAGGGGATACAGAGGACGGGGAGATCTCTCTGGTGGATTTCTCCTCCTGGATCCATCTGTGGAGACACAGAGACTGAATACATGACCTGCCGTGTATCTGTCTATATATGAGACTCGTCTCTCAGAACCAGTAATTCTATATTTATGTATCAGGGACTAAATTACATTGTTGTGGTCCTCACCACCGGTACAGAGGTCCCAGCACATTGTGGCCTCAAGTATGAAGTGATAATCAGCAAGGCCAAAACCTAATGCTCTCTGCTCTGTACGCGGAGGATGAGGACCCTGAGGAGAGGGACAGAGAAGACCCTCGTCAGTCAGATGGAGGAGCCGTACTAAAAAACACAACTTCTCCAAGTTCCGTCTCCAGGGATGGAACCACAGAGGAGCTGGAGAAAGCATCACATTTCTATCCATCTGTTTCTTCTCTCCTAATTCACTGTATGGAGATTGGGGGAAGGACGGTGACCATTTACCAGTGATTGTATTTTGAGATCTCATGATGTCACCATGAGGACACGGCCTCCCTCCTGGACAGGATCCTCTGGGATCACTAAGAGGAGAGAACCTAATCTATTAAAAGACGGGTTAAAGTGTTTTTCTTCTTCTTTAAATAGAGATAAATCTCAACATCCGCCTCGGTATAAACTCATAAATAAGCAGCAAGTTCTGCGTTTGTCTCTGAAGGAGGAAAAAAGGGCACATGTACGGCTGACGGATGAAGTCACAGAACCCGGAAGGACGGTGTTGTGGGGAGCACCCGGTACACAGCGGTTAGTACCTATCAATGTGTAGAAAGGACAACTAGAGAGCCGGCACCGGGGTCATGGGCGCTTACTGATGCACACGGGGAGCCAAGGAGAGATTGTCTGGTCAGACTCCACAGAAAACCTCCATAATACATATTCTTCTGAACAAACATCCCTGTAAGGGAGACTTACAATTATTACCACCAGACCCGGATCTCAGATTGAAGTCCCCATTAATTTTGCTTTGTCTCCCAAAATTAGAACAAATGTTTTTGCATAAAATATATATATATTTACACACACACACATACATTATTTTGCCAAATAATAAAATATATACATACAGTACAGACCAAAAGTTTGGACACACCTTCTCATTTAAAGATTTTTCTGTATGTTCATGACTTTGAAAATTGTACATTCACACTGAAGGCATCAAAACTATGAATTAACACATGTGGAATTATATACTTAACAAAAAAGTGTGAAACAACCGAAAATATGTCTTATATTCTAGGTTCTTCAAAGTAGCCACCTTTTGCTTTGATGACTGCTTTGCACACTCTTGGCATTCTCTTGATGAGCTTCAAGAAGTAGTCACCGGAAATGGTCTTCCAACAATCTTGAAGGAGTTCCTAGAGATGCTTAGCACTTGTTGACCCTTTTGCCTTCACTCTGCGGTCCAGCTCACCCCAAACCATCTCCATTGGGTTCAGGTCTGGTGACTGTGGAGGCCAGGTCATCTGGCGTAGCTCCCCATCACTCTCCTTCTTGGTCAAATAGCCCTTACACAGTCTGGAGGTGTGTTTGGGGTCATTGTCCTGTTGAAAAATAAATGATGGTCCAACTAAACGCAAACCGGATGGAATAGCATGCCGCTGCAAGATGCTGTGGTAGCCATGCTGGTTCAGTATGCCTTCAATTTTGAATAAATTCCCAACAGTGTCACCAGCAAAGCACCCCCACATCATCACACCTCTTCCTCCATGCTTCACGGTGGGAACCAGGCATGTAGAGTCCATCCGTTCACCTTTTCTGCGTCGCACAAAGACATGGTGGCTGGAACCAAAGATCTCAAATTTGGACTCATCAAACCAGAGCACCGATTCCCACTGGTCTAATGTCCATTCCTTGTGTTCTTTAGCCCTAACAAGTCTCTTCTGCTTGTTGCCTGTCCTTAGCAGTGGTTTCCTAGCAGCTATTTTACCATGAAGGCCTGCTGCACAAAGTCTCCTCTTAACAGTTGTTGTAGAGATGTGTCTGCTGCTAGAACTCTGTGTGGCATTGACCTGGGCTCTAATCTGAGCTGCTGTAAACGTGCGATTTCTGAGGCTGTTGACTCGGATAAACTTATCCTCAGAAGCAGAGGTGACTCTTGGTCTTCCTTTCCTGGGGCGGTCCTCATGTGAGCTAATTTCTTTGTAGCGCTTGATGGTTTTGCAACTGCACTTGGGGACACTTTCAAAGTTTGCCCAATTTTTCGCACTGACTGACCTTCATTTCTTAAAGTAATGATGGCCAGCTAACAGTCTATTCATTAGGACTATCAGCTGTGTATCCACCAGACTTCTTCACAACACAACTGATGGTCCCAACCCCATTTATAAGGCAAGAAATCCCACTTATTAACCCTGACAGGGCACACCTGTGAAGTTTAAACCATTTCCGGTGACTACCTCTTGAAGCTCATCAAGAGAATGCCAAGAGTGTACAAACCAGTCATGAAAGCAAAAGGTGGCTACTTTGAAGAACCTAGAATATAAGACATATTTTCAGTTGTTTCACACTTTTTTGTTAAGTATATAATTCCACATGTGTTAATTCATAGTTTTGATGCCTTCAGTGTGAATGTACAATTTTCAAAGTCATGAAAATACAGAAAAATCTTTAAATGAGAAGGTGTGTCCAAACTTTTGGTCTGTACTGTATATATATATTTATTATTTGGCAGTTTCACGTCAGGATTTATTGCACACGGTAAACGCCAAAAGAAAAAAACACATCAGAAACACCTCCCCAAAACTGCAATGAAAAAACAACGATCAAAAAAGTCACCAACAAAAAGGTCAGCGGCCATTCAAGAAGAGAAGCCCTCACACAGCTCCGATAACGGAAGATAAAGTGATGGGTGTCAGGAACAGTTCTGAATATTTAACCCATAAAATATATTCTAAAAAATAAACCCGACAAGTTTGGAATTGCTGTAACTGTACTGACCTGGAAAATGGCAGCGACGTCGTTCTTACCGCCCAATAAATGCTGAGAAACAAAACCCAAAAAGCCAAAAGCCCGACCACGACTGATGACGACATTGAGCCGGCACCGATTCAGAGGGACGGACAAGAGACAGCGGATTAGTGGGAAAATCATCGGTAAATTAACCCCGACTCTGCTGAGTAACGATCAGACTCCGGTACCGAAAGAAATCATAGGAGAGAACGGACAGAAGTGCTGGGAAATCTGCAGACAAAATGTGACTGATGCTCTAAGGAAGGTGAAAGATTCTGAAAGAAGCCGCCGAGGACGAAGACTCAAGACTGATGAAGACGACAGCGGAGAAACCGCGACTCACAGATCAGAAGAGAAGAATCAGGGAATGAAAGCTGAGAGAAAATGTAGAGAAAACCAGAGCAAGTCTGGAGAAAAATCATCTATTATAGGACGAGGCCGAGAGACGTCATCACATCCACCGGAGCCAACAAGAGTCTCCTCTCACCTGGTGATGTCAGAGGCCGGAGCTCCTCCATCATCACCTCCTGGTACCGATCCTGGTGTCCTTCTAGATACTCCCACTCCTCCATGGAGAGATAGACAGCAACGTCCTGACACCTTATAGGAGCCTGATAACAACGACACCGTCATCACCCAGAATCCTCCAGTGCTGTCCTGTATAATGTCCCAGCAGTCACCTCTCCGCTCATCACCCAGAATCCTCCAGTGCTGTCCTGTATAATGTCCCAGCAGTCACCTCTCCGGTCATCACCCAGAATCCTCCAGTGCTGTCCTGTATAATGTCCCAGCAGTCACCTCTCTGCTCATCACCCAGAATCCTCCAGTGCCGTCCTGTATAATGTCCCAGCAGTCAACTCTCCACTCATCACCCAGAATCCTCCAGTGCTGTCATGTATAATGTCCCAGCAGTCACCTCTCCGGTCATCACCCAGAATCCTCCAGTGCCGTCCTGTATAATGTCCCAGCAGTCACCTCTCCGCTCATCACCCAGAATCCTCCAGTGCTGTCCTGTATAATGTCCCAGCAGTCACCTCTCCGGTCATCACCCAGAATCCTCCAGTGCTGTCCTGTATAATGTCACAGCAGTCACCTCTCCGCTCATCACCCAGAATCCTCCAGTGCCGTCCTGTATAATGTCCCAGCAGTCACCTCTCCGCTCATCACCCAGAATCCTCCAGTGCCGTCCTGTATAATGTCCCAGCAGTCACCTCTCCGCTCAACCCCCAGAATCCTCCAGTGCTGTCCTGTATAATGTCCTATCAGTCACGTCTCCGGTCATCACCCAGAATCCTCCAGTGTTGTCCTGTATAATGTCCTAGCAGCCACCTCTCCGCTCATCACCCAGAATCCTCCAGTGCTGTCCTGTATAATATCCCATCAGTCACGTCTCCGGTCATCACCCAGAATCCTCCAGTGCTGTCCTGTATAATGTCCCAGCAGTCACCTGTCCGGTCATCACCCAGAATCCTCCAGTGCTGTCTTGTATAATGTCCCAGCAGTCACCTCTCTGCTCATCACCCAGAATTCTCCAGTGCTGTCCTGTATAATGTCCCAGCAGTCACCTCTGCGGTCATCACCCAGAATCAACTAGTGCCGTCCTGTAAAATGTCCCAGCAGTCACCTCTCCGCTCAGCAGCTCAATCATCTTGTTGCTGAGCTCTAGGATCTTCTTCTTCCTCCTCTCATGTATCGGGGGGTGCGGGGGAGGCTCTGTGATGGGGCCCGGGCTCCGCCCTCCTGACTCCTGGAGATGGATGATGGGAGTCACACCCTCCCCCGGTGTCTTCCTCACTATTGTGTAATCCTGTGTATGGAGAGAGACACTAAGGGAGAAGAATTCCTTCCCGACTCCAGATCTGACAATCAGTAGAAATCCCGGGATCAATAACCGTCTCCAGTAATCTGGGGCCATAACCTGGAATATTATTACACTCAGGACAGACATCCAGGCCCCTCTACAGCTCTTATAGGGAATCCCCATGACAACTCCTCCTGGCAGAGAGCTGCACACAATCACTGCTCTTACAGTAAAGAATCCTTCTCTTCCTCTTCTGGATTTCCTCTTCCTGATGTCGGACTTGTTCCATAACACAATAAAGCTGATAGAAATGTAGAGGAGTTACCTCTCCGCTCAGCAGGGAGATGATCTCCAGGGTGAAGTGTAATAATCTTCTGGTGGTCTCGTCCTCGTCCATCCTCGGGGTCATTCAGGAGAAGGAGGGATGAACACTGGATCAGCTGGAGGGATCTCGCCCTGCCGGCGTCTTCATGATAAAGGAGAAGATGGAGATCACAGGGGACGATATAACGACAATCACTGAATTCTGCCCCAAATATCCGACATTTATCAGGAAGAATCTGGAGGAAAAGACACAAACTCCACCGCGGCCTCCTCCACCGATCTGACCGCTCATTATCAGCCTCGTAGGAGGACGGTCACCATGGTAACTACAGCGCCAGCGGGGGACGGTCACCGTGGTAACTACAGCGCCAGCGGGGGACGGTCACCGTGGTAACTACAGTGCCAGCAGGGGGAACGGTCACAGTGGTAACCACACTGCCAGCGGGGGGGGGCGGTCACCAGGGTAACCACATCGCCAGCGGGGGGGGGGACGGTCACCGTGGTAACCACATCGCCAGCGGGGGGGGGGACGGTCACCGTGGTAACCACATCACCAGCGGGGGGGGGTGGACGGTCACCGTGGTAACTACAGCGCCAGCGGGGGACGGTCACCGTGGAAACTACACCGCCAGCAGGGGGGGCGGTCACCGTGGTAACCACATCGCCAGCGGGGGACGGTCACCGTGGTAACTACACCACCAGCAGGGGGTCAGGGAGATTCCATGCAAGTAACAGGACCCCCTCCTCACCCACGCAGTCTCGCACCTACAGAATCCCCCCCGCTCCCTGTGCAGCCCCCATACAGGAACATCCACTTATCTGCGCCCCCAAATCACCTCAGCTCCTCGGTGTAATCACCACAGCCTCAGCAGCAGAGAGCAATGGAGAGCGAGGCCCCGCCCCTTCCGGTGACATCATCAAGTCACATGGCTATGTCGTCTTTAGCCCACATGTATGTAGTCTCTACCTTTCCTGAGCTCCGCTCCCTGATCACATGACGATGACGTCACCACAGGTCCTCCGCTCTCAGTGCAGCCTCTTCCTGTGGTGTTGAGCCTAGAATCTATGGGCCCCTGTTAGTGATGGGTAAAATGTGATTTTTTGGGGAGCCGGCTCCTCATTTCCTGTTACCTTTGGCTTTACATTTGAAGCCATATTCTGGTATGTTTTAGCCTTTTAGTATAATCTCCACATCTGACAATTTATGACATAAAACAGAATAGTTTCCAGAATAACCGGATTTTATATTATTTGCTGTAAAAACTTTAACAAACACAAAATGAAGATGCAAAATAGCAACAAGCTGGTAATGATCAGCGCCACATTGTAAAGCTGCGTTCACACTGGGCAGGTTCGCTGTGGGCCGTCTGCTGCAAACAGTCTGCAGCAAAACTGCAGTGTGAACTGTGGCATCTGCATCCAGGCGGATTTAGATCAGGAATTTGCTGCGGAATTCACCCGTCCATTGACTGCTATGAATTCCGCATCTCGGATATTCGGCACATATTCACATGCTGCTTAATTGAAGAGAACTTTTTACAATAGGTTTATTCTCCATATACTTATTTTAAAAATTCTGCTTCAATCCTACTAGTATTCCATAAAAACCTATGGAACTGTTTACATGGGTTTCCATGGAAGTTGTCCTGTGCCGGAGCCCTATTCAGCAAAAGACACACAGGATGCGACCATGTTGTCGGCCAGCGCTCGCTGACTGACCGCATGGACCATGCAGCACCCGTTGTGGGCCGGGCGGTGACAGCACGGAGCTGTGCAATCGGTCCCCGGAGGCCAATCACGGAGTTCTGTGCGCATGTCATGTCATCTCCGGCCCCGCCCCCTGAGGCAGGGGCATAAGAGAAAGTGCAGCGCTGGAGCCGGGAGAGGTAAGAATTGAGCCTACCCCTTTAAACCTGATAATTTCCAAAATAACATTTTGTGTATTCTGTTTAGTATGAAAACATTAACAAATATAAAATGTGCAAAAATATAACAAATACTCAAAACAGCAGCAGAAACCCATTTTTAAAAGTGCAACATGTTAAGATTGTCATTAGGGCAGATTGGCATTAAGAAAGACCAAGTGCTGGAGCTTATATGGGCTGATCAGATTTCTTCTCTCTGTTATTATTTGCCCTGCATTGGAGAAAATCCTCTCTGAAGGGACTGATGTCGCTATGATGCACAGTCTTCTGGTCATCACCTTGACAAGCCGTGGGGATATTGAAGCCTTGCTCTCCCACCACGTCAATGGGTCTACTGCTCTTTGGATCAAGGGTTCCTCAAGATATGATCTTACTTCTAGCATTGCATCTGCTACAGATTAGATATTAGAAAAAACTTTTTGACAGTTAGGGTGATTAATGAGTGGAACAGGCTGCCACGAGAGGTGGTGAGTTCCCCTTCAATGGACGTCTTCAAACAGAGGCTGGACAGACATCTGTCTGAGATGATTTAGTGAATCCTGCTTTGAGCAGGGGGTTGGACCAGATGACCCAGGAGGTCCCTTCCAACTCTACCATTCTATGATTCTATGATTCTATGAGGGGTTTCTTCTTGCAGCATCTCCTGTTGCTCTTTCGTTAAAGACCCTCCAAACAGCAGACATTTGTGGTTGTTGTACTTGTGGAGCCCCTGCTCCCACGTCATCTTCATCTGATGGAGGTGGCTGGCTGGTGAGGCTGCATCTCGCTGCTGCTGCTGCTGTTATTCTTTGCAGTGCCTCATCAACAGCTCTATTATCACTAAAGGCCAGCTTTTTGAACCTCGGCTCAAGTAGTGTCATTTCTGACAGTATAGTGTTATATTCCATCCTTTGGAACTTTCTTTCCATAGAGGCACACAGGGCAGCTACCAACTCTTTTACTTTCTCTGTATTTATTGCTCCATCTCTCTGGTTGGCTGTCACTCTCTGCAAACCCCTGCACAGCAGCAGCATTTTAGAGGCTGTAACATAGCTGCACATGGATAAAACAGTTACTCAGAAATTTGTAATGTGAACTTTATTTCTTATGTAGTATTACTGCCATTGACCTCTACCATACAGTTATATGATGATAATTTGCAGTATTGCATTGACAAAACAGGTTATGAAACTTGGGGTCATTCAGTCTGGAAAAAAGATGGCTTGGGGCGATCTAATCTACAGATATATAAATAGACAGTACAGAGATTTTCCTACTGATCTTTTGCCTTCTACTCCTGTACTAGTGGCATTGGCATCCTATACTTCTAGAGAAAAAATGTTTCACCATCATCAGGGGATTCTTTACTGTAAGAGCAGTGAGATTATAGATCACTCTGCCACACAATGTGCTAACTAATTCATTATCACCCGCCTAGACTACTGCAACACCCTCCTCGGCGGTCTCCCTTCCAACGCTCTAATCACCCCTTCAATCTATCCTCAACTCTGCTGCCCGGCTAATCCATGAGCAGAGAAATGGTTTGTGCAATAATTTCTCCCATCGTTTGCTTTTAAACTATCTGTTTCCATGCACAGACATCGTTTATAGTAAATCTGTACTATCCTATGAGCCGAAACAATATGGCCTCATAGGATAGCTTGGGCCTAGGGTGCAGCAAGATATTTACCTTCCAGCACCTGGTATCTGGGTCCTGTCTGGTATCGGGGTCCACATGCTGGCTCTTGTCGGGTTGCCATGGCAGAGGAGAAGCCGCTGAGCCCTGCTCCTCCGACAGCTGGACCCAGATACCAGGGGAGTGCTGGGAGGTAGCGCTGCAGGTCATTTCTTCTGGCTCATGAGTAATGAGCCAGCAGGAATCACTTGCCTTTACACAGAGCAATGTCCCACTGAACGATTAGTAGTCGTTCAGTCGGCCATCGTTTTATGCATTTATACAGAACAATTTATCTTTCAGTCTGGCACATTTTTGTCTGACTGAAAGTTAAACTGTGATGTGTAAAAGGGTCCCAAGATTAAATGATGGACGTCTGTCTTTTTTTTCAACAATGCAAATAATATAACAGTAGTTGTTACTCTACCTTTCTGAACTGATCTCCACAGTGACCTGGTGAAAGGGCTCCAGAATAGTGCATGCCTCGCTCACCACTTCCCATTCTTCTCGGCTCAGATTTTCAACAGGTGCGTTGATAATGGCCAGGGTAGATATGATTGCATCCTTGGACTCCAGAAGCCGTTTAAGCATATGAAATGTGGAATTCCATCTTGTGACACACTCTTGTTTGGGCCTCAGTTCAGGCATACCCATTTGCTGTTGAGTAGACTTTAGTTTCATTTTGGCTGTTGTACTCCTATGGAAAAATTCCACAATTGATTTTACTTTGTCCACAGTGGGTTTTATCTCCTTCAGAGCATCTCTTACCATTAGGTTAATTGTGTGTGCAAGGCACGGGTGATGGTTCCATTTTAGGTTTTTAATGGCTTTGGTTATATTAGCTGCATTATCAGTAACACAGCAAATGACTTTGCTTTCAACTCCCCATTCTTTTGCCATCCTTAGAAGTTCATCTGCCAAGTTCTCTGAAGTGTGCTTGTCAGTAAACTCAAAACAGTCCAGAAGACAAGAGACCATTTTATAATTGTCAATGAAATGACATGTTACTGACATGAAGGACGTGGTGGCTCTGGATGTCCAGCAGTCAGTTGTCAGGCAAACTGCTGCAGCCATTTGAACCTTTTCTTGTAATGAGGCACGTTCACTTTCATATAGCTTTGGAATAAGTGTTTGGCTGAGTGTTTTCCTGCTTGGAAGAACGTACGTCGGATTGAGAGCATGGGCAAAATTTTTAAATCCCTTGTCCTCCACAATTGTCATTGGTTGGAAGTCTTTTGCAACCATCTTAGCCAACTCTCTATCAACTGCACTCTTTCTTGCTGGGGTCATGACTTTATCTGGCATAAATTGGAGTATAGATCTCTGGGTTGTTGCAGGTGGTGGTCTAGCTGATGCCTCAGAGGTGGTTGCAGACACTGCAGCAGCAGTTCCAGTAGTTGCAGTGGTGCTTTCATGTTCCTCAATCTGCACTGTTGGATGTACATTTCTAATATGTCTGTGAAGGTTGGTGGTAGACCCTGCACGGTATGACAATTTTAGCTTACAAATTTTACATTCTGTTTTTGTGTTGTCGATGTAATCAAAATGCGACCAAATCCTACTTTGTTTGCGGCTGTCGCTCATCTTATCCACTGGACGTGCACTCCTCTTCTCTCTGCAGGCTATCAACCTCCCTCTTTATTTATTTGTGGGTATTTTAAAAATAGTCTGTGAGGAAATTAATACCCAAGTTCCTCACCGTCACCAATATGGTTGCAAAATTGGGAGGATTTGATCTGATGACACGCACCTCAATCGGCATGCACTACTGTTTGTTACACTCTGTATCCGTCCACGTCCATCCAGGATAGGGCCGGCTGCCAGGAACAATCACAAGAGGGCAAGGCTTAGGATGCAGAGTACAGTCCAGTCAGTGCGCTGTGACTGGCTGCTCAGTGGTCACATGCTCCTTCTTCATCTACATTAAAGGGAACCTGTGAGGTACTTTTATGCTGGTCTCAAGAAGAAGATGTGATAGCAACATTAAGAATTGACAGATACACTAATTCCAACACTGTCACCATTAGGGCCCAGTTTGGTAGTTTTTCTGAACTTTCATGTAAATGGGCAGGCAGCTTCCTGCATTGGTGAGACAGTGGTCTGACATATTAATGAGGTCCTGCATGTGATTAAAAGCCACTAAACTCACAGCACAGGCACATGCAACAGCTGCTGCACAATTGGGTTCGGCTGGGCCCACATCTTCACAAGTAATGCCGATCTATGCGGCAGAGGCTGCGTCCACACTGTAATTATCTATACCATTGTCATATCTGGCAATTAGAGATGAGCGAACATAATATTGTTCGATTCCATTATCGAATTGAATTCAAACATTGTTCGATAGCAGTTTTGCTATATTACGCTCAGCATGCGTTCATAATCGCGAGCGTACATTCGCTTTGGTTCTACTAGACTCACAGTGGCCGAGAGCCATTTTTGTACAGGTCAGTATTGAACCGCATTGCGAATAAACAGAATGCGGCCGCTAAAATAGCGAATATTAGCGATTTTATCTGCAGTATCGCGTATATTCACAATGCGGTTTAATTTAAACATTCAAATTGGACCGCACAAAGTGTTCAAAACTGCCAGCACCGCACAAAACGAGAAATGCTTGATAAAAAAAAGTGCAGAAATCAAACAAGTGCAATTCAATTAGCTCAACACTACTGGCAATTGTATGCAAAATCGGATGTGATTGGAGAGTGCTGTACTGCCTTGTATAGTACTAGTTTTGTGCATGAAGTTGGTCCCTCAGATTGGCACTGCTATCATGTAACAGGGGCTGCTGGGAGGTTATTCACATCCCAGAAACAACATAACCATTCCAAGTTGCACTAGCTAATGGTGCATTTACACAGTCGATGCAGCACCCGAGCCTGCGCTCCAGTGATGCTCCATCCAGCCATGGTGTGTCTGCAGAGGAGATCCTTATCTGCCCATATGCATCGCTGGATCATTCAAGAGAACGGGAGAGAACAAGGGACGCACATTTACACCCGCTGCTTCTCCCTCGCTCAGCGAGGATTTACAAGCTGGCGGGAAATAACTAGAATCAGGCTAAATCCAGATGTCAGTGTTCCTTTAATAAAGTGCCTGCCTGCTGCTTGTCACAGATTGGAGGGGGGCGGGGCTGTGAGTCAGCGCTATGTGCGGCAGCAGGAGGAGCAGCATCCTCAGGATCAGAGTGACTACTGCCGGGAGGGAGGGGCCAGAGGGGAGGGAGGGGCGGGGCCAGAGGGGAGAGAGGGGCGGGGCTGTGAGTCAGTGCTATGTGCGGCAGCAGGAGGAGCAGCATCCTCAGGATCAGAGTGACTACTGCCGGGAGGGAGGGGCCGGGAGGGGCGGGGCCAGAGGAGGGAGGGGCGGGGCTGTGAGTCAGTGCTATGTGCGGCAGCAGGAGGAGCAGGCATCCTCAGGATCAGAGTGACTACTGCCGGGAGGGAGGGGCCGGGAGGGGCGGGGCCAGAGGGGAGGGAGGGGCGGGGCTGTGAGTCAGTGCTATGTGCGGCAGCAGGAGGAGCAGGCATCCTCAGGATCAGAGTGACTACTGCCGGGAGGGCGGGGCCGGGAGGGGCGGGGCCAGAGGAGGGAGGGGCGGGGCTGTGAGTCAGCGCTATGTGCGGCAGCAGGAGAAGCAGGCATTCTCAGGATCAGAGTGACTACTGCCGGGAGGGAGGGGCCGGGAGGGGCGGGGCCAGAGGGGAGGGAGGGGCGGGGCTGTGAGTCAGTGCTATGTGCGGCAGCAGGAGAAGCAGGCATCCTCAGGATCAGAGTGACTACTGCCGGGAGGGAGGGGCCGGGAGGGGCGGGGCCAGAGGAGGGAGGGGCGGGGCTGTGAGTCAGCGCTATGTGCGGCAGCAGGAGGAGCAGGCATCCTCAGGATCAGAGTGACTACTGCCGGGAGGGAGGGGCCGGGAGGAGCGGGGCCAGAGGGGAGGGAGGGGCGGGGCTGTGAGTCAGTGCTATGTGCGGCAGCAGGAGGAGCAGGCATCCTCAGGATCAGAGTGACTACTGCCGGGAGGGAGGGGCCAGAGGGGAGGGAGGGGCGGGGCCAGAGGGGAGAGAGGGGCGGGGCTGTGAGTCAGTGCTATGTGCGGCAGCAGGAGGAGCAGCATCCTCAGGATCAGAGTGACTACTGCCGGGAGGGAGGGGCCGGGAGGGGCGGGGCCAGAGGAGGGAGGGGCGGGGCTGTGAGTCAGTGCTATGTGCGGCAGCAGGAGGAGCAGGCATCCTCAGGATCAGAGTGACTACTGCCGGGAGGGAGGGGCCGGGAGGGGCGGGGCCAGAGGGGAGGGAGGGGCGGGGCTGTGAGTCAGTGCTATGTGCGGCAGCAGGAGGAGCAGGCATCCTCAGGATCAGAGTGACTACTGCCGGGAGGGCGGGGCCGGGAGGGGCGGGGCCAGAGGAGGGAGGGGCGGGGCTGTGAGTCAGCGCTATGTGCGGCAGCAGGAGAAGCAGGCATCCTCAGGATCAGAGTGACTACTGCCGGGAGGGAGGGGCCTGGAGGGGCGGGGCCAGAGGGGAGGAGGGGCGGGGCTGTGAGTCAGTGCTATGTGCGGCAGCAGGAGGAGCAGGCATCCTCAGGATCAGAGTGACTACTGCCGGGAGGGAGGGGCCGGGAGGAGCGGGGCCAGAGGGGAGGGAGGGGCGGGGCTGTGAGTCAGTGCTATGTGCGGCAGCAGGAGGAGCAGGCATCCTCAGGATCAGAGTGACTACTGCCGGGAGGGAGGGGCCTGGAGGGGCGGGGCCAGAGGGGAGGAGGGGCGGGGCTGTGAGTCAGTGCTATGTGCGGAAGCAGGAGGAGCAGGCATCCTCAGGATCAGAGTGACTACTGCCGGGAGGGAGGGGCCTGGAGGGGCGGGGCCAGAGGGGAGGAGGGGCGGGGCTGTGAGTCAGTGCTATGTGCGGCAGCAGGAGGAGCAGGCATCCTCAGGATCAGAGTGACTACTGCCGGGAGGGAGGGGCCGGGAGGGGCGGAGCCAGAGAGGAGGGAGGGGCGGGGCCAGAGGGGAGGGAGGGGCGGGGCTGGGAGGGGCCAGAGGGGAGGGGCGGGGTCAGAGGGGACTGACTGTGGAACGTGAACTGGCAAAGAGCCGTTTACATTTCAATGGGCTCCCTGCCAGGAGCCGACTCATATCATTCACTATAAAGAGGTTCAGGAGCTACCCATCACTAACAGCGCGGTCTATAAGGGCGAGTCCTACAGCCGCTCCATACTGGTTATACTGAGGGGGCGTCACACAGGGGGCCGGCACTAATCAGGGGGCTTCTAAGGCGGTTGCTCACTATATCTATCTCTCTGGAGGACATACTGTGCGGCTGTATAAGGGGCTGTGCACACGGGCAGTAATGGCGGCATGTGGGAGGGATATGGGGGTGCTGGCTGTATATGGGGGGTACATGGGGTGCTGGCTGTATTTGGAGGTACATGGGGTGCTGGCTGTATATGGGAGGTACATGGGGTGCTGGCTGTATATGGGAGGTACATGGGGTGCTGGCTGTATTTGGGGGGTACATGGGGTGCTGGCTGTATATGGGAGGTACACGGGGTGCTGGCTGTATATGGGAGGTACATGGGGTGCTGGCTGTATTTGGGGGGTACATGGGGTGCTGGCTGTATTTGGGGGTACATGGGGTGCTGGCTGTATTTGGGGGTACATGGGGTGCTGGCTGTATTTGGGGGTACATGGGGTGCTGGCTGTATTTGGGAGGTACACGGGGTGCTGGCTGTATTTGGGGGAGTACATGGGGTGCTGGCTGTATATGGGGGGTACATGGGGTGCTGGCTGTATTTGGGAGGTACATGGGGTGCTGGCTGTATTTGGGAGGTACATGGGGTGCTGGCTGTATTTGGGAGGTACATGGGGTGCTGGCTGTATTTGGGAGGTACATGGGGTGCTGGCTGTATTTGGGGGTACATGGGGTGCTGGCTGTATATGGGGGGTACATGGGGTGCTGGCTGTATTTGGGAGGTACATGGGGTGCTGGCTGTATTTGGGAGGTACATGGGGTGCTGGCTGTATTTGGGGGTACATGGGGTGCTGGCTGTATTTGGGGGTACATGGGGTGCTGGCTGTATTTGGGGGTACATGGGGTGCTGGCTGTATTTGGGAGGTACACGGGGTGCTGGCTGTATTTGGGGGAGTACATGGGGTGCTGGCTGTATATGGGGGGTACATGGGGTGCTGGCTGTATTTGGGAGGTACATGGGGTGCTGGCTGTATTTGGGAGGTACATGGGGTGCTGGCTGTATTTGGGAGGTACATGGGGTGCTGGCTGTATTTGGGAGGTACATGGGGTGCTGGCTGTATTTGGGAGGTACATGGGGTGCTGGCTGTATTTGGGGGTACATGGGGTGCTGGCTGTATATGGGGGGTACATGGGGTGCTGGCTGTATTTGGGAGGTACATGGGGTGCTGGCTGTATTTGGGAGGTACATGGGGTGCTGGCTGTATTTGGGAGGTACATGGGGTGCTGGCTGTATTTGGGAGGTACATGGGGTGCTGGCTGTATTTGGGAGGTACACGGGGTGCTGGCTGTATTTGGGGGAGTACATGGGGTGCTGGCTGTATTTGGGAGGTACATGGGGTGCTGGCTGTATTTGGGGGGTACATGGGGTGCTGGCTGTATTTGGGGGTACATGGGGTGCTGGCTGTATTTGGGGGTACATGGGGTGCTGGCTGTATATGGGGGGTACATGGGGTGCTGGCTGTATATGGGGGGTACATGGGGTGCTGGCTGTATTTGGGAGGTACATGGGGTGCTGGCTGTATATGGGAGGTACATGGGGTGCTGGCTGTATTTGGGAGGTACATGGGGTGCTGGCTGTATTTGGGAGGTACATGGGGTGCTGGCTCTATATGGGAGGTACATGGGGTGCTGGCTGTATTTGGGAGGTACATGGGGTGCTGGCTGTATTTGGGAGGTACATGGGGTGTTGGCTGTATATGGGAGGTACATGGGGTGCTGGCTGTATTTGGGAGGTACATGGGGTGCTGGCTGTATATGGGGGGTACACGGGGTGCTGGCTGTATATGGGGGGTACACGGGGTGCTGGCTGTATATGGGAGGTACATGGGGTGCTGGCTGTATTTGGGAGGTACATGGGGTGCTGGCTGTATTTGGGAGGTACACGGGGTGCTGGCTGTATATGGGAGGTACATGGGGTGCTGGCTGTATTTGGGAGGTACATGGGGTGCTGGCTGTATATGGGGGGTACATGGGGTGCTGGCTGTATTTGGGAGGTACATGGGGTGCTGGCTCTATATGGGAGGTACATGGGGTGCTGGCTGTATATGGGAGGTACATGGGGTGCTGGCTGTATTTGGGAGGTACATGGGGTGCTGGCTGTATATGGGGGGTACATGGGGTGCTGGCTGTATTTGGGAGGTACATGGGGTGCTGGCTCTATATGGGAGGTACATGGGGTGCTGGCTGTATTTGGGAGGTACATGGGGTGCTGGCTGTATTTGGGAGGTACATGGGGTGCTGGCTGTATATGGGGGGTACATGGGGTGCTGGCTGTATTTGGGAGGTACATGGGGTGCTGGCTCTATATGGGAGGTACATGGGGTGCTGGCTGTATTTGGGAGGTACATGGGGTGCTGGCTGTATTTGGGAGGTACATGGGGTGCTGGCTGTATATGGGGGGTACATGGGGTACTGGCTGTATTTGGGAGGTACATGGGGTGCTGGCTGTATTTGGGAGGTACATGGGGTGCTGGCTGTATTTGGGAGGTACATGGGGTGCTGGCTGTATTTGGGAGGTACATGGGGTGCTGGCTGTATTTGGGAGGTACATGGGGTGCTGGCTGTATTTGGGAGGTACATGGGGTGCTGGCTGTATATGGGGGGTACATGGGGTGCTGGCTGTATATGGGGGGTACATGGGGTGCTGGCTGTATTTGGGAGGTACATGGGGTGCTGGCTCTATATGGGAGGTACATGGGGTGCTGGCTGTATATGGGAGGTACATGGGGTGCTGGCTGTATTTGGGAGGTACATGGGGTGCTGGCTGTATATGGGGGGTACATGGGGTGCTGGCTGTATTTGGGAGGTACATGGGGTGCTGGCTCTATATGGGAGGTACATGGGGTGCTGGCTGTATTTGGGAGGTACATGGGGTGCTGGCTGTATTTGGGAGGTACATGGGGTGTTGGCTGTATATGGGAGGTACATGGGGTGCTGGCTGTATTTGGGAGGTACATGGGGTGCTGGCTGTATATGGGGGGTACATGGGGTGCTGGCTGTATTTGGGAGGTACATGGGGTGCTGGCTGTATTTGGGAGGTACATGGGGTGCTGGCTGTATTTGGGAGGTACACGGGGTGCTGGCTGTATTTGGGAGGTACACGGGGTGCTGGCTGTATATGGGAGGTACATGGGGTGCTGGCTGTATTTGGGAGGTACATGGGGTGCTGGCTGTATTTGGGAGGTACACGGGGTGCTGGCTGTATATGGGAGGTACATGGGGTGCTGGCTGTATTTGGGAGGTACATGGGGTGCTGGCTGTATATGGGGGGTACATGGGGTGCTGGCTGTATTTGGGAGGTACATGGGGTGCTGGCTCTATATGGGAGGTACATGGGGTGCTGGCTGTATATGGGAGGTACATGGGGTGCTGGCTGTATTTGGGAGGTACATGGGGTGCTGGCTGTATATGGGGGGTACATGGGGTGCTGGCTGTATTTGGGAGGTACATGGGGTGCTGGCTCTATATGGGAGGTACATGGGGTGCTGGCTGTATTTGGGAGGTACATGGGGTGCTGGCTGTATTTGGGAGGTACATGGGGTGCTGGCTGTATATGGGGGGTACATGGGGTGCTGGCTGTATTTGGGAGGTACATGGGGTGCTGGCTCTATATGGGAGGTACATGGGGTGTTGGCTGTATTTGGGAGGTACATGGGGTGCTGACTGTATTTGGGAGGTACATGGGGTGCTGACTGTATTTGGGGGGTACATGGGGTGCTGGCTGTATAGGGGGTACATGGGGTGTTGGCGGTATTTGGGAGGTACATGGGGTGCTGGCTGTATTTGGGAGGTACATGGGGTGCTGGCTGTATAGGGGGTACATGGGGTGTTGGCGGTATTTGGGAGGTACATGGGGTGCTGGCTGTATTTGGGAGGTACATGGGGTGCTGGCTGTATTTGGGAGGTACATGGGGTGCTGGCTGTATTTGGGAGGTACATGGGGTGCTGGCTGTATTTGGGAGGTACATGGGGTGCTGGGTGTATTTGGGAGGTACATGGAGTGCTGGGTGTATTTGGGAGGTACATGGGGTGCTGGGTGTATTTGGGAGGTACACGGGGTGCTGGCTGTATTTGGAGGTACATGGAGTGCTGGCTGTATTTGGGGGTACACGGGGTGCTGGCTGTATATGGGGGGTACACGGGGTGCTGGCTGTATTTGGGAGGTACATGGGGTGCTGGCTGTATTTGGAGGTACATGGGGTGCTGGCTGTATTTGGGAGGTACATGGGGTGCTGGCTGTATTTGGGGGGTACATGGGGTGCTGGCTGTATTTGGGAGGTACACGGGGTGCTGGCTGTATTTGGGAGGTACACGGGGTGCTGGCTGTATTTTGGAGGTACACGGGGTGCTGGCTGTATTTGGGAGGTACACGGGGTGCTGGCTGTATTTGGGAGGTACATGAGGTGCTGGCTGTATATGGGAGGTACATGGGGTGCTGGCTGTATTTGGGGGGTACATGGGATGCTGGCTGTATTTGGGGGGTACATGGGGTGCTGGCTGTATATGGGAGGTACATGGGGTGCTGGCTGTATTTGGGAGGTACATGGGGTGCTGGCTGTATATGGGAGGTACATGGGGTGCTGGCTGTATATGGGAGGTACATGGGGTGCAGGCTGTATGCGGGGTGCAGCAGGATGCGTAAATGGGGGTGCTGGCTGTATTTGGGAGGTACATGGGGTGCTGGCTGTATTTGGGAGGTACATGGGATGCTGGCTGTATATGGGAGGTACATGGGGTGCAGGCTGTATGCGGGGTGCAGCAGGATGGGTAAATGGGGGTGCTGGCTGTATTTGGGAGGTACATGGGGTGCTGGCTGTATTTGGGAGGTACACGGGATGCTGGCTGTATTTCAGAGGTACATGGGGTGTTGGCTGTATTTGGGAGGTACACGGGGTGCTGGCTGCATAGGGGGTACATGGGGTGCTGGTTGCATGTGGGAGGTACATGGGGTGCTGGCTGTAGTTGGGAGGTACATGGGGTGCTGGCTGTAGTTGGGTGGTACATGGGGTACTGGCTGTATTTGGGAGGTACATGGGGTACTGGCTGTATTTGGGTGGTACATGGGGTACTGGCTGTAGTTGGGAGGTACATGGGGTGCTGGCTGTATTTGGGTGGTACATGGGGTACTGGATGTATTTGGGAGGTACATGGGGTGCTGGCTATGTTTGGGAGGTACATGGGGTGCTGGCTGTATTTGGGAGGTACATGGGGCGCTGGCTGTATTTGGGAGGTACATGGGTTGCTGGCTGTATTTGGGAGGCACATGGGGTGCTGGCTGTATATGGGAGGTACATGGGGTGCTGGCTGTGTGATAGAGCGCCACAAAGTTGGGGAAAGTAAGTGCTCCTTAGTGGAGCTGAAGGTTCAGTAAGGGCACAGTATGTGAGGCAGTGTATACGGAGGGACATTGTGTAGGCACAGTATGGAGGGAGTACAGTGTGGAGATGGGGCACAGTATGGGAGGCAGTGTATACGGAGGGACATTGTGTAGGCACAGTATGGAGGGAGTACAGTGTAGAGATGGGGCACAGTATGGGAGGCAGTATATGCGGAGGGACATTAGGCACAATATGGAAGGAGTACAGTGTGGAGATAGGGCACAGTATGGGAGGCAGTATATACCGAGGGACATTGTGTAGGCACAGTATGGAGGGAGTACAGTGTGGAGAGGGGGCACAGTATGGGAGGCAGTGTATACGGAGAGACATTGTGTAGGCACAGTATGGAGGGAGTACAGTGTGGAGATGGGGCACAGTATGGGAGGCAGTGTATATGGAGGGACATTGTGTAGCCACAGTATGGAGGGAGTACAGTGTGAAGAGGGGGCACAGTATAGGAGGCAGTGTATACGGAGGGACATTGTGTAGGCACAGTATGGAGGGAGTACAGTGTAGAGATGGGGCACAGTATGGGAGGCAGTATATGCGGAGGGACATTAGGCACAATATGGAGGGAGTACAGTGTGGAGATAGGGCACAGTATGGGAGGCAGTGTATACCGAGGGACATTGTGTAGGCACAGTATGGAGGAAGTACAGTGTGGAGGGGGTCACAGTATGGGAGGCAGTATATGCGGAGGGACATTGTGTAGGCACAGTATGGAGGGAGTACAGTGTGGAGATGGGGCACAGTATGGGAGGCAGTGTACACGGAGGGACATTGTGTAGGCACAGTATGGAGGGGGTACAGTGTGGAGATGGGGCACAGTATGGGAGGCAGTGTATACCGAGGGACATTGTGTAGGCACAGTATGGAGGGAGTACAGTGTGGAGAGGGGGCACAGTATGGGAGGCAGTGTATATGGAGGGACACTGTGTATGTTAGAACCTTGCTCTTAGGTTTTTTCCTTTGCTGGTCACATGACCTCGTTGGCCTATTTAATCCTGCTCCGCCCTTCTGGCTTTGCTGGACTTCATTGTATAACTACTTTCTAGCTAGCCTGTGCTCTGTATCTAACTCTGTTAGTTTGCTTGGTCTACGGACCTCAGTGTTCTATATATTTTGTTTGTTTGTCTGTCTGCTACTATTTCTATTAGGAGGTGTCCCATTTTCCTCCCAGTCCTTAGTACTTGTAGGGATTCCTTCCCCACATCTATAGGTCTCCGTACAGACTAGCTTAGGACTTTAGCAGGTCTGATCGCAGGATCAGGTTCCCTGTTACATCGTAGGGATTCAGCTGAGTTCTATCGTAGGGACAGATTTCCTCTCTTTCCTTAGCTCTGGTAGCAGAACATAACAGTAAGTCCAGCCTGCAAATTCTCTAAGGAAAGATTTTTCTGTTCCATCATGGTGTCGGTTCAGGATTTGGCTCATCGCCTGCAGGGACTCTCTCTGGAGGTGGCCGAGCTCCGTCAGCACGTGAGTAACTGTCCTGGAGCACATTTCTTGGAGCCTAAGGTATGTTTGCCGGATTTATTTTTTGGTGAACACCGAGAATTTTTTTCATTTAAAAATGCTTGCTTATTGTATTTTCGTTTGAGACCCAAGTCCTCTGGGGATGAATCCCAGCGCATAGGGTTCATAATGTCACTTTTGCGCAAAGAGCCTCAGGAGTGGGCCTTTTCTTTGCAACCTAGTGATACATGCTTCAGATCAGTGGATAGTTTTTTTTCTGCTTTGGGACTATTATATGATGATCCTGACCGTGTCGCATCAGCTGAGACTGAGTTAAGACGTTTGAGACAGGGATCAGGTAATGTGGAAAAATATTGTACTCATTTCCGTCGTTGGTCTACTCAAACAGGGTGGAACGATTCTGCTCTGAAAAGTCTATTTCTTGCTGGGCTCAATGAAAGGGTTAAAGACCTGCTAATTGCTTATCCTACACCTGAAAATTTGCAACAGGCTATGCAATTAGCTATATGGGTGGATAGGAGACTGCGTGCAAGGGTTAATGAGAGCAAATCCTCTGCTATGTCAGTTTCTGGTTATGAGAATGTGTGTACTAACAGTGGTGAATCGATGGAGATTGGATCGGTGGCACCTCGCTCTCAAGAAAAAGACCGTCGATTTTCTGAAGGCTTGTGTTTCTATTGCGGAAAATCTGGTCATTTGATTAAAGGCTGTGAGCTTCGTATGAAGAAAGAAAAAAAAAAATGGTCAGTCACGCCCGTATTGCCTGTTTAAATTCCAAGGGTGTATTTTTAGCTGCTTCCACGATTGCTCAGGAAAAATTAATGGAATTTCGGGTGTTTGTTGATTGTGGGTCTACTCTGAATGTAATTGATGGGGGATTCTTGGAAAGACTCAATTTAAAACCCGAACCTTTATCATCCCCCATTGCTGTGGTTTCTGTGGATGGTTCCCCTTTGAAGAATATTACTCTCAAGGTCTGTGAATTTCCTCTCACTATTAATGGTGTTCACCATGAGAAATTGGATTTGGTAGTTTTGAATAACTTGCCTTCTCCAGTAATATTGGGATTGCCCTGGTTAAAATTTCACAATCCTGTACTGGATTGGTCTACCAGTGAAATTAAATCCTGGAGCCATAAATGTTATGACAAGTGTTGTAACGGGCGTATTGCAGCTTTGGATAGGGGAGAATTGCCTGTTCCTATTCAGGATTTTTGGAGAGTTTTTTCTGAGAAGGAATCACAGGTTTTGCCTCCCCATAGAGACTATGATTGTTCTATTGAATTTGTCCCTGGAGCGACTCTTCCTAAAAGTCGTTTATTTAACCTTACTATTCCTGAGAGGAAGGCTTTGGATGAATACATACAGACAAGTTTGGCCGCCGGTCACATTAGGCCCTCTAAGTCTCCTGTGGCGGTTGGATTTTTTTTTGTAAAAAAAAAAGGACGGCGGTTTACGTCCTTGTCTGGATTTTCGTGAGATTAACAAAATTACTGTACGCAATCCTTACCCACTGCCATTGATTCCTGATCTGTTTAACCAGTTAATGGGGGCCAAGTGGTTCTCTAAAATTGACCTTAAGGGGGCATACAATCTGTTGCGCATGAAGGAGGGTGACGAATGGAAGACTGCTTTTAACACTCCTGTGGGTCATTTTGAGAATCTGGTTATGCCTTTTGGTCTTACTAATGCTCCTGCATTTTTTCAGAATCTTATTAATGACATCCTTAGACCTTTGATCGGCAAAAATGTGGTTGTGTATTTGGATGACATTTTGATTTATTCGCCGGATCTGGAGTCTCATTGGCGGAGCGTACGTGAGGTATTACAATTGTTAATGGACAATTCGCTTTTTGCTAAGCTGGAGAAATGTGAGTTCGCTGTACAGAGAATTAGTTTTTTGGGTTACATTATCTCCAGCGAAGGTTTTGAGATGGACCCGGTTAAAGTTCAAGCTGTACAGGAATGGCCTAGGCCTATTGGTTTGAAATCGATACAGAGGTTTTTAGGTTTCGCCAATTATTACAGAAAATTCATAAAAAATTTTTCTAGTATTGTCAAACCTCTGACCGATCTCACCAGGAAAGGTGCTGATGCGGTTCAGTGGTCTTCTGAGGCCATTGAAGCTTTTGTGTTTCTAAAGGAGAGGTTCACCTCTGCTCCCATCCTTATGCAGCCTGATGTGACTAAGCCGTTTTTGGTTGAGGTTGATGCTTCTTCGGTGGGGGTTGGCGCAGTATTGTCTCAGGATAACGGGGATGGATTACATCCCTGTGCCTTTTTTTTCAAAAAAATTTTCGGAGACTGAACTGAATTACGATATTGGTAATCGGGAATTATTGGCTATTAAACTCGCATTTGAACACTGGCGCCACTTCTTGGAAGGTGCGGAATTTCCCGTTCAGGTTCTTACGGATCATAAAAATCTGATATATCTTGATGCTGCCAAGCGCCTGAATGCCCGTCAGGCTAGGTGGGCACTGTTTTTCTCGCGGTTTAATTTCTCCGTTACTTACATCCCTGGTACTAAGAATGTTAAGGCGGATGCCTTGTCTCGCAGTTTTTCTCCCATAGTCGGTGCTGAGAAAGAGGAGAACATTTTACAAGAAGGTGTTGTGATAGCTGCTTTGGACTCCGTTTTGGAAGATGAGATTCTTAAAGCACAGGAGAATGCCCCATCTAACACTCCTCATGGGAGGTTGTTTGTGCCTGGGACCTTTAGGAGAGATTTGTTTGTTGAGTGTCACGAATCTTGGTTGGCAGGTCATCCCGGAATCTCTGAGACCAAGAGACTGGTGGGTCGCAGTTTTTGGCCTGGATGGCAGAAGGAAGTCATTAAGTGGGTGCGTCAATGTACTATATGTGCTAGATCTAAGTCCTCACATACTCCTGCTGCGGGGTTGCTTTGTCCTTGGGAGGTTCCCAGTGCTCCTTGGACACATTTGGCTATGGACTTTATAACTGACCTTCCCCCCTCTGAGGGTTTTACTGTCATCTGGGTGGTCGTGGACCGTTTTAGCAAGATGTGTCACTTGGTTCCCTTCGTCAAACTGCCCTGCGCTAAAACTCTCGCTAAGGCCTTTGTCAAGGAAATTGTCAGACTTCATGGCGTTCCTACTGACATTGTTTCTGATAGGGGTCCTCAGTTCGTGGCTCGTTTTTGGCGTGCCTTTTGTGACAGGTTGGGAGTTCATTTGTCGTTCTCGTCCGGATATCATCCTGAATCTAATGGCCAGACAGAAAGGAAAAACCAGGATGTTGAGCAGTTCTTGCGTTGTTTTGTGGCAGACAATCAAGAGGGGTGGTCTGAGTTTCTGCCACTTGCTGAATTTGCTCTGAACAATCATACATCTTCTTCTGCTGGTTGTTCGCCTTTTTTTTGTTGTTCTGGGAGACATCCGTCGTTTGGGTCGTTCTCCAAGTTGGGATCTGCCGTGCCTGAGGAGGAGAATTTTTCCGGTGATTTGGAGAGAGTTTGGACGGATGTGCGTGGTAATCTTCAGGAGGCCAACAGAAAATCTAAAGACTACTTTGATAGGAAACGACAGGAGGTTTTGTTCGCTGTTGGTGACATGGTTTGGTTGTCCTCTAGGAATCTGCGGTTGAGGATTCCTTCTAAGAAATTGGGTCCCAAGTTTGTAGGGCCCTTTAAGGTGCTTCAGGTTGTCAACCAATCTGCTGTTAGGTTGGAGGTTCCTACCTCCTGGAGAATTAATCCGGTATTTCATGTCTCTCTGTTAAAAAAAGCTGTTGTGTCGGATGGTGACGCCTCTGCCTCTGTTCCTCCGGTGGTGGAGGACGGGGAATATGAAATTTCTCGCATCCTTAACTCTAGACGGTATAGAGGTAGTTTGCAGTATCTGGTGGCCTGGAAAGGTTTCGGACCCGAGGATAACTCTTGGGTGAGGTCAGATGATGTTTCCGCGTCCAGACTTATCAGAGCGTTTCACAGGAGATTTCCTGATAAGCCTGGTCCTAGGGGATCCGGAGGATCCTCTTAGAAGGGGGGGTACTGTTAGAACCTTGCTCTTAGGTTTTTTCCTTTGCTGGTCACATGACCTCGTTGGCCTATTTAATCCTGCTCCGCCCTTCTGGCTTTTGCTGGACTTCATTGTATAACTACTTTCTAGCTAGCCTGTGCTCTGTATCTAACTCTGTTAGTTTGCTTGGTCTACGGACCTCAGTGTTCTATATATTTTGTTTGTCTGTCTGTCTGCTACTATTTCTATTAGGAGGTGTCCCATTTTCCTCCCAGTCCTTAGTACTTGTAGGGATTCCTTCCCCACATCTATAAGTCTCCGTACAGACTAGCTTAGGACTTTAGCAGGTCTGATCGCAGGATCATGTTCCCTGTTACATCGTAGGGATTCAGCTGAGTTCTATCGTAGGGACAGATTTCGTCTCTTTCCTTAGCTCTGGTAGCAGAACATAACAGTGTAGGCACAGTATGGAGGGAGTACAGTGTGGAGAGGGGGCACAGTATGGGAGGCAGTGTATACGGAGGGACATTGTGTAGGCACAGTATGGAGGGAGTACAGTGTGGAGATGGGGCACAGTATGGGAGGCAGTGTATACGGAAGGACATTGTGTAGGCACCGTATGGAGGGAGTACAGTGTGGAGAGGGCACAGTATGGGAGGCAGTGTATACGGAGGGACATTGTGTAGGCACCGTATGGAGGGAGTACAGTGTGGAGATGGGGCACAGTATGGGAGGCAGTGTATACGGAGGGACATTGTGTAGGCACAGTATGGAGGGAGTACAGTGTGGAGAGGGGGCACAGTATGGGAGGCAGTGTATACGGAGGGACATTGTGTAGGCACAGTATGGAGGGAGTACAGTGTGGAGATGGGGCACAGTATGGGAGGCAGTGTATACGGAAGGACATTGTGTAGGCACTGTATGTAGGGAGTACAGTGTGGAGAGGGCACAGTATGGGAGGCAGTGTATACGGAGGGACATTGTGTAGGCACAGTATGGAGGGAGTACAGTGTGGAGATGGGGCACAGTATGGGAAGCAGTATATGCTGAGGGACATTATGTAGGCACAGTATGGAGAGAGTACAGTGTGGACAGGGGGCACAGTATGGGAGGCAGTGTATATGGAGGGACATTGTGTAGGCAAAGTATAGAGGGAGTACACTGTGGAGATGGGGCACAGTATGGGAGGCAGTATATGCGGAGGGACATTGTGTAGGCACAGTATGGAGGGAGTACAGTGTGGAGATGGGGCACAGTATGGGAGGCAGTGTATACGGAGGGACATTGTGTAGGCACAGTATGGAGGGAGTACAGTGTGGAGATGGGGCACAGTATGGGAGGCAGTGTATCCGGAAGGACATTGTGTAGGCACCGTATGGAGGGAGTACAGTGTGGAGAGGGCACAGTATGGGAGGCAGTGTATACGGAGGGACATTGTGTAGGCACCGTATGGAGGGAGTACAGTGTGGAGATGGGGCACAGTATGGGAGGCAGTGTATACGGAGGGACATTGTGTAGGCACAGTATGGAGGGAGTACAGTGTGGAGAGGGGGCACAGTATGGGAGGCAGTGTATACGGAGGGACATTGTGTAGGCACAGTATGGAGGGAGTACAGTGTGGAGATGGGGCACAGTATGGGAGGCAGTGTATACGGAAGGACATTGTGTAGGCACTGTATGTAGGGAGTACAGTGTGGAGAGGGCACAGTATGGGAGGCAGTGTATACGGAGGGACATTGTGTAGGCACAGTATGGAGGGAGTACAGTGTGGAGATGGGGCACAGTATGGGAGGCAGTGTATACGGAGGGACATTGTGTAGGCACAGTATGGAGGGAGTACAGTGTGGAGAGGGCACAGTATGGGAGGCAATGTATACGGAGGGACATTGTGTAGGCACAGTATGGAGGGAGTACAGTGTGGAGAGGGGGCACAGTATGGGAGGCAGTGTATACGGAGGGACATTGTGTAGGCACAGTATGGAGGGAGTACAGTGTGGAGATGGGGCACAGTATGGGAGGCAGTGTATACGGAGGGACATTGTGTAGGCACAGTATGGAGGGAGTACAGTGTGGAGATGGGGCACAGTATGGGAGGCAGTGTATACGGAGGGACATTGTGTAGGCACAGTATGGAGGGAGTACAGTGTGGAGATGGGGCACAGTATGGGAAACAGTGTATACGGAGGGACATTGTGTAGGCACAGTATGGAGGGAGTACAGTGGAGATGGGGCACAGTATGGGAGGCAGTGTATACGGAGGGACATTGTGTAGGCACAGTATGGAGGGAGTACAGTGTGGAGAGGGGGCACAGTATGGGAGGCAGTGTATACGGAGGGACATTGTGTAGGCACAGTATGGAGGGGGTACAGTGTGGAGATGGGGCACAGTATGGGAGGCAGTGTATACGGAGGGACATTGTGTAGGCACAGTATGGAGGGAGTACAGTGTGGAGATGGGGCACAGTATGGGAGGCAGTGTATACGGAGGGACATTGTGTAGGCACAGTATGGAGGAAGTACAGTGTGGAGATGGGGCACAGTATGGGAGGCAGTGTATAGGGAGGGACATTGTGTAGGCACAGTATGGAGGGAGCACAGTGTGGAGATGGGGCACAGTATGGGAGGCAGTGTATACGGAGGGACATTGTGTAGGCACAGTATGGAGGGAGTACAGTGTGGAGATGGGGCACAGTATGGGAGGCAGTGTATACGGAGGGACATTGTGTAGGCACAGTATGGAGGGGGTACAGTGTGGAGATGGGGCACAGTATGGGAGGCAGTGTATACGGAGGGACATTGTGTAGGCACAGTATGGAGGGGGTACAGTGTGGAGATGGGGCACAGTATGGGAGGCAGTGTATACAGAGGGACATTGTGTAGGCACAGTATGGAGGGGGTACAGTGTGGAGATGGGGCACAGTATGGGAGGCAGTGTATACGGAGGGACATTGTGTAGGCACAGTATGGAGGGAGTACAGTGTGGAGATTGGGCACAGTATGGGAGGCAGTGTATACGGAGGGACATTGTGTAGGCAAAGTATGGAGGGAGTACAGTGTGGAGATGGGGCACAGTATGGGAGGCAGTGTATACGGAGGGACATTGTGTAGGCACAGTATAGAGGGAGTACAGTGTGGAGAGAGGGCACAGTATGGGAGGCAGTGTATACGGAGGGACATTGTGTAGGCACAGTATGGAGGGAGTACAGTGTGGAGAGAGGGCACAGTATGGGAGGCAGTGTATACGGAGGGACATTGTGTAGGCACAGTATGGAGGGAGTACAGTGTGGAGATGGGGCACAGTATGGGAGGCAGTGTATACGGAGGGACATTGTGTAGGCACTGTATGGAGGGAGTACAGTGTGGAGATGGGGCACAGTATGGGAGGCAGTGTATACGGAGGGACATTGTGTAGCCACAGTATGGAGGGAGTACAGTGTGGAGATGGGGCACAGTATGGGAGGCAGTGTATACGGAGGGACATTGTGTAGCCACAGTATGGAGCGAGTACAGTGTGGAGATGGGGCACAGTATGGGAGGCAGTTTATACGGAGGGACATTGTGTAGGCACAGTATGGAGGGAGTACAGTGTGGAGATGGGGCACAGTATGGGAGGCAGTATATGCGGAGGGACATTATGTAGGCACAGTATGGAGGGAGTACAGTGTGGAGATGGGGCATAGTATGGGAGGCAGTGTATACGGAGGGACATTGTGTAGGCACAGTATGGAGGGAGTACAGTGTGGAGATGGGGCACAGTATGGGAGGCAGTATATGCAGAGGGACATTATGTAGGCACAGTATGGAGGGAGTACAGTGTGGAGATGGGGCACAGTATGGGAGGCAGTGTATACGGAGGGACATTGTGTAGGCACAGTATGGAGGGAGTACAGTGTGGAGATGGGGCACAGTATGGGAGGCAATGTATACGGAGGGACATTGTGTAGGCACAGTATGGAGGGAGTACAGTGTGGAGAGGGGGCACAGTATGGGAGGCAGTGTATACGGAGGGACATTGTGTAGGCACAGTATGGAGGGGGTACAGTGTGGAGAGGGGGCACAGTATGGGAGGCAGTGTATACGGAGGGACATTGTGTAGGCACAGTATGGAGGGAGTACAGTGTGGAGAGGGGGCACAGTATGGGAGGCAGTGTATACGGAGGGACATTGTGTAGGCACAGTATGGAGGGAGTACATTGTGGAGAGGGGGCACAGTATGGGAGGCAGTGTATACGGAGGGACATTGTGTAGGCACAGTATGGAGGGAGTACAGTGTGGAGATGGGGCACAGTATGGGAGGCAGTGTATACGGAGGGACATTGTGTAGGCACAGTATGGAGGGAGTACAGTGTGGAGATGGGGCACAGTATGGGAGGCAGTGTATACGGAGGGACATTGTGTAGGCACAGTATGGAGGGAGCACAGTGTGGAGATGGGGCACAGTATGGGAGGCAGTGTATACGGAGGGACATTGTGTAGGCACAGTATGGAGGGAGTACAGTGCGGAGAGGGGGCACAGTATGGGAGGCAGTGTATACGGAGGGACATTGTGTAGGCACAGTATGGAGGGAGTACAGTGTGGAGATGGGGCACAGTATGGGAGGCAGTGTATACGAAGGAACATTGTGTAGGCACAGTATGGAGGGAGTACAGTGTGGAGATGGGGCACAGTATGGGAGGCAGTGTATACGGAGGGACATTGTGTAGGCACAGTATGGAGGGAGTACAGTGTGGAGATGGGGCACAGTATGGGAGGCAGTGTATACGGAGGGACATTGTGTAGGCACAGTATGGAGGGAGTACAGTGTGGAGATGGGGCACAGTATGGGAGGCAGTGTATACGGAGGGACATTGTGTAGGCACAGTATAGAGGGAGTACAGTGTGGAGAGAGGGCACAGTATGGGAGGCAGTGTATACGGAGGGACATTGTGTAGGCACAGTATGGAGGGAGTACAGTGTGGAGATGGGGCACAGTATGGGAGGCAGTGTATACGGAGGGACATTGTGTAGGCACTGTATGGAGGGAGTACAGTGTGGAGATGGCGCACAGTATGGGAGGCAGTGTATACGGAGGGACATTGTGTAGCCACAGTATGGAGGGAGTACAGTGTGGAGATGGGGCACAGTATGGGAGGCAGTGTATACGGAGGGACATTGTGTAGCCACAGTATGGAGGGAGTACAGTGTGGAGATGGGGCACAGTATGGGAGGCAGTGTATACGGAGGGACATTGTGTAGGCACAGTATGGAAGGAGTACAGTGTGGAGATGGGGCACAGTATGGGAGGCAGTATATGCGGAGGGACATTGTGTAGGCACAGTATGGAGGGAGTACAGTGTGGAGATGGGGCACAGTATGGGAGGCAGTATATGCGGAGGGACATTATGTAGGCACAGTATGGAGGGAGTACAGTGTGGAGATGGGGCACAGTATGGGAGGCAGTGTATACGGAGGGACATTGTGTAGCCACAGTATGGAGGGAGTACAGTGTGGAGATGGGGCACAGTATGGGAAGCAGTATATGCTGAGGGACATTATGTAGGCACAGTATGGAGAGAGTACAGTGTGGACAGGGGGCACAGTATGGGAGGCAGTGTATATGGAGGGACATTGTGTAGGCAAAGTATAGAGGGAGTACACTGTGGAGATGGGGCACAGTATGGGAGGCAGTATATGCGGAGGGACATTGTGTAGGCACAGTATGGAGGGAGTACAGTGTGGAGATGGGGCACAGTATGGGAGGCAGTGTATACGGAGGGACATTGTGTAGGCACAGTATGGAGGGAGTACAGTGTGGAGATGGGGCACAGTATGGGAGGCAGTGTATACGGAAGGACATTGTGTAGGCACCGTATGGAGGGAGTACAGTGTGGAGAGGGCACAGTATGGGAGGCAGTGTATACGGAGGGACATTGTGTAGGCACCGTATGGAGGGAGTACAGTGTGGAGATGGGGCACAGTATGGGAGGCAGTGTATACGGAGGGACATTGTGTAGGCACAGTATGGAGGGAGTACAGTGTGGAGAGGGGGCACAGTATGGGAGGCAGTGTATACGGAGGGACATTGTGTAGGCACAGTATGGAGGGAGTACAGTGTGGAGATGGGGCACAGTATGGGAGGCAGTGTATACGGAAGGACATTGTGTAGGCACTGTATGTAGGGAGTACAGTGTGGAGAGGGCACAGTATGGGAGGCAGTGTATACGGAGGGACATTGTGTAGGCACAGTATGGAGGGAGTACAGTGTGGAGATGGGGCACAGTATGGGAGGCAGTGTATACGGAGGGACATTGTGTAGGCACAGTATGGAGGGAGTACAGTGTGGAGAGGGGGCACAGTATGGGAGGCAATGTATACGGAGGGACATTGTGTAGGCACAGTATGGAGGGAGTACAGTGTGGAGAGGGGGCACAGTATGGGAGGCAGTGTATACGGAGGGACATTGTGTAGGCACAGTATGGAGGGAGTACAGTGTGGAGATGGGGCACAGTATGGGAGGCAGTGTATACGGAGGGACATTGTGTAGGCACAGTATGGAGGGAGTACAGTGTGGAGATGGGGCACAGTATGGGAGGCAGTGTATACGGAGGGACATTGTGTAGGCACAGTATGGAGGGAGTACAGTGTGGAGATGGGGCACAGTATGGGAAACAGTGTATACGGAGGGACATTGTGTAGGCACAGTATGGAGGGAGTACAGTGGAGATGGGGCACAGTATGGGAGGCAGTGTATACGGAGGGACATTGTGTAGGCACAGTATGGAGGGAGTACAGTGTGGAGAGGGGGCACAGTATGGGAGGCAGTGTATACGGAGGGACATTGTGTAGGCACAGTATGGAGGGGGTACAGTGTGGAGATGGGGCACAGTATGGGAGGCAGTGTATACGGAGGGACATTGTGTAGGCACAGTATGGAGGGAGTACAGTGTGGAGATGGGGCACAGTATGGGAGGCAGTGTATACGGAGGGACATTGTGTAGGCACAGTATGGAGGGAGCACAGTGTGGAGATGGGGCACAGTATGGGAGGCAGTGTATACGGAGGGACATTGTGTAGGCACAGTATGGAGGGAGTACAGTGTGGAGATGGGGCACAGTATGGGAGGCAGTGTATACGGAGGGACATTGTGTAGGCACAGTATGGAGGGGGTACAGTGTGGAGATGGGGCACAGTATGGGAGGCAGTGTATACGGAGGGACATTGTGTAGGCACAGTATGGAGGGGGTACAGTGTGGAGATGGGGCACAGTATGGGAGGCAGTGTATACAGAGGGACATTGTGTAGGCACAGTATGGAGGGGGTACAGTGTGGAGATGGGGCACAGTATGGGAGGCAGTGTATACGGAGGGACATTGTGTAGGCACAGTATGGAGGGAGTACAGTGTGGAGATTGGGCACAGTATGGGAGGCAGTGTATACGGAGGGACATTGTGTAGGCAAAGTATGGAGGGAGTACAGTGTGGAGATGGGGCACAGTATGGGAGGCAGTGTATACGGAGGGACATTGTGTAGGCACAGTATAGAGGGAGTACAGTGTGGAGAGAGGGCACAGTATGGGAGGCAGTGTATACGGAGGGACATTGTGTAGGCACAGTATGGAGGGATTTCAGTGTGGAGAGAGGGCACAGTATGGGAGGCAGTGTATACGGAGGGACATTGTGTAGGCACAGTATGGAGGGAGTACAGTGTGGAGATGGGGCACAGTATGGGAGGCAGTGTATACGGAGGGACATTGTGTAGGCACTGTATGGAGGGAGTACAGTGTGGAGATGGGGCACAGTATGGGAGGCAGTGTATACGGAGGGACATTGTGTAGCCACAGTATGGAGGGAGTACAGTGTGGAGATGGGGCACAGTATGGGAGGCAGTGTATACGGAGGGACATTGTGTAGCCACAGTATGGAGCGAGTACAGTGTGGAGATGGGGCACAGTATGGGAGGCAGTTTATACGGAGGGACATTGTGTAGGCACAGTATGGAGGGAGTACAGTGTGGAGATGGGGCACAGTATGGGAGGCAGTGTATACGGAGGGACATTGTGTAGGCACAGTATGGAAGGAGTACAGTGTGGAGATGGGGCACAGTATGGGAGGCAGTATATGCGGAGGGACATTGTGTAGGCACAGTATGGAGGGAGTACAGTGTGGAGATGGGGCACAGTATGGGAGGCAGTATATGAGGAGGGACATTATGTAGGCACAGTATGGAGGGAGTACAGTGTGGAGATGGGGCACAGTATGGGAGGCAGTGTATACGGAGGGACATTGTGTAGGCACAGTATGGAGGGAGTACAGTGTGGAGATGGGGCACAGTATGGGAGGCAGTATATGCGGAGGGACATTATGTAGGCACAGTATGGAGGGAGTATAGTGTGAAGAGGGGGCACAGTATGGAGAGGGGGCATTGTGGGGAGGGACACTGCAGATGGGGACAGTGTGGAGGCTGTAGGACATAACGTAGGTGTAGTGTGTAGGATGGACAGTGCATAGGTCATAGTTGTTAAAGGGTGATGGTTTGACAGTTATTATTCATGAGCAAGGACAGCGTGGCAGTCATAGTTTATGGGGGAGGGACGGTGTGGTGGATATAGTATATAAGGGAGGGCAGTGTGGAGGCAATATTTTATAGAAGAGGAGATCATGTATCATAAGAGGGACAGTGTGGATATTATCTTTTGTGTATGCATTCATTATTTATTCAGGGGCACAGCACAGGATTATTTAGGGCACAGCAGGGGCAGCTATTTTTATTCAGGCGGCATTATAATGACCCTTATTTTTACGGGCAGTGTCGGCATGTGCTGCAGAAGACCGAAGAAAAGGGATGTGTGTGGAGACGAGCTGCGGATGTGAAAACTTACCCTGGAATCAGGGGCAGCTGAAGAAGAAACACCAAGGTTACTTACCGGTAGTCAGTTTTACCAGAACCCATGACGGCACACGAGAGAGAGAGAGGATCCGCCCACCAAGGACAGGAAACCATCTGAAATAAAAGGGGCGGCTCCTCTCCCCCGAATCAGTTGGTTACAGTGCATTGAGAGGACCTTCATAGAAAGAGTTGTACACAAAATCCAACACCACATTATATAACACCCAACAAACGTGCACAACCATATGGTGAGAAAGAAAGAAGGAGGGGAATATATGGATGCTGTCATGGGTTCTGGAAAAACCGGCTACCGGTAAGTAACCTTGGTGTTTTCCCTTCACCCATGATGGCACACCTGAGAGAATTTTGGTGAAAAAAACGCCATTCCCGTTTGTGGCTCCACCATTACTCTCCAGCAACAAGCCCGCTCTCTTGGGGTCATACTCTATTCAGATCTTTCCTTCACTCCTCACATAAAATCACTCGCGCTCTCGTGTCATCTACACCTCAAAGACATCTCTAGAATCAGAACTTTTCTTCCCTTTGACTTAGAAAAAACTCTTATTGTAGCTCTTATTCATTCTCGTCTGAACTATTGCAACTCTTTACTAATCGGTCTCCTTCTTTCCAATCCATCCTGAATGCAGCAGCCAGGATCATATTCCTCGCCAACCGCTACACCGATGCCTCTTCCCTGTGCCAGTCATTGCACTGGTTGCCCCTCCAATTCAGAGTTCAATATAAACTTATCACTCTTACCCACAAAGCTCTCCACGATTCAGCATCACTCTACATCTCCTCCCTCATCTCAGTCTACCACCCTACACGTGCCCTCCGTTCTGCTAATGAATTCAAGCTAAAATCCTCCTTAATCCGAACCTCCCACTCCCATCTCCAAGATTTCTCACGTGCTGCGCCAATTCTTTGGAATGCACTACCCAGGACAATTCGATTAATTCCCAATACCCACAGCTTTAAGCGTGCCCTAAAAACCCATTTCGTTAGGCTGGCGTATCGCCTTAACACACTTGTCTAACTGTCCCAGTTTGGCCCATATCAAAATTCTCTTCAAACTCATGTTCATCCCATCCATGCCTGAATAGCCTCTGTCTGTACTGTACACATACTGGATGGCGACCAGTTCATGTAGTGCTTTGTACTTACCCTATTTAGCATATTATGGCTGTATTATACATTTGTACGTTTTACATTTTGTGTCCCCCCCCCTCTATTTCCTCATAGACTGTAAGCTTGCAAGCAGGTCCCTCACTACTGTTAATATCTGAGTTACGCTTATTTGGTAATGTCTTTTTGTCTGTTCAAACCCCCCCCCCCCCCTAAAATTGTAAACTGCTGCGGAATATGTTGGCGCTATAAAAATTATTATTTTATTATTAGGGAGGGACCACCGCTTGCAGCACCCTTCTACCAAAGGTTAAGTCAGTAAGGTAGGATAGAGCCAACCGATAGTGTTTGAAGAAGGTAGATGGTGACGATCAGGTAGCGGCCTTACAGATTTGATCTATCGATACCTCTGTCTTCTCCGCCCAAGAGGTAGCGATGGCTCTGGTGGAGTGAGCCTTGATGCCGTCAGGGATCGGGGTGTCACTGGCCGAATAGGCTAAGGAAGTGGCCTCCCTAATCCATCTGGCTATAGTCCCTTTGGTCACCCCGTAACCCTTCCTACTCCCCTGGAAAGCTACAAACAGGGATTGGCCGCACCTCCACTGGCTAGTTACATGTATATATTGTAATAGGGCCCTTCTAACATCAAGGTTATGAAACTTTTGTTCCCCTAGGGTCTTTGGGTTATCACAAAAGGAGGGCAGAACAATTTCCTGAGATCTATGAAATTTGAGCACTACCTTAGGGAGGTAAGCTGGGTCAGGCCTCAATACTCCTCTATCGTGAAATATTTGTGTATATGGAGAATTTATGGATCGGGCTTGTAAATCGCTTACTCTACGGGAAGATGTTAAAGCCACCAAAATAATTGTTTTGAGAGTAATGTATTTTGCAGATATCTCCTGGATTGGTTCAAAAGGTTCCTCAGAGCTTCAAGGACCAAATTCAGGTTCCATGGGGGAATTTTGGGTATTGAGACCGGCCTAGGTCTATCATAAGATTGAATGAACCTTGCAATCCATTTATTGGCTACGAATTTGGAGTTATACAACGCTCCTAGGGCTGAAACCTAGACTTTGAGCATACTGGTAGCTAGACCCAACTCAAACCCCTTTTGTAAGAACTCCAGGATGGAATTAATTGGAGGTTTTTGGCTTAACGGCTTCCCTAGGAAATCTAAAAATTTCCTCCATGTTCTACCATAGATTTTGGTGGTTATGGGCTTCCTACTCCTCAACAGAGTAGAAACTAATACTGACGAAAAACCTCTACCCCTCAATATTGCCCTCTCAAATTCCACGCTGCAAGGTGGAAACCCTTTACTTGAGAGTGGAATATTGGTCCCTGTGCCAGAAGGTCCGGGATTTCCGTAAGGATCCATGGGTCTGATAGGGACATCATTCTCAGGAGGGAGAACCATGGTCTCTTCGGCCAAAAGGGGGCAATGAGAATCACTCTTGCTCGATCCTTCCTGATCTTCCTCACTACAAGAGGTATCTTAGCAATTGGATGCAAGGCGTAGGCCAACTTGAAACCCCAGGAGATTTGGAGGGTGTCTATCACCAATGGGTTTCCCCTTGGATCTAGTGAGCAGAATTTCTCCACCTTTATGTTGTTTTTGTCGGCGAATAAATCTATTTCTGGCTGACCCCATAGCTGTACTATCTGCCGGAATACTAGGGTTCAGGGCCCATTCCCCCTGTCTTAAATTGTTGTGGCTTAGGAAGTCTGCTCTTGTATTTTCTATGCCACGTACAGTGCCGGCCACTGTCTGGCTCATTTTTGGAGTTTTGTGTGAAATGATCAATGATTTGATTTTTGCTTCATTCTCTTTTGTGTTTTTTCCTTGCAAGCAAATTAAATGAAGAGAATAATACCAAAGAATTTGTGATTGCAATCATTTTCAGGAAGAAACTGAGTATTATCTGACAGAATTGCAGGGGTGCCAATACTTTTGGCCAGCACTGTATGTGTAGTGCTGAAAGAGATGGGAGATTTTGCTCCGCTACTTGAAAAGGTCTGCTTGCTGCTTCCAGAAGGGAATGAGATCTTGTTCTCCCCTGGTGGTTTATGTAAGCCACGGTGGTTCTGTTGTCCGACATTTCCCGAACATGACTGCCCCGGAGTAAAGGGAGGAAGCCCTCAAAGCGTTCCTCACTGCCCATAGCTCTTTTAAGTTTGACGACCCTTTTTCCTCTAGGACTGACCAAGAGCCCTGAATTATGTGGTTTCCCAGGTGTGCCCCCCACCTTGAGTTGCTCGCATCGATCGTGATGTTTTGCACTGTTGTGTCCAACAAGGGTCCAGACCTTTCTAGGGTTTTTTCTAAACTCCGAGTGTCAGACTTGTCTTCTACCCGACAGCAAGATAGACAAAGTCACAAAGTTGGACTTGGCAGCTATACCGACCCCAGATATGTCCTTGATGAAAGCACTGTCCCTGCTAGGTACTCTAACATTGTGCGTTCTGGCAGTCAAGTGGGCTCAATTTCACACAAGAGCACTTCAGTGGGAAATCTTGTCAGCATAAAAATTTTAAAAGGGTATTTAGAAGGAAAGGTACATCTCTCCTTACATACAAGAAACTCCCTCTTGTGGTGGACGGACAGATCAAATTTAACTTTAGGGGTCCAGTGGGTTCTAGTCTTGATTTTTGGGTGTTCACCATCCAGACCAGGTTCTGCAAGGTCATCATGACTTCTTTCAGCTGAGAAACACAGTGGCTCTCTGAATTCCCTACTATAAGGAAGTCGTCCAGATATGGTATTATGACTGTGTTTTAAATGCGAAGAAAGGCCGTTACTTCGGCTATTAGTTTGGTGAACACCCTTGGGGCAATCGACAACCCAAAGAGGAGAGCTCGGTACTGGAAGTTCCTGCACCTTCCTTGGATGTAAAGCGCAACCCTTAGATACTGTTGGTCATTTGGGTGAATGGGGACGTGATTATACGCGTCTTTCAGATCTATCACTGCCATAAAACAATTTTGAAACAGAAGCTTTATTGCTGAATTTACCGATTCCATCTTGATTGTATGGTTGTTTATGAAACGGTTGAGGCCTTTTAAATTTATAATAGTCCTGAAAGAACCGTCCGGTTTTTTTTATTAGAAAGAGAGGGGAATAAAATCCCCTTCCTTTCTGACTGACCGTAGCTTCGCATACCACTTGCTTCTCCAAAAGGGTAAGGATCTCTGATTCCAGAACCAGCTGTTCGTCCGGGAACTTCCTTAACGGGGTCACCGCAAATATTTGCCGTGGTTGTTGAAGGAATTGATTCTTCAGTCCATCCCTTAATATGTTGAGGACCCAGGAACTGGAGGAGATGTTTTTCCAGGCCTGGACAAAATGTGGCCTGGCGTCATTGTGTAGGCTTTTTGGAGGTGGAGGAGGTACCACTGAACATATATTCGGACTCTTTTCTGTTCTTGAAATCCCATTTCCTTTTCTCCCCTGAGGGGCGACCTCTATTAAATTTCCCCTTCTGAAAATAGGTTCTCCTGGCGTTTGCTGAAAACCCAGGGAATCTTCCTTTTTTGTCGCTCCCCTTCTCAAGGACGTCTTCCAACTTCTTCCCAAAGAGAAATTGACCACCACAAGGTATGGAAGACAGCCTAGACTTTGATTGTAAGTCTCCAGGACATCCCTTGGGCAACACAGCTCGCCTCGCCGCGTTTGACAGAACGGGTGACCTAGCTGCGAGATTAACAGAATCTGCAGAAATATCTGCCTGGAAGGCTGTCGCACCATGTAATGGGCAGGTTGGCTAGAATTTTGTCTCTTGAGGTTTTTTGTCTTATTCCAACTGCTGCAACCAGACTATCAGGGAACAGGCAGTACATGTTCCTGCAATAGCTGGTTTTAGGCCACCTGCTGCTGATTCCCAAGTATGTTTTAGGAAAGTATCTGCCTACTTATCCAAGGGGTCTCTAAGCACCACTGAGTCCTCAAAGGGGAGTGCTGATCTCTTAGATGACCTAGATACAGCACCATCAATTTTTGGCACCTTGTCGCAATTTTCAGAGTCCTTAAACTCAAAGGGATATTTCCTTTTTGAGGATGAAGGCAAGGCCCCTACTTTCTCCGGCTTCCTCCATTCTCTATTAATAAGTGCCTGGACCTTGGCATTTACCGGAAAGGTGCATTTTTCCTTCTCTTCTAACACTCGAAACATAATGTCTTCTATGGACTTTACGGATTTATCCTCCTTTAACCCCACAGTGGTTCTGATGACTTTTATCAATTTATTGGTGTCTTCTATAGGAAAGCATGGTCTCCCCCCGTCACTGTCTGAGGAGGATGAGGATGAAGCTTCACTACAACACTGTCCCTCTAACAACACGGAAGAATCAGAACCAGAAGAAGAATCGGATATGACCTTCCATCTTTTCCTTAAAATTGTTTTAAGGGAACCATCTACCTCTGATCTGATGACAGACCTGAGACTAGCAGCAAAATCCGGTGTACCCTCACAAATGGTTCTCTGAATGCAGTCCGAGCAGAGCTCCTTCTGCCAGTCATTTGCATATTGCACATTCCTTGTTTCGCTTCTCGTCGGTAACTTTCCTGGGCTCCTCCTGGTGATTAAACACACAACAGGAGGCCCATTAGCAAATATATATAGTGACATTCACGATGATCAGTCACCCCGCCTTTGCGGATACCGGAATTGAAGACTGTTTCAGGATACGCGATGCACCCTTCCTGGAGACCGTGGTGTCCTGAGAAGCTTTACTTCTCTGACTGGGACAGCTGCTGCTTTTATCGCTGGACCCTCTGGACCGGCGAGCAGATGGAGGTGGTGATGAGGTTGGTAGCGACTGTGGCTGTGGCGACAGCTGCTGCTGCTCCATGTCTGACATTATGGCAGACTCCTTGAGCAGTGTTCTGAGCATAAGTGCACTTTTATATAGATAGGTGGGCGGAGTCAGACACCAAATCCCTAGGGTCTCCTCCGGTTAATCCCCCCCATGCCGCTGCCAATTTCAGCCATTGGGCTTTACGGCCGGCGCCACCGCCAACGTCACCAGGGCACGCTCTACCCAGCGTGTCCCGCGACGTCAGAGGCACGTGACCATTCACTCACTTTATGTCTATTCACAGACGCCAGAGCCAGTTTAGGGGAGCGTGGACGACATCCGAGCTCTGTGGGAAAATGTTTGGTAATAAATTGGTGAACGAGGGACTGTCTCTTATATTTATTTCTCTAGTTTTATGTTTTTCAGGTTTCCATTTCTGGACTATATCGGATTCGATGGATTCCTGCGGACCTGCAGGGGATTTTTTTTTGTTCAATAAATTGGTGAACTATAGTGTGGGGAAGTCTTTATTAATAACATTAGATGCACAAATTCTGAGGCAGCTGAGGGCTGGTATTTTTAGGCTGGAAAGGGCTCAAAAACTGAGGACCTTCCCAGCCTGATAATATCAGCCAGCAGCTGTCTGCTTTACCTTTGCTGGTTATCAAAAATAAGGGGGACCCCACGTTGCTTTTTTCATTTATTTTTTAGCTAAATATAAGTACAGTAAACTACACACACGGCACTAATTATATATTTCACCGATATCTTTCATCTATCTCGATCTTTGTACATCTAACAGCTAAACATTTGTCATTTCTATTCTGCACTCTATTCCGGTATGTGTCACACGGACAGGCACATGGATGTCACACTTTGTCATCTGTGTGCAGCACGTATTGACGTCTGTGCTGCCGGAAAAAAACTGACATGTCCACAGGTGGGTCACACGGACATGTGCTCAGCTCCATAGATTTTAATGGGTGTACGTGTTTAAGTGTATCCGGTGGAGGGGACCTAAAGGGTATGGGCACTTTTAGTCTGACTTACCAGAAGGGGGCGTGAGCACTTAAAGTGATGAGTGAATATGTTCGAAATCCGATCTCAAAAGTTAAATTTGGCACAAATGTGGCACATTCGGATTCGTGATCGGAAAGGCGAACATTTTTACTTAAATTCGGGAAAATCGGCAACGTTCGGCGAATAAGTTCGGGAACGTGATTGCGGGGCAACTACAGCGTTTTTAACAGTTTGTCTAGCATAGTGCCGGTGTATGATGAGCAGGGGGACGTGCTAGATGAGTGGAGGGGCTGGGGAGAGCACAGAACAGGTCAGATCAGCGGCGCGCTTGTAATTTTTTTTTTCCTGTAACTTTAAGTGAGGAAAGCGCGGCTAGCCAATCAGAGCGAAGGAAGCATCCACACTGTCTAGACACAAGGGCTTCTGCCATTGGCTGCTGAAATCACATGTCCTCTATATAAAGAGCGGTCATGTTCCCCCAGCGCCATTTTATGCATGTCACACTGCCGGTGATAGACGCTGCTCCAAATGAGAGATATTACCTAGATAGATGGGCGCTTGTTTGGAAGTCAGATAGTGTAGATAAGTCCTCTGCTGTGTACCTGTGAAATCGACCTTGCAGCACATTTTTATTTTTATTGTGCAATTACTGAGATTCAGACAGAAACAGCAGGGCCCGTGCCACAGAACAGCGTTGTGCACGGCTTGTATTGTGCTATATGCACCAGTATCCCTTCAATCTATTTTTTCACTTGCTAATGTGATAAAGCTAGCAAGCCATTGCAGCCACCTTTTGATTTTGTGGGGTTGAAATTCAGCTGTATGCAGACTCTGCAGAGATTCTCAGTGCAGAGCACAACAAAACTTTTTTTTTCATTTGCTAATGTGACAGTGAAGCTATAGTAGCCCACTTTGTCATTTTTTGGTGGGTGAAATTCAGCTGTATGCACAGTAAAAAAAATATTCCCATGGGTTGTAGTGAATATGAATTTGTATGGTCTTTAATAGCGGCACACAGACCACAAATTGGCAGCAGGAGCTATGCTGCGGGTACAGTGTGTGCGCCGTTGATAGTGAATGGTCGCTGCTCCCCACGCACAGTCCCGGCGTGGGGCGCAGTGACTATTCCGGCACAGCATCTCAGTGTGAGGGCGCTTGGCAGTTACGCCATGCGCGCCTCACACAGTGAGATACCTGTCAGCAACAGAGCAGGACGCAGCGCTGGAGGAGAGAGGAGGTGAGTATAATTGTTTATTTTTTTGTGTGCAGCGTGTTGGGGATCAATGGTTCCAAGCATACCGGGAAGAGGGATGAGGGGGGCCATACATACCAGTATAGCGATACAATAGCGAAATGTGGTTTACAGATCCTGCACAGACTTGTCAACAACTTGACCCATTTGAATACTTGCCAAAGAAATGAGGTTGGTTTCCAAAACAACCGAACTTCATGATGGCAAACCTCCGATGCAAGGACTTTTGACTCGTATACGTTGTCTTGGGAGACTCACTGACATCATACCCTGCATATTGCCAATGATTTATATCTAGTATGTGGTCATCAGGCCTATAAATGGCTTCTCCCAGGTGCACAGGGAACCTGCACCTTAGCACGCCTTACACCTGCCACCTTCATACTTCTGCATGGTGACCTAGATATAAATTCTGTCCTCAAACATTCCCTATATAAACAAGCTGCAGACAATCGCCCCAGACCGAATGGTAGACCTCATATAGTGGAAATGGGGATAGGGAATAAGAGTATATTCATTTACCCTTTTCATTACATAAATGTTGGTATTACTAGTGTATGTAACTGCTAGAACTGGTACATTTGTTATGACGATGCTATGCAGAGAGATGCACAAGATCAGACATCATAGACCGTCAGTTATCACATCTGCAAAATATCACAGTGCTCCTCCAGAAAACATATATGACGAGATTTACAAACAAGATATCTGACGGTGAACGGGACTCATCCCCTCCAGGCTCCCATAGCACGGGGAAGTAGCTGATGGATAAACTGTCTGTAAATAATTAAAAGGGAGGAATTGTTATGGTAAATATTTATACTTTGCTTTGATTATTATTTTAGACAATTGAATCTACTGTAAGGCGGCGGTGTTCACACCGTGCAGTAACTGAGGCAGTGACCCAAGCAAGTCCAACATAATAGCTTTTATTCAGCAACTCACGGGTAAACAGAAAGTCCTCCGGTTCGCAGCCGGGTTAACATGAGTCCATAAACAACGGTTACTGGGGACAACGGCCGGGCCGCTCAGAGCCTGACAGGTGCAGAGCTTTCCCAGGCAGGGGTTCAGCCACCCTCAGTCCTGCTGAGCTTCCCTGCTATGCTCCTAGCAGGTTCCAACATAGAACAACACTAATCCTTAGTGCAGGGATTTTAAAGGACCTGTGGCAAGAGCCACTGGAAAACCCGGGTTGGAGGGAGGAGGCCGCCCCACTGCCTCCTGTGACCTCCTCCAAGAAATGAAGGCCCTGCTGGGTTTTACTTAATCTGCCTTAGCCAGGTAGTCTGACCAGGTGATTGCTCACCTTCATTCCTGCATTGCAGCCGCAGCTGTGTGTGTGACTGCAATGCACTCCAATGGATTTAATAGGTCTCTGTACACATTCTGGGGGATATATAATGTCCCTCGTATATGATCCCGGTCACTGCCTCACACTACCTATATATCTTTGATAATGTAATATTTTATTATTAGCCTTATAAGTGTTATTCATAAAAGCGATAACACGGCATGTTCACATTTTTGGAAATCTGGAGAATCCTGATTGGGTCTCTCCATCGGTTGGTTGTAGTGGGAGAGTTGTCGGTCCCCATTATGCTACTTCTACTCTCGTGAAATTGATGCCATTTCCTTGGTGTTAGACCCTAATTTAGAGAAATGTGAACACTCCTGATTGGGTCTCTATCTATTGGGTTGGCTGTAATGGAATAGGTTTCGGTCTCCATTATACAATTTTTACTCTAGTGAAATTGATGCCACTTCGCTGGTATCTGCCAATAATTTTTGGAAATGTGGAGAATCCTGATTGGGTCTCCATCTGTTGGGTTGGCTGTAGTGCAAGAGGTTTTGGTCTCCATTACAATAGTTATATCCTAGTGAAATAAATTTTTGGTTGCAGATGTTGTACTCCACACAGGGGTACTCAGACAAGATAAACTCAAAATTGGTATATAAAGCAGGCTACATCTCAGCTTAAAATTCTTTGGGGCAAATATTGTTCTCCATACAGGGAAAAAAAACAACTTGGGTCCGAGCAGCTTCCTGACCCTCATCACCAGACGTTTATTCCCGGGGGGGAAGGGTGGAGGTGATCCTGATGAGACTCAGATACCCTAGGGTCACGCGGACTGTACTGTGCTGTCAGGGCAAAAAGAGGAGGAGGGATAACACATTAGATGATGATGAGGTTGTGTATCCCACTTGGTGTGAACCCAGAGGCATGCAGCTGAGTAGCTCATCTGAGGAGGTGGAGGAAGAAGAGGAGGTTACGTTGCTTCCTCCGGCGCAGACACGGAGTGATGCAACTGTGAAGAGCACTGCATCCTTTCCCACAACTGTGGCAGTGACCAGAACCATTCGCGGGTCTGCAGCTCGCAGGGGTGGCAAGGGTAGCCTTGCCTGGGCCTTTTTTGACACTGCAAGGGATGAGCCAACTCCCATTATCTGGCAACTTTGCAAGAAAAAACTCGGTAGAGTGAAAAAGTGCAATAATTTTACTAGTACATGCATGAACCTTCACATGCCCAATCAACATGCGTTACTCTGGCAATCTCACTGCGATAAAATGCCGGCCTCAACAACCATCATCCACCCCATTAACCACATCTGCTGCTTCCTCCTCCTCTTCTGTTACCGTGCAAAGTATTGTCACGCAGGTCTCCCACCGCAGAATCTCTGGTTCTTTACCCGCCCCAGTCAGGCTGAGTGAGAGCCCGTCAGCTGTAACGGAAGTAGACATGCCTGCTGGTTTTGACCGATCTAACAGAATAAGCAGACCACAACTTTATCAATCCATCGTAGCATCTCCGCCTGTACCTCACTCACGGTCCTGCAGTTTGTCCGGTTCACCGTACTCCACCCTCTCTCAGCACGGCAGCGAACCCTCGGTCCCTTAGTTGTGGTCACGTAAAAGATTGTTTCCTCCTACACATGACAAAGCTAAGAGATTGAACTCCACCATCTCCAATCTGTTGGCCATGGAAATGGTGGTGTCAGGCCCTAATTTTTTTAAATGTGAACATTATTGGTTGGGACTCCATTTGCTGGTTTGGCTGTAGTGGCTGTCTACCTTGTGAACATTGTGTTGAAGCTTTCAAGGTGTCACGGGTTTACCGTGACGGAGAGGAGCCAGAAGACCGCAGCGTCTGGTTCCTCCCACTCCTGCACTCATTAGAAGCCTTTCACCTTCATATTAATCGGTGCAGGGGTTAATCTGCTCAGTTGTGAGCTCTTGGAAGCTTACCGTGATTTAGGCTCTCAGCAGATTTGTGCCGTGCATCTCACTGTGTAACTCTGTACCCCAACACATCAGACTGTCGCCAACTTGGAAACCTTGAAAAGCAAGCTGAAGACCCACTTCTTCTGACATGCGTACAATCTGCAGTAACCACCGCTCCACCATACCGCTGCACGACTAGCTGTACCCCCGTCCTACTGTATCCTCACCAATCCCTTTTAGATTGTTTGTGTGCCCTCGCAGGCAGGGTCCTCTATCCTCTTTTACCAGTCGGTGACCCCTTTTCACATGTAAAGTGCCACGGAATAAATGTTGCTGTAATAATAATAATTATAGTACTTGTACTCTGGGACAATTGATGGCACTTTCTTGGTGTCTACCCCTAATTTGTTGTGTTTTGGAAGCTTTTAGGCCCGTTTGGAGGTGTTGTATATGCGTTTGTTTTTGCCCCCCATTGAATCCTATGGCGTTCGCTAATTTTCAGAGAATATTCAACGAATAAATCTGTGAATATTGTTGATTCGGCAAATGCAATCCAAACCGAATATTGAAACATTCGCTCATCTCTAATAGTGGGTTATATGAGCCGGAGGTTATGAACATGGATGACGATACTAATATATGCCGCACTCTAGATGGAGATCCTACTAATTCATACAATACCCCCTTACATTGTCTTTTGGAGGAGGGTTTGGTATCGGCTGTACTTAATGCCAAACAAATAGAACGATTAAAGGAAAATCACCCACAATGTCCAATATTTCATACATTACCGAAAACTCACAAAGAAGGAAACATCCATCAGTCTAGAGTTACATTCAATACTGGCTGCAGAGAAGATTCCTATAATATAGTGAATATTACCAGAAAACATTTACCTATGTTATACACTGACAAGGATCCAGCAACAAGAAAGACAACTGACACGTGGAGGACAAACACCAAAGGTTTCATTGAATGTGGGAGAAATAAATGTGGTTTGTGCAAGTCTGTGCACAAAGCAAAAATGTCTGCATCTACTAACCATAATAAACCCTATAATATCCGACATCTCATTAGTTGTAGCTCCACACGTCATTGACACCATACAATGTGAAGCTTGTCTGCTGCAATATGTGGGGGGCACGGTCAGACCCTTACGTCACCGCATTGGGGGACACGTTAGGGACGTTCTTGGCCCCACAACACGTAATACATCTGCAGCATCACAACATCTCATACAACACAATAGGGATTAATCCCTTTACAGTTGTGGGTATTGAATATGTCACCAGACCAGCTAAGGGGGGAGATTGGTATAAAAAGTACACCCCCGAGAAGCCTTGTGGATTCTGGAATTGGACTCCAGATTCCCCAGTGATATGAATCTTCCTTCAGACCTTGTATCCATTTACTGAATTGTGTTTTTTCCTCTTTTATAGTAATTATACATAATATACACATTATAGATGCAGACACTTCATTCTTCTATTGCACGGATGCTTTTTGTTGTGGACATATGATCATCCATAGGGGTAATGTAGACATACTTGCACATGTCCATTTGGGGCTGGGGGTCTCCGCTGTGCATTAGACACTATGATGTGTATAAGAAGCCGGTTACTGGTGTTACGGATTCGGGTGGTGGAACCTCTGTGCCGAGGTGCAAGGAGGGACCCAGAGGGGCGTGACTAAGTATCAACCCGATCCGACCCTGGTCGCACGGCGGCTAACGACACCGTGACCAGGGAGGATCCGGGCTGAGGGACCAGGTGCTACTCTGGGGACGACCTTGTAAGAGAGCAGGTGGCTCCAACGGGTCAGATGGCTGGGACTGACCGGTATGTCGGATGGACACGGCAAGCAGGCAGAAGTCTCTGGTGGCTGACAGGTGGTAGTCTCTAGTTTTACCAGGCAGGTGGCCATAGCAAGTGACGGCAGAGCCTCCAGGCAGGCTGGCAGGAAACAGGCGGGCGCTCCCAGGTGAGTGGGCAGACCGACAAGGCAGGAAACAGGCAGGTAACAGGTGAGCGCTCCCAGGTGAGCGGGCTGACGGACTCTGCAGGTAACAGACGGATGCTCCCAGGTGAGTGGACTGACAGACTGGGCAGGTAACAGGCGGATGCTCCCAGGTGAGCGGACTGGCAGACAGGGCAGGAAACAGGCGGATGCTCCCAGGTGAGCGGACTGGCAGACAGGGCAGGTAACAGGCAGATGCTCCCAGGTGAGCGGACTGGCAGACAGGGCAGGAAACAGGCGGATGCTCCCAGGTGAGCGGACTGGCAGACAGGGCAGGTAACAAGTGAGCGCTCCAGGTGAGCAGGTTGACAGGCTCGGCAGGTAACGGGCAGATAACAGGCTGGCAGACAGGACGAGGAGTCAGGCAAGCAGCGGGACCTAAGGGCTGAAGCAGAGATCAGAAACTGCTACAACTTTGCTCGGGCACCTCCATTTTGGAGGAGGTGCTCTATATATGGGAGGACCCTCGGCTATTGGCCGGGGACTTCTTAGGACGGTGCGCACGGCCCCTTTAAGGGCAGGCTGAGAAGCAGAGCGGGGAGCGTGGTGAGAGGGACGGCGTCTCTGCCCGGCAGGAGGCAGAGACGCCGAAGCTACAGGGCTGCGCGCGCCGACAGCAGGCTAGGAAGGAGAGCGGGGAGCGAGGAGGTGAGAGGGACGGCGTCTGCCTGGAAGAAGGCAGAGACCCCGATGTTACAGTATCCCCCCCTTTACGCCCCCCCTTTTTAAGGCTAGAAAGGAATTTTTCAAGGAGAAGCGGGGCGTGGATGTTCTCCCTGGGTTCCCAAGTTCTCTCCTCTGGGCCAAATCCCTTCCAATCCACCAGAAAAAAAGTTCTCCCTCTTACCCTCTTAGTGGCCAGAAAGAGCTGACATCCAGTGGGTCAAATGTTGCATAGTAATATAATTTTGTACAAATTGCAACTTTTTCTGCATGTAAAAATGGCTTTAATATGAATGCATTTGTTCCGTGCCTTTTTTAAAACAGCCGGTGCCAGGGTGCTCCTGTCCCCAGGCACATACATGAAATCAATTAGAAATATATGAATCCCTTGGCACAGATGAACATACAGTACCAGTACGTCCACAGCAGGGTCCACGTGTGTGGAGTTGGCTCAGGAGTGGAGACCACTTCACACGCAACATACAGCGGGCATGTGCCTGTATGGTGACCATTCAGCTGAGCACACGCAACATACAGCGGGCATGTGCCTGTATGGTGACCATTCAGCTGTGCACACGCAACATACAGCGGGCATGTGCCTGTATGGTGACCATTCAGCTGTGCACACGCAACATACAGCGGGCATGTGCCTGTATGGTGACCATTCAGCTGTTGACACGCAACATACAGCGGGCATGTGCCTGTATGGTGACCATTCAGCTGTGCACACGCAACATACAGCGGGCATGTGCCTGTATGGTGACCATTCAGCTGTGCGCACGCAACATACAGCGGGCATGTGCCTGTATGGTGACCATTCAGCTGTGCGCACACAACATACAGCGGGCATGTGCCTGTATGGTGACCATTCAGCTGTGCACACGCAACATACAGCGGGCATGTGCCTGTATGGTGACCATTCAGCTGTGCACACGCAACATACAGCGGGCATGTGCCTGTATGGTGGCCATTCAGCTGTGCACACGCAACATACAGCGGGCATGTGCCTGTATGGTGACCATTCAGCTGTGCACATGCAACATACAGCGGGCATGTGCCTGTATGGTGACCATTCAGCTGTACACACGCAACATACAGCGGGCATGTGCCTGTATGGTGACCATTCAGCTGTGCACACGCAACATACAGCGGGCATGTGCCTGTATGGTGACCATTCAGCTGTTGACACGCAACATACAGCGGGCATGTGCCTGTATGGTGACCATTCAGCTGTGCACACGCAACATACAGCGGGCATGTGCCTGTATGGTGACCATTCAGCTGTGCGCACGCAACATACAGCGGGCATGTGCCTGTATGGTGACCATTCAGCTGTGCGCACACAACATACAGCGGGCATGTGCCTGTATGGTGACCATTCAGCTGTGCACACGCAACATACAGCGGGCATGTGCCTGTATGGTGACCATTCAGCTGTGCACACGCAACATACAGCGGGCATGTGCCTGTATGGTGGCCATTCAGCTGTGCACACGCAACATACAGCGGGCATGTGCCTGTATGGTGACCATTCAGCTGTGCACATGCAACATACAGCGGGCATGTGCCTGTATGGTGACCATTCAGCTGTACGCACGCAACATACAGCGGGCATGTGCCTGTATGGTGACCATTCAGCTGTGCACACGCAACATACAGCGGGCATGTGCCTGTATGGTGACCATTCAGCTGTGCACACGCAACATACAGCGGGCATGTGCCTGTATGGTGACCATTCAGCTGTGCGCACGCAGCATACAGCGGGCATGTACCTGTATGGTGACCATTCAGCTGTGCGCACGCAACATACAGCGGGCATGTGCCTGTATGGTGACCATTCAGCTGTTCGCACACAACATACAGCGGGCATGTGCCTGTATGGTGACCATTCAGCTGTGCGCACACAACATACAGCGGGCATGTGCCTGTATGGTGACCATTCAGCTGTGCACACACAACATACAGGGGCATGTGCCTGTATGGTGACCATTCAGCTGTGCACACGCAACATACAGCGGGCATGTGCCTGTATGGTGACCATTCAGCTGTGCGCACACAACATACAGCGGGCATGTACCTGTATGGTGACCATTCAGCTGTGCGCACGCAACATACAGCGGGCATGTGCCTGTATGGTGACCATTCAGCTGTGCGCACGCAACATACAGCGGGCATGTGCCTGTATGGTGACCATTCAGCTGTGCGCACGCAACATACAGCGGGCATGTGCCTGTATGGTGACCATTCAGCTGTGCACACACAACATACAGCGGGCATGTGCCTGTATGGTGACCATTCATCTGTGCGCACACAACATACAGCGGGCATGTGCCTGTATGGTGACCATTCAGCTGTGCGCACACAACATACAGCGGGCATGTGCCTGTATGGTGACCATTCAGCTGTGCGCACGCAACATACAGCGGGCATGTGCCTGTATGGTGACCATTCAGCTGTGCACACGCAACATACAGCGGGCATGTGCCTGTATGGTGACCATTCAGCTGTGCGCATGCAACATACAGCGGGCATGTGCCTGTATGGTGACCATTCAGCTGTGCACACACAACATACAGCGGGCATGTGCCGGTATGGTGACCATTCAGCTGTGCGCACGCAACATACAGCGGGCATGTGCCTGTTTGGTGACCATTCAGCTGTGCGCACGCAACATACAGCGGGCATGTGCCGGTATGGTGACCATTCAGCTGTGCACACGCAACATACAGCGGGCATGTGCCTGTATGGTGACCATTCAGCTGTGCACACACAACATACAGCGGGCATGTGCCGGTATGGTGACCATTCAGCTGTGCACACACAACATACAGCGGGCATGTGCCTGTATGGTGACCATTCAGCTGTGCACACACAACATACAGCGGGCATGTGCCTGTATGGTGACCATTCAGCTGTGCACACACAACATACAGCGGGCATGTGTGCCTGTATGGTGACCATTCAGCTGTGCGCACACAACATACAGCGGGCATGTGCCTGTATGGTGACCATTCAGCTGTGCGCACGCAACATACAGCGGGCATGTGCCGGTATGGTGACCATTCAGCTGTGCACACGCAACATACAGCGGGCATGTGCCTGTATGGTGACCATTCAGCTGTGCACACACAACATACAGCGGGCATGTGCCTGTATGGTGACCATTCAGCTGTGCACACACAACATACAGCGGGCATGTGCCGGTATGGTGACCATTCAGCTGTGCACACACAACATACAGCGGGCATGTGCCTGTATGGTGACCATTCAGCTGTGCACACACAACATACAGCGGGCATGTGCCTGTATGGTGACCATTCAGCTGTGCACACACAACATACAGCGGGCATGTGTGCCTGTATGGTGACCATTCAGCTGTGCGCACGCAACATACAGCGGGCATGTGCCTGTATGGTGACCATTCAGCTGTGCACACGCAACATACAGCGGGCATGTGCCTGTATGGTGACCATACAGCTGTGCACACGCAACATACAGCGGGCATGTGTGCCTGTATGGTGACCATTCAGCTGTGCGCACGCAACATACAGCGGGCATGTGCCTGTATGGTGACCATTCAGCTGTGCACACGCAACATACAGCGGGCATGTGCCGGTATGGTGACCATTCAGCTGTGCACACGCAACATACAGCGGGCATGTGCCTGTATGGTGACCATTCAGCTGTGCACACGCAACATACAGCGGGCATGTGCCTGTATGGTGACCATTCAGCTGTGCACACACAACATACAGCGGGCATGTGCCGGTATGGTGACCATTCAGCTGTGCACACACAACATACAGCGGGCATGTGCCTGTATGGTGACCATTCAGCTGTGCACACACAACATACAGCGGGCATGTGCCTGTATGGTGACCATTCAGCTGTGCACACACAACATACAGCGGGCATGTGTGCCTGTATGGTGACCATTCAGCTGTGTGCACCCATCTTGATACTCCTGTGATATCCAGCATTGGGCTGGATTCATATGGGATCATTATTTCCACTATATACTGCAATACTGTTACTGTTATATTAAAACATACAAAACAAGCAGGGGCGTAATGATCGCGGTCATAGAGCGTACAACCGGGACCAGACCCATGCTTGTGCGTGGCCCGACGACACCGATTTCACCTGGATGTGCATTCTCTGACACACATTCTGCTGAAATGTATTGTGACGCAGAGACCCGCCGGCTCCCTGCACTTCAAGACATGCTGCCAGCCAATCAGAGGCTGGCAGCAGGTGTTGGCGGCCCGCAGAAGTCAGCTACCGGCTGGGGAACATTATACCAGGATGGCGGACCTTATACCAGGATGGCGGACCTTATACCAGGATGGCGGACGTTATACCAGGATGGCGGACATTACACTGGGATGGCGGACATTACATCAGGGTGACGGACATTACATAAGGATGGCGGACACTATATCAGGCTGGCGGACCTTATACCAGGATGGCGGACCTTATACCAGGATGACGGACATTACATCCGGGTGACGGACATTACATAAGGACACTATATCAGGATGGCAGACATTATATCAGGATGGGGAAATTATATCAGAATGAAGGACATTATATCAGGATGGGAGATAAGATACCAGGCTGGGAACATTATATTAAGATAGGGACAATATACCAGGATGAGTGACATTACACCAGAGTGGCGGACATTATACCAGAAGGGGGACATGGTTATAGCATGGAGCCCAGGATGGGGGACATTATACCAAAATGGGGACATTATATTAGTCAGGGTTGGTACAGGGTGGGCATCAGTCAGGGTTGATACAGGGGCACTCAGGGGTAATACAGGGGAGGCTCAGTCAGTCAGGGGTGAAACAAAACATTGAGGGAAATCCTCCCTTAGTGACTGAGCCCTCTCACCCTCTATCACCAATGAGTACAGCCCCTCACTGTTGGTGTTGATGGGGGTCACTTAGTTATGTGATAATCCTGCTCAGCTACATATATCTGACCTTTGGTGAGTGGTGTAGCAGGCGGCCATCCATCTCCCTGTGCTTCTCACTGTCAGCCTGGGACACAGTTAGGGAGGAGCGCTGTTACTCAGCACATCATGGCTCATTACCTCAGCTCTGCTGTTAGCACGGGGAAGAGGCCACAAACAAAACTAACACTGATTGGCTGCGATGCTGCCAATCACTATTAGACTTACCAGCAGCAGCACCGCTCTCCCTGGTTGTTCCAGGTGCGGTATCGCAGAGGCAGAGATTCAGCATTATTGATCAGCGATCAGTCAGTCCCTGAAGTGAGCTGCTGTCTGCACTGCAGCAGAACAGATCCAGTGACTCCCGTACTCTGCCGGGATGTCTAATGCTGGAGGAGCGGTGAATAGTAATCAGTGACACGTGTGAGCTGCCGTGCTTGCAGCATGTCATGTGCTAGTGCGCTGAGTGCTGCTGACTGCTCCTCCCAGCATTAGACATCCCGGGAGAGCAGTGCACGGGTCACTGAATCTCTCCAGCTGCAGACAGCGGCTCACTCCTCATACTGACCAGAACACTGATCCATCCTGCTGGATCCTGAACACTGTGATATCGCACCTGGAACTGAATCATTGGAATCAGTAAGTAATAAAAATGCCTTAAAACATCCTCTCTCTCTCATTATTCTGGCATTTGGCAAATATTAAAAATGATGGTAAAATCCTAATTGACCTAAAACGGGAAAGGTTTATTCTGATTTCATGTCAGATATTGAGAAAAACCTGCGTCTTTTTATATAGTGTATGGAAACTTCTGGTGTCAGCTGTGTGTGTATGTGTCCCTATAGTTATAGTTTTGGATGATTACTATTGTCCCTTCATTGTCTGCGCTGTTGCATCCAAATAACCTGTTCACAAAATCAAAGTATGTCATTGGGTTGGAAGGGGTTAAACACTCAGTTCTGATGACATCACAAAGCACATAAACATCATAGACATCCTATGACATCACAATTGGTATAGAATGTACAGAGTGTAACTCCTGAGCCATCTTGTGTCATTCCAGGCTGACTGCTGGAAGGTGACAAGTCCAGGTCGGGAACTCTTCACCTATGACCTCACTCATACATTGTATAGATGGGGGGCTAGTAGTGGGATTCAGAACTGCATCATTAACCTGAAAATCTCAGCAGATGGCGCTGGATCCTGTGTCCCGTGCTGGGATTGTTAGAATGAGTCTATGATTTACAAAAAAATGTTATTGAGCAGATTCCATGGAAAATCATTTGGGGGCTTTAGTAAAGCAGTGTGAGCCCGGCCTAACAGGGGCTACCAATCTGGAGAAACCCTTCCCTAAATGAGGACTTGCTGGCGATCACCTGATCATGTATCACTGGTCTGGAAGACCCTCAGCAATCGGCTGGCTTTGCCCTCTATGACACCCATGTGCTGTAATAAAAGCATATAGAAAGGGGAGCGCCGGCTGACACCCCCCCATTTGGCTCCATTTTTGGGCAGCTTTGCCATTAATGTTGTCAGAACCTAGCGTTTTCAGAACATCCATTTAATAGCAGACGGATCCAGTTCTCCATTATCCGCTCTCATGGTCCTGCTGGATCAGGGGTGACCGGGAGCTGACGGTTTATGGTGATCAGGAGTTGCAGGATGGCGCCGGTGTTTCCCTTTAGGTCATAGAGCAGTAGGTGACGCGGATTAGAATAAAAGATGGAAATGTTTCGGTTATTATCTGCGTCATGACTCAATTAATAATGAGGCCGGTGGTTATTTGCAGCCGGCGATTTCGTTTTATTAATTCAACTCTTCCTTGATGTTGGAAACTCGATACATAACACAGCAGTGGCAGTTATTATGACATCACAGGGACATGACATCACAGGGCACATGACATCATAGATATCACATGACATCACAGTTGGTACAGAATGTGTAAAGTTCTAATCCTGAACCATCTTGTGTCCCAGAGGCGGCATCTTGAAGAAGACAAGTCTATGTAGGTAGCTCTTCACTTAACACTAAGGCCCTGTTCACACATTGTGTAGCTGTGCGGAGTTTGTGGTGAAGTTTAGAACTTCATCATTTACCCCTAAAAAAATCTCAGCAAACATCTCTGAGCGACGTGTTCTCTCTTGGGCATCAGGATGATTCCTAAGGCTGTGTGCCCACGTAGCGTTTTTCAAGCGTTTTTGATGCGGAATTTCCGCAGCGGAAACGCTTGTAAAACGCTTGGTAACCCGCACCCCATGGTCCCCAATGGGATTCCGCAAGTTCTATGCACATGCTGCAGATTTTTCCGCAGCGTTTATGCTGCGTTCAAAAATCCGCAGCATGTCAATTAATTTTGCGTTTCCGCAAGCAGAATTGCCTTTGTCCAATGCATAAAAAACGCAAGGCAATTCCGCATGTGGAAAACGCGTGATAAACGCGCGAAAAATGCGCGATAAATGCGTGCGGAATTCCGCATGCGTTTTTCCGGGAGAGGACTTGCAGAAATGAAGCAGAAATTTTCTGCTTCATAAATGCAACGTGGGCACATAGCCTTAGATAGGACCTATCATGTAATCCTCTTTTTTGTAATGATAGGTGTTAGGTCTCATCTAGTTCAGATGAGCAGCAGTAATGAAGCACGGACAGATGACGGCGGCGCAGCAGGATGGCCGAGCAGAAACAACGGAGAACGCCGTGGCTTGATGGCAGCAGAAAGACCAGAACTGGAACCACAGGAAATCAGGAGCAGAATTGAAGCAACGGCACCTGGTATAATAGAGGGACAGACTCTGATCAGACTTTCATCAGAGTGGTATCAGGTTTTCTCGGACATGGAGAGGAGAAAGAAAAGGTTTCTCACCTTCTCCCTTCTGCAAGTCGGTGAAAATCGGACCACACTCCGATGTCAAAGCGCGGTCCAATTTTTCCACAAGCGCATAGACTTGCATTGCCATTGCCATATTTTGCAGACTATAAGACGCACCCCAAATTTTGGGGTGGAAAATCATTTTTTTAAATAAAATGGTGGTGCCTCTTATAGTCCGTTTAACAGTAGGTTACCTGGGGGCGGCGGTGGTGGAGCGGGGTAACAGGAGGCAGGGCCACTGCTTTAGGCAGTCGGCGACGACAGGAGTGGGGCGATGCTGCGGGCCCTGGGCTCTCATAAGATGTCGGCGCCGGTGAGCAGAGTCCCCTTTCCTATAGATTGCCCTGCAGTAGGCTTTGGGAAAATGGCTGCTGGAGGTGACGCATGTGCAGATTGAGATCTCGGGAGATGCATGCGCCGCCTCAAGAGTCCATTTTCCCAAAGCCCACTGCAGGGCAATAACTGGGAAAAGCTACTCTGCTCACCGGCGCCGACATCTTATGAGAGCCCAGGGCCCGCCGACACCGGCCTCCTGTGACCGCGCTCCACCACAACCACCTAAGCTACATTCAGATATTGTATATTAGATTGTAAGCTCCTAGGACAGGGTGTACATTATTCTGCATGCCCTCAGGAGCAGTCTGTATATTGTATATTAGATTGTAAGCTCCTAGGACAGGGTGTACATTATTCTGCATGCCCTCAGGAGCAGTCTGTATATTGTATATTAGATTGTAAGCTCCTAGGACAGGGTGTGCATTATTCTGCATGCCCTCAGTAGCAGTCTGTATACTGTATATTAGATTGTAAGCTGCTAGGACAGGGTGTGCATTATTCTGCATGCCCTCAGGAGCAGTCTGTATATTGTATATTAGATTGTAAGCTCCTAGGACAGGGTGTGCATTATTCTGCATGCCCCCAGGAGCAGTCTGTATACTGTATATTAGATTGTAAGCTCCTAGGACAGGGTGTACATTATTCTGCATGCCCTCAGGAGCAGTCTGTATACTGTATATTAGATTGTAAGCTCCTAGGACAGGGTGTGCATTATTCTGCATGCCCTCAGGAGCAGTCTGTATATTGTATATTAGTTTGTAAGCTCCTAGGACAGGGTGTACATTATTCTGCATGCCCTCAGGAGCAGCCTGTATATTATATATTAGATTGTAAGCTCCTAGGACAAGGTGTGCATTATTCTGCATGCCCTCAGGAGCAGTCTGTATATTGTATATTAGATTTTAAGCTCCTAGGACAGGGTGTGCATTATTCTGCATGCCCTCAGGAGCAGTCTGTATATTGTATATTAGATTGTAAGCTCCTAGGACAGGGTGTGCATTATTCTGCATGCCCTCAGGAGCAGTCTGTATATTGTATATTAGATTGTAAGCTCCTCGGACAGGATGTGCATTATTCTGCATGCCCTCAGGAGCAGCCTGTATATTGTATATTAGATTGTAAGCTCCTAGGACAGGGTGTACATTATTCTGCATGCCCTCAGGAGCAGCCTGTATATTGTATATTAGATTGTAAGCTAATAGGACAGGATGTGCATTATTCTGCATGCCCTCAGGAGCAGCCTGTATACTGTATATTAGACTGTAAGCTCCTAGGACAGGGTGTGCATTATTCTGCATGCCCTCAGGAGCAGCCTGTATACTGTATATTAGACTGTAAGCTCCTAGGACAGGGTGTGCATTATTCTGCATGCCCTCAGGAGCAGTCTGTATATTGTATATTAGATTGTAAGCTCCTAGGACAGGATGTGCATTATTCTGCATGCCCTCAGGAGCAGCCTGTATATTGTATATTAGATTGTAAGCTCCTAGGACAGGATGTGCATTATTCTGCATGCCCTCAGGAGCAGCCTGTATACTGTATATTAGATTGTAAGCTCCTAGGACAGGATGTGCATTATTCTGCATGCCCTCAGGAGCAGCCTGTATATTATATATTAGATTGTAAGCTCCTAGGACAAGGTGTGCATTATTCTGCATGCCCTCAGGAGCAGTCTGTATATTGTATATTAGATTTTAAGCTCCTAGGACAGGGTGTGCATTATTCTGCATGCCCTCAGGAGCAGTCTGTATATTGTATATTAGATTGTAAGCTCCTAGGACAGGGTGTGCATTATTCTGCATGCCCTCAGGAGCAGTCTGTATATTGTATATTAGATTGTAAGCTCCTCGGACAGGATGTGCATTATTCTGCATGCCCTCAGGAGCAGCCTGTATATTGTATATTAGATTGTAAGCTCCTAGGACAGGGTGTACATTATTCTGCATGCCCTCAGGAGCAGTCTGTATATTGTATATTAGATGGTAAGCTCCTAGGACAGGGTGTACATTATTCTGCATGCCCTCAGGAGCAGTCTGTATACTGTATATTAGATTGTAAGCTCCTAGGACAGGGTGTGCATTATTCTGCATGCCCTCAGGAGCAGCCTGTATATTATATATTAGATTGTAAGCTCCTAGGACAAGGTGTGCATTATTCTGCATGCCCTCAGGAGCAGTCTGTATATTGTATATTAGATTTTAAGCTCCTAGGACAGGGTGTGCATTATTCTGCATGCCCTCAGGAGCAGTCTGTATATTGTATATTAGATTGTAAGCTCCTAGGACAGGGTGTGCATTATTCTGCATGCCCTCAGGAGCAGTCTGTATATTGTATATTAGATTGTAAGCTCCTCGGACAGGATGTGCATTATTCTGCATGCCCTCAGGAGCAGCCTGTATATTGTATATTAGATTGTAAGCTCCTAGGACAGGGTGTACATTATTCTGCATGCCCTCAGGAGCAGCCTGTATATTGTATATTAGATTGTAAGCTAATAGGACAGGATGTGCATTATTCTGCATGCCCTCAGGAGTAGCCTGTATACTGTATATTAGACTGTAAGCTCCTAGGACAGGGTGTGCATTATTCTGCATGCCCTCAGGAGCAGTCTGTATACTGTATATTAGATTGTAAGCTCCTAGGACAGGGTGTGCATTATTCTGCATGCCCTCAGGAGCAGTCTGTATATTGTATATTAGATTGTAAGCTCCTAGGACAGGGTGTGCATTATTCTGCATGCCCTCAGGAGCAGTCTGTATATTGTATATTAGATTGTAAGCTCCTAGGACAGGGTGTACATTATTCTGCATGCCCTCAGGAGCAGTCTGTATACTGTATATTAGATTGTAAGCTCCTAGGACAGGGTGTACATTATTCTGCATGCACTCAGGAGCAGCCTGTATATTGTATATTAGATTGTAAGCTTCTAGGACAGGGTGTGCATTATTCTGGATGCCCTCAGGAGCAGTCTGTATATTGTATATTAGATGGTAAGCTCCTAGGACAGGGTGTACATTATTCTGCATGCCCTCAGGAGCAGTCTGTATACTGTATATTAGATTGTAAGCTCCTAGGACAGGGTGTGCATTATTCTGCATGCCCTCAGGAGCAGTCTGTATATTGTATATTAGTTTGTAAGCTCCTAGGACAGGGTGTACATTATTCTGCATGCCCTCAGGAGCAGCCTGTATATTATATATTAGATTGTAAGCTCCTAGGACAAGGTGTGCATTATTCTGCATGCCCTCAGGAGCAGTCTGTATATTGTATATTAGATTTTAAGCTCCTAGGACAGGGTGTGCATTATTCTGCATGACCTCAGGAGCAGTCTGTATATTGTATATTAGATTGTAAGCTCCTAGGACAGGGTGTGCATTATTCTGCATGCCCTCAGGAGCAGTCTGTATATTGTATATTAGATTGTAAGCTCCTCGGACAGGATGTGCATTATTCTGCATGCCCTCAGGAGCAGCCTGTATATTGTATATTAGATTGTAAGCTCCTAGGACAGGGTGTACATTATTCTGCATGCCCTCAGGAGCAGCCTGTATATTGTATATTAGATTGTAAGCTAATAGGACAGGATGTGCATTATTCTGCATGCCCTCAGGAGCAGCCTGTATACTGTATATTAGACTGTAAGCTCCTAGGACAGGGTGTGCATTATTCTGCATGCCCTCAGGAGCAGCCTGTATACTGTATATTAGACTGTAAGCTCCTAGGACAGGGTGTGCATTATTCTGCATGCCCTCAGGAGCAGCCTGTATACTGTATATTAGACTGTAAGCTCCTAGGACAGGGTGTGCATTATTCTGCATGCCCTCAGGAGCAGTCTGTATATTGTATATTAGATTGTAAGCTCCTAGGACAGGGTGTACATTATTCTGCATGCCCTCAGGAGCAGTCTGTATACTGTATATTAGATTGTAAGCTCCTAGGACAGGATGTACATTATTCTGCATGCCCTCAGGAGCAGTCTGTATACTGTATATTAGATTGTAAGCTCCTAGGACAGGGTGTGCATTATTCTGCATGCCCTCAGGAGCAGTCTGTATACTGTATATTAGATTGCAAGCTCCTAGGACAGGGTGTGCATTATTCTGCATGCCCTCAGGAGCAGTCTGTCTATTGTATATTAGATTGTAAGCTCCTAGGACAGGGTGTGCATTATTCTGCATGCCCTCAGGAGCAGTCTGTATACTGTATATTAGATGTTAAGCTCCTAGGACAGGGTGTACATTATTCTGCATGCCCTCAGGAGCAGCCTGTATATTGTATATTAGATGTTAAGCTCCTAGGACAGGGTGTACATTATTCTGCATGCCCTCAGGAGCAGTCTGTATATTGTATATTAGATTGTAAGCTCCTAGGACAGGGTGTGCATTATTCTGCATGCCCTCAGGAGCAGTCTGTATACTGTATATTAGATGTTAAGCTCCTAGGACAGGGTGTACATTATTCTGCATGCCCTCAGGAGCAGTCTGTATATTGTATATTAGATTGTAAGCTCCTAGGACAGGGTGTACATTATTCTGCATGCCCTCAGGAGCAGCCTGTATACTGTATATTAGATTGTAAGCTCCTAGGACAGGGTGTGCATTATTCTGCATGCCCTCAGGAGCAGTCTGTATACTGTATATTAGATGTTAAGCTCCTAGGACAGGGTGTACATTATTCTGCATGCCCTCAGGAGCAGTCTGTATACTGTATATTAGATGTTAAGCTCCTAGGACAGGGTGTACATTATTCTGCATGCCCTCAGGAGCAGTCTGTATACTGTATATTAGATGTTAAGCTCCTAGGACAGGGTGTGCATTATTCTGCATGCCCTCAGGAGCAGTCTGTATACTGTATATTAGATGTTAAGCTCCTAGGACAGGGTGTGCATTATTCTGCATGCCCTCAGGAGCAGCCTGTATATTGTATATTAGATTGTAAGCATCTAGGACAGGGTGTACATTATTCTGCATGCCCTCAGGAGCAGTCTGTATACTGTATATTAGATTGTAAGCTCCTAGGACAGGGTGTACATTATTCTGCATGCCCTCAGGAGCAGCCTGTATATTGTATATTAGATGTTAAGCTCCTAGGACAGGGTGTGCATTATTCTACATGCCCTCAGGAGCAGCCTGTATATTGTATATTAGATTGTAAGCTCCTAGGACAGGGTGTGCATTATTCTGCATGCTCTCAGGAGCAGTCTGTATATTGTATATTAGAGTGTAAGCTCCTAGGACAGGGTGTGCATTATTCTGCATGCCCTCAGGAACAGTCTGTATATTGTATATTAGATTGTAAGCTTCTAGGACAGGGTGTGCATTATTCTGCATGCCCTCAGGAACAGTCTGTATATTGTATATTAGATTGTAAGCTCCTAGGACAGGGTGTGCATTATTCTGCATGCCCTCAGGAGCAGTCTGTATATTGTATATTAGATTGTAAGCTCCTAGGACAGGGTGTACATTATTCTGCATGCCCTCAGGAGCAGCCTGTATATTGAATATTAGATTGTAAGCTCCTAGGACAGGCTGTACATTATTCTGCATGCCCTCAGGAGCAGTCTGTATACTGTATATTAGATTGTAAGCTCCTAGGACAGGGTGTACATTATTCTGCATGCCCTCAGGAGCAGTCTGTATATTGTATATTAGATTGTAAGCTCCTAGGACAGGGTGTACATTATTCTGCATGCCCTCAGTAGCAGTCTGTATATTGTATATTAGATTGTAAGCTTCTAGGACAGGCTGTACATTATTCTGCATGCCCTCAGGAGCAGTCTGTATATTGTATATTAGATTGTAAGCTCCTAGGACAGGGTGTACATTATTCTGCATGCCCTCAGGAGCAGTCTGTATACTGTATATTAGATTGTAAGCTCCTAGGACAGGGTGTACATTATTCTGCATGCCCTCAGGAGCAGTCTGTATATTGAATATTAGATTGTAAGCTCCTAGGACAGGCTGTACATTATTCTGCATGCCCTCAGGAGCAGTCTGTATATTGTATATTAGATTGTAAGCTCCTAGGACAGGGTGTGCATTATTCTGCATGCCCTCAGGAGCAGTCTGTATATTGTATATTAGATTGTAAGCTCCTAGGACAGGGTGTACATTATTCTGCATGCCCTCAGGAGCAGCCTGTATACTGTATATTAGATTGTAAGCTCCTAGGACAGGGTGTGCATTATTCTGCATGCCCTCAGGAGCAGTCTGTATATTGTATATTAGATTGTAAGCTCCTAGGACAGGGTGTACATTATTCTGCATGCCCTCAGGAGCAGTCTGTATATTGTATATTAGATTGTAAGCTTCTAGGACAGGGTGTACATTATTCTGCATGCCGTCAGAAGCAGTCTGTATACTGTATATTAGATTGTAAGCTCCTAGGACAGGGTGTACATTATTCTGCATGCCGTCAGGAGCAGTCTGTATACTGTATATTAGATTGTAAGCTCCTAGGACAGGGTGTGCATTATTCTGCATGCCCCCAGGAGCAGTCTGTATATTGTATATTAGATTGTAAGCTCCTAGGACGGGGTGTACATTATTCTGCATGCCGTCAGGAGCAGTCTGTATACTGTATATTAGATTGTAAGCTCCTAGAACAGGGTGTGCATTATTCTGCATCCCCTTAGGAGCAGCCTGTGTATGATATATTAGATTGTAAGCTCCTAGGACAGGGTGTGCATTATTCTGCATGCCCTCAGGAGCAGTCTTTATATTGTATAATAGATTGTAATCTCCTAGGACAGGGTGTGCGTTATTCTGCATGCCCTCAGGAGCAGCCTGTATATTGTATATTAGATTGTAAGCTCCTAGGACAGGGTGTGCATTATTCTGCATGGCCTCAGGAGCAGTCTGTATACTGTATATTAGATTGTAAGCTCCTAGAACAGGGTGTGCATTATTCTGCATCCCCTTAGGAGCAGCCTGTGTATGATATATTAGATTGTAAGCTCCTAGGACAGGGTGTGCATTATTCTGCATGCCCTCAGGAGCAGTCTTTATATTGTATAATAGATTGTAATCTCCTAGGACAGGGTGTGCGTTATTCTGCATGCCCTCAGGAGCAGCCTGTATATTGTATATTAGATTGTAAGCTCCTAGGACAGGGTGTGCGTTATTCTGCATGCCCTCAGGAGCAGCCTGTATATTGTATATTAGATTCTAAGCTCCTAGGACAGGGTGTGCATTATTCTGCATGCCCTCAGGAGCAGTCTGTATATTGTATATTAGATTGTAAGCTCCTAGGACAGGCTGTGCATTATTCTGCATGCCCTCAGGAGCAGTCTGTATATTGTATATTAGATTGTAAGCTCCTAGGACAGGGTGTACATTATTCTGCATGCCCTCAGGAGCAGCCTGTATATTGTATATTAGATTGTAAGCTCCTAGGACAGGGTGTGCATTATTCTGCATGCTCTCAGGAGCAGTCTGTATATTGTATATTAGAGTGTAAGCTCCTAGGACAGGGTGTGCATTATTCTGCATGCCCTCAGGAACAGTCTGTATATTGTATATTAGATTGTAAGCTTCTAGGACAGGGTGTGCATTATTCTGCATGCCCTCAGGAACAGTCTGTATATTGTATATTAGATTGTAAGCTCCTAGGACAGGGTGTGCATTATTCTGCATGCCCTCAGGAGCAGTCTGTATATTGTATATTAGATTGTAAGCTCCTAGGACAGGGTGTACATTATTCTGCATGCCCTCAGGAGCAGCCTGTATATTGAATATTAGATTGTAAGCTCCTAGGACAGGCTGTACATTATTCTGCATGCCCTCAGGAGCAGTCTGTATACTGTATATTAGATTGTAAGCTCCTAGGACAGGGTGTACATTATTCTGCATGCCCTCAGGAGCAGTCTGTATATTGTATATTAGATTGTAAGCTCCTAGGACAGGGTGTACATTATTCTGCATGCCCTCAGTAGCAGTCTGTATATTGTATATTAGATTGTAAGCTTCTAGGACAGGCTGTACATTATTCTGCATGCCCTCAGGAGCAGTCTGTATATTGTATATTAGATTGTAAGCTCCTAGGACAGGGTGTACATTATTCTGCATGCCCTCAGGAGCAGTCTGTATACTGTATATTAGATTGTAAGCTCCTAGGACAGGGTGTACATTATTCTGCATGCCCTCAGGAGCAGTCTGTATATTGAATATTAGATTGTAAGCTCCTAGGACAGGCTGTACATTATTCTGCATGCCCTCAGGAGCAGTCTGTATATTGTATATTAGATTGTAAGCTCCTAGGACAGGGTGTACATTATTCTGCATGCCCTCAGGAGCAGTCTGTATATTGTATATTAGATTGTAAGCTCCTAGGACAGGGTGTACATTATTCTGCATGCCCTCAGGAGCAGCCTGTATACTGTATATTAGATTGTAAGCTCCTAGGACAGGGTGTGCATTATTCTGCATGCCCTCAGGAGCAGTCTGTATATTGTATATTAGATTGTAAGCTCCTAGGACAGGGTGTACATTATTCTGCATGCCCTCAGGAGCAGTCTGTATATTGTATATTAGATTGTAAGCTTCTAGGACAGGGTGTACATTATTCTGCATGCCGTCAGAAGCAGTCTGTATACTGTATATTAGATTGTAAGCTCCTAGGACAGGGTGTACATTATTCTGCATGCCGTCAGGAGCAGTCTGTATACTGTATATTAGATTGTAAGCTCCTAGGACAGGGTGTGCATTATTCTGCATGCCCCCAGGAGCAGTCTGTATATTGTATATTAGATTGTAAGCTCCTAGGACGGGGTGTACATTATTCTGCATGCCGTCAGGAGCAGTCTGTATACTGTATATTAGATTGTAAGCTCCTAGAACAGGGTGTGCATTATTCTGCATCCCCTTAGGAGCAGCCTGTGTATGATATATTAGATTGTAAGCTCCTAGGACAGGGTGTGCATTATTCTGCATGCCCTCAGGAGCAGTCTTTATATTGTATAATAGATTGTAATCTCCTAGGACAGGGTGTGCGTTATTCTGCATGCCCTCAGGAGCAGCCTGTATATTGTATATTAGATTGTAAGCTCCTAGGACAGGGTGTGCATTATTCTGCATGGCCTCAGGAGCAGTCTGTATACTGTATATTAGATTGTAAGCTCCTAGATCAGGGTGTGCATTATTCTGCATCCCCTTAGGAGCAGCCTGTGTATGATATATTAGATTGTAAGCTCCTAGGACAGGGTGTGCATTATTCTGCATGCCCTCAGGAGCAGTCTTTATATTGTATAATAGATTGTAATCTCCTAGGACAGGGTGTGCGTTATTCTGCATGCCCTCAGGAGCAGCCTGTATATTGTATATTAGATTGTAAGCTCCTAGGACAGGGTGTGCGTTATTCTGCATGCCCTCAGGAGCAGCCTGTATATTGTATATTAGATTCTAAGCTCCTAGGACAGGGTGTGCATTATTCTGCATGCCCTCAGGAGCAGTCTGTATATTGTATATTAGATTGTAAGCTCCTAGGACAGGCTGTGCATTATTCTGCATGCCCTCAGGAGCAGTCTGTATATTGTATATTAGATTGTAAGCTCCTAGGACAGGGTGTACATTATTCTGCATGCCCTCAGGAGCAGCCTATATATTGTATATTAGATTGTAAGCTCCTAGGACAGGGTGTGCATTATTCTGCATGCCCTCAGGAGCAGTCTGTATATTGTATATTAGATTGTAAGCTCCTAGGACAGGGTGTGCATTATTCTGCATGCCCTCAGGAGCAGTCTGTATACTGTATATTAGATTCTAAGCTCCTAGGACAGGGTGTGCATTATTCTGCATGCCCTCAGGAGCAGCCTGTATACTGTATATTAGATTGTAAGGTCTAGGACAGGGTGTACATTATTCTGCATGCCCTCAGGAGCAGTCTGTATATTGTATATTAGATTGTAAGCTCCTAGGACAGGGTGTACATTATTCTGCATGCCCTCAGGAGCAGTCTGTATACTGTATATTAGATTGTAAGCTCCTCGGACAGGGTGTGCATTATTCTGCATGCCCTCAGGAGCAGCCTGTATACTGTATATTAGATTGTAAGGTCTAGTACAGGGTGTACATTATTCTGCATGCCCTCAGGAGCAGCCTGTATATTGTATATTAGATTGTAAGCTCCTAGGACAGGGTGTGCATTATTCTGCATGCCCTCATGAGCAGTCTGTATATTGTATATTAGATTGTAAGCTCCTAGGACAGGGTGTGCATTATTCTGCATGCCCTCAGGAGCAGCCTGTATACTGTATATTAGATTGTAAGCTCCTAGGACAGGGTGTGCATTATTCTGCATGCCCTCAGGAGCAGTCTGTATATTGTATATTAGATTGTAAGCTCCTAGGACAGGATGTGCATATTATTCTGCATGCCCTCAGGAGCAGTCTGTATATTGTATATTAGATTGTAAGCTCCTAGGACAGGGTGTGCATTATTCTGCATGCCCTCAGGAGCAGTCTGTATATTGTATATTAGATTGTAAGCTCCTAGGACAGGATGTGCATTATTCTGCATGCCCTCAGGAGCAGCCTGTATATTGTATATTAGATTGTAAGCTCCTAAGACAGGATGTGCATTATTCTGCATGCCCTCAAGAGCAGCCTGTATACTGTATATTAGATTGTAAGCTCCTAGGACAGGGTGTACATTATTCTACATGCCCTCAGGAGCAGTCTGTATATTGTATATTAGATTGTAAGCTCCTAGGACAGGGTGTACATTATTCTGCATGCCGTCAGGAGCAGTCTGTATACTGTATATTAGATTGTAAGCTCCTAGGACAGGGTGTACATTATTCTGCATGCCCTCAGGAGCAGTCTGTGTACTGTATATTAGATTGTAAGCTCCTAGGACAGGGTGTGCATTATTCTGCATGCCCTCAGGAGCAGTCTGTATACTGTATATTAGATTGCAAGCTCCTAGGACAGGGTGTACATTATTCTGCATGCCCTCAGGAGCAGCCTGTATATTGTATATTAGATGGTAAGCTCCTAGGACAGGGTGTACATTATTCTGCATGCCCTCAGGAGCAGTCTGTATACTGTATATTAGATTGTAAGCTCCTAGGACAGGGTGTGCATTATTCTGCATGCCCCCAGGAGCAGTCTGTATATTGTACATTAGATTGTAAGCTCCTAGGACAGGCTGTGCATTATTCTGCATGCCCTCAGTAGCAGCCTGTATATTGTATATTAGATTGTAAGCTCCTAGGACAGGGTGTACATTATTCTGCATGTCCTCAGGAGCAGTCTGTATATTGTATATTAGATTGTAAGCTCCTAGGACAGGGTGTGCATTATTCTGCATGCCCTCAGGAGCAGTCTGTATATTGTATATTAGATTGTAAGCTCCTAGGACAGGGTGTACATTATTCTGCATGCCCTCAGGAGCAGTCTGTATACTGTATATTAGATTGTAAGCTCCTAGGACAGGGTGTGCATTATTCTGCATGCCCTCAGGAGCAGTCTGTATACTGTATATTAGATGTTAAGCTCCTAGGACAGGGTGTACATTATTCTGCATGCCCTCAGGAGCAGTCTGTATATTGTATATTAGATTGTAAGCTCCTAGGACAGGGTGTACATTATTCTGCATGCCCTCAGGAACAGTCTGTATATTGTATATTAGATTGTAAGCTCCTAGGACAGGGTGTGCATTATTCTGCATGCCCTCAGGAGCAGCCTGTATATTGTATATTAGATTGTAAGCTCCTAGGACAGGCTGTACATTATTCTGCATGCCCTCAGGAGCAGTCTGTATACTGTATATTAGATTGTAAGCTCCTAGGACAGGGTGTACATTATTCTGCATGCCCTCAGGAGCAGCCTGTATATTGTATATTAGATTGTAAGCTCCTAGGACAGGCTGTACATTATTCTGCATGCCCTCAGGAGCAGTCTGTATATTGTATATTAGATTGTAAGCTCCTAGGACAGGGTGTACATTATTCTGCATGCCCTCAGGAGCAGCCTGTATATTGTATATTAGATTGTAAGCTCCTAGGACAGGCTGTACATTATTCTGCATGCCCTCAGGAGCAGTCTGTATATTGTATATTAGATTGTAAGCTCCTAGGACAGGGTGTACATTATTCTGCATGCCCTCAGGAGCAGTCTGTATATTGTATATTAGATTGTAAGCTACTAGGACAGGGTGTACATTATTCTGCATGCCCTCAGGAGCAGCCTGTATATTGTATATTAGATTGTAAGCTCCTAGGACAAGGTGTACATTATTCTGCATGCCCTCAGGAGCAGTCTGTATATTGTATATTAGATTGTAAGCTCCTAGGACAGGGTGTACATTATTCTGCATGCCCTCAGTAGCAGTCTGTATATTGTATATTAGATTGTAAGCTTCTAGGACAGGCTGTGCATTATTCTGCATGCCCTCAGGAGCAGTCTGTATATTGTATATTAGATTGTAAGCTCCTAGGACAGGGTGTACATTATTCTGCATGCCCTCAGGAGCAGTCTGTATATTGTATATTAGATTGTAAGCTCCTAGGACAGGGTGTGCATTATTCTGCATGCCCTCAGGAGCAGTCTGTATACTGTATATTAGATTGTAAGCTGCTAGGACAGGGTGTACATTATTCTGCATGCCCTCAGGAGCAGCCTGTATATTGTATATTAGATTGTAAGCTCCTAGGACAGGGTGTGCATTATTCTGCATGCCCTCAGGAGCAGTCTGTATATTGTATATTAGATTGTAAGCTCCTAGGACAGGGTGTACATTATTCTGCATGCCCTCAGGAGCAGCCTGTATATTGTATATTAGATTGTAAGCTCCTAGGACAGGGTGTGCATTATTCTGCATGCCCTCAGGAGCAGTCTGTATATTGTATATTAGATTGTAAGCTCCTAGGACAGGGTGTGCATTATTCTGCATGCCCTCAGGAGCAGCCTATATATTGTATATTAGATTGTAAGCTCCTAGGACAGGGTGTACATTATTCTGCATGCCCTCATGAGCAGTCTGTATATTGTATATTAGATTGTAAGCTCCTAGGACAGGATGTACATTATTCTGCATGCCCTCAGGAGCAGTCTGTATACTGTATATGAGATTGTAAGCTCCTAGGACAGGGTGTGCATTATTCTGCATGCCCTCAGGAGCAGCCTGTATATTGTATATTAGATTGTAAGCTCCTGGGACAGGGTGTACATTATTCTGCATGCCCTCAGGAGCAGTCTGTATATTGTATATTAGATTGTAAGCTCCTGGGACAGGGTGTGCATTATTCTGCATGCCCTCAGGAGCAGTCTGTATACTGTATATTAGATTGTAAGCTCCTAGGACAGGGTGTACATTATTCTGCATGCCCTCAGGAGCAGTCTGTATATTGTATATTAGATTGTAAGCTCCTAGGACAGGATGTACATTATTCTGCATGCCCTCAGGAGCAGTCTGTATATTGTATATTAGATTGTAAGCTCCTAGGACAGGGTGTACATTATTCTACATGCCCTCAGGAGCAGTCTGTATACTGTATATTAGATTGTAAGCTCCTAGGACAGGGTGTGCATTATTCTGCATGCCCTCAGGAGCAGTCTGTATACTGTATATTAGATTGTAAGCTGCTAGGACAGGGTGTACATTATTCTGAATGCCCTCAGGAGCAGCCTGTATATTGTATATTAGATTGTAAGCTGCTAGGACAGGGTGTACATTATTCTGAATGCCCTCAGGAGCAGTCTGTATATTGTATATTAGATTGTAAGCTCCTAGGACAGGGTGTACATTATTCTGCATGCCCTCAGGAGCAGTCTGTATACTGTATATTAGATTGTAAGCTCCTAGGACAGGGTGTGCATTATTCTGCATGCCCTCAGGAGCAGTCTGTATATTGTATATTAGATTGTAAGCTCCTGGGACAGGGTGTACATTATTCTGCATGCCCTCAGAAGCAGCCTGTATATTGTATATTAGATTGTAAGCTCCTAGGACAGGGTGTACATTATTCTGCATGCCCTCAGGAGCAGTCTGTATACTGTATATTAGGCTGTAAGCTCCTAGGACAGGGTGTACATTATTCTGCATGCCCTCGGGAGCAGTCTGTATATTGTATATTAGGCTGTAAGCTCCTAGGACAGGGTGTGCATTATTCTGCATGCCCTCAGGAGCAGTCTGTATACTGTATATTAGATTGTAAGCTCCTAGGACAGGGTGTACATTATTCTGCATGCCCTCGGGAGCAGTCTGTATATTGTATATTAGGCTGTAAGCTCCTAGGACAGGGTGTGCATTATTCTGCATGCCCTCAGGAGCAGCCTGTATATTGTATATTAGATTGTAAGCTCCTAGGACAGGGTGTACATTATTCTGCATGCCCTCAGGAGCAGTCTGTATATTGTATATTAGGCTGTAAGCTCCTAGTACAGGGTGTGCATTATTCTGCATGCCCTCAGGAGCAGTCTGTATATTGTATATTAGATTGTAAGCTCCTAGGACAGGGTGTACATTATTCTGCATGCCCTCAGGAGCAGTCTGTATATTGTATATTAGATTGTAAGCTCCTAGGACAGGGTGTGCATTATTCTGCATGCCCTCAGGAGCAGTCTGTATATTGTATATTAGATCGGAAGCTACTAGGACAGGGTGTACATTATTCTGCATGCCCTCAGGAGCAGTCTGTATATTGTATATTAGATTGTAAGCTCCTAGGACAGGGTGTGCATTATTCTGCATGCCCTCAGGAGCAGTCTGTATATTATATATTAGATTGTAAGCTCCTAGGACAGGGTGTACATTATTCTGCATGCCCTCAGGAGCAGTCTGTATACTGTATATTAGATTGTAAGCTCCTAGGACAGGGTGTGCATTATTCTGCATGCCCTCAGGAGCAGTCTGTATATTGTATATTAGATTGTAAGCTCCTAGGACAGGGTGTACATTATTCTGCATGCCCTCAGGAGCAGTCTGTATACTGTATATTAGATTGTAAGCTCCTAGGACAAGGTGTACATTATTCTGCATGCCCTCAGGAGCAGTCTGTATACTGTATATTAGATTGTAAGCTCCTAGGACAGGGTGTGCATTATTCTGCATGCCCTCAGGAGCAGTCTGTATATTGTATATTAGGCTGTAAGCTCCTAGTACAGGGTGTGCATTATTCTGCATGCCCTCAGGAGCAGTCTGTATATTGTATATTAGATCGGAAGCTACTAGGACAGGGTGTACATTATTCTGCATGCCCTCAGGAGCAGTCTGTATATTGTATATTAGATTGTAAGCTCCTAGGACAGGGTGTGCATTATTCTGCATGCCCTCAGGAGCAGTCTGTATATTATATATTAGATTGTAAGCTCCTAGGACAGGGTGTACATTATTCTGCATGCCCTCAGGAGCAGTCTGTATACTGTATATTAGATTGTAAGCTCCTAGGACAGGGTGTGCATTATTCTGCATGCCCTCAGGAGCAGTCTGTATATTGTATATTAGATTGTAAGCTCCTAGGACAGGGTGTACATTATTCTGCATGCCCTCAGGAGCAGCCTGTATATTGTATATTAGATTGTAAGCTCCTAGGACAGGGTGTGCATTATTCTGCATGCCCTCAGGAGCAGTCTGTATATTGTATATTAGATTGTAAGCTCCTAGGACAGGGTGTGCATTATTCTGCATGCCCTCAGGAGCAGCCTATATATTGTATATTAGATTGTAAGCTCCTAGGACAGGGTGTACATTATTCTGCATGCCCTCAGGAGCAGTCTGTATATTGTGTATTAGATTGTAAGCTCCTAGGACAGGATGTACATTATTCTGCATGCCCTCAGGAGCAGTCTGTATACTGTATATGAGATTGTAAGCTCCTAGGACAGGGTGTGCATTATTCTGCATGCCCTCAGGAGCAGTCTGTATACTGTATATTAGATTGTAAGCTGCTAGGACAGGGTGTACATTATTCTGCATGCCCTCAGGAGCAGCCTGTATATTGTATATTAGATTGTAAGCTCCTAGGACAGGGTGTACATTATTCTGCATGCCCTCAGGAGCAGCCTGTATATTGTATATTAGATTGTAAGCTCCTGGGACAGGGTGTACATTATTCTGCATGCCCTCAGGAGCAGTCTGTATACTGTATATTAGATTGTAAGCTCCTAGGACAGGGTGTACATTATTCTGCATGCCCTCAGGAGCAGTCTGTATATTGTATATTAGATTGTAAGCTCCTAGGACAGGATGTACATTATTCTGCATGCCCTCAGGAGCAGTCTGTATATTGTATATTAGATTGTAAGCTCCTAGGACAGGGTGTACATTATTCTACATGCCCTCAGGAGCAGTCTGTATACTGTATATTAGATTGTAAGCTCCTAGGACAGGGTGTGCATTATTCTGCATGCCCTCAGGAGTAGTCTGTATACTGTATATTAGATTGTAAGCTGCTAGGACAGGGTGTACATTATTCTGAATGCCCTCAGGAGCAGCCTGTATATTGTATATTAGATTGTAAGCTGCTAGGACAGGGTGTACATTATTCTGAATGCCCTCAGGAGCAGTCTGTATATTGTATATTAGATTGTAAGCTCCTAGGACAGGGTGTGCATTATTCTGCATGCCCTCAGGAGCAGTCTGTATATTGTATATTAGATTGTAAGCTCCTGGGACAGGGTGTACATTATTCTGCATGCCCTCAGGAGCAGCCTGTATATTGTATATTAGATTGTAAGCTCCTAGGACAGGGTGTACATTATTCTGCATGCCCTCAGGAGCAGTCTGTATACTGTATATTAGGCTGTAAGCTCCTAGGACAGGGTGTACATTATTCTGCATGCCCTCGGGAGCAGTCTGTATATTGTATATTAGGCTGTAAGCTCCTAGGACAGGGTGTGCATTATTCTGCATGCCCTCAGGAGCAGTCTGTATATTGTATATTAGGCTGTAAGCTCCTAGGACAGGGTGTACATTATTCTGCATGCCCTCAGGAGCAGTCTGTATACTGTATATTAGATTGTAAGCTCCTAGGACAGGGTGTACATTATTCTGCATGCCCTCAGGAGCAGTCTGTATATTGTATATTAGGCTGTAAGCTCCTAGTACAGGGTGTGCATTATTCTGCATGCCCTCAGGAGCAGTCTGTATATTGTATATTAGATTGTAAGCTCCTAGGACAGGGTGTACATTATTCTGCATGCCCTCAGGAGCAGTCTGTATATTGTATATTAGGCTGTAAGCTCCTAGGACAGGGTGTGCATTATTCTGCATGCCCTCAGGAGCAGTCTGTATATTGTATATTAGATTGTAAGCTCCTAGGACAGGGTGTACATTATTCTGCATGCCCTCAGGAGCAGCCTGTATACTGTATATTAGATTGTAAGCTCCTAGGACAGGGTGTACATTATTCTGCATGCCCTCAGGAGCAGTCTGTATACTGTATATTAGATTGTAAGCTCCTAGGACAGGGTGTACATTATTCTGCATGCCCTCAGGAGCAGTCTGTATATTGTATATTAGATTGTAAGCTCCTAGGACAGGGTGTGCATTATTCCGCATGCCCTCAGGAGCAGCCTATATATTGTATATTAGATTGTAAGCTCCTAGGACAGGGTGTGCATTATTCTGCATGACCCCAGGAGCAGTCTGTATATTGTATATTAGATTGTAAGCTCCTAGGACAGGGTGTACATTATTCTGCATGCCCTCAAGAGCAGCCTATATATTGTATATTAGATTGTAAGCTCCTAGGACAGGGTGTGCATTATTCTGCATGCCGTCAGGAGCAGCCTGTATAATATAATAATAATAATAATCTTTATTTATATAGCGACGACATATTCCGCAGCGCTTAACAATACACAGGTTCATAAACAACAGTCATAAGCAACATAGCTAAAGATGATACAATAATTAGAGCAAAAATAATGGCAACCCTGCTCGTAAGAGCTTACAATCTACAATGACGTGGGGTGACACAAAGTACAATGGCTTATCTACAAGGATGGTCCAGCCATCTTGAGGGGATGAGGGATAGATAAAGGCTGCATGAGCTCATTACCAGCCAGTATTTGTGGTGCTTTTTGGTTCGGTGGAGAGTTGTGTGGAGAAATAAGGGATGGGCTATAAGAAGATAAAGGACTTCGATTAGGGAAGGTGATAGGCTGCCCTAAACAGGTGTGTTTTTAGGGAGCGCCTAAAACTGTGTAAATTGTGGTTCATCCTAATTTCTTGGGGTAGAGCATTCCAAAGAATAGGTGCAGCTCAAGAGAAGTTTTAAAGCAGATAGTGGGAGGTACGGATTAGTGTGGATGTTAGTCGAAAGTCGCTTGCGGAGCGTAGAGAACGGGTAGGCCGATAAACAGAAATGAGGGAAGAGATGTAGGGTGGTGCCGCACTGTGGAGAGCTTTGTGGGTGAGAACAAGCAATTTCAATTGGATCCTATAATTCATGGGCAGCCAGTGCAATGACTGGCACAGAGCGGAGGAGTCTGAGTAACGGTTAGCCAAATACATGACCCTGGCAACAGCATTAAAGATGGACTGGAGGGGGGAAAGTCGAGTGAGGGGGAGGCCAATTAATAGAGAGTTACAGTATTCGAGGCGGGAGTGGATCAGGGTAACAGTGAGGGTTTTTTTTGTTTTCAAGGTGAGAAAGTGGCGGATTCTAGAGATGTTCTTCAGGTGCAAGCGACAAGAGTGGGCAAGAGATTGTATGTGGAAGGTGAAGGAAAGATTGGTGTCAAACACAATGCCCAGACAACGCGCCTGCTGGCTCGGCATTATTGTGGTGCCACACACGGAAAGAGAGATGTCAGATTTAGAGAGGTGAGCAGACGGCGGGAGTATAAGAAGTTCAGTTTTGGAAAGGTTGAGTTTCAGGTAGAGAGCGGACATTATGTTAGAAACTGCGGCCAGACAGTCACTGGTGTTCTGTAGTACAGCGGGGGTAAGGTCAGGGGATGAGGTGTATAGTTGTGTGTCATCAGCATAAAGATGGTACTGAAAACCAAGTCTGCTGATGGTCTGTTCAACTGGGGCTGTGTAGAGAGAGAATAAAAGAGGGCCAAGGACTGAACCCTGAGGAACCCCAATAGTGAGAGGAAGAGGGGAAGAAGTGGAGCCAGCGAACGATACACTGAAAGAGTGGTCAGATAGGTAGAAGGAGTACCAGGAGAGAGCAGTGTCCTTAATGCCGATGGAGCGTAGAGAGTAGGAGGTGGTGGTCAACGGTGTCAAAGGCTGCAGAGAGGTCAAGAAGAATGAGGGTCACCATTACATTTTGCTGTCAGAAGGTCATTGGTTACTTTGATGAGTGCAGCTTCTGTAGAATATAGGGGATGGAAGCCGAACTGTGATGGGTCTAGAAGAGAGTGAGTGGAGAGGTAACTGGTAAGGCGGGAGTAGACCAGGCGCTCCAAGAGTTTAGAGATGAAGGGAAGATTGGAGACTGGTCTGTAGTTGTTTGTGCAGGAAAGGTCAAGAGAGGGCTTTTTTTAATAATGGAGTAATGATGGAGTGTTTGAAGGAGGAGGGGAAGATACCAGAAGAGAGGGAGAGGTTGAAGATTTTAGTTAGGCGAGTAGTGACGACTGAAGAAAGAGACTGGAGTAGATGTGAGGGGATGGGGTCAGTGGTGCATGTAGTGGGATGGGAAGAAGAGAGGAGCCTGGAGACTCTGTCTTCTGTGACTGGGTCATATGTGGAGAGTGATGCAGAGGGGATGTGGGGAGGGATGGGATTCACGGCTCTTGGTGGCTGGGAGCTGATTTCCTGATGGATGGTGTCTATTTTCTCTGTGAAGTAGAAGGCCAAGAACTCGGCACAAATGTCCATGATGGGGGCCAGCGCTTTGAAGGGCAGAGTTATATGTTTTTAACATAAATTTGTAGTGGATAAAGTCTTCTAGTGTGCAAGTTTTCCTCCATAGGCTTTCGGCACTTCTAGAGCAACGCTGGAGAAATCGGCTTTGCGGTGTGAGCCAGGGCTGTTTTGCTCTGTGTTTAGAGGTTCTGAGGGTGACGGGCGCTACTTGGTCCAGCGTGCTTCTGAGGGTGTCATTGTAGTGGTTTACAGCCAGATCAGGACAGGAAAAAGAGGAGATTGGGGACAGTGATGAGTGAAGGGAGTCTGTAAGTGTATGAGGGTTAATGACTTGTAGAATTCTGAATGTGTGATAGGTAGGAGTGTGCTGGGGCAGGCAAGGATTTGTGAGTGTGATAGAGAGAATGTTATGATCAGAGAGGGGAAGAGGGGAGTTATTTAGGTGGGGGATTGAACTAAGCCGGACAAAGACCAGATCAAGGGTGTTTCCATCTTTGTGTGTCTCAGAGGTTGATAGCTGTGAGAGGCCAAGAGAAGTGGTTAAAGATAGAAGCTGGGATGCGGATGAGGAGGTGGGGCTGTTTATGGGGATGTTGAAGTCTCCCAGGATAAGGGTTGGTAAATCTGAGGACATGAAGTGCGGCAGCCAGGCAGAAAAATGGTCAAGGAACTGGGTGGGTGAGCCTGGGGAACGGTATACGACCGCTACTCTGAGGGAGAGGGGATGGAAGAGCCTGATTGTGTGGACCTCAAAAGAAGGGAATGAGAGTGATGGTGCTGGGGGGATGACCTGGAAGGTGCAATGTGGGGACAGGAGTATGCCGACCCCACCACCAAGTCTGTTTGCAGGTCTCGGGGAATGGGAAAAATGCAGGCCGCCATGAGAAATAGCAGCAGGGGAGACAGTGTCAGAATCCTGGATCCAGGTTTCAGTGAGGGCCTGCAGATTGAAAGCGTTGGTCAGAAAGTAATTGTGCAGGAAAGGAAGCTTGTTGCATATAGACCGTGGATTCCTCAGTGCGCAATTGAAGGAGGTAGATGAAGGAGTACAGCTGATGTTAATAAGGTTAGCAGGGTTTCGATGTGAGGTAAGGGAGAGGTTGAGGTTGGTGGAGGGTGGTCCGGGGCTAGAAGAGATATCCCCTGAAATGAGTAGTAGCAGTTAAAAGAGAAAGAGCAGATAGTTTTTGGATTTGTGATATGATTTCCTGTGCAATACCTTTGGATAAGATAGAGTGAGATTTTTCAGGAAGTTCAAAAGAGCATGGGAGCTGTACATAGGAGAGGGAAGGAGAGAGGGGCAGATATGGATGAGTGATGATGGAGGGGGGATAGGGCGGTCAATGTGGATGAAAAAAAGGACACAGGAATATTGATGCAGGAGTAAAGTACATAGTTAGAAGAGAGTATAAAGTGTCGGTTACCTGACTCCTGCCCTGAATGACTGCCATTGAAATGACTGTCAAACACTTGTTGAACAGGACACTTTGCTGAAGAGGACACGTGCGTGCACCCCTAATGGTGCATCTAGATTTATAGGAAGGACTATAGCATCAGATGAGAGGGATTGTGGGAGCAGCTTGTGACTAAATTGGCAGCTGCTCAGCTCACCAGGGAGTGGATAGCTGATCAAAGACACAGACCTAACACACTATGCCTAACACAGTATAACACCTTTCACCATCAGATAAAGTCTACAATGATGGAAGGACAGACAGTGACTATTGAATACATTGCATCAAATAACAGAGCACAGATACAGCAATCAGACACATTATACCATAGAAATGGTTTCAAGATGAGAGGTCAGCAGATGACAATGATCCAGGAAGCAGAGATGTTATACCATAGAAATGGTTTCAAGAGGAGATTTCAGCAGATGACATAGATCCAGCAAGCAGAGATGCTATACCATAGAAATGGTTTCAAGATGAGAGTTCAGCAGATGACATATATCCAGCAAGCAGAGATGTTATACCATAGAAATGCTTTCAACATGAGCGTTCAGCTGATGACATAGATCCAGCAAGCAGAGATGTTATACCATAGAAATGGTTTCAAGATGAGATTTCAGCTGATGACATAGATCCAGCAAGCAGAGATGTTATACCATAGAAATGGTTTCAAGATGAGAGTTCAGCAGATTAAATAGATCCAGCAAGCAGAGATGTTATACCCTAGAAATGGTTTCAAGATGAAAGTTCAGCAGATGCCATAGATCCAGCAAGCAGAGATGTTATACCATAGAAATGGTTTCAAGATGAGAGTTCAGCAGATGACATAGATCCAGCAAGCAGAGATGTTATACCATAGAAATGGTTTCAAGATGAGAGTTCAGCACATGACATAGATCCAGCAAGCAGAGATGTTATACCATAGAAATGGTTTCAAGATGAGAGTTCAGCAGATGACATAGATTCTGCAAGCATAGATGTTATACCATAGAAATGGTTTCAAGATGAGAGTTCAGCAGGTGACATAGATCCAGCAAGCAGAGATGTTATACCATAGAAATGGTTTCAAGATGAGAGTTCAGCTGATGACATAGATCCAGCAAGCAGAGATGTTATACCATAGAAATGGTTTCAAGATGAGAGTTCAGCAGATGCCATAAATCCAGCAAGCAGAGATATTATACCATAGAAATGGTTTCAAGATGAGAGTTCAGAAGATGACATAGATCCAGGAAGCAGAGATGTTATACCATAGAAATGGTTTCAAGATGAGAGTTCAGCAGATGACATAGATCGAGCAAGCAGAGATGTTATACCATAGAAATGGTTTCAAGATGAGAGTTCAGCAGATGACATAGATCCAGCAAGCAGAGATGTTATACCATAGAAATTGTTTCAAGATGAGAGTTCAGCAGATGACATAGATCCAGCAAGCAGAGATGTTATACCATAGAAATGGTTTCAAGATTAGACTTCAGCTGATGACATAGATCCGGCAAGCAGAGATGTTATACGATAGAAATGGTTTCAAGATGAGAGTTCAGCAGATGACATATATCCAGCAAGCAGAGATGTTATACCATAGAAATGGTTTCAAGATGAGAGTTCAGCAGATGACATAGATCCAGCAAGCAGAGATGTTATACCATAGAAATGGTTTCAAGAAGAGAGTTCAGCAGGTTACATAGATCCAGCAAGCAGAGATGTTATACCATAGAAATGGTTTCAAGATGAGAGCTCAGCAGATGACACAGATCCAGCAAGCAGAGATGTTATACCATAGAAATGGTTTCAAGATGAGAGTTCAGCAGATGACATAGATCCAGCAAGCAGAGATGTTATACCATAGAAATGGTTTCAAGATGAGAGTTCAGCTGATGACATAGATCCAGCAAGCAGAGATGTTATGCCATAGAAATGGTTTCAAGATGATATTTCAGCAGATGACATAGATCCAGCAAACAGAGATGCTATACCATAGAAATGGTTTCAAGATGAGAGTTCAGCAGATGAAATAGTTCCAGCAAGCAGAGATGTTATACCATAGAAATGGTTTCAAGATGAGAGATCAGAAGGTGACATAGATCCAGCAAGCAGTGATGTTATACCATAGAAATGGTTTCAAGATAAGAGTTCAGCTCATGACATAGATCCAGCAAGCAGAGATGTTATACCATAGAAATGGTTTCAAGATAAGAGTTCAGCAGATGCCATAAATCCAGCAAGCAGAGATATTATACCATAGAAATGGTTTCAAGATGAGAGTTCAGCAGATGACATAGATCCAGCAAGCAGAGATGTTATACCATAGAAATGGTTTCAAGATGAGAGTTCAGCAGATGACATAGATCCAGCAAGCAGAGATGTTATACCATAGAAACGGTTTCATGATGAGAGTTCAGCTGATGACATAGATCGAGCAAGCAGAGATGTTATACCATAGAAATGGTTTCAAGATGAGAGTTCAGCAGATGACATAGATCGAGCAAGCAGAGATGTTATACCATAGAAATGGTTTCAAGATGAGAGTTCAGCAGATGAAATAGTTCCAGCAAGCAGAGATGTTATACCATAGAAATGGTTTCAAGATGAGAGATCAGAAGGTGACATAGATCCAGCAAGCAGTGATGTTATACCATAGAAATGGTTTCAAGATAAGAGTTCAGCTCATGACATAGATCCAGCAAGCAGAGATGTTATACCATAGAAATGGTTTCAAGATAAGAGTTCAGCAGATGCCATAAATCCAGCAAGCAGAGATATTATACCATAGAAATGGTTTCTAGATGAGAGTTCAGCAGATGACATAGATCCAGCAAGCAGAGATGTTATACCATAGAAATGGTTTCAAGATGAGAGTTCAGCAGATGACATAGATCCAGCAAGCAGAGATGTTATACCATAGAAACGGTTTCATGATGAGAGTTCAGCTGATGACATAGATCGAGCAAGCAGAGATGTTATACCATAGAAATGGTTTCAAGATGAGAGTTCAGCAGATGACATAGATCGAGCAAGCAGAGATGTTATACCATAAAAATGGTTTCAAGATGAGAGTTAAGCAGATGACATAGATCCAGGAAGCAGAGATGTTATACCATAGAAATGGTTTCAAGATGAGAGTTCAGCAGATGACACAGATCCAGCAAGCAGAGATGTTATACCATAGAATTGGTTTCAAGATGAGAGTTCAGCAGATGACATAGATCCAGCAAGCAGAAATGTTATACCATAGAAATGGTTTCAAGAGGAGAGTTCAGCAGATGACATAGATCCAGCAAGCAGAGATGCTATACCATAGAAATCGTTTCAAGATGAGAGTTCAGCAGATGACATAGATCCAGCAAGCAGAGATGTTATACCATAGAAATGGTTTCAAGATGAGAGTTCAGCAGATGACACAGAGCCAGCAAGCAGAGATGTTATACCATAGAAATGGTTTCAAGATGAGAGTTCAGCAGATGACATGGATCCTGCAAGCAGAGATGTTATACCATAGAAATGGTTTCAAGATGAGAGTTCAGCAGATGACATAGATCCAACATGCAGAGATACTATACCACAGAAATGGTTTCAAGATGAGAATTCAGCAGATGAAATAGATCCAGCAAGCAGAGATGTTATACCATGGAAATGGTTTCAAGATGAGCGTTCAGCAGATGACATAGATCCAGCAAGCAGAGATGTTATACCATAGAAATGGTTTCAAGATGAGAGTTCAGCAGATGACATAGATCGAGCAAGCAGAGATGTTATGCCATAGAAATGGTTTCAAGATGAGAGCTCAGCAGATGACATAGATCGAGCAAGCAGAGATGTTATACCATAGAAATGGTTTCAAGATGAGAGTTCAGCAGATGACATAGATCCAGCAAGCAGAGATGTTATACCATAGAAATGGTTTCAAGATGAGAGTTCAGCAGATGACATAGATCCAGGAAGCAGAGGTGTTATACCATAGAAATGGTTTCAAGATGAGAGTTCAGCAGATGACACAGATCCAGCAAGCAGAGATGTTATACCATAGAATTGGTTTCAAGATGAGAGTTCAGCAGATGACATAGATCCAGCAAGCAGAAATGTTATACCATAGAAATGGTTTCAAGAGGAGAGTTCAGCAGATGACATAGATCCAGCAAGCAGAGATGCTTTACCATAGAAATGGTTTCAAGATGAGAGTTCAGCAGATGACACAGATCCAGCAAGCAGAGATGTTATACCATAGAAATGGTTTCAAGATGAGAGTACAGCAGATGACATGGATCCTGCAAACAGAGATGTTATACCATAGAAACGGATTCAAGATGAGAGTTTAGCAGATGACATAGATCCAGCAAGCAGGGATGTTAAACCATAGAAATGGTTTCAAGATGAGAGTTCAGCAGATGCCATAGATCCAGCAAGCAGAGATGTTATACCAAAGAAATTGTTTCAAGATGAGAGTTCAGCAGATGACATAGATCCAGCAAGCAGAGAGGTTATACCATAGAAATGGTTTCAAGATTAGACTTCAGCTGATGACATAGATCCAGCAAGCAGAGATCTTATACCATAGAAATGGTTTCAAGATGAGAGTTCAGCAGATGACATATATCCAGCAATCAGAGATGTTATACCATAGAAATGGTTTCAAGATGAGAGTTCAGCAGATGACATAGATCCAGCAAGCAGAGATGTTATACCATAGAAATGGTTTCAAGAAGAGAGTTCAGCAGGTGACATAGATCCAGCAAGCAGAGATGTTATACCATAGAAATGGTTTCAAGATGAGAGTTCAGCAGATGACACAGATCCAGCAAGCAGAGATGTTATACCATAGAAATGGTTTCAAGAGGAGAGTTCAGCAGATGACATAGATCCAGCAAGCAGAGATGTTATACCATAGAATTGATTTCAAGATGAGAGTTCAGCAGATGACATAGATCCAGCAAGCAGAGATGTTATACCATAGAAATGGTTTCAAGATGAGAGTTCAGCAGATGACATAGATCCAGCAAGCAGAGATGCTATACCATAGAAATGGTTTCAAGATGAGAGTTCAGCAGATGACATAGATCCAGCAAGCAGAGATGTTATACCATAGAAATGGTTTCAAGATGAGCGTTCAGCTGATGACATAGATCCAGCAAGCAGAGATGTTATGCAATAGAAATGGTTTCAAGATGATTTTTCAGCAGATGACATAGATCCAGCAAGCAGAGATGCTATACCATAGAAATGGTTTCAAGATGAGAGTTCAGCAGATGAAATAGATCCAGCAAGCAGAGATGTTATACCATAGAAATGGTTTCAAGATGAGAATTCAGAAGGTGACATAGATCCAGCAAGCAGAGATGTTATACCATAGAAATGGTTTCAAGATGAGAGTTCAGCTCATGACATAGATCCAGCAAGCAGAGATGTTATACCATAGAAATGATTTCAAGATGAGAGTTCAACAGATGCCATAGATCCAGCAAGCAGAGATATTATACAATAGAAATGGTTTCAAGATGAGAGTTCAGCAGATGACACAGATCCAGCAAGCAGAGATGTTATACCATAGAAATGGTTTCAAGATGAGAGTTCAGCAGATGACATAGATCCAGCAAGCAGAGATGTTGTACCATAGAAATGGTTTCATGATGAGAGTTCAGCTGATGACATAGATCCAGCAAGCAGAGATGTTATACCATAGAAATGGTTTCAAGATGAGAGTTAAGCAGATGACATAGAACCAGGAAGCAGAGATGTTATACCATAGAAATGGTTTCAAGATGAGAGTTCAGCAGATGACACAGATCCAGCAAGCAGAGATGTTATACCATAGAATTGGTTTCAAGATGAGAGTTCAGCAGATGACATAGATCCAGCAAGCAGAAATGTTATACCATAGAAATGGTTTCAAGAGGAGAGTTCAGCAGATGACATAGACCCAGCAAGCAGAGATGCTATGCCATAGAAATGGTTTCAAAATGAGAGTTCAGCAGATGACATAGGTCCAGCAAGCAGAGATGTTATACCATAGAAATGGTTTCAAGATGAGAGTTCAGCAGATGACATAGATCCAGCAAGCAGAGATGTTAAACCATAGAAATGGTTTCAAGATAAGAGTTAAGCAGATGACATAGATCCGGCAAGCAGAGATGTTATACCATAGAAATGGTTTCAAGATGACAGGTTCAGTAGATGACATAGATCCAGCAAGTAGAGATACTATACCATACAAATGGTTTCAAGATGAGAATTCAGCAGATGAAATAGATCCAGCAAGCAGAGATGTTATACCATAGAAATGGTTTCAAGATGAGAGTTCAGCAGATGACATAGATCCAGCAAGCAGAGATGTTATACCATAGAAATGGTTTCAAGATGAGAGTTCAGCAGATGACATAGATCGAGCAAGCAGAGATGTTGTACCATAGAAATGGTTTCAAGATGAGAGCTCAGCAGATGACATAGATCGAGCAAGCAGAGATGTTATACCATAGAAATGGTTTCAAGATGAGAGCTCAGCAGATGACATAGATCCAGCAAGCAGAGATGTTATACCATAGAAATGGTTTCAAGATGAGTGTTCAGCAGATGACATAGATCCAGGAAGCAGAGGTGTTATACCATAGAAATGATTTCAAGATGAGAGTTCAGCAGATGACACAGATCCAGCAAGCAGAGATGTTATACCATAGAATTGGTTTCAAGATGAGAGTTCAGCAGATGACATAGATCCAGCAAGCAGAAATGTTATACCATAGAAATGGTTTCAAGAGGAGAGTTCAGCAGATGACATAGATCCAGCAAGCAGAGATGCTTTACCATAGAAATGGTTTCAAGATGAGAGTTCAGCAGATGACATAGATCCAGCAAGCAGAGATGTTATACCATAGAAATGGTTTCAAGATGAGAGTTCAGCAGATGACATAGATCCAGCAAGCAGAGATGTTAAACCATAGAAATGGTTTCAAGATGAGAGTTAAGCAGATGACATAGATCCAGCAAGCAGAGATGTTATACCATAGAAATGGTTTCAAGATTAGACTTCAGCTGATGACATAGATCCGGCAAGCAGAGATGTTATACGATAGAAATGGTTTCAAGATGAGAGTTCAGCAGATGACATACATCCAGCAAGCAGAGATGTTATACCATAGAAATGGTTTCAAGATGAGAGTTCAGCAGATGACATAGATCCAGCAAGCAGAGATGTTATACCATAGAAATGGTTTCAAGAAGAGAGTTCAGCAGGTTACATAGATCCAGCAAGCAGAGATGTTATACCATAGAAATGGTTTCAAGATGAGAGCTCAGCAGATGACACAGATCCAGCAAGCAGAGATGTTATACCATAGAAATGGTTTCAAGATGAGAGTTCAGCAGATGACATAGATCCAGCAAGCAGAGATGTTATACCATAGAAATGGTTTCAAGATGAGAGTTCAGCTGATGACATAGATCCAGCAAGCAGAGATGTTATGCCATAGAAATGGTTTCAAGATGATATTTCAGCAGATGACATAGATCCAGCAAGCAGAGATGCTATACCATAGAAATGGTTTCAAGATGAGAGTTCAGCAGATGAAATAGTTCCAGCAAGCAGAGATGTTATACCATAGAAATGGTTTCAAGATGAGAGATCAGAAGGTGACATAGATCCAGCAAGCAGTGATGTTATACCATAGAAATGGTTTCAAGATAAGAGTTCAGCTCATGACATAGATCCAGCAAGCAGAGATGTTATACCATAGAAATGGTTTCAAGATAAGAGTTCAGCAGATGCCATAAATCCAGCAAGCAGAGATATTATACCATAGAAATGGTTTCAAGATGAGAGTTCAGCAGATGACATAGATCCAGCAAGCAGAGATGTTATACCATAGAAATCGTTTCAAGATGAGAGTTCAGCAGATGACATAGATCCAGCAAGCAGAGATGTTATACCATAGAAACGGTTTCATGATGAGAGTTCAGCTGATGACATAGATCGAGCAAGCAGAGATGTTATACCATAGAAATGGTTTCAAGATGAGAGTTCAGCAGATGACATAGATCGAGCAAGCAGAGATGTTATACCATAGAAATGGTTTCAAGATGAGAGTTCAGCAGATGAAATAGTTCCAGCAAGCAGAGATGTTATACCATAGAAATGGTTTCAAGATGAGAGATCAGAAGGTGACATAGATCCAGCAAGCAGTGATGTTATACCATAGAAATGGTTTCAAGATAAGAGTTCAGCTCATGACATAGATCCAGCAAGCAGAGATGTTATACCATAGAAATGGTTTCAAGATAAGAGTTCAGCAGATGCCATAAATCCAGCAAGCAGAGATATTATACCATAGAAATGGTTTCAAGATGAGAGTTCAGCAGATGACATAGATCCAGCAAGCAGAGATGTTATACCATAGAAATGGTTTCAAGATGAGAGTTCAGCAGATGACATAGATCCAGCAAGCAGAGATGTTATACCATAGAAACGGTTTCATGATGAGAGTTCAGCTGATGACATAGATCGAGCAAGCAGAGATGTTATACCATAGAAATGGTTTCAAGATGAGAGTTCAGCAGATGACATAGATCGAGCAAGCAGAGATGTTATACCATAAAAATGGTTTCAAGATGAGAGTTAAGCAGATGACATAGATCCAGGAAGCAGAGATGTTATACCATAGAAATGGTTTCAAGATGAGAGTTCAGCAGATGACACAGATCCAGCAAGCAGAGATGTTATACCATAGAATTGGTTTCAAGATGAGAGTTCAGCAGATGACATAGATCCAGCAAGCAGAAATGTTATACCATAGAAATGGTTTCAAGAGGAGAGTTCAGCAGATGACATAGATCCAGCAAGCAGAGATGCTATACCATAGAAATGGTTTCAAGATGAGAGTTCAGCAGATGACATAGATCCAGCAAGCAGAGATGTTATACCATAGAAATGGTTTCAAGATGAGAGTTCAGCAGATGACACAGAGCCAGCAAGCAGAGATGTTATACCATAGAAATGGTTTCAAGATGAGAGTTCAGCAGATGACATGGATCCTGCAAGCAGAGATGTTATACCATAGAAATGGTTTCAAGATGAGAGTTCAGCAGATGACATAGATCCAGCATGCAGAGATACTATACCACAGAAATGGTTTCAAGATGAGAATTCAGCAGATGAAATAGATCCAGCAAGCAGAGATGTTATACCATGGAAATGGTTTCAAGATGAGCGTTCAGCAGATGACATAGATCCAGCAAGCAGAGATGTTATACCATAGAAATGGTTTCAAGATGAGAGTTCAGCAGATGACATAGATCGAGCAAGCAGAGATGTTATACCATAGAAATGGTTTCAAGATGAGAGCTCAGCAGATGACATAGATCGAGCAAGCAGAGATGTTATACCATAGAAATGGTTTCAAGATGAGAGTTGAGCAGATGACATAGATCCAGCAAGCAGAGATGTTATACCATAGAAATGGTTTCAAGATGAGAGTTCAGCAGATGACATAGATCCAGGAAGCAGAGGTGTTATACCATAGAAATGGTTTCAAGATGAGAGTTCAGCAGATGACACAGATCCAGCAAGCAGAGATGTTATACCATAGAATTGGTTTCAAGATGAGAGTTCAACAGATGACATAGATCCAGCAAGCAGAAATGTTATACCATAGAAATGGTTTCAAGAGGAGAGTTCAGCAGATGACATAGATCCAGCAAGCAGAGATGCTTTACCATAGAAATGGTTTCAAGATGAGAGTTCAGCAGATGACACAGATCCAGCAAGCAGAGATGTTATACCATAGAAATGGTTTCAAGATGAGAGTACAGCAGATGACATGGATCCTGCAAACAGAGATGTTATACCATAGAAACGGATTCAAGATGAGAGTTCAGCAGATGACATAGATCCAGCAAGCAGGGATGTTAAACCATAGAAATGGTTTCAAGATGAGAGTTCAGCAGATGTCATAGATCCAGCAAGCAGAGATGTTATACCAAAGAAATTGTTTCAAGATGAGAGTTCAGCAGATGACATAGATCCAGCAAGCAGAGAGGTTATACCATAGAAATGGTTTCAAGATTAGACTTCAGCTGATGACATAGATCCAGCAAGCAGAGATCTTATACCATAGAAATGGTTTCAAGATGAGGGTTCAGCAGATGACATATATCCAGCAATCAGAGATGTTATACCATAGAAATGGTTTCAAGATGAGAGTTCAGCAGATGACATAGATCCAGCAAGCAGAGATGTTATACCATAGAAATGGTTTCAAGAAGAGAGTTCAGCAGGTGACATAGATCCAGCAAGCAGAGATGTTATACCATAGAAATGGTTTCAAGATGAGAGTTCAGCAGATGACACAGATCCAGCAAGCAGAGATGTTATACCATAGAAATGGTTTCAAGAGGAGAGTTCAGCAGATGACATAGATCCAGCAAGCAGAGATGTTATACCATAGAATTGATTTCAAGATGAGAGTTCAGCAGATGACATAGATCCAGCAAGCAGAGATGTTATACCATAGAAATGGTTTCAAGATGAGCGTTCAGCTGATGACATAGATCCAGCAAGCAGAGATGTTATGCCATAGAAATGGTTTCAAGATGATTTTTCAGCAGATGACATAGATCCAGCAAGCAGAGATGCTATACCATAGAAATGGTTTCAAGATGAGAGTTCAGCAGATGAAATAGATCCAGCAAGCAGAGATGTTATACCATAGAAATGGTTTCAAGATGAGAATTCAGAAGGTGACATAGATCCAGCAAGCAGAGATGTTATACCATAGAAATGGTTTCAAGATGAGAGTTCAGCTCATGACATAGATCCAGCAAGCAGAGATGTTATACCATAGAAATGATTTCAAGATGAGAGTTCAACTGATGCCATAGATCCAGCAAGCAGAGATATTATACAATAGAAATGGTTTCAAGATGAGAGTTCAGCAGATGACATAGATCCAGCAAGCAGAGATGTTATACCATAGAAATGGTTTCAAGATGAGAGTTCAGCAGATGACATAGATCCAGCAAGCAGAGATGTTGTACCATAGAAATGGTTTCATGATGAGAGTTCAGCTGATGACATAGATCGAGCAAGCAGAGATGTTATACCATAGAAATGTTTTCAAGATGAGAGTTCAGCAGATGACATAGATCGAGAAAGCAGAGATGTTATACCATAGAAATGGTTTCAAGATGAGAGTTAAGCAGATGACATAGAACCAGGAAGCAGAGATGTTATACCATAGAAATGGTTTCAAGATGAGAGTTCAGCAGATGACACAGATCCAGCAAGCAGAAATGTTATACCATAGAAATGGTTTCAAGAGGAGAGTTCAGCAGATGACATAGATCCAGCAAGCAGAAATGTTATACCATAGAAATGGTTTCAAGAGGAGAGTTCAGCAGATGACATAGATCCAGCAAGCAGAGATGCTATGCCATAGAAATGGTTTCAAAATGAGAGTTCAGCAGATGACATAGGTCCAGCAAGCAGAGATGTTGTACCATAGAAATGGTTTCAAGATGAGAGCTCAGCAGATGACATAGATCGAGCAAGCAGACATGTTATACCATAGAAATGGTTTCAAGATGAGAGCTCAGCAGATGACATAGATCCAGCAAGCAGAGATGTTATACCATAGAAATGGTTTCAAGATGAGTGTTCAGCAGATGACATAGATCCAGGAAGCAGAGGTGTTATACCATAGAAATGATTTCAAGATGAGAGTTCAGCAGATGACACAGATCCAGCAAGCAGAGATGTTATACCATAGAATTGGTTTCAAGATGAGAGTTCAGCAGATGACATAGATCCAGCAAGCAGAAATGTTATACCATAGAAATGGTTTCAAGAGGAGAGTTCAGCAGATGACATAGATCCAGCAAGCAGAGATGCTTTACCATAGAAATGGTTTCAAGATGAGAGTTCAGCAGATGACATAGATCCAGCAAGCAGAGATGTTATACCATAGAAATGGTTTCATGATGAGAGTTCAGCAGATGACACAGATCCAGCAAGCAGAGATGTTATACCATAGAAATGGTTTCAAGATGAGAGTTCAGCAGATGACATAGATCCAGCAAGCAGAGATGTTAAACCATAGAAATGGTTTCAAGATGAGAGTTAAGCAGATGACATAGATCCAGCAAGCAGAGATGTTATACCATAGAAATGGTTTCAAGATGAGAGTTCAGCAGATGACATAGATCCAGCAAGCAGAGATGCTATACCATAGAAATGGTTTCAAGATTATAATTCAGCAGATGAAATAGATCCAGCAAGCAGATATGTTATACCATAGAAATGGTTTCAAGATGTGAGTTCAGCAGATGACATAGATCCAGCAAGCAGAGATGTTATACCATAGAAATGGTTTCAAGATGAGAGTTCAGCAGATGACATAGATCGAGCAAGCAGAGATGTTATACCATAGAAATGGTTTCAAGATGAGAGCTCAGCAGATGACACAGATCCAGCAAGCAGAGATGTTAAACCATAGAAATGGTTTCAAGATGAGAGTTCAGCAGATGACATAGATCCAGCAAGCAGAGATGTTATACCATAGAAATGGTTTCAAGATGAGAGATCAGCTGATGACGTAGATCCAGCAAGCAGAGATGTTATACCATAGAAATGGTTTCAAGATGAGAGATCAGCTGATGACATAGATCCAGCAAGCAGAGATGTTATACCATAGAATTGGTTTCAAGATGAGAGTTCAGCAGATGACATAGATCCAGCAAGCAGAAATGTTATACCATAGAAATGGTTTCAAGAGGAGAGTTCAGCAGATGACATAGATCCAGCAAGCAGAGATGCTATACCATAGAAATGGTTTCAAGATGAGAGTTCAGCAGATGACATGGATCCTGCAAGCAGAGATGTTATACAATAGAAATGGTTTCAAGATGAGAGTTCAGCAGATGACATAGATCCAGCAGGCAGAGATGTTAAACCATAGAAATGGTTTCAAGATGAGAGTTCAGCAGATGACATAGATCCAGCAAGCAGAGATGTTATACCATAGAAATGGTTTCAAGATGAGAGTTCAGCAGATGAAATAGATCCAGCAAGCAGAGATGTTATACCATAGAAATGGTTTCAAGATGAGAGTTCAGCAGGTGACATAGATCCAGCAAGCAGAGATGTTTTACCATAGAAATGGTTTCAAGATGAGAGTTCAGCTGATGACATAGATCCAGCAAGCAGAGATGTTATACTATAGATATGGTTTCAAGATGAGAGTTCACCAGATGCCATAGATCCAGCAAGCAGAGATATTATACCATAGAAATCGTTTCAAGATGAGAGTTCAGCAGATGACATAGATCCAGCAAGCAGAGATGTTATACCATAGAAATGGTTTCAAGATGAGAGTTCAGCAGATGACATAGATCGAGCAAGCAGAGATGTTATACCATAGAAATGGTTTCAAGATGAGACTTGAGCAGATGACATAGATCCAGCAAGCAGAGATGTTATACCATAGAAATTGTTTCAAGATGAGAGTTCAGCAGATGACATAGATCCAGCAAGCAGAGATGTTATACCATAGAAATGGTTTCAAGATGAGAGTTCAGCAGATGACATAGATCCAGCAAGCAGAGATGTTATACCATAGAATTGGTTTCAAGATGAGAGTTCAGCAGATGACATAGATCCAGCAAGCAGAGATGCTATACCATAGAAATGGTTTCAAGATGAGAGTTCAGCAGATGACATAGATCCAGCAAGCAGAGATGTTATACCATACAAATGGTTTCAAGATGAGAGTTCAGCAGGTGACATAGATCCAGCAAGCAGAGATGTTGTACCATAGAAATGGTTTCAAGATGAGAGTTCAGCTGATGACATAGATCCAGCAAGCAGAGATGTTATACCATAGATATGGTTTCAAGATGAGAGTTCAGCAGATGCCATAGATCCAGCAAGCAGAGATATTATACCATAGAAATGGTTTCAAGATGAGAGTTCAGCAGATGACATAGATCCAGCAAGCAGAGATGTTATACCATAGAAATGGTTTCAAGATGAGAGTTCAGCAGATGACATAGATCCAGCAAGCAGAGATGTTATACCATAGAAATGGTTTCAAGATGAGAGTTGAGCAGATGACATAGATCCAGCAAGCAGAGATGTTATACCATAGAAATTGTTTCAAGATGAGAGTTCAGCAGATGACATAGATCCAGCAAGCAGAGATGTTATACCATAGAAATGGTTTCAAGATGAGAGTTCAGCAGATGACATAGATCCAGCAAGCAGAGATGTTATACCATAGAAATGGTTTCAAGATGAGGGTTCAGCTGATGACATAGATCTAGCAAGCAGAGATGTTATACCATTGAAATGGTTTCAAGATGAGAGTTCAGCAGGTGACATAGATCCAGCAAGCAGAGATGTTGTACCATAGAAATGGTTTCAAGATGAGAGTTCAGCTGATGACATAGATCCAGCAAGCAGAGATGTTATACCATAGATATGGATTCAAGATGAGAGTTCAGCAGATGCCATAGATCCAGCAAGCAGAGATATTATACCATAGAAATGGTTTCAAGATGAGAGTTCAGCAGATGACATAGATCCAGCAAGCAGAGATGTTATACCATAGAAATGGTTTCAAGATGAGAGTTCAGCTGATGACATAGATCCAGCAAGCAGAGATGTTATACCATAGAAATGGTTTCAAGATGAGAGTTCAGCAGATGACATAGATCCAGCAAGCAGAGATATTATACCATAGAAATGGTTTCAAGGTGAGAGTTCAGCAGATGACATAGATCCAGCAAGCAGAGATGTTATACCATAGAAATGGTTTCAAGATGAGAGTTCAGCAGATGACATAGATCCAGCAGGCAGAGATGGTATACCACAGAAATGGTTTCAAGAGGAGAGTTCAGCAGATGACATAGATCCTGCAAGCAGAGATGTTATACCATAGAAATGGATTGAAGATGAGAGTTCAGCAGATGACATAGATCCAGCAATCAGAGATGTTATACCATAGAAATGGTTCCAAGATGAGAGTTCAGCAGATGACATAGATCCAGCAAACAGACACATTATACCATAGAAATGGTTTCAAGATGAGAGTTCAGCAGATGACATAGATCCTGCAAGCAGAGATGTTATACCATAGAAATGGTTTCAAGATGAGAGTTCAGCACGTGACATAGATACAGCAAACAGATGTTATACCTGTGTGAAGATAGAAGAGATGGATGGACGTTAGTCGGTTGCCATTGAAATGACTGTCAGACACTTGTCGAACAGGACACTTTGCTGAAGAGGACGTGTGTGTGCACCCCACACTGTGTTAGATTGTAAGCTCCTAGGACAGGGTGTACATTATTGTGCATGCCCTCAGGAGCAGTCTGTATACTGTATATTAGATGGTAAGCTCCTAGGACAGGGTGTGCATTATTCTGCATGCCCTCAGGAGCACTCTGTATACTGTATAGTAGGCTTTAAGCTCCTAGGACAGGGTGTGCATTATTCTGCATGCCCTCAGAAGCAGTCTGTATATTGTATATTAGGCTGTAAGCTCCTAGGACAGGGTGTGCATTATTCTGCATGCCCTCAGGAGCAGTCTGTATACTGTATATTAGGCTTTAAGCTCCTAGGACAGGGTGTGCATTATTTTGCATGCCCTCAGGAGCAATCTGTATACTGTATATTAGATTGTAAGCTCCTCGGACAGGGTGTACATTATTCTGCATGCCCTCAGGAGCAGCCTGTATATTAGATTGTAAGCTCCTCTTGAGTAGGGTGTATTTGTCTTTTCCTTTGCCTGAGCTTATAATACATGTAGATATACAGCAATATGCAGCAGGACAGACGTGATCCAGGGAAATATCCGATCGCCACCACTGGGGTCAGGAAGGAATTTTTTTCCCCCCTGAGGCAGAGCTCTCCGGGGGGTTTCTTCGCCTTCCTCTGGATCTCTGGCTTCAATGGCTCTCAGCCAGTCCTCAATGACCACAGCCAGTTCTGTGGTCTTTATGGAGCCTGATCTGAGAGTCATTGTGATCAGAGTTTAATTTCTTAAGGGGCCAGTAATAATTTTATTACAATGTTGCTTATTGCTATTTCAATAAAAAAATAAAAAGAAAGAAAATAAAAGTGTCATGTGAGTTTTTTTGTCTTGACTTTTTTGTTTTTACACAGTTACAATGATGGAAGTGGCCATTACTACCCTCAATATTCCTGAAGTAGAACCAGGAATTATGGGGGCGCCATTTATAGACGGCAGACCACATCTATCTCCACCCATTGTGGTATCATAATGTCAGCTCCTGTCCCAAGTTACATTACAAGTGTTATGGGGGTCGATCTCTGTGATGGGGGCAGGGCACTAAAATAGTATATGTCCTACACAACAAACTACCTGATCGAAGACTGAAGACCGGACACAGAGCCGCCGAATACAAGAGACACAAGCAGAGTCTGACTGTAGTGCCAAGTGGCCCCCCACTATCCAACTCCAGGGCCCCACGTTTCAGCTTCTTGCAAATATGACGTTATTCTCAATTACAAATATATATAACAATGAACGGGGTAGATTGGTAAATGAATAAGATTCTGCCTTTGTCTGTAGATAGTGAGTCAATTATATTGTGCCAAGTGCTGCTCATATAAGAGGGTGGTGGACACTCTTGCAGGGCCGGCTCCAGGTTTTTCTGGGCCCCGGGCGAAAGAGTCTCAGTGGCCCCTTTAACACATGCTACGATTCATGATACACAGATACCGCAGAGAAATCACGTGCTGTGATGTGACGCAACCGGAACTGGATAAGACGTCATATCCGGTCGGCGAACCGCCGCCCCTTCCTATCTCTCATGCGTTCCACCCAAACGCTATGGTGGAACGCAACTGGAACTAGGTAAAAGATCATATCCGGTTTTAGAAACCACCCCCTCAGGGATCAAGAGGGATGCAGTCCCCCAGGACAGCCACAACAGGAAAGAAGCTGGCACTCCCGGGGAAGATAGAACGCAAGGAACATGCATGGCCCCGGAAGTAGCGCGCCCGCCACAAAAATTTTTTACCGGTACAAAGAAAAGAGGGCTAGCCCTGATCAAGGAAAGTGCCTGGCCAGGCCAAAGAGCAAGATGAAAAATATGAATGGAGTCAGAAAGTCACCAAATGTGCATAGAAGTGTGACCAATAATGACAATACAAACATAAACATGAACATAAAAGACTTACCAGACAAACCAACTATGGGCAAACATAGAACAGACAACAATCATGTACAAATTGTGGACCATTACAGAGATGGCTAATGAAGCCAAGCAACAACATATATGGATATACGTACAATTATAAATAAGGACCTGGCATTTGAGATGATAAGAATGTTGGGGATTAACTTGTTATGGGATGGAGGAGATGCACAAGCCAGCCACACGAGAAGAGATGGAAGGATAAAAAGGATAAAAAGAAAAAAGGTTGAACCAGAGAGCCCTCAATCTAAGGCGGGATTCCAATAGCAAGGATACCATGGGAGTTTAGGCCAAGTAACCAGTAAATGAAAAATCCTCATTTATACCCCTAGGGGCCACTGTATCAAGAACAAAGATCCACCTTGATTCAGATCTCAATAGATCCTTGGTGTGATCTGAATTACGTGAATTGGGCCTCATCTTCTGGAGGCCCATTACTCGCAATTTATTGGGGCTACCAGAGTGGTATTGGAAGAAGTGCAGAGCCACCGAAGAGATGGCTTTGCCCTTCTTCAAATCCTGTTCAGCAAGATGGATGTTAGAAACATGTTGCTGTACCCGTCTACGGAGTTCCTGCGACGTTTGACCAATATAAACCTTCGGACAAGGACAGGTCAATGCATATACAACATTGGTGGACATACAATTAATAAAGTCCCTCAAAGGGTATTGAAGGTTGTCAGTCGGATTGGTGAAAGTTTTACCAGAAGAGAAAAATGGACAAGCAGAGCAATCGCCACAAGGGAATGAGCCCTTAAATTTACTACCACCCGAGGTACTACAACTAGGGCGTGTATAGTGACTGTGCATAAGTTTATCCCTTAAATTTGGGGCACGTCTAGCCGTCAACAACGGTCTCTCTGGTAAAATACTAGAAAGACGACTATCCGTCTTAAGTATATTCCAATGTTTCCGAAATAGACTACCCACTTCATTCCATTGATTGTTAAACCTGGTGATAAATCTAATCTGTGTATCCTCCATATTGACACGTGATTGTAGCAACATCTCCCGTGGTATCTATAGTACAATCAGGGAAGTTTCCTTCTGTCAGAAGCCTATATAGACTGCGCCAGTGCAATACCTGCACAGTCCGGCCGCAGACAGAAAGACACATCCACATCCCAGACAGGGAAGAGGAGTGTGGAGCCAGAGATCACGGTGTGCATAAGCACTGAGCGTATACCGCGATCTCCAGCACCATAAACACATACTTGTTCGGTCCGGTCATCTCTGGAGAGGCCGGGGGAAGAGTGTGGCGCCAAAATCGGCGCCTGCGCATAGCGCGATTTTTGGCGGTATTTTAGTGAAGACAAATATGCACAGTGTCTTCAACAAAATGGACAGCGTGGCTTGCGCATGCGTGTATTCTGGCGGCATTTTGTTGAATACACTCTGCACAATTGTATTCATTAAAATTAAAACGGATATCGCGCTATGCGTGGGCGCCGATTCCGGTGCAATTGTTAGTGAAATAACGCAGGCGATGCGCTGCAGTGGAGAGGTGGAAAAGCAAGTAGGAGTCTTTTTTTTATTTTATTTATTTATGGATGGGGGAGTACATATCAGGATGGGTGACTAGGATGGGGGAGCATATACCAGGATGGGGGGGGGCATGGACCAGAATGGGGGAGCATATACCAGGATGAGGAAGCATACACTAGAATGGAGGAGTATATACCAGGATGGGGAACCAGGATAAGGGGGGGCCATGGACCAGGATGGGGTAGTATATACCAGGATGGAGGAGTATATACCAGGATGGGGAGGGGGGCATAGACCAGGATGGGGTAGTTCTAAAATATTGTGTTCCAAATTATTATGCAAATAATATTTTCTAAGATTTTCCCAAATTTCCTATATGAATTGCAGTCATTGTAATTTTCCAGTCAAATAACTATTAGAGTACAATTGAAAGGTTTTTGTACAAACTGCCTATGATAACAGGATATTTTTAAAAAATAAAAAACTCAAACTGCACTCAAAATGCATGTTCCAAATTATTATGCACAGCAGAGTTTTCAACCTTTTCATTTTAATAAAAAACAAAAAAATGGTCATTTTTGAAATTATAAGCATTAGCAGGTTATTACAAACTGAAATCAAACAGTTTTCAACTCAAAACTTTATTCTAGGTGATGTTACATTTGCACATAGGACCGCTTGTTCGAAAGGAGCTTCTGAACTCTCTCGTCCATTGAATTTGTCAGGTTTTGGATGGTTTCTGCTTTAATTGTTTTACATGAGGACAGAATACCCTCCCAGAGCTGTTGCTTAGATGTGAACTACCTCCCGTCATCATAGACACTCCTTTTGATGATGCTCCAGAGGTTCTCAATGGGGTTGAGGTCAGGGGAGCATGGGTGCCACACCATAAGTTTGTCCCCTTTTATGCCCATAGCAGCCAGAGATGCAGATGTGTTATGTGCAGCATGAGACGGGGCAATGTCTCCCTGATGCGGCCGGTTTCTAAGGCACAGTGCGGTCCCCCGCTGCTGAAAACATTATAATGAGGGCAAATTGGCCATGGGCCCCCTGGAGGCCCGGGCCCCGGGTGGTAGCCCAGATTGCCCTTATTATAATCCACCTATGCCTCCTACTACAGACTCTCTCATCTCTTGGCATCACAAACTTGGCCCTATCTTGTATCTCCTTATACCTAACAGACTGGACATTCAGCGTCTCGCACTCCCACACCACCTCCTCACCTCGCCCCCTATCTGTCAGTGTTCCCCAAAGCTCAGTTCTAAGACTCCTGCTCTTTTCCTTCTACACCTTCAGCCTGGGACAGCTCATAGAGTCTCACGGCTTTCAGTATCACCTCTATGCCGATGACACACAGATCTACCTCTCTGGACCTGATATCACCTTCTTACTAACCAGAATCCCCCAAAGTGTGTCTGCTATTTCATCTTTCTTCTCTAGATTTCTAAAACTTAATATGGATAAAACTGAATTCATCATCTTTCCACCATCTCACTCAACCCCCCCATCTATCAAAGTCAATGGCTGCCCACTCTCCCCAGTCCCGCAAGCTCGCTCGCTGCCTCGGGGTAACCCTTGACTCTGATCTCTCCTTCAAACCTCATATCCAAGCCCTTTCCACTTCCTGCCGACTCCAGCTCAAAAATATTTCCTGGATCCGCACATTCCTGAACCACGAATCTGCAAAAACACAAGTGCATGCCCTCATCATCTCCCGCCTCGACTACTGCAACCTCCTGCTCTGTAGCCTCCCTTCTGCCACTCTAATCTATCCTAAACTCAGCTGCTTGACTAATCCACCTGTCCGCCCGCTATTCCCCAGCCTCTCCTCTCTGTCAATCCCTTCACTGGCTCCCCATTGCCCAGAGACTCCAGTGCAAAACCCTAACCATGGCACAAAAAGCCATCCACAACCTGTCTCCTCCATACATCTGTGACCTAGTCTCCCGTTACATACCTGCACGCAGCCTCCGATCCTCACAAGATCTGCTTCTCTACTCCCCTCTTATCTCCTCTTCCCACAATCGTATACAAGATTTCTCCTGTGCATCCCCCCTATTCTGAAACTCTCTACCCCAAAGCATCAGACTCTCGCCTACCGTGGAAACCTTCAAAAGGAACCTGAAGACCCACCTCTTCCGACAAGCCTACAACCTGCAGTAACCACCGCTCCACCATACCGCTGCACGACCAGCTCTACCCTCACCTACTGTATCCTCACCCATCCCTTGTAGACTGTGAGACCCTCGCGGACAGGGTCCTCTCTCCTCCTGTACCAGTCGCTGACTTGTTTTTGTTCAAATTATTGTACTTGTTGTTTGCTGTGTATATCCCTTTTAAACATGTAAAGCGCCATGGAATTAATGGTGCTATAATAATAAATAATAATAATGCGACTTATCTAATCTAATCTAATTTAATATAAACTAGTGATTGTATGATGAGTGCATTGTTGAAAAAAGCCTGGGACAGGCTGAAACATCCTTTGGAATTGGCAATGAAATAAAAGAGCAATTATTCACTGAACACGTGAGTGCCGGGAATTACTTCCTTTCTGCATATTCTACTCCACGTGCACCACCACCACCGATCCACCATCCCTGTATTCATATTGGGATACGAGCACACATTTTTCACCATCGCTGCAACAAGTCGGATTTTCAATTAGGAAGAAGCCGCTGGAATTATGGCGCAATCCACAATATCAACAGATTTCCTGAAAATCCCAACAAGTGAGTTCAAAAGACGGGACTTTGAGAGGGAAACTAAGAGGTTGATTTCATACGAGTTGCATGCTGAAACACTTGTAGAATATTATCGAGAAAAGAAAATACAGCAGGACTTAAGGGTTTAACCTACGTTCGATGCTGTTTTCAGAAGATAATATATTCTGCGATGATTTTGAGCAAGTGCTTAATAAATGCTCTATGAATTTGATGTTACTAACAATTGACAGATTGCATAAAGCCATCGCTGACCTTAAAGTTCAGAGTGCTAATATTGAAGAGCAATTAACCTCCTGTTTGAAATCGGATAAATTTTCCATTATGAAGGAATCTTTGAATTCTGTTCAGGATATTCATTGAAAGGATTTGAAAGAGAGAAAAAGAAGGAAATTTACTCGTGACACTGAAGACTGTCTTTCTAATAAAGTTTATAGATGGCGAGAGCAAACTTTCAATAGGATTAGAAATCCCAGACAATGTTTTAGGAATGATTTTTATTCATCTGATTCTAGCAGCGAGTTCTCAGGATCCTGGAGGAATCCAAGTCCTTTTTCCGCGAGAACAAAGAAGCAGAACATCACAAGAAGAGGAGGAGAGCAGGTCGTCATCACCGACACAGCTACACCTGCGATAAATGTTTTTAGATACATCAATTATTAAAAATGATAATAGTCTGGATACAGATTTATATAGAAGAAAAATACGGACAAAAATAGTGTTTTATACTTTGAAAGTGTGCACTCTTATTCTCTTTAGAGGGCTATCCCTAAATCACAGTTACAAAGGATACGCAGAATTGTGTCCGAATCCTCTCTTTGTGAACAGAGACTTACTGAAATGCGACATGATTTTATGGCGAGAGGTTATCCACGCCACCTGTTAGAGAAAGTTAAAGAGGATTCTCTGTCTAATAAAAGATCTAAAAGTGCATTATCACACAGGATACCTTTTGTCAGGGATTATCATCCAATCAATTTAAAAGTTGATCATATTGTTAAAAAACATCGGCATATCTGACATCATGCGTATCCTCAGATATCACAGTTTGAGAATCTCCCATTGATTTGTAACAAAAAGTTGACTAATATTAAAGATAAATTAGTGCGTGCGGACGTAGGTAGTGAAAAGAGAGAATCTAAACAAACCTTTATTTCTAGTAGGAAAAAACGGTACATATCCATGTTTGGGATGTTTCCAATGTAAATAATGTTGCTAAAGGAGAAATTTTTTTTTATGACTCTCAAACTGGACAACCACGAAAAAGAAAAGTTTTTTTTTACTTACCTCTCCAATAACGTGATTTATATGATAAAATGTCCCTGTGGTTTAGCTTATAGTGGAGAAACCACGCAATCAGTTGGTACAAAGATTAATAAGCACAAATCCACAATAAGGTGCGGAGATATTACCTTTATTGGTATTGCCATTACCTCTTCCAGCACATTTTCAGGAAAAAAAAACACACACATACTATCGCACAATTAAAATACCAAGTGCTGGAACAGGTGATAATTCCTAGAATTCCTAGGAGGGGTCGTAATATAAAGACAATGCTCCTCCGAAGTGAGGCGTACTGGATACATAATGTAAAAACGTTATCCTCGAATGTATTAATAAAGGTTATGAAATGAGTCGCAATATATGAAATTTTATCTTTTATTTTTACCTTAAATTTGCTTGTGATTAAAAAATATACCGTATTTTTTCGGACTATAAGACGCACTTTTTTCCTCCAAAATTTTGGAGGAAAGTGAGGGTGTCTTATAGTCCGAACTGTGCCTACACTGTGCCCGCTGCTAAAGAAAATGAATATTCACTGCTCCACACGCCCATGGGCGTGGAGAACAATGATTAATTTTCCTCAAAAACGCGCACACTGTAGCCGCAGTGCGGCTCCTGCTGCCGCTGTTCGGTTTATGTTCCCGCTATTAAAGACCATGAATATTCACTACAATCCACTCCCATGGGTTGTAGTGAATATTCATGGTCTTTAATAGTGGGCACAAAGACCGCCGTCCGCAGCAGGAGCTGTGCTGCAGGTACTGTGTGAGTTAATGGTCACTGCTCCACACACACAGTTCTGGCGCAGGGAGCAGTAACTATTCCAGAACAGCATCTCACACTGTGAGGGCGCATGGCAGGGACGCCATGCACGCCTTTCATAGTGAGAGTGTCGAAAGCAGAGTGGGACGTAGCGCTGGAGGAGAGAGGAGGTGATTATAAGTGTTTATTTTTGTGTGTGCAGCGTGATGGGGATCAGGGGATGGCCTTGTATACTAGGATGAGGGGTGCCATGCATACCAGGATGAGGGGTGCCATGCATACCAAGAAGAGGGATGAGGGGTGCCATGCATACCAAGATAAGGGGAACCATGCATACCAGGATGAGGGGTGCCATGCCTACCAAGATGAGGGGTGCCTAGCATATCAGGATGGGGATCAAGGGGTGCCATTCATACCAGGATAGGAGATTGGGGTGCCATGTATACAAAGATGGGGGATTTTGGTGCCATGCAGACCAGGATGGGGATGAGGGGTGCCATGCATATCAGGATGGTGATGAGGGCCACGTATAAGAGGAAGGAGGGGGCCATACAGACCAGGATGGGGAATATTAACAGAATTGGGGGACATTACCCCTATAACAGGGTTAGCAGCAGACCCCCTCCCCCTTAACAGGGCATCATGACCACATTTTTTGCTTACATTTTTTTTCCATTTTCTTCCTCTAAAACCTAGGTGCGTCTTATAGTCCGAAAAATACGGTATTTCTTTGTTTTAGACAACATTGTTGCGCTGATTTAATATTGATGAATCCCTACTTGATGTAATTTCAATGATGATACTCGACACAGTCCAAGTGGAAGTTATTTTCATAAGATAATTTACGTATGATATAATAATAATAATAATATAATGAGATAATCATGTTTCAACTTCATATTAGTAAATTGAATAGAAATAAATCTAATAGAGGATTAATTTAAAAATAACTAATAGAATAGATTTGATACACTATAATGTTCTAAGGAATAAACTTTCTGTATAGCATATGATTCATCAATATAGCTTTGATTAATTATAATTAATACAATAACGTCTACGTAGCCGTGAATAATATAATAATTCAAAAAATACATAAAATAAAAAATAAATTATGTTATACGGGAATCATGCATAAAGAATTATATCAGGTAGGCGGTTTTTTGTTTTACATCTGATGTCACTTCTGAGGTGTAATCCTTTATAAACTAGTGATTGTATGATGACTGTATTGCTGAAAAAAAGCCTGGGACGGGCTGAAATGTCCACTGGAATTGGCAATGAAATAAAAGATGTGACAAAGTCACTGGTAAAGTGCTGGAGGGGAGATATGTTTTCCTGAGGCCATTAGCTTTAGTGAAATAAAGCCGTTAAGTTTCCTTCAGCATGTTATTTGCTGAGAAGGGTTAAGTCGCCACTTGTAAAATGTATGTCTTTATAAGAACAACCATAGAGCGGGCGGGAGGTTGTTCTCCATATCTCCACCTGAAGGTGCGGTCTGGGGTCTAAATACAAGGTCTGCTGAGGCATTACTTGTTCAGTAAGTCTGGGGAGGCAAACTCCAGACATGTTTGTGTTGAGCTGACCTGAACCTTGTGGAGTAGCTAGACTCTGAGCAGGTGGACCCCTGCTAACACAAGGACTGTGTTTTGCGTGACCATTTTATTTTTTTGTTTTCCCGTTTTGCTCAAAGGGCTGTTTTATTTTCATTGACTCAATGTTGGTTTATGCCACATTCTAATAAACCAACAAGAGATTTAAAGAAAGCGTACCTGTGTCTACCTCCGTGTGCAGCTGAGTGAGCGATCTAGTGAGCAATTATTCACTGAATACGTGAGTGCCGGGAATTACTTCCTTTCTGCATATTCTACTCCACGTGCACCACGCTAACGGAGTGCCGATCCACCATCCCTGTATGCAGGGTTCTAGTGATCTGCCTACCGTCAGGAAATAGTCTAAGTATGGAATTATTAGGGTGTTCTGTTCACAAAGATTTGCTGTCATCTCCACTATGATCTTTGTAAATACTCTCGGAGCCATGGACAGACCAAAAGGCCGGGGCCCTGAACTGAAAATGTCTGATTCTCTAGTTTATGGATAAGGCCACTCTCAGGAATTTTTCAGCTTCTGCATGGATTGAAACATGGTAGTATGCATCTTTTCTCATTAAGACATACCACAGAAGAGTCTGCATAATCACGCAGCTAATACACCACCACAATGGGGATTAACGAGAGGGCATCGCAAAAACAACTGAGAAAAATGACCAAGGAAAAAATAGTGACATAAAGCCCATAAACATTACTTAGATGTAAAAAAATATATAAATCTTTATTGAATATATCTTAGTTAAAAGTCAATTAGATTACATAAGGAGTAGTAAACACCAATGACCATGTACAGAAAAGAGAACGGACATATCACACAGCCAGCCCTTATGGCCCGACAATATTATCGATGATTAAATAAATATGCTCCGATCCATAACACTGCTCTAATATTCCCATCCATCTAGGGTAGTTTATAAGTCATGATTCCGTATGAAGATAAAATATATAGCTACCTTGGGTACAGGAAGCCAGGAGCGTACCAACGGCTGGGTGGTGTACATCCACCACAACGCGCGTTTCGGCGAACCTTCGTCAGGGGGTATGTGTCAGTGTCAATGTGATCCCTTTTAAATGTGCCCACGCTAATCACCATGTGTGTAAAAAAACGGATGTCTATAGTCTGATCGATAGGTTTGAGGACCTTTGATGACGCATACCGCGTCATGATAGGTGGGGCGGCCCGCGGCGTCGGCATCACGTGGCACCCGCGTCACAGTCAGCTGACCAGGTCCTCACGATGTAGCAACCTAGAAACAGAAGTTTTACAGCCGATTGTTTTGACTTCATCTTGAAGGGTTGATACACCAGAAATCTGTTCAGACCTCTCAAATTTACTATAGTTCTGAAAGTGCCATCCAGCTTCTTTATCAAGAAAAGGGGGGAATATAATCCCTTTCCTTATTCTTCTATGGGTACCTCCAAGAGGACCAAAAACTCTGCCTCCAGGACTAACTATTGCTTGGATGACCTTCGGAGATCGTGTCACCATGAAGGTTCGCAGGGGTGGAAGGATAGTCTGGAATTCCAATTTTAGGTCTGCTTCCACTATCCCTAGAATCCAGACATGGGATGAATTTTATTCGTACGCATGGAGGAAGAGGGAAAGCTTTCCTCCTTCCGGGGGAATGACATCACTGGGAAGACTTCCTTCCCCCTGAAGGCGGCCCCCCAAACATGAAACCTTTTTTTTTGCTCTTCTGACTTCCTATTTTCCCTGATCCCTAGGAGGTCTTTTCCGGCTGTATCTTCTATTCCAAAAGGTACTCCTGTATTCTGGGATAGGCAAACTGGGGAATCCTTTCTTTTTATCTCCAGCTTTGTCCAAGATGTCATCCACAACTTGACCAAAAAGAAAGCCCCCATCACATGGGATTGAACACAGTTTGGTCTTTGACTGGACATCCCCAGGCCAACTTTTTACCCATAACGCCCTATGAGTGGCAATAAAGAGGCCCGCTAACCTGGCTGCCAGCCTCACTGAGTCTGTTGAGGCATCTGCAACAAAAGCTGCTGCTCCCTGCATCAGCCAGGATCTTTTCCTTTGGGACATTATCCTTCGGTTGACCTTCTAGTTGTTGCAACCAGATAATCATAGATCTGGCTGTACAGGTCGTAGAGACCGCTGGCTTCAGGGCACCCACCGAGGACTCATCTGCCTCTCTATCCAGATGGTCTTTCAGAATACCCACATCCTGAAAAGGCAAGGTAGATTTTCTGAATGAATTGGCCACTGCTACGTCTAGCTTTGGGATCTTATTCCACGAGTCTTGTTTTGGTATCTTCTCTTAGAAGATGATGGTAGTGAACCCTTTCTCTTCGTTTTTTTCTCTTAATGAGAGCCTGAATCTTTTCATTAATTAGAAATATGCGCCTCTTTTTTTTTTTCTCTAATCCACAAAACATGAACTCTTGTATGGATTTGGGGGTCTTAGCATCCGAGATGCCCATGGTAGCTCTCACAGCCTTAATCAACCTATCTACGACTTTTATAGGAAACCATGGCCTACCCCCTGTATCGCCATTAAAGAATGAAAAGGAACAAGAATCCAATCCACATTCACCTTCCGACTTTATAGATTCATCTAAATCAGGTGATAGTTTTTTGGACCCTTTCCTTCCCTTTCTATTCCTTTTTTTATGAATAAGGGTCTCAAGGGAATTCTTAACTTCTGCCCTGATCACGGACCTCAAATCCATGCATTTTTCTGTATACAATCTGCACAGAGTCTTTTCTGCCACAAGTCAGGTAACTTATCCCTACAAAGGGTTCACTCCTTATTCTTTTGTGCCACATTTCTTAAGCCGTTCCTAGTAATTAGAGACAAGAAAAAGGGACTTAATTACCATGGTGAAATTTCACAAAGATCAGTCAGCATTCTGGAGTTTAATAAGGGTACCAGATTCAGAGGCTGGATCAAATCACACCATTATTCGTGGTTGGTGGTACTGTCACTTCTGCAACTCATGAGACTGCCATTGCTGCGTGAACTCTGATCCTGGCACTGCCGTTCCTCCATATCACGTGGGGAAGGAGATCCAGAGCAAACCCACTCTTTTGGCAGTCAGGCATGATTTTAAAAGAGGGACCAGCCACAGCAACTCCCGCACACCCTTGTGCATGCCTTCTCCAGACCCCCTGGAAGTGAAATCCAACACTTCAGGTCAGAAGTCTCCGGCATGCTCTTCATCAGGGCGCACCAATCCCAGGGCGTCCTGCACATGCGCAAGCCTGGGACATTGTTGGGGCCAGCAGGCATCCAAAAGGACTTCGGTGCTCGCATCTACATGAGCCCTCAAGTGACCAGCGGTGGCGCTTCCAGGACCCGACACCGGCACTATATACAAGGAGCCTTTCTTCCAGGCAAGGCCTGGGTAAGTTTCTCCTTTAACTTTCCTCTCCTGATTCTTCAGCTTCAGGTTCCCTCATGGACAGGAAACCAAAATGATGCGGGGTAGAGGTGCAGCCCTCTTATTCAGTACGCTTCCTGTCCTTATTGGGTGAATTCCCTCTCTCGTGTGGCACTGGTCATGGGGGAAAGGAAAATTTTAGAAATTGTTCTGGTATTCAGTGAGATATTAATGACAATCTTATTTATCAAAGGAAGTGTACTCATTATTCTGAGCAATTTTATTAAAAATTTTAAAACACACAGTGTACATGATTACACTTTCTTTCCTGTATGACTTCCCTCATGTCTAACAAGATACGATTTATTTACAAAAGATTTCCCACATAGTGAACATGAATACGGCTTCTCCCCAGTGTGACTTCTCTCGTGCATCACAAGACTTAATTTACCTGTGAAGGACTTCCCACATTCCAAACATGAAAATGGCTTTTCTCCTGTGTGAATTCTCTCATGTCTAACACATTTTGATTTCTCTGTAAAGCATTTTCCACATTCTGAACATGAATACGGCTTCTCTCCTGTGTGAATTCTCTGATGTTTTATAAGACTCCCTTTATCTGTGAAGGACTTCCCACATTCTGAACATGAATATGGCTTCTCACCTGTGTGAATTCTCTGATGTTTTATAAGACTCCCTTTATCTGTGAAGGACTTCCCACATTCCGAACATGAAAATGGCTTTTCTCCCATGAGCATTCTCTCATGTGTAACACATTTTGATTTATCTGTAAAGCATTTCCCACATTCTGAACATGAAAATGGCTTTTCTCCTGTGTGAATTCTCTCATGTCTAACACATTTTGATTTATCTGTAAAGCATTTCCCACATTCTGAACATGAAAATGGCTTCTCTCCTGTGTGAATTCTCTGATGTATAATAAATCTTGATTTATCTGTAAAGCATTTCCCACATTAGACATGTCTGATGTCTAATAAGACTCCCTTTATATCCAAAGCATTTCCCACATACTGAACATGAAAATGGTTTTTCTCCTGTGTGACTTCTCTGATGTATAATGAATCTTGATTTATCTGTAAAGCATTTCCCACATTCTGAACATGAATATGGCTTCTCTCCTGTGTGACTTCTCTGATGTATAACAAGTTTTGTTTTATATGTAAAGCATTTCCCACATTCTGAACAGGAGTATGGCTTTTCTCCTTTGTGTTTTCTTTGTGTCTGAGCTGAGCTTTTAGTAAGTTGCTTGTCACACTGAAATCTTGTATCCACTGTGTCACCTGGACTTTTGGTAACAATGTGAGATTGCTCAGGAGATTATTCCTCATGATTAGGAGGATTATAAGAAGGTGAAGTGCTGTGAAGTCCAGGAGGTGCAGGAAGGGTGATGAGGTTTTCTCCATTAGAGTGCTTCCTGATATCTTCTTTTTTACAATTTAGTGATAAACCGTTATTCTCACAAGGATTTCCTATAAGAATGAAAGATAGATTTGTGTTGTTAAAAAAATCATATCCAAAGAGATTTACACATTTATTTTCTGGATCTCACAATGAAGACCCTCATCAGTCAAAGTACCGGTAATAAGGTGGACAACTACATGCCATAACATTAACACAATGACGGGTAAAGTGAATAACACTTATAATCTGGTGACATTGGCACAAGTCAGGGGTGGCAGAGATTAGACGGCAAATAGACAGTTCTTAAAGGGGACCTGTCATCAGGATTTACCCCCTTAATGTACCACCAGTGACATTTCACTCTCTCAAGATTCCTATCTCGCCCTTAGTGTAGAAAAGTGTCCACACAATTAAAAATTGAGTTTTAATTTTACATTACCGTATGCAAATGAGATTGTCTAATCACAAAGGTGGGCCTCCTAAAGGTGGCCGCCGTAATCATGTCCACAGTATGCCTAAGGACTAGTGTTGAGCGAGTATGTTCTGTTAACCCTTTTGCCGAGTATGCTCGGGCCGAGCACCGAGTATTTATAGCTGCTCGGTGATATGGTTGAATCCCTCCCGTGTGCATGATTTGCAACTGTTTGACAGCTTTATTACATGTGAGGAATGTCTATTTCTTACACATTCCTCCCATGTAATAAAACTGTCAAACAGATCTAACCTTATCACCGAGCAGCTGTAAATACTCGGAGCTCGGCCCGAGCATACTCGGACAGAACATACTCGCTCAACCCTACTAAGGACATGATACGAACCCTTAGAAGAATGAAATAGCACCAAAGTCATATTACAGGGTTAAATCCTAATTACCGGACCCAGGGGAGTCCTTCTCCCAATGTCTGAGAAGAAAAATCTACAGAGGTAGAAAGTGGAACGATTCCAGTATGTCAGCAACCTGTAGTGCAAATGGGCCTCCATGTCCCCTCTGGAGCCTCCTTATTCCATTAACCACCCTACACCACGGAGCCTCTTATCCCCTGGAGCCTCCCTACACCACGGATCCTCCTTACCCCCTGGAGCCTCCCTACACCACGGATCCTCATCATCCCCTGGAGCCTCCCTACACCACGGATCCTCCTTATCCCCTGGAGCCTCCCTACACCACGGATCCTCCTTATCCCCTGGAGCCTCCCTACACCACGGATCCTCCTTATCCCCTGGAGCCTCCCTGCACCATGGATCCTCCTTACCCCCTGGAGCCTCCATACACCACGGATCCTCCTCATCCCCTGGAGCCTCCCTACACCACAGAGCCTGCTTATCCCCTGGAGCCTCCCTACACCACAGAGCCTCCTTATCCCCTGGAGCCTCCCTACACCACGGATCCTCCTTATCCCCTGGAGCCTCCCTACACCACGGATCCTCCTTATCCCCTGGAGCCTCCCTACACCACAGAGCCTCCTTACCCCCTGGAGCCTCCCTACACCATGGATCCTCATCATCCCCTGGAGCCTCCCTACACCACGGATCCTCCTTATCCCCTGGAGCCTCCCTACACCACGGATCCTCCTTATCCCCTGGAGCCTCCCTACACCATAGAGCCTCCTTACCCCCTGGAGCCTCCCTACACCATGGATCCTCATCATCCCCTGGAGCCTCCCTACACCACGGATCCTCCTTATCCCCTGGAGCCTCCCTACACCATGGATCCTCCTTATCCCCTGGAGCCTCCCTACACCACGGATCCTCATCATCCCCTGGAGCCTCCCTACACCACGGATCCTCCTTATCCCCTGGAGCCTCCCTACACCATGGATCCTCCTTACCCCCTGGAGCCTCCCTACACCATGGATCCTTCTTATTCCCTGGAGCCTCCCTACACCACGGATCCTCCTTATCCCCTGGAGCCTCCCTACACCACGGATCCTCCTTATCCCCTGGAGCCTCCCTGCACCATGGATCCTCCTTACCCCCTGGAGCCTCTGTAGCACCCCGAGGGTTCGGTTGCTACAGAGGTATTGCATCTCACCCAGATGTGCGATATCTCACTTCCAGGTAAGGATGGAGTGTGGCTCAGGACCCTAACACCCACATGCACTACACCACATTTCCGGGGGACAGCTCGACGGTGCTCCCATTAGTTATGCAGGCACGAGTGAGCATGTCCCTGGCTGGAGTGGGGGGAGGGAACACCTAGAGAAGGGAACCCGGTAGTGTGTGCGTGGGGGAAGTAGATCCTGGGTGCACTCTGTACAGGAGTATAAAGGGAGGCACCATCTTGGAAAGGGAGGGAGTTGAGAGAGGAGAAGACAGGGAGCAGAGCTGCTTTATGGGCTCTGCTCCACAGGCAGGCCCTGTCAGGAGGCCTGAGCCTGGAGGAGGGAAGAAGGAGGAAGAGGAGCAGACTGGGCTCCAGGAAGGACAGAGGGGACCCCAGGGGTGTGGACTGGCTGGTAGCCACCACACGCCCGCCGCTACCTGAGTAGGGGGGTCAGGTCAAGAAGATGGGAACCGGATCCCAAATTAGTGGAGGAGAGAAACTACCCTCAACTAAGAACCGGAGGCTGCGACATTACATGTGGAGCAGCCCCTCACCACACCCGCTAGGAATGCACCACATAGGACCTGGGAAACGCAGGCCAACGTTTGCCCACCAAGAAGGTCCGAGGCAGCTGGACATAAGCGTGGTCACTAGTGGGGTTGAAGACCAGAGACAGGGGACATAAAGGGGGTCCTGCAAAGCACTCCAGAAAGACCTGGGAGTTAACCGAGCCCCTCACCTGGTGAGCACAGCGCGACACAGGCGGCCACCTCTGCAGCGGTGGCCTGGAGCAGTAACTGAGTAACCGTGAGTAAAGACCCTGAACTGCACCACCAAGACTCCGAGTTGTCTTTGTTGCGCTCGTGTACCACCATCACCCCCATCATCTATCCCAGCTGCCCTGAGGCCATACCCCTCCCGTTGGGGGTTATACCACCACGCTGCACATTCTCATACACCTGGCCTCAGTGGACTGTTCTGCAGCGGCGGCTTCAAAGCCGCACTCAACGGGTGGCGTAGTCGATCAAGTTAACATCTACTGCCATAGACCGCCACTTAGTCTGACTCCCTGGGCACGGACCGGATCACCGCCACGAGACTACAACCCTAAAGAGATCCGGCTCCGGGTAAGCTCCCGCGTGCGCAACGCAGCGCGACACAGGCCCAGAGGCGCGTCACCTTTTGGCGTAGTCGGCAGGATTTCGTGCCCGCAACCACCGGGTACTGCGTGCCTGAAAAAGAGACTTTTAAAACTTACCATCCGCGAAGTTTTCCCGCCATCCGGCGCCATCTTCAGCCTTCTTCCCGCCATCCGTGAAGATTCCTGCCATCCGGCGCCATCTTCAGCCTTCTTCCCGCCATCTGTGGAGTTTTCCCGCCATTGGGCGCCATCTTGAGGACGCCGCGCGGGAAGAAGAGGGGCGTGGACTCCGAAAGCGCGCGAGAACTGAAGCCCCGCCTCACGTCCGGACGTTGCGTAAGGTCCTGGAAGGAGCCCAGCAGACGCCGACGTCACTGGAGCGCGACGGAAGGTCCTCGACCCTGATGATCAACTGCGGAGCCGCGGCCTATGGAAGAGGATCATCGCCAGGTAGGCCACGGTCCACCAGGGGGGAGGAGGACACCAGGAACGGACAGCAAGATGGCGGACCGGCAGCAGACTAAGCTGCCCAGCATCGGCAGCGCCCCAGCCGTCGCGGGCCCCGACCAGCACCAGGAGAAGACGCGTGACGCAGGAGCGGTCGCGGGAGCAGGTAAGAGGAGTCTCCCTGTCCCAGACGCTGCCAGCGTCAGCCTGCTCCCGGGCCACCCGGTGGAGCCGCCGATCCCGGGCGCTGCAGACGCAGACCTGCTCCAGACCCCGCAACAAGCCCTGCAGCCGAGCCTTCCAGACCTGGGCACTGCCACCACTAGCCCGCGCCCAGGCCCAACGTCGCACCCCCTGACCCCGGGCGTCATTAACAGTACCACTCAGACCCCGAGTACCAAGAGGGCCCGGACGGGTCTGAACCTGAGAAAGAGAAAGGAGCGTGTGGAGCACACCGTTAATCGTAAACGGTAAAAGAGGAGATGTAAATAGTTACCCGACCGGGTATAAGGACTGTTGTGGGACTGTTTCCACTAAGAGTGTGGTCCCCATTGGGACAGAAAGAGAACTGTTTCCCTTACCCCCTACCTGGCTGGGGACTGAGAACAGCCACCCCCTTTTCCCTCTAACTGGCTGGGGACTGAGAACAGCCACCCCTACCTGGCCGAGGACTGAGAGCGGCCATATCCTGTAAATAATTATGTGTTTCTAGTAATGTATAGGAGTCCTTGGTGGATTTACCGGGAATCCTTTGTACAGTTAGTGGAGCGTAACCCAGGATGGACTAAAAGACTGTTAAGGACTCGGGGCAGGACAGACCCCTACCTGGTTACGTCTCCCTGTTTTAGGAAAATGGACACCTGGTTGCAGAATAAACTGTGACCTGTTATAAAGAGACTTCTTCGTGGATCTGCTGCTAGAAATGTTTTATATGAAAAATTTATATGCTAGAATGTGTTACTATGAAAAAGAGTTCCAGAACAGTACATATGCACTTATACCGTTTAAGAGAGAGCCGTTCCCATAAAGGGAAACTGAATGTTGATACCTGTTATACTTGTTGTTTATGAAAAATTTGCATGTTCTAATGAATACCCTGTCTTTTGCTCAGTTCCAGCCCGCGGACGTGCTGGGTTTTGCAAGGGGGGAATGTAGCACCCCGAGGGTTCGGTTGCTACAGAGGTATTGCATCTCACCCAGATGTGCGATATCTCACTTCCAGGTAAGGATGGAGTGTGGCTCAGGACCCTAACACCCACATGCACTACACCACATTTCCGGGGGACAGCTCGACGGTGCTCCCATTAGTTATGCAGGCACGAGTGAGCATGTCCCTGGCTGGAGTGGGGGGAGGGAACACCTAGAGAAGGGAACCCGGTAGTGTGTGCGTGGGGGAAGTAGATCCTGGGTGCACTCTGTACAGGAGTATAAAGGGAGGCACCATCTTGGAAAGGGAGGGAGTTGAGAGAGGAGAAGACAGGGAGCAGAGCTGCTTTATGGGCTCTGCTCCACAGGCAGGCCCTGTCAGGAGGCCTGAGCCTGGAGGAGGGAAGAAGGAGGAAGAGGAGCAGACTGGGCTCCAGGAAGGACAGAGGGGACCCCAGGGGTGTGGACTGGCTGGTAGCCACCACACGCCCGCCGCTACCTGAGTAGGGGGGTCAGTTCAAGAAGATGGGAACCGGATCCCAAATTAGTGGAGGAGAGAAACTACCCTCAACTAAGAACCGGAGGCTGCGACATTACATGTGGAGCAGCCCCTCACCACACCCGCTAGGAAGGCACCACATAGGACCTGGGAAACGCAGGCCAACGTTTGCCCACCAAGAAGGTCCGAGGCAGCTGGACATAAGCGTGGTCACTAGTGGAGTTGAAGACCAGAGACAGGGGACATAAAGGGGGTCCTGCAAAGCACTCCAGAAAGACCTGGGAGTTAACCGAGCCCCTCACCTGGTGAGCACAGCGCGACACAGGTGGCCACCTCTGCAGCGGTGGCCTGGAGCAGTAACTGAGTAACCGTGAGTAAAGACCCTGAACTGCACCACCAAGACTCCGAGTTGTCTTTGTTGCGCTCGTGTACCACCATCACCCCCATCATCTATCCCAGCTGCCCTGAGGCCATACCCCTCCCGTTGGGGGTTATACCACCACGCTGCACATTCTCATACACCTGGCCTCAGTGGACTATTCTGCAGCGGCGGCTTCAAAGCCGCACTCAACGGGTGGCGTAGTCGATCAAGTTAACATCTACTGCCATAGACCGCCACTTAGTCTGACTCCCTGGGCACGGACCGGATCACCGCCACGAGACTACAACCCTAAAGAGATCCGGCTCCGGGTAAGCTCCCGCGTGCGCAACGCAGCGCGACACAGGCCCAGGGGCGCGTCACCTCCATACACCACGGATCCTCCTCATCCCCTGGAGCCTCCCTACACCACAGAGCCTGCTTATCCCCTGGAGCCTCCCTACACCACAGAGCCTACTTATCCCCTGGAGCCTCCCTACACCACGGATCCTCCTTATCCCCTGGAGCCTCCCTACACCACGGATCCTCCTTATCCCCTGGAGCCTCCCTACACCACAGAGCCTCCTTACCCCCTGGAGCCTCCCTACACCATGGATCCTCATCATCCCCTGGAGCCTCCCTACACCACAGATCCTCCTTATCCCCTGGAGCCTCCCTACACCATGGATCCTCCTTATCCCCTGGAGCCTCCCTACACCACGGATCCTCATCATCCCCTGGAGCCTCCCTACACCACGGATCCTCCTTATCCCCTGGAGCCTCCCTACACCATGGATCCTCCTTACCCCCTGGAGCCTCCCTACACCATGGATCCTTCTTATTCCCTGGAGCCTCCCTACACCACGGATCCTCCTTATCCCCTGGAGCCTCCCTACACCACAGAGCCTCCTTATCCCCTGGAGCCTCCCTACACCACGGAGCCTCTTTATCCCCTGGAGCCTCCCTACACCAGGGATCCTCCTTATCCCATGGAGCCTCCCTACACCATGGATCCTCCTTATCCCCTGGAGCCTCCCTACCCCTCGGATCCTCCTTATCCCCTGGAGCCTCCCTACACCACGGATCCTCCTTATCCCCTGGAGCCTCCCTACCCCTCGGATCCTCCTTATCCCCTGGAGCCTCCCTACATTACTTGTCCTATATGCAGCTGAACCTACTGCACATGTGATACATCCGCCTCTGCCCAAAACACTAAATATATGTCCTTAAAAATTATGTTTAAAGGGAAACTGTCCGTTCCCTGTGCCCCCAGAACCCGCAGCAGTTGTGTCTGCAAGATATAAACTCTCCGCCTAACATCTCTATTACATTAAACACACAAACAGATCTTTAGAAAAAGTATTGTATTTCTAAAGTTTATGATATGTAAATGAGGCCTTTGACTTGTCGATGAGGCGTTCGTGACCCCAGAGCAGTCGCCCCACTTAGCATGTCATCACGGCTTTGGGGGCTTGAGAACATGACAAACCTACCGCATGCGCGCGGCTTCTCCTCCTCACTGCATTGAGCCTCTGACGCCGGGTGTACGCGTCCCATTACTGAGATAGGAGAGGATGGTCACTACTGGTCAGAGTCCATGTAGATGGGAGGAGCTCGGCCTCTAGCCCCGCCCTCCTCTCCCCTCCCCCTACACAGAATCTGATCAGTAGCGGCCGTCACCTCCGATCTCAGTGATGGAACAATGTTTCCTAACTGAATAGAGATTTTACCCCGGAATCGAGAATCCTGAGACGGAAGAAGAAATACGCAGATTTCTGTGGAGACTCCGGGGAGAAAGTTTCCTGTTTCCATCTCGTCTATTCTTACAATTCATGAAGTTTATTCCTCTTATTCTTGTGTAATAAAGACTGATCAGGACGTTGTGTATATTATATGGGAACAATGAGGAATACTGTCACCATGTAACAATACATCGCTTATGGTTTATGGCGCCAGGATTTGGTAACACAAAAATGTCTGAAAAGAAACAAAGTATTTATTGTAGAAAAGTCCTAAAAGAAAATGAAATAAATATATTGTTATTGGCTTGGATCAGTTGTATTACCGCAGTTACAGCGACCCTCCACCCCGGGACTGAACACTACACATTTCCCTGTACAGTCCCCTATGGGGTCCTCTGCCCTCCGCTGCCCCCTCAGATCGGTGGTCTCTTCCCCCGGCTTCCAGGATGGTCAGTGCAGTGGTATGGGGAGGGCAGTAATACGTCTACCCCACCCTCCCCTGCCTTCCTGTGCTGTGATCTATGGGGCAGCGCCACATCCTAGTAATCTCCCAGCAGTCTGCGGGGCGTCACCAGTTACAGATGTATTCTGCACCTGCTTTCATTGCTCCTGTTTGTCTTTGGTAACCTTGTCTGGCTTCCATAATACCCCGGGATGACTTAGGCCTCCATCTACAGGACCATTCTTACTCGGCTTCCTGATTCTGACCTCGTCCCGCTTCTTGATTGTCTAGCACCTGCCATCTTTGGGTCAGATCTGACATGTCGGCCTTCTTCTGCCAGCTCGCTCTACCAGCCAGCACTACTATGTGGAGCAGCCCCGGTGTCTGTGCTGTAAGTCCAGATCACTGTACAGTGGTAAAAAGATGGAAGCCGGGAAACCTCTGGGACCGGCTGTATGGAGACTGTGTGTAAGCGCCTTATTATTAGGAACGGCCAGGTTTCCTCCATCGGTTCACCGTTACAGGAGGCAAATGGAGGACACAAGGAAGGGAGTCTATATATGATAACCGTATAGTCACTTCTCAGTCTCAGGGTGGACGGTCGTTTTATCACTCAACTTGTGCAGCTCATGAAGAGAGAAAAATTCTAAAAAATAACAGCAGAATAAAGATGATAAAGTAACAAGATGAGAAATACAACTCATCCCCCACAAAAAAGCTCCTCATACAGCGAGGTCAGTAATGAGAAATAAACGATCAAGAATGGAAGAAACAATCCAACAGAGGCCGGACAGACATCTGTCTGAGATGGTGAGTCCTGCATTGAGCAGGGGGCTGGATACGGGGACCCTGGAGGTGGTCCCCTCCAACCAGAACATTCTAGGATTGTAAGCTGTTTGGTCATTTTATCTGTAAATCATTTCCCACGTAGTGAACATGAGTACGGCTTCTCTCCTGTGTGACGTCTTTCATCTACAACTAGAGTTGATTTTTGTGAAAAACATTTCCCCCATTATCGGCCTTACAGACACATTTTTTCTTTATTGATTTTTATTTTTATTTTTTTTTATATACTTTCTCGTCCTCTCATTTCCGGAGTCATAATGTTATTGGTCACTAAGCTGTGCAGTTCTCCTGCTATTCACCCTATAAATGTAAGGAAATACTGACAACTGGGCGTTACCATTGTTCCCCTACATTGTCCAATCAGCGCTGAGTGTGAGAAGTGTGGGGACACATGTATGGAGAACGGTGACACCCGGTTATCATGTCATTCATAAATGTCGGAGGAACGGCCGGGAATCTGAGCAGCAGTTTCTTTCTTTGGTAACAATTCTTGTCGGAAAAAGAATTTCATCCAATTTATTGGTAGAAAAAAAAAAAACTTAAAACTTTCGGAACCTGGATGAGGACGTCTTCTTACCTTCTTTTGGTAATTTATGTATTTTACTGTTGGAAAGAGAATTATTTATTGAAGTTAGAGGCTCAGATGGGGGGACGATTCCTAGACGACATCTTGTTTGTCTGGAGAGACCGAGAGTGAAGATTCTTCTAAAGGGACGTTCCCAAAATCACAATGTGCTCTTATAATAAAGTACACCCTGGTTATTGTGAATATAACCCCTGTATAACATCTGGCCTCTCCTGCACATATCACCCCCTGAGTATGCCCCCCAGGATCTACATACCCAGCAGTTGAAATTGTAACCCATACATACCGAGGAGCCACATGTTATATACTGGGGGGTGGGACAGGGCTGGATGTTATACACCGGGGGGACAACAGGGCCTGAAGGAGATGCCAGAATGCAGTGATTAATGCGTGTGGCCCAATACTATTCTCCATATAGTGAATCTCTCCATATTACAAGATTCACCATAAATGAGACGCTGACAGGGGATATAATCCATGCATGGTGAAGGGCGCCCCCTCTGGGTAGTATTTAGTCTCCATGTTTATACGTTGGTTGAACTAGATCTCAAAAACCGACATGATGTAAAATAACGACAACTCTAGATGCGGCCATCGCAGCTGTTTGTAGATACGAGCTCCTAATCCCTTTTATGATGAAGCAATTCTCCACCCGGCACAGAGGACTAAACATCTGTCATGTACGGTCACCTACCTGGTGGCCTCCGCTTGCCTCCGACTGAGACCTGTGCTCTGGTCCTCCTACATCCAAGATGGCCTCCATAGAGGCAGAGGGACGACAGCCATATGTCTGACCCACACCTCCATAGCATGGCACTTACTGACTTACCATAGGGGTCTTCATGCCATCGGGCGGCCGGCCTGGATGAGGAGGGACCAGAACGCCGGCCTCAATGTCGAAGGCAGTGGGAGGCAAACAGAGGCGACAGGTAGGACGACTCTACATGTGACATGTGTCGTCACTCGTCAGCACCAGGCAGAGGCTGCTACATCCCCGAGATCCATAGGACGGGGAGATTCATAACCTGGAGCACAAGCTCAGTCATTTATATGGCAGCAGGGACTTGTGGAAGAAAAATATGGACGTAAAGGATGGAAAGAATATTATAGAAAGTGAAGGAAAACTAATATGTGCTTCCTAAACCATTAAGAAGAGGTGTGAAGGAGGCCCCGTTATTCATCGGTGCACAGCCGGACTCTACAGGAGCAGCCGCGCCATCACCGGACGCTTCTGCTGTGATAAGGACAGCAGATAAAGCTTCACTGCACCGGAGACTCCACACAATATCACACACCGGTCATCATCATCATCACACGCCGATCATCATCATCATCACACGCCGGTCATTATTACACACCTGTGGAAACATCTACCGGAATCTCCTCCTTCCCGTCACTCACACACGGCTGATCCCTCCTCGTAATCGCTTCTTCTTCTGTCTCGTCCTTCACTTTATTCTTAGTCGGATCTTCCTCCTGATATATCAGATGTAACAATCAGCACAATACAAGAAACCACCTAAATCTGTGACATCCATGACCTCGATCAGAAATGTCCCCCATATACAGATCCGGTACAGGGCTCAGCGCCGTCTACCTGATGACTCTCCGGGATGTTGTGATTCTCCTCTGGACAGTCCTGGGGATACAGAGGACGGGGACATCTCTCTGGTGGATTTCTCCTCCTGAATCCATCTGTAGGAAACACACAGTGACGGAATAAATTGTATCATGTGTGGCAAAGTCACTGGTAAAGTGATAGAGGGAAGATATGTTTCACGGAGGCTATTAGCTTCTGTGAATTGAAACCATGAAATTTGCTCCAACATGTTATTTGCTTAAAGAGGTTAAACTTCCATGTTAAAAGGGAGTGTTTTTTGTGAATGATCATTGTGAAGGGTTGGAGGTCATTCACCATATCTCCATCTCAGAGTGTGGTCTTTGATTTAAATACAAGTCCTACTGAGGCATTCAGTGTTCAGTGTCTGGAGAAGCTAGCTCCAGAGAGGATCTTGTGTTTGTTTATCCTGAACCAAGTGGAGTTGCTGAACCAATTTGTCATGAAAACAACACCCACTCTTGGGTCAGACCTTGCAGCTCTCTGGCGCCCCCTTATCCTGCTGGTCAAACACGGTATTGACAGAGGATAAGCACGGGTGCCGCTGCTCTAATTTATGTCGACTATTGCGGCACGTGATGTGACAGGACGTATATATACCACCAGTTCCTTCCAGGAACGTATATATACCTCTGACCAGCCACCCTCAAACCACAATATCACATAAATACTGGTATACTGCCACCACCGATCGCTTAACAGGTGGATCGGGTACCTGGTAGGTAACGTGAATTAGCGGGTGAGGAACGTGTTTGCTCGACATAGGACAAGAAGAAAGAAACTGGTAAATAATTAATGATTTACTCCCAAAAGGGGGGCAGTGTTTACAAAATATATACAAGATATTATAAAGGAGACAATTTACATATATGCATAAAACAGTTATTAAAATAAAAGGGATAAGTAATAGCAAAACCTGCTTCACAAGGTGATGGTCTCAGATTCTGTAGGGGGGACGGCTCCCCGGAAATTAGAGGTGATTCTTCTTACGCCGCGTGATGTGCGTGCGTTCGACGTCCCTAAGAAAAAAAAAAAAAATCAACCACATCCATCAGGACATCTCAGCCCAATCTCCTCAGTGCCTGGATCCCCTTCCCTGCCGCACTTCAAGCTCACTAGCCATCTTTGAGCCTGTCACAGAAGAAGAGGTTACCCAGCTCCTCGCTTCTTCTCGGCCTACAACCTGCAACAGTGACCCCATTCCTTCACATCTCCTGCAGTCCCTCTCACCGGTGGTCACCACTCACCTGACTAAAATATTTAACCTCTCTCTTTCGTCAGGTATCTTTCCCTCCTCATTTAAACATGCCATCATAACCCCTTTACTTAAAAAGCCATCCCTGGACCAGACCTGTCTCTAGTCTTCCCTTCATCTCTAAACTCCTGGAACGCTTGGTCCACTCCCGTCTAATCCGCTATCTCTCAGATAACTCTCTCCTCGACCCTCTACAATCTGGTTTCCGCTCCTTACACTCCACTGAAACTGCCCTCACTAAAGTCTCTAACGATCTACTAACAGCCAAATCCAAAGGTCACTGCTCCCTGCTGATTCTCCTGGATCTCTCTGCAGCATTTGACACTGTGGATCACCAGCTCCTCCTCACTATGCTCCGCTCTATAGGCCTCAAGGAAACCGTTCTCTCCTGGTTCTCCTCCTATCTCTCTGACCGCTGCTTCACTGTATCTTTTGCCGGCTCCTCTTCCCCTCCTCATCCCCTTACTATCGGGGTCCGCAGGGCTCAGTCCTAGGCCCCCTCCTCTTCTCTCTATACACTGCCCCTATTGGACAAACAATCAGCAGATTTGGGTTCCAGTATCATCTCTATGCTGACGACACCCAACTATACACTTCTTCCCCTGACATCACCCCTACCCTAATACAAAACACCAAGGATTGTTTATCTGCTGTGTCTAGCATCATGTCCTCCCTCTATCTCAAATTGAATCTCTCCAAAACTGAACTTCTTGTGTTTCCCCCCTCTAGTAACCTAACTCTACCTAATATCGAAATTACCTTGGAGGGGTCAACCATAACTCCCAAGCAGCACGCCCGCTGCCTTGGGGTCATATTCGACACTAACCTTTCCTTTACTCCCTATATCTGATCACTCACTCGCTCTTGTCACCTGCATCTTAAAAACATCTCCAGAATCCGACCTTTTCTCACTTTGGAAACTGCTAAAACTCTTACTGTCGCTCTTATTCACTCTCGTCTGGACTACTGCAACTCTCTTCTGATCGGTCTCCCTCTTACCAAAATTTCCCCTCTCCAATCTGTCCTGAATGCGACAGCCAGGGTCGTATTTATGTCCAGCCGCTTCACCGATGCCTCCACCTTGTGCCAGTCATTACACTGGTTACCCATTCACTACAGGGTCCAATATAAACTCATTGCTCTCACCCACAAAGCTCTCTACAGTTCTGCACCACCTTATATCTCCTCTCTCATCTCAGTCTATCGTCCTACACGTGCCCTCCGTTCCACAAATGACCTAAGGCTAACATCCCCCATAATCCGAACCTCACACCTTCGTCTCCAAGACTTCTCTCGTGCTGCACCAGTTCTCTGGAATGCTCTACCCCAGACGATCCGATTGATGCCTAGCCCCGATGTCTTCAAGCGCGCTTTAAAAACCCATCTCTTTAAACAAGCCGACCACCACAACTACTCAGTAAACTAACTTTCCCCTGTTCCCTCCTAAATATTATTCAGAATCTGATCCCTACTGTTCATCTGTTTCTACACCCTCCATGCACTCGATAACTGCACTCGGTAATTGAGTATTGCACTTTAACATACAGGCTGATGACCGGATCATGCAGCTTTATATGATAATCCCGACTTATTATAATTGCCAGACCTGAAATAACAAGCACTTTCCACCTATTGTGTCCCCCCATTTCCATGTAGATTGTAAGCGTGCGGGCAGGGACCTCACTCCTGATGTAACTGTTAAACTGTCTTACCTTGTATTGAATTTATTGTTTGTACATGTCCCCGCTTAATTGTAAAGTGCTGCGGAATATGTTGGCGCTATATAAATAAAAATTATTATTATTATTATTATTAACTCTCAGCAGGTGGATCCCTGCTATCACAAAGACTGTGCTTTTGTGTTACCATTTTGCTTTGTTTTCCTGTTTTGGCCAAAGGGCCGTGATTTCTTTTATGGACTCAGTGTTGGTTTATGCTGCATTTTAATAAACCAATGAGAACTTTTTGGCCAAAGGACCGTGATTTCTTTTATGGACTCAGTGTTGGTTTATGCTGCATCTTAATAAACCAACGAGAAGTTTTTAAAGAAACAGTGTACCTGTGTCTACCTCCGTGTGAGCGATCTACCACACATGTTATGATGAAATTATGGGAGTAGTAGTAGGTGACCACAGAACAGACATGACAGTCTCCCCTCCTCACCCTGCTGATCGGCCCATATTGCGATCGCCTCTTGTGCTCCATGTATAACCTCAACCTTAATATCAACCAGATCTTCACCCTAAAAATAAAAATGTAAGATGAGCTCAGGTCCCATCACTTCATGGTCAGATGTTGTGGGGACTTCAGTGTCATCTACCTGATGATCCTCCGGGATGTTGTGATTCTCCTCTGGACAGTCCTGGGAATACAGAGGACGGGGACATCTCTCTGGTGGATTTCTCCTCCTGGATCCATCTGTGGAGACACAGAGACTGAATACATGACCTGCCGTGTATCTGTCTATATATGAGACTCGTCTCTCAGAACCAGTAATTCTATGTTTATGTATCAGGGAATAAATTACATTGTTGTGGTCCTCACCCCCGGTACCAAGGACCCAGCACATTGTGGACCTCAAGTATGAAGTGATAATCAGCGAGGCCAAAGCCTAATGCTCTCTGCTCTGCACTCGGAGGATGAGGACCCTGAGGAGAGGGACAGAGAAGACCCTCGTCAGTCAGATGGAGAAGCCGTACTAAGAAACACAACTTCTCCAAGTTTCGTCTCCAGGGACGGAGCCACAGAGGAGCTGGAGCAAGCTCCATATTTCCATCCATCGGTTTCTTCTCTCCTAATTCACCATTATGGAGATTGGGGGAAAGACGGTGACCATTTACCAGTGATTGTATTTTGAGAGCTCATGATGTCACCATGAGGACACGGCCTCCCTCCTGGACAGGATCCTCTGGGATCTCTCTAAGAGGAGAGAACCTTCCGTTCTATTAAAAGACGAGTTACCGCTTTTTTATTCTTCTTTAAATAGAGATAAATCTCAACATCCGCCTCGATATAAACACTAAAATAGGCAGCAAGTGCGCGGAAAGTTCTGCGTTTGTCTCTGAAGGAGGAAAAAAGGGCACATGTACGGCTGACGGATGAAGTCACAGAACCCGGAAGGACGGTGTTGTGGGGAGCACCCGGTACGCAGCGGTTAGTGCCTATCAATGTGTAGAAAGGACAACTAGAGAGCCGGCACCGGGGTCATGGGCGCTTACTGATGCACACGGGGAGCCAAGGAGAGATTGTCAGGTCAGACTCCACAGAAAGGCTCCATAATACATATTCTTCTGGACAAACATCCCTTTAACCCCGTCACTCTCGCGTCTGTTTTCACCTTCCTGACCGGGCCAATTTTTTACAATTCTGACCAGTGTGACTTTATGGAGGTAATAACTCTGGAGCTTCAACGGATCCCGCTGATTCTGAAACTGTTTTTTCGTGACACATTGTGCTTCATGTTAGTGGTAAATTTAGGATTTGGCTTTTTTTTTGCGTTTATTTATGAAAATATCGAAAATTTTACAAAAAAAATGTTGGACTTTTAATTTTTCTGCCTTTAAACCAGATATGTATTAACTATTGTGTATGGTATAACTAACATTTACCACATGTCTACTTCACATCAGATTTATTTTTTTTGGTAAAAGTTTAATCAGCAATTTCTTATTTTTCAAACAAAATTTACAAAACCAATTGTAAGTTTCCTCCGTTCTCCCCTTTTGCATTTTAAGTCTGCAGTCCTGCTCCCCAATACTTATATCTACGGCCAGTTTGACGTCAATCTGCCATTACTAACATGTCGCATTTAAGGGATCGCACTCATCGGGTGAAATAAAATTGGTCGGATATTCCTGAAAAGTAGGATGATTGTCTTGCGAGTACGATGCGACTTCTCTCACCTGTCTCGCATCTGTATGACATCCGTATCAAACGCGTTTATAACATCAGCTTTTACAGACGGTCATTCTCTGACATTTCAGGCTAATTTTCTAACTAATAAAACATTTTTTTATAGATCTAGAAAGATAGAAATGAGTCAGTGAGATATATCATCAGTGCAGGGCGTGTGGAGCTGCTGTACATGGATTTAGCTAATAATTAAAGAATTTAAAGTAAAAAAAGCAAAGGGGGAAAGCGGACAGCTGATGCTTATAGTCTGGGAAGCGGGTAATAAACATTAATATACATAGATCTTCCCAGGGGATTAATATTAACATCTGCGTAGCCTTTACTGGTTATTAACAAGGGGTGACCCCCTCCCAAAATAATGATGTGGGGGCTCCTTCTATTTTTAATAACCAGAAAAGGCTAGGCAGACAGCTGCAGGCTGGTATTAATAGCCTAGGAAGGGGCCATGCATATTGTACCCCCTCCCAAACTAATAACATCAGCCTGCAGCCGCCCAAAAAATGGCGCATCCATTAGCCTCGGCTCTTCCCACTTTCCCTGGTGCGGTGGCAAATGGGGTAATAATATTGGGGTTGATGTCAGCTTTGTAATGTCAGCTGATCTCAAGCCCAGGGTTAGTAATGGAGAGGCGTCTACAAGACACCCACATTACTAACCCCCATCAGTTTAAGTAAAAAAAACACACACAGAGCAAAGTCCTTTATTTGAACAAAACACTTCCCGACCCTTTTACCCATTTAATAATATCCAAAAAAAAAAAACAGTCATCCTCAACTGTCGGCAGATAATCCATACTGATGATGTCCCGTGACGAACTCCAGCTCTGCTACATCTGTATGGTGTGTTGAGCGATGGCTCAGCACGCCAGCCAGGACACACTGGTCAGTGCAGCGAGCAGTGACGTCAGTAAGGTGAGCAGAGCTCATCGGCTACGAACTCCGGTGACCTTAGTCAGAGCAGCGCTAGACACTGCAGGAGCATTCTCACGCTACTGGCTTGCTGAGCGGTCACATCAAACAATCCAGATGTAGCATGGCTGGGGATTTTTGCTGGGACAGCATCACATAAGGATTATCTGCGGACAGGTGAGGATTATTTTGTATTTTAATTTGATCTTTATAAAGGGTAAAAGAGGGTCTGGAAGTGTTCATTTCAATTAAAGGACTTTGCTTTGTGTGTGTGTTTTTTTAACTAAACTTACGGGGTTAGTAATAGGGGTGTCTTATAGACGCCTCTCCATTACTAACCCCTGGGCTCAATGTCAGCAAACATTACAAAGCTAACATCAACCCCAATAGTATTACCCCACTCGCCACCGCACCAGGGCAAGTGGAAAGAGCCGAGGCTAGGCGCCAGAAATGGTGCATCTTATGAATTCTTGGGCAGCTGAGTGCTGGTGTTCTTGCACTGGGAGGGGGACAATATCCAATTCCCAGGCTATTAATATCAGCCGGCAGCTGTCTGTTTAGCCTTTGCTGGTTGGGTCCCTGGTTTCCTGCACTGCTGGTAACATTACCATTATGTCTATCTATTGTGTCCTATTGCACTTGGTCTGTTAATGCTTATTTGTATCACCTTTGCCCAGCATACTGACTGAACCTATCACTTTATATGTTTATTACTATATCCTTTATGTCTATGAGGTATAATGCTTACTTGTGATAGTGTTTCTCTAGTCAGAAACGTTTTCATTATAATGATATAAATAACTGATATTATATATTACTTATGTGATGTATGCTATGGACCTTTACGCATTAGTATACTCTCTAACATACAATTGGACCCATATTTCGTATTTACTTAATAGGATAATTTCACCTTTGGTCTGGGCCTTAGATGTAGCAGTGCAGTACACGAAGCTTTATATCCAGGTATACCACCATTGTTCTTAATGAACTTGTACCTCACTTTTTGTATATATTGTATTTGTATATGAATATATATGGTGTTCCTCTATATGGTTTTTTTTTATTTGTTAATAATAAAGATATATTTTTAGGCCTTTGAAGAAAACGCTTCATCTCTTTAGTGACAGTAATTAACAGAGGCTGAAGTTACAGTTCTATCCAAAGGGTTAACCTTCTCCCCGACAATTGAGTTTGACGTTTATAGAACTTTATTAGATGTGAATAAGTTTGTGAGAACTTTCACTTTGCGTTGTCATTTCATGGTCAATGAACAGAATGAGAACATGGAGAACTCGTTACAAGAAGTTTCTCATGATGATGTTCCCAATAGAACTGGAACTTTTGATGAACGGGGTTCACTTCTTGATCATAAAACTCCAGCGATTCAACACAACAGACAGTTACTTTCAATCGTTTGTTATAAAAAAAAATCTCCATTACTATCCGGTCAAGTCTCGTCCACCAGTCTTGGATGTTTTCTAGGAAATGATTGAAGATGAACTACTTACATTAAAAAGAACACAAAATTTCAAGGACAGAAATATCATAATCTAATGATATCAGAGCAACGAGCTGTGAAAGAACTTAACGAGAACTCTGACCTCCTCATAAGGAAAGCAAAGGACGATCCGCTGTTATATTGAATGTGGGACTTTATGAAAAATTCCATTGGGAAATCTGCAGACAAAATGTGACCGATGCTCTAAGGAAGGTGAAAGATTCTGAAAGAAGCCGCCGAGGACGAAGACTCAAGACTGATGAAGACGACAGCGGAGAAACCGCGACTCACAGATCAGAAGAGAAGAATCAGGGAATGAAAGCTGTGAGAAAATGTAGAGAAAACCAGAGCAAGTCTGGAGAAAAATCATCTATTATAGGACGAGGCCAAGAGACGTCATCACATCCACCGGAGCCAACAAGAGTCTCCTCTCACCTGGTGATGTCAGAGGCCGGAGCTCCTCCATCATCACCTCCTGGTACCGATCCTGGTGTCCTTCTAGATACTCCCACTCCTCCATGGAGAGATAGACAGCGACGTCCTGACACCTTATAGGAACCTGACAACAACGACACCGTCATCACCCAGAATCCTCCAGTGCTGTCCTATATAATGTCCCAGCAGTCACCTCTCCGCTCATCACCCAGAATCCTCCAGTGCTGTCCTGTATAATGTCCCAGCAGTCACCTCTCCGGTCATCACCCAGAATCCTCCAGTGCTGTCCTGTATAATGTCCCAGCAGTCACCTCTCCGCTCATCACCCAGAATCCTCCAGTGCTGTCCTGTATAATGTCCCAGCAGTCACCTCTCCGGTCATCACCCAGAATCCTCCAGTGCTGTCCTGTATAATGTCCCAGCAGTCACCTCTCCGGTCATCACCCAGAATCCTCCAGTGCTATCCTGTATAATGTCCCAGCAGTCACCTCTCCGCTCAGCAGCTCAATCATCTTGTTGCTGAGCTCTAGGATCTTCTTCTTCCTCTCATGTATCGGGGGCTGCGGGGGAGGCTCTGTGATGGGGCCCGGGCTCCGCCCTCCTGACTCCTGGAGATGGATGATGGGAGTCACACCCTCCCCCGGTGTCTTCCTCACTATTGTGTAATCCTGTGTATGGAGAAAAGTGGTAAAACACAAAACCCCAGAGACATAATGAAATAGTTGTGGCTTTCTAACCCAAAACCTAATTACAGGTTCCTATTAACACTTTCACCCACGAGACTGTTTTCACCTTTCTGATTAGGCCAATTTTTTCAATTCTTATTAGTTTGACTTTAATTTTGATCAAAATTACACGGTGACCCTATTTGGGCCATGTGTGAACACGCTCTTACATGCTGCATGTACACTCATTTATATTCCAGTTCATTTCTTTAGGTTTTTTTTTCAGTTAAAGGGGTCCTCCCATCTCCAAGATCCCATCCCAATATGGAGTAGGTGTAATAATAATAATAATAATATTAGCAAATACCTTCAATTAGAAATGTAGTATAGTATTGGTAGAAGGCCCGCCATGTCCCCCAATGATAATCCGCGTGTGCTCTGCACCTGCTGCTCAAATTTCCACTTCCGTTTTTTCATGGTGAAAAAAACGCAGCACCACCAATTATTTTGCAGAAGCGCTGCGTTTTCGCCGCCACTGACTTGCATTGGAACGCTTCAAATCTGCAAATATGTAAAACTACTTGCAGAATTAAAGTGGATTTGCTGCGATTTTGGAACACAAGACTGCAGCAAATGGGAAGTGACCTCATGCGGGGGCGTTCCAGCCATCCCATAAATCCAGGAAGACGAGAATCCCATACCATTCCTGTCTTCCTGGATCATGGCTGAGCACCTGGGGTGGTACAAGATGGACCTGAATGTCCCGGTCATGATTGGTGTCTGCGCTGGAAACCTGCGCGGTGTCAGCATGGACTCTGTGCGGTGTCTGCGGTTGTCAGCGGGTGTCTGCGTTCAGGCAGACATAGGTCTATGTGACACTACTACTCCCATCGGCCTATGTCTGTCCCCCGTCCACTAGTGGCAGCAGGATCAGCTCGATGGGAGCAGTAGTTCCCATCAGCCTAATCCTACTGTTAAAATTGCCCTAATGTGTCCTTAAAACTGCCCCATATGTTATTTTTGGCCCCCATAGGTTTATATTTTTGCCCCTATACATTTTTTTTTTTTTTTTGGCAACCTATTTTTTTTATTAATTTAAAGTCCCCATTTTTTTTTTGTTTGGTCCCCAATTAATTTTAAAAATACATTTCATTGGTGGCCAGTGGTTGACTAAAGAAATGTAGTTTATACATTACCTGTTCCCGCCGATCGCCACCTAAAATAAAGTAAAAAATAAAAAAATACACCTATACTCACCTATACACCTAATTCCCCGAAGCCCTCAATCTCCTCTAATAAAATATAAAATAAAAAAACACAATTTTATCCTTACCCCTCCGTAGTAGTCCACGAGTGTCCCATGAAGATCTCCAGATTAGAGCAGCCACATAAAATGTGACCGCTCTAAACCGCTGCCGCCGCTACAATGGCGGGGCCGTAAAGCAGCCCCGTGATTGCATAAGCGAGTTCACCGGAGTTCAGGCAGCGCTGCTCCGGTGACCTCCTTTACGGCCCCGCTGACTGTGAGAAATTCCCACGGTACAGCAGGGCCGTAAGGTGGAGGTCACCGGAGCTGCGCTGACTGAATGCACTCCGGTGACCTCAGTCAGTGCCTCACACTGCCGGGAGCGGACGTGTTCCCGGCAGTATGAGCTTACAGCAGCCATGACAGCTGTCACATCTCCAGATGTGACAGCTGTGCATGGGAGATCATCGCAGGAGCGTGGACAGGTAATTATTTTTTTTTAGTAAATTAATAATTAAATAAAATTGTGTGTTTTATTTCGAATAAATAATTATTTTCTGTGTGTAGTGTGTGTTTTTTCTTTTTAACTCTTTGTAGGTTAGTAATGGGGGTGTCTTATAGACGCCCATCATTACTAACCTGGGCTTTATGGCAGCTGGCGCTGACATGAACCCCACTACTATTACCCCCTGCCACCGCACGAGGGCAGCGTGGAAGAGCGAGGCTAAGCGTCAGATTTGGCGCACAAATATGATGCGCCAAATCTGGGGCGGCTGAGGGCTGATATTATAGCCTGGGAGGGGGCCTATAACCTTGGCCCCTTTCTAGGCTATTAATATCAGGTCGCAGCTGTCCGCCTAGCCTTTGCTGGCTCCAATTTATAGGGTGACACTATGTCATTTTTTTTCTTTGGGTCCCCCTGTAGAATGGACAGTAAAGGCTAAGCTAACTGCTGTGGCCTGATAATAATAGCAAGGGAAGGGGCCATGATCCTTGGCTACTTCCCAGACCATATCAGCCCTCAGCCGTCTGCTTTCCCTCTGCTGGTTATTAAAAATACACGTGAACCCACCCATTTTTTTTTTAAATACATTGAAATGTAAGATTATTGTACAGCGTATGCGTGACCAAGCATACATTGAAATGGGTCTGTGTGTGTTTCCGGTATGTGTGGAAAAAGTCATCACCATTCGTACCGGAGATTCGGACGTGTGAAAGAGCCGTAATTGGATACTGGGTGAGGAGTGTGTGTGTGTGGGGGGGGGGTGCCCATGTATACACACGCGTACATATCTGCATAGAGTATGTATGTGTATATATATATTTTTTATATTAATTACAGGGGCTGCAGTTCTTGTGGCATCCTGAATACTTCCAAAATGGTGAATAGGGGTTTGACTAGGAAATTACATTATTGGCCTTTTTTTTTTTCCCACTAACTTTATTTGGCTTCAAAAACGCTTAAAAAACGTTTACAAAACGCATCAAAAAACGCATCAAAAAAGCGTCAAAAAACGCACATAGAATCCGCATGCATTTTTCTGGCAAGGAGATGAAGAAATGGTCAGGAAAATTTCTGCTTCATTTCTGCGTCGTGGGCACATAGCCTTATTCACAAGCGGTAGGGAGCTGAGGTACAGGATGACACTCATGGTTGAATATTGTTCTGCACCTGCAGACAGGCAGATCCTGGTAACCTCTGGTTTCATCAAATCTGAATATTTCTTCCTCAACACTGTGCTCTGTTTCTGCCCTGAGGTAATTCTTCCTAATATGAAGACTATCAGCTCCCCTTATTGTGTCTGTCCCCTTTTTAAGCGCAGCAGTCAGGGAAAAGGTAGGTAACTCCTTCACCTACAAAATGGCTTCCTCTTCTCAAAATGTCTGACCACCAACTGCCTCTTCAATCCTTAACTACCTCACAGGATTTAACTCCTCCCACTCCCATGTGACTGTTAGAGCTGCAGTCATTGGCTGACTGCCCAGAGGCGTTTTTCCAGAAGCGTCTGCATATTAAACAGAGCTGGGTCACATGATCAAGCCTGTTAGAGGAAGATTAACTCTTTTGGTGCTGCCTGTCAGCTGGTCTCACAATTTATATAAAATGCACAGTTTACACAAAAAAACACAGCATTTATATGAAACACACTATATATCTGGTATCCCATTGGAGATGGGAATACCCCTTTAATTCTTCTGAATATTAAGTTATATCATTAATATTAACCCCCTTTACCCCCGAGGGTGGTTTGCACGTTAATGACCTGGCCAATTTTTACAATTCTGACCACTGTCACTTTATGAGGTAATTACTCTGGAGCTTCAACGGATCCCCCTGATTCTGAGACTGTTTTTTCGTGACATATTGTACTTCATGATTGTGATAAAATTTCTTCGATATTACTTGCGTTTATTTGTGAAAAAAAAGGAAATTTGGCGAAAATTTGTAAAATGTTGCAATTTTCAAAATTTGAATTTTTATGCCCTTAAATCAGAGAGATATGTCACACAAAATAGTTAATAAATAACATTTCCCACATGTCTACTTTACATCAGCACAATTTTGGAACCAAAATTTTTTTTTGTTAGGGAGCTATAAGGGTTAAAAGTTGACCAGCGATTTCTCATTTTTACAACAAAATTTACAAAACCATTTTTTAGGGACCACATCACATTTGAAGTCACTTTGAGGGGTCTATATGACAGAAAATACCCAAAAGTGACACCATTCTAAAAACTGCACCCCTCAAGGTGCTCAAACCCACATTCAAGAACTTTATTAACCCATCAGGTGCTTCACAGGAATTTTTGGAATGTGGAAGAAAAAATGAACATTTAACTTTTTTCACAAAAATGTTACTTTAGACCCAATTTTTTTATTTTCGCAGGGGTAAGAGGAAAAAATGGACCCCAAAATTTGTTGCGCAATTTCCCATGAGCACGCAGATACCCCATATGTGAGGAAAAACCACTGTTTGGGCGCACGGCAGGGCTCGGAAGGGAAGGAGCGCCATTTGACTTTTTGAATGTAAAATTTGCTTGAATAATTAGTGATGCCATGTTGCGTTTGGAGAGCCCCTGATGTGCCTAAACATTGGAAACCCCCCACAAGTGACACCATTTTGGAAACTAGACCCCTCAAGGATTTTATTAAGGGGTATAGTGAACATTTTGAACCCAGAGGTACGACACAGAATTTGATAATATCAGGTCATCATATTGAATAAGTTGTCATTAGTGCTCGCTACATGATTTTGCATCAGGTACTCGGGTATGCACCATGTATCGCGGGTGCTCGAGTCACATGCTCGATTCCCGCTCGCATGTTTCATGGTTATTAGACACCCAAAAAAAATATGCGGGGATCGCTCGTGCATGGCAGGCAATCCCCGCGAGTTTTTTTTGGCCACGATGCATATGGGGCGGAGACTCGAGCACCCGCGATACTCAATGCATACCCGAGCACCCGATGCAAACTCAAGTAGCGAGCACTTATGCTCGACACTAGTCGCCATATCGTCATCTTTCTTTTTTTACTTTTGAAAAAAATCCCAACCCCATCACAACCCTAACCCCAAACCGGGCCCTAACCCTAGCCCAACCCTAACCCTAGAGTTTATTTTTTGCGCCGTTCCTCGTACGGTATAAGTGATTAGACGACTTTATTCTTCGGGTCGGTGCGATTACAGTGATACCAGAATGATATCGGGTTTTTATGATTGACAGCTGTCACACACTAAAGGACGCATTTTTTTAAAAAAAAAATCTAGTTTTTGCATTGCCATATTTTGAGAGCTATAATTTTTACATATTTTGGCCGACAGAGTCATGTGACGGCTTGTTTTTTTGCGGGACAACTTGGCGTTTTTATTGGTACCATTTTCAGGCACGTGACATTTTTTGATTACTTTCTATTCCAATTTTTGGGAGGCAGAATAAACAAAAAACAGAACTTCTAGAATTTTTTTTTATGTTTTTTTTTTATTCTGTTCCACGTGTGGTAAAATTGATAAGGCAGCTTTATTCTTTGGGTCAGTACGTTTACAGCGGTACCACATTAATATCATTTTTCGATGTTTTGGCGCTTTTACACAATAAAAGCTATTTTCTAGAAAACTATTTTTTTTTGCATCGCTTTATTCTGAGAGCTATAACTTTTTTATTTTTAAGCTGATGGAGCTGTATCGTGGCTTGTTTTTTTGCGGGACAAGATGGTGTTTTCAGCGGTACCATTTTTATTTACATTCGCCTTTTTGATCGCGTGTTATTACATTTTTAGTTTGGCGCTATGGTGATAAAGCATTGTTATTTGCTTTGGTTTTTTTTGTTTTTTTTACCGTGTTCCCTGAAGGGGTTAACTAGTGGGACAGTTTTATAGATCGGGTCGTTCTGGACACAGCGATACCAAAAGTGTACTTTATTTATTTTTATGTAAATATGTGTATTTAATTAATAATTTTTCCTTTCCTTGTTGTTGTTTACCTTGTCTCTGGACGGGACATCAACTTTTCCTGCCCGGATCGCTGATCTAATACAGTCATATGAAAAAGTTTGGGCACCCCTATTAATCTTAAGCTTAATGTTTTATAAAAATTGGTGTTTTTGCAACAGCTATTTCAGTTTGATATATGTAATAGCTGTTGGACACAGTAATGTTTCTGCCTTGAAATGAGGTTTATTGTACTAACAGAAAATGTGCAATCTGCATTCAAACAAAATTTGAAAGGTGCATAAGTATGGGCACCCTTATCATTTTCTTGTTTTAAATACTCCTACCTACTTTTTACTGACTTACTAAAGCACTTTTTTTGGTTTTGTAACCTCATTGATCTTTGAACTTTATAGCCAGGTGTATGCAATCATGAGAAAAGCTACTTAAAGTGGCCACTTGCAAGTTGTTCTCCTGTTTGAATCTCCTCTGAAGAGTGGCATCATGTGCTCCTCAAAACAACTGTCAAATGATCTGAAAACAAAGATTATTCAACATAGTTGTTCAGGGGAAGCATACAAAAAGCTGTCTCAGATATTTAACCTGTCAGTTTCCACTGTGAGGAACATAGTAAGGAAATGGAAGAACACAGGGACAGTTCTTGTTAAGGCCAGAAGTGGCAGGCCAAGAAAAACATCAGAAAGGCAGAGAAGAAGAATGGTGAGATCAGTCAAGGACAATCCTCAGACCACCTCCAGAGAGCTGCAGCATCAACTTGCTGCAGATGGTGTCACTGTCATCGGTCAACTATACAAGGCACTTTGCACAAGGAGAAGCTGTATGGGAGAGTGATGCGAAAGAAGCCGTTTCTGCAAGCACGCCACAAACAGAGTTGGCTGAGGTATGCAAAAGCACATTTGGAGAAGCCAATTTCTTTTTGGAAGAAGGTCCTGTGGACTGATGAAATCAAGATTGAGCTATTTGGTCATACAAAAAGGCGTTATGCATGGTGGCAAAAAAAACACAGCATTCTAAGAAAAACACTTGCTACCCACAGTAAAATTTGGTGGAGGTTCCATCATGCTTTGGGGCTGTATGGTCAATGCTGGCACTGGGAATCTTGTTAAAGTTGAGGGACGCATGGATTCCACTCAGTATCAGCAGATTCTTGACAATAGTGTTCAAGAATCAGTGATAAAGTTGAAGTTACGCAGTGGATGGATCTTTCAGCAAGACAATGATCCAAAACACCGCTCCAAATCTACTCAGGCATTCATGCAGAGGAACAACTACAATGTTCTGGAATGGCCATCCCAGTCCCCAGACCTGAATATCATTGAACATCTGCGGGATCATTTGAAGAGGCTGTCCATGCTCGGCGACCATCAAACTTAACTGAACTGGAATTGTTTTGTAAAGAGGAATGGTCAAAAATACCTTCATCCAGGAAATCATTAAAAGCTACAGGAAGCGACTAGAGGCTGTTATTTTTGCAAAAGGAGGATCTACTAACTATTAATGTCACTTTTCTGGTGAGGTGCCCATACTTATGCACCTGTCAAATTTTGTTTGAATGCAGATTGCACATTTTCTGTTAGTACAATAAACCTCATTTCAAGGCAGAAACATTACTGTGTCCAACAGTTATTACATATATCAAACTGAAATAGCTGTTGCAAAAACACCAATTTTTATAGAACATTAAGCTTAAGATTAATAGAGGTGCCCAAACTTTTTCATATGACTGTACTCTGGATTGCTTGCATCAGGTGCTGCATGTACGGTGAATGGCATGAAGAGGTTAAATGGAATCTGTCACCAAGTTATTGCCACTGACTGGCAGCTTTCTGCCTATGCACAGTGTACAGAGAGCGGCCAATCAGGGCTGTGGGTGGAGCTATACAGAGCTCAGAGCACTACTAGAGCTACAGCAGAATAAACAGGGATTTCATCAGAACTGCAGCGAGCAGCCCAGTAAGCGACCGATCACTGGAATCAGGGTCTCTGCCCCCACATCATGCTGCTCTCAGATCAGATAGCAAAACCTGATGTCGGACTTGTTCCAGAACACAATAAAGCTGATAGAAATGTAGAGGAGTTACCTCTCCGCTCAGCAGGGAGATGATCTCCAGGGTGAAGTGTAATAATCTTCTGGTGGTCTCGTCCTCGTCCATCCTCGGGGTCATTCAGGAGAAGGAGGGATGAACACTGGATCAGCTGGAGGGATCTCGTCCTGCCGGCTGATAACAGAGAGCAAGAGCTGCACACAACCAGGACGGAGCTGCTGCACTGAGAGCTGGAGGACCTGTGGTGACGTCACCACCATGTGATCAGGGGGCGGAGCTCAGGAGAGAAGTGGTGAAGGACCTGTGGTGACGTCACCGCCATGTGATTGGGGGGCGGAGCTCAGGAGAGAGGTGAAGGACCTGTGATAATGATGACGTCACCACATCTCCTCCCCCTCAGTGCAGCAGACACTTCATACTTCTCCTGGATCTCTGTTCTCTCTGTTATCAGCCATTATACAGAGACCTGCACCCAGGAGACATTATATACAGAGCAGAGAACATTCCCCGCAGATTATATTCCTGGAGACAGAACAGGATCTGTGTGACGTCAGCACTGAGGGGATTCCAGGAGGAGACCAGAGGCCGAGAGACCGGATCCATCAGTGATCGGAGCCTTAGTTACAGGATCCATCGGTTGTGGTCAGTGACGTCTTGTAGATGTGATCGGAGTCTTAGTTACAGGATCCATCGGTTGTGGTCGGTGACGTCTTGTATATGTGATCGGAGCCTTAGTTACAGGATCCATCGGTTGTGGTTGGTGACGTCTTGTAGATGTGATCGGAGCCTTAGTTACAGGATCCATCGGTCGTGGTCAGTGACGTCTTGTAGATGTGATCGGGTCCTTAGTTACAGTATCCATCGGTCGTGGTTGGTGACGTCTTGTAGATGTGATCGGAGCCTTAGTTACAGGATCCATCGGTCGTGGTCGGTGACGTCTTGTAGATGTGATCGGAGCCTTAGTTACAGTATCCATCGGTCGTGGTTGGTGACGTCTTGTAGATGTGATCGGAGCCTTAGTTACAGTATCCATCGGTCGTGGTTGGTGACGTCTTGTAGATGTGATCGGAGCCTTAGTTACAGGATCTATCGGTCGTGGTCGGTGACGTCTTGTAGATGTGATTGGATCCCTAGTTACAGGATCCATCGGTCGTGGTTGGTGACGTCTTGTAGATGTGATCGTAGCCTTAGTTACAGGATCCATCGGTCGTGGTCAGTGACGTCTTGTAGATGTTATCGGAGCCTTAGTTACAGGATCCATCGGTCGTGGTCGGTGACGTCTTGTAGATGTGATCGGAGCCTTAGTTACAGTATCCATCGGTCGTGGTTGGTGACGTCTTGTAGATGTGATCGGGGCCTTAGTTACAGGATCCATCGGTCGTGGTCGGTGATAGCCCTTCGAAGAAGAGTCTCTCTCTCTGTGTGTGTGAGGCATATCTCTGGGCTCCGCTCTCTCTCTCTCTCTCTCTGTGTGTGAGGAGCCGTCTCTGGGCTCCGCTCTTTCTCTCTGTGAGGCGCCGTCTCTGGGCTCCTCTCTCTCTCTCTGTGTGAGGCGCTGTCTCTGGGCTCCGCTCTCTCTCTCTCTGTGTGTGTGAGGCATGTCTCTGGGCTCCGCTCTCTCTCTCTCTGTGTGTGTGAGGTGCCGTCTCTGGGCTCCGCTCTCTCTCTCTCTCTGTGAGGCGCCGTCTCTGGGCTCCTCTCTCTCTCTCTCTGTGTGAGGCTCGTCTCTGGGCTCTGCTCTCTCTCTCTCTCTGTGTGAGGCACGTCTCTTGGCTCCACTCTCTCTCTGTGTGTGTGTGAGGCGCTGACTCTTGGCTCCACTCTCTCTCTCTCTGTGTGTGTGTTTGAGGCTCCGCTCTCTCTCGCTCTGTGTGTGTGTGTGAGGCGCCGTCTCTGGGCTCCGCTCTCTCTCTCTGTGTGTGTGTGAGGCACTGTCTCTGGGCTCCGCTCTCTCTCTCTCTCTGTATGTGTGTGAGGCGCCGTCTCTGGGCTCCGCTCTCTCTCTCTCTGTGTGTGAGGTGCCGTTTCTGGGCTCCGCTCTCTCTCTCTCTGTGAGGCGCCGCCTTTGAGCTCCTCTATCTGTGTGTGAGACACGTCTCTGGGCTCCACTCTCTCTCTCTCTCTCTGTGTGAGGCACGTCTCTGGGCTCCACTCACTCTGTGTGTGTGTGAGGCGCCGTCTCTGGGCTCCGCTCTCTCTCTCTGTATGTGTGTGAGGCGCCGTCTCTGGGCTCCGCTCTCTCTCTCTCTCTCTGTGAGGCGCCGCCTTTGAGCTCCTCTCTCTATCTGTGTGTGAGGCACGTCTCTGGGCTCCATTCTCTCTCTCTCTCTCTCTGTGTGAGGCACGTCTCTGGGCTCCACTCACTCTGTGTGTGTGTGAGGCGCCGTCTCTGGGCTCCGCTCTCTCTCTCTATGAGGCGCTCTCTCTCTCTCTCTCTGTGTGTGGCATTGTCTCTGGGCTCCGCTCTCTCTCTCTCTGTGTGTGTGTGAGACACTGTCTCTGGGCTCCGCTCTCTCTCTCTCTATGTGTGTGTGAGGCGCTGTCTCTGGGCTCTGCTCTCTCTCTCTGTGTGTGTGAGGTGACTTCTCTGGGCTCTGCTCTCTCTCTCTGTGTGTGAGGCGCCGTCTCTGGCTCCGCTCTCTCTCTCTCTGTGTGAGGCGCCGTCTCTGAGCTCTGCGCTCTCTCTCTGTGTGTGTGTGTGTGTGTGTGTGTGTGTGTGTGTGTGTGTGTGTGTGTGGCGCCGTGTCTGGGCTCCGCTCTCTCTCTCTGTGTGTGAGGTGTCATCTCTGGGCTCCGCTCTCTCTCTCTCTCTGTGTGTGTGAGGTGCCGTCTCTGGGCTCCGCTCTCTCTCTCTGTGTGAGGCGCTGTCTCTGGGCTCCGCTCTCTCTCTCTCTGTGTGTGTGAGGCATGTCTCTGGGCTCCGCTCTCTCTCTCTGTGTGTGTGTGAGGTGCCGTCTCTGGGCTCCGCTCTCTCTCTCTCTGTGAGGCGCCGTCTCTGGGCTCCTCTCTCTCTCTCTCTGTGTGAGGCTCGTCTCTGGGCTCTGCTCTCTCTCTCTCTCTGTGTGAGGCACGTCTCTTGGCTCCGCTCTCTCTCTGTGTGTGTGTGAGGCGCTGACTCTGGGCTCCGCTCTCTCTCTCTCTCTGTGTGTGTGTGTGAGGCTCCGCTCTCTCTCGCTCTGTGTGTGTGTGTGAGACGCCGTCTCTGGGCTCCGCTCTCTCTCTCTGTGTGTGTGTGAGGCACTGTCTCTGGGCTCCGCTCTCTCTCTCTCTCTGTATGTGTGTGAGGCGCCGTCTCTGGGCTCCGCTCTCTCTCTCTCTGTGTGTGAGGTGCCGTTTCTGGGCTCCGCTCTCTCTCTCTCTCTCTGTGAGGCGCCGTCTTTGGGCTCCTCTCTCTATCTGTGTGTGAGGCACGTCTCTGGGCTCCACTCTCTCTCTCTCTCTCTGTGTGAGGCACGTCTCTGGGCTCCACTCACTCTCTGTGTGTGTGAGGCGCCGTCTCTGGGCTCCGCTCTCTCTCTCTCTCTATGAGGCGCCATCTCTGGGCTCCGCTCTCTCTCTCTCTCTGTGTGTGGCATTGTCTCTGGGCTCCGCTCTCTCTCTCTCTGTGTGTGTGTGAGACACTGTCTCTGGGCTCCGCTCTCTCTCTCTCTCTCTCTCTCTGTGTATGTGAGGCGCTGTCTCTGGGCTCTGCTCTCTCTCTCTGTGTGTGTGAGGTGACTTCTCTGGGCTCTCTCTCTCTCTCTGTGTGTGTGAGGCGCCGTCTCTGGGCTCTGCGCTCTCTCTCTCTCTGTGTGTGTGTGTGTGTGTGTGTGTGTGTGTGTGTGTGGCGCCGTGTCTGGGCTCCGCTCTCTCTCTCTGTGTGTGAGGTGTCGTCTCTGGGCTCCGCTCTCTCTCTCTCTGTGTGTGTGTGAGGCACGTTTCTGGGCTCCGCTCTCTCTCTCTCTGTGTGTGTGTGAGGTGCTGTCTCTGGGCTCTGCTCTCTCTCTCTGTGTGTGTGAGGCGAAGTCTCTGGGCTCTGCTCTCTCTCTCTGTGTGTAAGGCGCCGTCCCTGGGCTCCGCTCTCTCTCTCTCTGTGTGTGAGGCGCCGTCTCTGGGCTCTGCGCTCTCTCTCTCTGTGTTTGTGTGTGTGTGTGGCGCCGTGTCTGGGCTCCGCTATCTCTCTCTGTGTGTGAGGCGCCATCTCTGGGCTCCGCTCTCTCTCTCTGTGAGGCGCTGTCTCTGGGCTCTGCTCTCTCTGTGTGTGTGTGAGGCGCCGTCTCTGGGCTCTGCTCTCTCTCTGTGAGGCACGTCTCTGGGCTCCGCTCTCTCTCTCTGTGTGTGTGTGAGGCGCCGTCTCTGGGCTCCGCTCTCTCTCTCTGTGTGTGTGTGAGGCGCCATCTCTGGGCTCCGCTCTCTCTCTCTCTCTCTCTCTCTGTGTGTGAGGCACTGTCTCTGGGCTCCGCTCTCTCTCTCTCTGTGTGTGTGTGAGGCACTGTCTCTGGGCTCCGCTCTCTCTCTCTGTGTGTGTGTGTGTGAGGCACTGTCTCTGGGCTCCGCTTTGTGTGTGTGTGTGTGTGAGGCACGTTTCTGGGCTCCGCTCTCTCTCTCTCTGTGTGTGTGTGTGAGGCGCTGTCTGTGGGCTCCACTCTCTCTCTCTCTCTCTGTGTGTGAGGCGCTGTCTCTGGGCTTTGCTCTCTCTCTCTGTGTGTGTGTGTGAGGGGCTGTCTCTGGGCTCTTCTCTCTCTCTCTCTCTCTGTGTGTGAGGCGACGTCTCTGGGCTCTGCTCTCTCTCTCTGTGTGTGAGGCGACGTCTCTGGTCTCTGCTCTCTCTCTCTCTGTGTGTGAGGCGCCATCTCTGGGCTCCGCTCTCTCTCTCTCTGTGTGTGTGAGGCGCCGTCTCTGGGCTCCGCTCTCTCTCTCTGTGTGAGGCGCCATCTCTGGGCTCCGCTGTCTCTGTGTGTGTGTGTGTGAGGCACTGTCTCTGGGCTCCGCTCTCTCTCTCTGTGTGTGAGGTGCCGTCTCTGGGCTCCTCTCTCTCTCTCTGTGTGTGTGTGAGGCGCCCTCTCTGGGCTCCGCTCTCTCTCTCTCTGTGTGTTTGAGGCGCTGTCTCTGGGCTCCACTCTCTCTGTGTGTGAGGCGCCGTCTCTGGGCTCCTCTCTCTCTCTCTGTGTGTGTGTGAGGTGCTGTCTCTGGGCTCCACTCTCTCTGTGTGTGAGGCGCTTTCTCTGGGCTCCACTCTCTCTCTCTCTGTGTGAGATCGTCTCTGGGCTCCGTTCTCTCTCGCTCTGTGTGTATGTGTGAGGCGCCTTCTCTGGACTCCGCTCTCGCTCTCTCTGCGTGTGTGTGAGGCGCAGTCTCTGGGCTCTTTGCTCTCTCTCTCTCTCTGTGTGTGTGTGTGTGTGTGTGTGAGATGACGTCTCTGGGCTCCTCTCTCTCTCTCTGCGTGTGTGTGAGGCGCCGTCTCTGGGCTCTGCTCTCTCTCTCTCTCTCTCTGTGTTTGAGGCGCTGTCTCTGGGCTCTGCTCTCTCTCTCTCTGTGTGAGGCGCTGTCTCTGGTCTCCGCTCTCTCTCGCTCTGTGTGTATGTGTGAGGCGCCGTTTCTGGGCTCCGCTCTCTCTCTCTCTCTGTGTGTGTGAGGCGCTGTCTCTGGGCTCCACTCTCTGTGTGTGTGAGAGGCTCCGCTCTCTCTTGCTCTGTGTGTATGTGTGAGGCGCCGTCTCTGGACTCAGCTCTCTCTCTCTGCGTGTGTGTGAGGCGCCGTCTCTGGACTCCGCTCTCTCTCTCTGCGTGTGTGTGAGGCGCTGTCTTTGGGCTCTGCTCTCTCTCTGTGTGTGAGGCGCCGTCTCTGGGCTCTGTGCTCTCTCTCTCTATGTTTGTGTGTGTGTGTGTGTGGCGCCGTGTCTGGGCTCCGCTCTCTCTCTCGGTGTGTGAGGCGCCGTCTCTGGGCTCCGCTCTCTCTCTCTATGTGTGTATGTGAGGCGCCGTCTCTGGACTCCGCTCTCTCTCTCTGCGTGTGTGTGAGGCGCCGTCTCTGGACTCCGCTCTCTCTCTCTGCGTGTGTGTGAGGCGCCGTCTCTGGGCTCCGCTCTCTCTCTCTGTGTATGTGAGGCGCTGTCTTTGGGCTCTGCTCTCTCTCTGTGTGTGAGGCGCCGTCTCTGGGCTCTGCGCTCTCTCTCTCTATGTTTGTGTGTGTGTGTGTGTGTGGCGCCGTGTCTGGGCTCCGCTCTCTCGGTGTGTGAGGCGCCGTCTCTGGGCTCCGCTCTCTCTCTCTATGTGTGTATGTGAGGCGCCGTCTCTGGGCTCTGCTCTCTCTCTCTCTTTCTCTCTGTGTGAGGCGCCGTCTCTGGGCTCCACTCTCTCTCTCTCTGTGTGTGTGTGTGTGGGGCGCCGTCTGTGGGCTCCGCTCTCTCTGTGTGTGTGTGTGAGGCGACGTCTCTGGGCTCCTCTCTCTCTCTCTCTCTCTGTGTGTGTATGTGAGGCGCCGTCTCTGGACTCCGCTCTCTCTGTGTGTGAGGTGCCGTCTCTGGGCTCCGCTCTCTCTCTCTATGTGTGTGAGGCACCATCTCTGGGCTCCGCTCTCTCTCTCTCTCTCTGTGAGTATGTGAGGCTCCATCTCTGGGCTCTGCTCTCTCTCTCTCTCTTTCTCTCTCTCTCTGTGTGTGTGTGTGTGTGTGTGAGGCGCCATTTCTGGGCTCTGCTCTCTCTGTGTGTGAGGTGCCGTCTCTGGGCTCCGCTCTCTCTCTCTATGTGTGTGAGGCACCATCTCTGGGCTCCGCTCTCTCTCTCTCTCTCTGTGTGTATGTGAGGCTCCGTCTCTGGGCTCTGCTCTCTCTCTCTCTCTTTCTCTCTCTCTCTGTGTGTGTGCGTGTGTGTGAGGCGCTGTCTCTGGGCTCCGCTCTCTCTTTCTGCGTGTGTGTGAGGCGCCGTCTCTGGGCTCCGCTCTCTCTCTCTGTGTGTGTGAGGCGCCATCTCTGGGCTCCACTCTCTCTGTGTGTGTGTGTGTGTGTGTGAGGCGCCATCTCTGGACTCCGCTCTCTCTCTCTGCGTGTGTGTGAGGCGCCGTCTCTGGGCTCCGCTCTCTCTCTGTGTCTGTGTGAGGCGCCGTCTCTGAGCTCCGCTCTCTCTCTGTATGTGAGGCGCCGTCTCGTGGCTCTGCTCGCTCTCTCTGTGTGTGAGGCTCTGCTCGCTCTCTCTGTGCGTGAGTCGCCGTCTCTGGGCTCCGCTCTCTCTGTTTGTGAGGCGCCGTCTCTGGGCTCCGCTCTCTCTGTGTGTGAGGCGCCGTCTATGGGCTCCTCTCTCTCTCTCTGTGTATGTTAGGCGCCGTGTCTGGGCTCTGCTCTCTCTCTCTCTCTCTGTGTGTGAGGCGCCATCTCTGGGCTCCGCTCTCTCTGTGTGTGATGCGCCGTCTCTGGGCTCCACTCTCTCTCTGTGTGTTTGTGTGAGGCGCCGTCCCTGGGCTCCGCTCTCTTTCTCTATGTGTGTGCGTGAGGCGCCGTCTCTGGGTTCCGCTCTCTCTCTCTTTCTCTCTCTCTCTGTGCGTGTGTGTGAGGCTCCGCTCTCTCTCGCTCTGTGTGTGTGTGTGTGTGTGTGTGAGAGGCGCCGTTTCTGGGCTCCGCTCTCTTTCTCTCTTTGTGTGAGACGTCGTCTCTGGGCTCTGCTCTCTCTCTCTCTGTGTGTGAGGCGTCGTCTCTGGGCTCCGCTCTATCTCTCTGTGTGTGTGTGAGGCGCCGTCTCTGGGCTCCGCTCTATCTCTCTCTGTGTGAGGTGCCGTCTCTGGGCTCCGCTCTCTCTCTCTGTGTGTGAGGCGTTGCCTCTGGGCTCCACTCTCTCTCTCTCTGTGTGAGGCGCCGTCTCTGGGCTCTGCTCTTTCTCTCTGTGTGTGTGTGAGGCGCCGTCTCTGGGCTCCGCTCTTTCTCTCTGTGTGTGTGTGAGGCGCCGTCTCTGGGCTCCGCTCTATCTCTCTCTGTGTGAGGTGCCGTCTCTGGGCTCCGCTCTCTCTCTCTGTGTGTGAGGCGTTGCCTCTGGGCTCCACTCTCTCTCTCTCTGTGTGAGGCGCCGTCTCTGGGCTCTGCTCTCTCTCTGTGTGAGGCGCCGTCTCTGGGCTCCGCTCTCTCTCTCTGTGTGAGGTGCCATCTCTGGGCTCCGCTCTCTCTCTCTCTGTGTGTGTGTGAGGCACTGTCTCTGGGCTCCGCTCTCTCTCTCTCTATGTGTGTGAGGCACCATCTCTGGGCTCCGCTCTCTCTCTCTCTCTGTGTGTATGTGAGGCTCCGTCTCTGGGCTCTGCTCTCTCTCTCTCTCTTTCTCTCTCTCTCTGTGTGTGTGCGTGTGTGTGAGGCGCTGTCTCTGGGCTCCGCTCTCTCTTTCTGCGTGTGTGTGAGGCGCCGTCTCTGGGCTCCGCTCTCTCTCTCTGTGTGTGTGAGGCGCCATCTCTGGGCTCCGCTCTCTTGCTCTGTGTGTGTGTGTGTGTGTGTGTGAGGCGCTGTCTCTGGACTCCGCTCTCTCTTACTCTGCGTGTGTGTGAGGCGCCGTATCTGGGCTCTGCGTTCTCTGTGTGTGTGTGTGTGTGTGTGTGTGTGTGTGTGTGTGTGTGTGTGTGTGGGCAGGTGTGTGTGGGCAGGTGTGTGTGTGTATATGTGTGTGTGTGTGTGTGTGTGTGTGTGTGGGCTGGTTAGAAAGTCTTGTCCTCTTGAACACTACACCTGACTTGAGGCCACCACCTCTTGGTTGTCCAATGTTCTTGCTTCTCTAGGGCTCTTCTCAGATATTCATTATACCAGCTCCCCAGAATACCAAAGCTAGGGTGGGTGACCGCGAGCCCTGGTGGTGGCCATAACTGCGGCCACCCAGGGGCAAACTCCATAACAACAATACCCTGAGGTGGTGTAGGATGTAAGGACCTATTCACACTACATTCAGCGGTGCATTCAGGTCTTTACACAAGGCTTACAACTGAATTCCTGAAATTCAGGATTGTGCTGTCTGAAATTAGACATCTGAAAGCAGAGCAAATGGAGCCTAAAGATTCAGACTTTAGCCTCGGTTTGCCTTTGTTCAAATCAATGGCTATGTCAAGGCCCATCTGAATGCCATTTATCAGGGATTTAGATAGAAGCCTGGAAAGAGGAGATGAATGCATTGCAAAATTCAGTGTGAATAGGCCCTTATATCTGGAGTCTTGATATTGATGCCATATGCATTTTACTTGTTTTTAACTTAAAAAAAAATACACACACACACACACTATACATACACACACGTACACACACACACATTATACATACACACACACAGATGTGTGTGTGGGCAGGTGTGTGTGTGGGCAGGTGTGTGTGTGATGTCTGTATGTGTGTGTGTTTGTGTGTGTGTGTGGGCAGATGTCATTGTGTGATGTCTGTTTGTATGTATTTTTGTGTTTCAAATGTGTTTATGCGTGTCTGTATATGTTTGTGTGTGTGCATGACTGCATGCGGCCTCCTGCTGAGCATAGTTGGCGCCGTGCGGCCTCCTGATGTCTCTGGGGGGGGCACCATGCGGTCCCCCGCTGTGTATAGATGGCTACGTGCGGCCCCCCGCTGTGTATACATGGCTACGTGCGGCCCCCTGCTGTGTGTATAGACGGTGCCGTGCGGCCCCCCGCTGTGTATAGATGGCTACGTGCGCCCCCCGCTGTGTATAGATAGCTACGTGCGGCCTCCCGCTGAGTATAGATGTCGCCGTGCGGCCTCCTGCTGTGTATAGATGGCTACGTTTCTCCTCCCGCTGAGTATAGATGGCGCTGTGCGGCCTCCCGCTGTCTCTGGGGGGAGCGCCGTGCGGCATCTATACTCAGCAGGAGGCCGCACGTAGCCATCTATACGGCGCCATCTATACACAGCGGGAGGCCGCACGGCGCCATCTATACACAGCGGGAGGCCGCACGGCGCCATCTATACTCAGCAGGAGGCCGCACATAGCCATCTATACACGTATACTCAGCAGGAGGCCGTACGTAGCCATCTATACGGTGCCATCTATACACAGCTGGAGGCCCCACGGCGCCATCTATACACAGCGGGAGGCCGCACGTAGCCATCTATACACAGCGGGAGTCTCAGTGCTTTGCAACAGCAGTCGATAAATTCTGCTTGACTAATTCTGAGCACCATAAAGTCTGGTTCGCTTCTAACCTGCTGTCTTCTTTTTCAGCTTGCTGAATTCTAGCTCATTTACTGTCATTCGAGACGATGCCTTTGCTGGTCTCTTTCACCTTGAATACCTGTAAGTGCTCCACTTAATGTCACATTTTTGATTCTGTTCTTCTTCATCTTTTGGCATGTGCAATTGTATGAGCAAGTATTCATATGAATTTATGACCTACTTAAACCTTCGAGGACCTTAAATTTTATTCAATCAAATTTTTTTCCAGTTTAAAACTATAGGACATATATGTGCCTTGGTCCTCAAAGGGTTTTTAAAGGGGCTGCAAACATAAATACGAAAAAAATAATTCAATTACTGCTTTATGTGTTCATTTAATTTTTTTTATATACCTTGAAATTAAGCCCTACCCCATGGAATGAAGCCCTACCTACATGACATCTGAGAGCTACATGGATCCCGCTTGTGAGGTGCCTGTCCGTCACTACTATTCAGTTTTAGGGTCCACTCCCTCAGCCATATATTCTCTCATGCAAGAGAATAGGGCCAATTATGCTAATGACACTCGGCTCAAACTCTGTCAGACCTTCAACTGAGTGTGATCCGGTTCTCTCACAGCACAGATATGGAGAAGATGGAGAACTTAATTTCTCTATCTTCTCCATAGTCTCTGTGAGTGTTCATCGGACTGCACTTGGATGACATCCGAGTGCAGTCCAATGTTTTACGTGCACCCATAGACTTGTATGGGTGCACATGGTCCGAATATCGAATGAGATTATTTTCTCATGCCAATAATCGCAGATCTGCACTGTCCCATAGTATAACATAGGGCCGAGTCCTATCCGATAAAACATCACATAGCATTCGGCCGTGTTATACGACAGTGTGAACGAGCCCTTAGAGTCAAGGAATATTTACATGCAGATGATGATATTACTCTCCCAGTGTATATTTTTTTAGGCGAGTTCATAGTAAATGCTTTGCCTTTTTGACATGTGATCAACTAAAGAACCAGAAAGATTTAGGACCTCCCCTATACAGAAACGGAAAATAGTTTGGAGGACTTGCATGTCCTTTTTTATTTATTATGAGAAAATCATAAAAGATCCCGTTTTTTAACCATGCTGTGACTTTCTGCTGAGGGAGAGGGAGAGAGCTGCCCTATTCAGAGTCTGTAATAAGACCTGCTGACAAAAGTGTTGAAGATACAGTCTAATGTGAATTAACAATGAAAAAAAGTTCATTTCACAAATGGCTTGTATTTTTTTAATACAAACTTTTTTGTGTTTACAGCTCCTTTAAAGGGAATCTGTCATCAGGTTTTTGCCACCTAATCTGAGAGCAGCATAATGTAGGGTTAGAGGCACTGATTCCAGTAATGTGTCACTTACTGGGCTGCTTAGTGTTGTTTTGATAAAATCATTGATTTGTCAGAAGGTAATTATCACTAGATGACTAGTAAGTTCTGTAGGACCCCACCCCCATCACTGATCAGTAGATTTCTGTGTACACTGAGCATGGGCAGAAAGCGGCCAATCAGTGGTGTGGGCGGGGCTATACAGAGCGCAGCATTCAGAGAGCTGCTAGATCTGCAGCAGATAAAATGGTGATTTTCTCAAAATGACAACAAGCAGCTGAAAAAGTGACACATCGCTGGAATCAGGGTATCTGCCCCAATATTGTGCTGCTCTCAGATGAGGCAGCACAATTAATATTGTGCCAAATTAATTTCCCGTGAACTATCACATGATCTATCACAGGGGATCATGTGACATGTCACGTGATAAATCGGGGGGGGGGGGGCGCGCCTTCTAAACTGCCCGGGCCCTTGCTACTCTTAATCCACCCCTGTATGCTGGAGATGGGAAAATCATACGGGCTCCTACCTCCACCTTCGGTGGTCATGTCAAATCTTACAAGAATTTTGGAAAATCGTTTCCCAAACCTTATACGAATTGCTCCACACCAACATAGCCCTAACCCCTAAACATGTTTTTCTAAACTTTCCAATTGATCCAGATAAAAAGTTCTTGTCTAAATTGGCCTCCTTCGTGTTTACTGCCGGCAAACGTCTCCTACCCCCACTTTGGCGCCCTTCAAATATCCCAAACAAGAAAGAATTAATCCTCAGAATTGATCAACTGAACCATACTGAAGAACTGGCTGCTCTCTCCATACAAAACCTTACCTCCTCCATTATGTCTGGAGTCCTCGGCAGATTTACAGGAATTCTACTCATTTTCTGTCCTCAACCATTTAATGTTTTATTAATATCTTGAAGATCTGACGTAGAATATACTGGACCCCCCTCCCCCACTCCCTCCTTCCTTTTTCCTTCTCCTATACCAAAGTCTGTCTCACCCCTCCCTCCCTCCATTTCTTATTCTCTGGTCCTGTATATACCTGAGACGATCTACTTTATTCCTTATACATTATGACACTAGTTTATGAATCTAAGAAAAAATTCTTCTTTTTGGAATCATATATTTTATTCTTAAAGTTTATATCTGACACTTCCCCTCTTCTTGTGATGTCACAAGAATAATTCACTTGAATGTATAAATATCTATATCTTATGTTTCCTTGTTATACACCTGCAAAGATTCTTCATGAAATCATCTGTTTGTCCCTACTTTATATTAGATTCTCAAGAAATAAAACATTGAAAATAAAATAAATATTGTTTCTTCTCTTTCCTCCTTTTCTGTCTGATGTTTCCTCACAGACTGTAATGATTCTATAAACTATAAAGTTATTATAATGGTGAAGGAGCTGTGATGAGGCTGCGGTCATGTGACAGTGATGACGTCACCGCAGCTCCTCCCCCTCAGGGGTCATTGCCCCGCCCAGATCTGCAGATGATCCCGGCGCAGTCGCTCCTCCGGCTCCTCCTCCCTCTGACGTCACATAGTGGCCGCTTTCTCCAGTGATGAGGATTTCTCTGCTCCCGGAGGTTCTGTAAGTCCAGTAGTCTCATCAGGTCCACATCTATAGTAAGTTCATCTGTTTCCCCAGTCAGGGCTCGCTCTCACTTCAATCTGATAAAACACCAGACTGCGTCCGGACCCAGTAATCCTCGGATTCTCTGCTCAGCGGCGTTTTGTTTTCCAGCTCCGATCGGATCGCACGCACCCATATAATCTACAGCTGCGTGTGAAACATCGCGCTGCACTCAGATACCACCCGAGTGCAGTGCGATTCCCGCCAATGCCAGCAACTGAGGAGATGGAGATAGTGATTTCCCCGTCCCCTCCGCAGCCGTGCGAGAGGATCAGAGCATGGAGCACTGACATTCGGCTCCCGCTCGCAGCAGAGCAGCAGCGAGTGTCATTAGCATATCGCATCGGGGGGTCTCGCATCGCATACCGTACGCTAGTGGGACCCCGGCCTAAGAGATACGTCTGTGTCTTGTATAGCAGAGTGGAGTTGTACAGATACCTGTCTTTACGTAGGCTCAGGTTCTTCCGGGTGCGACTCAGCCTCAGCATCCTCCCGCGCCATCTCCTCCTCTCCATGTTGTTGTGCAGAGTTCTCGGCGCCATCTTGTGATCAGGGTCTGGAGAATTTTTCATTTTTTTTTTTTTCTCCTATTTTTTTAATTTTAAAAAATGTTATTAAAATGTTCTAATGCTGATAATTTAGTCATCCGTTCAGATATTAAAATATTCACCCAATGAGAAATGAAAGCAATTCTAAACCCATAACCCTTCTATGACCTGATCACTGTCTACATACTGAAAACCAATGAGTATACCGACATTATCACAACATAAGAGCCGAAGCCACAAATAGTAATGTGAAAGCTTCTTCCCCGGAATCCAATGTTGCTCTATCCATAAAAAACCTTCATCAAATCTCAACTTCATTCATGACCCCGATCATTTCTATAACCATAGATGTGTTAGTGCACAATGCGGTATCTGCGCTCCAGCGAAACCACCGTGTCTGTACTGTCTGCAAGAAGAAAGAAGAGAAAGGGAACATTTGCCCCCCAGCTCTACTGACGGACTCACATTATACTCTAGATTCAGGCCTTTAGGAGACAGACGATTTACAGTCAATATCCAGAAGGCTTCCCTCCTTAATAACCTTCTCTTAATACCGCCTCCTCTCCTAGGAGCACTCACTTGTTCTATCACCTGGTATTCTGTCTCAGACAACGATATCTACGGACTTTCTCAAAATATCCACAAGTGAATTCAGGAGACGTGACTGGGAAAAGAAACCAAAAGGTGAGTCTCCTATGAACTTCATGCTGCAACTGTAATGGAATACTGTGGAGAAAAACGCCTATCGCGAGGACTGCGAGTCCATCTGCGCCCCACTCTGTTTTTAGAGGATGGGACTTTCTGCGATCAATTGAGCAGATTAATAAGTGTTCCCTGGATTTAGCAGATTAATAAGTGTTCCCTGGATTTAGTCTTGGTGACTGCTGATAGACTGCAGGCGGCAGATACAGATTTAAAAGTGGAGATAGCGAAAAATGTAAACTAACAAATAATATATAAATTAGGTCAATAATTTTTCCTTCCCATTTATGATATACAGAGGAGAATTAGAATGTGTTGTGGGTGAATTATGATATATGTTTTTTAGACTTTGGTGCGTATAGTTAAATGGTACGATGATTATTATCTTACTTGTTTTAACTTCTGCTTTCTCACATCTCGCCCACCCTTTAACACATTCTGTGCACTCTCTCCATATCCACCCCTCCCTTCTCCCCTCTCTCATGTATACCTCTGAGGCTCTACTGACATTTCTCACCCACTCCAAACCATCCACTACCTCCATACAGCACTCAAAACGCTCATACAAATCATTGCACCACCTGCTCTTTCTCTTTTTTCTCCTTCTCCTAGTCGCTGGCAACATCTCTCCCAACCCTGGGCCTCCCACCACTAGCATACACCACTCTCCTCCAGCTGCATATAGAAACCCTGCTAATCTTATTAACATTCACTGCATGCCCTCTCCTATTGCTTTCATTGTGCTCTCTGGAACGCACAGTCTGTGTGTAACAAACTAACTTACATTCACGATTTTTTCCTCACTAATTCCCTTCACCTTCTGGCTATTACAAAAACCTGGATCCAGCATTCAGACACCACCGCAGCTGCTGCTCTCTCATTTGGTGGCCTGAAATTTTCACATACCACCAGACCTGAGAATAGACAGGGTGGAGGTGTTGGTTTGCTCCTTTCACCACAATGTGCTTTCCAGGTCACCCCCCCCCACCCCGCTTCCCTCACTTATGTTTCCTTCCTTTGAAGTCCACACCGTCAGACTCTACAAACCCTTCTCCCGGTGAGTGGCGGTTGTGTATCGCCCTCCAGGCTCCTCCCACCAGTTCTTGGATCACTTTGCCACCTGGCTTCCTCACTTTCTATCCTGTGACATCCCCACCCTCATCATGGGAGACTTTAACATCCCCATCAATGATCCCCTCTGTCAATCTGCCTCTCATCTACTTTCTCTAACCTCCTCATTCGGCCTCTCACAGGTTACTAACTCTCCCACGCATGAAGACGGGAATACTCTGGACCTGGTTTTCTCCCGTCTCTGCTCGCTGCATGAGTTTACTAACTCCCCTCTCCCGCTGTCGGACCACAACCTTGTTTCCTTCTCTGTCAAGATCTGTCTCCTCACCTGGGACACCCCCACTTACCACACTTATAGGAATACACGTACCATTAATACCCAGCAGCTTATGGACAATCTCCACACATCTTCAGCCCCCATCTCCTCCCTCTCCTGCCCGGACTTGGCATTGTCACACTACAATAATAGAGTGAAGAGCGCCCTAGATGAAGCAGCACCTTCTATATGCAGAAAGACCCGACACAGACAACGGCAGCCCTGGCACACAATGCAAACACGTTTTCTTCAGCGTTGCTCAAGTTGTGCTGAGCGTCAGTGGAGAAAATCTCTTTTAGCAGAGGACTTTATCCACTATGAATTCATGCTCTAAACCTATAACTCTGCCCTTCATCTGGCCAAACAATCCTACTTCACCACCCTCATCACTTCAGTGTCCAACAATCCAAAATGACTTTTTGAAACCTTAAACTCTCTCCTGAAACCTAATGCACAGGCCCCCACCACCAACCTCAGCGGAGAGGATCTGGCCACTTATTTCCTAGAAAAAATCAACCACATCCATCAGGACATCTCAGCCCAATCTCCTCAGTGCCTGGATCCCCTTCCCTGCCGCACGTCAAGCACACGAGCCATCTTTGAGCCTGTTACAGAAGAAGAAGTTACCCAGCTTCTCACTTCTTCTTGACATACAACCTTCACATCTCCTGCAGTCTCTCTCACCGGTGGTCACCACTCACCTGACTAAAATATTTAACCTCTCTCTTTCTTCAGGTATCTTTCCTTCCTCATTTAAACATGCCATCATAACCCCTTTACTTAAAAAGCCATCCCTGGACCAGAACTGCACTGCTAACTACAGACCTGTCTCTAATCTTCCTTACATCTCTAAACTCATGGAAAGCTTGGTCCACTCCCGTCTAATCCGCTATCTCTCAGATAACTCTCTCCTCGACCCTCTACAATCTGGTTTCTGCTCCTTACACTCCACTGAAACTGCCCTCACTAAAGTCTCTAATGATCTACTAACATCTAAATCCAAAGGTCACTGCTCCCTGCTGATTCTCCTGGATCTCTCTGCTGCATATGACACTGTGGATCACCAGCTCCTTCTCACTATGCTCCGATCTATCGGGTTCAAGGACACTGTTCTCTCCTGGTTCTCCTCCTACCTCTCTGACCGCTCCTTCACTGTATCTTTTTCCGGCTCCTCTTCCTCTCCTCGTCCCCTTACTATCGGGGTCTCGCAGGGCTCAGTCCTAGGCCCCCTCCTCTTCTCTCTATACACTGCCCCTATTGGACAAACAATCAGCAGATTTGGTTTCCAGTATCATCTCTATGCTGACGACACCCAATTATACACCTCTTCCCATGACATCACCCCTACCCTAATACAAAATACCAAGGATTGTCTGTCCGCTGTCTCTAACATCATGTCCTCCCTCTATCTTAAACTGAATCTCTCTAAAACTGAACTTCTTTTGTTTCTTCCATCTACTAACCCAACTCTACCTAACATCGAAATTACCTTGGAGGGTTCAACCATAACTCCCAGCAGCACGGCCGCTGCCTTGGGGTCATATTCGACACTAACTTTTCCTTTACTCCCTATATCCGATCACTCACCCGCTCTTGTCACCTGCATCTTAAAAACATCTCCAGAATCCGACCTTTTCTCACCTTTGAAACTGATAAAACTCTGACTGTCGCTCTTCTTCACTCTCGTCTGGACTACTGCAACTCTCTTCTGATTGGTCTCCCTCTTACCAAACTGTCTCCTCTCCAATCCGTCCTGAATGCGGCAGCCAATGTCGTATTTCTGTCCAGCCGCTTCACCGATGCCTCCATCTTGTGCCAGTCATTACACAGGTTGCCCATTCGCTACAGGGTCCAATATAAACTCATCACTCTCACCCACAAAGCTCTCCACAGTTCTGCACCGCCTTATATCTCCTCTCTCATCTCTGTAAATCGCCCTACACGTGCCCTCCGTTCTACAAATGACCTAAGACTAACATCCCCCATAATCCGAACCTTGCACCTCTGTCTCCAAGACGTCTCTCGTGCTGCGCCAGTTCTCTGGAATGCTCTACCCCAGACGATCTGACTGATAATAATAATAATAATAATAGTTTATTTTTATAGCGCCAACATATTCCGCAGCACTTTACAAATTTTAGGGGGGACTTATACAGACAATACAGAATAAGCATATCTCATATCGAACGGAGTGAGGGCCCTGCTCGCGAGCTTACAGTCTATGAGGAAGTGGGGGAGACACAAAAGGTAAAAAGTACATATATTGTATAATGCAGCCTTGATATACTGAATAGGATAAATAATAATACATGGACTGGTCGCCAGCCAGTATGTGTGCAGTCCTGACAGAGGCTTTTATGTGCATGGTTGGTTTGAACCCGAAGTTGAAGAAGATTTTAATATGGGGGAAAGCTGGGATGGACAGAGTGTGTTTAGGTGATACGCCAGTCTAAAGAAATGTGTTTTTAGGGTTCGCTTGAAACTGTGGGTATTGGGAATTAATCGAACTGTCCTGGGTAGTGCATTCCAGAGAATTGGCGCAGCACGCGAGAAATCTTGGAGACGGGAGTGGGAAGTTCGGATTATGGAGGATTTTAGTTTCAAGTCATTTGCAGAACGGAGGGCACGTGTAGGGTGGTAGACTGAGACAAGGGAGGAGATGTAGGGGGGTACTGAAGCATGGAGCGCTTTGTGGGTAAGCGTGATAAGTTTAAAACGAACTCTATATTGGATGGGCAACCAATGCAATGACTGGCACAGGGAAGAGGCATCTGAGTAGCGGTTGGCGAGGAATATGATCCTGGCTGCTGCGTTCAGGACGGATTGGAGAGGGGAGAGTTTAGTAAGAGGGAGACCGATTAGTAGAGCGTTGCAATAGTCAAGACGAGAATGAATAAGAGCGACAGTAAGAGTTTTTGCCGAGTCAAAGGTGAGAAAAGTCCTGATTCTTGAGATGTTTTTGAGGTGTAGATGACATGAACGAGCGAGTGATTTGATGTGAGGAGTGAAAGAAAGATCTGAATCAAAAATGACCCCAAGACAGCGGGCTTGTAGCTGGGGAGTAATGGTTGAGCCACAAACGGAGATGGCAATATCGGGCACAGGTAGATTAATGGAGGGAGGAAAGACGAGTAGTTCAGTTTTTGACAGATTCAGTTTTAGGTAGAGGGAGGACATAATGTTAGACACAGCAGAAAGACAATCACTGGTCTTTTGTAGTAATGCAGGGGTGATGTCCGGAGCAGAGGTGTATAATTGGGTGTCATCAGCATAGAGATGGTACTGAAAACCGAATCTGCTGATTGTTTGTCCAATAGGAGCGGTGTATAAGGAGAAAAGAAGGGGGCCTAGGACTGATCCTTGAGGAACCCCGACAGTAAGAGGAAGTAGGGAGGAGGAGGAGCCGGCAAAAGACACAGAGAAGGAGCGGTCAGAGAGATAAGAGGAGAACCAGGAGAGAACCGTGTCCTTGAGGCCAATAGTGCGGAGCATAGTGAGGAGGAGCTGGTGATCCACAGTGTCAAATGCTGCAGAGAGATCCAGGAGAATCAGCAGGGAGTAGTGACCATTAGATTTAGCTGTTAGTAGATCATTAGAGACTTTAGTGAGGGCAGTTTCAGTAGAATGTAAAGAGCGGAAACCAGATTGTAAAGGGTCAAGAAGAGAGTTGTCTGAGAGATAGCGGATTAGACGGGAGTGGACCAGGCGTTCCAGGAGTTTAGAGATAAAGGGAAGATTGGAAACAGGTCTGTAGTTGGCCGTGCAGTTCTGGTCGAGGGATGTTTTTTTAAGTAATGGTTGTATGCTGGCGTGTTTAAAAGAAGAGGGAAAGATACCAGATGAGAGGGAAAGGTTGAAAATTTTAGTTAGGTGAGAGGTGACAGCTGGAGCAAGGGACTGAAGGAGATGTGAGGGAATAGGGTCGCTGGTGCAGGTGGTAGGGCGAGAAGATGCAAGGAGCCTGATCACTTCATCTTCTGTGACTGGTTCGAAGTCAGAAAATGAGCAAGATACAATGTGGCGGGGGGGGAGCATGCATAACATTTGGGGATTGGGAGAAAATTTCCTGTCGGATATTGTCAATTTTTTCTTTGAAATAGTTAGCCAGATCGTCAGCGCTGAGGTCGGTGGTCGGGGCCTGTGCTGTTTGATTGAGGAGAGAATGAAACGTGTCAAAGAGTCGTTTAGGATTATTGGAAAGTGAGATGATGAGGTTGTTAAAGTAGGTTTGTTTGGAGAGGTGAAGGGCAGAGTTATATGTTTTCAGCATAAATTTATAGTGGAGGAAATCTTCGGGCAGATTTGATTTTCTCCACAGCCGTTCAGCGCACCTGGAGTACCTCTGGAGAAGACGTGTTTGAGGCGTGTGCCAGGGTTGTCGCCGTCTATGCCGAATTGTTCTTTGTGTAGGAGGTGCGGCTTCATCCAGGGCGCATAGCATTATTTTGTTATAATGCTTCAATGCAGATTCGGGACATGAGAGGGAGGAGATTGGGGCCAATGATGATTGCAACCTTTTTATAAATTTCTGGGTGTTAATGGCGCGTAAATTTCTATAAGTGTGGACGGTGGGAGTGTCTTGAGTAAAGTCACAGTTCTTGACAGAGAATGAAAGAAGATTATGGTCAGAGAGTGGAAGGGGAGAGTTAGTAAAGTCATGTACTGAGCAAAGCCGGGAGAAGATCAGGTCCAATGTGTTCCCGTCCTCATGTGTAGGAGAATTAGCAAGCTGTGAAAGGCCGAAGGAGGAGGTTAATGATAAAAGATGCGTGGCAGATGGGGAAAGAGGATCGCCAATTGGGATGTTAAAGTCTCCCATGATTATCGTGGGGATGTCGCAGGATAGAAAATTTGTAAGCCAGGCAGCAAAGTGATCCAGGAATTGACGGGGGGGACCTGGGGGGCGATAGACAACCGCCACTCGCAGGGAGAAGGGCCGGTAGAGTCTGACTGTGTGGGCCTCAAAGGACGGGAAGATAAGGGAGGGTACAGGGGGGATAACCTGAAAAGTACATTTTGTTGAAAGAAGCAGACCAACACCTCCACCTGATCTGTTGTCAGGTCGCGGGGTATGAGAGAAATGTAGGCCACCATAGGAGAGAGCTGCAGCGGCGGTGGTGTCCGACTGCTGGATCCAGGTTTCAGTGAGAGCCAGAAGGTTGAGGGAATTAGAGAGGAAAAAGTCATGGATGTAAGAGAGTTTATTACAAGCTGAGCGTGCATTCCAAAGGGCACAGTTGAATGAGACAGAAGATATGCAGGGAATATTAATGAGATTAGCAGGGTTTCTGAATGTAACAGGGAAAGAGTTAGTGTTATTATTACTGGAGGGTCCTGGGTTGGGAGAAATATCACCTGCGACTAATAGAAGGAAGATACAGAGAGTGAGCAGATGATTGAGTGATTTGTGAGAGCGTTTCCTGCGTTGTATGGTGGGAATGAATGGATCTGCGTGGTATAACATTGTGAAGAGAGCATGACAACTGTACATAGGAGAAGAGAGGAGTGAGGGATTAATATGGATGAAGTGTGCCGCATTTGTGGGTGAACGGTGAATGTGGATGATTGTAGCAACCAGAGTATAAATGGCACAGATACAAATGGTGAATACTGTTTGCCAAAAAGATGACCTGGAAGCAAGTTTGTTTAATTGTCTTGCATGTCTTACCTGTCTCCTGCCCTGTCCAACTGCCATTTTCTAACTGCCAGGGCACTTTGCTAAATTATGGCACTTCGATAAAGTATGCATAAATGCTATATGCATAAATGCCCCCGCATAAATGCCTCCCCTTAACTAAGTCTCAATATATAGGGACGTATCTGCTTAGATCTGCACAGATTTAACTCATTAACAATCAATCACTAGCTTAAAAGACAACAGGAGACCATAAAGTGCAGGGAAAAAAAAAAAAAAAAAACAGACTAGTAAACTCGGCATGGATCATAAACTCTTAAAGTAAGTGTGATGACCTTTAAGTATCATGGAATAAAAAAGCTAGAGGAGTGAAAAAATATATACCAGAAATTGATAGGCTGCAGAGCATTGCATGGAGATATAATGCAGTTTTCAGGACAGATCACACAAGCAGTGAAAAATATATACCAGAAATTGATAGGCTGATGCCTAGCCCCCATGTCTTCAAGCGCGCTTTAAAGACCCATCTCTTTAAACAAGCCGACCACCTTAACTACTCAGTAAATTAACTTTCCCCTGTTCCCTCCTTCTAAATATTATTCAGAATCTGTTCCCTACTCTTCATCTGTCTCCACACCCTCCATGCACAAGATAACTGAACTCGATACTTGATTATTGCACTTATACATACGGGCTGATGACCGGATCATGCAGCTTTATATGAAAATCCCTATTTATTATAATTGTCAGACCTGAAATAACAAGCACTTTGCACCTACTGTGTCCCCCCATTCCCTTGTAGATTGTAAGCGGCCGGACCCTCGCTCCTAATGTAACTGTTTACACTGTCTCACCTTGTATTGAATTAATTGTCTGTACATGTCCCCGCTTAATTGTAAAGTGCTGCGGAATATGTTGGCGCTATATAAATGAAACGTATTATTGTGTTTTTTCTGCATTTCCTATATACGCCTATATATATATTTGTGGCAATGTGTATTGGTGTAAAATAAAATATTTAATTTGATAGTTAATATACTTTGTTATGGACGTTTTTTCATCTTTGTGTATATACACTGCTCAAAAAAATAAAGGGAACACTGAAATAACCCATCCTAGATCTGAATGAATGAAATATTCTCATTGAATACTTTGTTCTGTACAAAGTGGAAAACACACTACAGGCTGATCCAACTTTGATGTAATGTCCTGAAAACAAGTCAAAATGAGTCTCAGTATTGTGTGTGGCCTCCACGTGCCTGTATGACCTCCCTACAACGCCTGGGCATGCTCCTGATGAGGCTGAGTATTGTGTGTGGCCTCCACGTGCCTGTATGACCTCCCTACAATGCCTGGGCATGCTCCTGATGAGGCTGAGTATTGTGTGTGGCCTCCACGTGCCTGTATGACCTCCCTACAACGCCTGGGCGTGCTCCTGATGAGGCTGAGTATTGTGTGTGGCCTCCACGTGCCTGTATGACCTCCCTACAACGCCTGGGCATGCTCCTGATGAGGCTGAGTATTGTGTGTGGCCTCCACGTGCCTGTATGACCTCCCTACAACGCCTGGGCATGCTCCTGATGAGGCTGAGTATTGTGTGTGGCCTCCACGTGCCTGTATGACCTCCCTACAACGCCTGGGCGTGCTCCTGATGAGGCTGAGTATTGTGTGTGGCCTCCACGTGCCTGTATGACCTCCCTACAACGCCTGGGCATGCTCCTGATGAGGCTGAGTATTGTGTGTGGCCTCCACGTGCCTGTATGACCTCCCTACAACGCCTGGGCATGCTCCTGATGAGGCTGAGTATTGTGTGTGGCCTCCACGTGCCTGTATGACCTCCCTACAACGCCTGGGCATGCTCCTGATGAGGCTGAGTATTGTGTGTGGCCTCCACGTGCCTGTATGACCTCCCTACAACACCTGGGCATGCTCCTGATGAGGCTGAGTATTGTGTGTGGCCTTCACGTGCCTGTATGACCTCCCTACAATGCCTGGGCATGCTCCTGATGAGGCTGAGTATTGTGTGTGGCCTCCACGTGCCTGTATGACCTCCCTACAACGCCTGGGCGTGCTCCTGATGAGGCTGAGTATTGTGTGTGGCCTCCACGTGCCTGTATGACCTCCCTACAACGCCTGGGCATGCTCCTGATGAGGCTGAGTATTGTGTGTGGCCTCCACGTGCCTGTATGACCTCCCTACAACGCCTGGGCATGCTCCTGATGAGGCTGAGTATTGTGCGTGGCCTCCAATGCCTGTATGACCTCCCTACAATGCCTGGGCATGCTCCTGATGAGGCTGAGTATTGTGTGTGGCCTCCACGTGCCTGTATGACCTACCTACAATGCCTGGGCATGCTCCTGATGAGGCTGAGTATAGTGTGTGGCCTCCACGTGCCTGTATGACCTCCCTACAATGCCTGGGCATGCTCCTGATGAGGCTGAGTATTGTGTGTGGCCTCCACGTGCCTGTATGACCTCCCTACAATGCCTGGGCATGCTCCTGATGAGGCTGAGTATAGTGTGTGGCCTCCACGTGCCTGTATGACCTCCCTACAACGCCTGGGCATGCTCCTGATGAGGCTGAGTATTGTGTGTGGCCTCCACGTGCCTGTATGACCTCCCTACAACGCCTGGGCATGCTCCTGATGAGGCTGAGTATTGTGTGTGGCCTCCACGTGCCTGTATGACCTCCTTACAACGCCTGGGCATGCTCCTGATGAGGCTGAGTATTGTGTGTGGCCTCCACGTGCCTGTATGACCTTCCTACAACGCCTGGGCATGCTCCTGATGAGGCTGAGTATTGTGTGTGGCCTCCACGTGCCTGTATGACCTCCCTACAATGCCTGGGCATGCTCCTGATGAGGCTCAGTATTGTGTGTGGCCTCCACGTGACTGTATGACCTCCCTACAATGCCTGGGCATGCTCCTGATTCGGTTGCGGATGGTCTCCTGTGGGATCTCCTCCCAGACCTGGACTAAAGCATCCGCCAACTCCTGGACAGTCTGTGGTGCAACGTGACGTTGGTGGATGGAGCAAGACATGATGTCCCAGATGTGCTCAATCGGATTCAGGTCTGGGGAACGGGCGGGCCAGTCCATAGCTTCAATGCCTTCATCTTGCAGGAACTGCTGACACACTCCAGCCACATGAGGTCTGGCATTGTCCTGCATTAGGAGGAACCCAGGGCAAACCGCACCTGCATATGGTCTCACAAGGGGTCTGAGGATCTCATCTTGGTACCTAATGGCAGTCAGGATACCTCTGGCGAGCACATGGAGGGCTGTGCGGCCCTCCAAAGAAATGCCACCCCACACCATTACTGACCCACTGCCAAACCGGTCATGCTGAAGGATGTTGCAGGCAGCAGGTCGCTCTCCACGGCATCTCCAGACTCTGTCACGTCTGTCACATGTGCTCAGTGTGAACCTGCTTTCATCTGTGAAGAGCACAGGGCGCCAGTGGCGACTTTGCCAATCCTGGTGTTCTGTGGCAAATGCCAAGCGCCCTGCACGGTGTTGGGCTGTGAGCACAGCCCCCATCTGTGGACATTAGGCCCTCATATCACCCTCATGGAGTCGGTTTATAACCGTTTGTGCAGACACATGCATATTTGTGGCCTGCTGGAGGTCATTTTGCAGGGCTCTGGCAGTACTCCTACTGTTCCTCCTTGCACAAAGGCGGAGGTAGCGGTCCTGCTGCTGGGTTGTTGCCCTCCTATGGTCCCCCACATCTCCTGGTGTACTGACCTGTCTCCTGGTAGCGCCCCCAGCCTCTGGACACTACGCTGACAGACACAGCAAACCTTCTTGCCACAGCTCGCATTGATGTGCCATCCTGGATGAGCTGCACTACCTGAGCAACTTCTGTGGGTTGTAGAGTCAGTCTCATGCTACCATGAGTGTAAAAGCCCAACCAACATTCAAAAGTGACCAAAACATCAGCCAGAAAGCATTGGTACTGAGATGTGGTCTGTGGTCCCCACCTGCAGAACCACTCCTTTATTGAGTGTATCTTGATAATTGCCAATAATTTCCATCTATTGTCTATTTTATTTGCACAACACCATGTGAAATTGATTGTCAATCAGTGTTGCTTCCTAAGTGGACAGTTTGATGCCACAGAAGTTTGATTCACTTGGAGTTATATTCTGTTGTGTAAGTCTTCCCTTTATTTTTTTGAGCAGTGTAGATTTTATATAATGAGACTAATATGATTATATGAATGTTTGTGGTTTTCTTCATTTTTTATTTAATTGTGATGTCATTTCCTTGTTTTTTTTTCTATATAAATGTTGTATTTCTATGTGATTGTGTTAGCAGAGGATTAATCCGCGTGACATCCAGAGTTTAGAACACAGAATGTAGGTTTATTCATATCCAGCATAGGCACAGCATGGAGTCTGGTGTTACAGCAGCATGAGGAGATCAAAACATATAACAACAATACAGGAAGAGAAGGAGGGGGCATCCTGTCTGTGTGAGTTTTTTTTTTTTTTTTTTAAAACACAACTTTGTTAACAACCTCACAATATGCACAACATATGAAACAGCACAGTAGTTGTTGCAATACACATACAGATTAATATGTATTATTCCAACACCCCCACTCAACAACTACTTATCCTCTTAGTCCCATTATGGTTCTCAATTCTTGGAACCTAGCTCGTGGCAATGGCTTTATCATAATGTCAGCTACCATCTTATCAGTTTCACAATAGACAAACTGAATTATGCCACGATCTATCAAATCACGTAGATGATGATGTCTGACGTCAATGTGCTTGGCTCTAGCACTGATCTTTTCACTGCATGCAAGTTTAATGCATCCTTGGTTGTCCTCATAAATCACCGTCGGCTGAGTTGTCGGTTTGCCAAGATCGTCCATCAATTGTCTTAGCCAAACAACCTCCTGGCTTGCATAGGCTGCGGACACATATTCCGCTTCTGTAGATGACAAGGCAACAGACACTTGTTTCCTACTAGACCAGGAGATTGAACTTTCTCCAACTTTAAACAAGTATCCACTTGTGGATTTACGATCACGCGAATCACCTGCCCAATCCGCATCTACATAGCCGGTAAGTTCTAGATCTCCTGCTGCAGATAGTTTTAAATTTACATCTTGCGTTTCTTTCAAATATCGGAGAAGTCTCTTAACAGCATTCCAGTCTCTTTGGCGCGGTTTTCCCAAATATCTGCAAAGGATTCCAACTGTTGTTGTGATATCCGGTCGAGTCATAGTTGATATGTATAGAAGTGCCCCCACTGCCTGATGATATTTCTCATTGTTAGGCAACAGGTCATCTTCTCCTTCCAGCTTCAGGTAGGATGGTTCCATTGGGGTTGATATACCTTTGGCCTCTGACATTTTAAACTGATTCAGAATCAAATTAATTTTTGCACTTTGGTTTAGAAGAAAACTTCCATCTTCCTCTCTCTGGATTTGGATTCCTAGATAATATGTCACATTTCCAAGGTCTTTTGTTTCAAAGTGCTGATTCAGAATTTCAGTCATTTTTCCAATTTCTGCGTCGTCTTGATGAACAACAATCACGTCGTCCACATATAAGAGAATATACATCCACTTTCCATCTGTATATTTTGTGTATAAGCACGGATCTGCTTGACCTCTTTTAAATCCTTCTTCCAACAAGACTTTATTCATCTTGGTGTTCCATGCTCTTGCTGATTGCTTAAGACCATAGAGAGATTTTTGTAGTTTGCAAACAAGATTCTCTTCACCTCCTTTTACATAACCTTCAGATTGAGTCTTGTATAAGTCCTCCTCAATGTCACCATTTAAAAAGGCAGTTTTTATATCCAAATGTCTGACATACATCTTTTGTACAGCAGCTACAGCTAACAAAGCTCTGAACGTGGTCTGTTTAGCGACTGAAGCAAATGTAGCATCGTAATCTTCGCCATACTTTTGAGAATATCCTTTTGCGACCAACCTTGCTTTGAATCTGTGGACTTTACCTTCAGAGTCATATTTGGTTTTGAAGACCCACTTGCACTTGATTGCCTTTTTGCCCTGTGGTAGCTTGGTGAGTTTCCAAGTTTGGAGTTGATGAAGCGATTTGATTTCCTCATTAGCGGCATCGATCCACTTTGTTCTTTCATGGACAGGTAGTGCTTGCATTTCATCCCATAACTGCGGCTCTGACTCAGGTAGTGTCTTGACAATGTAGGATAGACGTTTAGCTGGTATACCTTTGTTTGATCTTGACGATCTCCTGATTTCAGATTCACCTGATTGTTCTGTTGTTCCTTCATTAGTTGAAGAATCCAGCCAGACCTCTACATCCTCCTTGTTGCTGTCTTGTAATTGTGACTTCAGCTGGACTACTGGCGTGATGTCACAAAACTTGGGTGATACAAAGTTCTCATCAATCACTACATCTCTACTTATTGTGACCTTGTTTGTTTCTGGGTGTAGAATCCTATAACCTTTCTGGGTTTCGCTGTAGCCTACCAGGATACCTTCCTTAGCGTGAGATTCCCACTTAGTTCGCTTTTCTTTGGGAACATGTACAAATGCTTTACTTCCGAATATTCTTATGTGATGTAGTTTTGGCTTTCTGCTATTCCATTGCTCAAATGGAGTTTTCTCTGTAGCTTTACCTGGTAGTCTGTTCTGAAGATAGCAAGCTGTCATGATTGCTTCACCCCAATATGCTGTGGGCAGATTTGCATCAAATAACATGCTTCTTCCACTTTCACATAGTGTTCGGTTCCTTCTTTCCGCGACACCATTTTGCTCTGGGTTGTACGGTACAGTGGTCTGAAATAGGATTCCATTTTTCTTTAAAATGCTCTGTGTCTCATTACTTGTATATTCAGTCCCATTATCTGCACGTAGAATCTTTGGCATTCTTCCAAATTTATTATATACTTCAGCTAGGTATATTTCAAGTTTCTCTGGAACTTCCTTCTTGCTGTGAAGCAGGTGGACAACTGTATATCTTGAATGATCATCAATAAATGTGAGAAAATATCTCTTCTTCCCTGGGGTCAGAGTGCTCATTGGACCACAGACATCTGTGTGTATTAAATCTAGTGGCTGTGCTGTTGTTGTACTAATTCTCTTAGGAAAAGCTTTCCAAGACATTTTCCCTTTGATGCAGCTAGTACACTTCATTGTCTGGTTACATAGATCAATTGTAATATCCTCAGCTAGTTGCTTTTGGACTAACTTTCTTATTGCTTCTGGGTCTCTGTGTGCCAGACGCCTATGCCACACATGAATACAGTTTTTATGCTCTTCTTGTTGCGCTGTATACACACACTCTTTGCATTTCAGCTGATAAAGTTCATCTGTGATGTTTCCCTCTGCTAGTGTGTGACCTTCCTTTGAGATGATGCAGCTATCATGCTTAAATGTAACTTAATTTCCTTGTTTTGCGAGTTTCTTCACAGATAGTAGATTACTTTCAAGACTAGGCACATACAGCACATCCTTTACTGGGATCTTCCTGCTTTGTTTTGGTGAGATTTGTGAATCAATATAAACATCTCCTATGCCTTCTGAAGTCATGTACTGACCATTAGCCATAATCACTTTCTCTGATTTACTTTGGTCAAGCTTAGAAAAGAAGTCTCTGTTATTAGTCATGTGACTAGTTGCTCCAGAGTCTATACACCATGCATGCTTTGATGTATTTGCACTGACAGTAAATGCAGTTTCAGTATTCACAGAATCATTTTCTCCAGATACAGCACTTTTAACCCTTTGATGACTGCTTTGCTTTTTCAGCTGATTCATTCTAGCTTTCCAGACTCTGCAGTCAGCTTTCAAATGTCCTGATTTCTTGCAAACAAAACATTCACGTGTTTCTTTTATGTGCTTCCTGTTATCAGTTAGGTTTTGTGTCTGTAAAGCAGATTCTGTGTTGCATGTCCTACTGTCTACACCTTCTGCCTTTCGCTTATATTCATCTATGAGCTTCCCCCTGACATACTCCAGTGTAAGCTCATCATCTGGACGCGCATCTAGTGCGGTTACAAGCGTATCATAGCTCTCTGGAAGGCCACTAAGCAGTAATGCGGCCACATGAAAGTCCTTTAGATCTTCCCCAATGCCTCTCAGGCGTTCTACAACTTCCAGAACACTTTTTATGTAATCCTGCATATCCTGGCCTTTCTGTAGCTTAGACTGGTACAGCTTTCTCGTGAGATAGAGCTTATTGCTTAAATTTATCCTCTCATGTACCTTTTGCAACTGCTCCCACATTTCCTTTGCAGTATTACATTTACACACATGCACAATCTGGTCCTCATCTATACTGAGTGATATGGTACTTTGTGCTTTCTGATCCATGTCTGTCCACTGCTGTGGCACTGGGTCAGGTTTAGGCTCCTGTGTGTATTTCCACGTACCTTCTCTTATCAGCAGCATTTTCACTTTGAATTTCCAGGATTGATAATTCTGGTTAGTGAGACTTGGCACTGTAAATTTCATGGAGCTGCTGCTGCTGGTGGCCATCTTTGCTTCTTCTCAGTTTGCTGTCTTTCTTTCTTTTCTTTCCTCTGTGTTCTGGGGATCTGTGACTCTGGGACATCTGGGCCCATAACCTGTTAGCAGAGGATTAATCCGCGTGACATCCAGAGTTTAGAACACAGAATGTAGGTTTATTCATATCCAGCATAGGCACAGCATGGAGTCTGGTGTTACAGCAGCATGAGGAGATCAAAACATATAACAACAATACAGGAAGAGAAGGAGGGGGCATCCTGTCTGTGTGAGTTTTTTTTTTTTTTTTTTAAAACACAACTTTGTTAACAACCTCACAATATGCACAACATATGAAACAGCAAAGTAGTTGTTGCAATACACATACAGATTAATATGCATTATTCCAACAGATTGGCCACAATTGACAAAAGCTCTGGAGGAGCTGAAGCGTTTTGCAGATTTGCTGATGTGAAATAAATGATTGATTGACTACAGGTGAGTGCCGGGATCTCTTTCCTTTCCCTCTCCATTACTAACCTGAGGCCTTGAAGACAGCTGGGTTTTTTGACAAATCACAGCGGTCATCAACCCTAACCACCATTAACCCGATTGCCACCGCACCAGGGCAATCGTGAAGAGCCGTGCAAAGTACCGGAATTGGTGCGCCATTTCTGAGGCGGCTGCGGGCTGGTAGTTTTAGGCTGGGAAGGGCCCAATAACCGAGGACCTTCCCACCCTGATAATATCCGCTCACAGCTGTCTGCTTTACCTTTGCTGGTTATCAAAAATAGGGAGGACTCCACATCTTTTTTAATTTATTAGCTAAACACAAGTACAGTAAACTCCACACACAGGGCACTAATTATATATCTCACGGATATCTATCATCTATCTCGATCTTTGCACATCTAACACCTAAATATCTGTCATTTCTATTCTGCACTCTCTTCCGGCACGTGTCACACAGACGTGTGTGCGGATGTCACACTTTATGTCATCCGTGTGCAGGACGTACTGACGTCCGAGCTGCCGGCAAAAAACGAACATGTCCGGTCCGTGTGACCATGTGCGCAGCCTATAGATTATAATGGGTGTACGTGTGTGTCTCCGGTACGTGTGAAGGGGGCCTAAAGGGTATGAGCACTTCTAGTATGAATTACCAGTAGGGGGCGTGACCACTTAAAGTGCCTAGGGCAGCATGAATGCCAGATACGGCCCTGAGCACAGCCCTAATAAAGCCATTAGAGCTGCAGATAAAGGGGGCTCGATCACAGCTCTGGATAGTGGGTTGTATGAGCCGGAGGTTATGAACATGGGTGACAATACTAATATATGCCGCACTCTAGATGGAGATCCTACTAATTCATACAATACCCCCTTACATTGTCTTTTGGAGGAGGGTTTGGTATCGGCTGTACTTAATCCCAAACAAATAGAACGATTAAAGGAAAATCACCCACAATGTCCAATATTTCATACATTACCGAAAACTCACAAAGAAGGAAACATCCATCAGTCTAGAGATACATTCAATACTGGCTGCAGAGAAGATTCCTATAATATAGTGAATATTACCAGAAAACATTTACCTATGTTATACACTGACAAGGATCCAGCAACAAGAAAGACAACTGACACGTGGAGGACAAACACCAAAGGTTTCATTGAATGTGGGAGAAATAAATGTGGTTTGTGCAAGTCTGTGCACAAAGCAAAAATGTCTGCATCTACTAACCATAATAAACCCTATAATATCCGATATCTCATTAGTTGTAGCTCCACACGTCATTGACACCATACAATGTGAAGCTTGTCTGCTGCAATATGTGGGGGGCACGGTCAGACCCTTACGTCACCGCATTGGGGGACACGTTAGGGACGTTCTTGGCCCCACAACACGTAATACATCTGCAGCATCACAACATCTCATACAACACAATAGGAATTAATCACTTTACAGTTGTGGGTATTGAATATGTCACCAGACCAGCTAAGGGGGAGATTGGTATAAAAAGTACACCCCAGAGAAGCCTTTTGGATTCTGGAATTGGACTCCAGATTCTCCAGTGATATGAAGCTTCGTTCAGACCTTGTATCCATTTACTGAATTGTGTTTTTCCCTCTTTTATAGTAATTATACATAATATACACATTATAGATGCAGACACTTCATTCTTCTATTGCACGGATGCTTTTTGCTGTGGATATATGATCGTCCATAGGGGTAATGTAGACATACTTGCACATGTCCATTTGGGTCTGGGGGTCTCCGCTGTGCATTAGACCCTATGATGTGTATAAGAAGCCGGTTACTGGTTATTTATTGTCATGAAGAAGAACTGAACACAAATACCAGGTAGAAACGCAGAGATGTTTTGCTCCTATCTGTTTTTTAATGTTTCTATGATTTTAATTTGATTTGTTCAATAAGTTTTTGGTTTTATTCACACTGGAAAACAAGTGCTGGATTATCAGTAACTTTCTTTGTCCCGTCCATTCCTTCCCAACTGTGATTTTTCATCCAAGCATTGAGAGATGAGCTGAAAGCAGACATATTTTTCTATAGAGGAATGGCAGACATGGGTGTTGTCCACATAGAAAGCCTCTCCTAAATCCCATAAACAAAAAAGCCGCCCTACAATCTGCCAGGACACATGCGGAAACATATGAAGACTCCTGGGACTTTATACTCTGGAGTGATGAGACCAAGATAAATGTTTTTTTTTGGAACTGATGGCTTCAAAACTGTATGACATTGAAGAGGTGAGGAATACAATGAGAACGCATGGTGTCTACAGTGAGACCTGGTGGTGGCCGTGTCCTTATGTGCGGCTGCATGAGGGGCTACATTTCATTGATCATATCTTGAATTCACAGATGTTCTGCTCTATAGTGACAGAAAAGATGCTGCCATCACTCTGTTCCCTTGGTAGGCCACTGTTACATTTCTGAAGAACAGGGTGACAGTGATTCAGTGGCCAAGTGTCTCCTGATCTGAACCCAACCAAACACCTATGGGGGATTCTGTAGAGACAAGTTGTCATCGCTCCATCCAGCCTCTAAGAGCTCGTTATCAAAAAAGAGAATAAAGATAGATGTAGTATTGTCACTAACTTGTTCATTCCAGACCTAGAAAACTTGGTGCCGTCCTTTAAAATTATGGAGGCCATACAAAATAATAGATGTAGTAGCTTTTGATGTGGGGTGTACTCATTTTTGCATCAACTAATTTGAGTAAAACTGAAGGTTTTGTAATGAGAGTTATATTATTACCCTTACTTTCATGTTTTGATTACAAAAAAATGTTCTATGAAACTTAGTGTTGGCAAAATTTTAGAAATAAATCTTGTGTTCAGTGAGCTATTAAATAAAATCTTACTCATCAAAGGGGGTGTACTCATTTATGCTGAACAATGTTTATTAAACTTTATAAAACACAGTGAACATAATTACACTTTCTTTCCCATTTGACTTCTCTCATGTTTTACAAGGTGTGATTTATGTATAAAAGATTTCCCACATTCTGAACATGAATACGGCTTCTCTCCTGTGTGACTTCTCTCATGCTGCACAAGATAAGTTTTTTTTGTAAAGCATTTCTCACAGAATGAGCATGAATACGGCTTCTCTCCTGTGTGAATTTTCCGATGTGTAATAAGATTCCCTTTACCTGTAAAGCATTTCCCACATTCTGAACAAGAAAATGGCTTTTCTCCTGTGTGAATTCTTTGATGTATAACAAGTTCTGATTTACTTTTAAAACATTTCCCACATTCTGAACAAGAAAATGGCTTTTCTCCTGTGTGAATTCTGTTATGTGCAGCAAGAATTGATTTACGCATAAAAGATTTCCCACATTCTGAACATGAATACGGCTTCTCTCCTGTGTGAATTCTGTGATGTTTAACAAGATGTGATTTATAACTAAAACACTTCCCACATTCTGAGCATGAATATGGCGACTTTCCAGTATGAATGCTCTGATGTCTACTAAGATTCCCTTTATTTGTGAAGGACTTCTCACATAGTGAACATGAAAATGTTTTTTCTCCTGTGTGATTTCTCTGATGTCTAATAAGATTCCCTTTATTTTTAAAGCATTTCCCACATTCTGAACACGAATATGGCTTCTCTCCTGTGTGAATTCTCTGATGTGTAATAAGATTGCCTTTATCTGTAAAGGACTTCCCACATTCTGTACATGAATATGGCTTCTCTCCTGTGTGAATTCTCTGATGTGTAATAAGACTCCAGTTATTTGTGAACGACTTTCCACATTCTGAACATGAATACGGCTTCTCTCCTGTGTGACTTCTCTGATGTTTAACAAGATCTGATTTACCTGTAAAGCATTTTTCACATTGTAAACATGAAAACGGTTTCTCCCCGGTGTGATTTCTTTGATGTAAAACCAGCTCTGATTTACTTTTAAAACATTTCGCACATTCTGAACAAGAAAATGGCTTCGCTCCTGTGTGAATTCTCTGATGTATAATAAGACTTCCTTTACCTGTGAAGGACTTTCCACATTTTGAACATGAATACGGCTTTTCTCCTGTGTGATTTCTCTCATGTCTAACAAATTGTGATTTATATGTAAAGCATTTCCCACATTCTGAACAGGAGTATGGCTTTTTACCTTTGTGTTTTCTGTGTGTTAAAAAATCTGAGCTTTTTGTAAATTGCTTGTCACACTGAAATCTTGAATCCACTTTGCCCCCTGGACTTTTGGTAACAATGTGAGATTGCTCAGGAGATGATTCCTCATGATTAGGAGGATTATAAGAAAGTGAACTGCTGTGAAGTCCAGGAGGTGCAGGAAGGGTGATGAGGTTTCCTCCATTAGAGGGCTTCATGATATCTTCTTTTTTACAATTTAGTGATAACCCGTTATTCTCACAAGGATTTCCTGTAAGGAGGAAAGATAGATTACATGTGATTTTTTCAACAACACAAAAAGGATTTTTAAATGTTTTTTATGGCGCTCACAATGAAGACCCTCGTCAGTGAAAGTATCGGTAATAAGGAGGACAACTACATGCCATAACATTAACACAATGACAGGTAAAGTGAATGACACTTATAAACTGGTGACATTGGCACAAGTGAGGGGTGGCAGAGATTAGATGGCAAATAGTTCTTTAAGTGGTAATTACTGATGACCGGTTCCCTTAATGTACCTCCAGTGCCATTTCACTCGCTCAAGCTTCATATCGTGGCCTTAATATAGAAAAGTGTCCACGTAATTAAAGAAGATGTCCACTACTATTAAAAATGCCCCCAATGTAATTAACCCATTGAGAGAAGATTTTATTTAATTACCTAGCTTTGTCTTTATTGCCTGTGAGCGGCGCTATCGCTGGCCACTCACCGGCATCACGCGACCCCCGGCCTCAGCCGGCTCTTGCTTCCCCTGATGTCACGTCAAATGAGGCGTGACTTGGTGATGCGATCCCCGCGGTGGATGCCGGGCTGTGGGTGGGTTTTCACCGTGCGTCACATCCAGCATCCACCGCGCACTTTCCCAATGAATGCAAGGTAATTGTGATTCACAAAATGTTATACAATTGAACGGTGAAGAAAAAAAAAATTACATTTTTACCACTATAATATTATTTTAGCCCCAGATTTTACATTTTCACAAGGGAAAATGGGTAAAAATGACCACATAATTTTATACAATTTCAGCTGAACGGGGCAATACCCCATATGTGGCTGTACAGTACTGCTTAGCCACATGGTGAGACTCGGGAGGGACGGAGCACTATTTGACTCTTGGAGAACAAACTTTAGTAGAACAGTTTGCAGACTCCATATACAGAGACCCTAAGTGGCAGAAGAGCAGAATCCCCCCTCAAGTGACACCAGTTTGGAAATTACACCCCTATGGAAATGTATCTACAGGTGTAGTGATGAATTTGACTCCATGGGTGCTTTCCAGAAACGAGCAGTAATGGATGTTGTGAAGTGAAAATGCAAATATTTCATTATAGTGGCCAGTACATTGTAGTGCCCTTACGTTGTAGCGCCCAGTACATGATTCCCAGCTAGTGCTTTCTGGAGAAATAAATTGTCTCTCCCCGCTACAGTAATGCCAAACATGTGGATGCTAACTGCACACGGTGGGGCCCAGGAGGAGGGGGCATTTGGATTTGGGAGCGCAGATGTCACTGGATTTCTTTAAGTGGGAGCCACGTCACTTTTCCAGAGCCTTTGTGCTACCAGTAATATGGACACCCCCTATATTACTGTTTACAGATGATGAACCCGAGTGGGGACTTGTTTTTTGTGGGTTGAGTAGAAGCTCTTAATGGTGGCATTTTGGGGTACAGAACATTTTGGATCATATTTATCCTGTGCTGTACGCTGAACACTTACAGTGGGTACGGGAAGTATTCAGACCCCTTTACATTTTTCACTCTTTGTTTCATTGCAGCCATTTGGTAAATTCTAAAAAGTTCATTTATTTTTCTCATTGAAGTACACTCTGCACCCCATCTTGACTGAAAAAAAAGCAGAAATGCAGACAATTTTGCAAATTTATTAAAAAAGAAAAACTGAAATATCACATGGTCATAAGTATTCAGACCCTTTGCTCAGACACTCATATTTAAGTCACATGCTGTCCATTTCCTTGTGATCCTCCTTGAGATGGTTCTACTCCTTCATTGGAGTCCAGCTGTGTTTAATTAAACTTATAGGACTTGATTTGGAAAGACACACACCTGTCTATATAAGACGTCACCGCTCACAGTGCATGTGAGACCAAATGAGAATCATGAGCTCAAAGGAACTGCCCAAGGAGCTCAGAGACAGAATTGTGGAAAGGCACAGATCTAGCCAAGGTTACAAAAGAATTTCTGCATTACTCAAGGTTCCTAAGAGCACAGTGGCCTTCATAATCCTTAAATGGAAGAAGTTTGGGACCACCAGAAGTCTTTCTAGACCTGGCCGTCCAGCCAAACTGAGCAATCGTGGGAGAAGAGCCTTGGTAGGAGAGGTAAAGAAAAACCCCAAGATCACTGTGGCTGAGCTCCAGCGATGCAGTAGGGAGATGGGAGAAAGCTCACAAAAGTCAACGATCACTGCAGCCCTCCACCAGTCGGGCCTTTATGGAACAGTGGCCAGATGGAAGGATCTACTCAGTGCAAGACATATGAAAGCCCGCATAGAGTTTGCTCAAAAACACATGAAGGACTCACAGATTATGAGAAGTAAGATTCTCTGGTCTGATGAGACGAAGATAGAACTTTTTGGTGATAATTCTAACCGGTATGTGTGGAGAAAACCTGGCACTGCTCATGACCTGCCCAATACAATCCCTACAGTGAAACATGGTGGTGGCAGCATCATGCTATGGGGGTATTTTTCAGCTGCACGGACAGGATGACTGGTTGCAAATGAAGGAAACATGAATGCAGCCAAGTACAGAGATATCCTGGATGAAAACCTCTTCCAGAGTGCTCTGGACCTCGGACTTGGCCGAAGGTTCACCTTCCAACAAGATAGTGACCCTAAGCACACAGCTAAAATGACAAAAGGAGTGGCTTCAGAATAACTCTGTGACCATTCTTGACTGGCCCAGCCAGAGCCCTGACCTAAACCCAATTGAGCATCTCTGGAGAGACCTGAAAATGGCTGTCCACCAACGTTCACCATCCAACCTGATGGAACTGGAGAGGATCTGTAAGGAAGAATGGCAGAGGATCCCCAAATCCAGTTGTGAAAAACTTGTTGCATCATTCCGAAGAAGACTCATGGCTGTACTAGCTCAAAAAGGTGCTTCTACTCAATACTGAGCAAGGGGTCTGAATACTTATGACCATGTGATATTTCAGTTTTTCTTTTTTAATAAATTTGCAAAAATTTCTACATTTCTTGTTTTTTTCAGTCAAGATGGGGTGCAGAGTGTACTATAATGAGAAAAATAAATGAACTTTTTAGAACTTACTGAATAGCTGCAATAAAACAGAGAGTGAAAAATTTAAAGGGGTCTGAATACTTTCCGTACCCACTGTACATCGGGGTTTCCATCTAAATCTACAAAATATATGATTCAGATGACACCCCCGAGGGATCCATTCAGAATAATGAGGCAGCAAAGTTACACTGGACTCCGTCTAGCCTCTGGTCGACTGCGCTTTTATGCACGCTGAAAAAGATGGACATCACTGGATCATAGGCCAGACGGCGTCCACAGCGCCTCATTATACGGAATCTTCCCCCGGGGTTCTGTCCGAATCGCAAGCTCAGTCATTTATATGGCAGCATGAGACTTGTGCAAGAATAATATGAAAATAAAAGATGGAAGTAATATTAAAAAACACAATTAGGAAAAATAAAAATGTGCTTATTAAATCATTAAGAAGAGGTGTGAATGCGGCCCAGTTATTCATCGGTGCGCAACCGGACTCTGTACAGGAGCAGCTGCGCCATCACCGGACGCTTCTGCTGTGATGTGGACGGCGGATAAAGCTTCACTGCACCGGAGACTTCATACAATATCACACACCGGTCATCATCACACGCCGCTAATCATAGTCACATGCCAATCATCATCGTCATAAGCCAGTCATCATAATCACACGCCGCTAATCATAATCACATGCCAATCATCATCATCATACGCCAGTCATCATCATCACACGCCGCTAATCATAGTCACATGCCAATCGTCATCGTCATACGCCGGTCATCATCGTCATCATCACACGACGGTCATTATTACACACCTGTGGAAACATCTACAGGAATCTCCTCCTTCCCGTCGCTCACACACGGCTGATCCCCCCTCGTCATCGCTTCTTCTTCTGTCTCGTCCTCCTCTTTATTCTTAGTCGGATCTTCCTCCTGATATCAGATGTAACAATCAGCACAATACAAGAAACCACCAAAATCTGTGACATCTATGACCTCGATCAGAAATGTCCCCCCATATACAGATCCGGTACAGGGCTCAGCACCGTCTACCTGATGATCCTGCGGGATGTTGTGATTCTTCTCTGGACAGTCCTGGGGATACAGAGGACGGGGACATCTCTCTGGTGGATTTCTTTCCATGAGTCCATCTGTAGGAGACACATAGTGACAGAATACAGTGACATGTAAAAGTTTGGGCACCAATGGTCAAAATTACTGTTATTGTGAACAGTTAAGTTGAAGATGAAATAATCTCTAAACGGCCTAAAGTTAAAGATGACATTTCCTTTGTATTTTAGGCAAAACAATAAATAATAAATTATATATATTTTCATCTTTTACATTTAAAAAAAAAATCAATAAGGGAAAATGGGCAAATGCAAAAGTGTTGGCACCCGGCAAGGTTAGTAGCTAGTAGCGCCCCCTTTTGAAAGTATCACAGCTTGTAAATGCTTTTTGTAGCCAGACAATAGTCTTTCAATTCTTGTTTGAGGGATTTTCATGCATTCATTCTTCTTTGGAGAATTCTTCCAGTTCTGTGAGATTCTTGGGTCATCTTGCATCGTCTGTTATTTTGAGGTCTAGCCACAGCTTTTCAATGATGTTCAAATCAGGGGACTATGAGGGCCATTGTAAAACCTTCAGCTTGCACCTTTTGACGTGTGTTTAGTAGTATCATTATCATTTGCCATCCTCTTTTCACCTCCAGCTTTTTTGCAGATGCTGTTATGCTTGCATCAAGAATTTGCTGAAATTTCATGGAATCCATTCTTCCCCCTACCTGTTCCCTGTGCCATTGGCTGCAACACAACCCCAAAGCAGGATTTATCCACCACCATGCTTAATGGTTGGCGAGATGTTCTTTTCCTAAAATTCTGTGCCCTTTTTTCTCCACACAACTTTGATCATTGCTCTATTTTAACCTCATCGGTCCACAAGACTTGTTTCCAAAATGCATCAGACCTTCTTAGATGTACTTTTGCATACTTCTGACGCTGAATTTCATGGTGAGGTCGCAGGAGAGGTTTTCTTCTGATGACTCTTCCATGAAGGCCATATTTGTGCAGGTGTCTCTGAACAGTACAACAATGTACCACAACTCCAGAGTCTGCTAAATCTTTCTGAAGGTCTTTTGCAGTCAGGCGGGGGTTCTGATTTGCCTCTCTAGCAATCCTACTGAAAATTTGCTTGGTCTTCCAGACCTTATCTTGCCCTCCACTGTTTCTGTTAACTGCCATTTCTTTATTACATTTTGAACAGAGGAAAGGGCAACTTGAAAACGCTTTGCTCATAGCCTCCTCCTGCTTTGTGGGCCTCCACCATTTTCAGAGTGCTAGACAGCGGATACCTTGGTTGATGAAATCCGTCTTGTGGTTCTTGTGTAATCTTTACTTTCAGTTTGGAAATAATGATATGCTCGTTTTCCGGGGCAGCCTATGGGGGGCCCTCTATCTGGGTTTCTGCTTACATATTCATCTGTATGCTCTTATGACAGCTCACTTATCATTCACTGACCTGCCTCCTATTTTACATAATGCATCTAGTAGTGTGTGGCTAGGTAAAATAGGAGGCAGGTCAGTGAAGGCACAGTGAGCTGCCATAAAAGCATACAGGTGAATATGTAATCAGAGCACCAGATAGAGCGCCCCCCACAGGTCGCCCTGGAGCACGGGCATATCATTATCTCCAAACTGAAAGTAAAGATTACACAAGAACCACAGGACGGATTTCATCAAAAAAGGTATCATTTTAATCAGTGTAATGTCGCCTACCTGACAGTCTATGAAGTTTACTAAGCACAATCCTGCTGACAGGTGCGCTTTAAGTACATAATGTGGAATATCTCCTGAAAAAAATGAATAAAGTGAAACAGGTTTTTTTTGTATAGAGACTCATGTTAAATACAAAAGAGCAAATGATAATTTAAAACAAAAACCAATGGGAGGGAAAATAGAAAAATCTAAAGCTTTCTGTGTCACTGGTATTTCCACCTTTACCTTAATTTAGTATGGAAACACATTTTGACTCGCCTGTGGTAAATCACAAAAGAGATTCTCCTGTGATTGTCAGTGCCCATGTGACAAGAATTAGCCAATGAATGATGACTTCAGTGTTTTAAAAAGCCACATGGTAGGCCCCGTTCCTTTGTCACAATGGATTAGACAAAGGAGCTGCCTGAGGACATCAGAACTGCTATTAGGAAACACAAGACTTCCAAAGGGTAGAAGGCCATCTCCAAAAACCTTGGTATCCCAGTTTCAACAGGGCGCAATGTCATTAATAAGTTTGCCAAGCATGGAACAGTCAAGAACCTCCCTGGAAAGAGGAAAATTGGCAAAAGAGGTCTTCGAAGATTGGTGGAAATAGTGGAAAAAAAACATCATGTCAAACATCCAAAGACCTGAAGGCCAACCTGGAATAGTCTGGGGTCATGGTTTCAACAAGTACCATTCGCCGCACACTAAACCAAGGAGAACTTTATGTCCGAAGGCCAAGGAAGAAACCATTGCTGAATAAAAGACATAAAAAGGAATGACTGATCTTTGCCAAAGAGTACCTTGACAAGCCTCAATCCTTCTGGGAAAATGTTCTGTGGACAAATGAAACAAAAATAGAGCTTTTTGGCAATGCAAAGCAACAGTTTGTTTACAGACGGCGCAATGAAGGTTATATAAGGAAAGAAAACCTTACCAACACTTAAGCATGGTGGAGGATCCACAATGCTGTGGGGTTGCATTGCAGCATCTGGTACTGGAGGCCTTGACCATATCACAGGAATCATGAAATCAGAGCATTATCAAGAGGTTTTAGAGCGAAATGTCCTACCCAGTGAAAGAAAATTTAGTTTCAGTCAAAGATCATGGGTCCTCCAGCAAGACAATGACCCAAAGCACACATCCGAAAGTACACAGGAAAGGGTTGAAAAAGAAAAAACATGGACTGTTTTATAATGGCCAGCAATGAGTCCAGACCTCAATCCCACTGAAAATCTTTGGGGCGAGCTGAAATCTGCCGCTGGGAAAAAGAACCCTGGAAACATTCAAAAGCTCGAACAAACTGCAAAGGAAGAGTGGGAGAAAATCCCAGCTGAGAAGTGCAAGAAGCTTATAGATGGCTATAAGAAACGTGTGGAGGCTGTCAGCAATGCCAAAGGGTGGGCAACCATGTATTAATTACTTGAAGAACAGAGTGGAATGGGGTAAAGGAATAGTCAGCTCACCCAACGTTGATTAGCAGTCTTCATCTGTAAGGCAGTGCGCGGAGCCGTCCCAGTCTCGGACGTGGAGACAAACAGCAGAAAATACAATAGAATATCTATGGATCTCTTTTGGTGACTTGCTACTACAGTTTCTAATGTGATCAATAAACTTCGCTTTTTATATTTTTGGCTACCGCTGGAGGAGGTTCTTGTTTTTCTGCCAAGTATTAATCAGGGGTTTAGGGGGGCCTTTATTGCTGCACATGCTGCTTATTCGGTTTCATCTTTGAAATTGCCACAAGGAGGTTAAACAATGTTCTATTGCTGTATTACTTTGGACCACCAATTAAAAAAATCCTAAGGATATACTGTAACTTTCATTATTTCTGAAGATATTGTACAGGCCATGAAAAAAATGAAGGGATGCCAATAATGGTGATCAGCAGAGCACAGAAACCCAGTCACTGAGCAGCGGGAGAAGCAGGTCCTCCGAGCCGTCACCACATGGATTATAGGAGGATTCCCAACACAGATTTATGTCATAGTCACAGGATAATGAATAAGGGACAGATGCCGATTCCCCATGGGGGGTCGACTGAGGAGATTTTTTCCTTCTGAGAACTAGAAATAAGTAAACCTCCGGCTATTTAACCTCTTTATTGTTGAAAATAATAGCACCCGAGGAGTCTATGTGAGGGGGTCCCAGTATGAGCCCATCGGGGTCTTCACTTTATAGTTATTTTCAGATGGGATGACCGAAAAACATCTGTTCTAATAAAATATACATTTTCCTATAAAGTGAAAGCAAAAAATAGTATTCCAGCACACGATGTAGAAAAATTAAAAAAAGCCTTTATTTAATCCATCGTTAAAAAATACAATTCCAACAGAAATAAAAGCGTGTGTAAGCTTACGCGTTTCGGATCATATTTGACCCTTAGTCATAGCATAAAGTACTGAATAAATGTTGCACTTTTCAAGGAAAAACAGTCAAGGGAAGCTGCCAAGGGTAAGACCCCCCAAAATCAGCTGTGATATCAGCATCACTAATTCAAGGCTAGCAGTGATCTAAACACTAGTTTAACCCTATAGTACATTCATCTTCTACAAACATATAACAATGTGAACGGTCACTTAGTAATGCACTAATTATTTGATCACTTATTACCCAAGTTTTTTATATATGTGAATTCATTGAATAAACAATTGATGCACTATTTAAATATATATGTAACAATAAGAGCTTCTAAAGATATCTAACATTTGATTTCAAGAGCATACTTTTCCCAAAAGAAAAACAAAACAAAAAAAAAACTTCTCCACTTTAAAACCATATGAAAATGGCTGGAAATTATTACAAAACGTAATTAGCATGTTTTATTTTGTATACTATTAGTTATAGAGTCCCCTAGATTAATCACAAAAATAAAAAATACAATTTTTTCTCCTATGTTTTTTTTATTTATTTATTTTTTGTTTGTTTTTTTGTCCCTTTTTTTTCTCTGTCTTGAAAAAAAAAAAAGAAAAAAATGTATTTCCATTTGTTAAATGCCTCAATTTGTCCCAAAATTTTTAATATAGATACATCAATTCATGTTTTAGATTTAGTCCTGCTGGGTGTCTGGTATTTAGTTTTAGAATCCATCGAGCTTCAGTCATCTGGAGTAATTTAACCCTATCTCCACCTCGCCAGGGAGCAGAAACAAATTCCAAAGCACTTACTCGCAGGCTACTTAAATCCCCCTTGTGTTCATACAAAAAATGTTTGGAAGCCCCCGAGAGACTGCGGGTAGTGACATTATTAATGTCATAAATGTGCTCCGACAGTCTTTTTCTTACACTACGGCTTGTAGATCCCACATATTGTTTTCTGCATATTGTGCAAAAAATTATATAGACACAGTGGTCAGTGGCACAATTCATGAAAGTCTTAAGATTAAATACTTGACCCTCATTACTTATGACAGACTTGTTATTATTTATCATGAATTTGCATAAACCGCATGACTTCTGCCCGCATCTGAATGAGCCCTTAGTGGACAACCATGTGCGACCTACGTTACCTGTGTTTTCTCGGAGGTCACTCGGGGAGATTACATTTCCTATTGTCAGGGATTTTTTTGGAACAAATTTACAACCATTTTTTAGAATTTCTCTAAGGGTACTGTCAGTAGTTAATAATGGTAGATGTTTTCTTAAAACATTAATTACTTTATAATAATTGCTATGATATGTGGTGGAGAAGATCATTTCTTTAGAGAAATCTTTCCGGTCTGATTTTTTTGTCTGGAGTAGATAGTGATCTCTGCTTTTTTCATTAGCTTTTATTTCAGCTTTTTCAATGGTTTTATGATTATAGCCCCTGTGCTGGAGTCTCTTTTTAATGTTGTCACATTCTTCCTTATATATACTATGGCCAGTACAACACCTCCGAGCTCTGATAAACTCCCCGGTGGGGATATTCCTGATTACATGTTGTGGGTGTTGACTGGAAGCAAAATAGAATTTCCTGAGATTTTTTTGCGGAAGAGCTGACAGTCTACTTTCCTATTCAACCTATCTCCACTCAGCTTTATATCCAGAAAGGAAATGGTATCTTTATTGGTATCTACTGTAAAAGACAGATTTAAATCATTATCATTAATGTAATCATTAAAACCAGGGACTAAATCATCTGATCCTTTCCACACTATCAAAATGTCATCTATAAAACACAGGTATTGTTCTATGCAGTCTGAATAAGGGTTAGATTCAGAGTAGATAAATTTGGACTCCCACTAGTTCATGTACAGATTTGCCAGGGACGGGGAGAATTTGGCTCCCATGGAACATCCCTGACACTGTACATAGAACTGGTGGGAGAATTTAAAGTAATTATTCTGAAGCAAAAATAGAGTGACATCCAGAATAAATTCTTTCATTACATCAGAATAATTGGAGTATGTGTTTAGTTGATCTGTCAATGCTTGCATAGCTAAACCATGTGGAATGCAAGAATATAATGTTTTTACATCACAGGTAATCCACATGAGATTTTCATCCCAGTTCTGATGTAGCATTACTGATAGTACATGTTTGCTGTCTTTCAAATAGCTGGGTGACATAACTACTAATGGTTGCAGTCTCCCATCTAGCCAGGAACCTAGTCTTTCCAATAGTGAATCCACACCCGACACTATAGGCCTAAATGGAGGAGGAAAAAGCCCTTTATGAGTTTTTGGTAGGGCATGAAAAATAGGAATTTTGGGATTTTCTGGTAATAGGAATTCTTTTTGTTTTAAATTAAGAATACCTAAATCTACCCCCTCTTGTAGGATTTTCCCCAATTTTTCCTCTATAGTTCGGGTTGGATCCCCATCAATTTTTCTGTATGAGTGGCTGTCATTTAAAATATTATTAACCTCTCTTACATATAGGGTCTTATCCAATATTACCACTGATCCCCCCTTATCAGCATTCTTCACTACAATGTTTGGGTTGTTTTGTATACTTTTTAGTGCTTGTCTTTCTCCCTTAGATAGATTATCCCCCTTATTACAATTAGAAAATATAGATTTTAATTCCCGTTCCACAGAAAGCTGAAACTCATCCATAATGGGGGCTCTTGATTGTAAGGGATAAAAATCTATGTTTGGCACTTTAGAAACAACACTTATCACCAACAAGATTGTCCCTTTGTGAAAAATCAGATAAGGAATTAAGTTCTGTCAGGGTAACTTGTTCTTTAAACGAAAGTCCTGCATACTCATTAACTGGCAAAAAAGAAGGATTAGTTTCAGCAGCTGATTGATCCTGGTCAAAAAAATGTTTCCTGATAGTCAGTCTTCTCACAAATTTGTTGACATCCAAGATTGTAGAAAAAAAGTCACCATTGTCCTTTGGCACAAAGTTAAGCCCTTTGCGCAATATTTTCAATTCATTGTTCGTAAGGATACATGCAGATTGATTTAGGACCGTAAACTGATTTATTTGCGGTATCTCGTCCTGTAGTTGTGTTTCTTGTGTTTTAGATCTGTGCTTACGCCCCGCTCTCCTGCAGGATTTTGATTTGGATCTGGGTTTGGAGCTACACCGTTTTTTGCCCCACTAGATCCTTCTCCTAAACCATAACAATCATTTTCATCTTCTTCCGTTTCCCCATCTGTCGTTTCTGGTTCAGAGGAGCTAAAAGTGACTCGTGGTGTCCCTCCACTGCCTGGGATCTTATTGCCACTTTGACCTTTTAAAATTGATTTTGGTTTCTTTGGAGATCTAGGATTTCTATAGGGTCTTTGCGGGGGTCACCAGTCATACACATGTCCGGTCTCATAATCTTTAACATCTCTTTCATATTTTTTTTTGTTTATTCTCAACAATAGTATCCTCTAATTTTTCCAATCTGTCCATAATGTCAGACCTCAGCTTCATATATGTGGCATTGTCTAAAAATTCTGTCAAAGAATTTTCTATTTCTTTGATTTTTAGATCCAGCTCTTTCACTTTTTTTTGTTCATAATCTATAAGAAGCTCCATAAGATTAAGGGAACATCCCGTCAAAATGTCATTCCATTATTTTTGGAAAACTTCATCAAATTGAACAGTAGACTGTTTTTGTATTCTTAGTCCTCTGGGAATCATCAAATTTTCTACATATTTTTCAAACATGGTATGATCCCACCAGGTTCTCAGGTGTGTAGACAGGAGTTTCTCCAATTGTTGCATGTTGTGTCTTAAATCTGCCTGACCTTTCTTTTGGGAAAAGTATGCCCTTGAAATCAAATGTTAGATATCTTTAGAAGCTCTTATTGTTACATATATATTTAAATAGTGTATCAATTGTTTATTCAATGAATTCACATATATAAAAAACTTGGGTAATAAGTGATCAAATAATTAGTGCATTACTAAGTGACAGTTCACATTGTTATATGTTTGTAGAGGATGAATGTACTATAGAGTTAAACTAGTGTTTAGATCACTGCTAGCCTTGAATTAGTGATGCTGATATCACAGCTGATTTTGGGGGGTCTTAAGTCCCCGTCTCACATAGCGATATCGCTAGCGAGATCGCTGCTGTGTCACGGTTTTGGTGACTCACCAGCGATGTCGCTGTGTGTAACACTTTGCAGCGATCAGGCCCCTGCTGTGAGGTCGCTGATCGCTGCAAAGTGTCCTGGACCATTTTTTGGTCGTTGGCCTCCCGCTGGCCAGCACACATCGCTGTGTGTGACCAGCGGGACCAACGATCTGGCTGGTATCCATGGTAAACATCGGGTAACTAGGGGCACGCGCGCACTTAGTAACCCGCTGTTTACCTTGGATACCACTCTGCTATGGTGCACGGGAGGTTACCGTTCACCTTAGCAGAGTAATATCCATGATAAACATTGGGTTACTAAGTGCGCGTGTGCCCCTAGTAACCCGATGTTTATCATGGATACGACTCTGCTAAGGTGAACGGTAACCTCCCGCGCACCATAGCAGAGTAGTATCCAAGGTAAACAGCGGGTTACTAGGGGCACACGCGCACTTAGTAACCCGATGTTTACCATAGTTACCAGCCTGCTCCTGCTTCAGCAGCAGGCTGGTAACGGGAGCAGGACATCGTGGAACGATTCTTTCCACGATATCGCTGCTCCCCTGATCGCTAGTGAGCCTGCCTGTTTGACAGCTCACCAGCGATGTATTAGCGATGCAGCAACCATCCCTGACAGGTCGTATCGTTGTCGGGATCGCTGCTGCATCGCTTAGTGTGACGGGGCCTTTACCCTTGGCAGCTTCCCTTGACAGTTTTTCCTTGAAAAGTGCAACATTTATTCAGTACTTTATGCTATGACTAAGGGTCAAATATGATCCGAAACGCGTAAGCCTACACACGCTTTTATTTCTGTTGGAATTGTATTTTTTAACGATGGATTAAATAAAGGCTTTTTTTAATTTTTCTACATCGTGTGCTGGAATACTATTTTTTGCTTTCACTGAAGATTTTTCTCCCAGATGGGGATGGACTAATTCCGAGCACCGAGATCATGGAAAGGAGGACTGGGCAAGCTGGGCCAGGTGAGCTGAAGATCTTTTTTTTTATTTTCCTATAAAGTATTTAATCCCTTCCCAATATCCAGCATCTACCTGTACCTGCAGCGATCGGCGCTTAAACTCTGACCTTGAATACATAGTTATATAGGTTTAAATAAGACTCAGGTCCATCAAGTCCAACCGGTCTCCACAAGTTCTACATTCTTTATCAATTATTTTAACCTACAATGACATTCACTGTGAGAAAATCATCCGGCCCTTCTATAAATGCCATTCCTCTTGATTGAACAAATCTAATCGTCTGGAATAACTGAGAAGAAAAGCTGTATTGTCACAGGTAATACATTGGGATCACAGGTTTTTGTAGCATCGGCGTCTCTGCCTCCTGCCAGGCAGAGACGCCGTCCCTCTCACCTCCCCGTGCGGCGTCCTCCAGCGCTCCTCTTCCTGCAGCGGCCGGCGCGCGCTCCTTCCCGGGCACTGTGCTTAGGGCGCGCGCTCCCTCTCTCTTACAGGGGCCGCGTGCGCCGTCCTAAGGAGTCCCCGGCCAATTGCCGGAGGACCTCCCATATATAAGGCACCTCCTCCAAAATGGAGGTGTCCGAGCAAAAGTTGTTGCACAAGTATACTTACCTCTGCTTCAGCCCTCAGGTCCCGTTGCCAGCCTGACTACCAGTCCTGTCTGCCAGCTTGTCTACTCTCCAGCCCGACAGTCTGTCTCCGGTCATCCGCCAGTCTGTCTATGGGCAAGTCCACCTGCTTACCAGGAAGCACCTGCCTGTCACCTGCCTGCTACCTGCCGTGCTTGCTAACCCGCTCACCTGGGAGTGCTCGCCTGTTACCCATCTGTTACCTGCTAGCCTACCTGGAGGCTCTGCCATCACTTGCCGTGATGACCACCTGCCTGCTAGCCTAGAGACTTTACCCTGCTTGGCCGTCACTTGCCGTGACCACCTGATAGCCTACCTGGAGGCTCCTGCCGTCACTTGCCGTGACCACCCGCCTGGTAAACTTAGAGACTACTACCTGCTCTGCTGTCACGTACCGTGACCACCTGTCAGCTATACCAGAGACTTCAGCCTGATTGCTGTATCCATCCATCATACCGGTCAGTCCTAGCCATCTGACCCGTGGGAGCCACCTGATCTCTTACAAGGTCGTCCCCAGAGTAGCACCTGGTCCCTCTGCCCGGATCCTCCCTGGTCACGGAGTTGTTAGCCGCCATCCGACCAGGGTCGGTTCGGGTTGATACTTAGTTACGCCCCTCTGGGTCCCTCCTTGCACTGCGGCACAGAGGTTCCACCACCCGCACCCGTAACAGTTTTTATCTATTTACTACAGTCGTGAGGCAGTGAGGGGAATTATATGCGAGGGACGGTATGTATACCCTAGGATGCGCATAGAGGCACATTGAACCCGCTGGAGTGCACTGGAATCACAGAAACACCTGTGGTTGCAGAGCAAAATAAAAGTAAAGTTTGGACTTAAGAAAACCCAGCGTGGGCTTTTATTTTGGGAGTGATCTGCAGGTGGCAGTGGGGCGGTCCACTCCCTCCAGCCGAGTCTTACAAGTGGCTCATGGCCACAGAATCCATTAATAAATCTTCAGCAAAGGTTTGGGTGCGTCAGTGGTTTGTTTGCTAAGCGGCAGAGCAGGAGGCTCTGTACAATGCAAGCCTGGGTGAAGGCGCAACAAAGGCTTTTGAAGGCAACGTAACTGGCGCACCTGAGTGAAACGGTGGCAGGTTTACATGTTCAAAAGTGACCAAAACATCAGCCAGAAAGCATTGGTACTGAGATGTGGTCTGTGGTCCCCACCTGCAGAACCACTCCTTTATTGAGGGTGTCTTGATAATTGCCAATAATTTCCATCTATTGTCTATTCAATTTGCACAACAGCATGTGAAATTGATTGTCAATCAGTGTTGCTTCCTAAGTGGACAGTTTGATTTCACAGAAGTTTCATTCACTTGGAGTTATATTCTGTTAAGTGCTCCCTTTATTTTTTTGAGCAGTGTATATACCAGTGATTAGCTGCAGAGCATTGCAAGTAACATGGAAATACAATGCAGATTTCAGAAGAGATAACACGTAGCAGAGGAGTGAGATATTAATATCACGGGGGAGGAAATGTGTAAGAGGGTGACCAGGACGGTCATGCGCCTCTTCCCTCTTTCTGCACATATTGCTGTACCCTGTGTTTATATATGAGTATGTATGTGACCTAATGTCTGATGTGTTAGTTATAGGGTGAGTATATATAGATAGAGTATTAGATTAGGTGCTGCATGTTAGCAGACATTTCAATTCATATATATTCAGCTCTGGCTCAGGATAGCACGCATGTTGGGTCACGCGTGCAACAGACTAAGTGCAATAGCTTAAAGTGCTTTTATTAAGCAGTTATACCAAGGCAGTTGGACAGGGCAGGAGACAGGTAAGGTGCATAAGATATTCATACAAACATGCTGCTTCTTAGTCAGTTGTATTGCATTATGCATTAGTCATAGCAATCTGCCTCTTACTTGTTTTAACTTCTGCTTTCTCACATCTCGTCCGCCTTTTAACACATTCTATGCACTCTCTCCATATCCACCCCTCCCTTCTCCCCTCTCTCATGTATAACTCTGAGGCTCTACTGACATTTCTCACCCACTCCAAACCATCCACTACCTCCATACAGCACTCAAAACGTTCATACAAATCATTGCACCACCTGCTCTCTCTCTTTTTCTCTCCTTCTCCTAGTTGCTGGCGACATCTCCCCCAACCCTGGGCCTCCCTGCACTAGCATATACTCTCCTCCAGCTGCATATAGAAACCCTGCTAATCTTAGTAACATTCAGTGCTTTCCCTCTCCTATTGCTTTCATTGTGCTCTCTGGAACGCACGGTCTGTGTGTAACAAACTAACTTACATTCACGATTTTTTCCTCAGCAATTCCCTTCACCTTCTGGCTATTACAAAAATCTGGATCCAGCATTCAGACACCACCGCAGCTGCTGCTCTCTCATTTGGTGGATTGAAATTTTCACATATGGCCAGACCTGAGAATAGACAGGGTGGAGGTGTTGGTTTGCTCCTTTCACCACAATATGCTTTCCAGGTCACCCCCACCCCGGTTCACTCACTTATGTTTCCTTCCTTTGAAGTCCACACCGTCAGACTCTTCAAACCCTTCTCCCTGTGAGTGGTGGTTGTGTATCGCCCTCCAGGCCCCTCCCGCCAGTTCCTGGATCACTTTGCCACCTGGCTTCCTCACTTTCTATCCTGTGACATCCCCACCCTCATCATGGGAGACTTTAACATCCCCATCAATGATCTCCTCTCCCAATCTGCCTCTCATAGGTTACTAACTCTCCTACACATGAAGATGGGAATACTCTGGACTTGGTTTTCTTCCGTCTATGCTCGCTGCATGACTTTACTAACTCCCCTCTCCTGCTCTCAGACCACAACCTTCTTTCCTTCTCTGTCAAGAACTGTCTCCTCACCCGGGACACCCCCCACTTACCACACTTATAGGAAAACACGTGCCATTAATACCCAGCAGCTTATGGACAATCTCCACACATCTTCAGCCCCCATCTCCTGTCTAGACTTGCCATTGTCACACTACAATAATACAGTGAAGAGTACCCTAGATGAAGCAGCACCTTCTACACGCAGAAAGACCCGACACAGACAACGGCAGCCCTGGCACACAATGCAAATACGTTTTCTTCAGCGTTGCTCTAGGTGTGCTGAGCGGCAGTGAAGAAAATCTCTTTTAGCAGAGGACTTCATCCACTATAAATTCATGCTCAAAACCTATAACTCTGCCCTTCATATGGCCAAACAATCCTACTTCACCCCCCTCATCACTTCACTATCCAACAATCCAAAATGACTTTTTGAAACCTTAAACTGCCTCCTAAAACCTAATGCACAGGCTGCTACCACCAGCCTCAGCGGTGAGGATCTGGCCACTTATTTCCTAGAAAAAATCAACAACATCCATCAGGACATCTCAGCCCAATCTCCTCAGTGCCTGGATCCCCTTCCCTGCTGCACTTCAAGCTCACTAGCCATCTTTGAGCCTGTCACAGAAGAAGAAGTTACCCAGCTTCTCATTTCTTCTCGACCTACAACCAGCAACAGTGACCCCATTCCTTCACATCTGCTGCAGTCTCTCTCACCGGTGATCACCACTCACCTGACTAAAATATTTAACCTCTCTCTTTCTTCAGGTATCTTTCCCTCATTTAAACATGCCATCATAACCCCTTTACTTAAATAGCCATCCCTGGACCAGAACTGCACTGCTAACTACAGACCTGTCTCTAATCTTCCTTACATCTCTAAACTCCTGGAATGCTTGGTCCACTCCCGTCTAATCCGCTATCTCTCAGATAACTCCTCGACCCACTACAATCTGATTTCCGCTCCTTACACTCCACTGAAACTGCCCTCACTAAAGTCTCTAATGATCTACTAACAGCTAAATCCAAAGGTCACTGCTCCCTGCTGATTCTCCTGGATCTCTCTGCCACATTTGACACTGTGGATCACCAGCTCCTCCTCACTATGCTCCACTCTATAGGCCTCAAGGAAACCATTCTCTCCTGGTTCTGCTACCTCTCTGACCCTCCTTCACTGTATCTTTTGCCGGCTCCTCTTCCTCTCCTCATCCCCTTATAGTAGGAGTTCCGCAGGGCTCAGTCCTAGGCCCCCTCCTCTTCTCTCTATACACTGCCCCTTTTGGACAAACAATCAGCAGACTTGGGTTTCAGTGTCATCTCTATGCTGAAGACACCCAATTATACAGTTCTTCCCCTGACATCACCCCTACCCTAATACAAAATACCAAGGACTGTCTGTCTGCTGTCTCTAACATCATGTCCTCCCTCTATCTTAAACTGAATCTCTCCAAAACTGAACTCCTCGTGTTTCTGCCCTTTACTAACCCAACTCTGCCTAACATCAAAATTACCTTGGAGGGTTCAACCATAACTCCCAAGCAGCACGGCCGCTGCCTTGGGGTCATATTCGACACTAACCTTTTCTTTACTCCCTATATCCGATCACTCGCTCGCTCTTGTCACCTGCATCTTAAAAACATCTCCAGAATCCGACCTATTCTCACCTTTGAAACTGCTAAAATTCTTACTGTCGCTCTTATTTACTCTCGTTTGGACTACTGCAACTCTCTTCTGATTGGTCTTCCGCTTACCAAACTTTCTCCTCTCCAATCCGTCCTGACTGTGGCAGCCAGGGTCGTATTTCTGTCCAGCCGCTTCACCGATGCTTCCATCTTGTGCCAGTCATTACACTGGTTGCCCATTCGCTACAGGGTCCAATATAAACTCATCGCTCTCACCCACAAAGTTCTCCACAGTTCTGTACCGCCTTACATCTCTTCTCTCATCTCTGCCTATCGCCCTACACGTGCCCTCCGTTCTACAAATAACCTAAGACTAACATCCCTCATAATCTGAACCTCGCACCTCCGTCTCCAAGACTTCTCTTGTGCTGCGCCAGTTCTCTGGAATGCTCTACCCCTGACGATCTGACTGATGCCTAGCCCCCATGTCTTCAAGTACGCTTTAAAAACCCATCTCTTTAAACAAGCCGACCACCTCAACAACTCAGTAAACCAACTTTCCCTTGTCCCCTCCTTCTAAATATTATTCAGAATCTGCTCCCTACTATTCATCTGTCTCCACACCCTCCATGCACAAGATAACTGCACTCGATACTTGATTATTGCACTTATACATACGGGCTGATGACCGGATCATGCAGCTTTATATGAAAATCCCTATTTATTATAATTGTCAGACCTGAAATAACAAGCACTTTGCACCTACTGTGTCCCCCCATTCCCTTGTAGAATGTAAGCGTGCGAGCGGCCGGACCCTCACTCCTAATGTAACTGTTTAAACTGTCTTACCTTGTATTGAATTTATTGTCTGTACATGTCCCCGCTTAATTGTAAAGTGCTGCGGAATATGTTGGCACTATATAAATGAAACGTATTATTATTATTAGGAATTGGGTACAGTGTAGTGGTGAACGCAATAGTTTAGGATAGAAACAGTTACTGTGTTTAGCAATAGCTGCAGAGCAGGAGGAGCCGGGGTAGTTACCAGGAGGTTTAGTGACTGCAGCAGGGGAGTAACGGGGAAGTCTGCCCAGCAACCGAAGGAGGATTGGTGATTGGCCCAGTCAAAAGGGGAGGAGATTAGGCGAGGGCGGAGTAACGGTTTTTCCTGTCAGTTAGTTGTGAGGGAGGGATGTGACAGAGCAGTAGCTGGAGGTCCAGGGGGCACAGAAACCCGGTCCGACCAGCAGCAGAGGAACGTTAGGAACTCTAAAACGACTTTCCCTTAATGTTCGGGGCCTACGGTCCACAGGAGTCAGCAGAGTAACTTGTCTCAAAATCTTCCCAGAAGGGGAAGTCAGACGGGGAATAGTACAGAGGAAATGGAACGGGACTCTAAAAACTGCGAGGGTCTCAGAGGCCAAAGAGGTGCACTATGGAAGGGACATCTCAGGAGAAACAGACGGTGAATATTAACATATGCTGTGCAATGAACTGTGCACCTGGAAAAGGATGCGCCCAATACTGCGTGTTCCCTCATGGTGAAGTTGGACTGTTAAGTAAAGTTCTTTTTTATAAAACGGAGTGGAAGTCCCCTATCGTGTGTGCGGCGGTTACTGAAGAGGAAAACCGAAGACGGCAGAGATCTGCGACCAACACGTGAGTGTTCTGCACCACACGCACAGCACAGGAGAATTGGGTCATTTGTCTTTGTCAGGGAGCCAGGGTGTAGGAACACAACAGTCCCTCGCCACTACTACCACCCTCACAAAAAATGCATAGGCCAGACTGTAATCCCAAGGAATCAAGAAGGTGTAGCTACAGTCACCACTGTGAGCGACAGCTGTAACTGTGCCCCGACACTGAGTGACGGTCGCTCTGTACTGATGCACTGCTGAGCCGGCTGCCAGTCTCAGTCCCGGGCGCAGTTACAGACGCCGCTCAGTGCTGCGTACGGTGACAGTAGGTGCGTTGGCGCCTGCATGACTGAAAGCCGGCGGCTTCCGGGTGCCGCACACTGAGTACAGCGGCCGGGCACCTCCCTAATGCTATTAACCAGCAGATTAACCCCATATGTGCATGTTATTGGCGATATCCAACCAGACAGGTTCCCTGTAAGGAACAATGCACAATAAATGTAAATCACTACAAATCTGAGACCTCAGAGACGTGTAACATCTTATTCTGGTCGTGTCCGATAAAAAAACTCCTTCTATTCCCCCCTAACATGTAGACTGTGAGCAGGGCCCTCCCTTATATTGTACCATACTGATACCGGGGGAGGGACGTCACCAGAGTAACCGCCCAGTGTGGGACGTCGGATCAGGGGACAAAGGACCCCATCAGTCACCAGAACAGGAGTCCTGAGACCCCAACAAGCTCAGGAGGAACGACCCTTCATAGTCCTCATTACTAATCGGCCACTATGTCATGAAGAGATGAATCTTCCTAATATTTCTTCTGCTGTCGCCTTATGAGGCTTCATTGTCCTCCAAACACAATCGGAAATCTGCTGATATATCCACAGAATCTAAAATCAAACGCTGCTGACAATCACTCTCCTGTGTGAGCAATGGGGGAGGGGAGAGGAGAAGACGAGACAGGGAGGGAGCGAGAACATCAGCGCAAGAGTCACATGTGCAAGGCAAAAAAAGAGGAGAAAAGCCGAAAATGGTAGATTCATCATTACACGTCATCTACAGCGAACCTGGTTTAAGAGGCCGGAGCTCCTCCATCATCACCTCCTGGTACCGATCCTGGTGTCCTTCTAGATACTCCCACTCCTCCATGGAGAGATAGACAGCGACGTCCTGACACCTTATAGGAACCTGACAACAACGACACCGTCATCACCCAGAATCCTCCAGTGCTGTCCTGTATAATGTCCCAGCAGTCACTTCTCTGCTCATCACCCAGAATCCTCCAGTGCCGCCCTGTATAATGTCCCAGCAGTCACCTCTCCGGACATCACCCAGAATCCTCCAGTGCCGTCCTGTATAATGTCCCAGCAGTCACCTCTCCGGACATCACCCAGAATCCTCCAGTGCCGTCCTGTATAATGTCCCAGCAGTCACCTCTCCGGACATCACCCAGAATCCTCCAGTGCTGTCCTGTATAATGTCCCAGCAGTCACCTCTCTGCTCATCACCCAGAATCCTCCAGTGCTCTCCTGTATAATGTCCCAGCAGTCACCTCTCTGCTCATCACCCAGAATCCTCCAGTGCTGTCCTGTATAATGTCCCAGCAGTCACCTCTCTGCTCATCACCCAGAATCCTCCAGTGCTGTCCTGTATAATGTCCCAGCAGTCACCTCTCCGGTCATCACCCAGAATCCTCCAGTGCTCTCCTGTATAATGTCCCAGCAGTCACCTCTCTGCTCATCACCCAGAATCCTCCAGTGCTGTCCTGTATAATGTCCCAGCAGTCACCTCTCCGGTCATCGCCCAGAATCCTCCAGTGCTGCCCTGTATAATGTCCCAGCAATCACCTCTCCGGTCATCACCCAGAATCCTCCAGTGCTGTCCTGTATAATGTCCCAGCAGTCACCTCTCCGGTCATCACCCAGAATCCTCCAGTGCTGTTCTGTATAATGTCCCAGCAATCACCTCTCCGGTCATCACCCAGAATCCTCCAGTGCTGTCCTGTATAATGTCCCAGCAGTCACCTCTCCGGTCATCACCCAGAATCCTCCAGTGCTGTTCTGTATAATGTCCCAGCAGTCACCTCTCCGTTCATCACCCAGAATCCTCCAGTGCGGTCCTGTATAATGTCCCAGCAGTCACCTCTCCGGTCATCACTCAGAATCCTCCAGTGCTGTCCTGTATAATGTCCCAGCAGTCACCTCTCCGCTCAGCAGCTCAATCATCTTGTTGCTGAGCTCTAGGATCTTCTTCTTCTTCCTCTCATGTATCGGGGGGTGCGGGGGAGGCTCTGTGATGGGGCCCGGGCTCCGCCCTCCTGACTCCTGGAGATGGATGATGGGAGTCACACCCTCCCCCGGTGTCTTCCTCACTATTGTGTAATCCTGTGTATGGAGAGAGACACTTAGGGAGAAGAATTCCTTCCCGACTCCAGATCTGACAATCAGTAGAAATCCTGGGATCAATAACCGTCTCCAGTAATCTGGGGCCATAACCTGGAATATTATTACACTCAGGACAGACATCCAGGCCCCTCTACAGCTCTTATAGGGAATCCCCATGACAACTCCTCCTGGCAGAGAGCTGCACACAATCACTGCTCTTACAGTAAAGAATCCTTCTCTTCCTCTTCTGGATTTCCTCTTCCTGATGTCGGACTTGTTCCATAACACAATAAAGCTGATAGAAATGTAGAGGAGTTACCTCTCCGCTCAGCAGGGAGATGATCTCCAGGGTGAAGTGTAATAATCTTCTGGTGGTCTCTTCCTCGTCCATCCTCGGGGTCATTCAGGAGAAGGAGGGATGAACACTGGATCAGCTGGAGGGATCTCGTCCTGCCGGCGTCTTCATGATAAAGGAGAAGATGGAGATCACAGGGGACGATATAACGACAATCACTGAATTCTGCCCCAAATATCCGACATTTATCAGGAAGAATCTGGAGGAAAAGCCACAAACTCCACCGCGGCCTCCTCCACCGATCTGACCGCTCATTATCAGCCTCGTAGGAGGACGGTCACCGTGGTAACCACACCGCCAGCGGGGGGATGGTCACCATGGTAACTACACCGCCAGCGGGGGGATGGTCACCATGGTAACTACACCGCCAGCAAGGGGGGGGGGGGATGGTCACCATGGTAACTACACCGCCAGCAGGGGGACGGTCACGGTGGTAACTACACCTCCAGCAGGGGGTCAGGGAGATTCCATGCAAGTAACAGGACCCCCTCCTCACCCACGCAGTCTCACACCTTCAGAATCCCCCCCGCTCCCTGTGCAGCCCCCATACAGGAACATCCACTTATCTGCGCCCCCAAATCACCTCAGCTCCTCAGAGTAATCACCACAGCCTCAGCAGCAGAGAGCAATGGAGAGCAGAGCCCCGCCCCTTCCGGTGACATCATCAAGTCACATGGGTATGACGTCATTTAGCCCAGGTGTATGTAGTCTCTACCTTTCCTGAGCTCCGCCCCTGATCACATGACGGTGACGTCACCACAGGTCCTCCGCTCTCAGTGCAGCAGCCTCTTCCTGTGGTGTCTCTCTGTCTCATAGTCAGGATCACACGCTGTCTCTGTGTTGCTGCCCTCTGCTGGTTGTTGGAGGCAGCGCGCAGAAGCTATCTGTCCCGGCCTGTTGTCTCTGCTCTGATTGGCTCCGCAGTGTTTCCTCACAGACTGTAATGATTCTATAAACTATAAAGTTATTATAATGGTGAAGGAGCTGTGATGAGGCTGCGGTCATGTGACAGTGATGACGTCACCGCAGCTCCTCCCCCTCAGGGGCCATTGCCCCGCCCAGATCTGCAGATGATCCCGGCGCAGTCACTCCTCCGGCTCCTCCTCCCTCTGACGTCACATAGTGGCCGCTTTCTCCAGTGATGAGGATTTCTCTGCTCCCGGAGGTTCTGTAAGTCCAGTAGTCTCATCAGGTCCACATCTATAGTAAGTTCACCTGTTTCCCCAGTCAGGGCTCGCTCTCACTTCAATCCGATAAAACCCCAGACTGCGTCCGGACCCAGTAATCCTCGGATTCTCTGCTCAGCGGCGTTTTGTTTTCCAGCTCCGATCGGATCGCACGCACCCATATAATCTACAGGTGCGTGTGAAACATCGCACTGCACTCAGATACCACCCGAGTGCAGTGCGATTCCCGCCAATGCCAGCAGCAGAGGAGATGGAGATAGTGATTTCCCCGTCCCCTCCGCAGCCGTGCGAGAGGATCAGAGCATGGAGCACTGACATTCGGCTCCCGCTCGCAGCAGAGCAGCAGCGAGTGTCATTAGCATATCGCATCGGGTGCTCGCGCATCGCACACCGTACGCTAGTGGGACCCCGGCCTAAGAGATACGTCTGTGTCTTGTATAGCAGAGCGGAGTTGTACAGATACCTGTCTTTACGTAGGCTCAGGTTCCTCCGGGTGCGACTCTGCCTCAGCATCCTCCCGCGCCATCTCCTCCTCTCCATGTTGTTGTGCAGAGTTCTCGGCGCCATCTTGTGATCAGGGTCTGGAGAATTTTTAATATTTTAATTATTCTTTTTTTCTCCTATTTTTTTTATTAAAATGTTCTAATGCTGATAATTTAGTCGTCCGTTCAGATATTAAAATATTCACCCAATGACAAATGAAAGCCATTCTAAATCCATAACCCTTCTATGACCTGATCACTGTCTACATACTGAAAAACCAATGAGTATACCGACATTATCACAACATAAGAGCCGAAGCCACAAATAGTAATGTGAAAGCTTCTTCCCCGGAATCCAATGTTGCTCTATCCATAAAAAACCTTCATCAAATCTCAACTTCATTCCTGACCCCGATCATTTCTATAACCATAGATGTGTTAGTGCACAATGCGGTATCTGCGCTCCAGCGAGACCACCGTGTCTGTACTGTCTGCAAGAAGAAAGAAGAGAAAGGGAACATTTGTCCCCCAGCTCTACTGACGGACTCACATTATACTCTAGATTCAGGCCTTTAGGAGACAGACGATTTACAGTCAATATCCAGAAGGCTTCCCTCCTTAATAACCTTCTCTTAATACCGCCTCCTCTCCTAGGAGCACTCACTTGTTCTATCACCTGGTATTCTGTCTCAGACAACGATATCTACGGACTTTCTCAAAATATCCACAAGTGAATTCAGGAGACGTGACTGGGAAAAGAAACCAAAAGGTGAGTCTCCTATGAACTTCATGCTGCAACTGTAATGGAATACTGTGGAGAAAAACGCCTATCGCGAGGACTGCGAGTCCATCTGCGCCCCACTCTGTTTTCAGAGGATGGGACTTTCTGCGATCAATTCGAGCAGATTAATAAGTGTTCCCTGGATTTAATCTTGTTGACTGCTGATAGACTGCAGGCGGCAGATACAGATTTAAAAGTGGAGATTGCAAAAAATTTAAAATAAATAATATATAAAGTAGGTCAATAATTTTTCCTTCCCATTTATGATATACAGAGGAGAATTAGAATGTGTTGTGGGTGAATTATGATATATGTTTTTTAGACTTTGGTGCGTATAGTTAAATGGTACGATGATTATTATCTTACTTGTTTTAACTTCTGCTTTCTCACATCTCGTCCGCCCTTAAACACATTCCCCCAACACTGGGCCTCCCTGCACTAGCATACACCACTCTTCTCCAGCTGCATATAGAAACCCTGCTAATCTTAGTAACATTCAGTGCATGCCCTCTCTTATTGCTTTCTATTGTGCCCTCTGGAACGCACGGTCTGTGTGTAACAAACTAACTTACACTCACGATTTTTTCCTCTCTAATTCCCTTAACCTTCTGGCTATTACAAAAATCTGGATCCAGCATTCAGACACCACCGCAGCTGCTGCTCTCTCATTTGGTGGGCTGAAATTTTCACATACAACCAGACCTGAGAATACACAAGGTGGAGGTGTTGGTTTGCTCCTTTCACCACAATGTGCTTTCCAGGTCATCCTCCCAGTTCCCTAACTTATGTTTCCTTCCTTTGAAGTCCACATCGTCAGACTCTTCAAACCCTTCTCCCTGTGAGTGGCAGTTGTGTATCGCCCTCCAGGCTCCTGCCGCCAGTTCCTGGATCACATTGCCAACTGGCTTCCTCACTTTCTATCCTGTGACATCCCCACCCTCATCATGGGAGACTTTAACATCCCCATCAATGATCTCCTCTCCCAATCTGCCTCTCATCTACTTTCTCTAACCCCCTCATTCGGTTTCTCACAGGTTACTAATAGTGTTGAGCGAGTATGTTCTGTTAACCCTTTCAGCAAGTATGCTCGGGCCGAGCTCCGAGTATTTACAGCTGCTCAGTGATATGTTTGAATCGCTCCCGTGTGCATGATTTGCAACTGTTTGACAGCTTTATTATATGTAAGGAATGTCTATTTCTAACACATTCCTCACATGTAATAAAGCTGTCAAACAGTTGCAAATCATGCATACTCGGAAGAGAACATATTCGCTCAACACTAGATAATGTATGTAAAGCGCTGCGGAATATGTTAGCGCTATATAAAAATAAAGATTATTATTATATTATAGTTACTAACTCTCCTACACATGAAGACGGGAATACTCTCGACCTGGTTTTCTCCCGTCTATGCTCGCTGCATGACTTTACTAACTCCCCTCTCCTGCTCTCGGACCACAACCTTCTTTCCTTCTCTGTCAAGAATTGTCTCCTCACCCGGGACACCCCCACTTACCACACTTCTAGGAATACAGGTACCATTAATACCCAGCAGCTTATGGACAATCTCCACACATCTTCAGCCCCCATCTCCTCCCTCCTTCTCCTGTCCAGACTTAGCATTGTCACACTACAATAATAGAGTGAAGAGCGCCCTAGATGAAGCGGCTACTTCTACTCGCAGAAAGATCCGACACAGACAACGGCAGCCCTGGCACACGATGCAAACACGTTTTCTTCAGCGTTGCTCTAGGTGTGCTGAGCGTCAGTGGAGAAAATCTCTTTTAGCAGAGGATTTCATCCACTATAAATTCATGCTCAAAACCTATAACTCTGCCCTTCATCTGGCCAAACAATCCTACTTCACCCCCCTCATCACTTCACTGTCCAACAATCCAAAACGACTTTTTGAAACCTTAAACTCCCTCCTGAAACCTAATGCACAGGCCCCCATCACCAACCTCAGCGGTGAGGATCTGGCCACTTATTTCCTAGAAAAAATCAACCACATCCATCAGGACATCTCAGCCCAATCTCCTCAGTGCCTGGATCCCCTTCCCTGCCGCACTTCAAGCTCACTAGCCATCTTTGAGCCTGTTACAGAAGAAGAAGTTACCCAGCTTCTCATTTCTTCTCGACCTACAACCTTCACATCTCCAGCAGTCTCTCTCACCGGTGGTCACCACTCACCTGACTAAAATATTTAACCTCTCTCTTTCTTCAGGTATCTTTCCCTCCTCATTTAAACATGCCATCATAACCCCTTTACTTAAAAAGCCATCCCTGGACCAGAACTGCACTGCTAACTACAGACCTGTCTCTAATCTTCCTTTCATCTCTAAACTCCTGGAACGCTTGGTCCACTCCCGTCTAATCCGCTATCTCCCAGATAACTCTCTCCTCGACCCTCTACAATCAGGTTTCCGCTCCTTACACTCCACTGAAACTGCCCTCACTAAAGTCTCTAATGATCTACTAACAGCTAAATCCAAAGGTCACTGCTCCCTGCTGATCTGCTGGATCTCTCTGCTGCATTTGACACTGTGGATCACCAGCTCCTCCTCACTATGCTCCTCTCTATCGGCTTCAATTACACCGTTCTCTCCTGGTTCTCCTCCTACCTCTCTGACCGCTCCTTCACTGTATCTTTTTCTGGCTCCTCTTCCTCTCCTCGTCCCCTACTATCGGGGTTCCGCAGGGATCAGTCCTAGGCCCCCTCCTCTTCTCTCTATACACTGCCCCTATTGGACAAACAATCAGCAGATTTGGGTTCCAGCATCATCTCTATGCTGACGACACCCAATTATACACCTCTTCCCATGACATCACCCCTACCCTAATACAAAATACCAAGGATTGTCTGTCCGCTGTCTCTAACATCATGTCCTCCCTCTATCTTAAACTGAATCTCTCCAAAACTGAACTTCTCGTGTTTCTCCCCTCTACTAACCCAACTCTACCTGACATTGAAATTACCTTGGAGGATTCAACCATAACTCCCAGCAGCACGGCCGCTGCCTTGGGGTCATATTCGACACTAACCTTTCCTTTACTCCCTATATCCGATCACTCACCCGCTCTTGTCACCTGCATCTTAAAAACATCTCCAGAATCCGACCTTTTCTCACCTTTGAAACTGCTAAAACTCTTACTGTCGCTCTTATTCACTCTCGTCCGGACTACTGCAACTCTCTTCTGATCGGTCTCCCTCTTACCAAACTTTCTCCTCTCCAATCCGTCCTGAATGCGGCAGCCAGGGTCGTATTTCTGTCCAGCCGCTTCACGGATGCCTCCATCTTGTGCCAGTCATTGCACTGGTTGCCCATTTGCTACAGGGTCCAATATAAACTCATCGCACTCACCCACAAAGCTCTCCACAGTTCTGCACCGCCTTATATCTCCTCTCTCATCTCTATCGCCCTACACGTGCCCTCCGTTCTACAAATGACCTAAGACTAACATCCCTCATAATCTGAACCTTGCACCTCCGTCTCCAAGACTTCTCTCGTGCTGCGCCAGTTCTCTCGAATGCTCTACCCCAGACGATCCGACTGATGCCTAGCCCCCATGTCTTCAAACGCGCTTTAAAAACCCATCTCTTTAAACAAGCCGACCACCTCAACTACTCAGTAAATTAACTTTCCCCTGTTCCCTCCTTCTAAATATTATTCAGAATCTGCTCCCTACTCTTCATTTGTCTCCACACCCTCCATGCACAAGATAACTGAACTCGATACTAGATTATTGCACTTATACATACGGGCTGATGACTGGATCATGCAGCTTTATATGAAAATCCCTATTTATTATAATTGTCAGACCTGAAATAACAAGCACTTTTCACCTACTGTGTCCCCCCATTCCCTTGTAGATTGTAAGCGGCCGGACCCTCGCTCCTAATGTAACTGTTTAAACTGTCTTACCTTGTATTGAATTTATTGTCTGTACATGTCCCCGCTTAATTGTAAAGTGCTGCGGAATATGTTTATATAGCGCAAATAAAAATTAGTATGTTTTTTTTGCATTTCCTATATACGCCTATATATATATTTGTGGCAATGTGTATTGGTGTAAAATTAAATATTTTATTTGATAGTTATTATACTTTGTTATGGACGTTTTTTCATCTTTGTGTATATACACTGCTCAAAAAATAAAGGGAACACTGAAATAACCCATCCTAGATCTGAATGAATGAAATCTTCTCATTGAATACTTTTGTTCTGTAGAAAGTTGAATGTGCTGACAACAAAATCACACAAAAATCATCAATGGAAATCACATTTATTAACCAATGGAGGCCTGGATTTGGAGTCACCTACAAAATTAAAGTGGAAAAACACACTACAGGCTGATACAACTTTGATGTAATGTCCTTAAAACATGTCAAAATGAGGTACAGTATTGTGTGTGGCCTCCACGTGCCTGTATGACCTCCCTACAACGCCTGGGCATGCTCCTGATGAGGCTGAGTATTGTGTGTGGCCTCCACGTGCCTGTATGACCTCCCTACAACGCCTGAGCATGCTCCTGATGAGGCTGAGTATTGTGTGTGGCCTTCACGTGCCTGTATGACCTCCCTACAACGCCTGGGCATGCTCCTGATGAGGCTGAGTATTGTATGTGGCCTCCACGTGCCTGTATGACCTCCCTACAACGCCTGGGCATGCTCCTGATGAGGCTGAGTATTGTGTGTGGCCTCCACGTGCCTGTATGACCTCCCTACAACGCCTGAGCATGCTCCTGATGAGGCTGAGTATTGTGTGTGGCCTTCACGTGCCTGTATGACCTCCCTACAACGCCTGGGCATGCTCCTGATGAGGCTGAGTATTGTGTGTGGCCTCCACGTGCCTGTATGACCTCCCTACAACGCCTGGGCATGCTCCTGATGAGGTTGCGGATGGTCTCCTGTGGGATCTCCTCCCAGACCTGGACTAAAGCATCCGCCAATTCCTGGACAGTCTGTTGTGTAACGTGACGTTGGTGGATGGCGCGAGATATGATGTCCCAGATGTGCTCAATCGGATTCAGGTCTGGGGAACGGGCGGCCAGTCCATAGCTTCAATGCCTTCATCTTGCAGGAACTGCTGACACACTCCAGCCACATGAGGTCTGGCATTGTCCTGCATTAGGAGGAACCCAGGGCCAAACACACCAGCATATGGTCTCACACGGGGTCTGAGGATCTCATCTCTGTACCTAATGGCAGTCAGGCTACCTCTGGCGAGCACATGGAGGATTGTGCGGCCCTCCAAAGAAATGCCACCCCACCCCATTACTGACCCACTGCCAAACCGGTCATGCGGAAGGATGTTGCAGGCAGCAGATCGCTCTCCACGGCGTCTCCAGACTCTGTCACATGTGCTCAGTGTTAACCTGCTTTCATCTGTGAAGAGCACAGGGCGCCAGTGGCGACTTTGCCAATCCTGGTGTTCTGTGGCAAATGCCAAGCGTCCTGCACGGTGTTGGGCTGTGAGCACAACCCCCATCTGTGGACGTCGGGCCCTCATGGAGTCGGTTTCTAACCTTTTGTGCAGACACATGCACATTTGTGGCCTGCTGGAGGTCATTTTGCAGGGCTCTGGCAGTGCTCCTCCTGTTCCTACTTGCACAAACGAGGAGGTAGCGGTCCTGCGGCTGGGTTGTTGCCCTCCTATGGCCCCCTCCACGTCTCCTGGTGTACTGGCCTGTCTCCTGGTAGCGCCTCCAGCCTCTGGACACTAAGCTGACAGACACAGCAAACCTTCTTGCCACAGCTCGCATTGATGTGCCATCCTGGATGAGCTGCATTACCTGAGCAACTTCTGTGGGTTGTAGAGTCGGTCTCATGCTACCACGAGTGTGAAAGCACAACCAACATTCAAAAGTGACCAAAACATCAGCCAGAAAGCATTGGTACTGAGATATGGTTTGTGGTCCCCAACTGCAGAACCACTCCTTTATTGAGGGTGTCTTGATAATTGCCAATAATTTCCATCTATTGTCTATTCCATTTGCACAACAGCATGTGAAATTGATTGTCAATCAGTGTTGCTTCCTAAGTGGACAGTTTGATTTCACAGAAGTTTGATTGACTTGGAGTTATATTCTGTTGTTTAAGTGCTCTCTTTATTTTTTTGAGCAGTGTATACCATATTTTTCAGACCATAAGACGCACCTAGGTTTTAGAGGAGGAAAATAAAAAAATAAAAATTTAAGCAAAAAATGTGGTCATGATGCACTTTAAAGGGAGAGGGGGTCTTCTGCTGACACTGGTATAGGGGTAATGCCCCCCAATTCTGCCAATATCCCCCATCCTGGTATATATGCCATCCCCCTTCCTTTTATATGTGGTCTCCATCCCCATCCTGGTATGCATGGCACCCTTCATACCTATCCTGATATGCATGGCTCCCTCATCCTTATCCTGGTATGCATGGCACCACTCATCCCCAATCATAGTATGCATGGCACCCCTAATCCCTATCCTGGTATGCATGGCACCCCTAGTCCCTGTCCTGGTATGCATGGCACCCCTCATCCCTGTCCTGGTATGCATGGCACCCCTAATCCCTGTCCTGGTATGCATGGCACCTCTCATCCCTGTACTGGTATACATGGCACCCCTCATCCCTGTCCTGGTATGCATGGCACCCCTCATCCCTGTCCTGGTATGCATGGCACCCCTCATCCCTGTCCTGGTATGCATGGCACCCCTCATCCCTGTCCTGGTATGCATGGCACCCCTAATCCCTATCCTGGTATGCATGGCACCCCTCATCCCTGTCCTGGTATGCATGGCACCCCTCATCCCTGTCCTGGTATGCAAGGCACCCCTCATCCCTGTCCTGGTATGCAAGGCACCCCTCATCCCTGTCCTGGTATGCAGGCACCCCTAATCCCTATCCTGGTACGCATGGCACCCCTCATCCCTGTCCTGGTATGCATGGCACCCCTCATCCCTGTCCTGGTATGCATGGCACCCCTAATCTCTGTCCTAGTATGCATGGTCCCCCTAATCCCCATCAGGCTGCACATAAAAAATAAACACTCCTACTCACCTCTCTTCTCTCTCCTCCAGCGCTGCGTCCTGTCTGCCTGCACTGATCTCTCCATGTGAGCCGAGCATGACGTCACTGCCATGCGCGGCTCACAAGGAGAGATCAGCTGCCGGAAGTCACTGCTCCCCATGCCGGGTTTGTGTGTGCGAGGAGCAGTGACTTCACTCTCCTTCATAGCCGACACACAGCGGAGCCGTGATGCTCATTAAAGGGCATGAATATTCACCCCCTCCCCACGCCCATGGGCATGGGGAGAGGTTGAATATTCATGCCCTTTAACAGCGGGCACAGGAGATAGCCAGCAGCAGCCGCAGCGCGGCTACACTGTATACCGCTATTAAGGAGCATGAATATTCAGTGCTCCCCACGCCTCATGGTCGTGGGGAGCAGTGAATATTCATTTTCTTTAGCAGCGGGGACAGTGTAGGCTGCAGCGGGCGGCCGCTGCCTCCTGTGCCCACTCCTCCACCGATACCGCTCCCCCCACACCCCACATAAATATACACACCCCCCAACATTCGGACTATAAGACGCACGCCCCATTTTCCTCCAAAATTTTGGAGGAAAAAAGTGCGTCTTATGGTCCGAAAAATACGGTATTTTATATAATGAGACTAATATGATTATATGAATGTTTGTGGTTTTCTTCATTTTTTATTTCATTGTGATGTCATTTCCTTGTTTTTTTTTCTATATAAATGTTGTATTTCTATGTGATTGGCCACAATTGACAAAAGCTCTGGAGGAGCTGAAACGTTTTGCAGATTTGTGGATGTGGAATAAATGATTGATAGACTACAGGTGAGTGCTGGGATCTCTTTCCTTTCCCTCTCCATTACTAACCTGAGGGCTTGAAGACAGCGGTGTTTTATGACAAATCACAGCTGTCATCAACCCTAACCACCATTACCCCGATCGCCACCGCACCAGGGCAATCGTGAAGAGCCGTGCAAAGCACCTGAATTGGTGCGCCATTTCTGAGGCGGCTGAGGGCTGGTATTTTTAGGCTGGGAAGGGCCCAGTAACCGAGGACCTTCCCACCCTGATAATATCCGCTCACAGCTGTCTGCTTTACCTTTGCTGGTTATCAAAAATAGGGAGGACTCCACATCGCTTTTTTCATTTATTAGCTAAACACAAGTACAGTAAACTCCACACACAGGGCAGTAATTATATATCTCACGGATATCTAACACCTAAATATCTGTCATTTCTATTCTGCGCTCTCTTCCGGCACGTGTCACACAGACGTGTAATCCCAAGGAATCAAGAAGGTGTAGCTACAGTCACCACTGTGAGCGACAGCTGTAACTGTGCCCCGACACTGAGTGACGGTCGCTCTGTACTGATGCACTGCTGAGCCGGCTGCCAGTCTCAGTCCCGGGCGCAGTTACAGACGCCGCTCAGTGCTGCGTACGGTGACAGTAGGTGCGTTGGCGCCTGCATGACTGAAAGCCGGCGGCTTCCGGGTGCCGCACACTGAGTACAGCGGCCGGGCACCTCCCTAATGCTATTAACCAGCAGATTAACCCCATATGTGCATGTTATTGGCGATATCCAACCAGACAGGTTCCCTGTAAGGAACAATGCACAATAAATGTAAATCACTACAAATCTGAGACCTCAGAGACGTGTAACATCTTATTCTGGTCGTGTCCGATAAAAAAACTCCTTCTATTCCCCCCTAACATGTAGACTGTGAGCAGGGCCCTCCCTTATATTGTACCATACTGATACCGGGGGAGGGACGTCACCAGAGTAACCGCCCAGTGTGGGACGTCGGATCAGGGGACAAAGGACCCCATCAGTCACCAGAACAGGAGTCCTGAGACCCCAACAAGCTCAGGAGGAACGACCCTTCATAGTCCTCATTACTAATCGGCCACTATGTCATGAAGAGATGAATCTTCCTAATATTTCTTCTGCTGTCGCCTTATGAGGCTTCATTGTCCTCCAAACACAATCGGAAATCTGCTGATATATCCACAGAATCTAAAATCAAACGCTGCTGACAATCACTCTCCTGTGTGAGCAATGGGGGAGGGGAGAGGAGAAGACGAGACAGGGAGGGAGCGAGAACATCAGCGCAAGAGTCACATGTGCAAGGCAAAAAAAGAGGAGAAAAGCCGAAAATGGTAGATTCATCATTACACGTCATCTACAGCGAACCTGGTTTAAGAGGCCGGAGCTCCTCCATCATCACCTCCTGGTACCGATCCTGGTGTCCTTCTAGATACTCCCACTCCTCCATGGAGAGATAGACAGCGACGTCCTGACACCTTATAGGAACCTGACAACAACGACACCGTCATCACCCAGAATCCTCCAGTGCTGTCCTGTATAATGTCCCAGCAGTCACTTCTCTGCTCATCACCCAGAATCCTCCAGTGCCGCCCTGTATAATGTCCCAGCAGTCACCTCTCCGGACATCACCCAGAATCCTCCAGTGCCGTCCTGTATAATGTCCCAGCAGTCACCTCTCCGGACATCACCCAGAATCCTCCAGTGCCGTCCTGTATAATGTCCCAGCAGTCACCTCTCCGGACATCACCCAGAATCCTCCAGTGCTGTCCTGTATAATGTCCCAGCAGTCACCTCTCTGCTCATCACCCAGAATCCTCCAGTGCTCTCCTGTATAATGTCCCAGCAGTCACCTCTCTGCTCATCACCCAGAATCCTCCAGTGCTGTCCTGTATAATGTCCCAGCAGTCACCTCTCTGCTCATCACCCAGAATCCTCCAGTGCTGTCCTGTATAATGTCCCAGCAGTCACCTCTCCGGTCATCACCCAGAATCCTCCAGTGCTCTCCTGTATAATGTCCCAGCAGTCACCTCTCTGCTCATCACCCAGAATCCTCCAGTGCTGTCCTGTATAATGTCCCAGCAGTCACCTCTCCGGTCATCGCCCAGAATCCTCCAGTGCTGCCCTGTATAATGTCCCAGCAATCACCTCTCCGGTCATCACCCAGAATCCTCCAGTGCTGTCCTGTATAATGTCCCAGCAGTCACCTCTCCGGTCATCACCCAGAATCCTCCAGTGCTGTTCTGTATAATGTCCCAGCAATCACCTCTCCGGTCATCACCCAGAATCCTCCAGTGCTGTCCTGTATAATGTCCCAGCAGTCACCTCTCCGGTCATCACCCAGAATCCTCCAGTGCTGTTCTGTATAATGTCCCAGCAGTCACCTCTCCGTTCATCACCCAGAATCCTCCAGTGCGGTCCTGTATAATGTCCCAGCAGTCACCTCTCCGGTCATCACTCAGAATCCTCCAGTGCTGTCCTGTATAATGTCCCAGCAGTCACCTCTCCGCTCAGCAGCTCAATCATCTTGTTGCTGAGCTCTAGGATCTTCTTCTTCTTCCTCTCATGTATCGGGGGGTGCGGGGGAGGCTCTGTGATGGGGCCCGGGCTCCGCCCTCCTGACTCCTGGAGATGGATGATGGGAGTCACACCCTCCCCCGGTGTCTTCCTCACTATTGTGTAATCCTGTGTATGGAGAGAGACACTTAGGGAGAAGAATTCCTTCCCGACTCCAGATCTGACAATCAGTAGAAATCCTGGGATCAATAACCGTCTCCAGTAATCTGGGGCCATAACCTGGAATATTATTACACTCAGGACAGACATCCAGGCCCCTCTACAGCTCTTATAGGGAATCCCCATGACAACTCCTCCTGGCAGAGAGCTGCACACAATCACTGCTCTTACAGTAAAGAATCCTTCTCTTCCTCTTCTGGATTTCCTCTTCCTGATGTCGGACTTGTTCCATAACACAATAAAGCTGATAGAAATGTAGAGGAGTTACCTCTCCGCTCAGCAGGGAGATGATCTCCAGGGTGAAGTGTAATAATCTTCTGGTGGTCTCTTCCTCGTCCATCCTCGGGGTCATTCAGGAGAAGGAGGGATGAACACTGGATCAGCTGGAGGGATCTCGTCCTGCCGGCGTCTTCATGATAAAGGAGAAGATGGAGATCACAGGGGACGATATAACGACAATCACTGAATTCTGCCCCAAATATCCGACATTTATCAGGAAGAATCTGGAGGAAAAGCCACAAACTCCACCGCGGCCTCCTCCACCGATCTGACCGCTCATTATCAGCCTCGTAGGAGGACGGTCACCGTGGTAACCACACCGCCAGCGGGGGGATGGTCACCATGGTAACTACACCGCCAGCGGGGGGATGGTCACCATGGTAACTACACCGCCAGCAAGGGGGGGGGGGATGGTCACCATGGTAACTACACCGCCAGCAGGGGGACGGTCACGGTGGTAACTACACCTCCAGCAGGGGGTCAGGGAGATTCCATGCAAGTAACAGGACCCCCTCCTCACCCACGCAGTCTCACACCTTCAGAATCCCCCCCGCTCCCTGTGCAGCCCCCATACAGGAACATCCACTTATCTGCGCCCCCAAATCACCTCAGCTCCTCAGAGTAATCACCACAGCCTCAGCAGCAGAGAGCAATGGAGAGCAGAGCCCCGCCCCTTCCGGTGACATCATCAAGTCACATGGGTATGACGTCATTTAGCCCAGGTGTATGTAGTCTCTACCTTTCCTGAGCTCCGCCCCTGATCACATGACGGTGACGTCACCACAGGTCCTCCGCTCTCAGTGCAGCAGCCTCTTCCTGTGGTGTCTCTCTGTCTCATAGTCAGGATCACACGCTGTCTCTGTGTTGCTGCCCTCTGCTGGTTGTTGGAGGCAGCGCGCAGAAGCTATCTGTCCCGGCCTGTTGTCTCTGCTCTGATTGGCTCCGCAGTGTTTCCTCACAGACTGTAATGATTCTATAAACTATAAAGTTATTATAATGGTGAAGGAGCTGTGATGAGGCTGCGGTCATGTGACAGTGATGACGTCACCGCAGCTCCTCCCCCTCAGGGGCCATTGCCCCGCCCAGATCTGCAGATGATCCCGGCGCAGTCACTCCTCCGGCTCCTCCTCCCTCTGACGTCACATAGTGGCCGCTTTCTCCAGTGATGAGGATTTCTCTGCTCCCGGAGGTTCTGTAAGTCCAGTAGTCTCATCAGGTCCACATCTATAGTAAGTTCACCTGTTTCCCCAGTCAGGGCTCGCTCTCACTTCAATCCGATAAAACCCCAGACTGCGTCCGGACCCAGTAATCCTCGGATTCTCTGCTCAGCGGCGTTTTGTTTTCCAGCTCCGATCGGATCGCACGCACCCATATAATCTACAGGTGCGTGTGAAACATCGCACTGCACTCAGATACCACCCGAGTGCAGTGCGATTCCCGCCAATGCCAGCAGCAGAGGAGATGGAGATAGTGATTTCCCCGTCCCCTCCGCAGCCGTGCGAGAGGATCAGAGCATGGAGCACTGACATTCGGCTCCCGCTCGCAGCAGAGCAGCAGCGAGTGTCATTAGCATATCGCATCGGGTGCTCGCGCATCGCACACCGTACGCTAGTGGGACCCCGGCCTAAGAGATACGTCTGTGTCTTGTATAGCAGAGCGGAGTTGTACAGATACCTGTCTTTACGTAGGCTCAGGTTCTCCCGGGGGCGACTCAGCCTCAGCATCCTCCCGCGCCATCTCCTCCTCTCCATGTTGTTGTGCAGAGTTCTCGGCGCCATCTTGTGATCAGGGTCTGGAGAATTTTTAATATTTTAATTATTCTTTTTTTCTCCTATTTTTTTTATTAAAATGTTCTAATGCTGATAATTTAGTCGTCCGTTCAGATATTAAAATATTCACCCAATGACAAATGAAAGCCATTCTAAATCCATAACCCTTCTATGACCTGATCACTGTCTACATACTGAAAAACCAATGAGTATACCGACATTATCACAACATAAGAGCCGAAGCCACAAATAGTAATGTGAAAGCTTCTTCCCCGGAATCCAATGTTGCTCTATCCATAAAAAACCTTCATCAAATCTCAACTTCATTCCTGACCCCGATCATTTCTATAACCATAGATGTGTTAGTGCACAATGCGGTATCTGCGCTCCAGCGAGACCACCGTGTCTGTACTGTCTGCAAGAAGAAAGAAGAGAAAGGGCACATTTGTCCCCCAGCTCTACTGACGGACTCACATTATACTCTAGATTCAGGCCTTTAGGAGACAGACGATTTACAGTCAATATCCAGAAGGCTTCCCTCCTTAATAACCTTCTCTTAATACCGCCTCCTCTCCTAGGAGCACTCACTTGTTCTATCACCTGGTATTCTGTCTCAGACAACGATATCTACGGACTTTCTCAAAATATCCACAAGTGAATTCAGGAGACGTGACTGGGAAAAGAAACCAAAAGGTGAGTCTCCTATGAACTTCATGCTGCAACTGTAATGGAATACTGTGGAGAAAAACGCCTATCGCGAGGACTGCGAGTCCATCTGCGCCCCACTCTGTTTTCAGAGGATGGGACTTTCTGCGATCAATTCGAGCAGATTAATAAGTGTTCCCTGGATTTAATCTTGTTGACTGCTGATAGACTGCAGGCGGCAGATACAGATTTAAAAGTGGAGATTGCAAAAAATTTAAAATAAATAATATATAAAGTAGGTCAATAATTTTTCCTTCCCATTTATGATATACAGAGGAGAATTAGAATGTGTTGTGGGTGAATTATGATATATGTTTTTTAGACTTTGGTGCGTATAGTTAAATGGTACGATGATTATTATCTTACTTGTTTTAACTTCTGCTTTCTCACATCTCGTCCGCCCTTAAACACATTCCCCCAACACTGGGCCTCCCTGCACTAGCATACACCACTCTTCTCCAGCTGCATATAGAAACCCTGCTAATCTTAGTAACATTCAGTGCATGCCCTCTCTTATTGCTTTCTATTGTGCCCTCTGGAACGCACGGTCTGTGTGTAACAAACTAACTTACACTCACGATTTTTTCCTCTCTAATTCCCTTAACCTTCTGGCTATTACAAAAATCTGGATCCAGCATTCAGACACCACCGCAGCTGCTGCTCTCTCATTTGGTGGGCTGAAATTTTCACATACAACCAGACCTGAGAATACACAAGGTGGAGGTGTTGGTTTGCTCCTTTCACCACAATGTGCTTTCCAGGTCATCCTCCCAGTTCCCTAACTTATGTTTCCTTCCTTTGAAGTCCACATCGTCAGACTCTTCAAACCCTTCTCCCTGTGAGTGGCAGTTGTGTATCGCCCTCCAGGCTCCTGCCGCCAGTTCCTGGATCACATTGCCAACTGGCTTCCTCACTTTCTATCCTGTGACATCCCCACCCTCATCATGGGAGACTTTAACATCCCCATCAATGATCTCCTCTCCCAATCTGCCTCTCATCTACTTTCTCTAACCCCCTCATTCGGTTTCTCACAGGTTACTAATAGTGTTGAGCGAGTATGTTCTGTTAACCCTTTCAGCAAGTATGCTCGGGCCGAGCTCCGAGTATTTACAGCTGCTCAGTGATATGTTTGAATCGCTCCCGTGTGCATGATTTGCAACTGTTTGACAGCTTTATTATATGTAAGGAATGTCTATTTCTAACACATTCCTCACATGTAATAAAGCTGTCAAACAGTTGCAAATCATGCATACTCGGAAGAGAACATATTCGCTCAACACTAGATAATGTATGTAAAGCGCTGCGGAATATGTTAGCGCTATATAAAAATAAAGATTATTATTATATTATAGTTACTAACTCTCCTACACATGAAGACGGGAATACTCTCGACCTGGTTTTCTCCCGTCTATGCTCGCTGCATGACTTTACTAACTCCCCTCTCCTGCTCTCGGACCACAACCTTCTTTCCTTCTCTGTCAAGAATTGTCTCCTCACCCGGGACACCCCCACTTACCACACTTCTAGGAATACAGGTACCATTAATACCCAGCAGCTTATGGACAATCTCCACACATCTTCAGCCCCCATCTCCTCCCTCCTTCTCCTGTCCAGACTTAGCATTGTCACACTACAATAATAGAGTGAAGAGCGCCCTAGATGAAGCGGCTACTTCTACTCGCAGAAAGATCCGACACAGACAACGGCAGCCCTGGCACACGATGCAAACACGTTTTCTTCAGCGTTGCTCTAGGTGTGCTGAGCGTCAGTGGAGAAAATCTCTTTTAGCAGAGGATTTCATCCACTATAAATTCATGCTCAAAACCTATAACTCTGCCCTTCATCTGGCCAAACAATCCTACTTCACCCCCCTCATCACTTCACTGTCCAACAATCCAAAACGACTTTTTGAAACCTTAAACTCCCTCCTGAAACCTAATGCACAGGCCCCCATCACCAACCTCAGCGGTGAGGATCTGGCCACTTATTTCCTAGAAAAAATCAACCACATCCATCAGGACATCTCAGCCCAATCTCCTCAGTGCCTGGATCCCCTTCCCTGCCGCACTTCAAGCTCACTAGCCATCTTTGAGCCTGTTACAGAAGAAGAAGTTACCCAGCTTCTCATTTCTTCTCGACCTACAACCTTCACATCTCCAGCAGTCTCTCTCACCGGTGGTCACCACTCACCTGACTAAAATATTTAACCTCTCTCTTTCTTCAGGTATCTTTCCCTCCTCATTTAAACATGCCATCATAACCCCTTTACTTAAAAAGCCATCCCTGGACCAGAACTGCACTGCTAACTACAGACCTGTCTCTAATCTTCCTTTCATCTCTAAACTCCTGGAACGCTTGGTCCACTCCCGTCTAATCCGCTATCTCCCAGATAACTCTCTCCTCGACCCTCTACAATCAGGTTTCCGCTCCTTACACTCCACTGAAACTGCCCTCACTAAAGTCTCTAATGATCTACTAACAGCTAAATCCAAAGGTCACTGCTCCCTGCTGATCTGCTGGATCTCTCTGCTGCATTTGACACTGTGGATCACCAGCTCCTCCTCACTATGCTCCTCTCTATCGGCTTCAATTACACCGTTCTCTCCTGGTTCTCCTCCTACCTCTCTGACCGCTCCTTCACTGTATCTTTTTCTGGCTCCTCTTCCTCTCCTCGTCCCCTACTATCGGGGTTCCGCAGGGATCAGTCCTAGGCCCCCTCCTCTTCTCTCTATACACTGCCCCTATTGGACAAACAATCAGCAGATTTGGGTTCCAGCATCATCTCTATGCTGACGACACCCAATTATACACCTCTTCCCATGACATCACCCCTACCCTAATACAAAATACCAAGGATTGTCTGTCCGCTGTCTCTAACATCATGTCCTCCCTCTATCTTAAACTGAATCTCTCCAAAACTGAACTTCTCGTGTTTCTCCCCTCTACTAACCCAACTCTACCTGACATTGAAATTACCTTGGAGGATTCAACCATAACTCCCAGCAGCACGGCCGCTGCCTTGGGGTCATATTCGACACTAACCTTTCCTTTACTCCCTATATCCGATCACTCACCCGCTCTTGTCACCTGCATCTTAAAAACATCTCCAGAATCCGACCTTTTCTCACCTTTGAAACTGCTAAAACTCTTACTGTCGCTCTTATTCACTCTCGTCCGGACTACTGCAACTCTCTTCTGATCGGTCTCCCTCTTACCAAACTTTCTCCTCTCCAATCCGTCCTGAATGCGGCAGCCAGGGTCGTATTTCTGTCCAGCCGCTTCACGGATGCCTCCATCTTGTGCCAGTCATTGCACTGGTTGCCCATTTGCTACAGGGTCCAATATAAACTCATCGCACTCACCCACAAAGCTCTCCACAGTTCTGCACCGCCTTATATCTCCTCTCTCATCTCTATCGCCCTACACGTGCCCTCCGTTCTACAAATGACCTAAGACTAACATCCCTCATAATCTGAACCTTGCACCTCCGTCTCCAAGACTTCTCTCGTGCTGCGCCAGTTCTCTCGAATGCTCTACCCCAGACGATCCGACTGATGCCTAGCCCCCATGTCTTCAAACGCGCTTTAAAAACCCATCTCTTTAAACAAGCCGACCACCTCAACTACTCAGTAAATTAACTTTCCCCTGTTCCCTCCTTCTAAATATTATTCAGAATCTGCTCCCTACTCTTCATTTGTCTCCACACCCTCCATGCACAAGATAACTGAACTCGATACTAGATTATTGCACTTATACATACGGGCTGATGACTGGATCATGCAGCTTTATATGAAAATCCCTATTTATTATAATTGTCAGACCTGAAATAACAAGCACTTTTCACCTACTGTGTCCCCCCATTCCCTTGTAGATTGTAAGCGGCCGGACCCTCGCTCCTAATGTAACTGTTTAAACTGTCTTACCTTGTATTGAATTTATTGTCTGTACATGTCCCCGCTTAATTGTAAAGTGCTGCGGAATATGTTTATATAGCGCAAATAAAAATTAGTATGTTTTTTTTGCATTTCCTATATACGCCTATATATATATTTGTGGCAATGTGTATTGGTGTAAAATTAAATATTTTATTTGATAGTTATTATACTTTGTTATGGACGTTTTTTCATCTTTGTGTATATACACTGCTCAAAAAATAAAGGGAACACTGAAATAACCCATCCTAGATCTGAATGAATGAAATCTTCTCATTGAATACTTTTGTTCTGTAGAAAGTTGAATGTGCTGACAACAAAATCACACAAAAATCATCAATGGAAATCACATTTATTAACCAATGGAGGCCTGGATTTGGAGTCACCTACAAAATTAAAGTGGAAAAACACACTACAGGCTGATACAACTTTGATGTAATGTCCTTAAAACATGTCAAAATGAGGTACAGTATTGTGTGTGGCCTCCACGTGCCTGTATGACCTCCCTACAACGCCTGGGCATGCTCCTGATGAGGCTGAGTATTGTGTGTGGCCTCCACGTGCCTGTATGACCTCCCTACAACGCCTGAGCATGCTCCTGATGAGGCTGAGTATTGTGTGTGGCCTTCACGTGCCTGTATGACCTCCCTACAACGCCTGGGCATGCTCCTGATGAGGCTGAGTATTGTATGTGGCCTCCACGTGCCTGTATGACCTCCCTACAACGCCTGGGCATGCTCCTGATGAGGCTGAGTATTGTGTGTGGCCTCCACGTGCCTGTATGACCTCCCTACAACGCCTGAGCATGCTCCTGATGAGGCTGAGTATTGTGTGTGGCCTTCACGTGCCTGTATGACCTCCCTACAACGCCTGGGCATGCTCCTGATGAGGCTGAGTATTGTGTGTGGCCTCCACGTGCCTGTATGACCTCCCTACAACGCCTGGGCATGCTCCTGATGAGGTTGCGGATGGTCTCCTGTGGGATCTCCTCCCAGACCTGGACTAAAGCATCCGCCAATTCCTGGACAGTCTGTTGTGTAACGTGACGTTGGTGGATGGCGCGAGATATGATGTCCCAGATGTGCTCAATCGGATTCAGGTCTGGGGAACGGGCGGCCAGTCCATAGCTTCAATGCCTTCATCTTGCAGGAACTGCTGACACACTCCAGCCACATGAGGTCTGGCATTGTCCTGCATTAGGAGGAACCCAGGGCCAAACACACCAGCATATGGTCTCACACGGGGTCTGAGGATCTCATCTCTGTACCTAATGGCAGTCAGGCTACCTCTGGCGAGCACATGGAGGATTGTGCGGCCCTCCAAAGAAATGCCACCCCACCCCATTACTGACCCACTGCCAAACCGGTCATGCGGAAGGATGTTGCAGGCAGCAGATCGCTCTCCACGGCGTCTCCAGACTCTGTCACATGTGCTCAGTGTTAACCTGCTTTCATCTGTGAAGAGCACAGGGCGCCAGTGGCGACTTTGCCAATCCTGGTGTTCTGTGGCAAATGCCAAGCGTCCTGCACGGTGTTGGGCTGTGAGCACAACCCCCATCTGTGGACGTCGGGCCCTCATGGAGTCGGTTTCTAACCTTTTGTGCAGACACATGCACATTTGTGGCCTGCTGGAGGTCATTTTGCAGGGCTCTGGCAGTGCTCCTCCTGTTCCTACTTGCACAAACGAGGAGGTAGCGGTCCTGCGGCTGGGTTGTTGCCCTCCTATGGCCCCCTCCACGTCTCCTGGTGTACTGGCCTGTCTCCTGGTAGCGCCTCCAGCCTCTGGACACTAAGCTGACAGACACAGCAAACCTTCTTGCCACAGCTCGCATTGATGTGCCATCCTGGATGAGCTGCATTACCTGAGCAACTTCTGTGGGTTGTAGAGTCGGTCTCATGCTACCACGAGTGTGAAAGCACAACCAACATTCAAAAGTGACCAAAACATCAGCCAGAAAGCATTGGTACTGAGATATGGTTTGTGGTCCCCAACTGCAGAACCACTCCTTTATTGAGGGTGTCTTGATAATTGCCAATAATTTCCATCTATTGTCTATTCCATTTGCACAACAGCATGTGAAATTGATTGTCAATCAGTGTTGCTTCCTAAGTGGACAGTTTGATTTCACAGAAGTTTGATTGACTTGGAGTTATATTCTGTTGTTTAAGTGCTCTCTTTATTTTTTTGAGCAGTGTATACCATATTTTTCAGACCATAAGACGCACCTAGGTTTTAGAGGAGGAAAATAAAAAAATAAAAATTTAAGCAAAAAATGTGGTCATGATGCACTTTAAAGGGAGAGGGGGTCTTCTGCTGACACTGGTATAGGGGTAATGCCCCCCAATTCTGCCAATATCCCCCATCCTGGTATATATGCCATCCCCCTTCCTTTTATATGTGGTCTCCATCCCCATCCTGGTATGCATGGCACCCTTCATACCTATCCTGATATGCATGGCTCCCTCATCCTTATCCTGGTATGCATGGCACCACTCATCCCCAATCATAGTATGCATGGCACCCCTAATCCCTATCCTGGTATGCATGGCACCCCTAGTCCCTGTCCTGGTATGCATGGCACCCCTCATCCCTGTCCTGGTATGCATGGCACCCCTAATCCCTGTCCTGGTATGCATGGCACCTCTCATCCCTGTACTGGTATACATGGCACCCCTCATCCCTGTCCTGGTATGCATGGCACCCCTCATCCCTGTCCTGGTATGCATGGCACCCCTCATCCCTGTCCTGGTATGCATGGCACCCCTCATCCCTGTCCTGGTATGCATGGCACCCCTAATCCCTATCCTGGTATGCATGGCACCCCTCATCCCTGTCCTGGTATGCATGGCACCCCTCATCCCTGTCCTGGTATGCAAGGCACCCCTCATCCCTGTCCTGGTATGCAGGCACCCCTAATCCCTATCCTGGTACGCATGGCACCCCTCATCCCTGTCCTGGTATGCATGGCACCCCTCATCCCTGTCCTGGTATGCATGGCACCCCTAATCTCTGTCCTAGTATGCATGGTCCCCCTAATCCCCATCAGGCTGCACATAAAAAATAAACACTCCTACTCACCTCTCTTCTCTCTCCTCCAGCGCTGCGTCCTGTCTGCCTGCACTGATCTCTCCATGTGAGCCGAGCATGACGTCACTGCCATGCGCGGCTCACAAGGAGAGATCAGCTGCCGGAAGTCACTGCTCCCCATGCCGGGTTTGTGTGTGCGAGGAGCAGTGACTTCACTCTCCTTCATAGCCGACACACAGCGGAGCCGTGATGCTCATTAAAGGGCATGAATATTCACCCCCTCCCCACGCCCATGGGCATGGGGAGAGGTTGAATATTCATGCCCTTTAACAGCGGGCACAGGAGATAGCCAGCAGCAGCCGCAACGCGGCTACACTGTATACCGCTATTAAGGAGCATGAATATTCAGTGCTCCCCACGCCTCATGGTCGTGGGGAGCAGTGAATATTCATTTTCTTTAGCAGCGGGGACAGTGTAGGCTGCAGCGGGCGGCCGCTGCCTCCTGTGCCCACTCCTCCACCGATACCGCTCCCCCCACACCCCACATAAATATACACACCCCCCAACATTCGGACTATAAGACGCACGCCCCATTTTCCTCCAAAATTTTGGAGGAAAAAAGTGCGTCTTATGGTCCGAAAAATACGGTATTTTATATAATGAGACTAATATGATTATATGAATGTTTGTGGTTTTCTTCATTTTTTATTTCATTGTGATGTCATTTCCTTGTTTTTTTTTCTATATAAATGTTGTATTTCTATGTGATTGGCCACAATTGACAAAAGCTCTGGAGGAGCTGAAACGTTTTGCAGATTTGTGGATGTGGAATAAATGATTGATAGACTACAGGTGAGTGCTGGGATCTCTTTCCTTTCCCTCTCCATTACTAACCTGAGGGCTTGAAGACAGCGGTGTTTTATGACAAATCACAGCTGTCATCAACCCTAACCACCATTACCCCGATCGCCACCGCACCAGGGCAATCGTGAAGAGCCGTGCAAAGCACCTGAATTGGTGCGCCATTTCTGAGGCGGCTGAGGGCTGGTATTTTTAGGCTGGGAAGGGCCCAGTAACCGAGGACCTTCCCACCCTGATAATATCCGCTCACAGCTGTCTGCTTTACCTTTGCTGGTTATCAAAAATAGGGAGGACTCCACATCGCTTTTTTCATTTATTAGCTAAACACAAGTACAGTAAACTCCACACACAGGGCAGTAATTATATATCTCACGGATATCTAACACCTAAATATCTGTCATTTCTATTCTGCGCTCTCTTCCGGCACGTGTCACACAGACGTGTGTGCGGATGTCACACTTTATGTCATCTGTGTGCAGGACGTACTGACGTCCGAGCTGCCGGCAAAAAACGGACATGTCCGGTCCGTGTGAACATGTGCGCAGCCTATAGATTATAATGGGTGTACGTGTGTGTCTCCGGTACGTGTGAAGGGGGCCTAAAGGGTGTGAGCACTTTTAGTATGAATTACCAGTAGGGGGCGTGACCACTTAAAGTGCCTAGGGCAGCATGAATGCCAGATACGGCCCTGAGCACAGCCCTAATAAAGTCATTAGAGCTGCAGATAAAGGGGGCTCGATCACAGCTCTGGATAGTGGGTTGTATGAGCCGGAGGTTATGAACATGGATGACGATACTAATATATGCCGCACTCTAGATGGAGATCCTACTAATTCATACAATACCCCCTTACATTGTCTTTTGGAGGAGGGTTTGGTATCGGCTGTACTTAATGCCAAACAAATAGAACGATTAAAGGAAAATCACCCACAATGTCCAATATTTCATACATTACCGAAAACCCACAAAGAAGGAAACATCCATCAGTCTAGAGATACATTCAATACTGGCTGCAGAGAAGATTCCTATAATATAGTGAATATTACCAGAAAACATTTACCTATGTTATACACCGACAAGGATCCAGCAACAAGAAAGACAACTGACACGTGGAGGACAAACACCAAAGGTTTCATTGAATGTGGGAGAAATAAATGTGGTTTGTGCAAGTCTGTGCACAAAGCAAAAATGTCTGCATCTACTAACCATAATAAACCCTATAATATCCGACATCTCATTAGTTGTAGCTCCACACGTCATTGACACCATACACTGTGAAGCTTGTCTGCTGCAATAGGGGGGGGGCACGGTCAGACCCTTACGTCACCGCATTGGGGGTCACGTTAGGGACGTTCTTGGCCCCACAACACGTAATACATCTCCAGCATCACAACATCTCATACAACACAATAGGGATTAATCACTTTACAGTTGTGGGTATTGAATATGTCACCAGACCAGCTAAGGGGGGAGATTGATATAAAAAGTACACCCCCGAGAAGCCTTGTGGATTCTGGAATTGGACTCCAGATTCCCCAGTAATATGAATCTTCCTTCAGACCTTGTATCCATTTACTGAATTGTGTTTTTTCCTCTTTTATAGTAATTATATATAATATACACATTATAGATGCAGACACTTCATTCTTCTATTGCACGGATGCTTTTTGTTGTGGACATATGATCGTCCATAGGGGTAATGTAGACATACTTGCACATGTCCATTTGGGGCTGGGGGTCTCCGCTGTGCATTAGACCCTATGATGTGTATAAGAAGCCGGTTACTGGTGATTTATTATGTCATGAAGAAGAACTGAACACAAATACCAGGTAGAAACGCAGAGATGTTTCGCTCCTATCTGTTTTTTAATGTTTCTATGATTTTAATTTGGATTTTTCAATAAAAGTTTTTGGTTTTATTCACACTGGAAAACAAGTGCTGGATTATCAGTAACTTTCTTTGTCCCGTCCATTCCTTCCCAACTGTGATTTTTCATCCAAGCATTGAGAGATGAGCTGAAAGCAGACATATTTTTCTATAGAGGAATGGCAGACATGGGTGTTGTCCACATAGAAAGCCTCTCCTAAATCCCATACACAAAAAAGCCGCCCTACAATCTGCCAGGACACATGCGGAAACATATGAAGACTCCTGGGACTTTATACTCTGGAGTGATGAGACCAAGATAAATGTTTTTTTTTGGAACTGATGGCTTCAAAACTGTATGACATTGAAGAGGTGAGGAATACAATGAGAATGCATGGTGTCTACAGTGAGACCTGGTGGTGGCCGTGTCCTTATGTGCGGCTGCATGAGGAGCTACATTTCATTGATGGTATCTTGAATTCACAGATGTTCTGCTCTATAGTGACAGAAAAGATGCTGCCATCACTCTGTTCCCTTGGTAGGCCACTGTTACATTTCTGAAGAACAGGGTGACAGTGATTCAGTGGCCAAGTGTCTCCGGATCAGAACCCAACCAAACACCTATGGGGAATTCTGAAGAGACAAGTTGTCATCGCTACATCCAGCATCCAGGCTCTAAGAGCTCGTTATCGAAAGAGAGATAAAAGATAGATATAGTATTGTCACTAATTAGTTCATTCCAGGCCTAGAAAATTTAGTGCCGTCCTTTAAAATTATGGAGGCCATACAAAATAATAGATGTAGTAGCTTTTGATGTGGGGTGTACTCATTTTTGCATCAACTATTTTGAGTAAAACTGAAGATTTTGTAATGAGAGTTATATTATTACCCTTACTTTCATGTTTTGATTACAAAAAAATGTTCTATGAAACTTAGTGTTGGCAAAATTGTAGAAATTGATCTTGTGTTCAGTGAGCTATTAAATAAAATCTTACTCATCAAAGGGGGTGTACTCATTTATGCTGAACAATGTTTATTAAACTTTATAAAACACAGTGAACATAATTACACTTTCTTTCCCATATGACTTCTCTCATGTTTTACAAGGTGTGATTTTTGTATAAAAGATTTCCCACATTCTGAACATGAATACGGCTTCTCTCCTGTATGAATTCTTTGATGTATAACAAGCTGTGATTTATTTGCAAAGCATCTTCCACATGCTAAACATGAAAAAAGTTTTTCTCCTGTGTGAATTCTTTGATGTTTAACAAGATCTGATTTATATATAAAACATTTCCCACATTCTGAACAAGAAAATGGCTTTTCTCCTGTATGAATTCTATTATGAGCAGAAAGAATTGATTTACACATAAAAGATTTCCCACATTCTGAACATGAATACGGCTTCTCTCCTGTGTGAGTTCTCTGATGTCTAACAAGCTGTGATTTACCTGTAAAGCATTTTCCACATTGTAAACATGAAAACGGTTTCTCCCCGGTGTGAATTCTTTGATGTAAAACCAGCCCTGATTTACTTTTAAAACATTTCCCACATTCTGAACAAGAAAATGGTGTTTCTCCTGTATGAATTCTCTTATGAGCAGAAAGATTTGATTTACGCATAAAAGATTTCCCACATTCTGAACATGAATACGGCTTCTCTCCTGTGTGAATTTTCTCGTGTATCACAAGTTTTGATTTCTCTGTAAAGCATTTCCCACATTCTGGACATGAATACGGCTTTTCTCCTGTGTGAATTCTGTGATGTTTAACAAGATCTGATTTATAACTAAAACACTTCCCACATTCTGAACATGAATATGGCGACTTTCCAGTATGAATGTTTTGATGTCTACTAAGATGCCCTTTAACTGTGAAGGTCTTCCCACATAGTGAACACAAAAATGTTTTTTCTCCTGTGTGAATTCTCTGATGTGTTATAAGACTCCCTTTATTTGTGAAGGACTTCTCACATTCCGAACATGAAAATGTTTTTTCTCCTGTATGATTTCTCTGATGTGTAAAAAGATTCCCTTTATTTGTAAAGCACTTACCACATTCTGAACATGAATATGGCTTCTCTCCTGTGTGAATTCGCTGATGTGGAATAAGACTGCTTTTAAATGTAAAGCATTTCCCACATTCTAAACATGAATATGGCTTCTCTCCTGTGTGAATTCTCTGATGTATAATAAGACTTCCTTTACCTGTGAAGGACTTTCCACATTTTGAACATGAATACGGCTTTTCTCCTGTGTGAATTCTGTTATGAGCAGAAAGAATTGATTTACACATAAAAGATTTCCCACATTCTGAACATGAATACGGCTTCTCTCCTGTGTGAGTTCTCTGATGTATAACAAGCTGTGATTTATCTGTAAAGCACCTTCTACATTGTAAACATGAAAAAGGTTTTTCCCCTGTGTGAATTCTTTGATGTTTAACAAAGTCTGATTTACTTCTACAACATTTCCCACATTCTGAACATGAATATGGCTTCTCTCCTGTATGAATTCTCTGATGTGTAATAAGATCCCCTTTATGTTTAAAGGACTTCCCACATTCCGAACATGAAAATGTTTTTTCTCCTGTATGAATTCTCTGATGTATAACAAGCTCTGATTTACTTCTACAACATTTCCCACATTCCGAACATGAAAATGGCTTCTCTCCTGTATGAATTCTCTCATGTCTAACAAATTGTGATTTATATGTAAAACATTTCTCACATTCTGAACAGGAGTATGGCTTTTTACCTTTGTGTTTTCTGTGTGTTAAAAAATCTGAGCTTTTTGTAAATTGCTTGTCACACTGAAATCTTGAATCCACTTTGCCACCTCGACTTTTGGTAATAATGTGAGATTGCTCAGGAGATGATTCCTCATGATTAGGAGGATTATAAGAAAGTGAAGTGCTGTGAAGTCCAGGAGGTGCAGGAAGGGTGATGAGGTTTTCTCCATTAGAGTGCTCCCAGATATCTTCTTTTTTACAATTTAGTGATGAACCGTTATTCTCACAAGGATTTCCTATTAGGATGAAAGATAAATTAGATGTGAGGTTTTTCTTCAACACAAAAGAGATTTCTGAATGTATTTTCTGGATCTCACAATGAAGACCCTCGTCAGTGAAAGTACCGGTAATAAGGAGGACAACTACATGCCATAACATTAACACAATGACGGGTAAAGTGAATGACACTTATAAACTGGTGACATTGGCACAAGTCAGGGGTGGCAGAGACTAGACAGCAAATAGTTCTTTAAGTGGTAATTACTGATGACAGGTTCCCTTAATGTACCTCCAGTGCCATTTCACTCTCTCAAGCTTCGTATCTTGCCCTTAGTATAGAAAAGTGTCCACGCAATTGAAGAAGATGTCAACTACTATTAAAAATTCCCCCAATGTAATTAACCCATTGAGAGATTTCTTTTAATTACCTAGATTTGTCTTTATTGCCTGTGAGCGGCGCTATCGCTGGCCACTCACAGGCATCACGCGACCCCCGGCCTCAGCCGGCTCTTGCTTCCCCTGATGTCACGTCAAGTGAGGCGTGACTCGGTGATGCGATCCCCGCGGTGGACACCGGGCTGTGGGTGGGGTTTCACCGAGCGTCACACCCAGCATCCACCGCGCACTTTCCCAATGAATGCAAGGTAATTGTGATTCACAAAATGTTATACAATTGAACGGTGAAGAAAAAAAAATTACATTTTTACCACTATAATATTATTTTAGCCCCAGATTTTACATTTTCACAAGGGAAAATGGGTAAAAATGACCACATAATTTTATACAATTTCTGCTGACCAGGGCAATACCCCATATGTGTCTGTACTGTACTGCTTAGCCATATGGCGAGACTCGGGAGGGAAGGAGCGCTATTTGACTCTTGGAGAACAAACTTTAGTAGAACAGTTTGCAGGCTCCATATACAGAGCCCCAAAGTGGCAAAAGAGCAGAATCCCCCCTCAAGTGACACCAGTTTGGAAATTACACCCCTATGGAAATGTATCTACAGGTGTAGTGATGAATTTGACTCCATGGGTGCTTTCCAGAAACGAGCAGTAATGGATGTTGCGAAGTGAAAATGCAAATATTCCCTTATAGTGGCCAGTACATTGTAGTGTCCGATACATTGTAGTGCCCTTACGTTGTAGCGCCCAGTACATGATTCCCAGCTAGTGCTTTCTGGAGAAATAAATTGGCTCTCCCCGCTACAGTAATGCCAAACATGTGGATGCTAACTGCATACGGTGGGGCCCAGGAGGAGGGGGCATTTGGATTTGGGAGCGCAGATGTCACTGGATTTCTTTAAGTGGGAGCCAAGTCACTTTTCCGGAGCCTTTGTGCTACTAGTAATATGGACACCCCCTATATTACTGTTTACAGATGATGAACCTGAGTGGGGACTTGTTTTTTGTGGGTTGAGTAGAAGCTCTTAATGGTGGCATTTTGGGGTACAGAACATTTTGGAGCATATTTATCCTGTGCTGTACGCTGAACACTTACAGTGGGTACGGGAGGTATTCAGACCCCTTTAAATTTTTCACTCTTTGTTTCATTGCAGCCATTTGGTAAATTCTAAAAAGTTCATTTATTTTTCTCATTAAAGTACACTCTGCACCCCATCTTGACTGGAAAAAAGCAGAAATGCAGACAATTTTGCAGATTTATTAAAAAAGAAAAACTGAAATATCACATGGGCATAAGTATTCAAATCCTTCGCTCAGACACTGATATTTAATTCACATGCTGTCCATTTCCTTGTGATCCTCCTTGAGATGGTTCTACTCCTTCATTGGAGTCCAGCTGTGTTTAATTAAACTGATAGGACTTGATTTGGAAAGGCACACACCTGTCTATATAAGACCTCATGGCTCACAGTGCATGTCAGACCAAATGAGAATCATGAGCTCAAAGGAACTGCCCAAGGAGCTCAGAGACAGAATTGTGGCAAGGCACAGATCTGGCCAAGATTACAAAAGAATTTCTGCATTACTCAAGGTTCCTAAGAGCACAGTGGCCTTCATAATCCTTAAATGGAAGAAGTTTGGGACCACCAGAAGTCTTCCTAGACCTGGCCGTCCAGCCAAACTGAGCAATCGTGGGAGAAGAGCCTTGGTGAGAGAGGTAAAGAAGAGCCCCAAGATCACTGTGGCTCAGCTCCAGAGATGAAGTAGGGAGATTGGAGAAAGCTCCACAAAGTCAACGATCACTGGAGCTCTCCAACAGTTGGGCCTTTATGGCAGAGTGGCCAGATGGAAGCCTCTCCTCAATGCAAGACACATGAAAGCCTGCATAGAGTTTGCTCAAAAACACATGAAGGACTCACAGACTGTGAGAAATAAGATTCTCTGGTCTGATGAGACGAAGATAGAACTTTTTGGTGATAATTCTAAGCGGTATGTGTGGAGAAAACCTGGCACTGCTCATGACCTGCCCAATACAATCCCTACAGTGAAACATGGTGGTGGCAGCATCATGCTATGGGGGTATTTTTCAGCTGCAGGGACAGGATGTCTAGTTGCAATTGAAGGAAACATGAATACAGCCAAGTACAGAGATATCCTGGATGAAAACCTCTTCCAGAGTGCTCTGGACCTCAGACTTGGCCGAAGGTTCATCTTCCAACAAGACAAGGACCCTAACCACACAGCTAAAATGACAAAGGAGTGGCTTCAGAACAACTCTGTGACCATTCTTGACTGGCCCAACCAGAGCCCTGACCTAAACCCAATTGAGCATCTCTGGAGAGACCTGAAAATGGCTGTCCACCAACGTTCACCATCCAACCTGACGGAACTGGAGAGGATCTGCAAGAATGGCCGAGGATCCCCAAATCCAGGTGTGAAAAACTTGTTGCATCATTCAAAAGAAGACTCATGGCTGTACTAGCTCCAAAGGTGCATCTACTCAATACTGAGCAAAGGGTCTGAAGACTTATGACCATGTGAGATTTCAGTTTTTCTTTTTTAATAAATTTGCATATTTTTTATTAAAAAACACAATTAGGAAAATTAAAAATGTGCTTATTCATTAAGAAGAGGTGTGAAGGCGGCCCAGCTATTCATCGGTGCGCAACCGGACTCTGTACAAGAGCAGCCGCTCCATCACCAGACGCTTCTGCTGTGATGTGAACAGCGGATAAAGCTTCACTGCACCGGAGACTTCATACAATATCACACGCCGGTCATCGTCAGGCGCCGCTAATCATAGTCACATGCCAATCATCATCGTCATACGCCGGTCATCATCATCACACGCCGCTAATCATAGTCACATGCCAATTGCCAATCATCATCATCATACGCCAGTCATCATCATCACACGCCGCTAATCATAGTCACATGCCAATCATCATAGTAACATGCCAATCATCATCATCACACGCAGGTCATCATCATAATCATCACACGCCGGTCATTATTACACACCTGTGGAAACATCTACAGGAATCTCCTCCTTCCCGTCACTCACACACGGCTGATCCCCCCTTGTCATCGCTTCTTCTTCTGTCTCGTCCTTCACTTTATTCTTAGTCGGATCTTCCTCCTGATATATCAGATGTAACAGTCAGCACAATACAAGAAACCACCAAAATCTGTGACATCTATGACCTCGATCAGAAATGTCCCCCCATACACAGATCCGGTACAGGGCTCAGCGCCGTCTACCTGATGATCCTCCGGGATGTTGGGATTCTCCTCTGGACAGTCCTGGGAATACAGAGGACGGGGACATCTCTCTGGTGGATTTCTTTCCATGAGTCCATCTGTAGGAGACACATAGTGACAGAATACAGTGACATGTAAAAGTTTGGGCACCAATGGTCAAAATTACTGTTATTGTGAACAGTTAAGTTGAAGATGAAATAATCTCTAAACAGCCTAAAGTTAAAGATGACATTTCCTTTGTATTTTAGGCAAAACAATAAATAATAAATTATATATATTTTCCAAAATGCATCAGACCTTCTTAGATGTACTTTTGCATACTTCTGACGCTGAATTTCATGGTGAGGTCGCAGGAGAGGTTTTCTTCTGATGACTCTTCCATGAAGGCCATATTTGTGCAGGTGTCTCTAAGAGTATAATAATGTACCACAACTCCAGAGTCTGCTAAATCTTTCTGAAGGTCTTTTGCAGTCAGGCGGGGGTTCTGATTTTCCTCCCTAGCAATCCTACTGAAAATTTGCTTGGTCTTCCAGACCTTATCTTGACCTCCTCTGTTTCTGTTAACTGCCATTTCTTTATTACATTTTGAACCGAGGAAAGGGCAACTTGAAAACGCTTTGCTCATAGCCTTCTCCTGCTTTGTGGGCCTCCACCATTTTCACAGTGCTAGACAGCGGATACCTTGGTTGATGAAATCCGTCTTTTGGTTCTTGTGTAAAAAAAACATCACGTCAAACATCCAAAGACCTGAAGGCCAACCTGGAATAGTCTGGGATCATGGTTTCAACAAGTACCATACGCCGCACACTAAACCAAGCATAGCTTTATTGGCGAAGGCCAAGGAAGAAACCATTGCTGAATAAAAGACATAAAAAGGAACGACTGATCTTTGCCAAAGAGTACCTTGACAAGCCTCAATCCTTCTGGGAAAATGTTCTGTGGACAGATGAAACAAAAATAGAGCTTTTTGGCAATGCAAAGCAACAGTTTGTTTACAGACGACGCAATGAAGGTTATATAAGGAAAGAAAACCTTACCAACACTTAAGCATGGTGGAGTATCCACAACGCGAAATGTCCTACCCAGTGAAAGAAAATGTAGTTTGAGTCAAAGATCATGGGTCCTCCAGCAAGACAATGACCCAAAGCACACATCCAAAAGTACACAGGAATGGTTGAAAAAGAAAAACATGGACTGTTTTATAATGACCAGCAATGAGTCCAGACCTCAATCCCACTGAAAATCTTTGGGGTGAGCTGAAATCTGCCGTTGGGAAAAAGAACCTGCAAACATTCAAGAGCTCGAACAAACTGCAAAGGAAGAGCGGGAGAAAATCCCAGCTGAGAAGAGCAAGAAGCTTATAGATGGCTACAAGAAATGTTTGGAGGCCGTCAGCAATGCCAAAGGGTGGGCAACCAAGTATTAATTACTTGAAGAACAGAGGGGAATGGGGTAAAGGAATAGTCCGCTCACCCAACGTTGATTAGCAGTCTTCATCTGTAAGGCAGCGCGCGGAGCCGTCCCAGTCTCAGACGTGGAGACAAACAGCAGAAAATAGAATAGAATATCTATGGATCTCTTTTGGTGACTTGCTACTACAGTTTCTAATGTGATCAATAAACTTCGCTTTTTATATTTTTGGCTACCGCTGGAGGAGGTTCTTGTTTTTCTGCCAAGTATTAATTAGGGGTTTAGGGGGGCCTTTATTGCTGCACATGCTGTTTATTCGGTTTCATCTTTGAAATTGCCACAAGGAGGTTAAACAATGTTCTATTGTTGTATTACTTTGGACCACCAATTAAAAAAATCCTAAGGATATACTGTAACTTTCATTATTTCTGAAGATATTGTACAGGCCATGAAAAAAATGAAGGGATGCCAGTAATGGTGATCAGCAGTGCACAGAAGCCCAGTCACTGAGCAGCGGGAGAAGCAGGTCCTCCGAGCCGTCACCACATGGATTATAGGAGGACTCCCAACACAGATTTATGTCATAGTCACAGGATAATGAATAAGGGACACATGCCGATTCCCCATGGGGGGTCGTCTGAGGAGTTTTTTTCCTTCTGAGAACTAGAAATAAGTAAACCTCCGGCTATTTAACCTCTTTATTGTTGAAAATAATAGCACTCGAGGAGTCTATGTGAGGGGGTCCCAGTATGAGCCCATCGGGGTCTTCACTTTATAGTTATTTTCAGATGGGATGACTGAAAAACATCTGTTCTAATAAAATATACATTTTCCTATAAAGTATTTAGTCCCTTCCCAATATCCAGCATCTACCTGTAACGGCAGCGATCGGTGCTTAAACTCTGACCTTTACGATTAACCCCATGAATACATAGTTATATAGGTTTAAATAAGACTCAGGTCCATCAAGTCCAACCGGTCTCCACAAGTTCTACATTCTTTTTCAATTATTTTAACCTACAATGACATTCACTGTGAGAAAATCATCCGGCCCTTCTATAAATGCCATTTCTCTTGATTTAACAAATCTAATCGTCTGGAATAACTAAGAAGAAAAGCTGTATTGTCACAGGTAATACATTGGGATCACAGGTTTTTATCTCTGTATTACAGTCGTGAGGCAGTGAGGGGAATTATATGCGGGGGACGGTATGTATCCCCCAGGATGCTCATAGAGACACATTGAACCCGCTGGAGTGCACTGGAGTCACAGAAACACCTGTGGCTGCAGAGCAAAATAAAAGGAAAGTTTGGACTTGGTCAAACTATTTGACCAAGTTGGATTCAAGAAAACCCAGCGTGGGCTTTTATTTTGGGAGTGATCTGCAGGTGGCAGTGGGGCGGTCCACTCCCTCCTGCCGAGTCTTACAAGTGGCTCATGGCCACAGAATCCATTAGAAAACCTTCAGCAAAGGTTTGGGTGTGTCAGTGGTTTGTTTGCTAAGCTGCAGAGCAGGAGGCTCTGTACAATGCAAGCCTGGGTGAAGGCGCAACAAAGGCTGGTGAAGGCAACGTAACTGGCGCACCCGAGTGAAACGGCGGCAGGTTTACACGTTCAAAAGTGACCAAAACATCAGCCAGAAAGCATTGGTACTGAGATGTGGTCTGTGGTCCCCACCTGCAGAACCACTCCTTTATTGAGGGTGTCTTGATAATTGACAATAATTTCCATCTATTGTCTATTCCATTTGCACAACAGCATGTGAAATTGATTGTCAATCAGTGTTGCTTCCTAAGTGGACAGTTTGATTTCACAGAAGTTTGATTCACTTGGAGTTATATTCTGTTGTGTAAGTGTTCCCTTTATTTTTTTGAGCAGTGTATATACCAGTGATTAGCTGCAGAGCATTGCAAGTAACATGGAGATACAATGCAGATTTCAGAAGAGATAACACGTAGCAGGAGTGAGATATTAATATCACGGGGGGAGGAAATGTGTAAGAGGGAGACCAGGACGGTCATGCGCCTCTTCCCTCTTTCTGCACATATTGTTGTACCCTGTGTTTATATATGAGTATGTATGTGACCTAATGTCTGATGTGTTAGTTATAGGGTGAGTATATATAGAGTATTAGATTAGGTGCTGCATGTTAGCAGACATTTCAATTCATATACATTCAGCTCTGGCTCAGGATAGCACGCATGTTGGGTCACGCGTGCAACAGACTAAGTGCAATAGCTTAAAGTGCTTTTAATAAGCAGTTATACAATGGCAGTTGGACAGGGCAGGAGACAGGTAAGGTGCATAAGATATTCATACAAACATCCTGCTTCTTAGTCAGTTGTATTGCATTATGCATTAGTAATAGCAATCTGCCTCTTACTTGTTTTAACTTCTGCTTTCTCACATCTCGCCCGCCCTTTAACACAATCTATGCACTCTCTCCATATCCACCACTCCCTTCTCCCCTCTCTCATGTATAACTCTGAGGCTCTACTGACATTTCTCACCGACTCCAAACCATCCACTACCTCCATACAGCACTCAAAACATTCATACAAATCATTGCACCACCTGCACTTTCTCTTTTTTCTCCTTCTCCTAGTCGCTGGCGACAGCTCCCCCAACCCTGGGCCTCCCTGCACTAGCATATACTCTCCTCCAGCTGCATATAGAAACCCTGCTAATCTTAGTAACATTCAGTGCTTGCCCTCTCCTATTGCTTTCATTGTGCTCTCTGGAACGGATGGTCTGTGTGTAACAAACTAACTTACATTCATAATTTTTTCCTCAGCAATTCCTTTCATTTTCTGGCTATTACAAAAATCTGGACCCAGCATTCAGACACCACCGCAGCTGCTGCTCTCTTATTTGGTGGGCTGAAATTTTCACATACGGCCAGACCTGAGAATAGACAGGGTGGAGGTGTTGGTTTGCTCCTTTCACCACAATGTGCTTTTCAGGTCACCCCCCACCCCGGTTCTCTCACTTATGTTTCCTTCCTTTGAAGTCCACACCATCAGACTCTTCAAACCCTTCTCCCTGTGAGTGGTGGTTGTGTATCGCCCTCCAGGCCCCTCCCGCCAGTTCCTGGATCACTTTGCCACCTGGCTTCCTCACTTTCTATCCTGTGACATCCCCACCCTCATCATGGGAGACTTTAACATCCCCATCAATGATCTCCTCTCCCAATCTGCCTCTCATCTACTTTCTCTAACCTCCTCATTCCGTCTCTCACAGGTTGCTAACTCTCCTACACAAAAAGACGGGAATACTCTGGACCTGGTTTTCTCCCGTCTATGCTTGCTGCATGACTTTACTAACTCCCCTCTCCTGCTCTCGGACCACAACCTTCTTCCTTCTCTGTCAAGAACTGTCTCCTCACCCGGGACACCCCCACTTACCACACTTCTAGGAATACACATGCCATTAATACCCAGCAGCTTATGGACAATCTCCACACATCTTTAGCCCTCATCTCCTCCCTCTCCTGTCCAAACTTGGCATTGTCACACTACAATAATACACTGAAGAGCGCCCTAGATGAAGCAGCACCTTCTACACGCAGAAAGACCCGACGCAAACAACGGCAGCCCTGGCACACAATGCAAACACGTTTTCTTCAGCGTTGCTCAAGGTGTGCTGAGCGTCAGTGGAGAAAATCTCTTTTAGCAGAAGACTTCATCCACTATAAATTCATGCTCAAAACCTAGAACTCTGCGCTTCATCTGGCCAAACAATCCTACTTCACCCCCCTCATCACTTCAGTGTCCAACAATCCAAAACGACTTTTTGAAACCTTAAACTCCCTCCTGAAACCTAAAGCACAGGCCCCCACCACCAACCTCAGCGGGGAGGATCTGGCCACATATTTCCTAGAAAAAATCAACCACATCCATCAGGACATCTCAGCCCAATCTCCTCAGTGCCTGGATCCCCTTCCCTGCCGCACTTCAAGCTCACTAGCCATTTTTGAGCCTGTTACAGAAGAAGAAGTTACCCAGCTCCTCACTACTTCTCAACCTACAACCTGTAACAGTGACCCCATTCCTTCACATCTCCTGCAGTCTCTCTCACCGGTGGTCACCACTCACCTGACTAAAATATTTAACCTCTCTCTTTCTTCAGGTATCTTTCCCTCCTCATTTAAAAATGCCATTATAACCCCTTTACTTAAAAAGCCATCCCTGGTCCAGAACTGCACTGCTAACTACAGACCTGTCTCTAATCTTCCTTTCATCTCTAAACTCCTGGAACGCTTGGTCCACTCTCGTCTACTCTGCTATCTCTCAGATAACTCTCTTCTTGACCCTCCACAATCTGGTTTCCGCTCCTTACACTCCACTGAAACTGCCCTCACTAAAGTCTCTAATGATCTATGAACAGCTAAATCCAAAGGTCACTGCTCCCTGCTGATTCTCCTGGATCTCTCTGCTGCATTTGACACTGTGGATCACCAGCTCCTCCTCACTATGCTCCGCTCTATCGGCTTCAAGGACACTGTTCTCTCCTGGTTATCCTACATCTCTGACCGCTCCTTCACTGTATCTTTTGCCGGCTCCTCTTCCTCTCCTCGTCCCCTTATAGTCGGGGTTCCGCAGGGCTCAGTCCTAGGCCCCCTCCTCTTCTCTCTATACATTGCCCCTATTGGACAAACAATCAGCAGATTTGGGTTTCAGTATCATCTCTATGCTGAAGACACCCAATTATACAGTTCTTACCCTTACATGACCCCTACCCTAATACAAAATACCAAGGACTGTCTGTCCGCTGTCTCTAACATCATGTCCTCCCTCTGTCTTAAACTGAATCTCTCCAAAACTGAACTTCTTGTGTTTCTCCCCTCTACTAACCCAACTCTACCTAACATCGAAATTACCTTGGATGGTTCAACCATAACTCCCAGCAGCACGGCCGCTGCCTTGGGGTCATATTCGACATCCTTTACTCCCTATATCCGATCACTCGCTCACTCTTGTCACCTGCATCTTAAAAACACTTTTCTCACCTTTGAAACTGCTAAAACTCTTACTGTTGCTTTTATTCACTCTCGTCTGGACTACTGCAACTCTCTTCTGATTGGTCTCCCTCTTACCAAACTTTCTCCTCTCCAATCCATCCTGAATGCGGCAGCCAGGGTCGTATTTCTGTCCAGCCGCTTCACCGATGCCTCCATCGTGTGCCAGTCATTACACTGGTTGCCCATTCGCTACAGGGTCCAATATAAACTCATTGCTTTCACCCACAAAGCTCTCCACAGTTCTGTACCGCCTTATATCTCCTCTCTCATCTCTGTCTATCGTCCTACACGTGCCCTCCGTTCTACAAATGACCCAAGACTAACATCCCTCATAATCTGAACCTCGCACCTCCATCTCCAAGACTTCTCTCGTGCTGCGCCAGTTCTCTGGAATGCTCTACCCCAGACGATCCGACTGATGCCTAGCCCCCATGTCTTCAAGCGCGCTTTAAAAACCAATCTCTTTAAACAAGCCGACCACCTCAACTACTCAGTAAACCAACTTTCCCCTGTTCCCTCCTTCTAAATATTATTCAGAATCTGCTCCCTACTCTTCATCTGTCTCCACACCCTCCATGCACAAGATAACTGCACTCGATACTTGATTATTGCACTTATACATATGGGCTGATGACCGGATCATGCAGCTTTATGTGAAAATCTCTATTTATTATAATTGTCAGACCTGAAATAACAAGCACTTTTCACCTACTGTGTCCCCCCCATTCCCTTGTAGATTATAAGCGGCCGGACCCTCGCTCCTAATGTAACTGTTTAAACTGTCTTACCTTGTATGGAATTTATTGTCTGTACATGTCCCCGCTTAATTGTAAACTGCTGCGGAATATGTTGGCGCTAAATAAATAAAAAATATTATTATTACTAGGAATTGGGTACAGTGTAGGGGTGAACGCAATAGTTTAGGATAGAAACCGTTAATGTGTTTAGCAATAGCTGCAGAGCAGGAGGAGCCGGGGTAGTTACCAGGAGGTTTAGTGACTGCAGCAGGGGAGTAACGGGAAGTCTGCCCAGCAACCGAAGGAGGATTGGTGATTGGCCCAGTCAAAAGGGGAGGAGATTAGGCCAGGGCGGAGTAACGTTTTTTCCTGTCAGTTAGTTCTGAGGGAGGGATGTGACAGAGCAGTAGCTGGAGGTCCAGGGGGCACAGAAACCCGGTCCGACCAGCAGCAGAGGGACGTTAGTCAGGAACTCTAAAACGACTTTCCCTTAATGTTCGGGGCCTACGGTCCACAGGAGTCAGCAGAGTAACTTGTCTCAAAATCTTCCCAGAAGGGGAAGTCGGACGGGAAATAGTACAGAGGAAATGGAAGGGGACTTTAAAAACTGCGAGGGTCTCAGAGGCCAAAGAGGTCGACTATGGAAGGGACATCTCAGGAGAAACAGACGGTGAATATTAACATATGCTGCGCAATGAACTGTGCACCTGGAAAAGGATGCGCCCAATACTGCGTGTTCCCTCATGGTGAAGTTGGACTGTTAAGTAAAGTTCTTTTTTATAAAACGGAGTGGAAGTCCCCTATTGTGTGTGCGGCGGTTACTGAAGTGGAAAAACCGAAGACGGCAGAGATCTGCGACCAAAACGTGAGTGTTCTGCACCACACGCACAGCACAGGAGAATGGGGACATTTGTCTTTGTCAGGGAGCCAGGGTGTAGGAACACAACAGTCCCTCGCCACTACTACCACCCTCACAAAAAATGCATAGGCCTGATGTAATCCCAAGGAATCAAGAAGGTGTAGCTACAGTCACCACTGGCAGCACTGTGAGCGACAGCTGTAACTGCGCCCCGACACTGAGTGACGGTCGCTCTGTACTGATGCACTGCTGAGCCGGCTGTCAGTCTCAGTCCCGGGCGCAGTTACAGACGCCGCTCAGTGCTGCGTACGGTGACTGTATCTGCGTTGGTGCCTGCATGACTGAAAGCCGGCGGCTTCCGGGTACCGCACACTCAGTACAGCGGCCGGGCACCTCCCTAATCCTATTAACCAGCAGATTAACCCCATATGTGCATGTTACTGGCGATATCCAACCAGACAGGTTCCCTGTAAGGAACAATACACAATAAATGTAAATCACTACAAATCTGAGACCTCAGAGACGTGTAACATCTTATTCTGGTCGTGTCCGATACGAAACTCCTTCTATTCCCCTCTAACATGTAGACTGTGAGCAGGGCCCTCCCTTATATTGTACCATACTGATACCGGGGGGGACATCACCGGAGTAATCGCCCAGTGTGGGACGTCGGATCAGGGGACAGAGGACACCATCAGTCACCAGAACAAGTCCTGAGACCCCAAAAAGCTCAGGAGGAACGACCCTTCATAGCCCTCATTACTGATTACTGATGTCATGAAGCGATGAATCTTCCTAATGTTTCTTCTGCTGTCGCCTTATGAGGCTTCATTGTCCTCCAAACACAATCGGAAATCTGCTGATTTATCCACAGAATCTAAAATCAAAAGCTGCTGACAATCACTCTCCTGTGTGAGCGATGGGGGAGGGGAGCGGAGAAGACGAGACAGGGAGGGAGCGAGAACAGCAGCACAAGAGTCACATGTACAAGGCAAAAAAGAGGAGAAAAGCCGAAAATGGGAGATTCATCATTACACGTCATCTAAAGCGAACCTGGTGTAAGAGGCCGGAGCTCCTCCATCATCACCTCCTGGTACCGATCCTGGTGTCCTTCTAGATACTCCCACTCCTCCATGGAGAGATAGACAGCGACGTCCTGACACCTTATAGGAACCTGACAACAACGACACCATCATCACCCAGAATCCTCCAGTGCTGTCCTGTATAATGTCCCAGCAGTCACCTCTCCGCTCATCACCCAGAATCCTCCAGTGCTGTCCTGTATAATGTCCCTGCAGTCACCTCTCCGCTCATCACCCAGAATCCTCCAGTGCTGTCCTGTATAATGTCCCAGCAGTCACCTCTCCGGTCATCACCCAGAATCCTCCAGTGCTGTCCTGTATAATGTCCCAGCAGTCACCTCTGCGGTCATCACCCAGAATCCTCCAGTGCTGTCCTGTATAATGTCCCAGCAGTCACCTCTCCGGTCATCATCCAGAATCCTCCAGTGCTGTCCTGTATAATGTCCCAGCAGTCACCTCTCCGCTCATCACCCAGAATCCTCCAGTGCTGTCCTGTATAATGTCCCAGCAGTCACCTCTCCGGTCATCACCCAGAATCCTCCAGTGCAGTCCTGTATAATGTCCCAGCAGTCACCTCTCCGGTCATCACCCAGAATCCTCCAGTGCTGTCCTGTATAATGTCCCAGCAGTCACCTCTCCGCTCATCACCCAGAATCCTCCAGTGCCGTCCTGTATAATGTCCCAGCAGTCACCTCTCCGCTCATCACCCAGAATCCTCCAGTGCTGTCCTGTATAATGTCCCAGCAGTCACCTCTGCGCTCATAACCCAGAATCCAACAGTGCCGTCCTGTATAATGTCCCAGCAGTCACCTCTCCAGTCATCACCCAGAATCCTCCAGTGCCGTCCTGTATAATGTCCCAGCAGTCACCTCTCCGGTCATCACCCAGAATCCTCCAGTGCCGTCCTGTATAATGTCCCAGCAGTCACCTCTCCGGTCATCACCCAGAATCCTCCAGTGCCGTCCTGTATAATGTCCCTGTAGTCACCTCTCCAGTCATCACCCAGAATCCTCCAGTGCTGTACTGTATAATGTCCCAGCAGTCACCTCTCCGGTCATCACCCAGAATCCTCCAGTGCCGTCCTGTATAATGTCCCAGCAGTCACCTCTCCGGTCATCACCCAGAATCCTCCAGTGCTGTCCTGTATAATGTCCCAGCAGTCACGTCTCCGGTCATCACCCAGAATCCTCCAGTGCCGTCCTGTATAATGTCCCAGAAGTCACCTCTCCGCTCATCACCCAGAATCCTCCAGTGCCGTCCTGTATAATGTCCCAGCATTCACCTCTGCGCTCATCACCCAGAATCCTCCAGTGCTGTCCTGCATAATGTCCCAGCAGTCACCTCTCCGGTCATCACCCAGAATCCTCCAGTGCCGTTCTGTATAATGTCCCAGCAGTCACCTCTCCGGTCATCACCCAGAATCCTCCAGTGCCGACATGTATAATGTCCCAGCAGTCACCTCTGCGCTCATAACCCAGAATCCAACAGTGCCGTCCTGTATAATGTCCCAGAAGTCACCTCTCCAGTCATCACCCAGAATCCTTCAGTGCCGTCCTGTATAATGTCCCAGCAGTCACCTCTGCGCTCATCACCCAGAATCCTCCAGGGCTGCTCTGTATAATGTCCCAGCAGTCATCTCTGCGCTCATCACCCAGAATCCTCCAGTGCCGTGCTGTATAATGTCCCAGCAGTCACCTCTCCGGTCATTACCCAGAATCCTCCAGTGCCGTCCTGTATAATGTCCCAGCAGTCACCTTTGCACTCATCACCCAGAATCCTCCAGTGCCGTCCTGTATAATGTCCCAGCAGTCAACTCTGCGCTCATCACCCAGAATCCTCCAGTGCTGTCCAGTATAATCTCCCAGCAGTCACCTCTCCGGTCATCACCCAGAATCCTCCAGTGCTGTCCTGTATAATGTCCCAGCAGTCACCTCTCCGGTCATCACCTAGAATCCTCCAGTGCCGTCCTGTATAATGTTCCAGCAGTCACCTCTCCGGTCATCATCCAGAATCCTCCAGTGCTGTCCTGTATAATGTCCCAGCAGCCACCTCTCCACTCATCACCCAGAATCCTCCAGTGCTGTCCTGTATAATGTCACAGCAGTCATCTCTGCGGTCATTACCCAGAATCCTCCAGTGGCGTCCTGGATAATGTCCCAGCAGTCACCTCTGCGGTCATCACCCAGAATCCTCCAGTGCTGTCCTGTATAATGTCCCAGCAGTCAACTCTCCGGTCATCACCCAGAATCCTCCAGTGCCGTTCTGTATAATGTCCCAGCAGTCACCTCTCCGGTCATCACCCAGAATCCCCCAGTGTAGTCCTGTATAATGTCCCAGCAGTCACCTCTCCGGTCATCACCCAGAATCCTCCAGTGCTGTCCTGTATAATCTCCCAGCAGTCACCTCTCCGGTCATCACCCAGAATCCTCCAGTGCCGTCCTGTATAATGTCCCAGCAGTCACCTCTCCGCTCTTCACCCAGAATCCTCCAGTGCTGTCCTGTATAATGTCCCAGCAGTCACCTCTCCGGTCATCACCCAGAATCCTCCAGTGCTGTCCTGTATAATGTCCCAGCAGTCACCTCTCCGGTCATCACCCAGAATCCTCCAGTGCTGTCCTGTATAATGTCCCAGCTGTCACCTCTCCGGTCATCACCCAGAATCCACCAGTGCCGTCCTGTATAATGTCCCAGCAGTCACCTCTCCGGTCATCACCCAGAATCCGCCAATGCCGTCCTGTATAATGTCCCAGCAGTCACCTCTCCACTCATCACCCAGAATCCTCCAGTGCTGTCCTGTATAATGTCCCAGCAGTCACCTCTCCGGTCACCACCCAGAATCCTCCAGTGCTGTCCTGTATAATGTCCCAGCAGTCACCTCTGCGGTCATCACCCAGAATCCTCCAGTGCTGTCCTGTATAATGTCCCAGTAGTCACCTCTGCGGTCATCACCCAGAATCCTCCAGTGCCGTCCTGTATAATGTCCCAGCAGTCACCTCTCCGGTCATCACCCAGAAACCTCCAGTGCCGTCCTGTATAATGTCCCAGCAGTCACCTCTCCGGTCATCACCCAGAATCCTCCAGTGCCGTCCTGTATAATGTCACAGCAGTCATCTCTGCGGTCATCACCCAGAATCCTCCAGTGGCGTCCTGGATAATGTCCCAGCAGTCACCTCTGCGGTCATCACCCAGAATCCTCCAGTGGCGTCCTGGATAATGTCCCAGCAGTCACCTCTGCGGTCATCACCCAGAATCCTCCAGTGCTGTCCTGTATAATGTCCCAGCAGTCAACTCTCCGGTCATCACCCAGAATCCTCCAGTGCCGTTCTGTATAATGTCCCAGCAGTCACCTCTCCGGTCATCACCCAGAATCCTCCAGTGCTGTCCTGTATAATCTCCCAGCAGTCACCTCTCCGGTCATCACCCAGAATCCTCCAGTGCCGTCCTGTATAATGTCCCAGCAGTCACCTCTCCGCTCTTCACCCAGAATCCTCCAGTGCTGTCCTGTATAATGTCCCAGCAGTCACCTCTCCGGTCATCACCCAGAATCCTCCAGTGCTGTCCTGTATAATGTCCCAGCAGTCACCTCTCCGGTCATCACCCAGAATCCTCCAGTGCTGTCCTGTATAATGTCCCAGCTGTCACCTCTCCGGTCATCACCCAGAATCCACCAGTGCCGTCCTGTATAATGTCCCAGCAGTCACCTCTCCGGTCATCACCCAGAATCCGCCAATGCCGTCCTGTATAATGTCCCAGCAGTCACCTCTCCGGTCATCACCCAGAATCCTCCAGTGCCGTCCTGTATAATGTCCCAGCAGTCACCTCTCCGGTCATCACCCAGAATCCTCCAGTGCTGTCCTGTATAATGTCCCAGCAGTCACGTCTCCGGTCATCACCCAGAATCCTCCAGTGCCGTCCTGTATAATGTCCCAGAAGTCACCTCTCCGCTCATCACCCAGAATCCTCCAGTGCCGTCCTGTATAATGTCCCAGCATTCACCTCTGCGCTCATCACCCAGAATCCTCCAGTGCTGTCCTGCATAATGTCCCAGCAGTCACCTCTCCGGTCATCACCCAGAATCCTCCAGTGCCGTTCTGTATAATGTCCCAGCAGTCACCTCTCCGGTCATCACCCAGAATCCTCCAGTGCCGACATGTATAATGTCCCAGCAGTCACCTCTGCGCTCATAACCCAGAATCCAACAGTGCCGTCCTGTATAATGTCCCAGAAGTCACCTCTCCAGTCATCACCCAGAATCCTTCAGTGCCGTCCTGTATAATGTCCCAGCAGTCACCTCTGCGCTCATCACCCAGAATCCTCCAGGGCTGCTCTGTATAATGTCCCAGCAGTCATCTCTGCGCTCATCACCCAGAATCCTCCAGTGCCGTGCTGTATAATGTCCCAGCAGTCACCTCTCCGGTCATTACCCAGAATCCTCCAGTGCCGTCCTGTATAATGTCCCAGCAGTCACCTTTGCACTCATCACCCAGAATCCTCCAGTGCCGTCCTGTATAATGTCCCAGCAGTCAACTCTGCGCTCATCACCCAGAATCCTCCAGTGCTGTCCAGTATAATCTCCCAGCAGTCACCTCTCCGGTCATCACCCAGAATCCTCCAGTGCTGTCCTGTATAATGTCCCAGCAGTCACCTCTCCGGTCATCACCTAGAATCCTCCAGTGCCGTCCTGTATAATGTCCCAGCAGTCACCTCTCCGGTCATCATCCAGAATCCTCCAGTGCTGTCCTGTATAATGTCCCAGCAGCCACCTCTCCACTCATCACCCAGAATCCTCCAGTGCTGTCCTGTATAATGTCACAGCAGTCATCTCTGCGGTCATTACCCAGAATCCTCCAGTGGCGTCCTGGATAATGTCCCAGCAGTCACCTCTGCGGTCATCACCCAGAATCCTCCAGTGCTGTCCTGTATAATGTCCCAGCAGTCAACTCTCCGGTCATCACCCAGAATCCTCCAGTGCCGTTCTGTATAATGTCCCAGCAGTCACCTCTCCGGTCATCACCCAGAATCCCCCAGTGTAGTCCTGTATAATGTCCCAGCAGTCACCTCTCCGGTCATCACCCAGAATCCTCCAGTGCTGTCCTGTATAATCTCCCAGCAGTCACCTCTCCGGTCATCACCCAGAATCCTCCAGTGCCGTCCTGTATAATGTCCCAGCAGTCACCTCTCCGCTCTTCACCCAGAATCCTCCAGTGCTGTCCTGTATAATGTCCCAGCAGTCACCTCTCCGGTCATCACCCAGAATCCTCCAGTGCTGTCCTGTATAATGTCCCAGCAGTCACCTCTCCGGTCATCACCCAGAATCCTCCAGTGCTGTCCTGTATAATGTCCCAGCTGTCACCTCTCCGGTCATCACCCAGAATCCACCAGTGCCGTCCTGTATAATGTCCCAGCAGTCACCTCTCCGGTCATCACCCAGAATCCGCCAATGCCGTCCTGTATAATGTCCCAGCAGTCACCTCTCCACTCATCACCCAGAATCCTCCAGTGCTGTCCTGTATAATGTCCCAGCAGTCACCTCTCCGGTCACCACCCAGAATCCTCCAGTGCTGTCCTGTATAATGTCCCAGCAGTCACCTCTGCGGTCATCACCCAGAATCCTCCAGTGCTGTCCTGTATAATGTCCCAGTAGTCACCTCTGCGGTCATCACCCAGAATCCTCCAGTGCCGTCCTGTATAATGTCCCAGCAGTCACCTCTCCGGTCATCACCCAGAAACCTCCAGTGCCGTCCTGTATAATGTCCCAGCAGTCACCTCTCCGGTCATCACCCAGAATCCTCCAGTGCCGTCCTGTATAATGTCACAGCAGTCATCTCTGCGGTCATCACCCAGAATCCTCCAGTGGCGTCCTGGATAATGTCCCAGCAGTCACCTCTGCGGTCATCACCCAGAATCCTCCAGTGGCGTCCTGGATAATGTCCCAGCAGTCACCTCTGCGGTCATCACCCAGAATCCTCCAGTGCTGTCCTGTATAATGTCCCAGCAGTCAACTCTCCGGTCATCACCCAGAATCCTCCAGTGCCGTTCTGTATAATGTCCCAGCAGTCACCTCTCCGGTCATCACCCAGAATCCTCCAGTGCTGTCCTGTATAATCTCCCAGCAGTCACCTCTCCGGTCATCACCCAGAATCCTCCAGTGCCGTCCTGTATAATGTCCCAGCAGTCACCTCTCCGCTCTTCACCCAGAATCCTCCAGTGCTGTCCTGTATAATGTCCCAGCAGTCACCTCTCCGGTCATCACCCAGAATCCTCCAGTGCTGTCCTGTATAATGTCCCAGCAGTCACCTCTCCGGTCATCACCCAGAATCCTCCAGTGCTGTCCTGTATAATGTCCCAGCTGTCACCTCTCCGGTCATCACCCAGAATCCACCAGTGCCGTCCTGTATAATGTCCCAGCAGTCACCTCTCCGGTCATCACCCAGAATCCGCCAATGCCGTCCTGTATAATGTCCCAGCAGTCACCTCTCCACTCATCACCCAGAATCCTCCAGTGCTGTCCTGTATAATGTCCCAGCAGTCACCTCTCCGGTCACCACCCAGAATCCTCCAGTGCTGTCCTGTATAATGTCCCAGCAGTCACCTCTGCGGTCATCACCCAGAATCCTCCAGTGCTGTCCTGTATAATGTCCCAGTAGTCACCTCTGCGGTCATCACCCAGAATCCTCCAGTGCCGTCCTGTATAATGTCCCAGCAGTCACCTCTCCGGTCATCACCCAGAAACCTCCAGTGCCGTCCTGTATAATGTCCCAGCAGTCACCTCTCCGGTCATCACCCAGAATCCTCCAGTGCCGTCCTGTATAATGTCACAGCAGTCATCTCTGCGGTCATCACCCAGAATCCTCCAGTGGCGTCCTGGATAATGTCCCAGCAGTCACCTCTGCGGTCATCACCCAGAATCCTCCAGTGGCGTCCTGGATAATGTCCCAGCAGTCACCTCTGCGGTCATCACCCAGAATCCTCCAGTGCTGTCCTGTATAATGTCCCAGCAGTCAACTCTCCGGTCATCACCCAGAATCCTCCAGTGCCGTTCTGTATAATGTCCCAGCAGTCACCTCTCCGGTCATCACCCAGAATCCTCCAGTGCCGTTCTGTATAATGTCCCAGCAGTCACCTCTCCGCTCATCACCCAGAATCCTCCAGTGCTGTCCTGTATAATGTCCGAGCAGTCACCTCTGCGCTCATCACCCAGAATCCTCCAGTGCTGTCCTGTATAATGTCCCAGCGGTCACCTCTTCGGTCATCACCAGAATCCTCCAGTGCTGTCCTGTATAATCTCCCAGCAGTCACCTCTCCGGTCATCACCCAGAATCCTCCAGTGCTGTCCTGTATAATGTCCCAGCAGTCACCTCTCCGGTCATCACCCAGAATCCTCCAGTGCTGTCCTGTATAATGTCCCAGCAGTCACCTCTCCGGTCATCACCCAGAATCCTCCAGTGCTGTCCTGTATAAAGTCCCAGCATTCACCTCTCCGGTCATCACCCAGAATCCTCAAGTGCCGTCCTGTATAATGTCTCAGCAGTCACCTCTCCGCTCATCACCCAGAATCCTCCAGTGCTGTCCTGTATAATGTCCCAGCAGTCACCTCTCCGGTCATCACCCAGAATCCTCCATTGCTGTCCTGTATAATGTCCCAGCAGTCACCTCTCCGCTCATCACCCAGAATCCTCCAGTGCTGTCCTGTATAATGTCCCAGCAGTCACCTCTCCGGTCATCACCCAGAATCCTCCAGTGCTGTCCTGTATAATGTCCTAGCAGTCACCTCTCCGGTCATCACCCAGAATCCTCCAGTGCCGTCCTGTATAATGTCCCAGCAGTCACCTCTCCGGTCATCACCCAGAATCCTCCAGTGCCGTCCTGTATAATGTCCCTGTAGTCACGTCTCCAGTCATCACCCAGAATCCTCCAGTGCTGTCCTGTATAATGTCCCAGCAGTCACCTCTCCGCTCATCACCCAGAATCCTCCAGTGCCGTCCTGTATAATGTCCCAGCAGTCACCTCTCCGGTCATCACCCAGAATCCTCCAGTGCTGTCCTGTATAATGTCCCAGCAGCCTCCTCTCCACTCATCACCCAGAATCCTCCAGTGCTGTCCTGTATAATGTCACAGCAGTCATCTCTGCGGTCATCACCCAGAATCCTCCAGTAGCGTCCTGGATAATGTCCCAGCAGTCACCTCTGCGGTCATCACCCAGAATCCTCCAGTGCTGTCCTGTATAATGTCCCAGCAGTCAACTCTCCGGTCATCACCCAGAATCCTCCAGTGCCGTTCTGTATAATGTCCCAGCAGTCACCTCTCCGGTCATCACACAGAATCCTCCAGTGCCGTTCTGTATAATGTCCCAGCAGTCACCTCTCCGCTCATCACCCAGAATCCTCCAGTGCTGTCCTGTATAATGTCCCAGCAGTCACCTCTCCGGTCATCACCCAGAATCCTCCAGTGCTGTCCTGTATAATGTCCCAGCAGTCACCTCTCCGGTCATCACCCAGAATCCTCCAGTGCTGTCCTGTATAATCTCCCAGCAGTCACCTCTCCGGTCATCACCCAGAATCCTCCAGTGCTGTCCTGTATAATGTCCCAGCAGTCACCTCTCCGGTCATCACCGAGAATCCTCCAGTGCTGTCCTGTATAATGTCCCAGCAGTCACCTCTACGGTCATCACCCAGAATCCTCCAGTGCTGTCCTGTATAAAGTCCCAGCAGTCACCTCTCCGGTCATCACCCAGAATCCTCCAGTGCCGTCCTGTATAATGTCTCAGCAGTCACCTCTCCGCTCATCACCCAGAATCCTCCAGTGCTGTCCTGTATAATGTCCCAGCAGTCACCTCTCCGCTCATCACCCAGAATCCTCCAGTGCTGTCCTGTATAATGTCCCAGCAGTCACCTCTCCGGTCATCACCCAGAATCCTCCAGTGCTGTCCTGTATAATGTCCCAGCAGTCACCTCTCCGGTCATCACCCAGAATCCTCCAGTGCTGTCCTGTATAATGTCCCAGCAGTCACCTCTCCGGTCATCACCCAGAATCCTCCAGTGCAGTCCTGTATAATGTCCCAGCAGTCACCTCTCCGGTCACCACCCAGAATCCTCCAGTGCTGTCCTGTATAATGTCCCAGCAGTCACCTCTGCGGTCATCACCCAGAATCCTCCAGTGCTGTCCTGTATAATGTCCCAGTAGTCACCTCTGCGGTCATCACCCAGAATCCTCCAGTGCCGTCCTGTATAATGTCCCAGCAGTCACCTCTCCGGTCATCACCCAGTAACCTCCAGTGCCGTCCTGTATAATGTCCCAGCAGTCACCTCTCCGGTCATCACCCAGAATCCGCCAATGCCGTCCTGTATAATGTCCCAGCAGTCATCTCTCCGGTCATCACCCAGAATCCTCCAGTGCCGTCCTGTATAATGTCACAGCAGTCATCTCTGCGGTCATCACCCAGAATCCTCCAGTGGCGTCCTGGATAATGTCCCAGCAGTCACCTCTGCGGTCATCACCCAGAATCCTCCAGTGCTGTCCTGTATAATGTCCCAGCAGTCAACTCTCCGGTCATCACCCAGAATCCTCCAGTGCCGTTCTGTATAATGTCCCAGCAGTCACCTCTCCGGTCATCACCCAGAATCCTCCAGTGCCGTTCTGTATAATGTCCCAGCAGTCACCTCTACGCTCATCACCCAGAATCCTCCAGTGCTGTCCTGTATAATGTCCGAGCAGTCACCTCTGCGCTCATCACCCAGAATCCTCCAGTGCTGTCCTGTATAATGTCCCAGCAGTCACCTCTTCGGTCATCACCAGAATCCTCCAGTGCTGTCCTGTATAATCTCCCAGCAGTCACCTCTCCGGTCATCACCCAGAATCCTCCAGTGCTGTCCTGTATAATGTCCCAGCAGTCACCTCTCCGGTCATCACCCAGAATCCTCCAGTGCTGTCCTGTATAATGTACCAGCAGTCACCTCTCCGGTCATCACCCAGAATCCTCCAGTGCTGTCCTGTATAAAGTCCCAGCAGTCACCTCTCCGGTCATCACCCAGAATCCTCCAGTGCCGTCCTGTATAATGTCTCAGCAGTCACCTCTCCGCTCATCACCCAGAATCCTCCAGTGCTGTCCTGTATAATGTCCCAGCAGTCACCTCTCCGGTCATCACCCAGAATCCTCCAGTGCTGTCCTGTATAATGTCCTAGCAGTCACCTCTCCGGTCATCACCCAGAATCCTCCAGTGCCGTCCTGTATAATGTCCCAGCAGTCACCTCTCTGGTCATCACCCAGAATCCTCCAGTGCCGTCCTGTATAATGTCCCAGCAGTCACCTCTCCGGTCATCACCCAGAATCCTCCAGTGCCGTCCTGTATAATGTCCCTGTAGTCACCTCTCCAGTCATCACCCAGAATCCTCCAGTGCCGTCCTGTATAATGTCCCAGCAGTCACCTCTCCGCTCATCACCCAGAATCCTCCAGTGCCGTCCTGTATAATGTCCCAGCAGTCACCTATCCGGTCATCACCCAGAATCCTCCAGTGCCGTCCTGTATAATGTCCCAGCAGTCACCTCTCCGGTCATCACCCAGAATCCTCCAGTGCCGTCCTGTATAATGTCCCAGCAGTCACCTCTCTGGTCATCACCCAGAACCCTCCAGTGCCGTCCTGTATAATGTCCCAGCAGTCACCTCTGCGCTCATAACCCAGAATCCAACAGTGCCGCCCTGCATAATGTCCCAGCAGTCACCTCTCCGGTCATCACCCAGAATCCTCCAGTGCCGTCCTGTATAATGTCCCAGCAGTCACCTCTCTGGTCATCACCCAGAATCCTCCAGTGCCGTCCTGTATAATGTCCCAGCAGTCACCTCTGCGCTCATAACCCAGAATCCAACAGTGCCGTCTTGTATAATGTCCCAGAAGTCACCTCTCCAGTCATCACCCAGAATCCTCCAGTGCCGTCCTGCATAATGTCCCAGCAGTCACCTCTGCGCTCATCACCCAGAATCCTCCAGTGCTGCTCTGTATAATGTCCCAGCAGTCATCTCTGCGCTCATCACCCAGAATCCTCCAGTGCCGTCCTGTATAATGTCCCAGCAGTCACCTCTCCGGTCATTACCCAGAATCCTCCAGTGCCGTCCTGTATAATGTCCCAGCAGTCACCTCTGCGCTCATCACCCAGAATCCTCCAGTGCCGTCCTGTATAATGTCCCAGCAGTCACCTCTGCGGTCATCACCCAGAATCCTCCAGTGCCGTCCTGTATAATGTCCCAGCAGTCACCTCTCTGGTCATCACCCAGAATCCTCCAGTGCCGTCCTGTATAATGTCCCAGCAGTCACCTCTCCGGTCATCACCTAGAATCCTCCAGTGCCGTCCTGTATAATGTCCCAGCAGTCACCTCTCCGGTCATCACCCAGAATCCTCCAGTGCTGTCCGGTATAATGTCCCAGCAGTCACCTCTCCACTCATCACCCAGAATCCTCCAGTGCCGTCCTGTATAATGTCACAGCAGTCATCAATGCGGTCATCACCCAGAATCCTCCAGTGCCGTCCTGTATAATGTCACAGCAGTCATCTCTGCGGTCATCACCCAGAATCCTCCAGTGGCGTCCTGGATAATGTCCCAGCAGTCACCTCTGCGGTCATCACCCAGAATCCTCCAGTGCTGTCCTGTATAATGTCCCAGCAGTCAACTCTCCGGTCATCACCCAGAAACCTCCAGTGCTGTCCTGTATAATGTCCCAGCAGTCACCTCTCCGGTCATCACCCAGAATCCTCCAGTGCCGTCGTGTATAATGTCCCAGCAGTCACCTCTCCGGTCATCACCCAGAATCCTCCAGTGCGGTTATGTATAATGTCCCTGCAGCCACCTCTCCGGTCATCACCCAAAATCCTCCATTGCCGTCCTGTATAATGTCCGAGCAGTCACCTCTGCGCTCATCACCCAGAATCCTCCAGTGCTGTCCTGTATAATGTCCCAGCAGTCACCTCTCCGGTCATCACCCAGAATCCTCCAGTGCTGTCCTGTATAATGTCCCAGCAGTCAACTCTCCGCTCATCACCCAGAATCCTCCAGTGCCGTCCTGTATAATGTCCCAGCAGTCACCTCTCCGGTCATCACCCAGAATCCTCCAGTGCTGTCCTGTATAAAGTCCCAGCAGTCACCTCTCCGGTCATCACCCAGAATCCTCCAGTGCCGTCCTGTATAATGTCCCAGCAGTCACCTCTCCGGTCATCACCCAGAATCCTCCAGTGCCGTCCTGTATAATGTCCCAGCAGTCACCTCTCCGCTCATCACCCAGAATCCTCCAGTGCCGTCCTGTATAATGTCCCAGCAGTCACCTCTCCGGTCATCACCCAGAATCCTCCAGTGCTGTCCTGTATAATGTCCCAGCAGTCACCTCTCCGGTCATCACCCAGAATCCTCCAGTGCAGTCCTGTATAATGTCCCAGCAGTCACCTCTCCGGTCATCACCCAGAATCCTCCAGTGCCGTCCTGTATAATGTCACAGCAGTCACCTCTCCGGTCATCACCCAGAATCCTCCAGTGCCGTCCTGTATAATGTCCCAGCAGTCACCTCTCCGCTCATCACCCAGAATCCTCCAGTGATGTCCTGTATAATGTCCGAGCAGTCACATCTCCGGTCATCACCCAAAATCCTCCAGTGCTGTCCTGTATAATGTCCCAGCAGTCACCTCTCCGGTCATCACCCAGAATCCTCCAGTGCCGTCCTGTATAATGTCCCAGCAGTCACCTCTCCGGTCATCACCCAGAATCCGCCAATGCCGTCCTGTATAATGTCCCAGCAGTCACCTCTCCGGTCATCACCCAGAATCCTCCAGTGCCGTCCTGTATAATGTCCCTGTAGTCACCTCTCCAGTCATCACCCAGAATCCTCCAGTGCCGTCCTGTATAATGTCCCAGCAGTCACCTCTCCGCTCATCACCCAGAATCCTCCAGTGCCGTCCTGTATAATGTCCCAGCAGTCACCTATCCGGTCATCACCCAGAATCCTCCAATGCCATCCTGTATAATGTCCCAGCAGTCACCTCTCCGGTCATCACCCAGAATCCTCCAGTGCCGTCCTGTATAATGTCCCAGCAGTCACCTCTCTGGTCATCACCCAGAACCCTCCAGTGCCATCCTGTATAATGTCCCAGCAGTCACCTCTGCGCTCATAACCCAGAATCCAACAGTGCCGCCCTGCATAATGTCCCAGCAGTCACCTCTCCGGTCATCACCCAGAATCCTCCAGTGCCGTCCTGTATAATGTCCCAGCAGTCACCTCTCTGGTCATCACCCAGAATCCTCCAGTGCCGTCCTGTATAATGTCCCAGCAGTCACCTCTCCGGTCATCACCTAGAATCCTCCAGTGCCGTCCTGTATAATGTCCCAGCAGTCACCTCTCCGGTCATCACCCAGAATCCTCCAGTGCTGTCCGGTATAATGTCCCAGCAGTCACCTCTCCACTCATCACCCAGAATCCTCCAGTGCCGTCCTGTATAATGTCACAGCAGTCATCAATGCGGTCATCACCCAGAATCCTCCAGTGCCGTCCTGTATAATGTCACAGCAGTCATCTCTGCGGTCATCACCCAGAATCCTCCAGTGGCGTCCTGGATAATGTCCCAGCAGTCACCTCTGCGGTCATCACCCAGAATCCTCCAGTGCTGTCCTGTATAATGTCCCAGCAGTCAACTCTCCGGTCATCACCCAGAAACCTCCAGTGCTGTCCTGTATAATGTCCCAGCAGTCACCTCTCCGGTCATCACCCAGAATCCTCCAGTGCCGTCGTGTATAATGTCCTAGCAGTCACCTCTCCGGTCATCACCCAGAATCCTCCAGTGCGGTTATGTATAATGTCCCTGCAGCCACCTCTCCGGTCATCACCCAGAATCCTCCATTGCCGTCCTGTATAATGTCCGAGCAGTCACCTCTGCGCTCATCACCCAGAATCCTCCAGTGCTGTCCTGTATAATGTCCCAGCAGTCACCTCTCCGGTCATCACCCAGAATCCTCCAGTGCTGTCCTGTATAATGTCCCAGCAGTCAACTCTCCGCTCATCACCCAGAATCCTCAAGTGCCGTCCTGTATAATGTCCGAGCAGTCACCTCTGCGCTCATCACCCAGAATCCTCCAGTGCTGTCCTGTATAATGTCCCAGCAGTCACCTCTTCGGTCTTCACCCAGAATCCTCCAGTGCTGTCCTGTATAATGTCCCAGCAGTCACCTCTCAGGTCATCACCCAGAATCCTCCAGTGCTGTCCTGTATAATCTTCCAGCAGTCACCTCTCCGGTCATCACCCAGAATCCTCCAGTGCTGTCCTGTATAATGTCCCAGCAGTCACCTCTCCGGTCATCACTCAGAATCCTCCAGTGCTGTCCTGTATAATGTCCCAGCAGTCACCTCTCCGGTCATCACCCAGAATCCTCCAGTGCTGTCCTGTATAATGTCCCAGCAGTCACCTCTCCGCTCATCACCCAGAGTCTTCCAGTGCAGTCCTGTATAATGTCCGAGCAGTCACCTCTGCGCTCATCACCCAGAATCCTCCAGTGCTGTCCAGTATAATCTCCCAGCAGTCACCTCTCCGGTCATCACCCAGAATCCTCCAGTGCCGTCCTGTATAATGTCCCAGCAGTCACCTCTCCGGTCATCACCTAGAATCCTCCAGTGACGTCCTGTATAATGTCCCAGCAGTCACCTCTCCGGTCATCACCCAGAATCCTCCAGTGCTGTCCGGTATAATGTCCCAGCAGTCACCTCTCCACTCATCACCCAGAATCCTCCAGTGCCGTCCTGTATAATGTCACAGCAGTCATCAATGCGGTCATCACCCAGAATCCTCCAGTGCCGTCCTGTATAATGTCACAGCAGTCATCTCTGCGGTCATCACCCAGAATCCTCCAGTGGCGTCCTGGATAATGTCCCAGCAGTCACCTCTGCGGTCATCACCCAGAATCCTCCAGTGCTGTCCTGTATAATGTTCCAGCAGTCAACTCTCCGGTCATCACCCAGAAACCTCCAGTGCTGTCCTGTATAATGTCCCAGCAGTCACCTCTCCGGTCATCACCCAGAATCCTCCAGTGCCGTCGTGTATAATGTCCCAGCAGTCACCTCTCCGGTCATCACCCAGAATCCTCCAGTGCGGTTATGTATAATGTCCCTGCAGTCACCTCTCCGGTCATCACCCAGAATCCTCCATTGCCGTCCTGTATAATGTCCGAGCAGTCACCTCTGCGCTCATCACCCAGAATCCTCCAGTGCTGTCCTGTATAATGTCCCAGCAGTCACCTCTCCGGTCATCACCCAGAAACCTCCAGTGCCGTCCTGTATAATGTCCCAGCAGTCACCTCTCCGGTCATCACCCAGAAACCTCCAGTGCCGTCCTGTATAATGTCCCAGCAGTCACCTCTCCGGTCATCACCCAGAATCCTCCAGTGCCGTCCTGTATAATGTCACAGCAGTCATCTCTGCGGTCATCACCCAGAATCCTCCAGTGGCGTCCTGGATAATGTCCCAGCAGTCACCTCTGCGGTCATCACCCAGAATCCTCCAGTGGCGTCCTGGATAATGTCCCAGCAGTCACCTCTGCGGTCATCACCCAGAATCCTCCAGTGCTGTCCTGTATAATGTCCCAGCAGTCAACTCTCCGGTCATCACCCAGAATCCTCCAGTGCCGTTCTGTATAATGTCCCAGCAGTCACCTCTCCGGTCATCACCCAGAATCCTCCAGTGCTGTCCTGTATAATCTCCCAGCAGTCACCTCTCCGGTCATCACCCAGAATCCTCCAGTGCCGTCCTGTATAATGTCCCAGCAGTCACCTCTCCGCTCTTCACCCAGAATCCTCCAGTGCTGTCCTGTATAATGTCCCAGCAGTCACCTCTCCGGTCATCACCCAGAATCCTCCAGTGCTGTCCTGTATAATGTCCCAGCAGTCACCTCTCCGGTCATCACCCAGAATCCTCCAGTGCTGTCCTGTATAATGTCCCAGCTGTCACCTCTCCGGTCATCACCCAGAATCCACCAGTGCCGTCCTGTATAATGTCCCAGCAGTCACCTCTCCGGTCATCACCCAGAATCCGCCAATGCCGTCCTGTATAATGTCCCAGCAGTCACCTCTCCACTCATCACCCAGAATCCTCCAGTGCTGTCCTGTATAATGTCCCAGCAGTCACCTCTCCGGTCACCACCCAGAATCCTCCAGTGCTGTCCTGTATAATGTCCCAGCAGTCACCTCTGCGGTCATCACCCAGAATCCTCCAGTGCTGTCCTGTATAATGTCCCAGTAGTCACCTCTGCGGTCATCACCCAGAATCCTCCAGTGCCGTCCTGTATAATGTCCCAGCAGTCACCTCTCCGGTCATCACCCAGAAACCTCCAGTGCCGTCCTGTATAATGTCCCAGCAGTCACCTCTCCGGTCATCACCCAGAATCCTCCAGTGCCGTCCTGTATAATGTCACAGCAGTCATCTCTGCGGTCATCACCCAGAATCCTCCAGTGGCGTCCTGGATAATGTCCCAGCAGTCACCTCTGCGGTCATCACCCAGAATCCTCCAGTGGCGTCCTGGATAATGTCCCAGCAGTCACCTCTGCGGTCATCACCCAGAATCCTCCAGTGCTGTCCTGTATAATGTCCCAGCAGTCAACTCTCCGGTCATCACCCAGAATCCTCCAGTGCCGTTCTGTATAATGTCCCAGCAGTCACCTCTCCGGTCATCACCCAGAATCCTCCAGTGCCGTTCTGTATAATGTCCCAGCAGTCACCTCTCCGCTCATCACCCAGAATCCTCCAGTGCTGTCCTGTATAATGTCCGAGCAGTCACCTCTGCGCTCATCACCCAGAATCCTCCAGTGCTGTCCTGTATAATGTCCCAGCGGTCACCTCTTCGGTCATCACCAGAATCCTCCAGTGCTGTCCTGTATAATCTCCCAGCAGTCACCTCTCCGGTCATCACCCAGAATCCTCCAGTGCTGTCCTGTATAATGTCCCAGCAGTCACCTCTCCGGTCATCACCCAGAATCCTCCAGTGCTGTCCTGTATAATGTCCCAGCAGTCACCTCTCCGGTCATCACCCAGAATCCTCCAGTGCTGTCCTGTATAAAGTCCCAGCATTCACCTCTCCGGTCATCACCCAGAATCCTCAAGTGCCGTCCTGTATAATGTCTCAGCAGTCACCTCTCCGCTCATCACCCAGAATCCTCCAGTGCTGTCCTGTATAATGTCCCAGCAGTCACCTCTCCGGTCATCACCCAGAATCCTCCATTGCTGTCCTGTATAATGTCCCAGCAGTCACCTCTCCGCTCATCACCCAGAATCCTCCAGTGCTGTCCTGTATAATGTCCCAGCAGTCACCTCTCCGGTCATCACCCAGAATCCTCCAGTGCTGTCCTGTATAATGTCCTAGCAGTCACCTCTCCGGTCATCACCCAGAATCCTCCAGTGCCGTCCTGTATAATGTCCCAGCAGTCACCTCTCCGGTCATCACCCAGAATCCTCCAGTGCCGTCCTGTATAATGTCCCTGTAGTCACCTCTCCAGTCATCACCCAGAATCCTCCAGTGCTGTCCTGTATAATGTCCCAGCAGTCACCTCTCCGCTCATCACCCAGAATCCTCCAGTGCCGTCCTGTATAATGTCCCAGCAGTCACCTCTCCGGTCATCACCCAGAATCCTCCAGTGCTGTCCTGTATAATGTCCCAGCAGCCTCCTCTCCACTCATCACCCAGAATCCTCCAGTGCTGTCCTGTATAATGTCACAGCAGTCATCTCTGCGGTCATCACCCAGAATCCTCCAGTAGCGTCCTGGATAATGTCCCAGCAGTCACCTCTGCGGTCATCACCCAGAATCCTCCAGTGCTGTCCTGTATAATGTCCCAGCAGTCAACTCTCCGGTCATCACCCAGAATCCTCCAGTGCCGTTCTGTATAATGTCCCAGCAGTCACCTCTCCGGTCATCACACAGAATCCTCCAGTGCCGTTCTGTATAATGTCCCAGCAGTCACCTCTCCGCTCATCACCCAGAATCCTCCAGTGCTGTCCTGTATAATGTCCCAGCAGTCACCTCTCCGGTCATCACCCAGAATCCTCCAGTGCTGTCCTGTATAATGTCCCAGCAGTCACCTCTCCGGTCATCACCCAGAATCCTCCAGTGCTGTCCTGTATAATCTCCCAGCAGTCACCTCTCCGGTCATCACCCAGAATCCTCCAGTGCTGTCCTGTATAATGTCCCAGCAGTCACCTCTCCGGTCATCACCGAGAATCCTCCAGTGCTGTCCTGTATAATGTCCCAGCAGTCACCTCTACGGTCATCACCCAGAATCCTCCAGTGCTGTCCTGTATAAAGTCCCAGCAGTCACCTCTCCGGTCATCACCCAGAATCCTCCAGTGCCGTCCTGTATAATGTCTCAGCAGTCACCTCTCCGCTCATCACCCAGAATCCTCCAGTGCTGTCCTGTATAATGTCCCAGCAGTCACCTCTCCGCTCATCACCCAGAATCCTCCAGTGCTGTCCTGTATAATGTCCCAGCAGTCACCTCTCCGGTCATCACCCAGAATCCTCCAGTGCTGTCCTGTATAATGTCCCAGCAGTCACCTCTCCGGTCATCACCCAGAATCCTCCAGTGCTGTCCTGTATAATGTCCCAGCAGTCACCTCTCCGGTCATCACCCAGAATCCTCCAGTGCAGTCCTGTATAATGTCCCAGCAGTCACCTCTCCGGTCACCACCCAGAATCCTCCAGTGCTGTCCTGTATAATGTCCCAGCAGTCACCTCTGCGGTCATCACCCAGAATCCTCCAGTGCTGTCCTGTATAATGTCCCAGTAGTCACCTCTGCGGTCATCACCCAGAATCCTCCAGTGCCGTCCTGTATAATGTCCCAGCAGTCACCTCTCCGGTCATCACCCAGTAACCTCCAGTGCCGTCCTGTATAATGTCCCAGCAGTCACCTCTCCGGTCATCACCCAGAATCCGCCAATGCCGTCCTGTATAATGTCCCAGCAGTCATCTCTCCGGTCATCACCCAGAATCCTCCAGTGCCGTCCTGTATAATGTCACAGCAGTCATCTCTGCGGTCATCACCCAGAATCCTCCAGTGGCGTCCTGGATAATGTCCCAGCAGTCACCTCTGCGGTCATCACCCAGAATCCTCCAGTGCTGTCCTGTATAATGTCCCAGCAGTCAACTCTCCGGTCATCACCCAGAATCCTCCAGTGCCGTTCTGTATAATGTCCCAGCAGTCACCTCTCCGGTCATCACCCAGAATCCTCCAGTGCCGTTCTGTATAATGTCCCAGCAGTCACCTCTACGCTCATCACCCAGAATCCTCCAGTGCTGTCCTGTATAATGTCCGAGCAGTCACCTCTGCGCTCATCACCCAGAATCCTCCAGTGCTGTCCTGTATAATGTCCCAGCAGTCACCTCTTCGGTCATCACCAGAATCCTCCAGTGCTGTCCTGTATAATCTCCCAGCAGTCACCTCTCCGGTCATCACCCAGAATCCTCCAGTGCTGTCCTGTATAATGTCCCAGCAGTCACCTCTCCGGTCATCACCCAGAATCCTCCAGTGCTGTCCTGTATAATGTACCAGCAGTCACCTCTCCGGTCATCACCCAGAATCCTCCAGTGCTGTCCTGTATAAAGTCCCAGCAGTCACCTCTCCGGTCATCACCCAGAATCCTCCAGTGCCGTCCTGTATAATGTCTCAGCAGTCACCTCTCCGCTCATCACCCAGAATCCTCCAGTGCTGTCCTGTATAATGTCCCAGCAGTCACCTCTCCGGTCATCACCCAGAATCCTCCAGTGCTGTCCTGTATAATGTCCTAGCAGTCACCTCTCCGGTCATCACCCAGAATCCTCCAGTGCCGTCCTGTATAATGTCCCAGCAGTCACCTCTCTGGTCATCACCCAGAATCCTCCAGTGCCGTCCTGTATAATGTCCCAGCAGTCACCTCTCCGGTCATCACCCAGAATCCTCCAGTGCCGTCCTGTATAATGTCCCTGTAGTCACCTCTCCAGTCATCACCCAGAATCCTCCAGTGCCGTCCTGTATAATGTCCCAGCAGTCACCTCTCCGCTCATCACCCAGAATCCTCCAGTGCCGTCCTGTATAATGTCCCAGCAGTCACCTATCCGGTCATCACCCAGAATCCTCCAGTGCCGTCCTGTATAATGTCCCAGCAGTCACCTCTCCGGTCATCACCCAGAATCCTCCAGTGCCGTCCTGTATAATGTCCCAGCAGTCACCTCTCTGGTCATCACCCAGAACCCTCCAGTGCCGTCCTGTATAATGTCCCAGCAGTCACCTCTGCGCTCATAACCCAGAATCCAACAGTGCCGCCCTGCATAATGTCCCAGCAGTCACCTCTCCGGTCATCACCCAGAATCCTCCAGTGCCGTCCTGTATAATGTCCCAGCAGTCACCTCTCTGGTCATCACCCAGAATCCTCCAGTGCCGTCCTGTATAATGTCCCAGCAGTCACCTCTGCGCTCATAACCCAGAATCCAACAGTGCCGTCTTGTATAATGTCCCAGAAGTCACCTCTCCAGTCATCACCCAGAATCCTCCAGTGCCGTCCTGCATAATGTCCCAGCAGTCACCTCTGCGCTCATCACCCAGAATCCTCCAGTGCTGCTCTGTATAATGTCCCAGCAGTCATCTCTGCGCTCATCACCCAGAATCCTCCAGTGCCGTCCTGTATAATGTCCCAGCAGTCACCTCTCCGGTCATTACCCAGAATCCTCCAGTGCCGTCCTGTATAATGTCCCAGCAGTCACCTCTGCGCTCATCACCCAGAATCCTCCAGTGCCGTCCTGTATAATGTCCCAGCAGTCACCTCTGCGGTCATCACCCAGAATCCTCCAGTGCCGTCCTGTATAATGTCCCAGCAGTCACCTCTCTGGTCATCACCCAGAATCCTCCAGTGCCGTCCTGTATAATGTCCCAGCAGTCACCTCTCCGGTCATCACCTAGAATCCTCCAGTGCCGTCCTGTATAATGTCCCAGCAGTCACCTCTCCGGTCATCACCCAGAATCCTCCAGTGCTGTCCGGTATAATGTCCCAGCAGTCACCTCTCCACTCATCACCCAGAATCCTCCAGTGCCGTCCTGTATAATGTCACAGCAGTCATCAATGCGGTCATCACCCAGAATCCTCCAGTGCCGTCCTGTATAATGTCACAGCAGTCATCTCTGCGGTCATCACCCAGAATCCTCCAGTGGCGTCCTGGATAATGTCCCAGCAGTCACCTCTGCGGTCATCACCCAGAATCCTCCAGTGCTGTCCTGTATAATGTCCCAGCAGTCAACTCTCCGGTCATCACCCAGAAACCTCCAGTGCTGTCCTGTATAATGTCCCAGCAGTCACCTCTCCGGTCATCACCCAGAATCCTCCAGTGCCGTCGTGTATAATGTCCCAGCAGTCACCTCTCCGGTCATCACCCAGAATCCTCCAGTGCGGTTATGTATAATGTCCCTGCAGCCACCTCTCCGGTCATCACCCAGAATCCTCCATTGCCGTCCTGTATAATGTCCGAGCAGTCACCTCTGCGCTCATCACCCAGAATCCTCCAGTGCTGTCCTGTATAATGTCCCAGCAGTCACCTCTCCGGTCATCACCCAGAATCCTCCAGTGCTGTCCTGTATAATGTCCCAGCAGTCAACTCTCCGCTCATCACCCAGAATCCTCCAGTGCCGTCCTGTATAATGTCCCAGCAGTCACCTCTCCGGTCATCACCCAGAATCCTCCAGTGCTGTCCTGTATAAAGTCCCAGCAGTCACCTCTCCGGTCATCACCCAGAATCCTCCAGTGCCGTCCTGTATAATGTCCCAGCAGTCACCTCTCCGGTCATCACCCAGAATCCTCCAGTGCCGTCCTGTATAATGTCCCAGCAGTCACCTCTCCGCTCATCACCCAGAATCCTCCAGTGCCGTCCTGTATAATGTCCCAGCAGTCACCTCTCCGGTCATCACCCAGAATCCTCCAGTGCTGTCCTGTATAATGTCCCAGCAGTCACCTCTCCGGTCATCACCCAGAATCCTCCAGTGCAGTCCTGTATAATGTCCCAGCAGTCACCTCTCCGGTCATCACCCAGAATCCTCCAGTGCCGTCCTGTATAATGTCACAGCAGTCACCTCTCCGGTCATCACCCAGAATCCTCCAGTGCCGTCCTGTATAATGTCCCAGCAGTCACCTCTCCGCTCATCACCCAGAATCCTCCAGTGATGTCCTGTATAATGTCCGAGCAGTCACATCTCCGGTCATCACCCAAAATCCTCCAGTGCTGTCCTGTATAATGTCCCAGCAGTCACCTCTCCGGTCATCACCCAGAATCCTCCAGTGCCGTCCTGTATAATGTCCCAGCAGTCACCTCTCCGGTCATCACCCAGAATCCGCCAATGCCGTCCTGTATAATGTCCCAGCAGTCACCTCTCCGGTCATCACCCAGAATCCTCCAGTGCCGTCCTGTATAATGTCCCTGTAGTCACCTCTCCAGTCATCACCCAGAATCCTCCAGTGCCGTCCTGTATAATGTCCCAGCAGTCACCTCTCCGCTCATCACCCAGAATCCTCCAGTGCCGTCCTGTATAATGTCCCAGCAGTCACCTATCCGGTCATCACCCAGAATCCTCCAATGCCATCCTGTATAATGTCCCAGCAGTCACCTCTCCGGTCATCACCCAGAATCCTCCAGTGCCGTCCTGTATAATGTCCCAGCAGTCACCTCTCTGGTCATCACCCAGAACCCTCCAGTGCCATCCTGTATAATGTCCCAGCAGTCACCTCTGCGCTCATAACCCAGAATCCAACAGTGCCGCCCTGCATAATGTCCCAGCAGTCACCTCTCCGGTCATCACCCAGAATCCTCCAGTGCCGTCCTGTATAATGTCCCAGCAGTCACCTCTCTGGTCATCACCCAGAATCCTCCAGTGCCGTCCTGTATAATGTCCCAGCAGTCACCTCTCCGGTCATCACCTAGAATCCTCCAGTGCCGTCCTGTATAATGTCCCAGCAGTCACCTCTCCGGTCATCACCCAGAATCCTCCAGTGCTGTCCGGTATAATGTCCCAGCAGTCACCTCTCCACTCATCACCCAGAATCCTCCAGTGCCGTCCTGTATAATGTCACAGCAGTCATCAATGCGGTCATCACCCAGAATCCTCCAGTGCCGTCCTGTATAATGTCACAGCAGTCATCTCTGCGGTCATCACCCAGAATCCTCCAGTGGCGTCCTGGATAATGTCCCAGCAGTCACCTCTGCGGTCATCACCCAGAATCCTCCAGTGCTGTCCTGTATAATGTCCCAGCAGTCAACTCTCCGGTCATCACCCAGAAACCTCCAGTGCTGTCCTGTATAATGTCCCAGCAGTCACCTCTCCGGTCATCACCCAGAATCCTCCAGTGCCGTCGTGTATAATGTCCTAGCAGTCACCTCTCCGGTCATCACCCAGAATCCTCCAGTGCGGTTATGTATAATGTCCCTGCAGCCACCTCTCCGGTCATCACCCAGAATCCTCCATTGCCGTCCTGTATAATGTCCGAGCAGTCACCTCTGCGCTCATCACCCAGAATCCTCCAGTGCTGTCCTGTATAATGTCCCAGCAGTCACCTCTCCGGTCATCACCCAGAATCCTCCAGTGCTGTCCTGTATAATGTCCCAGCAGTCAACTCTCCGCTCATCACCCAGAATCCTCAAGTGCCGTCCTGTATAATGTCCGAGCAGTCACCTCTGCGCTCATCACCCAGAATCCTCCAGTGCTGTCCTGTATAATGTCCCAGCAGTCACCTCTTCGGTCTTCACCCAGAATCCTCCAGTGCTGTCCTGTATAATGTCCCAGCAGTCACCTCTCAGGTCATCACCCAGAATCCTCCAGTGCTGTCCTGTATAATCTTCCAGCAGTCACCTCTCCGGTCATCACCCAGAATCCTCCAGTGCTGTCCTGTATAATGTCCCAGCAGTCACCTCTCCGGTCATCACTCAGAATCCTCCAGTGCTGTCCTGTATAATGTCCCAGCAGTCACCTCTCCGGTCATCACCCAGAATCCTCCAGTGCTGTCCTGTATAATGTCCCAGCAGTCACCTCTCCGCTCATCACCCAGAGTCTTCCAGTGCAGTCCTGTATAATGTCCGAGCAGTCACCTCTGCGCTCATCACCCAGAATCCTCCAGTGCTGTCCAGTATAATCTCCCAGCAGTCACCTCTCCGGTCATCACCCAGAATCCTCCAGTGCCGTCCTGTATAATGTCCCAGCAGTCACCTCTCCGGTCATCACCTAGAATCCTCCAGTGACGTCCTGTATAATGTCCCAGCAGTCACCTCTCCGGTCATCACCCAGAATCCTCCAGTGCTGTCCGGTATAATGTCCCAGCAGTCACCTCTCCACTCATCACCCAGAATCCTCCAGTGCCGTCCTGTATAATGTCACAGCAGTCATCAATGCGGTCATCACCCAGAATCCTCCAGTGCCGTCCTGTATAATGTCACAGCAGTCATCTCTGCGGTCATCACCCAGAATCCTCCAGTGGCGTCCTGGATAATGTCCCAGCAGTCACCTCTGCGGTCATCACCCAGAATCCTCCAGTGCTGTCCTGTATAATGTTCCAGCAGTCAACTCTCCGGTCATCACCCAGAAACCTCCAGTGCTGTCCTGTATAATGTCCCAGCAGTCACCTCTCCGGTCATCACCCAGAATCCTCCAGTGCCGTCGTGTATAATGTCCCAGCAGTCACCTCTCCGGTCATCACCCAGAATCCTCCAGTGCGGTTATGTATAATGTCCCTGCAGTCACCTCTCCGGTCATCACCCAGAATCCTCCATTGCCGTCCTGTATAATGTCCGAGCAGTCACCTCTGCGCTCATCACCCAGAATCCTCCAGTGCTGTCCTGTATAATGTCCCAGCAGTCACCTCTCCGGTCATCACCCAGAATCCTCCAGTGCTGTCCTGTATAATGTCCCAGCAGTCAACTCTCCGCTCATCACCCAGAATCCTCCAGTGCCGTCCTGTATAATGTCCCAGCAGTCACCTCTCCGCTCATCACCCAGAATCCTCCAGTGATGTCCTGTATAATGTCCGAGCAGTCACCTCTCCGGTCATCACCCAAAATCCTCCAGTGCTGTCCTGTATAATGTGCCAGCAGTCACCTCTCCGGTCATCACCCAGAATCCTCCAGTGCCGTCCTGTATAATGTCCCAGCAGTCACCTCTCCGGTCATCACCCAGAATCCGCCAATGCCGTCCTGTATAATGTCCCAGCAGTCACCTCTCCGGTCATCACCCAGAATCCTCCAGTGCCGTCCTGTATAATGTCCCTGTAGTCACCTCTCCAGTCATCACCCAGAATCCTCCAGTGCCGTCCTGTATAATGTCCCAGCAGTCACCTCTCCGCTCATCACCCAGAATCCTCCAGTGCCGTCCTGTATAATGTCCCAGCAGTCACCTATCCGGTCATCACCCAGAATCCTCCAATGCCATCCTGTATAATGTCCCAGCAGTCACCTCTCCGGTCATCACCCAGAATCCTCCAGTGCCGTCCTGTATAATGTCCCAGCAGTCACCTCTCTGGTCATCACCCAGAACCCTCCAGTGCCGTCCTGTATAATGTCCCAGCAGTCACCTCTGCGCTCATAACCCAGAATCCAACAGTGCCGCCCCGCATAATGTCCCAGCAGTCACCTCTCCGGTCATCACCCAGAATCCTCCAGTGCCGTCCTGTATAATGTCCCAGCAGTCACCTCTCTGGTCATCACCCAGAATCCTCCAGTGCCGTCCTGTATAATGTCCCAGCAGTCACCTCTCCGGTCATCACCTAGAATCCTCCAGTGCCGTCCTGTATAATGTCCCAGCAGTCACCTCTCCGGTCATCACCCAGAATCCTCCAGTGCTGTCCGGTATAATGTCCCAGCAGTCACCTCTCCACTCATCACCCAGAATCCTCCAGTGCCGTCCTGTATAATGTCACAGCAGTCATCAATGCGGTCATCACCCAGAATCCTCCAGTGCCGTCCTGGATAATGTCCCAGCAGTCACCTCTGCGGTCATCACCCAGAATCCTCCAGTGCTGTCCTGTATAATGTCCCAGCAGTCAACTCTCCGGTCATCACCCAGAAACCTCCAGTGCTGTCCTGTATAATGTCCCAGCAGTCACCTCTCCGGTCATCACCCAGAATCCTCCAGTGCCGTCGTGTATAATGTCCCAGCAGTCACCTCTCCGGTCATCACCCAGAATCCTCCAGTGCGGTTATGTATAATGTCCCTGCAGCCACCTCTCCGGTCATCACCCAGAATCCTCCATTGCCGTCCTGTATAATGTCCGAGCAGTCACCTCTGCGCTCATCACCCAGAATCCTCCAGTGCTGTCCTGTATAATGTCCCAGCAGTCACCTCTCCGGTCATCACCCAGAATCCTCCAGTGCTGTCCTGTATAATGTCCCAGCAGTCAACTCTCCGCTCATCACCCAGAATCCTCCAGTGCCGTCCTGTATAATGTCCGAGCAGTCACCTCTGCGCTCATCACCCAGAATCCTCCAGTGCTGTCCTGTATAATGTCCCAGCAGTCACCTCTCCGGTCTTCACCCAGAATCCTCCAGTGCTGTCCTGTATAATGTCCCAGCAGTCACCTCTCAGGTCATCACCCAGAATCCTCCAGTGCTGTCCTGTATAATCTTCCAGCAGTCACCTCTCCGGTCATCACCCAGAATCCTCCAGTGCTGTCCTGTATAATGTCCCAGCAGTCACCTCTCCGGTCATCACTCAGAATCCTCCAGTGCTGTCCTGTATAATGTCCCAGCAGTCACCTCTCCGGTCATCACCCAGAATCCTCCAGTGCTGTCCTGTATAATGTCCCAGCAGTCACCTCTCCGCTCATCACCCAGAATCCTCCAGTGCAGTCCTGTATAATGTCCGAGCAGTCACCTCTGCGCTCATCACCCAGAATCCTCCAGTGCTGTCCAGTATAATCTCCCAGCAGTCACCTCTCCGGTCATCACCCAGAATCCTCCAGTGCCGTCCTGTATAATGTCCCAGCAGTCACCTCTCCGGTCATCACCTAGAATCCTCCAGTGCTGTCCTGTATAATGTCCCAGCAGTCACCTCTCCGGTCATCACCCAGAATCCTCCAGTGCTGTCCGGTATAATGTCCCAGCAGTCACCTCTCCACTCATCACCCAGAATCCTCCAGTGCCGTCCTGTATAATGTCACAGCAGTCATCAATGCGGTCATCACCGAGAATCCTCCAGTGCCGTCCTGTATAATGTCACAGCAGTCATCTCTGCGGTCATCACCCAGAATCCTCCAGTGGCATCCTGGATAATGTCCCAGCAGTCACCTCTGCGGTCATCACCCAGAATCCTCCAGTGCTGTCCTGTATAATGTCCCAGCAGTCAACTCTCCGGTCATCACCCAGAAACCTCCAGTGCTGTCCTGTATAATGTCCCAGCAGTCACCTCTCCGGTCATCACCCAGAATCCTCCAGTGCCGTCGTGTATAATGTCCCAGCAGTCACCTCTCCGGTCATCACCCAGAATCCTCCAGTGCGGTTATGTATAATGTCCCTGCAGTCACCTCTCCGGTCATCACCCAGAATCCTCCATTGCCGTCCTGTATAATGTCCGAGCAGTCACCTCTGCGCTCACCACCCAGAATCCTCCAGTGCTGTCCTGTATAATGTCCCAGCAGTCACCTCTCCGGTCATCACCCAGAATCCTCCAGTGCTGTCCTGTATAATGTCCCAGCAGTCAACTCTCCGCTCATCACCCAGAATCCTCCAGTGCCGTCCTGTATAATGTCAGAGCAGTCACCTCTGCGCTCATCACCCAGAATCCTCCAGTGCTGTCCTGTATAATGTCCCAGCAGTCACCTCTCCGGTCTTCACCCAGAATCCTCCAGTGCTGTCCTGTATAATGTCCCAGCAGTCACCTCTCAGGTCATCACCCAGAATCCTCCAGTGCTGTCCTGTATAATCTTCCAGCAGTCACCTCTCCGGTCATCACCCAGAATCCTCCAGTGCTGTCCTGTATAATGTCCCAGCAGTCACCTCTCCGGTCATCACTTAGAATCCTCCAGTGCTGTCCTGTATAATGTCCCAGCAGTCACTTCTCCGGTCATCACCCAGAATCCTCCAGTGCTGTCCTGTATAATGTCCCAGCAGTCACCTCTCCGCTCATCACCCAGAATCCTCCAGTGCAGTCCTGTATAATGTCCGAGCAGTCACCTCTCCGCTCATCACCCAGAATCCTCCAGTGCTGTCCTGTATAATGTCCCAGCAGTCACCTCTCCGGTCATCACCCAGAATCCTCCAGTGCCATCCTGTATAATGTCTCAGCAGTCACCTTTCCACTCATCACCCAGAATCCTCCAGTGCTGTCCTGTATAATGTCCCATCAGTCACCTCTCCGGTCATCACCCAGAATCCTCCAGTGCTGTCCTGTATAATGTCCCAGCAGTCACCTCTCCGCTCATCACCCAGAATCCTCCAGTGCTGTCCTGTATAATGTCCCAGCAGTCACCTCTCCGGTCATCACCCAGAATCCTCCAGTGCTGTCCTGTATAAAGTCCCAGCAGTCACCTCTCCGGTCATCACCCAGAATCCTCCAGTGCTGTCCTGTATAATGTCCCAGCAGTCACCTCTCCGGTCATCACCCAGAATCCTCCAGTGCCGTCCTGTATAATGTCCGAGCAGTCACCTCTCCGGTCATCACCCAAAATCCTCCAGTGCTGTCCTGTAAAATGTCCCAGCAGTCACCTCTCCGGTCATCACCCAGAATCCTCCAGTGCCGTCCTGTATAATGTCCCAGCAGTCATCTCTCCGGTCATCACCCAGAATCCTCCAGTGCCGTCCTGTATAATGTCCCAGCAGTCACCTCTCCGGTCATCACCCAGAATCCTCCAGTGCTGTCCTGTATAATGTCACAGCAGTCATCTCTGCGGTCATCACCCAGAATCCTCCAGTGCTGTCCTGTATAATGTCCCAGCAGTCACCTCTCCGCTTATCACCCAGAATCCTCCAGTGCTGCCCTGTATAATGTCCCAGCAGTCAACTCTCCGGTCATCACCAGAATCCTGCAGTGCTGTCCTGTATAATCTCCCAGCAGTCACCTCTCCGGTCATCACCCAAAATCCTCCAGTGCTGTCCTGTATAATGTCCCATCAGTCACCTCTCCGGTCATCACCCAGAATCCTCCAGTGCTGTCCTGTATAATGTCCCAGCAGTCACCTCTCCGGTCATCACCCAGAATCCTCCAGTGCTGTCCTGTATAATGTCCCAGCAGTCACCTCTCCGCTCATCACCCAGAATCCTCCAGTGCTGTCCTGTATAATGTCCCAGCAGTCACCTCTCCGGTCATCACCCAGAATCCTCCAGTGCTGTCCTGTATAAAGTCCCAGCAGTCACCTCTCCGGTCATCACCCAGAATCCTCCAGTGCTGTGCTGTATAATGTCCCAGCAGTCACCTCTCCGGTCATCACCCAGAATCCTCCAGTGCCGTCCTGTATAATGTCCCAGCAGTCACCTCTCCGCTCATCACCCAGAATCCTCCAGTGCCGTCCTGTATAATGTCCCAGCAGTCACCTCTCCGGTCATCACCCAGAATCCTCCAGTGCTGTCCTGTATAATGTCCCAGCAGTCACCTCTCCGGTCATCACCCAGAATCCTCCAGTGCAGTCCTGTATAATGTCCCAGCAGTCACCTCTCCGGTCATCACCCAGAATCCTCCAGTGCCGTCCTGTATAATGTCACAGCAGTCACCTCTCCGGTCATCACCCAGAATCCTCCAGTGCCGTCCTGTATAATGTCCCAGCAGTCACCTCTCCGCTCATCACCCAGAATCCTCCAGTGATGTACTGTATAATGTCCGAGCAGTCACCTCTCCGGTCATCACCCAAAATCCTCCAGTGCTGTCCTGTATAATGTCCCAGCAGTCACCTCTCCGGTCATCACCCAGAATCCTCCAGTGCCGTCCTGTATAATGTCCCAGCAGTCACCTCTCCGGTCATCACCCAGAATCCGCCAATGCCGTCCTGTATAATGTCCCAGCAGTCACCTCTCCGGTCATCACCCAGAATCCTCCAGTGCCGTCCTGTATAATGTCCCTGTAGTCACCTCTCCAGTCATCACCCAGAATCCTCCAGTGCCGTCCTGTATAATGTCCCAGCAGTCACCTCTCCGCTCATCACCCAGAATCCTCCAGTGCCGTCCTGTATAATGTCCCAGCAGTCACCTATCCGGTCATCACCCAGAATCCTCCAATGCCGTCCTGTATAATGTCCCAGCAGTCACCTCTCCGGTCATCACCCAGAATCCTCCAGTGCCGTCCTGTATAATGTCCCAGCAGTCACCTCTCTGGTCATCACCCAGAACCCTCCAGTGCCGTCCTGTATAATGTCCCAGCAGTCACCTCTGCGCTCATAACCCAGAATCCAACAGTGCCGCCCTGCATAATGTCCCAGCAGTCACCTCTCCGGTCATCACCCAGAATCCTCCAGTGCCGTCCTGTATAATGTCCCACCAGTCACCTCTCTGGTCATCACCCAGAATCCTCCAGTGCCGTCCTGTATAATGTCCCAGCAGTCACCTCTGCGCTCATAACCCAGAATCCAACAGTGCCGTCCTGTATAATGTCCCAGAAGTCACCTCTCCAGTCATCACCCAGAATCCTCCAGTGCCGTCCTGCATAATGTCCCAGCAGTCACCTCTGCGCTCATCACCCAGAATCCTCCAGTGCTGCTCTGTATAATGTCCCAGCAGTCATCTCTGCGCTCATCACCCAGAATCCTCCAGTGCCGTCCTGTATAATGTCCCAGCAGTCACCTCTCCGGTCATTACCCAGAATCCTCCAGTGCCGTCCTGTATAATGTCCCAGCAGTCACCTCTGCGCTCATCACCCAGAATCCTCCAGTGCCGTCCTGTATAATGTCCCAGCAGTCACCTCTGCGCTCATCACCCAGAATCCTCCAGTGCTGTCCAGTATAATCTCCCAGCAGTCACCTCTCCGGTCATCACCCAGAATCCTCCAGTGCCGTCCTGTATAATGTCCCAGCAGTCACCTCTCCGGTCATCACATAGAATCCTCCAGTGCCGTCCTGTATAATGTCCCAGCAGTCACCTCTCCGGTCATCACCCAGAATCCTCCAGTGCTGTCCGGTATAATGTCCCAGCAGTCACCTCTCCACTCATCACCCAGAATCCTCCAGTGCCGTCCTGTATAATGTCACAGCAGTCATCAATGCGGTCATCACCCAGAATCCTCCAGTGCCGTCCTGTATAATGTCACAGCAGTCATCTCTGCGGTCATCACCCAGAATCCTCCAGTGGCGTCCTGGATAATGTTCCAGCAGTCACCTCTGCGGTCATCACCCAGAATTCTCCAGTGCTGTCCTGTATAATGTCCCAGCAGTCAACTCTCCGGTCATCACCCAGAAACCTCCAGTGCTGTCCTGTATAATGTCCCAGCAGTCACCTCTCCGGTCATCACCCAGAATCCTCCAGTGCCGTCGTGTATAATGTCCCAGCAGTCACCTCTCCGGTCATCACCCAGAATCCTCCAGTGCGGTTATGTATAATGTCCCTGCAGTCACCTCTCCGGTCATCACCCAGAATCCTCCATTGCCGTCCTGTATAATGTCCGAGCAGTCACCTCTGCGCTCATCACCCAGAATCCTCCAGTGCTGTCCTGTATAATGTCCCAGCAGTCACCTCTCCGGTCATCACCCAGAATCCTCCAGTGCTGTCCTGTATAATGTCCCAGCAGTCAACTCTCCGCTCATCACCCAGAATCCTCCAGTGCCGTCCTGTATAATGTCCGAGCAGTCACCTCTGCGCTCATCACCCAGAATCCTCCAGTGCTGTCCTGTATAATGTCCCAGCAGTCACCTCTCCGGTCTTCACCCAGAATCCTCCAGTGCTGTCCTGTATAATGTCCCAGCAGTCACCTCTCAGGTCAAAACCCAGAATCCTCCAGTGCTGTCCTGTATAATCTTCCAGCAGTCACCTCTCCGGTCATCACCCAGAATCCTCCAGTGCTGTCCTGTATAATGTCCCAGCAGTCACCTCTCCGGTCATCACTCAGAATCCTCCAGTGCTGTCCTGTATAATGTCCCAGGAGTCACCTCTCCGGTCATCACCCAGAATCCTCCAGTGCTGTCCTGTATAAAGTCCCAGCAGTCACCTCTCCGGTCATCACCCAGAATCCTCCAGTGCCGTCCTGTATAATGTCCCAGCAGTCACCTCTCCACTCATCACCCAGAATCCTCCAGTGCGGTACTGTATAATGTCCCAGCAGTCACCTCTCCGCTCATCACCCAGAATCCTCCAGTGCTGTCCTGTATAATGTCCCAGCAGTCACCTCTCCGGTCATCACCCAGAATCCCCCAGTGTTGTCCTGTATAATGTCCCAGCAGTCACCTCTGCGGTCATCACCCAGAATCCTCCAGTGCTGTCCTGTATAATGTCCCAAGAGTCACCTCTGCGGTCATCACCCAGAATCCTCCAGTGCTGTCCTGTATAATGTCCCAGCTGTCACCTCTGCGGTCATCACCCAGAATCCTCCAGTGCCGTCCTGTAAAAAGTCCCAGCAGTCACCTCTCCGGTCATCACCCAGAATCCTCCAGTGCCATCCTGTATAATGTCCCAGCAGTCACCTCTCCGGTCATCACCCAGAATCCTCCAGTGCTGTCCTGTATAATGTCCCAGCAGTCACCTCTCCGGTCATCACCCAGAATCCTCCAGTGCGGTACTGTATAATGTCCCAGCAGTCACCTCTCCGCTCATCACCCAGAATCCTCCAGTGCTGTCCTGTATAATGTCCCAGCAGTCACCTCTCCGGTCATCACCCAGAATCCCCCAGTGTTGTCCTGTATAATGTCCCAGCAGTCACCTCTGCGGTCATCACCCAGAATCCTCCAGTGCTGTCCTGTATAATGTCCCAAGAGTCACCTCTGCGGTCATCACCCAGAATCCTCCAGTGCTGTCCTGTATAATGTCCCAGCTGTCACCTCAGCGGTCATCACCCAGAATCCTCCAGTGCCGTCCTGTAAAAAGTCCCAGCAGTCACCTCTCCACTCATCACCCAGAATCCTCCAGTGCTGTCCTGTATAATGTCCCAGCAGTCACCTCTCCGCTCATCACCCAGAATCCTCCAGTGCAGTCCTGTATAATGTCCGAGCAGTCACCTCTGCGCTCATCACCCAGAATCCTCCAGTGTTGTCCTGTATAATGTCCCAGCAGTCACCTCTCCGGTCATCACCCAGAATCCTCCAGTGCCATCCTGTATAATGTCTCAGCAGTCACCTTTCCACTCATCACCCAGAATCCTCCAGTGCTGTCCTGTATAATGTCCCATCAGTCACCTCTCTGGTCATCACCCAGAATCCTCCAGTGCTGTCCTGTATAATGTCCCAGCAGTCACCTCTCCGCTCATCACCCAGAATCCTCCAGTGCTGTCCTGTATAATGTCCCAGCAGTCACCTCTCCGGTCATCACCCAGAATCCTCCAGTGCTGTCCTGTATAAAGTCCCAGCAGTCACCTCTCCGGTCATCACCCAGAATCCTCCAGTGCTGTCCTGTATAATGTCCCAGCAGTCACCTCTCCGGTCATCACCCAGAATCCTCCAGTGCCGTCCTGTATAATGTCCGAGCAGTCACCTCTCCGGTCATCACCCAAAATCCTCCAGTGCTGTCCTGTAAAATGTCCCAGCAGTCACCTCTCCGGTCATCACCCAGAATCCTCCAGTGCCGTCCTGTATAATGTCCCAGCAGTCATCTCTCCGGTCATCACCCAGAATCCTCCAGTGCCGTCCTGTATAATGTCCAAGCAGTCACCTCTCCGGTCATCACCCAGAATCCTCCAGTGCTGTCCTGTATAATGTCACAGCAGTCATCTCTGCGGTCATCACCCAGAATCCTCCAGTGCTGTCCTGTATAATGTCCCAGCAGTCACCTCTCCGCTTATCACCCAGAATCCTCCAGTGCTGTCCTGTATAATGTCCCAGCAGTCAACTCTCCGGTCATCACCAGAATCCTGCAGTGCTGTCCTGTATAATCTCCCAGCAGTCACCTCTCCGGTCATCACCCAGAATCCTCCAGTGCTGTCCTGTATAATGTCCCATCAGTCACCTCTTCGGTCATCACCCAGAATCCTCCAGTGCTGTCCTGTATAATGTCCCAGCAGTCACCTCTCCGCTCATCACCCAGAATCCTCCAGTGCTGTCCTGTATAATGTCCCAGCAGTCACCTCTCCGGTCATCACCCAGAATCCTCCAGTGCTGTCCTGTATAAAGTCCCAGCAGTCACCTCTCCGGTCATCACCCAGAATCCTCCAGTGCTGTCCTGTATAATGTCCCAGCAGTCACCTCTCCGGTCATCACCCAGAATCCTCCAGTGCCGTCCTGTATAATGTCCCAGCAGTCACCTCTCCGCTCATCACCCAGAATCCTCCAGTGCCGTCCTGTATAATGTCCCAGCAGTCACCTCTCCGGTCATCACCCAGAATCCTCCAGTGCTGTCCTGTATAATGTCCCAGCAGTCACCTCTCCGGTCATCACCCAGAATCCTCCAGTGCAGTCCTGTATAATGTCCCAGCAGTCACCTCTCCGGTCATCACCCAGAATCCTCCAGTGCCGTCCTGTATAATGTCACAGCAGTCACCTCTCCGGTCATCACCCAGAATCCTCCAGTGCCGTCCTGTATAATGTCCCAGCAGTCACCTCTCCGCTCATCACCAAGAATCCTCCAGTGATGTCCTGTATAATGTCCGAGCAGTCACCTCTCCGGTCATCACCCAAAATCCTCCAGTGCTGTCCTGTATAATGTCCCAGCAGTCACCTCTCCGGTCATCACCCAGAATCCTCCAGTGCCGTCCTGTATAATGTCCCAGCAGTCACCTCTCCGGTCATCACCCAGAATCCGCCAATGCCGTCCTGTATAATGTCCCAGCAGTCATCTCTCCGGTCATCACCCAGAATCCTCCAGTGCCGTCCTGTATAATGTCCCAGCAGTCACCTCTCCGGTCATCACCCAGAATCCTCCAGTGCCGTCCTGTATAATGTCCCAGCAGTCACCTCTGCGCTCATCACCCAGAATCCTCCAGTGCTGTCCTGTATAATGTCCCAGCAGTCACCTCTCCGGTCATCACCCAGAATCCCCCAGTGTTGTCCTGTATAATGTCCCAGCAGTCACCTCTCCGGTCATCACCCAGAATCCTCCAGTGCTGTCCTGTATAATGATCCAGCAGTCACCTCTCCGGTCATCACCCAGAATCCTCCAGTGCTGTCCTGTATAATGTCCCAGCAGTCACCTCTCCGGACATCACCCAGAATCCTCCAGTGCTGTCCTGTATAATGTCCCAGCAGTCACCTCTCCGGTCATCACCCAGAATCCTCTAGTGCTGTCCTGTACAATGTCCCAGCAGTCACCTCTCCGGTCATCACCCAGAATCCTCCAGTGCTGTCCTGTATAATGTCCCAGCAGTCACCTCTCCGCTCATCACCCAGAATCCTCCAGTGCCGTCCTGTATAATGTCACAGCAGTCACCTCTCCGGTCATCACCCAGAATCCTCCAGTGCTGTCCTGTATAATGTCCCAGCAGTCAACTCTCCGCTCATCACCCAGAATCCTCCAGTGCCGTCCTGTATAATGTCCGAGCAGTCACCTCTGCGCTCATCACCCAGAATCCTCCAGTGCTGTCCTGTATAATGTCCCAGCAGTCACCTCTCCGGTCTTCACCCAGAATCCTCCAGTGCTGTCCTGTATAATGTCCCAGCAGTCACCTCTCAGGTCATCACCCAGAATCCTCCAGTGCTGTCCTGTATAATCTTCCAGCAGTCACCTCTCCGGTCATCACCCAGAATCCTCCAGTGCTGTCCTGTATAATGTCCCAGCAGTCACCTCTCCGGTCATCACTCAGAATCCTCCAGTGCTGTCCTGTATAATGTCCCAGCAGTCACCTCTCCGGTCATCACCCAGAATCCTCCAGTGCTGTCCTGTATAAAGTCCCAGCAGTCACCTCTCCGGTCATCACCCAGAATCCTCCAGTGCCGTCCTGTATAATGTCTCAGCAGTCACCTCTCCACTCATCACCCAGAATCCTCCAGTGCTGTCCTGTATAATGTCCCAGTAGTGACCTCTCCGGTCATCACCCAGAATCCTCCAGTGCTGTCCTGTATAATGTCCCAGCAGTCACCTCTCCGGTCATCACCCAGAATCCTCCAGTGCTGTCCTGTATAATGTCCCAGCAGTCACCTCTCCGGTCATCACCCAGAATCCTCCAGTGCGGTACTGTATAATGTCCCAGCAGTCACCTCTCCGCTCATCACCCAGAATCCTCCAGTGCTGTCCTGTATAATGTCCCAGCAGTCACCTCTCCGGTCATCACCCAGAATCCCCCAGTGTTGTCCTGTATAATGTCCCAGCAGTCACCTCTGCGGTCATCACCCAGAATCCTCCAGTGCTGTCCTGTATAATGTCCCAAGAGTCACCTCTGCGGTCATCACCCAGAATCCTCCAGTGCTGTCCTGTATAATGTCCCAGCTGTCACCTCTGCGGTCATCACCCAGAATCCTCCAGTGCCGTCCTGTAAAAAGTCCCAGCAGTCACCTCTCCGGTCATCACCCAGAATCCTCCAGTGCCATCCTGTATAATGTCTCAGCAGTCACCTCTCCACTCATCACCCAGAATCCTCCAGTGCTGTCCTGTATAATGTCCCAGCAGTCACCTCTCCGCTCATCACCCAGAATCCTCCAGTGCAGTCCTGTATAATGTCCGAGCAGTCACCTCTGCGCTCATCACCCAGAATCCTCCAGTGCTGTCCTGTATAATGTCCCAGCAGTCACCTCTCCGGTCATCACCCAGAATCCTCCAGTGCCATCCTGTATAATGTCTCAGCAGTCACCTTTCCACTCATCACCCAGAATCCTCCAGTGCTGTCCTGTATAATGTCCCATCAGTCACCTCTCTGGTCATCACCCAGAATCCTCCAGTGCTGTCCTGTATAATGTCCCAGCAGTCACCTCTCCGCTCATCACCCAGAATCCTCCAGTGCTGTCCTGTATAATGTCCCAGCAGTCACCTCTCCGGTCATCACCCAGAATCCTCCAGTGCTGTCCTGTATAAAGTCCCAACAGTCACCTCTCCGGTCATCACCCAGAATCCTCCAGTGCTGTCCTGTATAATGTCCCAGCAGTCACCTCTCCGGTCATCACCCAGAATCCTCCAGTGCCGTCCTGTATAATGTCCGAGCAGTCACCTCTCCGGTCATCACCCAAAATCCTCCAGTGCTGTCCTGTAAAATGTCCCAGCAGTCACCTCTCCGGTCATCACCCAGAATCCTCCAGTGCCGTCCTGTATAATGTCCCAGCAGTCATCTCTCCGGTCATCACCCAGAATCCTCCAGTGCCGTCCTGTATAATGTCCCAGCAGTCACCTCTCCGGTCATCACCCAGAATCCTCCTGTGCTGTCCTGTATAATGTCACAGCAGTCATCTCTGCGGTCATCACCCAGAATCCTCCAGTGCTGTCCTGTATAATGTCCCAGCAGTCACCTCTCCGCTTATCACCCAGAATCCTCCAGTGCTGTCCTGTATAATGTCCCAGCAGTCAACTCTCCGGTCATCACCAGAATCCTGCAGTGCTGTCCTGTATAATCTCCCAGCAGTCACCTCTCCGGTCATCACTCAGAATCCTCCAGTGCTGTCCTGTATAATGTCCCATCAGTCACCTCTTCGGTCATCACCCAGAATCCTCCAGTGCTGTCCTGTATAATGTCCCAGCAGTCACCTCTCCGCTCATCACCCAGAAACCTCCAGTGCTGTCCTGTATAATGTCCCAGCAGTCACCTCTCCGGTCATCACCCAGAATCCTCCAGTGCTGTCCTGTATAATGTCCCAGCAGTCACCTCTCCGGTCATCACCCAGAATCCTCCAGTGCCGTCCTGTATAATGTCCCAGCAGTCACCTCTCCGCTCATCACCCAGAATCCTCCAGTGCCGTCCTGTATAATGTCCCAGCAGTCACCTCTCCGGTCATCACCCAGAATCCTCCAGTGCTGTCCTGTATAATGTCCCAGCAGTCACCTCTCCGGTCATCACCCAGAATCCTCCAGTGCAGTCCTGTATAATGTCCCAGCAGTCACCTCTCCGGTCATCACCCAGAATCCTCCAGTGCCGTCCTGTATAATGTCACAGCAGTCACCTCTCCGGTCATCACCCAGAATCCTCCAGTGCCGTCCTGTATAATGTCCCAGCAGTCACCTCTCCGCTCATCACCCAGAATCCTCCAGTGATGTCCTGTATAATGTCCGAGCAGTCACCTCTCCGGTCATCACCCAAAATCCTCCAGTGCTGTCCTGTATAATGTCCCAGCAGTCACCTCTCCGGTCATCACCCAGAATCCTCCAGTGCCGTCCTGTATAATGTCCCAGCAGTCACCTCTCCGGTCATCACCCAGAATCCGCCAATGCCGTCCTGTATAATGTCCCAGCAGTCATCTCTCCGGTCATCACCCAGAATCCTCCAGTGCCGTCCTGTATAATGTCCCAGCAGTCACCTCTCCGGTCATCACCCAGAATCCTCCAGTGCCGTCCTGTATAATGTCCCAGCAGTCACCTCTGCGCTCATCACCCAGAATCCTCCAGTGCTGTCCTGTATAATGTCCCAGCAGTCACCTCTCCGGTCATCACCCAGAATCCCCCAGTGTTGTCCTGTATAATGTCCCAGCAGTCACCTCTCCGGTCATCACCCAGAATCCTCCAGTGCTGTCCTGTATAATGATCCAGCAGTCACCTCTCCGTTCATCACCCAGAATCCTCCAGTGCTGTCCTGTATAATGTCCCAGCAGTCACCTCTCCGGACATCACCCAGAATCCTCCAGTGCTGTCCTGTATAATGTCCCAGCAGTCACCTCTCCTGTCATCACCCAGAATCCTCTAGTGCTGTCCTGTACAATGTCCCAGCAGTCACCTCTCTGGTCATCACCCAGAATCCTCCAGTGCTGTCCTGTATAATGTCCCAGCAGTCACCTCTCCGCTCATCACCCAGAATCCTCCAGTGCTGTCCTGCATGATGTCCCAGCAGTCACCTCTCCGCTCATCACCCAGAATCCTCCAGTGTCGTCCTGTATAATGTCCCAGCAGTCACCTCTCCGCTCATCACCCAGAATCCTCCAGTGCTGTCCTGTATAATGTCCCAGCAGTCACCTCTCCGGTCATCACCCAGAATCCTCCAGTGCTGTCCTGTATAATGTCCCAGCAGTCACCTCTCCGCTCATCACCCAGAATCCTCCAGTACTGTCCTGTATAATGTCCCAGCAGTCACCTCTCCGCTCAGCAGCTCAATCATCTTGTTGCTGAGCTCTATAATGTCCCAGCAGTCACCTCTCCAGTCATCACCCAGAATCCTCCAGTGCTGTCCTGTATAATGTCCCAGCAGTCACCTCTGCGCTCATCACCCAGAATCCTCCAGTGCTGTCCTGTATAATGTCCCAGCAGTCACCTCTCCGGTCATCACCCAGAATCCCCCAGTGTTGTCCTGTATAATGTCCCAGCAGTCACCTCTCCGGTCATCACCCAGAATCCTCCAGTGCTGTCCTGTATAATGTTCCAGCAGTCACCTCTCCGGTCATCACCCAGAATCCTCCAGTGCTGTCCTGTATAATGTCCCAGCAGTCACCTCTCCGGACATCACCCAGAATCCTCCAGTGCTGTTCTGTATAATGTCCCAGCAGTCACCTCTCCGGTCATCACCCAGAATCCTCCAGTGCGGTACTGTATAATGTCCCAGCAGTCACCTCTCCGCTCATCACCCAGAATCCTCCAGTGCTGTCCTGTATAATGTCCCAGCAGTCACCTCTCCGGTCATCACCCAGAATCCCTCAGTGTTGTCCTGTATAATGTCCCAGCAGTCACCTCTGCGGTCATCACCCAGAATCCTCCAGTGCTGTCCTGTATAATGTCCCAGCAGTCACCTCTGCGGTCATCACCCAGAATCCTCCAGTTCTGTCCTGTATAATGTCCCAGCAGTGACCTCTGCGGTCATCACCCAGAATTCTCCAGTGCTGTCCTGTATAATGTCCCAGCAGTCACCTCTCCAGTCATCACCCAGAATCCTCCAGTGCTGTCCTGTATAATGTCCCAGCAGTCACCTCTCCGGTCATCACCCAGAATCCGCCAATGCCGTCCTGTATAATGTCCCAGCAGTCATCTCTCCGGTCATCACCCAGAATCCTCCAGTGCCGTCCTGTATAATGTCCCAGCAGTCACCTCTCCGGTCATCACCCAGAATCCTCCAGTGCTGTCCTGTATAATGTCCCAGCAGTCACCTCTCCGGTCATCACCCAGAATCCTCCAGTGCCGTCCTGTATAATGTCCCAGCAGTCATCTCTCCGGTCATCACCCAGAATCCTCCAGTGCCGTCCTGTATAATGTCCCAGCAGTCACCTCTCCTCTCATCACCCAGAATCCTCCAGTGCCGTCCTGTATAATGTCCCAGCAGTCAACTCTCCGGTCATCACCCAGAATCCTCCAGTGCCGTTCTGTATAATGTCCCAGCAGTCACCTCTCCGGTCATCACCCAGAATCCTCCAGTGCCGTCCTGTATAATGTCCGAGCAGTCACCTCTGCGCTCATCACCCAGAATCCTCCAGTGCTGTCCTGTATAATGTCCCAGCAGTCACCTCTCCGGTCGTCACCAGAATCCTCCAGTGCTGTCCTGTATAATCTCCCAGCAGTCACCTTTCCGGTCATCACCCAGAATCCTCCAGTGCTGTCCTGTATAATGTCCCATCAGTCACCTCTCCGGTCATCACCCAGAATCCTCCAGTGCTGTCCTGTATAATGTCCCAGCAGTCACCTCTCCGCTCATCACCCAGAATCCTCCAGTGCTGTCCTGTATAATGTCCCAGCAGTCACCTCTCCGGTCATCACCCAGAATCCCCCAGTGTTGTCCTGTATAATGTCCCAGTAGTCACCTCTCCGGTCATCACCCAGAATCCTCCAGTGCGGTACTGTATAATGTCCCAGCAGTCACCTCTCCGCTCATCACCCAGAATCCTCCAGTGCTGTCCTGTATAATGTCCCAGCAGTCACCTCTCCGGTCATCACCCAGAATCCCTCAGTGTTGTCCTGTATAATGTGCCAGCAGTCACCTCTGCGGTCATCACCCAGAATCCTCCAGTGCTGTCCTGTATAATGTTCCAGCAGTCACCTCTGCGGTCATCACCCAGAATCCTCCAGTGCTGTCCTGTATAATGTCCCAACAGTGACCTCTGCGGTCATCACCCAGAATCCTCCAGTGCTGTCCTGTATAATGTCCCAGCAGTCACCTCTCCGGTCATCACCCAGAATCCTCCAGTGCCGTCCTGTATAATGTCCCAGCAGTCACCTCTCCGGTCATCACCCAGAATCCTCCAGTGCCGTCCTGTATAATGTCCCAGCAGTCACCTCTCCGGTCATCACCCAGAATCCGCCAATGCCGTCCTGTATAATGTCCCAGCAGTCATCTCTCCGGTCATCACCCAGAATCCTCCAGTGCCGTCCTGTATAATGTCCCAGCAGTCACCTCTGCGGTCATCACCCAGAATCCTCCAGTGCCGTCCTGTATAATGTCCCAGCAGTCAACTCTCCGGTCATCACCCACAATCCTCCAGTGCCGTTCTGTATAATGTCCCAGCAGTCACCTCTCCGGTCATCATCCAGAATCCTCCAGTGCCGTCCTGTATAATGTCCGAGCAGTCACCTCTGCGCTCATCACCCAGAATCCTCCAGTGCTGTCCTGTATAATGTCCCAGCAGTCACCTCTCCGCTCATCACCCAGAATCCTCCAGTGCTGTCCTGCATAATGTCCCAGCAGTCACCTCTCCGCTCATCACCCAGAATCCTCCAGTGCCGTCCTGTATAATGTCCCAGCAGTCACCTCTCCGCTCATCACCCAGAATCCTCCAGTGCTGTCCTGTATAATGTCCCAGCAGTCACCTCTACGGTCATCATCCAGAATCCTCCAGTGCTGTCCTGTATAATGTCCCAGCAGTCACCTCTCCGCTCATCACCCAGAATCCTCCAGTACTGTCCTGTATAATGTCCCAGCAGTCACCTCTCCAGTCATCACTCAGAATCCTCCAGTACTGTCCTGTATAATGTCCCAGCAGTCACCTCTCCAGTCATCACCCAGAATCCTCCAGTGCGGTCCTGTATAATGTCCCAGCAGTCACCTCTCCGCTCAGCAGCTCAATCATCTTGTTGCTGAGCTCTAGGATCTTCTTCCTCTTCCTCTCATGTATCGGGGGGTGCGGGGGAGGCTCTGTGATGGGGCCCGGGCTCCGCCCTCCTGACTCCTGGAGATGGATGATGGGAGTCACACCCTCCCCTGGTGTCTTCCTCACTATTGTGTAATCCTGTGTATGGAGAGAGACACTTAGGGAGAAGAATTCCTTCCCGACTCCAGATCTGACAATCAGTAGAAATCCCGGGATCAATAACCGTCTCCAGTAATCTGGGGCCATAACCTGGAATATTATTACACTCAGGACAGACATCCAGGCCCCTCTACAGCTCTTATAGGGAATCCCCATGACAACTCCTCCTGGCAGAGAGCTGCACACAATCACTGCTCTTACAGTAAAGAATCCTTCTCTTCCTCTTCTGGATTTCCTCTTCCTGATGTCGGACTTGTTACATAACACAATAAAGCTGATAGAAATGTAGAGGAGTTACCTCTCCGCTCAGCAGGGAGATGATCTCCAGGGTGAAGTGTAATAATCTTCTGGTGGTCTCGTCCTCGTCCATCCTCGGGGTCATTCAGGAGAAGGAGGGATGAACACTGGATCAGCTGGAGGGATCTCGTCCTGCCGGCGTCTTCATGATAAAGGAGAAGATGGAGATCACAGGGGACGATATAACGACAATCACTGAATTCTGCCCCAAATATCCGACATTTATCAGGAAGAATCTGGAGGAAAAGCCACAAACTCCACCGCGGCCTCCTCCACCGATCTGACCGCTCATTATGAGCCTCGTAGGAGGACGGTCACCGTGGTAACTATACTGCCGGGGGGGGTGGTCAACGTGGTAACTACATCTCTAGTGGACGACGGTCCCAGTGGTAACTACACTGCCGGGGGTGGGATGGTCATTGTGGTGACTACACCGCCAGCGGGGGATGGTCACCGTGGTAACCACATCTATAATGAACGACGATCAACGTGGTAACTACATCTCTAATGGACGACGGTCACCGTGGTAACTACACCACCAGAGGGGGACGGTCACCGTGGTAACTACACCGCCAGCGGGGGACGGTCACCGTGGTAACTACACCGCCAGCGGGGGACGGTCACCGTGGTAACTCCACCTCCAGCGGGGGACGGTCACCGTGGCAACTACACCTCCAGCGAAGGACGGTCACCGTGGTAACTCCACCTCCAGCGGGGGACGGTCACCATGGGAACTCCACCTCCAGCGGGGGACGGTCACCATGGGAACTCCACCTCCAGCGAAGGACGGTCACCGTGGGAACTACACCTCCAGCGGGGGACGGTCAATGTGGCAACTACACCTCCAGCGAAGGACGTTCACCGTGGTAACTACACCGCCAGCGGAGGTCGGTCACCATGGGAACTCCACCTCCAGCGGGGGACGGTCACCATGGTAACTCCACCTACAGCGGGGGACGGTCAACGTGGTAACTCCACCTCCAGCGGGGGCGGTCACCGTGGTAACTCCACCTCCAGCGGGGGACGGTCACCGTGGTATGGTAACTACACCTCCAGCGGGGGACGGTCATCGTGGTAACTACACCTCCAGCGGGGGACGGTCACCGTGGTATGGTAACTACACCTCCAGCGGGGGACGGTCATCGTGGTAACTACACCTCCAGCGGGGGACGGTCACCGTGGTAACTACACCTCCAGCGGGGGGCGGTCACCGTGGTAACTACACCTCCAGCAGAGGACGGTCACCGCGGTAACTCCACCGCCAGCGGAGGTCGGTCACCGTGGTAACTACACCTCCAGCGGAAGACGGTCACCGTGGTAACTACAACTCCAGCGGAGGACGGTCACAGTGGTAACTACACCTCCAGCGGAGGACGGTCACCGTGGTAACTACACCTCCAGCGAAGGACGGTCACCGTGGTAACTCCACCTCCAGCGGGGGACGATCACCGTGGCAACTACACCTCCAGCGAAGGACGGTCACCGTGGTAACTACACCGCCCGCGGAGGTCGGTCACCATGGGAACTCCACCTCCAGCGGGGGACAGTCACCATGGTAACTCCACCTCCAGCGGGGGACGGTCACCGTGGTAACTACACCTCCAGCGGGGGGCGGTCACCGTGGTAACTCCACCTCCAGCGGGGGACGGTCACCGTGGTAACTACACCTTTAGCGGGGGACGGTCACCGTAGTAACTACACTGCCGGGGAGGGGATGGTCACTGTGGTAACTATACCGCCAGCGGGGGATGGTCACCGTGGTAAATATATCTCTAGTAGACGACGGTCCCCGTGGTAACTACACTGCCGGGGGTGGGATGGTCATCGTGGTAACTACACCGCCAGCGGGGGATGGTCACCGTGGTAACCACATCTATAATGAACGACGGTCACCGTGGTAACTACATCTCTAATGGACGACGGTCACCGTGGTAACTACACCGCAAGCGGGGGGCGGTCACCGTGGTAACTACACCGCCAGCGGGGGACGGTGACCGTGGTAACTACACCGCCAGCGAGGGACGGTCACCGTGGTAACTACACCGCCAGCGGGGGACGGTCACCGTGGCAACTAAACCTCCAGCGAAGGACGGTCACCGTGGTAACTCCACCTCCAGCGGGGGACGGTCACCGTGGGAACGCCACCTCCAGCGGGGGACGGTCACCGTGGGAACTCCACCTCCAGCGGGGGACGGTCACCGTGGGAACTCCACCTCCAGCGGGGGACGGTCACCGTGGGAACTCCACCTCCAGCGGGGGACGGTCACCGTGGGAACTCCACCTCCAGCGAAGGACGGTCACCGTGGTAACTCCACCTCCAGCGAAGGATGGTCACCGTGGTAACTACACCTCCAGCGGGGGACGGTCACCATGGCAACTACACCTCCAGCGAAGGACGGTCACTGTGGTAACTACACCGCCAGTGGAGGTCGGTCACCATGGGAACTCCACCTCCAGCAGGGGACGGTCACCATGGTAACTACACCTAAAGCGGGGGACGGTCACCGTGGTAATTACACCTCCAGCGGGGGGCGGTCACTGTGGTAACTCCACCTCCAGCAGAGGACGGTCACCGCGGTAACTCCACCTCCAGCAGAGGACGGTCACCGTGGTAACTACACCTCCAGCAGAGGACGGTCACAGTGGTAACTCCACCTCCAGCGGAGGACGGTCACCGTGGTAACTACACCTCCAGCGAAGGACGGTCACCGTGGTAACTACACCTCCAGCGGGGGATGGTCACCGTGGCAACTACACCTCCAGCGAAGGACGGTCACCGTGGTAACTACACCGCCAGCGGAGGTCGGTCACCATGGGAACTCCACCTCCAGCGGGGGACCGTCACCATGGTAACTCCACCTCCAGCGGGGAACGGTCACCGTGGTAACTACACCTCCAGCGAAGGACGGTCACCGTGGTAACTACACCGCCAGTGGAGGATGGTCACCGTGGTAACTACACCTCCAGGGAAGGACGGTCACCGTGGTAACTACACCTCCAGCGGGGGACGGTCACCGTGGCAACTACACCTCCAGCGAAGGACGGTCACCGTGGTAACTACACCACCAGCGGAGGTCGGTCACCATGGGAACTCCAGCTCCAGCGGGGGACGTTCACCATGGTAACTCCACCTCCAGCGGGGGACGGTCACCGTGGTAACTACACCTCCAGCGAGGGATGGTGATCGTGGTAACTCCACCTCCAGCGGGGGCGGTCACCGTGGTAACTCCACCTCCAGCGGGGGACGGTCACCGTGGTAACTTCACCTCCAGCGGGGGTCGGTCACCGTGGTAACTCCACCTCCAGCGGAGGACGGTCACCGTGGTAACTCCACCTCCAGCGAGGGATGGTCATAATGGTAACTCCACCTCCAGCGGGGGCGGTCACCGTGGTAACTCCACCTCCAGTGGAGGACGGTCACCGTGGTAACTACACCTCCAGCGGGGGGCGGTCACCATGGTAACTCCACCTCCAGCGGGGTCGGTCACTGTGGTAACTCCACCTCCAGCGGGGGCGGTCACCGTGGTAACTCCACCTCCAGTGGAGGACGGTCACCGTGGTAACTACACCTCCAGCGGGGGACGGTCACCGTGGTAACTCCACCTCCAGCGGGGGACGATCACCGTGGCAACTCCACCTCCAGCGGGGGACGATCACCGTGGCAACTCCACCTCCAGCGGGGGACGATCACCGTGGCAACTACACCTCCAGCGAAGGACGGTCACCGTGGTAACTACACCGCCCGCGGAGGTCGGTCACCATGGGAACTCCACCTCCAGCGGGGGACAGTCACCATGGTAACTCCACCTCCAGCGGGGGACGGTCACCGTGGTAACTACACCTCCAGCGGGGGGCGGTCACCGTGGTAACTCCACCTCCAGCGGGGGACGGTCACCGTGGTAACTACACCTTTAGCGGGGAACGGTCACCGTAGTAACTACACTGCCGGGGAGGGGATGGTCACTGTGGTAACTATACCGCCAGCGGGGGATGGTCACCGTGGTAAGTATATCTCTAGTAGACGACGGTCCCCGTGGTAACTACACTGCCAGCGGGGGATGGTCACCGTGGTAACCACATCTATAATGAACGACGGTCACCGTGGTAACTACATCTCTAATGGACGACGGTCACCGTGGTAACTACACCGCAAGCGGGGGGCGGTCACCGTGGTAACTACACCGCCAGCGGGGGACGGTGACCGTGGTAACTACACCGCCAGCGAGGGACGGTCACCGTGGTAACTACACCGCCAGCGGGGGACGGTCACCGTGGCAACTACACCTCCAGCGAAGGACGGTCACCGTGGTAACTCCACCTCCAGCGGGGGACGGTCACCGTGGGAACTCCACCTCCAGCGGGGGACGGTCACCGTGGGAACTCCACCTCCAGCGAAGGACGGTCACCGTGGGAACTCCACCTCCAGCGAAGGACGGTCACCGTGGTAACTACACCTCCAGCGAAGGGTGGTAACTACACCTCCAGCGGGGGACGGTCACCATGGCAACTACACCTCCAGCGAAGGACGGTCACTGTGGTAACTACACCGCCAGTGGAGGTCGGTCACCATGGGAACTCCACCTCCAGCAGGGGACGGTCACCATGGTAACTACACCTAAAGCGGGGGACGGTCACCGTGGTAATTACACCTCCAGCGGGGGGCGGTCACCGTGGTAACTACACCTCCAGCGGGGGGCGGTCACTGTGGTAACTCCACCTCCAGCAGAGGACGGTCACCGCGGTAACTCCACCTCCAGCAGAGGACGGTCACCGTGGTAACTACACCTCCAGCGGAGGACGGTCACAGTGGTAACTCCACCTCCAGCGGAGGACGGTCACCGTGGTAACTACACCTCCAGCGAAGGACGGTCACCGTGGTAACTATACCTCCAGCGGGGGACGGTCACCGTGGCAACTACACCTCCAGCGAAGGACGGTCACCGTGGTAACTACACCGCCAGCGGAGGTCGGTCACCATGGGAACTCCACCTCCAGCGGGGGACCGTCACCATGGTAACTCCACCTCCAGCGGGGGACGGTCACCGTGGTAACTACACCTCCAGCGAAGGACGGTCACCGTGGTAACTACACCGCCAGTGGAGGATGGTCACTGTGGTAACTACACCTCCAGGGAAGGACGGTCACCGTGGTAACTACACCTCCAGCGGGGGACAGTCACCGTGGCAACTACACCTCCAGCGAAGGACGGTCACCGTGGTAACTACACCACCAGCGGAGGTCGGTCACCATGGGAACTCCAGCTCCAGCGGGGGACGTTCACCATGGTAACTCCACCTCCAGCGGGGGACGGTCACCGTGGTAACTTCACCTCCAGCGGGGGTCGGTCACCGTGGTAACTCCACCTCCAGCGGAGGACGGTCACCGTGGTAACTCCACCTTCAGCGAGGGATGGTCATAATGGTAACTCCACCTCCAGCGGGGGCGGTCACCGTGGTAACTCCACCTCCAGCGAGGGATGGTCATAATGGTAACTACACCGCCAGCGGAGGTCGGTCACCATGGGAACTCCACCTCCAGCGGGGGACCGTCACCATGGTAACTCCACCTCCAGCGGGGGACGGTCACCGTGGTAACTACACCTGCAGCGAAGGACGGTCACCGTGGTAACTACACCTCCAGGGAAGGACGGTCACCGTGGTAACTACACCTCCAGCGGGGGTCGGTCACCGTGGTAACTCCACCTCCAGCGGAGGACGGTCACCGTGGTAACTACACCTCCAGCGAGGGATGGTGATCGTGGTAACTCCACCTCCAGCGGGGGCGGTCACCGTGGTAACTCCACCTCCAGCGGGGGACGGTCACCGTGGTAACTTCACCTCCAGCGGGGGTCGGTCACCGTGGTAACTTCACCTCCAGCGGGGGTCGGTCACCGTGGTAACTCCACCTCCAGCGGAGGACGGTCACCGTGGTAACTCCACCTCCAGCGAGGGATGGTCATAATGGTAACTCCACCTCCAGCGGGGGCGGTCACCGTGGTAACTCCACCTCCAGTGGAGGACGGTCACCGTGGTAACTACACCTCCAGCGGGGGGCGGTCACCATGGTAACTCCACCTCCAGCGGGGTCGGTCACTGTGGTAACTCCACCTCCAGCGGGGGCGGTCACCGTGGTAACTCCACCTCCAGTGGAGGACGGTCACCGTGGTAACTACACCTCCAGCGGTGGGCGGTCACCGTGGTAACTCCACCTCCAGCGGGGTCGGTCACCGTGGTAACTCCACCTCCAGCGGGGGACGGTCACCGTGGTAACTCCACCTCCAGCGGGGACGGTCACCGTGGTAACTACACCTCCAGCGGGGGACGGTCACCGTGGTAACTCCACCTCCAGCAGAGGACGGTCACCGTGGTAACTCCACCTCCAGCGGGGGACGGTCACCGTGGTAACTCCACCTCCAGCGGGGGGGGCAGTCACTGTGGTAACTACACCTCCAGCGGGGACGGTCACCGTGGTAACTACACCTCCAGCGGGGGACGGTCACCGTGGTAACTCCACCTCCAGCGGGGGACGGTCACCGTGGTAACTCCACCTCCAGCGGGGGGCGGTCACCGTGGTAACTCCACCTCCAGCGGGGGACGATCACCGTGGCAACTACACCTCCAGCGAAGGACGGTCACCGTGGTAACTACACCTCCAGCGGTGGGCGGTCACCGTGGTAACTCCACCTCCAGCGGGGTCGGTCACCGTGGTAACTCCACCTCCAGCGGGGGACGGTCACCGTGGTAACTCCACCTCCAGCGGGGGCGGTCACCGTGGTAACTCCACCTCCAGCGGGGGACGGTCACCGTGGTAACTCCACCTCCAGCGGGGGACGGTCACCGTGGTAACTCCACCTCCAGCGGGGGACGGTCACCGTGGTAACTCCACCTCCAGCGGGGGACGGTCACCGTGGTAACTCCACCTCCAGCGGGGGCGGTGAGGTGAGGAGGAGCCGCTGCACATCCCCCATACAACACTGAGGAGCCGCAGTCACATGGAGCAGGAGCCTCCACAGGAACAGCTCTGATCTCACCCCACACTCTCCTCTCACAGATTCACCACAAACCCTCCCTGTAATCTCACCGGAATGGCGGGAAGCGGAAACCTGCTGCTGGCTGATACCAGAGAGCAAGAGCTGCGCACACCCAGGACGGAGCTGCTGCACTGAGAGCGGGAGGACCTGTGGTGACGTCACCGCCATGTGATCAGGGGGCGGGGCTCAGGAGAGAAGTGGTGAAGGACCTGTGGTGACGTCACCGCCATGTGATCAGGGGGCGGAGCTCAGGAGAGAGGTGGTGAAGGACCTGTGGTGACGTCACCGCCATGTGATCAGGGGGCGGAGCTCAGGAGTGTAGTGGTGAAGGACCTGTGGTGACGTCACTGTCATGTGATCAGGGGGCGGAGCTCAGGAGAGAAGTGGTGAAGGTCCTGTGGTCACGTCACCGCCATGTGATCAGGGGTCGGAGCTCAGGAGGTGTGAAGGACCTGTGGTGACGTCACCGCCATGTGATCAGGGGGCGGAGCTCAGGAGAGAGGTGGTGAAGGACCTGTGGTGACGTCATCGCCATGTGATCAGGGGGCGGGGGCTCAGGAGAGAAGTGAAGGACCTGTGGTGACGTCACGGCCATGTGCTCAGGTGGCGGAGCTCAGGAGAGGTAGTGAAGGATCTGTGGTGACGTCACCGCCATGTGATCAGGGGGCGGAGCTCAGGAGGGAGGTGGTGAAGGACCTGTGGTGACGTCACCGCCATGTGATCAGGGGCGGGGCTTCGGGTGGTGATTGGCTCCGCAGTGTTTCCTCACAGACTGTAATGATTCTATAAACTATAAAGTTATTATAATGGTGAAGGAGCTGTGATGAGGCTGCGGTCATGTGACAGTGATGACGTCACCGCAGCTCCTCCCCCTCAGGGGTCATTACCCCGCCCAGATCTGCAGATGATCCCGACGCAGTCGCTCCTCCGGCTCCTCCTCCCTCTGACGTCACATAGTGGCCGCTTTCTCCAGTGATGAGGATTTCTCTGCTCCCGGAGGTTCTGTAAGTCCAGCAGTCTCATCAGGTCCACATCTATAGTAAGTTCACCTGTTTCCCCAGTCAGGGCTCGCTCTCACTTCAATCTGATAAAACCCCAGACTGCGTCCGGACCCAGTAATCCTCGGATTCTCTGCTCAGCGGCGTTTTGTTTTCCAGCTCCGATCGGATCGCACGCACCCATATAATCTACCATCGCAGAGGCAGGAACCCCCCGTTCCAGTGGGGTAAGGAGCAAGCTGAGTCCTTTAAGGTGATGAAGGGGATCCTGACTGGTGAAGAGATCCTGACCGGTGAAGAGATCCTGACTGGGGAAGAGATCCTGACTGGTGAAGAGATCCTGACTGGTGAAGAGATCCTGACTGGGGAAGAGATCCTGACCGGGGAAGAGATCCTGACTGGGGAAGAGATCCTGACTGGTGAAGAGATCCTGACTGGTGAAGAGATCCTGACTGGTGAAGAGATCCTGGCCTACCCTGACTACAGCCAACCGTTCCTGCTGTACACTGATGCCAGCAACGAGGGATTAGGAGCTGTGTTGAGTCAGAAGCAGAATGGCCGGGAGAAGGTGATCGTCTATGCAAGCAGGAAGCTCCACCCGACAGAGAGGAACCCAGAGAACTATAGCTCCTTCAGGTTGGAGTTCCTAGCCTTGGTCTGGGCCATCACTGAACTATTCAAGCACTACCTGGCCTCCAGTAAGTCAGTACACTGACAACAACCCCCTGACACATCTAGAGACAGCCAAGTTGGGAGCCATGGAGCAACGTTGGATGGCCCGGCTGTCAAACTATCAGTTCACCATCAAGTACCGGGCAGGCCACAAGAATGCCAACGCCGATGCCCTATCCAGAATGCCTCACCAGTCGGACACTGAAGAAGAAGTGGATGACCTGGAGGAGATTGAGCTACCTGCTTTCCACAGAAATGGGATGGTCCACGAGCAGCGCACCTCCAGGAGGTATGGTGGTAAGACACTAAACCCTTTACCTCATCACAATTGGAAGGAGACCCAGGACAGCGACCCGGTTGTCAGCCGTATCAAAGAACTGATAACCCAGGAAGGTTCCTCCCTGGAGAAGGACACTTCTACACAAGCCAAGCAACTGTGGAATGAGAGAAGCCGGCTGTTCATCTATAGAGAGAAGCTGTGCCGAAGGTATGTTAACCCTAGGACCAATGAGATAGTATGGCAGATCGTAGTGCCCAGGACAGACATCCAGATGGTATTGGAGGCCTACCACGATCAAGCAGGGCACTTTGGCTGGAAGAAGCTGGAAACCCTCCTGAAGAGTCGGTTTTATTGGGTTGGAATGCGGAGTTCCATAGAGAGGTGGTGCCGGGATTGTGGACCCTGTAGCCTCAGAAGAAAAGACTACAGCAGGCAGAAAGCACCCCTGCAGTCCATCAAGACAACCCAGCCCCTGGAGATCGTCGCTCTGGACCATGTCAAGCTGTCACCTAGCAGGTCAGGCTACTCGTATGCCCTGACCATGGTAGATCACTACTCCCGGTTCCTGGCGGTTGCCCCGTCAAGGATCTGACGGCAGAAACTGCAGCAAGGACATTTCAAGAATACTTCTGCAGGCCCCATGGATACCCGGAAAAGGTGCTGACGGATCAAGGCCCTGCCTTTGAAGCCGAGCTGTTCAAAGAGTTTTGCCATCTGTATGGGTGTAAGAAGATCCGGACTACACCGTACCACTCCCAAACCAATGGGTTATGTGAAAAGATGAATAACATAGTCATCGACCTGTTGAAGACCTTACCTCTAGAAGAAAGAAACCAGTGGCCAGACAAAACTACCTGACCTGGTAGATCTGTACAATCACATACCTATGAGTTCCACCAATTGTACTCCAGCGTTCCTCATGAGAGCAAGACCCAGAAAGTTGCCCATGGACCTGGAGCTTGGAGTGGTCGAGCCAGAAGCAGATATGTCCACTGAAGACTGGGATACGACCCGACAGGAGCAGTACAAGAGAGTACAGGCCTGTGTCGAAGACAGTCTAAGTAGAGTGAGAGATAAGCAGGAAGCACCGTACAACAATAGTGCACCAGCCGAACCCTTGACACCTGGAGAAGTTGTGCTGAAACGCAAGAGAAGAAGCCACAAGCTTGACGACCAGTGGGAAAGGGAACCTTACACTGTGTTGAACTCCAGATTTGACAATAGGCAAACCTGTCTAATTAGCAAAGATGGAGGAAGAACAACTGCAACGGTATCAAGAGACCATCTGAAGTTGTGTCCAAGTCCGCTGAAGCCCCAGGAGGAAGTGCCTCTCACCGTATCGGAGGAGCCTAAAGAAGAAGTACTCCATACTGACTTAGGAGATTTCCCCGGCAGATTGGCCTCAACTGGATGGAGCGGTAATAATACCTGTGCTACACTTCTACCAACAGCCATAAGACTCTCCACTGCAAGTAAGACCTGTAAGTGCCCCAGAAGAGCCTGCTCAGGAAGGATCACCGGCAGAAGCAGAGCCAGTAGGCCCAGTAAACAGTGTACTTGCCAGTCCCATAGAGAGGTTAAGACTGTCTTGTAGTCCACCAACACATAGAGCGGAAAATAGTACAAGCATCCACACTACACGCATCCCCGTACTACGTAGGTCATCGCGTAGCACAAAAGGCCAAACCCCTGTCAGGTATAAGGAGTAAATAGAAAAACACCTGCAGTATAAATAGTTACCCGTAAGGGTATATATATATATATATAAAGGACTCGGTGGCTGAGGACTGTGAGCAGCCCAAAAACTGTACATGTACATAGTTGCACTCCCTGGAGTGCCCCTTAGGTGACCACTGAACAAAAACCCGTTTGGCGTGGCAGAAGACGTAGTCTGACCCTGGATCACTTATGCCCTGTAGCCACGCCCAGGGCCTACGTTGAGGGTTTTCAGGCGGTTCCCTCATGCTGCTCACCTTCACCAGTGAGATGGACACCAGTTAGTGGATCTCACTGAGACTTTAAGAAGAGTGTGTTGTATATAAGAAAATGTATTAATGTTATTATTGTATTATAATGTTACCTGTAATGTTCAAGAAAAGTGCCTCCCATAAAGGGAAGAAATGTTATTGTTTAACCTGTTTTTGCAAAAATGCTTCAGTCCAGGAGTACTGAGTTTTATTAGGGGGGGATGTGGCGCCCTGCTGCGCATTGGTGCCACAGAACCCAGAAGGGTGCATGGAAGGACTTCTCCACAAGAGGCCCTCACACATTCACACACCTCCACTTTACCACCTTAGACAAGCAGAGGGAGCCCGTTAGGGACATATATATAGAGAGGATGGAGCCAGGCAGCTCAGTTAGTTCAGAGTTGTTTAGAGATCAGTCAGACTGAGAGCGTGCTGACTCTCAGAGAGCAGTGAAGAGGCAGCAAGCTGGCTGCTGTGCTTAGGCGAGCCAAGGTCTACAGCACGTGTGAAGGCCTAGTGAGGCCGAAGGTAAGAGGAGAAGGAAGAAGTAGTGAGGGGGCAGAGGAGCATACCAGGCTCACCCCGAGATATATACCGTACACCTGGTCCGCGCCTACAGGGACTCTTAATACCCAGCAGGAACCACCGGAAACCCTGGAGGACTACAGGTCCCAGGTTCACCAAATGCTGATTGCAGTACCAGGGCTAGGAGTCACGGAGGCCCCAGCGTCCAGGGAGAGTGATCTCCAAAGAGAATGCCCTACCACCAGGTCAGCAAGTGCAAGAAGAGACAGTAACCAAGCTAGGTCTAGTTCCAGGCTGGCCAGAAGCTTAGAGAGTGAAGCCACAGATCAGGAGGCCCTATACCCGCTCACTGGAGAGAGTCCAAAAGTGCGCCTTTCGTCCGGAGTACCCTGGATCGTGCCTGCAATATCACCAGTAAAGGTACTGAAGCTTATCCCCGTGTTAGTGTCCGTCTTTGCTCCGGGACCGTCCTGCCGTCTCTCCCCTGCACCACCATCCATTACACCCCACGCTGCCCTGGAGCTAGCTCTACCTGTGGAGAGCCACACCATCCCTTTTGCTCTATCACCAGCTTCAGAAGACTGCTCCGCAGCGGCGGCTCCCCTTAGCCGCATTTCACAGGTGACATCACGGACTTTCCAAATCCCCTATAAATCTATTCCCCTTTTTACTGACCGCCCAGGGTCACGGACCGGGCCAGCTACCGTGATATCCCCCAAGCAACCAGAGGCCCGACTGCCGAGTTCCCCAGGGCCCGGGGGCGCATCACATGCGACAGGATCAGAGCATGGAGCACTGATATTCAGCTCCCACTCACAGCAGAGCAGCAGCCGAGTGTCATTAGCATATCGCATCGGGTGCTCTCGCATCGCATACCGTACGCTAGTGGGACCCTGGCCTAAGAGATATTTTTGTGTCTTGCATAGCAGAGTTGTACAGATACCTGTCTTTACGTAGGCTCAGGTTCTCCCGGGTGCGACTCACCCTCAGCATCCTCCCGCGCCATCTCCTCCTCTCCATGTTGTGTAGAGTTTTCGGCGCCATTTTGTGATGAGGGTCTGGCGAATTTTTAATTTTTTTTTTTCTCCTTTTTTTTAATATTAAAATTTTTTCTTTAAATTTTCTATTGCTCATAATTTGGTCATCCATTCAAATATTAAAGTATTCACCCAATGACAAATGAAAGCAATTCTAAATCCATAACCCTTCTATGACCTGATCACTGTTAAATGGTACGATGATTATTATCTTACTTGTTTTAACTTCTGCTTTCTCACATCTCGCCTGCCCTTTAGCACATTCTGTGCACTCTCTCCATATCCACCCCTCCCTTCACGCCTCTCTCATGTATAACTCTGAGGCTCTACTGATATTTCTCACCCACTCCAAACCATCCACTACCTCCATACAGCACTCAAAATGTTCATACAAATCATTGCACCACCTGCTCTTTCTCTTTTTTCTCCTTCTCCTAGTCGCTTGCGACATCTCCCCCAACCCTGGGCCTCCCTCCACTAGCATACCCCACTCTCCTCCAGCTGCATATAGAAACCCTGCTAATCTTATTAACATTCAGTGCATGCCCTCTCCTATTGCTTTCCACTATGCTCTCTGGAACGCACGGTCTGTGTGTAACAAACTATCTTACATTCACGATTTTTTCCTCTCTAATTCCCTTAACTTTTTGGCTATTACAGCATTCAGACACCACTGCAGCTGCTGCTCTCTCGTTTAGTGGGCTCAAATTTTTGCATACCGCCAGACCTGAGAACAGACAAGGTGGAGATGTTGGTTTTCTCCTTTCACCACAATGTGCTTTCCAGGTCATCCCCCCAGTTCCCTCACTTATGTTTCCTTCCTTTGAAGTCCACACCATCAGACTCTTCAAACCCTTCTCCCTGTGAGTGGCGGTTGTGTATCGCCCTCCAGGCTCCTCCCACCAGTTCCTGGATCACTTTGCCAACTGGCTTCTTCACTTTCTATCCTGTGACATCCCCACGCTCATCACAGGAGACTTTAACATCCCCATCGATGATCCCCTCTTCCAATCTGCCTCTCATCTACTTTCTCTAACCTCCTCATTCAGCCTCTCACAGGTTACTAATTCTCCTACAAATGAAGACGGGAATACTCTGGACCTGGTCTTCTCCCGTCTCTGCTCGCTGCATGACTTTACTAACTCCCCTCTCCTGCTCTCAGACCACAACCTTCTTTCCTTCTCTGTCAAGAACTGTCTCCTCACCCGGGACACCCCCAATTACCTCACTTCTAGGAATACACGTACCATTAATACCCAGCAGCTTATGGACAATCTCCACACATCTTTATCCCTCATCTCCTCCCTCTCTTGTCCAGACTTGGCATTGTCACACTACATTAATACACTGAAGAGCGCCCTAGATGAAGCAGCACCGTCTACACGCAGAAAGACCCGACACAGACAACGGCAGCCCTGGCACACAAAGCAAATATGTTTTCTTCAGCGTTGCTCAAGGTGTGCTGAGCATCAGTGGAGAAAATCTGTTTTAGCAGAGGACTTCATCCACTATGAATTCATGCTCAAAACCTATAACTCTGCCCTTCATCTGGCCAAACAATCCTACTTCACCACCCTCATCACTTCACTGTCCAACAATCCAAAATGACTTTTTGAAACCTTAAACTCCCTCCTGAAACCTAATGCACAGGCCCCCACCACCAACCTTAGCGGTGAGGATTTGGCCACTTATTTCCTAGAAAAAATCAACCACATCCATCAGGACATCTCAGCCCAATCTCCTCAGTGCCTGGATACCCTTCCCTGCCGCACTTCAAGCTCACTAGCCATCTTTGAGCCTGTTACAGAAGAAGAAGTTACCCAGCTCCTCACTTCTTCTCGACCTATAACCTGCAACAGTGACCCCATTCCTTCACATCTCCTGCAGTCTCTTTCACCGGTGGTCACCACTCACCTGACTAATATTTAACCTCTCTCTTTCTTCAGGTATCTTTCCTTCCTCATTTAAACATGCCATCATAACCCTTTTACTTAAAAAGCCATCCCTGGACCAGAACAGACCTGTCTCTAACCTTCCTTTCATCTCTAAACTCCTGGAACACCTGGTCCACTCCCGTCGAATCCGCTATCTCTCAGATAATTCTCTTCTTGACCCTCTACAATCTGGTTTCCGCTCCTTACACTCCACTGAAACTGCCCTCACTAAAGTCTCTAATGATCTTCTAACAGCTAAATCCAAAAGTCACTACTCCCTGCTGATTCTCCTGGATCTCTCTGACGCATTTGACACTGTGGATCACCAGCTCCTCCTCACTATGCTCCGCTCTTTCGGGTTCAAGGAAACCGTTCTCTCCTGGTTCTCCTACCTCTCTGACCGCTCCTTCATTGTATCTTTTGCCGGCTCCTCTTCCTCTCCATTTCCCCTTACTATCGCGGTCCCGCAGGGCTCAGTCCTAGGCCCCCTCCTCTTCTCTCTATACACTGCCCCTATTGGACAATCAGCAGATTTGGGTTTCAGTATCATGTCTATGCTGACGACACCCAACTATACACCTCTTCACCTGACATCACCCCTAACCTAATAGAAAATACCAAGGATTGTCTGTCCACTGTCTCTAACATCATGTCCTCCCTCTATCTTAAACTGAATCTCTCCAAAACTGAACTTCTTGTGTTTCTCCCCTCTACTAACCCAACTCTACCTAACATCGAAATTACCTTGGAGGGTTCAACCATAACTCCCAGCAGCACGGCCGCTGCCTTGGGGTCATATTCGACACTAACCTTTCCTTTACTGCCTATATCCGATCACTCACCCTTTCTTGTCACCTGCATCTTAAAAACTTCTCCAGAATCCGACCTTTTCTCACCTTTGAAACTGCGAAAGCTCTTACTGTCGCTCTTATGCACTCTCGTCTGGACTACTGCAACTCTCTTCTGATCGGTCTCCTTCTTACCAAACTTTCTCCTCTTCAATCCGTCCTGAATGCTGCAGCCAGGGTCGTATTTCTGTCCAGCCTCTTCACCGATGCCTCCATCTTGTGCCAGTCTTTACACTGGTTGCCGGTCTGCCTCAGGATCCATTATAAACTCATCGAACTCACCCACAAAGCTCTCCACAGTTCTGCGCCGCCTTATATCTCCTCTCTCTTCTCTATTGCCCTACACGTGCCCTCCGTTCCACAAATGACCTAAGACTAACATCCCTCATAATCCGAACCTCGCACCTCCTTCTCCAAAACTTCTCTCGTGCGGCACCAGTTCTCTGGAATGCTTTACCCCAGACAATCCGACTGATGCCTAGCCCCCATGTCTTCAAGCGCGCTTTGAAAACCCATCTCTTTAAACAAGCCGACCACCTCAACTACTCAGTAAATTAACTTTCCCCTGTCCCCTCATTCTAAACATTATTCAGAATCTGCTCCCTACTATTCATCTGTCTCCACACCCTCCATGCACACGATAACTGCACTCGATACTTGATTATTGCACTTATACATACGGGCTGATGACCGGATCATACAGCTTTATATGAAAATCCCTATTTATTATACTTGTCAGACCTGAAATAACAAGCACTTTGCACCTACTGTGTCCCCCCATTCCCTTGCAGAATGTAAGCGTGCGAGAGGCCGGACCCTCGCTCCTAATGTAACTGTTTAAACTGTCTTACCTTGTATTGAATTTATCGTCTGTACATGTCCCCGCTTAATTGTAAAGTGCTGCGGAATATGTTGGCACTATATAAATAAAACAATATGGGGTTTTTTTTGCATTTCCTATATACGCCTATATATATTTGTGGCAATGTGCATTGGTGTAAAATGAAGTATTTTATTTGATAGTCAATATATTTTTTTATGGACGTTTTTTAATTTTTGTGTATATACACTGCTCAAAAAAATAAAGGGAACACTGAAATAACCCATCCAAGATCTGAATGAATGAAATATTCTCGTTGAATACTTTGTTCTGTTCAAAGTTGAATGTGCTGACAACAAAATCACACAAAAATCATCAATGGAAATCACATTTACTAACCAATGGAGGTCTGGATTTGGAGTCACCTCCAAAATTAAAGTGGAAAACACACGACAGGCTGATCCAACTTTGATGTAATGTCCTTAAAACAAGTCAAAATGAGGTTCAGTATTGTGAGTGGCCTCCACATGCCTGTATGACCTCCCTACAACACCTGGGCATGCTCCTGATGAGGCTGAGTATTGTATGTGGCCTCCACGTGCCTGTATGACCTCCCTACAATGCCTGGGCATGCTCCTGATGAGGCTCAGTATTGTGTGTGGCCTCCACATGCCTGTATGACCTCCCTACAACACCTGGGCATGCTCCTGATGAGGTTGGGGATGGTCTCCTGTGGGATCTCCTCCCAGACCTGGACTAAAGCATCCGCCAACTCGTGGACAGTCTGTGGTGCAACGTGACGTTGGTGGATGGAGCGAGACATGATGTCCCAGATGTGCTCAATCGGATTCAGGTCTGGGGAACGGGCGGGCCAGTCCATAGCTTTAATGCTTTCATCTTGCAGGAACTGCTGCCACACTCCAGCCACATGAGGTCTTGCATTGTCCTGCATTAGGAGGAACCCAGGGCCAACCACACCAGCATATGGTCTCTCAAGGGGTTTGAGGATCTCATCTCGGTACCTAATGGCAGTCAGGCTACCTCTGGCGAGCACATGGAGGGCTGTGTGGCCCTCCAAAGGAATGCCACCCCACACCATTACTGACCCAATGCTAAACTGGTCATGCTGAAGGATGTTGCAGGCAGCAGATCGCTCCACAGCGTCTCCAGACTCTGTCACGTCTGTCACATGTGCTCAGTGTGAACCTGCTTTCATCTGTGAAGAGCACAGGGCGCCAGTGTCGACTTTGCCAATCCTGGTGTTCTGTGGCAAATGCCAAGCGTCCTGCACGGTGTTGGGCTGTGAGCACAACCCCCATCTGTGGATGTCGGGCCCTCATACCACCCTCATGGGAGTCGGATTCTAACCGTTTGTGCAGACACATGCACATTTGTGGCCTGCTGGAGGTCATTTTGCAGGCCACCGGCAGTGCTCCTCCTGTTCCTCCTTGCACAAAGGCGGAGGTAGCGGTCTTGCTGCTGGGTTGCTGCCCTCCTACGGCCCACTCCACGTCTCCTGGTGTACTGGCATGTCTCCTGGTCGCGCCTCCACCCTCTGGACACTACGCTGACAGACACAGCAAACCTTCTTGCCACAGCTCGCATTGATGTGCCATCCTGGATGAGCTGCACTACCTGAGCAACTTCTGTGGGTTGTAGAGTCCATCTCATGCTACCATGAGTGTGAAAGCACAACCAACATTCAAAAGTGACCTGAACAGCCAGAAAGCATTGGTACTGAGATGTGGTCTGTGGTCCCCACCTGCAGAACCACTCCTTTATTGAGGGTGTCTTGATAATTGCCAATAATTTCCATCTATTGTCTATTCCATTTGCACAACAGCATGTGAAACTTATTGTCAATCAGTGTTGCTTCCTAAGTGGACAGTTTGATTTCACAGAAGTTTGATTCACTTGGAGTTATATTCTGTTAAGTGTTCCCTTTATTTTTTTGAGCAGTGTATATTTTATATAATGAGACTAATATGATTATATGAATGTTTGTAGTTTTCTTCATTTTTTATTTCATTGTGATGTCATTTATTTGTTTTTGCTGGTTATCAAAAATAGGGAGGACTCCACATCTCTTTTTTCATTTATTAGCTAAACACAAGTACAGTAAACTCCACACACAGGGCAGTAATTATATATCTCACGGATATCTATCATCTATCTCGATCTTTGCACATCTAACACCTAAATATCTGTCATTTCTATTCTGCGCTCTCTTCCGGCACGTGTCACACAGACGTGTGTGCGGATGTCACACTTTATGTCATCTGTGTGCAGGACGTACTGACGTCCGAGCTGCCGGCAAAAAACGGACATGTCCGGTCCGTGTGAACATGTGCGCAGCCTATAGATTATAATGGTGTACGTGTGTGTCTCCGGTACGTGTGAAGGGGGCCTAAAGGGTATGAGCACTTCTAGTAAGAGTTACCAGTAGGGGGCGTGACCACTTAAAGTGCCTAGGGCAGCATGAATGCCAGATACGGCCCTGAGCACAGCCCTAATAAAGTCATTAGAGCTGCAGATAAAGGGGGCTCGATCACAGCTCTGGATAGTGGGTTGTATGAGCCGGAGGTTATGTACATGGATGACGATACTAATATATGCCGCACTCTAGATGGAGATCCTACTAATTCATACAATACCCCCTTACATTGTCTTTTGGAGGAGGGTTTGGTATCGGCTGTACTTAATGCCAAACAGAACGATTAAAGAAAATCGCCCACAATGTCCAATATTTCATACATTACCGAAAACGCACAAAGAAGGAAACATCCATCAGTCTAGAGATACATTCAATACTGGCTGCAGAGAAGATTCCTATAATATAGTGAATATTACCAGAAAACATTTACCTATGTTATACACTGACAAGGATCCAGCAACAAGAAAGACAACTGACACGTGGAGGACAAACACCAAAGGTTTCATTGAATGTGGGAGAAATAAATGTGGTTTGTGCAAGTCTGTGCACAAAGCAAAAATGTCTGCATCTACTAACCATAATAAACCCTATAATATCCAACATCTCATTAGTTGTAGCTCCACACGTCATTGACACCATACAATGTGAAGCTTGTCTGCTGCAATATGTGGGGGGCACGGTCAGACCCTTACGTCACCGCATTGGGGGACACGTTAGGGACGTTCTTGGCCCCACAACACGTAATACATCTGCAGCATCACAACATCTCATACAACACAATAGGGATTAATCACTTTACAGTTGTGGGTATTGAATATGTCACCAGACCAGCTAAGGGGGGAGATTGGTATAAAAAGTACACCCCAGAGAAGCCTTGTGGATTCTGGAATTGGACTCCAGATTCCCCAGTGATATGAAGCTTCGTTCAGACCTTGTATCCATTTACTGAATTGTGTTTTTTCCTCTTTTATAGTAATTATACATAATATACACATTATAGATGCAGACACTTCATTCTTCTATTGCACGGATGCTTTTTGTTGTGGACATATGATCATCCATAGGGGTAATGTAGACATACTTGCACATGTCCATTTGGGGCTGGGGGTCTCCGCTGTGCATTACACACTATGATGTGTATAAGAAGCCGGTTACTGGTTATTTATTATGACATTAATAAGGACCGAACACAATTGCCGGTTCAAAACGCGTAGATTTTTTGCTACTATTCCAGGATGTCCTGTTTTTTAATGTTTCTATGATTTTAATTTGGATGTTTCAATAAAAAAAAATATTCACACTGGAAAACAAGTGCCGGATTATCAGTAACTTTCTTTGTCCCGTCCATTCCTTCCCAACTGTGATTTTTCATCCAAGCATTGAGAGATGAGCTGAAAGCAGACAATTTTTTCTATAGAGGAATGGCAGACATGGGTGTTGTCCACATAGAAAGCCTCTCCTAAATCCCATGCACAAAAAAGCCGCCCTACAATCTGGGACTTTATACTCTGGAGTGATGAGACCAAGATAAATGTTTTTTTTTGGAACTGATGGCTTCAAAACTGTATGACATTGAAGAGGTGAGGAATACAATGAGAATGCATGGTGTCTACAGTGAGACCTGGTGGTGGCCGTGTCCTTATGTGGGGCTGCATGAGGAGCTACATTTCATTGATGGTATCGTGAATTCACAGATGTTCTGCTCTATAGTGACAGAAAAGATGCTGCCATCACTCTGTTCCCTTGGTAGGCCACTGTTACATTTCTGAAGAACAGGGTGACAGTGATTCTAGAAAACTTGGTGCTGTCCTTTAAAATTATGGAGGCCATACAAAATAATAGATGTAGTAGCTTTTGAGATTTTGTAATGAGAGTTATATTATTACTTTCATGTTTTGATTACAAAAAAATGTTCTATGAAACTTAGTGTTGGCAAAATTGATCTTGTGTTCAGTGAGCTATTAAATAAAATCTTACTCATCAAAGGGGGTGTACTCATTTATGCTGAACAATGTTTATTAAACTTTATAAAACATAGTGAACATAATTACACTTTCTTTCCCGTATGTCTTCTCTCATGTTTTACAAGGTATGATTTATGTATAAAAGATTTCCCACATTCTGAACATGAATACGGCTTCTCTCCTGTGTGACTTCTCTCATGCTGCACAAGATAATTTTGTTTTGTAAAGCATTTCCCACAGAATGAACATGAATACGGCTTCTCTCCTGTGTGAATTCTTTGATGTATAACGAGCTCTGATTTATTTGCAAAGCATTTTCCACATGCTAAACATGAAAAAAGTTTTTCTCTTGTGTGAATTCTTTGATGTTTAACAAGATGCGATTTATATCTAAAACATTTCCCACATTCTGAACAAGAAAATGGCTTTTCTCCTGTATGAATTCTGTTATGTGCAGCAAGAATTGATTTATGAATAAAAGATTTCCCGCATTCTGAACATGAATACGGCTTTTCTCCTGTATGACTTCTTTCATGTTTTACAAGGTATGATTTATGTATAAAAGATTTCCCACATTCTGAACATGAATACGGCTTCTCTCCTGTGTGACTTCTCTCATGCTGCACAAGATAATTTTGTTTTGTAAAGCATTTCTCACAGAATGAACATGAATACGGCTTCTCTGCTGTGTGAATTCTTTGATGTATAACAAGCTCTGATTTATTTGCAAAGCATCTTCCACATGCTAAACATGAAAAAAGTTTTTCTCTTGTGTGAATTCTTTGATGTTTAACAAGATGCGATTTATATCTAAAACATTTCCCACATTCTGAACAAGAAAACGGCTTTTCTCCTGTATGAATTCTGTTATGTGCAGCAAGAATTGATTTACGAATAAAAGATTTCCCGCATTCTGAACATGAATACGGCTTTTCTCCTGTATGAATTCTGTTATGTGCAGCAAGAATTGATTTATGTATAAAAGATTTACCACATTCTGAACATGAATACGGTTTTTCTCCCATGTGAATTCTGTGATGTTTAACAAGATCTGATTTATAACTAAAACACTTCCCACATTCTGAGCATGAATATGGCGACTTTCCAGTATGAATGCTCTGATGTCTACTAAGATGCCATTTAGCTGTGAAGGTCTTCCCACATAGTGAACATGAAAATGGTTTTTCTCCTGTGTGATTTCTCTGATGTGTAATAAGATTCCCTTTATTTGTGAAGGACTTCCCACATTCTGAACATGAATATGGCTTCTCTCCTGTGTGAATTCTCTGATGTATAATAAGACTTCCTTTACCGGTGAAGGACTTTCCACATTTTGAACATGAATACGGCTTTTCTCCTGTGTGAATTCTCTCATGTCTAACAAATTGTGATTTATATGTAAAGAATTTCCCACATTCTGAACAGGAGTATGGCTTTTTTCCTTTGTTTTTTCTGTGTGTTAAAAAATCTGAGCTTTTTGTAAATTGCTTGTCACACTGAAATCTTGAATCCACTTTGCCACCTGGACTTTTGGTAATAATGTGAGATTGCTCAGGAGATGATTCCTCATGATTAGGAGGATTATAAGAAAGTGAAGCGCTGTGAAGTCCAGGAGGTGCAGGAAGGGTGATGAGGTTTTCTCCATTAGAGTGCTTCCTGATATCTTCCTTTTTACAGTTTAGTGATGAACCGTTATTCTCACAAGGATTTCCTATAAGGATGAAAGATAAATTAGATGTGAGTTTTTCCTTCAGCACAAAAGAGATTTCTGAATGTATTTTCTGGATCTCACAATGAAGACCCTCGTCAGTGAAAGTACAGGTAATAAGGAGGACAACTACATGCCATAACATTAACACAATGACGGGTAAAGTGAATGACACTTATAAACTGGTGACATTGGCACAAGTCAGGGGTGGCAGAGATTAGACAGCAAATAGTTCTTTAAGTGGTAATTACTGATGACAGGTTCCCTTAATGTACCTCCAGTGCCATTTCACTCTCTCAAGCTTCGTATCTTGGCCTTAGTATAGAAAAGTGTCCACGTAATTAAAGAAGTTGTCCACTACTATTAACCACTTCGCACCAGAGCCTGTTTTTGCCTTCGTGACCGGGCCAATTTTTTCATCTCTGACCACTGTCACTTTATGAAGTAATTACTCTGGAACGCTTCAACGGATCCCCCTGATTCTGAGATTGTTTTTTCGTGACATATTGTACTTCATGATAGTGGTAAAATTTCTTCGATATCACTTGCGTTTATTTGTGAAAAAATTGGAAATTTGGCAAAAATTTTGCAATTTTCAAACTTTGAATTTTCATGCCCTTAAATCAGAGCGATATGTCACACAAAATAGTTAATAAATAACATTTCCCACATGTCTACTTTACATCAGCACACTTTTGGAACCAAATTTTTTTTTGTTAGGGAGCTATAAGGGTTAAAAGTTGACCAGTGATTTCTCATTTTTCCAACAAAATTTACAAAAACATTTTATTAGGGACCACATCATATTTAAAGTCACTTTGAGGGGTCTGTATGACAGAAAATGCCCAAAAGTGACACCATTCTAAAAACTGCACCCCTCAAGGTGCTCAAAACCACATTCAAGAACTTTATTAACCCTTCAGGTGCTTCACAGGAATTTTTGGAATGTGGAAGAAAAAAATGAACATTTAACTTTTTTCACAAAAATGTTACTTTAGACCCAATTTTTTTTATTTTCACAGGGGTAACAGGAAAAATGGACCCCAAAATTTTTTGTGCAATTTCTCTTGAGCGCGCTGATACCCCATATGTGAGGGAAAACCACTGTTTGGGCGCTCGGCAGGGTTCAGAAGGGAAGGAGCGTCATTTGACTTTTTGAATGTAAAATTTGTTTGAATAATTAGCGGACGCCATGTTGCATTTGGGGAGCCCCTAATGTGCCTAAACAGTGGAAACCCCCCACAAGTGACACCATTTTAGAAACTAGACCCCTTAGGGAACTTATCTAGATGTGTGGTGAGCACCTTGCACCCCCAGGTGCTTCACAGAAGTTTATAATAGTGAGTTGTAAAAATAAAATTTTCACATTTTTCCCACAAAAACGTTTTTCATCCCTTAATTTTGCATTATCATAAGGGTAACAGGAGAAATTACACTATGAAATTTGTTGTGCAATTTCTCCTGAGTACGCTGATACCCCATATGTGGGGGAAAACCACTGCTTTGGTGTACGGCAGGGTTCGGAAGAGAAAGGAGCGCTATGTTGGCTGGGATAGGTTGCAGACACCATGTCACATTTGAAGAGTCGCTGACATGCCGAAACAGCAGAAACCCCCACAAGTGACCCCATTTTGTAAACTACACCTCTCAAGGAATTCATCTAGGGAAGTAGTGAGTATTTTTTAATTTTTAAATTTATACCATTAGGCAGTGAAAAAAGCATAATTATGTTTTTACCACAAAAAAAATGTTTTACCCTCAGATTTTACATTTTCACACATGGCAATGGGTAAAAATGGTGCCGAAATGTGTCACACAATTTCTTCTAAAAGTGGCAATACCCCATATGTGGCTGTATCGTACCGCTCAGCCATACGGCGAGATCTGGGGGGGACGGAGTGCTATTTGACAATTGGAGAACAAATTATTGTAGAATAGGCATTTGGATTTGGGAGCACAAAATTTTCTGAATTTCTTTTGGGGGGCAAGGGCCATTTCGCTTTTCCAGAGCCTTTCTGGTACCAGTAACTTGGAATATTTTTAACAGATGACGGACCTGAGTGGGGACTAGCTTTTTTTGAGGACTGAGTTGAAGCTTTTATTGGGAACATTTTACGTAACATTTATCCGGCGCTCTAGGCTGAGCACTTACATCGGGGTTTCCATCTAAATTTCCAAGTGATGTAATTCAGATGAAACCCCTGCGGGATCCATTCACTGTAATGAGGCAGCAGAGTTACTCTGGACTCCGTCTGGCCTCTGTTTAGCAGTGTCCTTTTTTTCTGAAGTGCACAAAACTGTGGCCAACCGCACTTTTATGCACGCCTAAAACAAATGACACCGTGGGATCACAGGCCAGACGGCGTCCACAGTGGCCTATATCTGACTCATTACAGGGAATCTTCCGTCATGGATTCCGTCTGAATCACGTATTTCAGAGATTTACACGGAAACTCTGGTGTGAGCGCTCAGCGCAGAGCGCAGGATAAATGTGAGCAGAGCCTTACTGCGATCTTTGGGAGACATAATAAACAAATCAGTAGCAGGTGAAGAATTGTTTTTATTTTTTACGCCGTTCCTCGTGTGATATAACTGATTAGATTACTTTATTCTTCGGGTCGGTGCGATTACAGAGATACCAGATTTATATCGGGTTTTTATGACTGACAGCTGTCACACACTAAGAGACGCTTTTTTTTTGCAAAATCTAGTTTTTGCATCGCCATATTTTGAGAGCTATAGTTTTTCCATATTTCGGCCGACAGAGTCATGTGACGGCTTGTTTTTTGCAGGACGAGTTGACATTTTTATTGGTACCATTTTTGTGTACATGACATTTTTTGATCGCTTTCTATTCCGTTTTATGGGAGGTAAAATTAACAAAAACCAACAATTCAGGAATTGTTTTTTGAGGGTTTTTTTTATGCCGTTCTGCGTGTGGTAAAAGTGATCAGGCAGTGTTATTCTTTGGGTCAGTACGTTTACAGCGATACTACACTTACTGTATTTTTTTTTTGTTTTGCCTTTTTACACAATAAAACAATTTTATAGAAAAAATATTTTTTTTGGATCGCTTTATTCTGAGCGCTATAACTTTTTTATTTTTCGGCTGATGGAGCTGTATTGGCGGATTTTTTTTTGCGGAACAAGATGACGTTTTCAGCGGTACCATTTTTATTTCCATTTTGCTTTTTTATCGCATTTTTTTCCACTTTTTGTTTGGCAATATGATGAAAAAGCATAGTTTTTTGCTCCGTTTTTTATTTATTTTTATTACGGTGTGCACAGAAGGAGTTAATTAGTGTGACAGTTTTATAGATCGGGTTGTTTTGGACGCGGCGATACCAAATATGTGTACTTTTTTGGTTTTGCATAAATATACGGATTTATTGGTGTAATATTTTATTTATTTAGTGATTTTTTTTTTAACAGTTTAAAAACATTTTTTTTTTTTACATTTTTACTTAGTCCCTGTATGGGACATTAATTTTTATTTTTCTGATCACTGATGTCATGCAATGTAATAGACATATATTATATTACATGAGATCTTTGCTGACTGTTTCACAGTCAGTGTGTCCTGCCAGGCTTCAGCTGCAGGCTGAGCCTGGCAGGACACCATATATGGCAGATCTGGAGGCGGTCATGTGACCTCCAGCTGCCATAGCAACGCCAGGTCCTGGAAGGTATCAGCGGTCTGTCGGAGAGGTAAGTAAGACGACTCCCTCTCCTCTGTCTATCTTCTATATGCCGCGATCACTATAGAAAGCGGCATATAGAACATAGCAAAGGGTTAACATCATTGGGACCTGATTCAATCAGGTCCCGATGATGTCCCCTGTCACAGCTAACGCTCTGCACCGGAATCGCAGCACTTGCAGGACCCTGGGGGTCCTGAGCGCTGCGAGACCACCCACCGTTTTTAAACGTTGGCGCTGCACAGAGCCCAGCAAGCGCCGACATTTATCTACAGTGGGCCGTCGCGAAGCGGTTAAAAATGCCCCCAATGTAATTAACCCGTTGAGAGAAGATTTTTTTTAATTATCTTGCTTTGTCTTTATTACCTGTGAGCGGCGCTATCGCTGGCCACTTATAGGCATCACGCGACCCCCGGCTGCAGCCGGCTCTTGTTTCCCCTGATGTCGCGTCAAGTGAGGCGTGACTCGGTGATGCGATCCCCGCGGTGGATGCCGGGCTGTGGGTGGGGTTTCCCCGAGCGTCACACCCAGCATCCACCGCGCACTTTCCCAATGAATACAAGGTAATTGTGATTCACAAAATGTTATACAATTGAACGGTGAAGAAAAACAAAATTACATTTTTACCGCTATAATGTTATTTTAGCCCCAGATTTTACATTTTCACAAGGGAAAATGGGTAAAGATGACCACATAATTTGTTACACAATTTCTGCTGAACGGGGCAATACCCCATATGTGTCTGTACAGTACTGCTTAGCCACATGGCGAGACTCGGGAGGGAAGGAGCGCTATTTGACTCTTGGAGAACAAACTTTAGTAGAACAGTTTGCAGACTCCATATACAGAGCCCCGAAGTGGCAAAAGAGCAGAATCCCCCCTCAAGTGACACCAGTTTGGAAATTACACCCCTATGGAAATTTATATACAGGTGTAGTGATGAATTTGACTCCATGGGCGCTTTCCAGAAACGAGCAGTAATGGATGTTGCGAAGTGAAAATGCAAATATTTCATTATAGTGGCCAGTACATTGTAGTGTCCGGTACATTGTAGTGCCCTTACGTTGTAGCGCCCAGTACATGATTCCCAGCTAGTGCTTTCTGGAGAAATAAATTGGCTCTCCCTGCTACAGTAATGCCAAACATGTGGATGCTAACTGCCCACGGTGGGGCCCAGGAGGAGGGGGCATTTGGATTTGGGAGCGCACATGTCACTGGATTTCTTTAAATGGGAGCCAAGTCACTTTTCCAGAACCTTTGTGCTACCAGTAATATGGACACCCCCTATATTACTGTTTACAGATGATGAACCTGAGTGGGGACTTGTTTTTTGTGGGTTGAGTAGAAGCTCTTAATGGTGGCATTTTGGGGTACAGAACATTTTGGATCATATTTATCCTGTGCTGTACGCTGAACACTTACAGTGGGTACGGGAAGTATTCAGACCCCTTTAAATTTTTCACTCTGTTTCATTGCAGCCATTTGGTAAATTCTAAAAAGTTCATTTATTTTTCTCATTAAAGTACACTCTGCACCCCATCTTGACTGAAAAAAAGCAGAAATGCAGACAATTTTGCAAATTTATTAAAAAAGAAAAACTGAAATATCACATGGTCATAAGTATTCAGACCCTTCGCTCAGGCACTTATATTTTAGTCACATGCTGTCCATTTCCTTGTGATCCTCCTTGAGATGGTTCTACTCCTTCATTGGAGTCCAGCTGTGTTTAATGAAACTCATAGGACTTGATTTGGAAAGACACACACCTGTCTATATAAGACCTTACAGCTCACAGTGCATGTCAGACCAAATGAGAATCATGAGCTCAAAGGAACTTCCTAAGGAGCTCAGAGACAGAATTGTGGCAAGGCACAGATCTGGCCAAGGTTACAAAAGAATTTCTGCATTACTCAAGGTTCCTAAGAGCACAGTGGTCTCCATAATCCTTAAATGGAAGAAGTTTGGGACCACCAGAAGTCTTCCTAGACCTGGCCGTCCAGCCAAACTGAGCAATCGTGGGAGAAGAGCCTTGGTAGGAGAGGTAAAGAAAAACCCCAAGATCACTGTGGCTGAGCTCCAGAGATGCAGTAGGGAGATGGGAGAAAGTTCCACAAAGTCAACGATCACTGCAGCCCTCCACCAGTCGGGCCTTTATGGCAGAGTGGCTAGATGGAAGCCTCTCCTCAGTGCAAGACATATGAAAGCCCGCATAGAGTTTTCTCAAAACACATGAAGGACTCACAGACTATGAGAAATAAGATTCTCTGGTCTGATGAGACGAAGATAGAACTTTTTGGTGATAATTCTAAGCGGTATGTGTGGAGAAAACCTGGCACTGCTCATCACCTGCCCAATACAATCCCAACAGTGAAACATGGTGGAGGCAGCATCATGCTATGGGGGTATTTTTCAGCTGCAGGGACATGATGACTGATTGCAACTGAAGGAAACATGAATGCAGCCAAGTACAGAGATATTCTGGATGAAAACCTCTTCCAAAGTGCTCTGGACCTCAGACTTGGAAGAAGGTTCACCTTCCAACAAGACAATAACCCTAAGCACACAGCTAAAATGACAGAGGAGTGGCTTCAGAACAACTCTGTGGCCATTCTTGACTGGCCCAGCCAGAGCCCTGACCTAAACCCAATTGAGCATCTCTGGAGAGACCTGAAAATGGCTGTCCACTAACGTTCACAATCCAACCTGATGGAACTGGAGAAGATCTGCATGGAAGAATGGCAGAGGATCCCCAAATCCAGGTGTAAAAAACTTGTTGCATCATTCCCAAGAAGACTCATGGCTGTACTAGCTCCAAAGGGGGCTTCTTCTCAATACTAAGCAAAGGGTCTGAATACTTATGACCATGTGATATTTCAGTTCTTCTTTTTTAATAGATTTTCAAAAATGTCTTCAGTATTTTTTTTCAGTCAAGATGGGGTGCAGAGTGGACTTTAATGAGAAAAAAAAATAACTTTTTAGAACTTACCGAATAGCTGCAATAAAACAAATAGTGAAAAATGTAAAGGGGTCTGAATACTTTCCGTACCCACTGTACATCGGGGTTTCCATCTAAATCTACAAAATACATGATTCAGATGACACCCCCGAGGGATCCATTCAGAATAATGAGGCAGCAGAGTTACACCGGACTCCGTCTAGCCTCTGGTCGACTGCGCTTTTATGCACGCTGAAAAAGATGGACATCACTGGATCATAGGCCAGACGGCGTCCACAGCGCCTCATTATACGGAATCTTCCCCCGGGGTTCTGTCCGAATCGCAAGCTCAGTCATTTATATGGCAGCATGAGACTTGTGTAAGAATAATATGAAAATAAAAGATGGAAGTAATATTAAAAAACACAATTAGGAAAATTAAAAATGTGCTTCTTAAATCATTAAGAAGGGGTGTGAATGCAGCCCAGTTATTCATCGGTGCGCAACCGGACTCTGTACAGGAGCAGCCGCGCCATCACCGGACGCTTCTGCTGTGATGTGGACGGCGGATAAAGCTTCACTGCACCGGAGACTTCATACAATATCACACACCGGTCATTATCAGGCGCCGCTAATCATAGTCACATGCCAATCATCATCGTCATACGCCAGTCATCATCATCACACGCCGCTAATCATAGTCACATGCCAATCATCATCGTCATACGCCAGTCATCATCATCACACGCCGATAATCATACTCACATGCCAATCATCATCGTCATACGCCAGTCATCATCATCACACGCCACTAATCATAGTCACATGCCAATCATCATCATCATACGCCAGTCATCATCATCACACGCCACTAATCATAGTCACATGCCAATCATCATCATCATACGCCAATCATCATCGTCACACGTCACTAATCATAGTCACATGCCAATCATCATCATGATACGCCAGTCATCATCATCACACGCCACTAATCATAGTCACATGCCAATCATCATAGTCATACGCCAGTCATCATCATCGTCACACGCCACTAATCATAGTCACATGCCAATCATCATCATCATACGCCAGTCATCATCATCACACGCCACTAATCATAGTCACATGCCAATCATCATCGTCATACGCCAGTCATCATCATCACACGTCACTAATCATAGTCACATGCCAATCATCATAGTCATACGCCGGTCATCATCATCGTCACACGTCACTAATCATAGTCACATGCCAATCATCATCGTCATACGCCAATCATCATCGTCACACGTCACTAATCATAGTCACATGCCAATCATCATAGTCATACGCCGGTCATCATCATCGTCACACGTCACTAATCATAGTCACATGCCAATCATCATCGTCATACGCCAGTCATCATCATCACACGCCGCTAATCATAGTCACATGCCAATCATCATCATCATACGCCAGTCATCACCATCACACGCCGGTAATCATCATCACACGCCACTAATCATAGTCACATGCCAATCATCATCGTCATACGCCAGTCATCATCATCACACGTCACTAATCATAGTCACATGCCAATCATCATCGTCATACGCCAGTCATCATCATCACACGCCGCTAATCATAGTCACATGCCAATCATCATCATCATACGCCAGTCATCATCATCACACGCCGGTAATCATCATCACACGCCACTAATCATAGTCACATGCCAATCATCATCGTCATACGCCAGTCATCATCATCACACGCCGGTCATCATCGTCATACGCTGCTAATCATAGTCACATGACAATCATCATCGTCATACGCCAGTCATCATCATCACACGCCGCTAATCATAGTCATCATCGTCATAAGCCAGTCATCATCATCACACGCCACTAATCATAGTCACATGCCAATCATCATCGTCATACGCCAGTCATCATCATCACACGCCGCTAATCATAGTCACATGCCAATCATCATCATCATCATACGCCGGTCATCATCATCACACGCCGCTAATCATAGTCACATGCCAATCATCATCGTCATACGCCAGTCATCATCATCACACGCCGGTCATCATCGTCATACGCCGCTAATCATAGTCACATGCCAATCATCATCGTCATACGCCAGTCATCATCATCACACGCCGCTAATCATAGTCACATGCCAATCATCATCATCATCATACGCCGGTCATCATCATCATCATCACACGCCGGTCATTATTACACACCTGTGGAAACATCTACAGGAATCTCCTCCTTCCCGTCACTCACACACGGCTGATCCCCCCTCGTCATCGCTTCTTCTTCTGTCTCGTCCTCCTCTTTATTCTTAGTCGGATCTTCCTCCTGATATATCAGATGTAACAATCAGCGCAATACAAGAAGCCACCAAAATCTGTGACATCTATGACCTCGATCAGAAATGTCCCCATATACAGATCCGGTACAGGGCTCAGCACCGTCTACCTGATGATCCTCCGGGATGTTGGGATTCTCCTCTGGACAGTCCTGGGGATACAGAGGACGGGGACATCTCTCTGGTGGATTTCTTTCCATGAGTCCATCTGTAGGAAACACATAGTGACAGAATACAGTGACATGTAAAAGTTTGGGCACCAATGGTCAAAATTACTGTTATTGTGAACAGTTAAGTTGAAGATGAAATAATCTCTAAACGGCCTAAAGTTACAGATGACATTTCCTTTGTATTTTAGGCAAAACAATAAATAATAAATTATATATATTTTCATCTTTTACATTTAAAAAAAAATTCAATAAGGGAAAATGAGCAAATGCAAAAGTTTTGGCACCCAGCAAGGTTAGTAGCTAGTAGCGCCCCCTTTTGAAAGTATCACAGCTTGTAAATGCTTTTTGTAGCCAGACAATAGTCTTTAAAATTTTTTTTGAGGGATTTTCATTCATTCTTCTTTGGAGAATTCTTCCAGTTCTGTGAGATTCTTGGGTCGTCTTGCATCCTCTGCTATTTTGAGGTCTAGCCACAGATTTTCAATGAAGTTCAAATCAGGGGACTATGAGGGCCATTGTAAAACCTTCAGCTTGCGCCTTTTGACGTGTGTTTAGTATCATCATCATTTGCCATCCTCTTTTCACCTTCAGCTTTTTTGCAGATGATGTTATGTTTGCATCAAGAATTTGCTGAAATTTCATGGAATCCATTCTTCCCTCTACCCGTTCCCTGTGCCATTGGCTGCAACACAACCCCAAAACAGGATTGATCCACCACCATGCTTAATGGTTGGCGAGATGTTCTTTTCCTAAAATTCTGTGCCCTTTTTTCTCCACATAACTTTGATCATTGCTCTATTTTAACCTCATCGGTCCACAAGACTTGTTTCCAAAATGCATCAGACCTTCTTAGATGTACTTTTGCATACTTCTGACGCTGAATTTCATGGTGAGGTCGCAGGAGAGGTTTTCTTCTGATGACTCTTCCATGAAGTCCATATTTTTGCAGGTGTCTCTGAAGAGTACAACAATGTACCACAACTCCAGAGTCTGCTAAATCTTTCTGAAGGTCTTTTGCAGTCAGGCGGGGGTTCTGATTTGCCTCTCTAGCAATCCTACTGAAAATTTGCTTGGTCTTCCAAACCTTATCTTGACCTCCACTGTTTCTGTTAACTGCCATTTCTTTATTACATTTTGAACCGAGCAAAAGGCAACTTGAAAACGCTTTGCTCATAGCCTTCTCCTGCTTTGTGGGCCTCCATCATTTTCAGAGTGCTAGACAGCGGATTAGAAGAAGCCATGGCTGCTGTTTATTTGGCACATTGTTAGAGTAGGCTGGGTTTTTATAACACTGGCCTTTCCTAACGATGATAGTGAACGAGCCCTTACCCTAACAGGCTAAGTAAGGTCTGAATCATTGGTCAAAGTTATCTGAGCACACAAATGTCCAAGCGTAATACAAAGGAAATGTGTCATCTTTAACTTTAGGTCTTTTAGAGATCATTTCATCTTCAACTTGCTTAACTGGTCACAATAACAGTAATTTTGACCAGGGGTGCCCAAACTTTTACATGCCACTGTAGATTGTGTCATGTGATCATGAGATGATGGGAGTAGTAGTAGATGGCCACAGAACCGACATGACAGTCTGCCCTCCTCACCCTGCTGATCGGCCCATATTGCGGTCGCCTCTTGTGCTCCATGTATAACCTCAACCTTAATATCAATCAGATCTTCACCCTAAAAAAGAAAAAATGTAAGATGAGCTCAGGTATAATCACTTCATGGTCAGATGCTGTGGGGACTTCAGTGTCGTCTACCTGATGATCCTCCGGGATGTTGCGATTCTCCTCTGGACAGTCCTGGGGATACAGAGGACGGGGACATCTCTCTGGTGGATTTCTCCTCCTGGATCCATCTGTGGAGACACACAGACTGAATACATGACCTGCCGTGTATCTGTCTATATATGAGACTCGTCTCTCAGAACCAGTAATTCTATGTTTATGTATCAGGGAATAAATTACATTGTTGTGGTCCTCACCCCCGATACCAAGGACCCAGCACATTGTGGCCTCAAGTATGAAGTGATAATCAGCGAGGCCAAAGCCTAATGCTCTGCACTCGGAGGATGAAGACCCCGAGGAGAGGGACAGAGAAGACCCTCGTCAGTCAGTGAAGGAGCCGTACTAAAAACACAACTTCTCCAAGTTTCGTCTCCACCAGGGATGGAACCACAGAGGAGCTGGAGAAAGCTCCACATTTCCATCCATTGGTTTCTTCTCTCCTAATTCACTGTATGGAGATTGGGGGAAGGACGGTGACCATTTACCAGTGATTGCATTTTGAGAGCTCATGATGTCACCATGAGGACACGGCCTCCCTCCTGGACAGGATCCTCTGGGATCACTAAGAGGAGAGAACCTTCCGTTCTATTAAAAGACGAGTTACCGTGTTTTTCTTCTTCTTTAAATAGAGATAAATCTCAACATCCGCCTCGGTATAAACACTAAAATAAGCAGCAAGTTCTGCGTTTGTCTCTAAAGGAGGAAAAAAGGGCACATGTACGACTAACGTACGAAGTCACAGAACCCGGAAGGACGGTGTTGTGGGGAGCACCCGGTACGCAGCGGTTAGTACCCATCAATGTGTAGAAAGGACAACTAGAGAGCAGGCACCGGGGTCATGGGCGCTTACTGATGCACACGGGGAGCCAAGGAGAGATTGTCTGGTAAGACTCCACAGAAAAGCTCCATAATACATATTCTTCTGAACAAACATCCCTTTAAGGGAGACTTACAATTATTATTACCACCAGACCAGGATCTCAGATTGAAGTCCCCATCATTTTTGCTTTGTCTTCCAAAATGAGAACAAATATATATATATATATACAGGGTGGTCCAAAAGTAGGTGGACAGAAAGTGTTATAAGGTTATGAAGGGGAGATTTATCAGACATGGTGTAAATTGAAACTGGCTCAGTTGCCCTTAGCAACCAATCAGATTCCACTTTTCATTCCTCACAGACTCTTTGGAAAATGAAAGGTGGAATCTGATTGGTTGCTAAGGGCAACTGAGCCAGTTTCACAGATCTAGTTTTCACAGATAGATCTCCCCCAAATCTGTTTTCTTTTCAGATAATTCAGAAAATTCAGATAACACATAATGGCAAATAATTTAAATACAGATCAAAGAAAATGGATTTTAACAGAGTATTGGAAATCTCAAAATGCTGAAACCGTTAGAGCAAATTGGGTTGAAACATTTGGTACTCAAGACCCAAAGAGACAAACCATTTACCGCATTCAATGCCACTGGCTCAATCCTTAATGCTCCAAAAACTGGTCGACCCAAAACAGTCTGTACAGAAGATAATAAACAACTTGCTGCTGAAACATTTGTTCAGAGTCCAAAAAAGTCCACCAGAAGAGCCTCTTTGGAATTGGGAATTTCAGGAGCTTCTATCATGCGAATCCTGAAATCTATTGGGTGGAAAGCTTATCGTCCACGTCTAATTCATGAGTTATTGGAGGATGATCCAGACAGGCGGCTGCAATTTAGTGTTTGATAAATCTCCCCCTTCATAACCTTATTACACTTTCTGTCCACCTACTTTTGGACTTTTTTATGTATGTATGTATGTATATATATATATATATATATTAATATATATATATATATATATATATATATATATATAGATAGATAGATAGATAGATAGATAGATAGATAGATAGATAGATATGGTTAGGTCCATATATATTTGGACAGAGACAACATTTTTCTAATTTTGGTTCTAGACATTACCACAATGACTTTTAAACAAAAATTCAGATGCAGTTGAAGTTCAGACTTTCAGCTTTCATTTGAGGATATCCACATTAAAATTGGATGAATTGGATGATGAGCTTCAAGAGGTAGCCACCGGAAATGGTCTTCACTTCACAGGTGTGCCCTGTCAGTTTTAATAAGTGGGATTTCTTGCCTTATAAATGGGGTTGGGACCATCAGTTGTGTTGTGCAGAAGTCAGGTGGACACACAGCTGATAGTCCTACTGAATAGACTGTTAGAATTTGTATTATGGCAAGAAAAAATCAGCTAAGTAAAGAAAAATGAGTGGCCATCATTACTTTAAGAAATGAAGGTCAGTCTGTCCGAAAAATTGGGAAAACTTTGAAAGTGCTACAAAGAAACTGGCTCACATGAGGACTGCCCCAGGAAAGGAAGACCAAGAGTCACCTCTGCTTCTGAGGATAAGTTTATCCGAGTCACCAGCCTCAGAAATCGCAGGTTATCAGCAGCTCAGATTAGCGACCAGGTCAATGCCACACAGAGTTCAGAGGTATGGACAAGCGACAGCAGATTAGGTGGAAAATCATTAGTAAATTAACCCCGACTCTGCTGAGTAACGATCAGACTCCGGTACCGAAAGAAATCATAGGAGAGAACGAACAGAAGAGTTGGGACATCTGCAGACAAAATGTGAACGATGCTCTAAGGAAGGTGAAAGTTTCTGAAAGAAGCCGCCGAGGACGAAGACTCAAGACTGATGAAGACGACAGCGGAGAAACCACGACTCACAGATCAGAAGAGAATAATCAGGGAATGAAAGCTGTGAGAAAATGTAGAGAAAACCAGAGCAAGTCTGGAGAAAAATCATCTATTATAGGACGAGGCCGAGAGACGTCATCACATCCACCGGAGCCAACAAGAGTCTCCTCTCACCTGGTGAATCATAGAATCATAGAATCATAGAATGGTAGAGTTGGAAGGGACCTCCTGGGTCATCTGGTCCAACCCCCTGCTCAAAGCAGGATTCACTAAATCATCTCAGACAGATGTCTGTCCAGCCTCTGTTTGAAGACGTCCATTGAAGGGGAACTCACCACCTCTCGTGGCAGCCTGTTCCACTCATTAATCACCCTAACTGTCAAAAAGTTTTTTCTAATATCTAATCTGTGTCTCCTCCCATTTAGTTTCATCCCATTGCTTCTAGTCTTTCCTTGTGCAAATGAGAATAAAGATGATCCTTCTACAATGTGACAGCCCTTGACATATTTGTAGACAGCTATTAAGTCTCCTCTCAGTCTTCTTTTTTGCAAGCTAAACATTCCCAAATCCTGCAACCGTTCCTCATAGGACATGGTTTGCAGACCAGTCACCATTCTGGTCGCTCTTCTCTGAACTTGCTCCAGTTTGTCTATGTCTTTTTTAAAATGTGGTGCCCAAAACTGTACACAGTATTCCAGATGAGGTCTGACCAAAGAGGAGTAAAGACCAATAATGACTTCACGTGATCTAGACTGTATGCTTCTGTTAATACATCCCAGAATTGTATTTGCCTTTTTTGCTGCTGCATCACACTGTTGACTCATGTTCAGTCTATGATCTATTAGTATACCTAAGTCTTTTTCACATGTACTGTTGCTTAGCTCTATTCCTCCCATTCTGTATATGCTTTTTTCATTTTTATTGCCCAGATGTAGTACTTTGCATTTTTCCCTGTTAAAAACCATTCTGTTGGTTGCTGCCCACTGCTCCAGTTTATTTAGGTCTTTTTGAATCCTCTCTCTCTCTTCTCTAGTATTAGCTATCCCTCCTAGCTTTGTGTCATCAGCAAATTTAATCAGTTTACCCTCAATTCCTTCATCTAAATCATTGATAAAGATGTTGAACAATACAGGTCCCAGGACGGAGCCCTGTGGTACCCCACTTGAGACATTCATCCAGCTGGATGTGAAGCCATTTACAATCACCCTTTGAGTCCGATCACTAAGCCAGTTATGAATCCACCTAACAGTTGCCTGGTCCATTGCATACTTGGTCATTTTTTCAATAAGGATGGTGTGAGATACTTTGTCAAATGCTTTGCTGAAGTCAAGATATACTATATCTACAGCATTTCCCTGATCCACCCAGTCAGTGATTCTGTCATAGAAGGAAATTAAGTTAGTCTGACATGACTTGTTAGTTATAAACCCATGCTGACTCTGGTTAATCACTTCATTCTTATCCAGGTACTTACATACATGTTGTTTAATAATTTGTTCAAAGATCTTTCCTGGTATAGAAGTCAGACTCACCGGCCTATAGTTCCCTGGGTCCACCTTCTTCCCCTTTTTGAAGATAGGAACAACATTTGCTCTTCTCCAGTCTTCTGGGACTTCTCCTGTTCTCCAAGAATTTTCAAAGATTATGGAGAGTGGTTCTAAAATTTCTTCTACGATCTCCTTCAGTACTCTGGGGTGTAATTCATCTGGACCTGGAGACTTGAACTCATTTATGTTAGCTAAATATTCCCTCACAATCTTTCTGTTTACAGATAACTTGGATTCTTCTATTCCTTTAAAAGGACAGTGAAGATCAGTTGATGTTACATTTTCTTTCTGAGAGAAAACAGATGCAAAATAGGAATTAAAAAGTTTGGCCTTCTCAACATCCTCTCTTACCATTTCTCCATTTTCATCCTGTAAAAATCCTATAGCATCTTTGACTTTTCTTTTACTTTTGACATACCCCCAAAATCCTTTTTTATTGCTTTTGACATCTCTTGCAAGCCTTAATTCATTGTCAGCTTTAGCTAACCTGATACATGCCCTGCAGGATCTGCAGACTGCATTATAATCTTCTTTAGATATGCCTCCCTCTTTCCATTTAATAAACATTTCTTTCTTTCTTTTTAGCATGTGTTTAAGTTCTGTGTTCATCCATCCTGGTTTCCTTAAATGCTTCCCATTCTTCCTACTTTTCGGGATTGTTAATGATTGTGCTTTGAGAATCTCATTTTTAAAAATTTCCCATCCTTCCTGGACATTTTTGTCCTTAAGGACATCCAGCCATTGGATCCCTCCTATTCTCTTTCTGAGTCTCTTAAAATCTGCCTTTCTAAAATCTAACCTTGAAGTTTGAGTCTTCACATGTCTTCCTCCTCTAGTTATCCAAAATTCTATAATAGCATGATCGCTGCCTCCTAGGGTCCCAGCCACTTTTACCTCCTCAACCATTTCCTCCTTGTTTATAAGGATTAGATCCAAAGTAGCAGATCCCCTTGTTTTCTCCCCTACCTTTTGGAAGATAAAGTTGTCAGCAAGAGAGGATAAGAATTTGCTTGACCTGTTAGTTTTACTTGAGAGAGATTCCCAACAAATGTCTGGATAGTTGAAATCTCCCATGACCACTACGTCATATTTTTTTGAGAACTTGGTCATTTGATACATAAAGAGTTCATCCATATCTTCAGCTTGCCCAGGTGGCCTGTAGTAAATGCCTACAATGGTGTCCTTTCCGTTATTCTCTCCTTGTATTCTTACCCAAACAGTTTCCACAGAACTCCCAGTCTCTGAAGCTTCAATCTCTGTGCAGATATACGCTTTTCTAACATACAATGCGACACCTCCTCCTCGTTTATCAAGTCTGTTTCTTGCAAATAAGTTGTATCCTTTTAGCCTTTTATTCCAATCATGTGTATCGTCCCACCAAGTTTCAGTGATTCCAATGACATCATATTTCTTTTCCTGCGTTAGTAGTTCTAATTCTCCTTGTTTGTTGCCCATGCTTTGTGCATTTGTATAAAAACATTTTAGTTTGTGATTGGTTTCTCTTCCTCCCATATTTTTATTATTTAAATTGTTTTGTCTTTGTTCTTCCTTTCCACTTCCAGTAGCAGAGATCTCAATAGTATTTGTCAGCTGTATGGCTTTTTCTGGCCTTTTGCTTCCCTTCCCACATTGTTCTAGTTTAAAGCTCTCCTGATGAGTGCAGCAAGGCAATTTCCAAATACATGTTTTCCAGTCTTCGTAAGGTGCACCCCATCTCTAGCAAGTAGTCCATCGTATAGGTAATTCATTCCGTGATCCAGAAATCCAAATCCTTGTTGACGGCACCATCGACGTAGCCAGTTGTTCACCTGTAGAATCTTATTCCACCTCATTGTTCCATGGCCATCCACTGGGAGGATGGATGAGAAGACCACCTGCGCTCCCAATTCTTTCACTTTCTTGCCTAAGTCTTCAAAGTCACTGCAGATGGTTTCCAGGTCCTTTCTTGCGGTGTCATTTGTCCCCACATGTATTAGCAGGAATGGGTAGTGATCTGTAGGTCTGAAGAGTCTTGATATCCTGTCAGACACATCTTTAATTTTTGCTCCTGGAAGACAGCACATTTCTCTTGAGGTTATGTCTGGTCTGCAGATAGCAGCCTCTGTTCCTCTTAACAGGGAATCCCCCATGACCACCACTCTCCGTTTTTTTCTTCACAACATTCTTCTTTCTCCATCCAGGAGGATTCTGAGGGCTTACAAGGTTATTCATTGCTGGCAAAGTCTTATTTTGCTGTATTTCTTCATGGTTCTCCTGCGTGAGAGCCTGGTACTGGTTCCTGAGCAGTATGGGTGCTGACTGCCTCTCGATCCTCCTGCTTCTTTGGGTCACATGCTTCCATTCCTCTGTTTCCTCAGGTGCAGTTCGAATTTCTTCTCTTTCTGAATCATGAAGAGATAATTCTGCTCTGTCTAAGAACTCTTCACCTTCCTTAATGATTTTCAAGGTAGTTAACCTCTCTTCTAGATTTCGCAACTTTTCCTCCAACAGGGACACAAGCTTGCATTTCTGGCATGTGAAGTTTGGCTTTTCCACTGGCAAGTCTGTGAACATGTAGCAGGATATGCAGCTCACCAAATGGCTCATGGACTCTTCCATGTTCTTACTGTTAATGTTCTGAAAACAGTGAAAAAAGCTTCAAAAAAAAAAAAGCTTCAAAATGCCGGCGCGCGGTTTACCGATGTCCTCTTTTCAGCTCCAACAGCCAAAATCCAGTGTTCTTTGAGCTCACGGAGAATCTTCACTTACCCTAAAATGCAGTGGGAATATGCAAATTATCTCCTCAGGACTCCTCCCCTGGTTTACCGATGTCCTCTTTTCAGCTCCAACAGCCAAAATCCAGTGTTCTTTGAGCTCACGGAGACTCTTCACTTACCCCAAAATGCAGTGGGAATATGCAAATTATCTCCTCAGGACTCCTCCCCTGGTTTTGTGATGTCAGAGGCTGGAGCTCCTCCATCATCACCTCCTGGTACCGATCCTGGTGTCCTTCTAGATACTCCCACTCCTCCATGGAGAGATAGACAGCGACATCCTGACACCTTATAGGAACCTGACAACGACACCGTCATCACCCAGAATCCTCCAGTGCTGTCCTGTATAATGTCCCAGCAGTCACCTCTCCAGTCATCACCCAGAATCCTCCAGTGCTGTATTGCATAATGTACCAGCAGTCACCTCCAGTCATCACCCAGAATCCTCCAGTGCTGTATTGCATAATGTCCCAGCAGTCACCTCTCTAGTCATCACCCAGAATCCTCCAGTGCTGTCCTGTATAATGTCCCAGCAGTCACCTCTCCGGTCATCACCCAGAATCCTCCAGTGCCGTCCTGTATAATGTCCCAGCAGTCACCTCTCCGGTCATCACCCAGAATCCTCCAGTGCTGTCCTGTATAATGTCCCAGCAGTCACCTCTCCGGTCATCACCCAGAATCCTCCAGTGCCGTCCTGTATAATGTCCCAGCAGTCACCTCTCCGCTCAGCAGCTCAATCATCTTGTTGCTGAGCTCTAGGATCTTCTTCCTCTTCCTCTCATGTATCGGGGGGTGCGGGGGAGGCTCTGTGATGGGGCCCGAGCTCCGCCCTCCTGACTCCTGGAGATGGATGATGGGAGTCACACCCTCCCCCGGTGTCTTCCTCACTATTGTGTAATCCTGTGTATGGAGAGAGACACTTAGGGAGAAGAATTCCTTCCCGACTCCAGATCTGACAATCAGTAGAAATCCCGGGATCAATAACCGTCTCCAGTAATCTGGGGCCATAACCTGGAATATTATTACACTCAGGACAGACATCCAGGTCCCTCTACAGCTCTTATAGGGAATCCCCATGACAACTCCTCCTGGCAGAGAGCTGCACACAATCACTGCTCTTACAGTAAAGAATCCTTCTCTTCCTCTTCTGGATTTCCTCTTCCCGATGTCGGACTTGTTACATAACACAATAAAGCTGATAGAAATGTAGAGGAGTTACCTCTCCGCTCAGCAGGGAGATGATCTCCAGGGTGAAGTGTAATAATCTTCTGGTGGTCTCGTCCTCGTCCATCCTCAGAAGGTCATTCAGTAGAAGGAGGGATGAACACTGGATCAGCTGGAGGGCGTCTGTACAATAAAAGGAGAAGATGAAAAGAGAGGACAACATCAGAATCCATTAATAAACCTTCAGCAAAGGTTTGGGTGTGTCAGTGGTTTGTTTGCTAAGCTTCAGAGCAGGAGGCTCTGTACAATGCAAGCCTGGGTGAAGGTACAACAAAGGCTGGTGAAGGCAACGTAACTGGCGCACCCGAGTGAAAAGGCGGCAGGTTTACACGGACTGTTTGGATCACCCGGCTGCGATCCAGAGGACATTGTGCAAATAAAGATATTTAAAGTTGAACTTTCCTTGGGTCACTGCCCCATTACAATATGGTGGAGAATGCGGGCAGTGTGAACTGAGGCATACCCCAAAAGCTGCATGTCTGTGATCAAGTCTGCAAAGCTACAGCTCAAGCCTGCTGATATGGAGGGGCTACTAAAGCAGTTAGTACTCACCCAGCAGCACCAACATCTCCAGAGGCAACAGCAGGAGCAGCACCAGCAGAGCACTAATGACTTGATTGTGGAACAGATTGCGGCTCTGCGAGAGAAGCCACCAGCACCGACCCCAGAAACTCCTGAGGCCCGGGACAAGGTCCGTTCAGTCTTGAGGAAGCCTAGTCCGGAGGATGATGTAGAAGCCTTCCTCACCATCTACATACACACCACGGAGTGGGAGAACCTGCCAACTTCCCAGTGGGCTGACGTGGTGGCTCAGTTTCTGATGGGCGACGTGCAGAAGGCCTACTTTGGCCTCAGTTGAGATGATGACCAGGACTATGGGAAGCTGAAAGGTGAGATCCTTGCCCTACTGGGAGCTAATACATATTTGAGAACCCAAAGGGTGTTTTCATGGACCTTTGTGGAGGCCGGGACCGCCAGGTCTCAGGCATATGACTTGCTGCAGCTAGTTAAAAGGTGGCTCCAGCCTGAGACTTTGACTCTGGCCCAGATGGTGGAGAGGGTGGTGGTCGATCGGCTAGAGAGAACTCTGCCAGCAGCTATACAGAGTTGGGTGCGGCAAGGGGACCCAGGCACTTTAGACCAGGTGGTTAGCCTGATCGGGCGGTACACGGCCACTCAGGACTTCATACGGGACTCTGCCCCACTGCGACTATCACGCCGGACCCTGCAAGCCCAGGAGCCGGTGAAAGGGTCACGTCCCTCTGCTGGGGTCAGTACCGAGCCCATAATGAGGGGGTACCCTGGAGTGAGGGAGGCAGACCAGTGTCCCCTAAAAAGGTCTCAAAGACTAATGGTGCCTCCACTATCAGGTGCTGGCAGCGCCAAGGGCCAGGACATGTGGCTGACAACTGCCCTCTGACTGTTGAACCCATGGACTGTGGGTTCACACGCAGAGTCTCGATGTATGCCCAGACAGTCTGCACCGTGACTGCAGACGCTGCGGGCAGCGAACCCCAATTGTGCCAGGTACTCGTCAACCAGAAGGAGGCTCTCTTGGACTCAGGGAGCCTAGTGACTCTGGTCCATGGGTCACTGGTTGCCAAGGAGAACCCCAGTGGATGGAAAGTCGGGGTTGTTTGCATACATGGGGACCTCCGAGAGTACCCGACAGCAGAGGTTACTTTTTCCATCCCGTGTGGGTAGATGAAACATGTGGTGGGAGTGGTGAAGACCCTACCTGATGGGACTGTTTTGGGAAGATACTTGCCCCTATACTGGTCCCTGTGGGAGAACAAAATTAACCCTCCCAGGGTAAATGTCCCGGCATGGAACCCAAAGATTCCGAGTCATGGATACCTGCCGTAGGGGTCGCCGACCTAGTGTAACCCAGATAGGTTAACCTAGAGGTATTGGCAGGAGAGGTTGAGGAGACCCCATCGATCCCAGAGCTGGAAGTGTCCCCTGGTACTTTTGGGACAACTCAGCTGCAGGATCCAACTCTAGCCTGCGCATGAGAAAGGGTGGTAGAAATAAATGGGGTGCCTCAGCAACCGGGTGCAGAGGCGGTTTTCCCATACATGGCTGTCAACCAGGATCTATTATATAGAGTTGATAAAATCCGGGATGAAGTGGTGGAACAGCTGGCAGTCGTACCGCCGGGCGCTGCTAGAGATGGCTCACGCTCTCACACACACACACACACACACACACACACACACGCTGGGTGGACACCTAGGGATAAAAAAAAAACACAAGAACGTATTTTGCAGTGATGCTTTTGGCCCGGGATTTATGCCGAGGTACAGAGGTATTGTGAGTCGTGTCCCAAGTGTCAACTTACCACACCCACTGCAAATTTCCAGACTCCATTGGTACCTCTACCCATTATAGGAGGTACCTTTTCAGCGGATTGCGATGAATATGGTGGGGCCTATAGTAAAATCTGCCCGTGGCCACCAACATATTTTGGTGGTAGTAGATTATGCCACCCGTTACCCGGAGGCAATACGTATCCCCTGCGAGCTGTTTGCCATGTTCTGCCGCCTTGGGCTACCCAAGGAGATCAAGTGGCAAGGGCCAAATGAAGTCCGGGAAAAGGTGGGGGAGGTGAATTACCGAGTGTACCAGCTCGGAAAGAGAAAACCGGAACAACTGTATCATGTGAACCTGCTAAAAGCCTGGAAAGTCCGGGAATGTTTGATTATGGATGAGACGCCTGTCGTACCGTCTGGGAACCCTCTGACACCAGCCAGGGATGAGGTCGGGTGTGAGGTTAAAATAAGTGATGCTCTCACTAAACAGCAGCGATGGGAGGCTCGGAATTTGATGCAGCAGAATACAGACGTATTCTCACTACTTTCTGGCTATGCATCTGTGATCCGACATGACACTGTCACCGAGCCTCGGGTAAGGGTACGAGTGAATCCGTACTGTGTACCACCCTCCAGGCTCCTCCAGCCAGTTCCTGGATCACTTTGCCACCTGGCTTCCTCACTTTCTATCCTGTAACATCCCCACCCTCATCATGGGAGACTTTAATATCCCCATCAATGATCCCCTCTCCCAATCTGCCTCTCATCTACTTTCTCTAACCCCCTCATTCGGCCTCTCACAGGTCACTAATTCTCCTACACATGAAGATGGGAATACTCTGGACCTGGTTTTCTCCCGTCTATGCTCGCTGCATGACTTTACTAACTACCCTCTCCCTCTCTCGGACCACAACCTTGTTTTCTTCTCTGTCAAGAACTGTCTCCTCCCCCGGGACACCCCCCTGACCACACTTATAGGAATACATGTACCATTAATACCCAGCAGCTTATGGACAATCTCCACACGTCTTCAGCCCCCATCTTCTCCCTCTCCTGTCCAGACTTCGCATTGTCACACTACAATAATACACTGAAGAGCGCCCTAGATGAAGTAGCACCTTCTACATGCAGAAAGACCCGACACAGACAACGGCAGCCCTGGCACTCAATGGAAATACGTTTTTTTCAGCGTTGCTCAAGATGTGCTGAGCGTCAGTGGAGAAAATCTCTTTTAGCAGAGGACTTCATCCACTATGAATTCATGCTCAAAACATATAACTCTGCCCTTCATCTGGCCAAACAATCCTACTTCACCACCCTCATCACTTCACTGTCCAACAATCCAAAATGACTGTTTGAAACCTTAAACTCCCTCCTGAAACCTAACGCACAGGCCCCCATCACCAACCTCAGCGGTGAGGATCTGGCCACTTATTTCCTAGAAAAAAATCAACCACATCCATCAGGACATCTCAGCCCAATCTCCTCAGTGCCTGGATCCCCTTCCCTGCCGCATTTCAAGCTCACTAGCCATCTTTGAGCCTGTTACAGAAGAAGTTACCCAGCTTCTCATTTCTTCTCGACCTACAACCTGCAACAGTGACCCCATTCCTTCACATCTGCAGTCTCTCTCACCGGTGGTCACCACTCACCTGACTAAAATATTTAACCTCTCTCTTTCTTCGGGTATCTTTCCGTCATTTAAACATGCCATCATAACCCCTTTACTTAAAAAGCCATCCCTGGTCCAGAACTGCACTGCTAACTACAGACCTGTCTCTAACCTTCCTTACATCTCTAAACTCCTGGAACGCTTGGTCCACGCCCGTCTAATCCGCTATCTCTCAACCCTCTACAATCTGGTTTCCACTCCTTACACTCCACTGAAACTGCCCTCACTAAAGTCTCTAATGATCTACGAACAGCTAAATCCAAAGGTCACTGCTCCCTGCTGATTCTCCTGGATCTCTCTGCTGCATTTGACACTGTGGATCACCAGCAAATCCTTACTATGCTCCGCTCTATAGGCCTCAAGGAAACCGTTCTCTCCTGGTTCTCCTACATCTCTGACTGCTCCTTCACTGTATCTTTTGCCGGCTCCTCTTCCTCTCCTCGTTCCCTTACTATCGGGGTCCCGCAGGGTTCAGTTCTAGGCCCCCTCCTCTTCTCTCTATACACTGCCCCTATTGGACAAACAATCAGCAGATTTGGGTTTCAGTATCATCTCTATGTTGACGACAAATAATACACCTCTTCACCTGACATCACCCCTACCCTAATAGAAAATACCAAGGATTGTCTGTCTGCTGTCTCTAACATCATGTCCTCCCTCTATCTTAAACTGAATCTCTCCAAAACTGAACTTCTTGTGTTTCTCCCCTCTACTAACCTAACTCTACCTAACATCGAAATTACCTTGGAGGGTTCAACCATAACTCTCAAGCAGCACGGCCGCTGCGTTGGGGTCATATTCGACACTAACCTTTCTTTTACTCCCTATATCCGATCACTCACCCGCTCTTGTCACCTGCATCTTAAAAACCATCTCCAGAATCCGACCTTTTCTCACCTTTGAAACTGCTAAAACTCTTACTGTTGCTCTTATTCACTCTCGTCTGGACTACTGCAACTCTCTTCTGATCAGTGTCCCTCTTACCAAACTTTCTCCTCTCCAATCCATCCTGAATACGGCAGCCAGGGATGTATTTCTGTCCAGCCGCTTCACCGATGCCTCCATCTTGTGCCAGTCATTACACTGGTTACCCATTCGCTACAGGGTCCAATATAAACTCATTGCTCTCACCCACAAAGCTCTCCACAGTTCTGCACCGCCTTATATCTCCTCTCTCATCTCTGCCCATCGCCCTACACGTGCCCTCCGTTCTACAAATGACCTAAGCCTAACATCCCTCATAATCCGAACCTCGCACCTCCGTCTCCAAGACTTCTCTCATGCTGCGCCAGTTCTCTGGAATGCTTTACCCCAGGCGATCTGACTGATGCCTAGCCCCCATGTCTTCAAGCGCGCTTTAAAAACCCATCTCTTTAAACAAGCCGACCACCTCAACTACTCAGTAAACTAACTTTCCCCTGTCCCCTCCTAAATATTATGCAGAATCTGTTCCCTACTATTCATTTGTCTCCACACCCTCCATGCACAAGATAACTGCACTCGATACTTGATTATTGCACTTATACATACGGGCTGATGACCGGATCATGCAGCTTTATATGAAAATCCCTATTTATTATAATTGTCAGACCTGAAATAACAAGCACTTTTCACCTACTGTGTCCCCCCATTCCCTTGTAGATTGTAAGCATGCGAGCGGCCGGACCCTCGCTCCTAATGTAACTGTTTAAACAACCTTACCTTGTATTGAATTTATTGTCTGTACATGTCCCCGCTTAATTGTAAAGTGCTGCGGAATATGTTGGCGCTATATAAATAAAAAATATTATTATTAGGAATTGGGTACAGTGTAGTGGTGAACGCAATAGTTTAGGATAGAAACAGTTACTGTGTTCAGCAATAGCTGCAGAGCAGGAGGAGCCGGGGTAGTTACCAGGAGGTTTAGTGACTGCAGCAGGGGAGTAACGGGGAAGTCTGCCCAGCAACCGAAGGAGGATTGGTGATTGGCCCAGTCAAAAGGGGAGGAGATTAGGCCAGGGCGGAGTAATGGTTTTTCCTGTCAGTTAGTTCTGAGGGAGGGATGTGACAGAGCAGTAGCTGGAGGTCCAGGGGGCACAGAAACCCGGTCCGACCAGCAGCAGAGGAACGTTAGTCAGGAACTCTAAAACCACTTTCCCTTAATGTTCGGGGCCTACGGTCCACAGGAGTCAGCAGAGTAGCTTGTCTTAAAATCTTCCCAGAAGGGGAAGTCGGACGGGGAATAGTACAGAGGAAAGCCTTAGTTACTTACCGGTACCGGGAATTTTCGGAGCCCACGACAGCACCACGAGAGAGAGGATCCGCCCATCAAGGACAGGAAACCTACAGGTTAAAAAGGGCAGCACCTCTCTCCCGCTTCAGTTTAGTTAACAGAGCATGAGAGGACCGCCATGGTTAATTACAACAAAACAAATTCATTTTAAGCCAATTACTTTAACTAACTTCCCCTGAAGGTGCAAAAAAGGAAAATAACTCTATGGGAGTGCAAAAAAAACACCAGTGTAGGGAGGGAATATAAGGGTGCTGTCATGGGCTCCGAAAAATCCTGTTAACGGTAAGTAACTAAGGCTTTATTCGTACTTCCATAACAGCACCACGAGAGAATTACAGAGACGAAAGGAGATTAGGGAGGGACCACAGCTTGAAGCACCCTTCTCCCGAAGGTGAGATCAGAAGAGTCACCTAAATCCAATCTATAATGCCTATAGAAGGTGGAGGGAGAAGACCAGGTGGCAGCCTTACATATGTCTTCAATGGAAACCCCCGTCTTCTCGGCCCAGGAAGTTGCTACTGCTCTGGTGGAATGTGCCCTCAACCCTTCCGGTACTTCCTTATCCCCCGAGGAGTAGGCGAGGGTGATGGCCTCTCTAATCCACCTCACAATTGTAGATTTTGAAGCTTTACAACCCTTCCTAGCCCCCTGATGGCATATAAATAGGGAACTATCTTTCCTAAAACTCTGTGAAACCTCCAGATATTTAAGCACGTACCTTCTAACATCTAATGTATGTAGTTTCTCCTCTTTCTGACTTTTAAGGGGAAAACAAAAAGTTGGAAGATTTACCTCTTGAGTTCTATGAAAACGTGAGACTACTTTTGGAAGAAAATCTGGGTCAGGCTTTAGTACAATTCTATCATCCATAATTTGAGTAAATGGTGAGGATATAGAAAAGGCCTGTATGTCACTTACTCTTCTGGCCGAAGTTAGGGCCACTAACAGGGCTGTTTTAAGAAGAATAATCTTATGGGTGGCTGAATCTAGAGGTTTGAAGGGGGGTTTAGTCAAGGCATTTAAGACCAGGTTTAAATCCCAGGGAGAGGGTCTGGATTTAATAATAGGTCTACATCTGAAAGAGGCTTTTATAAACCGTGCTACCCAATAATTAGCTGCTATATCAAAAGCAAATAAGGCTCCTAAAGCCGAAACTTGTACCTTCAAAGTACTAGTGGTTAGGCTCTGTTCTAAACCCCGCTGTAGAAACTCTATTATCTTCCCAATAGGGATCCCATCCTCTAGTTTGAATTCTGCAAAGGACAGGAACTTTCAAGAAGTTCTAGCATAGATGCGGGCTTTCTGCTAGATAGGAGAGTGTTTACTAAATTCGTGGAAAACCCTTTGCTGGTTAACAGTGCCCTTTCAAATTCCATGCCGTTAAATGGAGATTTGAGGCTGGAGGATAGGAAACCGGACCCTGAGTAAGAAGGTCCGGAAATTCCGGAAGGACCCAGGGGTCTGATACTGACATTCTGCGGAGACAAGAGAACCATGGCTTCTTGGGCCAAAAGAGGATCATTCTGGCTCTGTCTGCTCTGATCTTCCTTAGGACTGACGGAAGCAGGACCATAGGATGGAATATGCACGCCAAAGGAAACGCCCAGGGAATCATAAAGGCATCCACTGCCAGGGGCTTTTCTCTGGGGTTTAGAGAACAAAACGTTGCCAACTTCCGATTGGATTTCGTCGCGAAAAAGTCCACTGCTGGAAGACCCCACATTGCCACAATCTTGGAGAATATTTGAGGGTTCAAGGACCATTCTCCTTCTTTTAGGGAATTGCGGCTGAGAAAATCTGCTCTGATGTTTTCTTTTCCTTTTAGATGAACCACAGAAAGGGAGAGAAAATGATCTTCTGCCTTCTGAAGAAGTCTGTCTGCTACTCTCATTAAGTCTTTTGAACGGGTTCCCCCTTGATGATTTATATATGCTACTGAGACTTGATTGTCCGAGAGTATACGGACATCCTGGCCCTGTAAATATACAAGGAACCCATTGAGCGCATAATCAACCGCCAAAAGTTCCTTAACATTCGAGGAAAACTGTACCTCATTTTCTGACCAGGTTCCCTGAATTAAGTTATTTCCAAAATGAGCTCCCCAACCTGTAGCACTTGCATCTGTAGTCAAAACTGCAGTAGGTTTACTTTCCCAAGGGACTCCCCTAGAAAGATTAGTGTATACCAACCACCAACGAAGGGATTGTAAGGAATGAGGGGCCAAAGTAAACTCCTGGTCTAGATATCCATCTAGAATTGAGTCATTATATAATACATCCCATTGAAGAGCCCTTGAGTGAAATTGGGACCAAAGCACCATAGTAAAACTTGAGGCCAGGGTACTTAATAATGACATGGCTTTACGAAGTGTCATAGAGGGTCTATCCATACAATGTCTCACTAGTCCCTGGATTTTTGCAATCTTCTCATCTGATAAATGGCATAACTGTCTTTCTGAATCTAAAATGACCCCCAGGAACTGTTGGGCTTTTTGAGGGGTCAACCTAGATTTTTCCAGATTTAGAAACCAACCTAGGCCTTGTAGGACAGAAATTGTTACCTGAAGATGGGCCTCGCATTGTACAAAGGAATTCCCCACTATCAGGAAATCATCGAGGTAAGGGATTATTAAAATATCCTTTTCTCTTATATGGGCCATAACTTCTGCCACCAGTTTGGTAAAAACTCTCGGGGCTATAGCCAACCCAAAGGGAAGAGCGGTATACTGGAAGTGTTTTACTACCCCTTTTATTTTGATGGCCAATCTTAAATACTTTTGATAATCCTTATAAATGGGAACATAGTAATAAGCGTCTTTAAGGTCTAGGACTACCATATAGCAGTGGGGAAAAAGCAATTTTATTATTGTTTTTAATGATTCCATCTTAAAGGTGTCTATTTTAAGAAACCTATTTAAGCATTTTGAATTTATAATGGTCCTGAAACACCCATTTGGTTTGGGGACCAAGAAGAGCGTGGAGTAGAATCCGTGTCCCTCTTCTGTTTTCGGAACCTCAATCAGGACGTTTTTCTTGATTAGGTCTTGAATTTCCGATATGAGGGCAGTTTGCCGCTCTGGGGAGGAACTAGAGGGAATAATTACGAATCTTCTGTAAGGAATGGCTTGAAATTGGAATTTAAGACCAAATCTAATCAGGCTCAAAATCCAATTGCTATGTGAAATACGTTCCCAAGCCGGAAAAAAGAACAACAATCTCACTCCCACCTGGGCCGATTGTGATTCCCCTGGTTTCTGCTCATCTCTGGAGGAAGAACCAAAGAGTAGGCCTCTACCTTTGCGACTTCTTTCCTCGAATTTCTCTTGTTCTCTAAAGAATCTTCTTCGGACAAACTTCTTTTTCCGAAAAGATTTCTTAAAAGAGGGTAGAGGTACAGACGGAAAGCCCTCTTAGGATCTCCAGCTTTCTCCAACAGATCATCCATGGTTTGGCCGAAAAGATATTCACCCTCACAAGGAATTGTACAAAGTCTAGATTTCGTTTGTACATCTCCAGGCCAGCACTTAAGCCAAAGGGCTCGCCGAGCAGCATTTGAAAGAGCTGACGATTTCACTGCTAGTCTAACTGAGTCCGCAGATGCATCAGCAAGAAAGGCCGCTGCACCCTGGACTAGGGGGAGAGAAGAAATAATCTCCTTCCTGGAGACACCCTCCTTTAGTTGGTTGTCTAGCTGTTCCAGCCAGACCATCAGGGCTCTGGAAGTGCAGGTGGCAGTACTACTGGTTTCAGGGCTCCTGTAGCTGTCTCCCAAGCACCTTTAAAAAAGGTATCTGCTCGTCTGTCCAGGTGGTCTCTTAAAGCTCCCATGTCGTCGAAGGGGAGAGAAGGCTTTTTTGATGCCTTAGCAATGGCAAAATCAAGCCTTGGTGCCTTTGACCAGGAGGAGCATGCGGTATCATCAAATGGATGCCTCCTTTTGAAAGAGGGAGGGATGCTGCCCTTCCTGTCTGGCTTTTGCCACTCTCTATCAATGAGATCCTTAATTTTTGTATTGATGGGGAAGCATCTTTTCTTTTTTTGACCTAATCCTCCAAACATTACATCCTCTAAAGACTTCTCTGGTCTAGTGTCCACAATGCCCATGGTAGAACGGACAGCTTTCACCAAGGCATCCACCTCATTTAGAGGAAAACATTGTCTCTCAGATTCGTTATCTGAGGAATAGAGGGAAGAGGAAGAAATATCTGAGATATAGGAGTTTGAGCCTGGTCGAGGGTCCTGAGGAGAATGTCTGGCCTCAGAATTCCCTCGCAAAGCCTTGCCTACTTCTTTTTTAATTAGAGTTTTTAGACCCAAAGAAAACCCTAGGGTTTCTTCCGTCATCACCTTGTTATTACAAGGCTGGCACAACTTCGTAATATATGCATCAGGGAGCGGGCTGCTGCATAGGGCATATTCCTTATGCTTTGATTTAAATGGACATTTCTGGCTCTGAAAACATTTTATAGACAGAGAAGTAGAAGAAAAAATTAGTAGAACTTTCACGAAGATTCCACTTACACCCTGGCATATGCAGTACCGTAGAAGCAGAGGAATCCTTCTTAACCGGCGGAGGATCTCTCTGAACGACAGGACCTTCCTTCCTGCTTTTTGTGGTGAATTTCGTAGTTGAACGACTGGACCCGGATCGGGAACGACGTTGCACCGCCTGTTGTGAGGGCTCCCCAGAGGGCTGCTCCTGCTGCAGTTGTTCTTGCTGAGGTGATAGCTCCTGTGTATCTCCAATTGCCAACGAAAAAACAAGGGGCTGGGAAGCACCTCCGTATGTAACCAAGTCTATTTCAATACTGGCCATACAGGTACCTGTGTAGAAAGGGGGGGCCTCCCCCCCCCCACCCGGGGTGGGCAGAACACTACTCCCAGCAGTACCGGTGGGACGCCCATCCTGTTGCGGTGAACAATATTCCGGCGTCCACACTCTGCTCGCATGCGGCCCATACTTCCTGGCCGCGTGCGAGCTGCGCCCACTTCCGGTGGAGGTCAGCGCACCGGAAATACGTCACAGAGCAGCCGTCACAGGGCCTCGCCGGCGGGGAACGTGCAGATCTCTTGAATAGTGTAGCGGGGGGTGGGTTGCCTGCATGCGGTCCCACACATCACAGACCATCCAGCTTCACCCAGGGGATATCACGCTGACCGCAATGCACACGGAGACGCCCCAATGAGCCCTGCCATGGCGTCTCCAGAAAGAACAGGACCGACTAGGGCAGGAACTTAACCGCTCTGGGTACCCTGTCTATCCATCTGGGCAAGAGACCGATCTTAATCCTGCATGTACCTGATAGGTCTCCCATCAAGGACAGGAAACCTAAACTGAAGCGGGAGAGAGGTGCCGCCCTTTTTAACCTGTAGGTTTCCTGTCCTTGATGGGTGGATCCTCTCTCTCGTGGTGATGTCATGGGAGTAAGAATAAATGGAACGGGACTCTTAAAACTGCGAGCGTCTCAGAGGCCAAAGAGGTCGACTATGGAAGGGACATCTCAGGACAAACAGACGGTGAATATTAACATATGCTGTGCAATGAACTGTGAACCTGGAAAAGGATGTGTCCAATACTGTATGTTCCCTCATGTTGAAGTTGGACTGTTAAGTAAAGTTCTTTTTTATAAAACGGAGTGGAAGTCCCCTATCGTGTGTGCGGCGGTTACTAAAGTGGAAAAACTGAAGACAGCAGAGATCTGCGACCAAAACGTGAGTGTTCTGCACCACACGCACAGCACAGGAGAATGGGGACATTTGTCTTTGTCAGGGAGCCAGGGTGTAGGAACACAACAGTCCCTCGCCACTACTACCACCCTCACAAAAAATGCATAGGCCAGACTGTAATCCCAAGGAATCAAGGTGTAGCTACAGTCACCACTGGCAGCACTGTGAGGGACAGCTGTAACTGCGCCCCGACACTGAGTGATGGTCGCTCTGTACTGATGCACTGCTGAGCCGGCTGTCAGTCTCAGTCCCAGGCGCAGTTACAGACGCCGCTCACTGCTGCGTACGGTGACTGTATCTGCGTTGGCGCCTGCATGACTGAAAGCCGGCGGCTGGAGATCACAGGGGACGATATAACGACAATCACTGAATTCTGCCCCAAATATCCGACATTTATCAGGAAGAATCTGGAGGAAAAGCCACAAACTCCACCGCGGCCTCCTCCGCCGACCTGACCGCTCATTATCAGCCTCGTAGGAGGACGGTCACCGTGGTAACTACACCTTCAGCGGGGGCAGTCACCATGGTAACTACACCTCCAGCGGAGGACGGTCACCGTGGTAACTACACCTCCAGCGGGGGACAGTCACCGTGGTAACTACAGCGCCAGCGGGGGACGGTCACGGGGGTGACTCCACGCAAGTAACAGGACCCCCTCCTCACCTACAGAATCCCCCTGCTCCCTGTGCAGCCCCCATACAGGAACATCCACTTATCTGCCCCCGCAAATCACCTCAGCTCCTCAGAGTAATCACCACAGCCTCAGCAGCAGAGAGCAATGGAGCGCGAGGCCCCGCCCCTTTCCAATGACATCATCAAGTCACATGGGTATGACGTCAGGTCCTTTAGCCCACATGGATTTAGTCTCTACCTTTCCTGAGCTCCGCCCCCTGATCACATGACGGTGATGTCACCACAGGTCCTCCGCTCTCAGTGCAGCAGCCTCTTCCTGTGTTGTTGTGATGCTCTGTCGTCTCTCCCCCCTCCGTCGTCCCCCCCCCTCTGTCGTCTCTCTCTCCCCCCCTCTCCGTCGTCTCTCTCTCCCCCCTCCGCCGTCTCTCTCCCCCTCCGTTGTCTCCCCCCCCTCTGTCGTCTCTCTCCCCCTCCGTTGTCTCCCCCCCCTCCGTCGTCTCTCTCTTCCCCCTCCGCCGTCTCTCTCTCCCCCCTCCGTCGTCTCTCTCTCCCCCCTCCGTCGTCTCTCTCTCCTCCCCTCCGTCGTCTCTCTCTCCCCCCTCCGTCGTCTCTCTCTCCCCCCTCCGTCGTCTCTCTCTCCCCCCTCCGTCGTCTCTCTCTCCCCCCTCCGTCGTCTCTCTCTCCCCCCTCCGTCGTCTCTCTCTCCCCCCTCCGTCGTCTCTCTCTCCCCCCTCCGTCGTCTCTCTCCCCCCCTCCGTCGCCTCTCTCCCCCCTCCGTCGTCTCTCTCCCCCCCTCCGTCGTCTCTCTCCCCCCCTCCGTCGTCTCTCTCTTCCCCCTCCGTCGTCTCTCTCTCCCCCTCCGTCGTCTCTCTCTTCCCCCTCCGTCGTCTCTCTCTCCCCCTCCGTCGTCTCTCTCTCCCCCCTCCGTCGTCTCTCTCTCCCCCCTCCGTCGTCTCTCTCTCCCCCCTCCGTCGTCTCTCTCTCCCCCCTCCGTCGTCTCTCTCTCTCTCCCCCCTCCGTCGTCTCTCTCTCTCCCCCCTCCGTCGTCTCTCTCTCTCCCCCCTCCGTCGTCTCTCTCTCTCCCCCCTCCGTCGTCTCTCTCTCTCCCCCCTCCGTCGTCTCTCTCTCTCCCCCCTCCGTCGTCTCTCTCTCTCCCCCCTCCGTCGTCTCTCTCTCTCCCCCCTCCGTCGTCTCTCTCTCTCCCCCCTCCGTCGTCTCTCTCTCTCCCCCCTCCGTCGTCTCTCTCCCCCCTCCGTCGTCTCTCTCTCCCCCCTCCGTCGTCTCTCTCTCCCCCCTCCGTCGTCTCTCTCTCCCCCCTCCGTCGTCTCTCTCTCCCCCCTCCGTCGTCTCTCTCTCCCCCCTCCGTCGTCTCTCTCTCCCCCCTCCGTCGTCTCTCTCTCCCCCTCCGTCGTCTCTCTCTCCTCCCCTCCGTCGTCTCTCTCTCCCCCCTCCGTCGTCTCTCTCTCCCCCCCTCCGTCGTCTCTCTCTCCTCCCCTCCGTCGTCTCTCTCTCCTCCCCTCCGTCGTCTCTCTCTCCCCCCTCCGTCGTCTCTCTCTCCCCCCTCCGTCGTCTCTCTCTCCCCCCTCCGTCGTCTCTCTCTCCCCCCTCCGTCGTCTCTCTCTCCCCCCTCCGTCGTCTCTCTCTCCCCCCTCCGTCGTCTCTCTCTCCCCCCTCCGTCGTCTCTCTCTCTCCCCCCTCCGTCGTCTCTCTCTCTCCCCCTCTGTCGTCTCTCTCTCCCCCTCCGTCGTCTCTCTCTCCCCCTTCCGTCGTCTCTCTCTCCCCCCTTCCGTCGTCTCTCTCCCCCCCTTCCGTCGTCTCTCTCCCCCCCTTCCGTCGTCTCTCTCCCCCCCTTCCGTCGTCTCTCTCTCCCCCCTCCGTCGTCTCTCTCTCCCCCCTCCGTCGTCTCTCTCTCCCCCTTCCGTCGTCTCTCTCTCCCCCTTCCGTCGTCTCTCTCCCCTTCCGTCGTCTCTCTCCCCTTCCGTTGTCTCTCTCTCCCCTTCCGTTGTCTCTCTCTCCCCTTCCGTTGTCTCTCTCTCCCCTTCCGTTGTCTCTCTCCCCCCTTCCGTTGTCTCTCTCCCCCCTTCCGTTGTCTCTCTCCCCCCTTCCGTTGTCTCTCTCCCCCCTTCCGTTGTCTCTCTCCCCCCTTCCGTTCTCTCTCCCCCTTCCGTTCTCTCTCCCCCCTTCCGTTCTCTCTCCCCCCTTCCGTTCTCTCTCCCCCCTTCCGTTCTCTCTCCCCCCTTCCGTTCTCTCTCCCCCCTTCCGTTCTCTCTCCCCCCTTCCGTTGTCTCTCTCTCCCCCCTTCCGTTGTCTCTCTCCCCCCTTCCGTTGTCTCTCTCCCCCCTTCCGTTGTCTCTCTCCCCCCTTCCGTTGTCTCTCTCCCCCCTTCCGTTGTCTCTCTCCCCCCTTCCGTCGTCTCTCTCTCCCCCCTTCCGTCGTCTCTCTCTCCCCCCTTCCGTCGTCTCTCTCTCCCCCCTTCCGTCGTCTCTCTCTCCCCCCTTCCGTCGTCTCTCTCTCCCCCCTTCCGTCGTCTCTCTCTCCCCCCTTCCGTCGTCTCTCTCTCCCCCCTTCCGTCGTCTCTCTCTCCCCACCCTCCGTCGTCTCTCTCTCCCCACCCTCCGTCGTCTCTCTCTCCCCACCCTCCGTCGTCTCTCTCTCCCCACCCTCCGTCGTCTGTCTCTCTCTCTCTTTCTCCCCCTCCGTCGTCTGTCTCTCTCTCTCTTTCTCCCCCCTCCGTCATCTGTCTCTCTCTCTCCCCCCTCCGTCGTCTCTCTCTCTCCCCCCTCCGTCGTCTCTCTCTCTCTCCCCCCTCCGTCGTCTGTCTCTCTCCCCCCTCCGTCGTCTCTCTCTCTCTCTCTCTCTCCCCCCTCCGTCGTCTGTCTCTCCTGCTGTCTCTTTGTGTTTCTCTGTCTCATAGTCAAGATCAAACGATGTCTCTGTGTTGCTGCCCTCTGCTGGTTGTTGTAGGCTCTTCGTGCAGCCTTAGATCCCCCGATAAGGGCAGACAGGGACGGGCTCGGTCGGGTGGCAGAGGGGCAAATGCCCCCCAGGCCCGTCCTCCAGCAGAGGTTTTGGGCCGCCTGGGCGTCAGCCATCGTCTTAATACTGCCGCGGCGACTGTCCTCTGCACGCGCCCTCCCATCGGATCGCGTGGACTGACGGGAGGGCACGCACAGAGGAGAGTGGCCACGGCGCTAGTGAAAGGGAGATGGCCTGTGGGCCCACAGATAGGTAGGGATCAGCGTTGGAATGGCAGAGGTGATTTTTTTTTTAAATCTGGGGCCATTATACTGGGAGGAGCACCATGCGGGGCCGTGTATACAGTACGGAACACCATGCGGGGCCGTGTATACGGTACGGAGCACCATGCGGGGCCGTGTATACGGTACGGAGCACCATGCGGGGCCGTGTATACGATACGCGGAGCACCTTGCGGGGCCGTGTATACAGTACGGAGCACCTTGCGGGGCTGTGTATACAGTACTGTATGGAGGGCTATGTGGGGCCCATTATACTGTATGGAGGGCTATGTGGGGCCCATTATACTGTATGGAGGGCTCTGTGGGGCCCGTTATACTGTATGGAGGGCTGTGTGGGGCCCATTATACTGTATGGAGGGCTGTGTGGGGATTACAGTTGGAGAATCATACTGTGATGGGGTCACCATTCTTTGTTGGGGGGATTGAGGGAGAGGGGTACAGTAGGGTCATCATACTATGAGTGTGGGGGTATCATACTGTGTTTGGGGGCACTTTTGTTTGCATCCTACATTATCTATTTCATTCAAGGATTTTTATCCTCTATTAAATTACATATTTAAATTAGGCCATTGGGCCATATGCTTTTTATTGCTTTTACATAACATATAATATTCCACTATAATTTTTAAATTAATCGTTTTATTTGATAAAGAAAAATTTCCTCATTTGTAGACATATATTTTTTAATAAATATCCAGGTTGATCTGCGACTTTGTCCAAGCTTTGAACTTTGGCCTCTGTGTATTTGAATTTGACATCTCTGACTTTAAAGGGAACCTGTCACGTCCTAGTTGTCACAGTATTTACATATGATCCACAATGGGTTAACCTCAAATGGTCTGTTGTAATCTTACAATGACAACTAGTCTAGTGCTGCTGTCAGGTTACTCTGGGCCAGGGGCTCCTTCCCTGTCTTAACTCTAGGGGCACCCTAGCCATCCCTGATCCCCAGGTTACTTCTGATGGTGAAGATGCTGGGGCCACTGACCTTGCTGTACTCCTGAATAAACCCTTTTCTGTCCCCTCCCCCAACCAGGGAAGTGGGGGAGAATAATGTATATAAATACACAGGGATAATAAAAATACCAATCATACAGATATGTACTGACAGACAACAGAGAGGAACACCGGGGAGGAAAGGAAGGAAAAACCAAATAGGAGAGGATAGGACAATGCACACAACGGAAACACCAAGCAACAGTCAAAGATCAACACTCCATATGCCTCTACCGAACACCGAATCCTGCGCTCCTCACCAGGCAGTACAAAACTTACACTGGCAATGCAGATAGCCAGAGCAAAGACTATATAGGAGAGGGGAGTGGCTGATGCTGCACAGCTGAGAACCTCCAAGAAGGAAGCTACAGAGACTCAAAGCTGAGCAGTTTAACTCCTGCACTGCTGACAGAAAACCTGAACTGTTTAATATGAAGAAGTGCTTCTTTTCGATGCAGGAGTACTTGAACTCTGACGCTGCTGTCTTCTGACCCCGCTCTGTCGCGGTAAACCTGTGACAGCTGGATTTTCTGTTCCATGTCTGTTCTCACTTGTTTTCAATGAGTAACTTTGCTATTTAATTAAGATACCTGTGTGTTAACTGGAACTCTGTATATAAGCAGCTGCTCACCGTTGTCGATCATCATGATTAAGGGTAGATATCGCCTGTCATGTGAGCTGTATCGCTGATGGCTTGTTTTATCCTCCACTGAGCACTTTGTGAATAAAGACATTTCACAGTCCGTTGAGCTGGATTCCCCTCTCTTCTTTGGGTAACAGATATTCCCTGGACCCACTTCTTGAAGTTGCTTCTGAGAACGTCCACCACATCACTGTAGCTGTCTTGAGGTCCACGTTAGAGGGTCCAGAACTTTTTGCAGTGCACCTTAGGAGTCAGCTGTTAATTCCCTATCAGGGCCTATTTGGTGGCCTCATAGTCTCCGTCTTGATCTCGAGGGAGAGAGGCGAACACATCCAGAGCTTTGCTTCGTAGCAGTTACATATCGGGCTCACTGGTAATCAGGTAGTTCGTATTGTCTGGAGAATTTCACAAACCTTCTCAAAAATGTATCCCGATCAGCGTCTTTCTCCATGACAGGAAAATGCTCAGGACTGGGTTTAACCCTTATTGACATTGTAAGTAATAGTACGTCAATGTGCCCTTGGCCTTATGGACCAAGTACGTACTATTACGCACAATGTCATCGTGCCCGCACAGAAGCTGTGCGCGGTGATCACCGCCGCTTGTCGGCTGATTCTCACAGCTGACACACTGTGCTATATGCCAGGAGCAATCCCGTACCGCTCCCGACACATTAACTCCCGAAATGCTGCACTTGAAGTCAAGCGTAGCATTCTGGGAGCAAGCAACGCCCCTCTTACCTTGAATGGGGACTCCGTGATGTGTGCTCAGGGTCCTGATCGATGCCATGGTGACCCAGGTAGATTGTGCTCAGTGCACGTTCTACTTAACTTGTGTCTGCAGGGCTGACAGCCTGAAAAGCATAGAGATGCTACTGCTGCATCTGTATGCTACGCAAGCGATGGGCCTGCAAAAAGTGAAAGTCCCATAGTGGGACAAAGTGTAAAAGAAAGTATCGGAAAGTGAAAAAAAATATTAAAAAAGAAAAAATAATCCAAAAAAAAACTATATATACTGTACTAATAAATATTATGAAAAATAAATAAAAGTACACATATTTGGTATCGCCTCATCCAGAACGACCTGAGCTATAAAACTGTCCCATTGGTTAACCCCTTTAGTGAACATTGTAAAAAAAAAAAAAAAAACATGAAGCAAAAAACGATGCTTTATCACCATACCGCCAAACAGAAAATGTAATAACACACGATCAAAAAGACAAATGTAAATAAAAATGGTACCGCTGAAAACGTCATCTTGTCCCGCAAAAAAACAACCCACCATACAGCTCCATCAGCCGAAAAATAAAAAAGTTATAGCTCTCAGAATAAAGCGATGCAAAAAAAATTATTTTTTCTATAAAATAGTTTTTATTGTATAAGTGCCAAAACATAAAAAATATATAAATGTTGTACCGCTGTAAAAGTACTGACCTGAAAGATAAAGCCGCCTTATCAATTTTACCACATGCGGAATAGCATAAAAAAATTAAAAAAAATCCTGAATTGTTGCTTTTTGTTTATTCTGCCTCCCAAAAATCAGAAAGCGATCAAAAAATGTGTGCCCGAAAATGGTAGCGATAAAAACGTCAACTCGTCCCTCAAAAAACAAGCTGTCACATGACTGTTGGCCAAAATATGGAAAATGTATGGCCGAAATATGGAAAAATGATTGGAAAAACTAGTCTTTGCAAAAAATAGCATCTTTTAGTGTGTGACCGCTGCCAAACATAAAAACCCGAAATGAATCCAGTATCGTTGTAATCACACCGACCCGAAAAATAAAGTCGTCTAATCACTTATACCGCACGAGGAACAGCGTAAAAAATAAACTCTAGGTTTAGGGTTGTGCTAGGGTTAGGGTTATGCTAGGGTTAGGGTTGTGTTGGGGTTGGGATATTTTAAAAAGTAAAGAAAAAAAATAATGACGATATGGCGACTAGTGTTGAGCGCAAGTGCTCGCTTCTTGAGTTTGCATCGCGTGCTCGGGTATGCACCGCGTATTGCGGGTGCTCGAGTGTCATGCTCGAGTCTCCACCCCATATGTTTTGCGGCTGTTATACAGCCAAAAAAGCCTTCCGAGGATTGCCTGCCATGCACGAGCAATTTTCCATTCAAAAAGTCACACAGTGTTCTTTCCCTTCTGAACCCTGCTGTGCGCCCAGTGTATTTTTCCCACATATGTGGTATTGGCGTACTCAGGAGAAATTGATCAACAGTTATTGGGGTCCTTTTTCTCCTGTTACCCTTATGAAAATAAAAAAATTGGGGCTAAAAAGTAGTTTTTGTGGAAAAAGTTTATTCTACCTTAAGAAAATTAATTATGGTGAGTCCCAAGAATAATTAAAATCCTCAATTTATTGAAAAAAGAGTAAAAGATCATACAGGTTGGGGATACATCTCAACGCGTTTCTGGCAAAAGCCCTTATTCACTGAGATACAGATTCCTTATGATACATGGTATAAAAACAAATAGTGACCAACCGCTGATCAATAAACACATATGTTGGCAATCAATCACATTTGAGAATAATCAGCATAATCACAAGGCTAAATCACAAGAAAGCCAGAGAGAGAAAAAAAAAACCCTAGACATTCAATTCTCTGAGATTTAATATAAATAAAGAGAATCATTCCTATAGTTCATGCCATTAGGGTATTTTGTATCCAGTTTGATAATCAAAAATAGCTCTCTTAGGAGGGGTTTTCTCCTCCAATCCCCTCCTCTAATAGGAATATCCACTTTTTCTAGCCCATAAAATGGAAAATTATTTAATTCCCCTTTATGTCTCTCTACAAAATGTTTGCAAGCTCCTGGATTGGATGCGTTTTTATTTTTGATGTTGGTGACATGTTCTGCCATCCTTTTCTTTAATTTACGTATCGTGCAGCCAATGTGTTTTAATTTACATTCTTTGCAAAATATGCAACACACAACATAATTAGTATTGCAATTAATACATCTTTTTATATCATTGGCTGCATCAGTTTCTGAGTTTGCAGTGTATACTGGCACTTCGTACATTTGGAACTTGCACATTTAAAAAAACCTTTACAACTGAGCCAGATGTTTTGATCACTTTTTTGTGGCCTGTATAGACTCGGGGAAAGAGCAGCACCTATCGATCTCCCTTTTCTCGGCACACATACTAATCCATTTTCCAGGATTTTGTTTAAGTCTTGGTCTTGGAATAATATAGGGACATATCTGTTTACAATATTTTTTATTTCCTGACATTGGCAGCTATATGGGGTACTGAAGATGGTTTTTTTATCCATATTATTTGATTTTTTTATTATTAATTTCTGGCTGTTATTAATACCATCATCTCTGTTATTTAAATGAGTATTTCTTACAAGAACTTTTTTTAACGCTGAATCAATATGTTTTTCCTTATACCCCCTTTCCATTAGTCTAGATGTTGGTACCTTTGCTTGCTCATTGAATAGTGTGATATCAGAGCTGTTTCTGTAGATTCTATTTAGTTCCCCATAGGGGATTGAGTTCACAGTATGGGCGGGTGGCAGCTGTCTGCTCTAAGTGTAGTGTTCCCACTGGCAGGTTTTCTATAGTTGCGATATTTAACTCTTTGTTGTTTTACATCCCCCATGAGATACAAATCCAAAAAACTAATTTTATCCTGCGGCTCAGTATAAGTGAATTTTAAATTTACATCATTGGCGTTGATATAAGATAAAAAGTATGGGATATTTTCCACTTCTCCTCCCCATATTAACAAAACATCGTCCAAATATCTAACATATAGTTCAATGTCATTTTTGAAAGGATTTTTGGCTGTAAAAATAATGCTTTCTTCCCACCATGATACAAAAAGTATGGCTAAGGATGGGGAGAAACATGAGCCCATTGGGCAACCTTTGATTTGGAAATAATATTCTTCATTGAACATAAAAAAATTATACATAAATATACTCCGGATAATCATTTCTTTTGTTTCATCCGTATAGCCACTGTGTTTTTGTAAATGGTGGGACACAGCAGTTAATGCCAGATTATGTGGAATAGATGAGAACAGATTTACCGCATCACAAGACAGAAATGTCGATTTTTCAGACCATTTTACATTTTTCACATAATCACGGATGACGTGTCTTTTAGAAAACCCGGTGCTCTGGGAATTAATGGCTGTAGATAAAAATCTACCCATCGACTTAAATTTTCATTCAAAGAAGAAATACTCGATATAATAGGGCGTAAAGCTGTAGGAAATTCTAGTTTGTGGGTTTTAGGTAGCCCATGAAAAATTGGTGTCATCGGACTATCAGGTATTATATTATAACTCATTTTTTCAGTAAAAAACCCCATTTGTTTTCCATCTTCAACCAATTTACTCAAGATTTTCCTGCATGATTCTGTAGGGTTAAATTGTATCCTTTTATATGTCTCATTATCATCCAGGATATCATAAACACATTTTTCATAGAGTTTTTTATCCATAACAACAATACAGCCTGCTTTGTCGGATTTCTTAATCACCAGGTCATCTCTCTTAGATAAGCTGCTGATTGCTTTTTTCTCCTCTATAGTTAGATTATTTTTTTTATTATTTGATACATTCTGTTTAATTTTTTGAGAAAGTTCTATCAAGTCTCTTTCAATTAACCCCTTAATAACATCTGACGTACTAATACGCGTCTGTGCCCTGGGACTTAAGAGCCAGACCCGTATTAGTACGTCATCGCGATCGCGCGCGCACACAGGCTGTGCGGGCGCGATCGGCGCCGGGTGTCAGCTGATTGTCACAGCTGACACCCGGTACTATGTGCAGGGAGCGGTCCTGCACCGCTCCCAGCACATTAACCCCCGCGATGCCGCGATCGAAGTCGATCGCGGCATTGCGGGGGCAAGGGGAGGTGATCGGCGATACTCACCTCCTCTTCCGGCTTCCAGCACAGTCTGCAAAGGCTTCCCGGGTGTTGCCATGACGACCCGATGTCGTCATGACAACATCCGGGTCACCAGAGAGCAGGAAGATTGCTTGGACATGCGCAGTGCATCTCCAAGCAATCTTCACACTGTGCACTTCTGACAGCCTTCATGGCATAGGGATGGTGCTCCATTTCTGTGCCATGCAGGCGATCAGAAAAAAAAAAGTGAAAGTTCCAGAGTGGGACAAAGTAATAAAGTGTATAAACTGTGTGAAAGTGAAAAAAAAAAAAAAAAAAAAGTGAAAAAATATTATAAAAAAATAAAAAAAATAATACACCAAAAATAAAAATATAATGTACCCATCAATAAATATTATTATAAAAAAAATAAAAAAAAAACAATAAAAGTACACATATTTGGTATCGCCGCGTCCGGAACAACCTGACCTATAAAACTGTCCCACTAGTTAACCCCTTCAGTGAACACGGTAAAAAAAAAAAAAAAAAACGAAGCAAAAAACAATGCTTTATCACCATACCGCCAAACAAAAAGTGGAATAACACGCGATCAAAAAGACGCATATAAATAAAAATGATACCGCTGAAAACGTCATCTCATCCCGCAAAAAACAAGCCACCATACACCTCCATCAGCCGAAAAATAAAAAAGTTATAGCTCTCAGAATAAAGCGATACTAAAAAATATTTTTTTCTATAAAATAGCTTTTATTGTGTATAAGCGCCAAAACATAGAAAAATGATACAAATGTGGTACCGCTGTAAACGTACTGACCCGAAGAATAAAGCTACCTCATCAATTTTACCACACGCGGAACAGAATAAAAAAAAAAAAAAAAAAACAATTCCTGAATTGTTGGTTTTTGTTTATTCTGCCTCCCAAAAATCGGAATAGAAAGCGATCAAAAAATGTCACGTGCCTGAAAATGGCACCAATAACAACGTCAAGTCATCCCGCAAAAAACGAGCCGTCACATGACTGTCTGCCAAAATCTGGAAAAATTATAGCTCTCAAAATATGGCGATGCAAAAACTAGATTTTACAAAAAATGCGTCTTTTAGTGTGTGACAGCTGTCAGTCATAAAAACCCCATATGATTCTGGCATTGCTGTAATCACACCGACCCGAAGAATAAAGTCGTCTAATCACTTATACCGCACAAGGAACGGCGTCAAAAATAAACTCTTGGGTTAGGATTGGGCTAGGGTTAGGGCTGGGTTTGGGGCTAGGGCTGGGTTTGGGGCTAGGGTTGTGCTGGGGCTAGGGTTGTGCTGGGGCTAGGGTTGTGCTGGGGCTAGGGTTGTGCTGGGGCTAGGGTTGTGCTAGGGCTAGGGTTGTGCTAGGGCTAGGGCTGGGGTTGGGATTTTTAAGAAAAAAAGATGACGATATGGCGACTAGTGTTGAGAGCAAGTGCTCGCTACTTGAGTTTGCATCGGGTGCTCTGGTATGCATTGAGTATCGTGGGTATTTGAGTGACACGCTCGAGTCTCTGCCCCATATGCTTCGCGGCCAAAAAACTTTACGGGGATTGCCTGCCATGCACGAGCGATCCCCGCATGTTTTTTTTTGGGTGTCTAATAACCGTGAAACATGCGGAGCAGGGACTCGAGCATGTCACTCGAGCAAACGCTGTACATGGTGCATACCTGAGTACCCGATGCAAACTCAAGTAGCGAGCACTTGCGCTCAAGAATAATGACAACTTATTCAATATGATGACCTAATGTAAACAAATTCTGTGCCGTACCTCTGGGTTCAAAATGTTCACTATACACCTTAATAAAATCCTTGAGGGGTATAGTTTCCAAAATGGGGACACTTGTGGGGGAGCTCCACTGTTTAGGCACATCACGGGCTCTCCAAACGCGACATGGTGTCCGCTAACAAATTGAATGGAAAATCGGCTCAAATTGTTAGCGGACGCCATGTTGCGTTTGGAGAGCCCCTGTGTGCCCAAACATTGGAGCTCCCCCACAAGTGACCCCATTTTGGAAACTAGACCCCCCAAGGCACCTATCTAGATGCATAGTGAGCACTTGGAATCCCCAGGTGCTTCACAAATTGATTCGTAAAAATGAAAAAGTGAAAAAAAACCACTTTTTCATTTTTATGAATCAATTTGTGAGGCACCTGGGGTTCCAAGTGCTCACTATGAATCTAGATAGGTGCCTTGGGGGGTCTAGTTTCCAAAATGGGGTCACTTGTGGGGGAGCTCCAATGTTTGGGCACGCAGGGACTCTCTAAATGCAACATGGTATCCGCTAACAAATTGAATGGAAAATCGGCTCAAATTGTTAGCGGACACCACATTGCGTTTGGAGAGCCCCTCTGTGCCCAAACTTTGGAGCTCCCCCACAAATGACCCCATTTTGGAAACTAGACCCCCCAAGGCACCTTTCTAGATGCATAGTGAGCACTTGGAACCCCCAGGTGCTTCACAAATTGATTCGTAATAATGAAAAAGTGAAAAAAAAACACTTTTTCATTTTTATTAATCAATTTGTGAAGCACCTGGGGTTCCAAGTGCTCACTATGAATCTAGATAGGTGCCTTGGGGGGTCTAGTTTCCAAAATGGGGTCACTTGTGGGGGAGCTCCAAAGTTTGGGCACACAGGGACTCTCTAAATGCAACATGGTATCCGCTAACAAATTGAATGGAAAATCGGCTCAAATTGTTAGCGGACACCACATTGCGTTTGGAGAGCCCCTCTGTGCCCAAACTTTGGAGCTCCCCCACAAGTGACCCCATTTTGGAAACTAGACCCCCCAAGGCACCTTTCTAGATGCATAGTGAGCACTTGGAACCCCCAGGTGCTTCACAAATTGATTCGTAATAATGAAAAAGTGAAAAAAAAACACTTTTTCATTTTTATGAATCAATTTGTGAAGCACCTGGGGTTCCAAGTGCTCACTATGAATCTAGATAGGTGCCTTGGGGGGTCTAGTTTCCAAAATGGGGTCACTTGTGGGGGAGCTCCAAAGTTTGGGCACACAGGGACTCTCTAAATGCAACATGGTATCCGCTAACAAATTGAATGGAAAATCGGCTCAAATTGTTAGCGGACACCACATTGCGTTTGGAGAGCCCCTCTGTGCCCAAACTTTGGAGCTCCCCCACAAGTGACCCCATTTTGGAAACTAGACCCCCCAAGGCACCTTTCTAGATGTATAGTGAGCACTTGGAACCCCCAGGTGCTTCACAAATTGATTCGTAATAATGAAAAAGTGAAAAAAAACCACTTTTTCATTTTTATGAATCAATTTGTGAGGCACCTGGGGTTCCAAGTGCTCACTATGAATCTAGATAGGTGCCTTGGGGGGTCTAGTTTCCAAAATGGGGTCACTTGTGGGGGAGCTCCAATGTTTGGGCACGCAGGGACTCTCTAAATGCAACATGGTATCCGCTAACAAATTGAATGGAAAATCGGCTCAAATTGTTAGCGGACACCACATTGCGTTTGGAGAGCCCCTCTGTGCCCAAACTTTGGAGCTCCCCCACAAATGACCCCATTTTGGAAACTAGACCCCCCAAGGCACCTTTCTAGATGCATAGTGAGCACTTGGAACCCCCAGGTGCTTCACAAATTGATTCGTAATAATGAAAAAGTGAAAAAAAAACACTTTTTCATTTTTATTAATCAACAGTGGTCAGAATTGTAAAAATTGGCCCGGTCACTAGACCATAGGTTGTCTACTTTCTCTTGCCCCTCGTATTGATCTAATACATGTTGATACTAAGGATTTTCGTATTTTGAATCCATCTTTCTATCCAAAAGATTCTAAGGCTGAATGCATTTCTACTTTTCAGTCTTTAATTGAAAGAGACTTGATAGAACTTTCTCAAAAAATTAAACAGAATGTATCAAAGGGTGAGACTGTGTCATGTTCCACCATCTTGGGTATTTGCCGGGACTGTTCTGTGTGTTTATTGTCACTTTGTGGTTCAATAAAGTATTGCCACGCTGTTTTACCCTCACCCTGTGTTGTCTGAGTAGCATTACGCCCACGGAAGACCCCGGGTCTTCACAATTCGTATGAGATTATAAGCCCTGCTTAGATCGAGTTTGGTAAAAATCTTGGCAGAACATAGTCTCTATTGCAACTCAGGAATTAAGGGGAGTGGGTAGTGATTTTTGATGGTAATCTTATTTAATTCTCTGTAATCAATAAAGGGCCGGAAGGTTGAGTCCTTTTTTCTACAAAAAACAAAGGTGGCAAAAAAGAAGGTTGAATGAAGCCTTTCTCTAAGTTTTCATCTATGTACTCTTTTAGTACCTTCAATTCTGGTTCAGAGAGATTGTAAATTTGCCCAAACGGAATAGATGCTCCAGGAAGCAATTCAATGGGGCAGTAGTAAGAACAATGAAGAGGCAGTTGATCGGCTTTCTTCTTACTGCAGACCTCACTGAACTGCTGGTACTGAGGTGGTAGTTTTATCATAATTCTGATGAGAAATCTCAGATACTAGAATTTGTTTGAGAACAGGTAAATTAGCATGGCAATTGTTCTTACAGTACTTAGAGGGAAAGGTAATGGTCTTCAATGCCCAGTTGATAGAAGGGTTATGGGTTGAGAACCAGGGAATTCCTAGAACTGGAAATTTGGAGAGGAAATAAGATGAAAACTAACGGCTTCATGATGATTTGGTACAGATTTCAAGTTAAATTGTGTCATGAGTAACAGGTCCAGAAGATAAAGGTGATCCATCCACAGTTTCCATAATGATTGGCATGGATTTAGTCCAACTTGCAATGTTATTATCAAGTGTGAATTGTAATGCCATGAAATTCCCTCCTGCTTCAGAATCTAACATAGCAGAACATTGTATTTTTTGGCTCCCAATTATGACCTGTGTGGGAAAGACAAAGTGAGAAGATGGTGATTGCCTTTTGCCTTTATTCTGCATTACGGATGAGATGGTCTGCATAACCGGATCTAGCTGTTCTGAAAGGTCTGAATTGCTTACAGTTCTGGCATTGGTGATGGCTACAGTCCTTTTATTAGTTCCCACAATAAAGGCATACATTTTCAGAACGTCGCCTCTCCTTCTCTACTGCAGAGAGAGGTTTTCGGATTACATCAGTTTGCATAGGTCCAGGGACACTTTCCATGTCCTGTTGATTTTTTAATGTGGATTGAGTAAAGGAATAGTTAGGGTTATTTCCAAATACTCACAGTCTTTCCTTTCTTCGTTCAGTGAGTCTCTGATCAATTCGGAAGCACAATTCAATAAAGTACTCTAAATTGTCCTGGGTCTCGACCCTTGCAAGTTCATCCTTTATTAATTCTGATAATCCTTTGGGCAGCTAAATTCCATGTGGTGTCCGCCACCCAGCGGCGGAGTTCTGAGGGATACTCAGCTACAGACCACCGCCCTTGACATAAATTATGTAACTTAGTTTCCACTGTAGCACAGCGATTCGGGTCATCGAACACTTGATCCATAGCTGTGATGAAGGAACTTAAGTCATTTAGGAGGTCAAAATTCTTTTCCATGTAAGGTGAGGCTCATGCAAGAGAGTAATGAGTTAGGAGATTAATGATGAACAACACCTTTTTCCTGTCACTGGTAAACGGAGAGGGTTGCATCTGGAAATCGATGCGACATTGATTAAAAAATCCACAGTAATGATGACGAGTCCTAGTGAACTTTGCGGGTAGTGGCATGCGTGCGTTTGATTCTGAGCCTAAGTAGCGCAAATCCAGAAGTTGCCTCTCCAACTCAATCATTTCTTTTTGCTGACCAAACACATGTGTTTGCAACTTAGAAAATTTTTCTTGGTATGTAGCACCAAAATTCTGAGGTTCAGCAATTTGTTGTCTCAGGGTGGCTGCAACAGACTCCATATTGTGTGTGAGATTATTGTTAGGAACTGACCTGGTTTGGAGTAGTGATATATCAGGGAAGCCAGGAATCGGTACACAGGTAAGCAGTATAACTTGAAGGGTTCAGCAAGTAGCATTGTCACGGAAGCCAGTCACAGGTAAGCAGTATAATTTGTATGAAGCTGCAGAAAGGTAAAGCGCTGCAGAATATGTTGGCGCTATATAAATAAAAAGATTATTATTATTGTAAGGGAGAGTTTGACTAGAGGCTAGGAGCTCAATAATTTCGCAAGGGAAGGAGGTGCCAGGCCAGGTTTAAATACGGTGTTCAATCAGGATGAAGCCAATCAGAAACAACATAGGGTAGAGCTTCTCATAATCAATACAGATACAAGAATCTAAGTTAGCCGCGAACTATCCAGCAAGTTGAATAGCGCAATGAGAAGAGCTGCCGTCTAGTGCACCAGAGCTGCTGGGTTCGAGTCCTGACACCAACGGCGACTGATAGACCCTGAAAGTAAGGCTCTGATCACATCTACAAGACGACACCAACCACGACCGATGGATCCTGTAACTAAGGCTCTGATCACATCTACAAGACGATACCAACCACGATCGATGGATCCTGTAACTAAGGCTCTGATCACATCTATAAGACGACACCAACCACGATCGATGGATCCTGTAACTAAGGCTCTGATCACATCTATAAGACGACACCAACCACGATCGATGGATTCTGTAACTAAGGCTCCGATCACATCTACAAGACGTCACCAACCACGACCGATGGATCCTGTAACTAAGGCTTCGATCACATCTACAAGACGTCACCGACCACGATCGATGGATCCTGTAACTAAGGCTCTGATCACATCTACAAGACGTCACCGACCACGATCGATGGATCCTGTAACTAAGGCTCTGATCACATCTACAAGACGATACCAACCACGACCAATGGATCCTGTAACTAAGGCTCTGATCACATCTACAAGACGTCACCGACCACGATCGATGGATCCTGTAACTAAGGCTCTGATCACATCTATAAGACGACACCAACCACGATCGATGGATCCTGTAACTAAGGCTCTGATCACATCTATAAGACGACACCAACCACGATCGATGGATTCTGTAACTAAGGCTCCGATCACATCTACAAGACGTCACCAACCACGACCGATGGATCCTGTAACTAAGGCTTCGATCACATCTACAAGACGTCACCGACCACGATCGATGGATCCTGTAACTAAGGCTCTGATCACATCTACAAGACGTCACCGACCACGATCGATGGATCCTGTAACTAAGGCTCTGATCACATCTACAAGACGATACCAACCACGACCAATGGATCCTGTAACTAAGGCTCCAATCTCATCTACAAGACGTCACCGATCACGACTGATGGATCCTGTAACTTTGGCTCCGATCACATCTACAAGACGACACCAACCACGACCGATGGATCCTGTAACTTTGGCTCCGATCACATCTACAAGACGACACCAACCACGAGCGATGGATCCTGTAACTAAGGCTCTGCTCACATCCACAAGGTGACATCAACTGCAACCAATGGATCCTCTAACTAAGGCTCCAAACACATCTACAAGATGGAGACCAATCATGATCCTGTACTTAACCTCTACTGACATTTGCAGTATATATACGTCATTGTTGGGGGGGACTTCCCGTCCAATGCAGTATATATATGTTATGGCGATCACCCGCGCATAGCCCTCTGTGCATAGGCAATCACCGCCAGGTGTCAGCTGATTCTGACAGCTAACACTCGGGACTCATTGCCAGGAGCAGTGCTCGCATAGTTCCCGGCACTTTAACCTGCTAAATTCTGTGATCGCAGCATTCAGCATGCAGGCAGAGGGAAGAAAGCCCCTCTGCCCTTGGATCGGAGACCATGCAACGTCATTACGGGGCTCCGATCATTGCCATGGTGAATGACATCCGGGTCACCAGAGCTAGCAAAGTTGCTAGACCATGAGCAGTGCATGATCTAGCAACTTTGTGTGTCAGTGCAGCACTGACAGTTTATAAGGTATAGGACTGCTGCTGCATGCCTATGCTTTATAAGCGATCAGGTAGAAAAAAGTGAAAGTGCCATAATGGGACAAAATAAAATTGTAGAAACAATTTTTTTTAAAATAATAATATATATATATATATATATATATATATATATATATATATATATATATATATATATATATACAGTATATTGTTCCCATAAATAAATATTTTTATGAAAAAAAAACCCAAAGAAACATAAAAAAGTACACATATTTGGTATTGCCGTGTCTGGAACGACCTGGCTTATAACGATGCAAAAACTAGTTTTTGTAATAAAAAGAGTCTTTTAGTGTGCGACAGCAGCCAAACATAAAAACCTGCTATAAATCAGATATCACTGTAATCACACTGGCCCGAAGAATAAAGTCGTCTAATCACTTATACTACATGAGGAATGATGTAAAAAATAAATAAAACCAATTCTTGACCTGCTGTTGATTTATTCATTCTGCCTCCCAAAGATCACAGTAAAGCTCAGCTCACATTTATCCTGCGCTCTGCGCTGAACACTTACACCGGGGTTTCCGTGTAAATTTCTGAAATACGTGATTCAGGCGGAACCCCCGGCAGAAGATTCGCTATAATAAGGCAGATGGAGGCACAGTGGACGCCGTCTGACCTGTGATCCGGCAGTGTACATCTTTGTAGGTGTGCATAGAAGTGCCATCGGTCACAGTTTTGTGCACTTCTGAAAATGACAACGCTGATCAGAAGCCAGACGGAGTCCAGAGTAACTCTGCTGCCTCATTATAGTGAATGGATCCCTCGAGGGTTTCATCTGAATTACATCACTTGGAGATTTAGATGGATACCCCGATATAAGTCCTCAGCGTAGAGCACAGGATAAATGTGATCCAAAATGTTATGTAAAATGTCCCTAACAAAAGTTTCAAATCAATCCACAAAAAAAGCAAGCCCCCCCCTCAGGTCCATAAGCTGTCAATCAAATATCGGGGCTTTTACGTTACTGGTAGCACAAAGGCTCTGGAAAAGCACTATGGCTCCTCGTCCCTCAAAAGAAATTCAGCAAATTCTGTGGTAACAAATCCAAATTCCCCCTCCCTTCAGAGCCCCACAGTGTGTCTAAATCACATTCAGGCGTCCACATGTTTGGCATTTCTGTAACGATGAGAAGAATTCTGTGAAGCACCTGTGGATTCAAGGTGCTCACCACACATCTAAATAAATTCTTTGAGGGTTCTAGTTTCCAAAATGGGATCACTTGTAGGGGTTTTTCACTGTTTAGGCACATCAGGGGCTTTCTAATCGCTATATAACATCCGCAGACCATTCCATTAAAGTCTGCGTTCCAAAATGTCACTCTGTGGCACCCCGAGGGCTCGGCTTCTACAGGGGTATTGCACCTCAGACCAGAGGTGTGGTATTCCACTCCCGGGTAAGGATGGGGTGTGGACCGAGACTCAGTAGGCTGCATGCATCACATACACCCCATTTCCGAGGGACAGCTCAACGGTGCTCCCACTAGACAGAAGTGCAGGCACGACAGCATCTGTCCCTGGCTGGAGTGTGGAGGGGGAGGAAAACCCTGTGGTGTAGGAGCAGATAGGGGTGGGTCTCTGGGCATAGGTAGGAGCCCATTGGTTGCAAGTCACCTGGGCTCATACACAGAGAGGGAGGTATATAAGGTGGGCACCATCTTAGAACAGTGTTCAGTCCGGAGAGTTCAGTCGGAGAGAGGAGAGCTGACAGGGAGCAGCAGCTCAGGCTGAGTGCTGCTCCAGAGGCAGGCCTAGAGAAGAGGCCGGAGCCTGAGAGGAGAAGGAGAAGTGGGCCTAGAGAAGAGGCCGAGGAAGGAGGAGAAGTAAGAACAGGAACAGAAAGCAACAGAGAGGAAAGGAAGAAAGGGAACAGAACATCAAGAGAGGCCCAGAGACACGAGAGAAGAAGGAACCCCAAAGGCCCAGGAGATTGCGGGTGACGGGTTGGCAGAACAGGGTACCAGATCCCAGGTTGGTGGAGGCGACTAATCCTCAGCCAAAGACCGGCGGTCGTGACTATATCTCGGTGCGACCCCTCACTACACCTACCAGAAAGGCACACCACATAGGGTCAGGGAAGTGGAAATCCAGCATCCCAAGAGAAGGCCCGAGGCAGCTGGACAAACGTAGAGTCACTGGTGGGGCATGGCCAGAGAAAGGAACAGAGGGGAGTCCTGTGCAACACTCTAGAATGTAGCATCGACGTCTCTGCCCCGTTCTAGGCAGAGACGCCGTCCCTCTCACCTCCCCGCTCCTGGCGCGGCGTCCTCCAGCGCTGCTCTCCCCGCTGCTTCCGGCGCGCGCTCCTTCCCCGGCAGTGTGCTTAGGGCACGCGCGCTCCCCCTCTCTTAAAGGGACCGCGCGCGCCGTCCTAAGGAGTCCCCGGCCAATTGCCGGAGGACCTCCCATATAAAGGGCACCTCCTCCAAAATGGAGGTGCCCGAGCAATGTTGTTTGCACCTGTGTCTCACCTGTGCTTCAGCCCTCAGGTCCCGTTGCCAGTTACCTGCCAGTTACCTGCCAGATTCCTGCCAGCTTGCTGCCTTTGTCCTGCCTGATATCCAGTCACCTGCCTGCTAGCCTGAGGTCCGACGGTCTGCCTTCCAACTCCTGTCAGTCTGTCTATGGACCAGCTTGCCCGCTCACCTGGGAGCGCACACCTGTTACCTGCCTGCTAGCCTACCTGGAGGCTCCGCCGTCACGTGCTGTGACCATCTGCCTTTCCAGAGACTCCTGCCCGCTCACCTGGGAGCGCACACCTGTTACCTGCCTGCTAGCCTACCTGGAGGCTCCGCCGTCACGTGCTGTGACCATCTGCCTTTCCAGAGACTCCTGCCCGCTCACCTGGGAGCGCCCACCTGTTACCTGCCTGCTAGCCTACCTGGAGGCTTCGCCGTCACGTGCTGTGACCACCTACCATTCCAGAGACTCTCGCTTGCTCACCTGGGAGCACACATCTACCATCTGCCTGCTAGCCTACCCGGAGGCTCTGCCATCACAGGTCGTACCTACCCTTGACCCAGAGACTGCCCCGGTCACTTGCCGTAACTCCCTGCCCGTTCATCCAGAGACTGCCCCGGTCACTTGCCGTAACTCCCTGCCCGTTTATCCAGAGACTGCCCCGGTCACTTTCCGTGACCTCCAGCCCGTCCACTCAGAGACTGTCCCGGTCACCTGCTGTGACTGCCTGCCCGTCATCCCTGATTGCCACCCGCTCCCTTACAAGGACCGCCCCCTTGTATAGTAGCTCAGAGGTTCCGCCTCCCAGACCCGTTACAGTTTGCTCGGGCCATGGAACCCGGTGGCACCCAAGCTCCCTCGCTCTCGGACCTGTGTCATGAACTGTCCCGCCAGAGGTCCCAACAGGAGTCCATCCTGGGTCACCTGCGGAATGTCAATTCTCGCCTGGACACTCTGACTGTTCCGCCAGCAACCTCCGCCAGCGCCATGATTCGCAATCCGACAGCTCCGCTGTCCACCAACACTATGGTATCCTACCCCGGACCCCGGCTTTCTGCACCTCCTCGCTTCGGAGGCGACTCCGCTCAGGCTCGGGGCTTCATACATCAGTGCACCCTGCACTTTGAACTCCTGTCCCACCAGTTTAACTCCGACCGGGCCAAAATTGCCTTCATCATGTCCCATCTCACCGGAGAGGCTCTGGCCTGGCTAAATCCTCTATGGGAGAGAGGAGACCCCCTGGTGTCCAACTTGCCTGCCTTTCTCACGGCCTTCCGGAAAGTCTTCGACGAACCCGGACGGAAGACCTCATCCGCATCGTCACTGCTACGCCTCCGTCAGGGAAGCCTCACCGTGGGCCAATATGCCATACGGTTCCGTACCCTTGCCTCGGAGCTGGCCTGGGATAATGACGCTCTGGTTTCAGTCTTCTGGGAGGGTCTGTCCGGCCGTATTAAAGATGAACTTGCCGGTCGGGACATTCCTACCACCCTCGATGACCTGATAGCTCTTGCCACCCGGATTGACCTGCGGTTCCAGGAGCGTACCAAAGAGGTCACCCGTGAGAGGAGGTTTCCACGCCTAGCTCCTACTTTTCAGCAACCCGTCACTCCCTCCGTCTCTCCTGAGCCTATGCAGGTCGACCAGACCAAGATGGTCGGTTCTCGCCAAGAATCTCGCCGAGCCGAGGGAAGCTGTTTATATTGTGGCAGTAAGAAGCACTTCATCCGTTCCTGCCCGGAAAAGCCGGGAAACGCCAGTGTCTAGGACCACTCGGAGAGGTCGTCCTAGACAAAAGTAAGTCCTCTCCGTCTCTGACCTTACCGGTCTCTATTGCTTGGGGAGAAAACCGTCTCTTCGAACTCGCCCATCTGGATTCTGGAGTTGCTGGAAACCTCATCGCCCAGTCTCTGGTAGAGAGATACCATATTCCCACCAAGTCCCTGGCGGAGCCATTGTCAGTTGCTTCCGTGGATGGAAGACTTCTCTCGGAGACCATCCTGCTCGTCACCGAACCTATAACCCTACAGGTGGGAATGCTGCACTCTGAGGAGATCTCATTCCATGTGCTGTCCGGACTTTCTCACTCCTTGTTGCTAGGTCTACCTTGGCTCCAGACACATGAACACGTATTGAACTGGCAGTCCGGTGAAGTACTCCGATGGGGTCCTGACTGCCATAGGACCTGCCTGGTTCCGGTCCATCCACTTCGCCCTCAGCCTACTCCAGCTAACTTACCTGGTCTCCCGGCTCCCTACTGGCCCTATGCGGACGTCTTCGGTAAGAAGGAAGCTGAGACGTTGCCGCCCCATAGGCCATACGATTGCCCGATCGACCTGGTACCTGGCACCACTCCTCCCCGTGGGCGTATCTACCCGTTATCTGCAGCCGAGACCCAAGCCATGTCTGAGTACATTGAAGAGAATCTGGCTAGGGGATTTATCCGAAAATCTACCTCCCCGGCTGGAGCCGGATTCTTCTTTGTCAAAAAGAAAGACGGCTCGCTACGTCCCTGTATTGACTACAGAGGACTCAATCTCATTACGGTAAAAAACAAATATCCCCTGCCACTCATCTCCGAATTGTTTGACCGGCTCAAGGGCGCCAGGATCTTCTCCAAGCTGGATCTTCGAGGAGCGTATAATCTGGTCCGTATCCGTCAAGGAGACGAGTGGAAGACGGCATTCAATACCCGGGACGGTCACTACGAGTACCTTGTGATGCCCTTCGGTCTCTGTAATGCTCCCGCGGTCTTTCAGGAACTAGTCAATGACATCTTCCGTGACCTCCTGTACTCCTGCGTAGTGGTATACCTGGACGATATCTTGGTCTTCTCTCCGGATCTCCCCACACACCGGAGGGATGTTCGTCAGGTCCTGCTTAGGCTTCGGCAGAACCACCTTTATGCCAAATACGAGAAGTGCCTCTTCGATCAGACCTCCCTTCCGTTCTTGGGCTATGTCATCTCCCAAACAGGTCTGCAAATGGATCCCGAGAAGCTCTCTTCCGTTCTAAAATGGCCTCGTCCTGAAGGTTTGAAGGCGATACAGCGATTCCTGGGCTTCGCTAATTATTATCGTCTTTTCATCCCACACTTCTCGTCTCGGACTGCTCCCATATCTGCACTTACCCGTAAGGGGGCTAACCCCAGGATATGGTCACCTGAAGCCGAGGAGGCCTTCCTTTCCCTAAAGAAAGCCTTCGACTCTGCTCCCGTCCTGCACCGTCCGGACTGTAATAAACAATTCTACCTGGAGGTTGATGCTTCCTCCTCCGGAGCCGGAGCGGTGCTCACCCAGAAGTCTTCTACCGGGAGAATGGTAACGTGCGGCTTCTTCTCCAAAATCTTCTCCTCGTCGGAGCGCAACTACTCCATTGGAGACCGGGAATTGCTAGCCATCAAATTGGCACTGGGAGAGTGGCGCTATCTGCTTGAAGGGGCTCTCTACCCGGTAGTTATCTACACGGATCACAAAAACCTGGCATATCTCCAAAATGCCCAGAGGCTCAATCCTCGCCAGGCCCGGTGGTCGTTGTTTTTTGCCCGCTTCGACTTCACTCTTCATTTCCGTCCGGCGGACAAGAACGTCAAAGCTGATGCATTGTCTCGGTCTTTCCTGTCCTCCGATCAAGAGGAGGAACCTACGCACATCATCGACTCCTCCAAGGTGATGAATGTGGCTCCCTTGGATCTAACTCGTCTTCCACCCGGTAAGACGTTCATAGCTGTGCCAGATCGGAAGAGGGTTCTTCGCTGGGGACATTCTTCTAAACTAGCTGGCCATGCTGGCCAAAAAAAGACCTTTCAACTTATTGCCCGGCATTACTGGTGGCCTACCCTACGTAAGGACGTGGTAGACTTCGTCGCGGCCTGTTCATCCTGTGCTCGTAACAAAGTTCCCCGACATCTACCTGCCGGCCATCTCCTGCCCCTTCCCGTACCTGCTGCTCCTTGGCAACACATCGCTATGGACTTTATCACCGACCTTCCAGTTTCTGCCGGTTGTACCGTCATTTGGGTTGTCGCTGACCGTTTTTCTAAGATGGCCCACTTCATTCCCCTGCCTGGTCTTCCGTCTGCACCCGAGTTGGCTAAAGACTTTATCCGCCACATCTTCCGTCTCCATGGTCTGCCCCTCCACATCGTGTCGGATCGTGGGGTTCAGTTCACCTCTCGTTTCTGGAGAGCCACTTGTAAGCTGCTGGACATTACCCTGGATTTCTCCTCCGCTTACCACCCTCAGTCCAATGGTCAAGTGGAGCGGATCAATCAGATCTTGTCCAGCTACCTCCGGCACTTCGTGGATGCTCACCACTCGGACTGGGTGGATCTTCTACCGTGGGCCGAGTTCTCTTATAACAACCATGAGAGCGAGTCCTCTTCCAAATCCCCGTTCTTTATAGTTGGTGGCCAACATCCCCGGATTCCACTTCCTGTCTCCGTTTCTGTGGACAACCCTGCTGCGGAGTCTCTTGTCAGCGAATTTTCTACTATTTGGGAGAGCACCAGGTCCGCTCTTCTTCTCTCCTCTGAGCGGATGAAGAGATATGCTGATAAGAGACGTCTGGATCCGCCCCAATTCCGTCCGGGAGACAAGGTTTGGCTCTCATCCAAACATGTGCGGCTCAAAATACCCTCCTACAAGTTGGGTCCTCGATTCATCGGCCCCTTCGAAGTCCTCAGGCAAATTAACCCTGTGGCCTACAAATTAAAACTCCCGGCCACCCTACGGATCCCCAACTCCTTCCACGTATCTCTCCTCAAACCCGTTGTCTTTAACTCTTTTTCCAAAAATCCAGGTGCCCCTCCTGCTCCGGTTTCCGCTGATGACATCTTTGAGGTAGAGAGTATTCTGGCCTCCAAGAGGGTAAGAGGAAAAACCTTTTTTCTGGTAGATTGGAAGGGGTTTGGTCCTGAGGAGAGAACTTGGGAACCCAGGGAGAACATCAACGCCCCGCTTCTCCTTGAAAAATTTCTTTCTGGCCTAAAAAAGAGGGGGCCTAAAGGGGGGGGTACTGTAGCATCGACGTCTCTGCCCCGTTCTAGGCAGAGACGCCGTCCCTCTCACCTCCCCGCTCCTGGCGCGGCGTCCTCCAGCGCTGCTCTCCCCGCTGCTTCCGGCGCGCGCTCCTTCCCCGGCAGTGTGCTTAGGGCACGCGCGCGCGCGCTCCCCCTCTCTTAAAGGGACCGCGCGCACCGTCCTAAGGAGTCCCCAGCCAATTGCCGGAGGACCTCCCATATAAAGGGCACCTCCTCCAAAATGGAGGTGCCCGAGCAATGTTGTTTGCACCTGTGTCTCACCTGTGCTTCAGCCCTCAGGTCCCGTTGCCAGTTACCTGCCAGTTACCTGCCAGATTCCTGCCAGCTTGCTGCCTTTGTCCTGCCTGATATCCAGTCACCTGCCTGCTAGCCTGAGGTCCGACGGTCTGCCTTCCAACTCCTGTCAGTCTGTCTATGGACCAGCTTGCCCGCTCACCTGGGAGCGCACACCTGTTACCTGCCTGCTAGCCTACCTGGAGGCTCCGCCGTCACGTGCTGTGACCATCTGCCTTTCCAGAGACTCCTGCCCGCTCACCTGGGAGCGCACACCTGTTACCTGCCTGCTAGCCTACCTGGAGGCTCCGCCGTCACGTGCTGTGACCATCTGCCTTTCCAGAGACTCCTGCCCGCTCACCTGGGAGCGCCCACCTGTTACCTGCCTGCTAGCCTACCTGGAGGCTTCGCCGTCACGTGCTGTGACCACCTACCATTCCAGAGACTCTCGCTTGCTCACCTGGGAGCACACATCTACCATCTGCCTGCTAGCCTACCCGGAGGCTCTGCCATCACAGGTCGTACCTACCCTTTACCCAGAGACTGCCCCGGTCACTTGCCGTAACTCCCTGCCCGTTCATCCAGAGACTGCCCCGGTCACTTGCCGTAACTCCCTGCCCGTTTATCCAGAGACTGCCCCGGTCACTTTCCGTGACCTCCAGCCCGTCCACTCAGAGACTGTCCCGGTCACCTGCTGTGACTGCCTGCCCGTCATCCCTGATTGCCACCCGCTCCCTTACAAGGACCGCCCCCTTGTATAGTAGCTCAGAGGTTCCGCCTCCCAGACCCGTTACATAGAATTGCCTGAGAGTTGGTCAAGTCCCTTGCCTGGTGGACGCAGCACGGCTTGGGCAGTCACTACCGGTACCGAGGTGACTTGGACTAACGAAGAACCGTGAGTAAAGCATTTGAACTGCAACCCCACATCTCTGTGCTCCATCGCCGCACCAGCACCATTAGTACTGGGACGCTCGCACCATCACTCCCACCATCCACTACACTGCCCTGGGGCCGCACTCTTCCCGTGGGGAGTCACACCATCCCAGCTGCCTACATCACCAGCCCCAGAGGTCTGCCCTGCAGCGGCGGTCCCTAGTGACCGCAAATCCACGGGTGGCGTAGTCGGACATTAAACCACAAAAACCCCATAAATAGACAGCCATTGGTTTGACCGCCCTGAGCCACGGACCGGGTCACCGCCACACGGAGACTACAACCCCCAGCATCTTACAAAAGGCCCGGTTCCGGGTTCCCCACACGGCCCAGGGGGCGCGTCAACTCCTTCCTTTCTGAGTCCTGCCGTGCACCCAAATAATAGTTTCCCCCCACGTATGTGGTATCTGCGTGCTAAGGAGAAATTGCATAACAAATTTTGGGGTCCATTTTCTCCTGTTACCCTTGTGAAAATGCAAAATGTGAGGATAAAAACATTTTTGTGGTAAAAATATGATTTCTTTTTATTTTCATGGCTCTACGTTATAAACTTCTGTGAAGCACCTGGGGGTTCAAGGTGCTCACCACACATCTAGATAAGTTACCTGAGGGGTCTAGTTTCCAAAATGGTGTCACTTGTAGGGTTTTTCCACTGTTTAGGCACATCAGGAGCTCTCCAAACACTATATGGCGTCCGCTAATCCAGCAAATTTTGCATTCAAAAAGTCAAATGGAGCTCCTTCCCTTCCAAGCCCTGCTGTGCGTTCAAACACAATTTTCCTTCACATTCTGGGTATCGACGTACACAGGAGAAATTGCATAACAAATTTTATGGTGCAATTTCTCCTGTTACCTTTGTGAAAATGCTAAATTTGAGGATAAAAAAAACATTTTTGTGGGAAAATTTTTTTTTTTTTTCATGGCTCTACGCTATAAACTTCTGTGAAGCACCTGGGGGTTGAAGGTGCTCACCACATGTCTTATAAGTTCATTGAGTGGTCTAGTTTCAAAAATGGTGTCACTTGTTGGGGATTTCCACTGTTTAGGCACACCAGGGGCTCTCCAAACACGACATGTCGTCCGCTAATTATTCCAGAAAATTTTGCATTTGTTATGGTAAATATTTATATTTTGCTTTATTATGTAGACAATTCATATATCTTTGATAATTTTGTTTTTTAGTATTCACTTTACAAGCGTTATTCATATGCAATAACATAGGGCTGATATAGAGGTGTCTTTGTGTTAAGTTTCTTTATTATAGAAGGCATAGGAAAGCTGGGTAGAACCAGCTTTCAAGGAATTTAAGTTTACATGATTTATGACCTTGTTATTCCCAACTTGCATAGTTTCTATGTTAGGTAATGTAAAGCCTGTAAAGCCATTCCTCTTTTCCTTATCTCTGTGGTTGTAATAAAGATCTGTGACTGGGCATCTGAGAGCAGACAAGCCTGGGACACTGACAGAAACTAGCTGTGTGCTGTTGTCTCTGATCAATCGACTCCCTGATTTGATCAAAACTGGCAAACATGTGAAACCTTTTGAGTTTCTTCTAAAATTTTCCATATACAGTACAGACCAAAAGTTTGGAAACACCTCATTTAAAGATTTTTCTGTATTTTCATGACTTTGAAAATTGTACATTCACACTGAAGGCATCAAAACTATGAATTAACACATGTGGAATTATATACTTAACAAAAAAGTGTGAAACAACTGAAAATATGTCTTATATTCTAGGTTCTTCAAAGTAGACGCCTTTTGCATTGATGACTCTTGGCATTCTCTTGATAAGCTTCAAGAGGTAGTCACCGGAAATGGTTTTCACTTCACAGATGTGCCCTGTCAGGTTTAATGAGTGGGATTTCTTGCCTTATAAATGGGGTTGGGACCATCAGTTGTGTTGTGCAGAAGTCAGGTGGATACACAGCTGATAGTCCTACTGAATAGACTGTTAGAATTTTTATTATGGCAAGAAAAAAGCAGCTAAGTAAAGAAAAACGAGTGGTCATCATTACTTTAAGAAATGAAGGTCAGTCAGTCCGAAAAATTGGGCAAACTTTTAATGTGTCCCCAAGTGCAGTTGCAAAAACCATCAAGCGCTACAAAGAAACTGGCTGACATGAGGACCGCCCCAGGAAAGGAAGACCAAGAGTCACCTCTGCTTCTGAGGATAAGTTTATCCGAGTCACCAGTCTCAGAAATCGCAGGTTAACAGCAGCTCAGATTAGAGACCAGGTCAATGCCACACAGAGTTCTAGCAGCAGACACATCTCTACAACAACTGTTAAGAGGAGACTTTGTGCAGCAGGCCTTCATGGTAAAATAGCTGCTAGGAAACCACTGCTAAGGACAGGTAACAAGCAGAAGAGACTTGTTTGGGCTAAAGAACACAAGGAATGGACATTAGACCAGTGGAAATCTGTCCTTTGGTCTGATGAGTCCAAATTTGAGATCTTTGGTTCCAACCACCGTGTCTTTGTGCGACGCAGAAAAGGTGAACGGATGGACTCTACATGCCTGGTTCCCTCCGTGAAGCATGAAGGAGGAGGTGTGATGGTGTGAGGGTGCTTTGCTGGTGACACTGTTGGGGATTTATTCAAAATTGAAGGAATACTGAACCAGTATGGCTACCACAGCATCTTGCAGCGGCATGCTATTCCATCTGGTTTGCGTTTAGTTGGACCATCAATTATTTTTCAACAGGACAATGACCCCAAACACACCTCCAGGCTGTGTAAGGGCTATTTGACCAAGAAGGAGAGTGATGGGGTGCTACGCCAGATGACCTGGCCTCCACAGTCACCAGACCTGAACCCAATCGAGATGGTTTAGGTTGATCTGGACCGCAGAGTGAATGCAAAAGGGCCAACAAGTGCTAAGCATCTCTGGGAACTCCTTCAAGATTGTTGGAAGACCATTTCCGGTGACTACCTCTTGAAGCTCATCAAGAGAATGCCAAGAGTGTGCAAAGCAGTCATCAAAGCAAAAGGTGGCTACTTTGAAGAACCTAGAATATAAGACATATTTTCAGTTGTTTCACACTTTTTTTGTTAAGTATATAATTCCACATGTGGTAATTCATAGTTTTGATGCCTTCAGTGTGAAGGTACAATTTTCAAAGTCATGAAAATACAGAAAAATCTTTAAATCAGAAGGTGTATCCAAACTTTTGGTCTGTACTGTAGGTTTCTCCATCATTACATGATGCCGAATCGCGAGATTGTCAGAACTGGAAATCCTTTGGACCCGATTGCAATGATATTTCTCTCTTGGAAACACTGAATGCTCCGCGGTGAGTTGCCCATTGTGTTACTAAAAATTTAGTGTTACCTCCAGGGCTCCAAGACGGGTAATCGGTGATCCGAACAAGACAATCGCTCTTGAACCTTTGCCGGTGTTTGAATTTTGTATGTATATTTTGTGGTTTATATGTTTCAATGTGTCTTTTAGATTTATAACTGACAACTGTTGAATGAAATTAGATGAAGTGACAAGTATAATATTTCAGGAGTTGAAGGATTATTTGAAGGATCAGCTCTGGAGTAGGTTCACACAGGGATGCAGTCCACGGATTCAAAACAAACTGGTGGTTTATTAAGTGTCCATAAACTAGTCAGTAAAACAAAACATAACAGCCTCTTTCTGACAAAAAAATATATAACTAAAGAAAAACTCAAAATAACCAGTCCATACGGCACGGCCTCAGCCGTTTAAATAAAGTGCCTTTCTCTGCCTCTAGCAGAGTCTGAACAGCACATGCAGGGTTTGCTCAGCTTGCACAACACACCGCCAATCTGAGACAGGTGCAGCTGTCTTACATCAGATCTTCCAATACCTGGACTGGGGGTAAGTGAGCAGCCAATCCCAACCAGCTCTTTCAGCTGCTCGAAAAACCCGGCCCTATAATCCGGTACCCATTAATGTATGCCTAATGTGTGCTGGAGCCTGCTTTGCTGAGTCCTACATCACCGAAGCTTGGCACCTCAGGGACACATACCTCCCGTCCATGACCTGTCTGGCTGCAACCTTACATACCCCCCTCTGGCAAAAGCCGAGGGGCTTGGCACCTGCCAACATACAATAGACCCGTGATAGGGCATCAGCATTCCCATGTTGTTTCCCAGGCCTATGCTCCACCTGAAAACTAAAATCCTGTAGGGCTAGGAACCACCTAGTTACTTGGCCATTGTTTCCCTTCTTTTCTCGCATCCACCTCAGTGGGGCATGGTCCGACACTAACCTGAACCTTCTACCTAACAGGTAATACCTCAGAGTATTCAACACCCACTTGATGACTAAACATTCTTTTTCCTTCACCCATGACAGCACACCTGAGAGAGAGGATCCGCCCTTTGAGGACAGGAAACCATCTGAAATAAAAGGGCGGCACCTCTCCCCCGCTTCAGTTGGTTTCCTGTCCTTGATGGGAATCTTCATGAAGTAATCAGGTGGCTGTCATGCTGAAGAGACTTACCCAGGCCTGTCTCGGCGCTGGAAGAGCTGGCTTTTGTCCATGGCATCGGCTTTCAGGTGCTGGTAGCACCGTCCGCAGGTTGAGCTCTGTGGCTCAAGGGATGCCCTGGGGACTTACAATCAAAGTCTAGATTGTGTTCTATCCCCTGTGGCAGACAATTTCTCTTTGTCAAAAAATTGGACGATGTCCTTGAGAAAGCGAGCGACAAAAAAGGAAGGTTCCCTGGGTTTTCGGCAGACGCCAGGAAGACCTATTTTCGGAGGGGGAAATTTAGTAGAGGTCGCCCCCCGGGAGAAAAAAGAAAGTGGGATTTTAAGAACAAGAAAGAGTCCGGATATACAGTACAGACCAAAAGTTTGGACACACCTTCTCATTTAAAGATTTTTCTGTATTTTCATGACTTTGAAAATTGTACATTCACACTGAAGGCATCAAAACTATGAATTAACACATGTGGAATTATATACTTAACAAAAAAGTGTGAAACAACTGAAAATATGTCTTATATTATAGGTTCTTCAAAGTAGCCACCTTTTGCTTTGATGACTGCTTTGCACACACTTGGAATTCTCTTGATGAGCTTCAAGAGGTAGTCACCGGAAATGGTTTTCACTTCACAGGTGTGCCCTGTCAGGTTTAATAAGTGGGATTTCTTGCCTTATAAATGGGGTTGGGACCATCAGTTGTGTTGTGCAGAAGTCAGGTGGATACACAGCTGATAGTCCTACTGAATAGACTGTTAGAATTTGTATTATGGCAAGAAAAAAGCAGCTAAGTAAAGAAAAACGAGTGGCCATCATTACTTTAAGAAATGAAGGTCAGTCAGTGCGAAAAATTGGGAAAACTTTGAAAGTGTCCCCAAGTGCAGTTGCAAAAACCATCAAGCGCTACAAAGAAACTGGCTCATATGAGGACTGCCCCAGGAAAGGAAGACCAAGAGTCACCTCTGCTTCTGAGGATAAGTTTATCCGAGTCACCAGCCTCAGAAATTTCAGGTTAACAGCAGCTCAGATTAGAGACCAGGTCAATGCCACACAGAGTTCTAGCAGCAGACACATCTCTTCAACAACTGTTAAGAGGAGACTTTGTGCAGCAGACCTTCATGGTAAAATAGCTGGACAGGCAACAAGCAGAAGAGACTTGTTTGGGCTAAAGAACACAAGGAATGGACATTAGACCAGTGGAAATCTGTGCTTTGGTCTGATGAGTCCAAATTTAAGATCTTTGGCTCCAACCACCGTGTCTTTGTGCGACGCAGAAAAGGTGAACGGATGGACTCTACATGCCTGGTTCCCACCGTGAAGCATGGAGGAGGAGGTGTGATGGTGTGGGGGTGCTTTGGTGGTGACACTGTTGGGGATTTATTCAAAATTGAAGGCATACTGAACCAGCATGGCTACCACAGCATCTTGCAGCGGCATGCTATTCCATCCGGTTTGCGTTTAGTTGGACCATCATTTATTTTTCAACAGGACAATGACCCCAAACACACCTACAGGCTGTGTAAGGGCTATCTGACCAAGAAGGAGAGTCATGGGGTGCTACGCCAGATGACCTGGCCTCCACAGTCACCAGACCTGAACCCAATCAAGATGGTTTGGGGTAACTGGACCGCAGGGTGAAGGCAAAAGGGCCAACAAGTGCTAAGCATCTCAGGGAACTCCTTCAAGATTGTTGGAAGACCATTTCCGGTGACTACCTCTTGAAGCTCATCAAGAGAATGCCAAGAGTGTGCAAAGCAGTCATCAAAGCAAAAGGTGGCTACTTTGAAGAACCTAGAATATAAGACATATATTCAGCTGTTTCACACTTTTTTGTTAAGTATATAATTCCACATGTGTTAGTTCATAGTTTTGATGCCTTCAGTGTGAATGTACAATTTTCATAGTCATGAAAATACAGAAAAATCTTTAAATGATAAGGTGTGTCCAAACTTTTGGTCTGTACTGTATGTTAGGGGGTCCCTTCGCCGCCTCCAAAAAACCTCCACAATGACGCCAGGCCACAAGTTGGAGGGAGACTTTCTCATTTTGTTCAGGCCTCGGAAAACATTTCCTCCAGTCCCTGGGTCCTCAACCTAGTGAGAGATGGACTAAGGATTCAATTCCATCAGCGGCCATGCCGCTCGTTTGTGATAACTACTGTAAGAAAATCCCCAGACGAACAGCTGGCCCTAGAATCAGAGATCTTGAGCCTGATGAACAAACGAGTGCTATGCGAAGTACCGGTCAGTCAAAAAGGAAGGGTATTTTATTCCCCTCTCTAATAAAAAAAACGGACGGTTCATTCAGAACTATTATAAATCTAAAAGGCCTCAACCGATTTGTAGACAACCATACATTCAAAATGGAATCGATAAATTCAACAATGAAGCTTCTTTTTCACAATTGCTTTATGGCAGTGATAGATCTCAAAGACGCGTATTATCACGTTCCAATTCACCCAGATCATCAAAAGTATCTAAGGGTTGCTCTTTACATCCAAGGAAGTTGCAGACACTTCCAGTTCCAAGCTCTTCCCTTCGGGTTGTCGATTGCGCCAAAGGTATTCACCAAGCTGCTAGCCGAGGTGACAGCTTTTCTTCGCATTGAAAATTCAGTTATAATACCATATCTGGTCGACTTCCTTATAGTGGGAAATTCAGAGAACCACTGTATTTCACAACTGAATCAAGTCATGGCTCTCTTGCAGAACTTAGGCTGGATGTTTAAAACCCCAAAATCAAGGCTAGAACCCGCAAGGGTCAAGGCCTTTCTGGAGTTTACTCTAAACTCCGAGTGTCAGACTTGTCTTCTACCCAACAGCAAAATAGACAAAGTCACAAATTTGGTCTCAGCAGCCATACACACCCCAGACATGTCCTTAAGGAAGGCTATGTCCCTGCTAGGTACTAACATCATGCATTCCGGCGCTCAAGTGGGCCCAATTTCACACAAGAAACCTTCAGTGGGAAATCTTGTCAGCACAAAGATTGATAAAAGGGTATTTAGAAGGAAAGGTACATCTCTCCTTGCGAACCAGGAACGCCCTCTTGTGGTGGACAGACAGGTCAAATTTATCTTTGGGGGTCCAGTGGGACACACCAGTACAAAACATCATCACGACCGATGCAAGCAACTCTGGGTGGGGCGCACACCTAGAAAATCACATAATTCAAGGCTCTTGGTCATTCCTAGAGAAAAATGGGTCGTCAAATCTAAAAGAGCTATGGGCAGTGAGGAATGCTTTAGAAGGCTTCCTCCCTTTACTCCAGGGTCCTTATGTTCAGGTTATGTCGGACAACAGAACCACTGTGGCCTACATAAACCACCAGGGGGAACAAGATCTCATTTTCTTCTGGAAGCAGTAGGCAAGCTTTTTCAAATAGCAGAGCAAAATCTTCTACCACTTATGGCGCTACATATACGAGGCATAGAAAACACGAGAGCAGACTTCCTAAGCCGCAGCAAGTTGAGACAAGGGGAATGGGCCCTGAATCCCAGAATATTCCATCAGATAGTACAGCTGTAGAGTCTACCAGAGATAGATTTGTTCGCCAACAAAAACAGGAAAGTGGAGAAGTTCTGCTCACTAGACCCAAGGGGAAACTCATTGGCAATAGATGCTCTCCAGATTTCTTGGAGCTTCAAGATGGCCTATGCCTTCCCTTCAATAGCTATGATACCTCTGGTAGTGAGGAAGATCAGGAAGGATCAAGTGAGAGTGATTCTCATAGCCCCCTTCTGGCCAAAGAGACCATGGTTCTCCCTTTTGAGGATGATGTCACGATCAGACCCATGGATCCTACCAGAGACTCCGGACCTTCTAGCTCGGGGACCAATACTCCACTCTCAAGCGAAGGGTTTCCACCTAGCAGCATGGAATTTGAGAGTGCAATATTGAGGGGCAAAGGTTTTTCATCAGGTTTAGTGTCTACTCTATTAAAAAGTAGAAAGCCCATAACCACCAAAATCTATGGTAGAACATGGAGAAAAATTTCAGATGGTTTCCTGTCCTCGAAGGGCGGATCCTCTCTCTCAGGTGTGCTGTAATGGGTTCTGGAAAAACCGGCTACCGGTAAGTAACCTTGGTGTTTTTCCATTGTGGAGTAGTTCTTTTCACACGTGGACAGTTTCTGACTGAGGTACATTATCAGGTGTTCCATTATCCTGTTACAAGACTGCTCCCAGCCCTACATCGGGTGCGCCCGTCTGGACCACGAACTCTTTGGAGAAGTTGGGCACCACCAAGACTGGCTGTTTACAGAGGGACAGTTTTTGTTCCTGGAAAGCCACCTCAGCTTCTAGGGACCACTTAGCCATAGCTGACATCGTCCTTTTCAGAAAATCCATCAGCGGGGCTGCTATCAGGGAAAAGTTAGGGACAAATCTTCGATAGTGGCCCACGATGCCTAGAAATGCCCTGACCTGCTTCTTCGAGAGGGGCTGTGGCCAATTCTGGTTTGCCTCAACCTTATTTATTTGTGGTTTTATTTCACCTCTACCAACCAAGTAGTCCAGATACTTGGTTTCCTCCATTCCCATAGCACATTTCTTTGTGTTGATGGTAAAGCCTGCCTTCCTTAGGGTGTCCAGTATGGCTTGAACTTTGCCAAGATGACTTTCCCAGTCATGGCTGAATATGATGATGTCATCTAGGTAGGCCGCCGCATACTTTTTGTGGGGTGCTAAGATCTGGTCCATGGCTCTCTGGAAAATGGCCGGAGCTCCCTGCAACTAAAACGGCATCCTGACGTACTGATAACATCCGTCTGGCGTCGAAAAGGACGTCTTCTCCTTGGCCTCTTTAGTCAGGGGAATTTGCCAGTAGCCTTTGGTGAGGTCCAGGGTGTTAATGTACCGAGCGGGTCCTAGCCTTTCAATAAGCTCATCTACCCTAGGCATTGCGTAGGTCTCGAACTTCGAGACCTCGTTCAGCTTCCTATAGTCGTTGCAAAACCGCTTTTCTCCATCTGGTTTCGGCACTAAGACTATGGGACTGGATCAGCCACTCTTGGACTCTTCAATGACCCCCAGGCTAAGCATCCGCTTCACCTCTTTCGAGATCACCTCTCGGCGGGCCTCGGGAATCCGATACGGCTTCAAGTTTACCCGGACATGAGGCTCCGTAAGAACCTCATGCTCTATGACCTGAGTACAGCCGGGTAGTACTGAGAATAGGTCTCTATTCTGATGTAGCAACTCTTTGCACTGTTGCTTTTGGGCACGTGACAGTGACTCTGCCACTTTGACCTCTTTCACGTCGACGTCAGCATCAGCCACCAAACACGGAGCTTCCACGGGCTCCCTTGGCTTAATCAAGTTGACGTGGTACACCTGGTAGGGCTTCCTTCTACCTGGCTGGTGGACTTTATAGTTTACCTCGCCAACCTTTTCAACTATTTCATAGGTGCCCTGCCACTTGACCAGGAATTTGCTCTCCATTGTAGGTACCAGTACCCGATCCCCAGGGTTGAAGTGTCTCACTCTTGCCAATCTATTGTACACCCTAGATTGTGCCTCTTGTGTTTTGAGGAGATGCTCTTTCACGATGGGCATCACCCTGGCAATTCTCACTTGCATCTGGGCCACGTGTTTGATTACACTCCTGTAGGGTGTAGACTCCGCCTCCCAGGTCTCCTTTGCCACATCCAGGAGTTCATTGGGGTGTCGGCCATACAACAGTTCAAAAGGGAAGAATCCATTAGAGGACTGTGGTACCTCTCTGATGGAGAAAAGAAGGTACGGCAGTAGTGCAGTCCCAGTCTCGGCCGTCCTTCTCTACAACCTTCTTTAACATGGCCTTCAAGGTTTCGTTGAACCTTTCTGTGGCGCCCCTGAGGGTTCGACCGCCACAGGAATGCTGCACTTCTTTAATGGAGTGTAGTGTTCCTCCTCTGAGGTAAGGCCAGTGCGATGGTTGTGACCCAGCCTTGCATCCAACACCACACTTCTCCACCAGAGGGAGCTAGTATGCACTAGGTGCTGCTCCCCTGGTTACAGGGAGACTGGGGAACACAAAGTGGTAGGAACCAGTTAGTGGGTGAGGGTGGAGGACTTACTAGTTAGTTACACTTCAAATTTCATATTTAATAGTATGCCATCTTTGATCTTGGTCCTTCTTGTTCAGAGTGCTGCTCTGGTCCTTTTTGCTAGTCCTAAGACATAGGTTCTAGTGGTCGTACTGTGCTGTCTAACTACTGTGTGTAATGTGACTTCCCTCCGGGAGCGCAGATCCTGTGTGGGCCTGCACCGAGAAGGGACACAGCCCTCGTACCCTGGCCATGGGACGAGAGGTAGGTTGTAGACAAGGAATGTCTCAACCCGGCCAAGGACCAGGATCAAGAAGGCCCGGGAGCTTTAGAGTGTGGCTCCCTAGCAAATGGGTCCCGGGGAGGATGCAGACGGAGCGGAGCACGCCACCTGTCCTCGCCTACCTGATCTATTCAGAGGGATCCCGGCTGCAAGAGGGGTACCGGCCCCCGACACCCGACCTTGTACTCTACGTGCTGGACGGGAAAGCCCGGTTAGGCCCTGAGGATCCCACCGGGCATCGAATGGAGAGGAATTGCCACCCGTGCCCTAGTCCTGAGAGGAGCTCAGAGGGAGACCCGGCCTATCCACACACGCACAGACGGGAAAGGGTGAAGTCTGTAGTGCAGGAACACTGGTGTAGGGTCGCTACTGAACACTGGACTTTCTCGGAGGTAGTCGGACCCCCGTCCCTGGTGACCGCAGGACTCCGCGGGGAGCAGGGAGTCGCCTTCCCGCTGTCATCTCTAAGTGAGTAAAGCCTTGGAAGTTCACCCCTATGGCCTCTGGACTGTTCTGTTATGGGTCCGGGTGGTGGAACCTCTGTGCCGAGGTGCAAGGAGGGACCCAGAGGGGCGTGACTAAGTATCAACCTGAACCGACCCTGGTCGTACGGCGGCTAACGACTCCGTGACCAGGGAGGATCCGGGCTGAGGGACCAGGTGCTACTCTGGGGACGACCTTGTAAGAGAGCAGGTGGCTCCCACGGGTCAGATGGCTGTGACTGACCAGTATGGCGGATGGACACGGCAAGCAGGCAGAAGTCTCTGGTGGCAGACAGGTGGTCACGGTACGTGACGGCAGAGCAGGAAGTAGTCTCTGGTTTTACCAGGCAGGTGGTCGCAGCAAGTGACGGCAGTCTCCAGGCAGGCTGGCAGGAAACAGGCGGGCGCTCCCAGGTGAGCGGGCAGACCGACTAGGCAGGAAACAGGCAGGTAACAGGTGAGCGCTCCCAGGTGAGCGGGCTGACGGACTCTGCAGGTAATAGACGGATGCTCCCAGGTGAGCGGACTGGCAGACAGGGCAGGTAACAGGCGAATGCTCCCAGGTGAGTGGACTGGTAGACAGGGCAGGTAACAGGCAGGTAACAGGTGAGATCTCCAGGTGAGCAGGCTGGCAGGCTCGGCAGGTAACGGGCAGAAAACAGGCTGGCAGGCAGGACGAGGAGTCAGGCTAGCAGCGGGACCTAAGGGCTGAAGCAGAGATCAGACACTGAGCAACAACTTTGCTCGGGCACCTCCTTTTTGGAGGAGGTGCCTTATATATGGGAGGTCCTCCGGCAATTGGTCAAGGACTCCTTAGGACGATGCGCGCGGTCCCTTTAAGAGAGGGGGAGCGCGCGCGCGCCCTAAGCACATTACTGGGGAAGGAGCGCGCGCCGGCAGCAGCGGGGGGGGGGAAGCGCTGGAGAACGCCACGCCAGGAGCGGGAAGGTGAGAGGGACGGCATCTCTGCCTAGCAAGGGGCAGAGACCCCGATGCTACATGTTCATTATGCGCCATACCATGCGACGCGGTGCCCGTACTCCCCGCACTACTACTACCCCCCTCCATCCTGTCTTGCCTGCCCTGAGGCCTTGCTCCGCCTGTGGGCAGCAGTGAGAACTTTGGCCGCCATGACACCAGGCCTCAGTGGACTGTAGCAGCGCTGGTGACCCTTCACCAGGCACCACAGGTGGCGTAGTCGTTAATCAGCCACTCAACCTGGTCAAGCCCACACCATCTCTAATGTGACGGCCCTGAGCACGGGTCGGGCCCGGGCCACGGCTGCATCCCATCTCTCCATCACAGGGCCCGACACCGAGTCCCCCATCACCCAGGGTAAAACACGGGCTTCTCTGAGTAGAGGCGTCACATTTCCACCAAGCCGTCCGTCTGTGGATGGTAGACTGAGGTCCGTAGTTGTGTGATTTGCAGAGTTTTGCACAACTCTCTCATCACCTTTGAGATAAATGGGGTCCCTTGATCCATTAGGATCTCCTTAGGCAACCCCATTCTAGAAAAAATATGAACCAACTCCGGGGCTATACACTTGGAGGAGTTTCGTAGGGGGACAGGACCTACAATAATTTACAATTTCTCGGTGACAACCGGGCCAATAGAACCTCTGGAGGATTCTTTCCTGTGTTTTTTCTACCCCAAGATGACCACCTAACACATGTACATGGTCCATGTCTAACACCTTCCACATGTATGTCCTCGGCACCAGCAACTGCTCGACGAGCTCCCCTCTCACCCTGGTGACTCGGTATAGCAAGTTAAATGCCTGAGTTGGGCAGTTTCAAAGTTTCCCTCGGACACCTCCAGCTCAGCGATGTTGGCCTCAGGGGATGCTGCTTCATCCTCATCGCCCACAAACACCCACATGGGAAACTCATCTGTTACAGTCTGCGGCAAGGTTTCTTCAGGGGTGTTCTGGCTGTCGTCCGAGCAACTAGCTGTCCCCACTTTCCCACACATGTCCCAGAACAATACAAATTCTCGTCCAATTATTATGGGGTTCAATAAGTCCTGGACGACCCCCACAGTCTGTGCTTACTTCCCCTTGGGCCACAGAATAGTTCTTAGCATCCACATGGATACACCGGACACCTACCACCTTCCCAGGAACGAGCCGATGAGGGAGTGTGGCCCTTATCAGGGTCACCAGACTTCCTGAGTCCAACAGTCCAGTCACTCGTACCCCATTTACAGACACTAAACATGCCTGAGGGGCCTAGCCAGGTTGAGGAACTGTTCTGCAAGTGGGGTAGGCCAAATAAAAGCAGTCCATTGGCTCAAAGTTCATGGGACACCAGGTGGCTATATGGCAGGGGCATGACACCTCCAACAGAGGATGGAAAGGGACTGATTACCCAGCTATGATTCAGTGGCCTCCTGGGACTTTTGACTTTTGTGCAGCCCCGCACACTAACAAGCGGTGGATACCGCGTTAGGACACCACACATCTTGTGAAGCCTGACACATGATTTATGAATTACATTTCTCTTGTGAGACACTGAATCCCACACTTATCCCTCCCAACACACAGCCTTACAGAGTGTACTGATGAAGGTCCATGCGACCGAAACGTTGCTGTTTAACACTCTTAATTTACTGGCTAATTAAATTTTGACATTTATCTTGAGTGCCAAGTTTTTGCATCAAAACAAACAACAGGCCTTTCTTGACAAAAAGGGTAAACAAAAGAAAACAGCACAGTCCAGAGGCCTGTGGGAATCCGTCTGCACAGAGTTAACAAAACACACGGTTCAGGTTAGCACAACAAGCAGCTCTTTCCTCTGATGTTAGCCTCTCCAGATACACTGAACACCCAATGCCTCAGCAGGCTATGCATTTAAACCCCAGACCACACCCTGAGGAGGAGATATGGTGAATGACCTCCCACCCTTCACAATGGTCATTCACAAAAAACACTCCCTTTTAAAATGGTGGTTTAACACCTCTCAGCAAAAAACATGCTGGAGCAAACTTCATGGTTTCAATTCACTGAAGCTAATAGTCTCCGTGAAACATATCTTCCCTCCATCACCTTATCAGTAGCTTTGTCACAAGGAACAAACTTTTAAATTCATGATCCCTCTGCTAAGTATTTTGTAGATGGTTCCAGAGCTCGGGACAGTGATCATAGACTGTTCATCACCGGGTATGCAGTAGTCCACAATGGTAAGGCAGTGATACAAGAACCACTCCCCTCCAGCTGCTCTACACCAGAGGCTGAGCTGAAGGCGCTCGCGGCAGCATGCAATCTTGGGAAAGGTAAAGAGCTTAATGTATTTTCTGACTCACAATATGCTTTTGGGGTGGCCCATTTGGCGGAGCTGTAATTTTCTGGCCTCTGCTTTCAAATCTATAAGGGTAGAGCAGCTACTCACAGCACCCACCCTTCCCCGAAGGGCAGCTATCGGCACACACGGGAACAAGCTCCCCTTGCAGTAGGGAATGCCTTGGCCGACCAAGCGGCTAAGGAAGCAGCATGACTACCTCTGACTAGAATACTGGCCATAGCAGACACGGCCCTGCTGTGGGACTCAGTGAGCGAAAGTGCGGGAAGCCCCCTTCTGACAGAGGAGACTGTCACCGCACCGGCCCCAATAGCCGTTGATCGTGAACGACTGCTGCTTTTTCAGACCCATGCTCCCCCACACGGACAGAGCACATGGGTCAAAATGGGTGCTGTAAGGTTAGAGTCAGGGGTATGGCAGGTAAATACCAGGATTTGACTACCACGCTGCCTGTTCCCCATGATGGCTGCCCGTGCACATTGACCTGGTGCACAACTCAAAGGGTGTTATGTGTGCAGTGGTGCTACAAAACTGGTGCGCCCCAGGGTTCCCGAATGTGGCTGCAAAGTATTTCTCATTTGTGTGAAACATAACCCCGGTAGACCTATTCGAGTCCCACAAAATGCACATCAAAACTAGATTACCCGTTTCAGAGACTGCAGGTGGACTACATACAGCTACCTAAGTTGGGTACTTAATGATACGTCCTGGTATGCATTGATCTCTTCTCTTGGTTGCCTGAAGCTTGGGCCATGACCAAAGTTAACACACAAAAAAAATTGATAAGTGAGGTGGTTTGTAGATATGGGGTAACCGAAACCATAGAGAGTGACAGAGGCACACACTTCACTGGAGAACTGATGAAACAGATCATGTCCACTCTGGGGATAGAACAGGTGTGACAACACAGCATTTCTTCTTAATCACCCAGACGTCTAAATTCAGGAGAAATACACTATTATCCTTATGTTGACTTTGAATTTATGTGTTTTTTCTTTGGTTGGTCAAGAAGGACAGACTATTGTTTGTGTAAGCGTGGATGTTGAGCTGTTATTTACTGAAACTAATGGTCTGTTATCTCTGGTGACAGAGACTGAGGGTCATGAAACAATGATGTTTACCAAAATGCTGATTACATATTGTCCCAGGACATCTACCTTATTGACTAGCTAAACAGGAGGACAAACTGCCGATCAATTAGATGTTCTAACAATGTAAGTTAAACTCATCACACCTCCCCCTTGACCTGTGGATAATGTCTAAAAGGACAGTTGTGAATTATAAAAGGGTTCTCTGTATCAGTCTTTTTTTTACAAAAACACAGCCAAGAGAGACTTGAGGACAGCAAGCAGAACATATGGCTCCATCAAGAGGAACACAGATCTGCTCTAGTGAATATCACTGAACTCTTAAAGACATTATGAAGAAATCCAGGTTGGAACACTCAGGTCACCTGTCCACATATGTCACTGTTCTATCCCAGGCAGGCCAGCAGATGGGTGAGGACTGTGTAATGTTGTACCATCTTGTGTATTTGCTGGGACTGTTCTATCTGTTTATTGTCTCTTTTGTGGTTCAATAAAGTATTTCCACGCTGTTTTACCCTCACCCTGTGTTGTCTGAATGCTATTACGCCCACGTAAGATCCCGGGTCTTCACAACAGACTTTCCATGTTCCCTATCACTCACAGAGTAATGGGAAGGTGGAACCCCTTAATGGTACTCTGAAATTAAAAATCCAGAATTGCCTGGAAGAAACACACTTGTCCTGTGTAGATTCCTTGCCCATTGCATTGCATTCAGTTAGGACCACTCCAAGGGGTAGAGAGAAGCTGTCCCCGATGAAATACTGTTTAGCAGTGTCCCTAAGACAGGGTTGTATTTCCCGCAGCAGCTGCAGCCTCCTATGGTTCTCACTGAATATGTCTTGGAATTGCACAAACATTTGACTGTTACTCATAACAGTGTTCTTTCCTCCATCCCAGACCCCAAGCAACACACACACACATTGGTACCAGGAGAATGGGTCGTGGTCAAGAGATATATGAGGAGTCCACTGGAACCCAAATACAGTGAGCCATTTCAAGTGCTACTTCATTTACTCTTTCATTACATAAATGTTGGTACTACTACTATATGTAACTGCTAGAACTGGTATATTTGTTATGACGACACTATGGAAAGGGTTGTGCAAGATCAAACATCATAGACGGTCAGTTAATACATCTGCAAAATATCACAGTACTTCTCCAGTAATCATATATGACGAGATTTACAAACAAGATGTCCGTCAGTGAACAGGATCTGTCCCCTCCAGGCTCTCATAGCATGGGGAAGTAGCTGATGGATAAATTGTCTGTACATAATAAAAAGGGGGGAATTGTTATGGTAAATATTTATATTTTGCTTTTATTATTATTTAGACAATTCATATATCTTTGATAATTTTGTATTTTAATATTAGCTTTATAAGCGTTATTCATAAAAGCGACAACATAGGGCTGATATAGAGGTGTCTTTGTATTAAGTTTCTTTGTTATAGAAGGCATAGGAAAGCTGGGTAGAACCAGCTTTCAAGGAATTTACAAGATATATAAAAATAAAAGATTATTAGATTATTATTAATTTAACAGTTTCCATGACTTATGACCTTGTTATTCCCAACTTACATAGTTTCTACATTAGGTAATGTAAAGCCATTCTTCTTTTCCTTATCTCCGTGGTTGTAAGAAAGATATGTAACTGAGCATCTAAAAGCAGACAAGCCTGGGACACAGACAGAAACTAGCTGTGTGCTCTTGTTTTTAATCAATCAACTTCCTGATTTGATCAAAACTGAAAAAACGTGTGAAAACTTTTGAGTTTATACTAAAATTATTCTATATAGGTTTCTCCATCACATTCAAAAAGTCAAGGGATGCTCCTTCCCTTCCGAGCCCCGCCATGCACCCAAAAGGTGGTTTTGAGTATCGGCTTACTCTGGAGAAATTGCAAAACAAATTTTGGGGTCTATTTTCTCTTGGTACCCTTGGGAAAATTGAAAAATTTGAGTCTAAAGTGAAATTTTTGAGAAAAAAGTCAAATGTTCATTTTTTCCTTCCACCTTCCATTAATTCCTGTGAAGCACTTGAGTGGTTAATAAACTTCTTGAATGTGGTTTTGAGCACCTTGAGGGATGCAGTTTTTAGAATGGTGTCACTTTTGGGTATTTTCTGTCATAAAGGCCCCTCAAAGTAACTTCAAATGTGATGTGGTCCCTAAAAAAATGGTTTTGTAAATTTTGTTGAAAAATGAGAAATCGCTGGTCAACTTTTAACCCTTATAGCTCCCTAATAAAAAAAAAATTGTTTCCAAAATTGTGCTAATGTTAAGTAGACATGTGGGAAATGTTATTTATTAACTATTTTGTGTGACATACAGTGGGTATAGAAAGTATTCAGACCCCTTTCAATTTTTCACTCTTTGTTTCATTGCAGCCATTTGGTAAATTTTAAAAAGTTCATTTTTTTTCTCATTAAAATATACTCTGCACCCCATCTGGACTGAAAAAAAACAGAAATGTGGACATTTTTGCAAATTTATTAAAAAAGAAAAACTGACATATCACATGGTCATAAGTATTCAGACCCTTTGCTCAGTATTGAGTAGAAGCCCCCTTTTGAGCTAGTACAGCCATGAGTCTTCTTGGGAATGATGCAACAAGTTTTTCACACCTGGATTTAGGGATCCTCTGCCATTCTTCCTTGCAGATCCTCTCCAGTTCCATCAGGTTGGATGGTGAACGTTGGTGGACAGACAATTTCAGGTCTCTCCAGAGATGCTCAATTGGGTTTAGGTCAGGGCTCTGGCTGGGCCAGTCAAGAATTGTCACAAGAGTTGTTCTGAAGCCACTCCTTTGTTATTTTAGCTGTGTGCTTAGGGTCATTGTCTTGTTGGAAGGTGAACCTTCGGCCAAGTCTGAGGTCCAGAGCACTCTGGAAGAGGTTTTCATCCAGGATATCTCTGTACTTGGCCGCATTCATGTTTCCTTTAATTACAACCAGCCGTCCTGTCCCTGAAACTGAAAAACACCCTCATAGCATGATGCTGCCACCACCATGTAACGGGACCGGGAGGTGGAACCTCTGAGCTGCAATACAAAGGGGAAGTCCTTGTAAGGAAGCGGGTGACTCCCAGGGGAGGCAAGCAGGTAGTCACAACAAGTGACGGCGACAGTCTCTGGGTAAGCAGGCAGGTGGTCATGGCAAGTGACGGGGACAGTCTCTGGGTAGACAGGCAGGTGGTCACGGCAAGTGACGGGGACAGTCTCTGGGTAAGCAGGCAGGTGGTCATGGCAAGTGACGGGGACAGTCTCTGGGTAAGCAGGCAGGTGGTCATGGCAAGTGACGGGGACAGTCTCTGGGTAAGCAGGCAGGTGGTCATGGCAAGTGACGGGGACAGTCTCCGGGTAAGCAGGCAGGTGGTCACGGCAAGTGACGGGGACAGTCTCGGGGTAAACGGCAGATACCTTCAACCCAGAGGGCAGATAGACACGGCAGGTACTGGCAGGTGCCTCCGGGTAAGCAGGTGGATAGCCGCGGCAGGTGCTGGCAGGCGCTTCCAGGTAAGCAGGAGGATAGACTCAGCGAGTGCTGGCAGGTGCTTCCAGGTAGCAGACAGGTGACAGGCAGGAAACAGGCTGGACTAGTCAGGCTAGCAAAGGGACCTGAGGGCTGAAGCAGAGGTGAAGACACAGTGCGACAACTGTTGCTCGGGCACCTCCATTTTGGAGGAGGTGCCTTAAATATGGGAAGTCCTCTGGCCATTGGCCGGGGACTTTTTAGGAAGACGCGCGCCGTCCCTTTAAGAGGGGGGGAGTGTGCGCGCCCTAAGCACTCTGCTGGAGAAGGAACGCGCGCCGGCCACAGCAGGGAATGGAGCGTAGGGAGAAGACGCGCCAGGAGCCGGGGGGCGAGAGAGACGGTGTCCCTGTCTGACATTTGGCAGGGACGCCCCTGCGCCGACAGAGACAGGAGCGCTGGAGGGACCCACGTGAGGAGCGCGGAGGTGAGAGGGACGGCGTCCCTGCCTAGCAGAAGGCAGGGACGCCGATGCTACAGTACCCCCCCCCCCTTACGCCCCCTCCTCTTTAGGCCAGAAAGAAATTTATCAAGGATGAGCGGGGCATGGATGTTCTCCCGGGGCTCCCACGTTCTCTCCTCAGGACCAAACCCCTTCCAATCCACTAGAAAAAAGGTCTTTCCTCTTACCCTCTTGGTGGCCAGAATGCTGTCTACCTCAAACTCGTTTTCAGCGGAAACCGGAGCAGGAGGCGTACCTGAAGACTTGGAAAAAGAGTTAAGTACCACGGGTTTGAGGAGAGATACATGGAAGGAGTTGGGAATCCGCAAGTTGGCCGGGAGTTTCAATTTATAGGCCACCGGGTTGATTTGCTTGATAACTTCCAGTGGGCCGATGAACCGGGGCCCTAACTTGTAGGAAGGAATCTTGAGCTGGACATATTTGGACGAGAGCCAGACCTTATCTCCAGGACGGAATTGGGGCGGATCCAGACGTCTCTTGTCAGCCTGTCTCTTCATCCGCTCGGAGGACTGAAGAAGTGCGGATCTGGTACTCTCCCAAATGGTGGAGAATTCGCTAACGAGATTCCGTGGCCGGGTTGTCCACCGAGGTGGAGACGGGAAACGGGATCCGGGGATGTTGGCCGTAGACTGTAAAAAACGGGGATTTGGAAGAGGATTCACTCTCGTGATTATTGTAGGAGAATTCGGCCCACGGTAAAAGATCCACCCAATCGGAATGGTGGCCATTAACAAAGTGCCGGAGGTAACTGGTTAAGATTTTGTTGATCCGCTCTACTTGACCATTGGACTGTGGGTGATAAGCAGAAGAGAAGTCCAAGGTGACCCCCAGCAGTTTACACGTGGCTTTCCAGAAGCGAGAGGTGAACTGAACCCCTCGATCGGACACGATGTGAAGAGGAGGACCATGGAGACGGAAAATATGATGAATAAAGTCCTTAGCCAACTCAGATGCAGACAGAAAACTCCGCAGGGGAATGAAGTGCGCCATTTTAGAGAAGCGATCAGCGACCACCCAAATGACCGTACAACCAGCAGACACAGGGAGATCCGTTATAAAGTCCATGGCTATATGCTGCCACGGGGCAGTAGGTACGGGAAGAGGCAGAAGGCGGCCGGCTGGCAGATGTCTAGGAACCTTGTTGCGGGCGCAGGATGCACAGGTCGAGACTGTTATGTTCTGCTACCAAAGCTAAGGAAAGAGAGGAGATCTGTCCCTACTATGAGACTCAGCTGAATCCCTACGATGTAACAGGGAACCTGATCCTGCGATCAGACCTGCTAAAGTCCTAATCTAGTCTGTACGAAGACCTATAGATGTGGGGAGGGAATCCCTACAAGTACTAAGGACTGGGAGGAATATGGGACACCTCCTAACAGAAATAGTAGCAGACAGACGAACAAACAAAATAGATAGAACATAGAGGTCCGTAGACGAAGCAAACTAACAGAGTTAGATACAGAGCACAGGCTAGCTAGAAAGTAGATATACAATGAAGTCCAGCAAAGCCAGAAGGGCGGAGCAGGACTAAATAGGCCAACAAGGTCATGTGACCAGCAAAGGAAAAAAAACCTAACAGCAAGGTTCTAACAGTACCCCCCCTTCTAAGAGGATCCTCCGGATCCCCTAGGACCAGGCTTATCAGGAAATCTCCTGTGAAACGCTCTGATAAGTCTGGACGCGGAAACATCATCTGACCTCACCCAAGAGTTATCCTCGGGTCCGAAACCTTTCCAGGCCACAAGATACTGCAAACTACCTCTATACTGTCTAGAGTCAAGGATGCGAGAAATTTCATATTCCCCGTCCTCCACCACCGGAGGAACAGAGGCAGAGGCGTCACCATCCGACACAACAGCTTTTTTTAACAGAGAGACATGAAAGACCGGATTAATTCTCCAGGAGGTAGGAACCTCCAACCTAACAGCAGATTGGTTGACAACCTGAAGCACCTTAAAGGGCCCTACAAACTTGGGACCCAATTTCTTAGAAGGAATCCTCAACCGCAGATTCCTAGAGGACAACCAAACCATGTCACCAACAGCGAACAAAACCTCCTGTCGTTTCCTATCAAAGTAGTCTTTAGATTTTCTGTTGGCCTCCTGAAGATTACCACGCACATCCGTCCAAACTCTTTCCAAATCACCGGAAAAATTCTCCTCCTCAGGCACGGCAGATCCCAACTTGGAGAACGACCCAAACGACGGATGTCTCCCAGAACAACAAAAAAAAGGCGAACAACCAGCAGAAGAAGATGTATGATTGTTCAGAGCAAATTCGGCAAGTGGCAGAAACTCAGACCACCCCTCTTGATTGTCTGCCACAAAACAACGCAAGAACTGCTCAACATCCTGGTTTTTCCTTTCTGTCTGGCCATTAGATTCAGGATGATATCCGGACGAAAACGACAAATGAATTCCCAACCTGTCACAAAAGGCACGCCAAAAACGAGCCACGAACTGAGGACCCCTATCAGAAACAATGTCAGTAGGAACGCCATGAAGTCTGACAATTTCCTTGACAAAGGCCTTAGCGAGAGTTTTAGCGCAGGGCAGTTTGACGAAGGGAACCAAGTGACACATCTTGCTAAAGCGGTCCACGACCACCCAGATGACAGTAAAACCCTCAGAGGGGGGAAGGTCAGTTATAAAGTCCATAGCCAAATGTGTCCAAGGAGCACTGGGGACCTCCAAAGGACAAAGCAACCCCGCAGCAGGAGTATGTGAGGACTTAGATCTAGCACATATAGTACATTGGCGCACCCACTTAATGACTTCCTTCTGCCATCCAGGCCACCAAAAACTGCGACCCACCAGTCTCTTGGTCTCAGAGATTCCGGGATGACCTGCCAACCGAGATTCGTGACACTCAACAAACAAATCTCTCCTAAAGGTCTCAGGCACAAACAACCTCCCATGAGGAGTGTTAGATGGGGCATTCTCCTGAGCTTTAAGAATCTCATCTTCCAAAACGGAGTCTAAAGCAGCTATCACAACACCTTCTTGTAAAATGTTTTCCTCTTTCTCAGCACCGACTATGGGAGAAAAACTGCGAGACAAGGCATCCGCCTTAACATTCTTAGTACCAGGGATGTAAGTAACGGAGAAATTAAACCGCGAGAAAAACAGTGCCCACCTAGCCTGACGGGCATTCAGGCGCTTGGCAGCATCAAGATATATCAGATTTTTATGATCCGTAAGAACCTGAACGGGAAATTCCGCACCTTCCAAGAAGTGGCGCCAGTGTTCAAATGCGAGTTTAATAGCCAATAATTCCCGATTACCAATATCGTAATTCAATTCAGTCTCCGAAAATTTTTTTGAAAAAAAGGCACAGGGATGTAATCCATCCCCGTTATCCTGAGACAATACTGCGCCAACCCCCACAGAGGAAGCATCAACCTCAACCAAAAACGGCCTAGTAACATCAGGCTGCATAAGGATGGGAGCAGAGGTGAACCTCTCCTTGAGATACACAAAAGCTTCAATGGCCTCAGAAGACCACTGAACCGCATCAGCACCTTTCCTGGTGAGATCAGTCAGAGGTTTGACAATACTAGAAAATTTTTTTATGAACTTTCTATAGTAATTGGCGAAACCCAAAAACCTCTGTATCGATTTGAAACCAATAGGCCTAGGCCATTCCTGCACAGCCTGAACCTTAACCGGATCCATCTCAAAACCTTTGCTGGAGATAATGTAGCCCAAAAAACTAATTCTCTGTACAGCGAACTCACATTTCTCCAGCTTAGCAAAAAGCGAATTGTCCATTAATAACTGTAATACCTCACGCACGCTCCGCCAATGAGACTCCAGATCTGGCGAATAAATCAAAATGTCATCCAAATACACAACCACATTTTTACCGATCAAAGGTCTAAGGATGTCATTAATCAGATTCTGAAAAAATGCAGGAGCATTAGTGAGACCAAAAGGCATAACCAGATTCTCAAAATGACCCACAGGAGTGTTAAAAGCAGTCTTCCATTCATCACCCTCCTTCACGCGCAACAGATTGTATGCCCCCTTAAGGTCAATTTTAGAGAACCACTTGGCCCCCAATAACTGGTTAAACAGATCAGGAATCAATGGCAGTGGGTAAGGATTGCGTACCGTAATTTTGTTAATCTCACGAAAATCCAGACAAGGACGTAAACCGCCGTCCTTTTTTTTTACAAAAAAAAATCCAACCGCCACAGGAGACTTAGAGGGCCTAATGTGACCGGCGGCCAAGCTTGTCTGTATGTATTCCTCCAAAGCCTTCCTCTCAGGAATAGTAAGGTTAAATAAACGACTCTTAGGAAGAGTCGCTCCAGGGACAAATTCAATAGAACAATCATAGTCTCTATGGGGAGGCAAAACCTGCGATTCCTTCTCAGAAAAAACTCTCCAAAAATCCTGAATAGGAACAGGCAATTCTCCCCTATCCAAAGCTGCAATACGCCCGTTACAACACTTGTCATAACATTTATGGCTCCAGGATTTAATTTCACTGGTAGACCAATCCAGTACAGGATTGTGAAATTTTAACCAGGGCAAACCCAATATTACTGGAGAAGGCAAGTTATTCAACACTACCAAATCCAATTTCTCATGGTGAACACCATTAATAGTGAGAGGAAATTCACAGACCTTGAGAGTAATATTCTTCAAAGGGGAGCCATCCACAGAAACCACAGCAATGGGGGATGACAAAGGTTCAGGTTTTAAATTGAGTTTTTCCACGAATCCCCCATCAATTACATTCAGTGTAGACCCGCAATCAACAAACACCCGAAATTCCATTAATTTTTCCTGAGCAATCGTGGAAGCAGCTAAAAATATACCCTTGGAATTTAAACAGGCAATACGGGCGTGACTGACCATTTTTTTTTCTTTCTTCATACGAAGCTCACAGCCTTTAATCAAATGACCAGATTTTCCGCAGTAGAAACACAAGCCTTGCGAAAAACGACGGTCTTTTTCTTGAGAGCGAGGTGCCACCGATCCAATCTCCATCGGTTCACCACTGTTAGTACACACATTATCATAACCAGAAACTGACATAGCAGAGGATTTGCTCTCATTAACCCTAGCACGCAGTCTTCTATCCACCCGTATAGCTAATTGCATAGCCTGTTGCAAATCTTCAGGTGTAGGATAAGCAATTAGCAGGTCTTTAACCCTTTCACTGAGCCCAGCAAGAAATAGACTTTTCAGAGCAGAATCGTTCCACCCTGTTTGAGTGGACCAACGACGAAAATGTGTACAATATTTTTCCACATTACCCGATCCTTGTTTTAGACGTCTCAACTCAGTCTCAGCTGATGCGACACGGTCAGGATCATCATATAATAGTCCCAAAGCAGAAAAAAAACTATCCACTGATCTGAAGCATGAATCACTAGGTTGCAAAGAAAAGGCCCACTCCTGAGGCTCTTTGCGCAAAAGTGACATTATGAACCCTACGCGCTGGGATTCATCCCCAGAGGACTTAGGTCTCAAACGAAAATACAATAAGCAAGCATTTTTAAATGAAAAAAATTCTCGGTGTTCACCAAAAAACAAATCCGGCAAACATACCTTAGGCTCCAAGAAATGTGCTCCAGGACAGTTACTCACGTGCTGACGGAGCTCGGCCACCTCCAGAGAGAGTCCCTGCAGGCGATGAGCCAAATCCTGAACCGACACCATGATGGAACAGAAAAATCTTTCCTTAGAGAATTTGCTGGCTGGACTTACTGTTATGTTCTGCTACCAAAGCTAAGGAAAGAGAGATCTGTCCCTACTATGAGACTCAGCTGAATCCCTACGATGTAACAGGGAACCTGATCCTGCGATCAGACCTGCTAAAGTCCTAATCTAGTCTGTACGAAGACCTATAGATGTGGGGAGGGAATCCCTACAAGTACTAAGGACTGGGAGGAATATGGGACACCTCCTAACAGAAATAGTAGCAGACAGACGAACAAACAAAATAGATAGAACATAGAGGTCCGTAGACCAAGCAAACTAACAGAGTTAGATACAGAGCACAGGCTAGCTAGAAAGTAGATATACAATGAAGTCCAGCAAAGCCAGAAGGGCGGAGCAGGACTAAATAGGCCAACAAGGTCATGTGACCAGCAAAGGAAAAAAAACCTAACAGCAAGGTTCTAACAGAGACAAAGTCTATTACCTCCTTGCGCAGGGTAGGCCACCAGTAATGCCGGGCAATAAGCTGGAGGGTCTTCCTTTGACCAGCATGGCCGGCTAGCTTAGACGAATGTCCCCAGTGCAGAACCTTCTCACGATCAGGTACTGTCACGAACGTCTTACCAGGTGGAAGACGATTCAGATCCAAGGGAGCCACTTGCATTACCTTGGCGGGGTCGATGATGTGCTTAGGCTCCTCCTCTAGATCGGAGAACAGAAAGGATCGGGACAAGGCATCGGCTTTGATATTTTTGTCTGCCGGGCGGAAATGAAGAATGAAATCAAAGCGGGCGAAGAACAAGGACCACCGGGCCTGGCGCGGGTTAAGTCTTTGGGCACTCTGGAGGTAAGCCAAGTTTTTGTGGTCCGTATAAATTATTACCGGGTGAAGAGCCCCCTCGAGCAAGTAACGCCACTCCTCCAGTGCCAATTTAACGGCTAACAATTCTCGGTCTCCTATAGAATAATTGCTCTCAGACGAGGAGAAGAGTTTGGAGAAGAAGCCGCAGGTTACCATTCTCCCGGATGGCGACTTTTGGGTGAGCACCGCTCCGGCTCCAGAGGAGGAAGCATCTACTTCTAAGAAGAATTGTTTGTTGCAGTCCGGACGGTGCAGCACAGAGGCGGAGGAGAAAGCTTGTTTCAAAGAAAGGAAGGCCTCTCCAGCCTCGGGCGGCCATTCTTTGGGACTAGCGCCCTTACGGGTGAGCGCGGAGATAGGGGCAGTCCGGGAAGAGAAGTGTGGAATGAAGAGGCGGTAGTAATTGGCGAAGCCCAGGAACCGCTGAATAGCCTTCAACCCCTCCGGTCGGGGCCACTTCAGGATGGCAGAAAGTTTCTCAGGATCCATTCGTAGGCCGGTCTGGGAGATGACGTAGCCCAGAAATGGAAGCGAGGACTGCTCAAAGAGGCACTTCTCAAATTTTGCGTAGAGGTGGTTAAGCCTGAGCAGGACCTGACGAACGTCCCTCCGGTGTGTGGGAAGATCCGGAGAGAAGATCAAAATGTCGTCCAGGTACACCACCACGCAGGAGTAGAGAAGGTCACGGAAGATGTCATTGACCAACTCCTGAAAGACGGCGGGAGCATTACAGAGGCCGAAGGGCATTATGAGGTATTCATAGTGGCCATCCCGGGTGTTGAATGCCGTCTTCCATTCATCCCCCGGACGGATACGGACCAGGTTATACGCCTCACGGAGATCCAGCTTGGTGAAGATTCTGGCACCCCTCAGACGGTCAAATAATTCAGGAATGAGCGGAAGGGGGTATTTATTCTTCACCATGATCTGGTTAAGACCTCTGTAGTCTATACAGGGACGGAGAGAGCCATCCTTCTTTTTAACGAAGAAGAAGCCTGCTCCCGCCAGGGAGGTAGATTTCCGGATAAATCCCCGGGCCAGATTCTCCTCGATATATTCAGACATGGCCCGGGTCTCGGCAGCGGACAACGGGTAAATACGCCCACGGGGTGGAGTAGCGCCGGGTACCAGGTCGATTGGGCAATCGTATGGTCTATGGGGGGGTAATGTCTCTGCTTCTTTCTTGTTGAAAACATCAGCATAAGACCAATAAGGAACCGGTAGGCCGGGTAGATTGGCTAGCGTAGGAGAAGGACGAGCAGGATGAACAGGCACTAAACAAGTCTTATGACAGTCCTGCCCCCAGCGAAGGACCTCTCCGGTCTGCCAGTTCAGCACGGGTACATGTCTCTGGAGCCAAGGAAGGCCTAACAAAAGGGGCGTGAGAGAGTCCAGGTAGAACATGGAAGAAGATCCTCTCAGAGTGCAGCATTCCCACCTGTAGAGTTATGGGTTCGGTGATGAGTTGGATGGTTAGAGGTAAGAGCCCTCCATCCACGGAGGCGACAGATAAGGGTTCAGTCAACGGTTTAGTGGGAATGCGGTACTTCTCTACCAGGGATTGGGAAATGAGGTTTCCAGCAGCTCCAGAATCGAGTTGAGCTAGTTCAAAGTAGCGGTTCTCCCCGCAGATGATAGAGACCGACAGCATCAGAGATGGAAGGGGTTTACTTTTGCTAGGACGACCTCTCCGAGCGATCCTAGACACTGGCGTTTCCCGGCCTCTCCGGGCAGGAACCGATCCGGTGCTCCTTACTGCCACAGTAGAAACAGCTCCCCTCGGCACGGCATGACTCTTGACGGGTTTTGACCACCTTGGTCTGGTCGACCTGCATGGGCTCTGGCGAGTGCGCCCGGGGAGTTACAGAAGAAGAGACGGGTTTCTGGTAAGTGGGAGCAAGGCGGGGAAACCTCCTCTCACGGCTGACCTCTTTGGTACGCTCCTGGAACCGGATGTCAATCCGGGTGGCAAGTGTTACTAAGTCATCCAGGGAGGTAGGAATGTCCCGACCGGCGAGTTCACCATTAATCCGGCCGGATAGGCCTTCCCAGAAGACGGACACCAAGGCCTCGTTATCCCAGGCAAGCTCGGAAGCAAGGGTACGGAACCGTATGGCATATTGGCCCACGGTGAGACTCCCTCGGCGGAGTAGCCGAGAGGAGGCGGATGAGGTCTTTCGTCCTGGTTCGTTGAAGACTTTCCGGAAAGCCGTGAGAAAGGCTGGCAGGTTGGACACCAGGGGGTCCCCTCTCTCCCATAGGGGATTTAGCCAAGCCAGTGCCTCCCCAGTGAGATGGGACATGATGAAGGACACTTTGGCCCGGTCAGAGGTGAATTGGTGTGCCAAAAGTTCGAAGTGCAGGGTGCACTGGTTAATGAAGCCTCGTGCCTGGTCGGGGTCTCCACCAAAACGAGGCGGGGCGGATAGGCGGGGACCGGGAAGGGATGCCATGGTATTGTAGGGCAGCGACGCTGCCGGGGTAGGAGTCGTGTGACTGGAAGCAGGTCCCAATGAGGCAGTCAGTGTGTCCAGGCGGGAGTTAACATTACGTAGGTGGCTCAGGATGGACTCCTGTTGGGACCTCTGACGGGATAGTTCATGGCATAGGTCCGAGAGCGAGGGAGCTTGGGTGCCACCGGGTTCCATGGCCCGAGCAAACTGTAACGGGACCGGGAGGTGGAACCTCTGAGCTGCAATACAAAGGGGAAGTCCTTGTAAGGAAGCGGGTGACTCCCAGGGGAGGCAAGCAGGTAGTCACAACAAGTGACGGGGACAGTCTCTGGGTAAGCAGGCAGGAGGTCACGGCAAGTGACGGGGACAGTCTCTGGGTAGACAGGCAGGTGGTCACGGCAAGTGACGGGGACAGTCTCCGGGTAAGCAGGCAGGTGGTCACGGCAAGTGACGGGGACAGTCTCCAGGTAAGCAGGCAGGTGGTCACGGCAAGTGACGGGGACAGTCTCGGGGTAAACGGCAGATACCTTCAACCCAGCGGGCAGATAGACACGGCAGGTACTGGCAGGTGCCTCCGGGGTAAGCAGGTGGATAGCCGCGGCAGGTGCTGGCGGGCGCTTCCGGATAAGCAGGAGGATAGACTCAGCGAGTGCTGGCAGGTGCTTACAGGTAGCAGACAGGTGACAGGCAGGAAACAGGCTGGACTAGTCAAGCTAGCGAAGGGACCTGAGGGCTGAAGCAGAGGTGAAGACACAGTGCGACAACTGTTGCTCGGGCACCTCCATTTTGGAGGAGGTGCCTTAAATATGGGCAGTCCTCTGACCATTGGCCGGGGACTTTTTAGGAAGACGCGCGCCGTCCCTTTAAGAGGTGGGGGAGTGAACGCGCGCGCGCCCTAAGCACTCTGCTGGAGAAGGAACGCACGCCGGCCACAGCAGGGAACGGAGAGCAGGGAGAAGACGTGCCAGGAGCCGGGGGCGAGAGAGACGGTGTCCCTGTCTGACATGGGGCAGGGACGCCGCTGCGCCGACAGTGACAGGAGCGCTGGAGGGCCCACGTAAGGAGCGCGGAGGTGAGAGGGATGGCGTCCCTGCCTAGCAGAAGGCAGGGACGCCGATGCTACACACCATGTTTCACTGTTGGGATTGTATTGGACAGGTGATGAGCAGTGCCTGGTTTTCTCCACACATACAGCTTAGAATAATCACCAAAAAGTTCTATCTTAATCTCATCAGACCAGAAAATCTTATTTCTCATAGTCTGTGAGACCTTCAGGTGTTTTTGAGCAAACTCTACGTGGGCTTTCATATGTCTTGCACTGAGGAGAGGCTTCCGTCGGGCCACTCTGCCTTAAAGGCCCGACTCGCGGAGGGCTGCAGTGATAGTTGACTTTGTGGAACTTTCTCCCATCTCCCTACTGCATCACTGGAGCTCAGCTACAGTGATCTTGGGGTTCTTCTTTACCTCTCTCACCAAGGCTCTTCTCCCTCGATTGCTCAGTTTGGCTGGACGACCAGGTCTAGGAAGACTTATGGTGATCCCAAACTTCTTCCATTTAAGGATTATGGAGGCCACTGTGCTCTTAAGAACCTTGAGTAATGCAGAAATTCTTTTGTAACCTTGGCCAGATCTGTGCCTTGCCACAATTCTGTCTCTGAGCTCCTTGGGCAGTTCCTTTGAGCTCATGATTCTCATTTGATCTGACATGCACTGCGAGCTGTGAGGTCTTATATAGACAGGTGTGTGCCTTTCCAAATCAAGTCCTATCAGTTTAATTAAAAACAGCTGGACTCCAATGAAGGAGTAGAACCATCTGTCTGAGCAAAGGGTCTGAATACTTATGGCCATGTGATATTTCAGTTTTTCTTTTTAATAAATTTGCAAAAATTTCTACATTTCTGTTTTTTTTTCGAGTCAAGAAGGGGTGCAGAGTGTACTTTAATGAGAAAAAAATGAACTTTTTAGAATTTGCCAAATGCTTGCAATGAAACAAAGAGTGAATAATTTAAAGGGGTCTGAATACTTTCCGTACCCACTGTATCTCTCTGATTTAAGGGGATAAAAATTGAGAGTTTGAAAATTGCAAAATATTCTAAATTTTTGACAAATTTCCATTTTTTTCACAAATGAATGCAAGTCATATCAAAGAAATTTTACCACTATCAAGAAGTACAATATGTCACAAGAAAACATTCTCAGAATCAGTGGGATCCTTTTAAGTGTTCCAGAGTTATTAACTCAAAGTGACACTGGTCAGAATTGTAAAATTAGGCCCGGTCATAAAGGTTAAAATAGGCTCGGGGAAGAAGGGGTTAAGCCTCAGAATCACATCTACAAGACGTCACCGACCACGACAGATGGATCCTGTAACTAAGGCTCCGATCACATCTACAAGACGTCACCAACCACGACCGATGGATCCTGTAACTAAGGCTCCGATCAGATCGACAAGACGACACCGACCACGACCGATGGATCCTGTAACTAAGGCTCCGATCACATCTACAAGACGTCATCGACCACGACCGATGGATCCTGTAACTAAGGCTCCAATCACATGTACAAGACGTCACCGACCACGAACTATGGATCCTGTAACTAAGGCTCCGATCACATCTACAAGACGTCCACGACCGATGGATCCTGTAACTAAGGCTCCGATCACATCTACAAGACGTCACCGACCACGACCTATGGATCCTGTAACTAAGGCTCCGATCACATCTACAAGACGTCACCGACCACGACCGATGGATCCTGTAACTAATGATCCGATCACATCTACAAGACGTCACCGACCACGACCGATGGATCCTGTAACTAAGGCTCCGATCACATCTACTAGACATTACCGACCACGACCGATGGATCCTGTAACTAAGGCTCCGATCACATCTACAAGACGTCACAGACCACGACCGATGGATCCTGTAACTAAGGCTCCGATCACATCTACAAGACGTCACCGACCACGAGCGATGGATCCTGTAACTAAGACTCCGATCACATCTACAAGACGTCACCGACCACGACCGATGGATCCTGTAACTAAGGCTCCGATCACATCTACTAGACATCACCGACCACGACCGATGGATCCTGTAACTAAGGCTCCGATCACATCTACAAGACGTCACCGACCACGACCGATGGATCCTGTAACTAAGGCTCCGATCACATCTACAAGACGTCACCGACCACGACCGATGGATCCTGTAACTAAGGCTCTGATCACATCTACAAGACGTCACCAACCACGAGCGATGGATCCTGTAACTAAGGCTCCGATCACTGATGGATCCGGTCTCTCGGCCTCTGGTCTCCCCCTGGAATCCCCTCAGTGCTGACGTCACACAGATCCTGCTCTGTCTCCAGGAATATAATCTGCGGGGAATGTTCTCTGCTCTGTATATAATGTCTCCTGGGCGCAGGTCTCTGTATAATGGCTGATAACAGAGAGAACAGAGATCCAGGAGAAGTATGAAGCGTCTGCAGCACTGAGGGGGAGGAGCTGTGGTGACGTCATCATTATCACAGGTCCTTCACCACTTCTGTCCTGAGCTCCGCCCCCTGATCACATGGCGGTGACGTCACCACAGGTCCTCCCGCTCTCAGTGCAGCAGCTCCGTCCTGGCTGTGCGCAGCTCTTGCTCTCTGGTATCAGCCAGCAGCAGGTTTCCGCTTCCCGCCATTCCGGTGAGATTACAGGGAGGGTTTGTGGTGAATCTGTGAGAGGAGAGTGTGGGGTGAGATCAGAGCTGTTCCTGTGGAGGCTCCTGCTCCATGTGACTGCGGCTCCTCAGTGTTGTATGGGGGATGTGCAGCGGCTCCTCCTCACCTCACCGCCCCCGCTGGAGGTGGAGTTACCACGGTGACCGTCCCCCGCTGAAGGTGGAGTTACCACGGTGACCGCCCCTGCTGGAGGTGGAGTTACCACGGTGACCGTCCCCCGCTGGAGGTGGAGTTACCACGGTGACCGCCCCCCGCTGGAGGTGGAGTTACCACGGTGACCGTCCCCCGCTGGAGGTGGTTACCACGGTGATCGTCCCCCGCTGGAGGTGGAGTTACCACGGTGACCGTCCCTGCTGGAGGTGGAGTTACCACGGTGACCGTCCTCCGCTGGAGGTGTAGTTACCACGGTGACCGTCCTCCGCTGGAGGTGTAGTTACCACGGTGACCGTCCTCCGCTGGAGGTGGAGTTACCACGGTGACCGCCCCCCGCTGGAGGTGGAGTTACCACGGTGACCGTCCCCCACTGGAGGTGGAGTTACCATGGTTACCGCCCCCGCTGGAGGTGGAGTTACCACGGTGACCGACCCCCGCTGGAGGTGGAGTTACCACGGTGACCGTCCTCCGCTGGAGTTACCACGGTGACCGTCCCCCGCTGGAGGTGGAGTTACCACGGTGACCGTCCCCCGCTGGAGGTGGAGTTACCACGGTGACCGTCCCCCGCTGGAGGTGGAGTTACCACGGTGACCGTCCCCCGCTGGAGGTGGAGTTACCACGGTGACCGACCCCCGCTGGAGGTGGAGTTACCACGGTGACCGTCCTCCGCTGGAGTTACCACGGTGACCGTCCCCCGCTGGAGGTGGAGTTACCACGGTGACCGACCCCCGCTGGAGGTGGAGTTACCACGGTGACCGTCCTCCGCTGGAGTTACCACGGTGACCGTCCCCCGCTGGAGGTGGAGTTACCACGGTGACCGTCCCTGCTGGAGGTGGAGTTACCACGGTGACCGTCCTCCGCTGGAGGTGTAGTTACCACGGTGACCGTCCTCCGCTGGAGGTGTAGTTACCACGGTGACCGTCCTCCACTGGAGGTATAGTACCATGGTGACCGTCCTCCGCTGGAGGTGGAGTTACCACGGTGACCGTCCCCCGCTGGAGGTGGAGTTACCACGGTGACCGTCCCCCGCTGGAGGTGGAGTTACCACGGTGACCGTCCCTGCTGGAGGTGGAGTTACCACGGTGACCGTCCTCCGCTGGAGGTGTAGTTACCACGGTGACCGTCCTCCGCTGGAGGTATAGTACCACGGTGACCGTCCTCCGCTGGAGTTACCACGGTGACCGTCCCCCGCTGGAGGTGGAGTTACCACGGTGACCGTCCCCCGCTGGAGGTGGAGTTACCACGGTGACCGTCCCTGCTGGAGGTGGAGTTACCACGGTGACCGTCCTCCGCTGGAGGTGTAGTTACCACGGTGACCGTCCTCCGCTGGCGCTATAGATACCACGGTGACCGTCCTCCGCTGGAGGTATCGTTACCACGGTGACCGTCCTCCGCTGGAGGTGGAGTTACCACGGTGACCGTCCTCCGCTGGAGGTGGAGTTACCACGGTGACCGTCCTCCGCTGGAGGTGGAGTTACCACGGTGACCGTCCTCCGCTGGAGGTGGAGTTACCACGGTGACCGTCCTCCGCTGGAGGTGTAGTTACCACGGTGACCGTCCTCCGCTGGAGGTGGAGTTACCACGGTGACCGTCCTCCGCTGGAGGTGGAGTTACCATGGTGACCGCCCCCGCTGGAGGTGGAGTTACCACGGTGACCGTCCTCCGCTGGCGGTGTAGTTACCACGATGGCCGTCCCCCGCTGGAGGTGTAGTTACCACGGTGACTGTCCCCCGCTGGAGGTGTAGTTACCACGGTGACCGTCCTCCGCTAGCGGTGTGGTTACCACGGTGACCGTCCTCCGCTAGCGGTGTGGTTACCACGGTGACCGTCCTCCGCTGGAGGTGTAGTTACCACGGTGACCGTCCTCCGCTAGAGGTGTACTTACCACGGTGACCCATCTCTGCTGGCGGTGTAGTTACCACGGTGACCGTCCTCCGCTGGCGCTATAGTTACCACGGTGACCGTCCTCCGCTGGAGGTATCGTTACCACGGTGACCGTCCTCCGCTGGAGGTGGAGTTACCACGGTGACCGTCCTCCGCTGGAGGTGGAGTTACCACGGTGACCGTCCTCCGCTGGAGGTGGAGTTACCCCGGTGACCGCCCCCGCTGGAGGTGGAGTTACCACGGTGACCGTCCTCCGCTGGCGGTGTAGTTACCACGATGGCCGTCCCCCGCTGGAGGTGTAGTTACCACGGTGACCGTCCCCCGCTGGAGGTGTAGTTACCACGGTGACCGTCCTCCGCTGGAGGTGTGGTTACCACGGTGACCGTCCTCCGCTAGCGGTGTGGTTACCACGGTGACCGTCCTCCACTGGAGGTGTAGTTACCACGGTGACCGTCCTCCGCTAGAGGTGTACTTACCACGGTGACCCATCTCCGCTGGCGGTGTGGTTACCACGGTGACCGTCCTCTGCTGGCACTGTAGTTACCACGGTGACCGTCCTCCTACGAGGCTGATAATGAGCGGTCAGATCCTCTGAGGAAGCCGCGGTGGAGTTTGTGGCTTTTCCTCCAGGTTCTTCCTGATAAATTACGGATAGAGAGTAATTAATTGATTCGCGCTAAAATAATGTGAAGGACTTGGAGCGAGTAGATAAAAAGTAATTTTTTATTTGATTCAATTTTCCATTAAAATTGTTAATACTCATAAAATAATGTTCATATTAGTACAATATTATAAAAAGATATAACATGATCGCTTAAAACTGGCGTATAGATTAGATAACCCAGTGGGCTCCAGAGTGGAAAACCTGTAAGGAAATAGGAGAATTGATTTGTTAGGCCCGGTTGAGAGGTATTAGTCCTACGGTAATTAAATCCACATATACCTGGTTCGATGGTACGTAGAATACCGAGTCGGTAGATGAAGAGCCCTTGATGTCCCAGCGCTTCTGTCCGTTCTCTCCTGTGAGATCTTTCGGTATCTGAGTCTGTCGTGGATTGTTACTCAGCAGAGTCGGGGTTAATTTACTGATGATTTTCCCCCTAATCCGCTGTCGCTCGTCCGTCCCTCAGAATCGGTGCCGGCTCAATGTCGTCATCAGTCGTGGTCGGGCGTCCGGCTCTTCCCTCTTGGCTGACACTTGTGTGATCTTCCTTGGTCTCCTCCGTTCATTCTTCTTCTTTGTGACAAATCACTTTCTCCGTACTGAGCACAAAGTCCTGGATAAATATCAGCACCGGACCGTCCCTCAGACCCCGAAACACGAGTCCTGACATGAAGATGGAGCGTGGTGGAGCCGATCACCCCCCAGAGCCGGACATGGAGGCTCCAGCAGTTCTCGGCCCCCGCGTCTATTCACCACTCGCTCTGCAGGCGGAGAAGCACAGAACTTTCCGCACTGGAGGAGAAGGTCGGATCACCGCACACTCCTCTCTATAGGGGGAATGTTTCTTCTGGAGGAGAAGGTCGGATCACCGCGCACTCCTCTCTATAGGGGGAATGTGTCTCATGGAGGAGAGCGGCGATTCTGAGTAAGGAGAGTTATAGGCCATGCAATGCCCCATGGGAAATAAGATATGCAGAGAACGGGGTCTCTAGCGCCACCTACAGGAGGCAGCAATCCTAGGAGTCAATATCAATGTTTCAACCCCATCCTGTTGGGGAAAATTTCCATTTCTTTTTCATTTTTTTTTCCTCTCCTTCCATCAGCCAGAACATTTCTATTTTCTATCCACAGATGTTTGACGTCTTCTGTGTTTTTTTTGCAGCACAAATTGTGCGTTTTACCATATAATGTGCTGAAATCAGAAAAAAAAATCCAGCTGAGGTGAGACAGTTAGTGAAAAAAAAAACGCAATTCCACATTTATATTTTGTTTTTTGTTTCTCTGCATTTATTGGGCGGTAAGAACGACCTTGTGGCGATTTTCCAGGTCAGAACAGGTACAGCGATGCCAAACTTCTGTTTTTTTGTTTTTTGAATATATTTTTCGGGTTAAAAAGATTCTGTGGCATCGGACCAGACAAACTCTCCTTGGCTCCCCGTGTGCATCAGTAAGCACCCATGACCCCGGTGCCTGCTCTCTAGTTGTCCTTTCTACACATTGATGGGCACTAACCGCGTGTACCGGGTGCTCCTCACAACACCGTCCTTCCGGGTTCTGTGACTTCATCCGTCAGTCGTACATGTGCCCTTTTTTCCTCCTTCAGAGACAAATGCAGAACTTTTTAGCACTTGCTGCCTATTTTATTGTTTCTATCGAGGTGGATGCGGAGATTTATGTCTATTTAAAAAGGAATAAAAACGCATTAACTCGTGTCTTTTTGGCTCTCAAAATACAATCACTGGTAAATGGTCACCGTCCTTCCGATCACATCTACAAGACGTCACCAACCACGAGCGATGGATACTGTAACTAAGGCTCCGATCACATCTACAAGACGTCACCGACCACGAGCGATGGATCCTGCAACTAAGGCTCCGATCACATCTACAAGACGTCACCGACCACGACCGATGGATCCTGCAACTAAGGCTCCGATCACATCTACAAGACGTCACCAACCACGACCGATGGATCCTGTAACTAAGGCTCCGATCACATCTACAAGACGTCACCAACCACGACCGATGGATACTGTAACTAAGGCTCCGATCACATCTACAAGACGTCACCAATCACGACCGATGGATCCTGTAACTAAGGCTCCGATCACATCTACAAGACGTCACCGACCACGACCGATGGATCCTGTAACTAAGGCTCCGATCACATCTACAAGACGTCACCGACCACGACCGATGGATCCTGTAACTAAGGCTCCGATCACATCTACAAGACGTCACCGACCACGAGCGATGGATCCTGTAACTAAGGCTCCGATCACATCTACAAGACGTCACCGACCACGAGCGATGGATCCTGTAACTAAGGCTCCGATCACATCTACAAGACGTCACCGACCACGACCGATGGATCCTGTAACTAAGGCTCTGATCACATCTACAAGACGTCACCGACCACGACCGATGGATCCTGTAACTTAGGCTCTGATCACATCTACAAGACGTCACCGACCACGACCGATGGATCCTGTAACTAAGGCTCCGATCACATCTACAAGACGTCCACGACCGATGGATCCTGTAACTAAGGCTCCGATCACATCTACAAGACGTCACCGACCACGAGCGATGGATCCTGTAACTAAGGCTCCGATCACATCTACAAGACGTCACCGACCACGACCGATGGATCCTGTAACTAAGGCTCCGATCACATGTACAAGACGTCACCGACCACGACCGATGGATCCTGTAACTAAGGCTCTGATCACATCTACAAGACGTCACCAACCACGACCGATGGATCCAGTAACTAAGGCTCCGATCACATCTACAAGACGTCCACGACCGATGGATCCTGTAACTAAGGACCCGATCACATCTACAAGACGTCACCGACCACGAGCGATGGATCCTGTAACTAAGGCTCCGATCACATGTACAAGACGTCACCGACCACGACCGATGGATCCTGTAACTAAGGCTCCGATCACATCTACAAGACGTCACCGACCACGACCGATGGATCCTGTAACTAAGGCTCCGATCACATCTACAAGACGTCACCGACCACAACCGATGGATCCTGTAACTAAGGCTCCGATCACATCTACAAGACGTCACCGACCACGACCGATGGATCCTGTAACTAAGGCTCCGATCACATCTACAAGACGTCACCGACCACGACCGATGGATCCAGTAACTAAGGCTCCGATCACATCTACAAGACGTCACCGACCACGACCGATGGATCCTGTAACTAAGGCTCCGATCACATCTACAAGACGTCACCGATCACGACCGATGGATCCTGTAACTAAGGCTCCAATCACATCTACAAGACGTCACCAACCACGACCGATGGATCCTGTAACTAAGACTCCGATCACATCTACAAGACGTCACCATCCACGACTGATGGATCCTGTAACTAAGGCTCCGATCACATCTACAAGAGGACATCAACCACTGATGGATCCTGTAACTAAGGCTCCGATCACTGATGGATCCGGTCTCTCGGCCTCTTGTCTCCCCCTGGAATCCCCTCAGTGCTGACGTCACACAGATCCTGTTCTGTCTCCAGGAATATAATCTGCGGGGAATGTTCTCTGCTCTGTATATAATGTCTCCTGGGCGCAGGTCTCTGTATAATGGCTGATAACAGAGAGAACAGAGATCCAGGAGAAGTATGAAGCGTCTGCAGCACTGAGGGGGAGGAGCTGTGGTGACGTCATCATTATCATAGGTTCTTCACTACTCTCTGGAACTCCGCCCCCTGATCACATGGCGGTGACGTCACCACAGGTCCTTCACCACTTCTCTCCTGAGCCCCGCCCCCTGATCACATGGCGGTGACGTCACCACAGGTCCTTCACCACTTCTCTCCTGAGCCCCGCCCCCTGATCACATGGCGGTGACGTCACCACAGGTCCTTCACCACTTCTCTCCTGAGCCCCGCCCCCTGATCACATGGCGGTGACGTCACCACAGGTCCTCCCGCTCTCAGTGCAGCAGCTCCGTCCTGGTTGTGTGCAGCTCTTGCTCTCTGGTATCAGCCAGCAGCAGGTTTCCGCTTCCCGCCATTCCGGTGAGATTACAGGGAGGGTTTGTGGTGAATCTGTGAGAGGAGAGTGTGGGGTGAGATCAGAGCTGTTCCTGTGGAGGCTCCTGCTCCATGTGACTGCGGCTCCTCAGTGTTGTATGGGGGATGTGCAGCGGCTCCTCCTCACCTCACCGCCCCCGCTGGAGGTGGAGTTACCACGGTGACCGTCCCCCGCTGGAGGTGGAGTTACCACGGTGACCGTCCCCCGCTGGAGGTGGAGTTACCACGGTGACCGTCCCCCGCTGGAGGTGGAGTTACCACGGTGACCGCCCCCGCTGGAGGTTGAGTTACCACGGTGACCGTCCTCCGCTGGAGGTGGAGTTACCACGGTGACCGCCCCCCGCTGGAGGTGGAGTTACCACGGTGACCGTCCTCCGCTGGAGGTGGAGTTACCACGGTGACCGTCCTCCGCTGGAGGTGGAGTTACCACGGTGACCGTCCTCCGCTGGAGGTGGAGTTACCACGGTGACCGCCCCCGCTGGAGGTGGAGTTACCACGGTGACCGTCCCCCGCTGGAGGTGGAGTTACCACGGTGACCGCCCCCGCTGGAGGTGGAGTTACCACGGTGACCGACCCCCGCTGGAGGTGGAGTTACCATGGTGACCGTCCTCCGCTGGAGGTGGAGTTACCACGGTGACCGTCCCCCGCTGGAGGTGGAGTTACCACGGTGACCGCCCCCCGCTGGAGGTGGAGTTACCACGGTGACCGCCCCCCCGCTGGAGGTGGAGTTACCACGGTGACCGTCCTCCGCTGGAGGTGGAGTTACCACGGTGACCGTCCTCCGCTGGAGGTGGAGTTACCACGGTGACCGTCCCCCGCTGGAGGTGGAGTTACCACGGTGACCGTCCCCCGCTGGAGGTGGAGTTACCACGGTGACCGTCCTCCGCTGGAGGTGTAGTTACCACGGTGACCGTCCTCCGCTGGAGGTGTAGTTACCACTGTGACCGTCCTCCGCTGGAGGTGGAGTTACCACGGTGACCGTCCTCCGCTGGAGGTGGAGTTACCACGGTGACTGTCCCCCGCTGGAGGTGGAGTTACCACGGTGACCGCCCCCCGCTGGAGGTGGAGTTACCACGGTGACCGCCCCCCGCTGAAGGTGGAGTTACCACGGTGACCGCCCCCGCTGGAGGTGGAGTTACCACGGTGACCGCCCCCGCTGGAGGTGGAGTTACCACGGTGACCGACCCCCGCTGGAGGTGGAGTTACCACGGTGACCGTCCTCCGCTGGAGGTGGAGTTACCACGGTGACCGTCCCCCGCTGGAGGTGGAGTTACCACGGTGACCGTCCTCCGCTGGAGGTGTAGTTACCACGGTGACCGTCCTCCGCTGGAGGTGTAGTTACCACGGTGACCGTCCTCCGCTGGAGGTGTAGTTACCACGGTGACCGTCCTCCGCTGGAGCTATAGTACCATGGTGACCGTCCTCCGCTGGAGGTGGAGTTACCACGGTGACCGTCCCCCGCTGGAAGTGGAGTTACCACGGTGACCGTCCCCCGCTGGAGGTGGAGTTACCACGGTGACCGCCCCCCCGCTGGAGGTGGAGTTACCACGGTGACCGTCCTCCGCTGGAGGTGGAGTTACCACGGTGACCGTCCTCCGCTGGAGGTGGAGTTACCACGGTGACCGTCCCCCGCTGGAGGTGGAGTTACCACGGTGACCGTCCCCCGCTGGAGGTGGAGTTACCACGGTGACCGTCCTCCGCTGGAGGTGTAGTTACCACGGTGACCGTCCTCCGCTGGAGGTGTAGTTACCACGGTGACCGTCCTCCGCTGGAGGTGTAGTTACCACGGTGACCGTCTTCCGCTGGAGATATAGTACCATGGTGACCGTCCTCCGCTGGAGGTGGAGTTACCACGGTGACCGTCCCCCGCTGGAGGTGGAGTTACCACGGTGACCGTCCCCCGCTGGAGGTGGAGTTACCACGGTGACCGTCCCTGCTGGAGGTGGAGTTACCACGGTGACCGTCCTCCGCTGGAGGTGTAGTTACCACGGTGACCGTCCTCCGCTGGCGCTATAGTTACCACGGTGACCGTCCTCCGCTGGAGGTATCGTTACCACGGTGACCGTCCTCCGTTGGAGGTGTAGTTACCACGGTGACCGTCCTCCGCTGGAGGTGGAGTTACCACGGTGACCGTCCTCCGCTGGAGGTGTAGTTACCACGGTAACCGTCCTCCGCTGGAGGTGGAGTTACCACGGTGACCGCCCCCGCTGGAGGTGGAGTTACCACGGTGACCGTCCTCCGCTGGCGGTGTAGTTACCACGGTGACCGTCCTCCGCTGGAGGTGGAGTTACCACGGTGACCGCCCCCGCTGGAGTTACCACGGTGACCGACCCCCGCTGGAGGTGGAGTTACCATGGTGACCGTCATCCGCTGGAGGTGGAGTTACCACGGTGACCGTCCCCCGCTGGAGGTGGAGTTACCACGGTGACCGCCCCCCGCTGGAGGTGGAGTTACCACGGTGACCGCCCCCCCGCTGGAGGTGGAGTTACCACGGTGACCGTCCTCCGCTGGAGGTGGAGTTACCACGGTGACCGTCCCCCGCTGGAGGTGGAGTTACCACGGTGATCGTCCCCCGCTGGAGGTGGAGTTACCACGGTGACCGTCCCTGCTGGAGGTGGAGTTACCACGGTGACCGTCCTCCGCTGGAGGTGTAGTTACCACGGTGACCGTCCTCCGCTGGAGGTGTAGTTACCACGGTGACCGTCCTCCGCTGGAGGTGTAGTTACCACGGTGACCGTCCTCCGCTGGAGGTGGAGTTACCACGGTGACTGTCCCCCGCTGGAGGTGGAGTTACCACGGTGACTGTCCCCCGCTGGAGGTGGAGTTACCACGGTGACTGTCCCCCGCTGGAGGTGGAGTTACCACGGTGACCGTCCCCCGCTGGAGGTGGAGTTACCACGGTGACCGCCCCCGCTGGAGGTGGAGCTACCACGGTGACCGACCCCCGCTGGAGGTGGCGTTACCACGGTGACCGTCCTCCGCTGGAGGTGGAGTTACCACGGTGACCGTCCCCCGCTGGAGGTGGAGTTACCACGGTGACCGTCCCTGCTGGAGGTGGAGTTACCACGGTGACCGTCCTCCGCTGGAGGTGTAGTTACCACGGTGACCGTCCTCCGCTGGAGGTGTAGTTACCACGGTGACCGTCCTCCGCTGGAGGTATAGTACCATGGTGACCGTCCCCCGCTGGAGGTGGAGTTACCACGGTGACCGTCCCCCGCTGGAGGTGGAGTTACCACGGTGACCGTCCCCCGCTGGAGGTGGAGTTACCACGGTGACCGTCCCTGCTGGAGGTGGAGTTACCACGGTGACCGTCCTCCGCTGGAGGTGTAGTTACCACGGTGACCGTCCTCCGCTGGCGCTATAGTTACCACGGTGACCGTCCTCCGCTGGAGGTATCGTTACCACGGTGACCGTCCTCCGCTGGAGGTGTAGTTACCACGGTGACCGTCCTCCGCTGGAGGTGGAGTTACCATGGTGACCGTCCTCCGCTGGAGGTGTAGTTACCACGGTGACCGTCCTCCGCTGGAGGTGGAGTTACCACGGTGACCGCCCCCGCTGGAGGTGGAGTTACCACGGTGACCGTCCTCCGCTGGCGGTGGAGTTACCACGGTGACCGCCCCCGCTGGAGGTGGAGTTACCACGGTGACCGACCCCCGCTGGAGGTGGAGTTACCACGGTGACCGACCCCCGCTGGAGGTGGAGTTACCATGGTGACCGTCCTCCGCTGGAGGTGGAGTTACCACGGTGACCGTCCCCCGCTGGAGGTGGAGTTACCACGGTGACCTTCCCTGCTGGAGGTGTAGTTACCACGGTGACCGTCCTCCGCTGGAGGTGTAGTTACCACGGTGACCGTCCTCCGCTGGAGGTGTAGTTACCACGGTGACCGTCCTCCGCTGGAGGTATAGTACCACGGTGACCGTCCCCCGCTGGAGGTGGAGTTACCACGGTGACCGTCCCCCGCTGGAGGTGGAGTTACCACGGTGACCGTCCCCCGCTGGAGGTGGAGTTACCACGGTGACCGTCCCTGCTGGAGGTGGAGTTACCACGGTGACCGTCCTCCGCTGGAGGTGGAGTTACCACGGTGACCGTCCTCCGCTGGCGCTATAGTTACCACGGTGACCGTCCTCCGCTGGAGGTGTAGTTACCACGGTGACCATCCTCCGCTGGAGGTGGAGTTACCACGGTGACCGTCCTCCGCTGGAGGTGGAGTTACCATGGTGACCGCCCCCGCTGGAGGTGGAGTTACCACGGTGATGGTCCTCCGCTGGCGGTGTAGTTACCACGATGGCCGTCCCCCGCTGGAGGTGTAGTTACCTCGGTGACTGTCCCCCGCTGGAGGTGTAGTTACCACGGTGACCGTCCTCCGCTGGAGGTGTGGTTACCACGGTGACCGTCCTCCGCTAGCGGTGTGGTTACCACGGTGACCGTCCTCCGCTGGAGGTGTAGTTACCACGGTGACCGTCCTCCGCTAGAGGTGTACTTACCACGGTGACCCATCTCTGCTGGCGGTGTAGTTACCACGGTGACCGTCCTCCGCTGGCGCTATAGTTACCACGGTGACCGTCCTCCGCTGGAGGTATCGTTACCACGGTGACCGTCCTCCGCTAGCGGTGTGGTTACCACGGTGACCGTCCTCCGCTGGAGGTGTAGTTACCACGGTGACCGTCCTCCGCTGGAGGTGTACTTACCACGGTGACCCATCTCTGCTGGCGGTGTAGTTACCACGGTGACCGTCCTCCGCTGGCGCTATAGTTACCACGGTGACCGTCCTCCGCTGGAGGTATCGTTACCACGGTGACCGTCCTCCGCTGGAGGTATCGTTACCACGGTGACCGTCCTCCGCTGGAGGTGTAGTTACCACGTTGACCGTCCTCCGCTGGAGGTGGAGTTACCCCGGTGACCGCCCCCGCTGGAGGTGGAGTTACCACGGTGACCGTCCTCCGCTGGCGGTGTAGTTACCACGATGGCCGTCCCCTGCTGGAGGTGTAGTTACCACGGTGACCGTCCCCCGCTGGAGGTGTAGTTACCACGGTGACCGTCCTCCGCTGGAGGTGTGGTTACCACGGTGACCGTCCTCCGCTAGCGGTGTGGTTACCACGGTGACCGTCCTCCACTGGAGGTGTAGTTACCACGGTGACCGTCCTCCGCTAGAGGTGTACTTACCACGGTGACCCATCTCCGCTGGCGGTGTGGTTACCACGGTGACCGTCCTCTGCTGGCGCTGTAGTTACCACGGTGACCGTCCTCCTACGAGGCTAATAATGAGCGGTCAGATCCTCTGAGGAGGCCGCGGTGGAGTTTGTGGCTTTTCCTCCAGGTTCTTCCTGATAAATTACGGATAGAGAGTAATTAATTGATTCGCGCTAAAATAATGTGAAGGACTTGGAGCGAGTAGATAAAAAGTAATTTTTTATTTGATTCAATTTTCCATTAAAATTGTTAATACTCATAAAATAATGTTCATATTAGTACAATATTATAAAAAGATATAACATGATCGCTTAAAACTGGCGTATAGATTAGATAACCCAGTGGGCTCCAGAGTGGAAAACCTGTAAGGAAATAGGAGAATTGATTTGTTAGGCCCGGTTGAGAGGTATTAGTCCTACGGTAATTAAATCCACATATACCTGGTTCGATGGTACGTAGAATACCGAGTCGGTAGATGAAGAGCCCCTGATTCGTTTTAAGTAGGAACTGGACTATAAAGAAATCAAGGTATATAGGAGTTACTCGAAGTAATAGGGATTTAAGAAAACCGCCAGAGAAAAGGAGTACCTTTTATATGATTATTCCGGTGCTGAGGTAGTTTTTAGTGTAGGATGTAGTTTACACGAACTAATAGATGACACACTGCATGCGTGTAGTAGTTCTGCCTTAAAATTCTTATAGGGTCCAGGAATATCATGAGAGGTTCTTCTTTTGGCTGATGAATCAATTATTATTAAATATGCCTATAGCTTTTTTGGATCAAAAGGTGCCAATCTACAGTCCTAAGGACCCCGTGTATGGTAGGTTAGGTGCTTAGTTGGTATTGTTGCCTGATGTTGCCATAGGGTCCAAGGATATTTTGTTTGGAAATCCAAGTGTACTCACATTGCAGGGGAGACCGAGTGTCTGGGCGCCGGTGCGAGAGCGGTGTCCCGGCCGGTGACTGCCGCTACTCGCGTACTTCCGCTTTAGTGTGTGCACTACTGAGTGAGAGTCTGCCAGGACCTGTGTGACGTGGCAGCACGTGACACACACGTGGTCCGGATGATGCGGCAGCTCATTTGCTCTGATCGAGCTGGATTTAGGGACGACATATTCCTGGACCCTATAAGAATTTTAAGGCAGAACTACTACACGCATGCAGTGTGTCATCTATTAGTCTGTGTAAACTACATCCTACACTAAAAACTACCTCAGCACCGGAATAATCATATAAAAGGTACTCCTTTTCTCTGGCGGTTTTCTTAAATCCCTATTACTTCGACTAACTCATATATACCTTGATTTCTTTATAGTCTGGGCATCTGGGCAATAAAAATGAAAAAAGCATATACAGAATGGGAGGAATAGAGCTAAGCAACAGTACATGTGAAAAATACTTAGGTATACTAATAGATCATAGACTGAACATGAGTCAACAGTGTGATGCAGCAGCAAAAAAGGCAAATACAATTCTGGGATGTATTAACAGAAGCATACAGTCTAGATCACGTGAAGTCATTATCGGACTTTACTCCTCTTTGGTCAGACCTCATCTGGAATACTGTGTACAGTTTTGGGCACCACATTTTAAAAAAGACATAGACAAACTGGAGCAAGTTCAGAGAAGAGCGACCAGAATGGTGACTGGTCTGCAAACCATGTCCTATGAGGAACGGTTGCAGGATTTGGGAATGTTTAGCTTGCAAAAAAGAAGACTGAGAGGAGACTTAATAGCTGTCTACAAATATCTCAAGGGCTGTCACATTGTAGAAGGATCATCTTTATTCTCATTTGCACAAGGAAAGACTAGAAGCAATGGGATGAAACTAAATGGGAGGAGACACAGATTAGATATTAGAAAAAACTTTTTAACAGTAAGGGTGATTAATGAGTGGAACAGGCGGCCACGAGAGGTGGTGAGTTCCCCTTCAATGGACGTCTTCAAACAGAGGCTGGACAAACATCTGTCTGAGATGATTTAGTGAATCCTGCTTTGAGCAGGGGGTTGGACCAGATGACCCAGGAGGTCCCTTCCAACTCTACCATTCTATGATTCTATGATAGTCCAGTTCCTACTTAAAACGAATCAGGGGCTCTTCATCTACCTACTCGGTATTCTACGTACCATCGTACCAGGTATATGTGGATTTAATTACCGTAGGACTAATACCTCTCAACCGGGCCTAACAAATCAATTCTCCTATTTCCTTACAGGTTTTCCACTCTGGAGCCCACTGGGTTATCTAATCTATACGCCAGTTTTAAGCGATCATGTTATATCTTTTTATAATATTGTACTAATATGAACATTATTTTATGAGTATTAACAATTTTAATGGAAAATTGAATCAAATAAAAAATTACTTTTTATCTACTCGCTCCAAGTCCTTCACACTATTTTAGCGCGAATCAATTAATTACTCTCTATCCGTAACTTACCTTTATTTTGACAAATAATGTTTTTTTGTCCCTAATTCGCAGCTGTTATAGTGACCAGCCTACCAGCACCAATTGTAAATTTAATTATATTGTTTCTTCCTGATAAATGTTGGATATTTGGGGCAGAATTCAGTGATTGTCGTTATATCGTCCCCTGTGATCTCCATCTTCTCCTTTATCATGAAGACGCCGGCAGGACGAGATCCCTCCAGCTGATCCAGTGTTCATCCCTCCTTCTCCTGAATGACCCCGAGGATGGACGAGGACGAGACCACCAGAAGATTATTACACTTCACCCTGGAGATCATCTCCCTGCTGCGCGGAGAGGTAACTCCTCTACATTTCTATCAGCTTTATTGTGTTATGTAACAAGTCCGACATCGGGAAGAGGAAATCCAGAAGAGGAAGAGAAGGATTCTTTACTGTAAGAGCAGTGATTGTGTGCAGCTCTCTGCCAGGAGGAGTTGTCATGGGGATTCCCTATAAGAGCTGTAGAGGGGCCTGGATGTCTGTCCTGAGTGTAATAATATTCCCGGTTATGGCCCCAGATTACTGGAGACGGTTATTGATCCCGGGATTTCTACTGATTGTCAGATCTGGAGTCGGGAAGGAATTCTTCTCCCTAAGTGTCTCTCTCCATACACAGGATTACACAATAGTGAGGAAGACACCGGGGGAGGGTGTGACTCCCATCATCCATCTCCAAGAGTCAGGAGGGCGGAGCCCGGGTCCCATCACAGAGCCTCCCCCGCACCCCCCAATACATGAGAGGAAGAGGAAGAAGATCCTAGAGCTCAGCAATAAGATGATTGAGCTACTGAGCGGAGAGGTGACTGCTGGGACATTATACAGGACAGTAACAAAGAAAATGACGGCACTTCCACTACAAAAACTAGGTGTGAACAGGTGCTTACTAAGAGCAGCTACCTCCATATATAATGAACAAATAAAGTAGCACACTGTAACACTGAGTATATAGATATGAAATATGAAATATGAATAGCTTAACTGCTGTAGAAAATAGAAATAAATGAAAAAAATTTTTTGAAAAATTTTTTTTTTTTTTTTGCGCATGTAAATATGAAGTATGGAAAATGAATAGCATTACTGCTGTAAATAAATGAGAAATCTTAGCGCATAAATTGGCCAATTCATGTGTACCTGACAGCCGCGGTAAGGCGTTTCTCGATGTCAGGACCTATAATGTGAATACCTCTCTAAGAGACCTCCGTCTGCTTATGTGTGGGAAAGATAGATCCTGATGCATTTAAAACCACCTGCGGCATGGGGGTGGGGGTGGAGTGCTCAGTCAACGCTAAATCTAGTAACAAAGAAAATGACGGCACTTCCACTACAAAAACTAGGTGTGAACAGGTGCTTACTAAGAGCAGCTACCTCCATATATAATGAACAAATAAAGTAGCACACTGTAACACTGAGTATATAGATATGAAATATGAAATATGAATAGCTTAACTGCTGTAGAAAATAGAAATAAATGAAAAAAATTTTTTGAAAAATTTTTTTTTTTTTTTTGCGCATGTAAATATGAAGTATGGAAAATGAATAGCATTACTGCTGTAAATAAATGAGAAATCTTAGCGCATAAATTGGCCAATTCATGTGTACCTGACAGCCGCGGTAAGGCGTTTCTCGATGTCAGGACCTATAATGTGAATACCTCTCTAAGAGACCTCCGTCTGCTTATGTGTGGGAAAGATAGATCCTGATGCATTTAAAACCACCTGCGGCATGGGGGTGGGGGTGGAGTGCTCAGTCAACGCTAAATCTAGTAACAAAGAAAATGACGGCACTTCCACTACAAAAACTAGGTGTGAACAGGTGCTTACTAAGAGCAGCTACCTCCATATATAATGAACAAATAAAGTAGCACACTGTAACACTGAGTATATAGATATGAAATATGAAATATGAATAGCTTAACTGCTGTAGAAAATAGAAATAAATGAAAAAAATTTTTTGAAAAATTTTTTTTGCGCATGTAAATATGAAGTATGGAAAATGAATAGCATTACTGCTGTAAATAAATGAGAAATCTTAGCGCATAAATTGGCCAATTCATGTGTACCTGACAGCCGCGGTAAGGCGTTTCTCGATGTCAGGACCTATAATGTGAATACCTCTCTAAGAGACCTCCGTCTGCTTATGTGTGGGAAAGATAGATCCTGATGCATTTAAAACCACCTGCGGCATGGGGGTGGGGGTGGAGTGCTCAGTCAACGCTAAATCTAGTAACAAAGAAAATGACGGCACTTCCACTACAAAAACTAGGTGTGAACAGGTGCTTACTAAGAGCAGCTACCTCCATATATAATGAACAAATAAAGTAGCACACTGTAACACTGAGTATATAGATATGAAATATGAAATATGAATAGCTTAACTGCTGTAGAAAATAGAAATAAATGAAAAAAATTTTTTGAAAAATTTTTTTTGCGCATGTAAATATGAAGTATGGAAAATGAATAGCATTACTGCTGTAAATAAATGAGAAATCTTAGCGCATAAATTGGCCAATTCATGTGTACCTGACAGCCGCGGTAAGGCGTTTCTCGATGTCAGGACCTATAATGTGAATACCTCTCTAAGAGACCTCCGTCTGCTTATGTGTGGGAAAGATAGATCCTGATGCATTTAAAACCACCTGCGGCATGGGGGTGGGGGTGGAGTGCTCAGTCAACGCTAAATCTAGTAACAAAGAAAATGACGGCACTTCCACTACAAAAACTAGGTGTGAACAGGTGCTTACTAAGAGCAGCTACCTCCATATATAATGAACAAATAAAGTAGCACACTGTAACACTGAGTATATAGATATGAAATATGAAATATGAATAGCTTAACTGCTGTAGAAAATAGAAATAAATGAAAAAAATTTTTTGAAAAATTTTTTTTGCGCATGTAAATATGAAGTATGGAAAATGAATAGCATTACTGCTGTAAATAAATGAGAAATCTTAGCGCATAAATTGGCCAATTCATGTGTACCTGACAGCCGCGGTAAGGCGTTTCTCGATGTCAGGACCTATAATGTGAATACCTCTCTAAGAGACCTCCGTCTGCTTATGTGTGGGAAAGATAGATCCTGATGCATTTAAAACCACCTGCGGCATGGGGGTGGGGGTGGAGTGCTCAGTCAACGCTAAATCTAGTAACAAAGAAAATGACGGCACTTCCACTACAAAAACTAGGTGTGAACAGGTGCTTACTAAGAGCAGCTACCTCCATATATAATGAACAAATAAAGTAGCACACTGTAACACTGAGTATATAGATATGAAATATGAAATATGAATAGCTTAACTGCTGTAGAAAATAGAAATAAATGAAAAAAATTTTTTGAAAAATTTTTTTTGCGCATGTAAATATGAAGTATGGAAAATGAATAGCATTACTGCTGTAAATAAATGAGAAATCTTAGCGCATAAATTGGCCAATTCATGTGTACCTGACAGCCGCGGTAAGGCGTTTCTCGATGTCAGGACCTATAATGTGAATACCTCTCTAAGAGACCTCCGTCTGCTTATGTGTGGGAAAGATAGATCCTGATGCATTTAAAACCACCTGCGGCATGGGGGTGGGGGTGGAGTGCTCAGTCAACGCTAAATCTAGTAACAAAGAAAATGACGGCACTTCCACTACAAAAACTAGGTGTGAACAGGTGCTTACTAAGAGCAGCTACCTCCATATATAATGAACAAATAAAGTAGCACACTGTAACACTGAGTATATAGATATGAAATATGAAATATGAATAGCTTAACTGCTGTAGAAAATAGAAATAAATGAAAAAAATTTTTTGAAAAATTTTTTTTGCGCATGTAAATATGAAGTATGGAAAATGAATAGCATTACTGCTGTAAATAAATGAGAAATCTTAGCGCATAAATTGGCCAATTCATGTGTACCTGACAGCCGCGGTAAGGCGTTTCTCGATGTCAGGACCTATAATGTGAATACCTCTCTAAGAGACCTCCGTCTGCTTATGTGTGGGAAAGATAGATCCTGATGCATTTAAAACCACCTGCGGCATGGGGGTGGGGGTGGAGTGCTCAGTCAACGCTAAATCTAGTAACAAAGAAAATGACGGCACTTCCACTACAAAAACTAGGTGTGAACAGGTGCTTACTAAGAGCAGCTACCTCCATATATAATGAACAAATAAAGTAGCACACTGTAACACTGAGTATATAGATATGAAATATGAATAGCTTAACTGCTGTAGAAAATAGAAATAAATGAAAAAAATTTTTTGAAAAATTTTTTTTGCGCATGTAAATATGAAGTATGGAAAATGAATAGCATTACTGCTGTAAATAAATGAGAAATCTTAGCGCATAAATTGGCCAATTCATGTGTACCTGACAGCCGCGGTAAGGCGTTTCTCGATGTCAGGACCTATAATGTGAATACCTCTCTAAGAGACCTCCGTCTGCTTATGTGTGGGAAAGATAGATCCTGATGCATTTAAAACCACCTGCGGCATGGGGGTGGGGGTGGAGTGCTCAGTCAACGCTAAATCTAGTAACAAAGAAAATGACGGCACTTCCACTACAAAAACTAGGTGTGAACAGGTGCTTACTAAGAGCAGCTACCTCCATATATAATGAACAAATAAAGTAGCACACTGTAACACTGAGTATATAGATATGAAATATGAAATATGAATAGCTTAACTGCTGTAGAAAATAGAAATAAATGAAAAAAATTTTTTGAAAAATTTTTTTTGCGCATGTAAATATGAAGTATGGAAAATGAATAGCATTACTGCTGTAAATAAATGAGAAATCTTAGCGCATAAATTGGCCAATTCATGTGTACCTGACAGCCGCGGTAAGGCGTTTCTCGATGTCAGGACCTATAATGTGAATACCTCTCTAAGAGACCTCCGTCTGCTTATGTGTGGGAAAGATAGATCCTGATGCATTTAAAACCACCTGCGGCATGGGGGTGGGGGTGGAGTGCTCAGTCAACGCTAAATCTAGTAACAAAGAAAATGACGGCACTTCCACTACAAAAACTAGGTGTGAACAGGTGCTTACTAAGAGCAGCTACCTCCATATATAATGAACAAATAAAGTAGCACACTGTAACACTGAGTATATAGATATGAAATATGAAATATGAATAGCTTAACTGCTGTAGAAAATAGAAATAAATGAAAAAAATTTTTTGAAAAATTTTTTTTGCGCATGTAAATATGAAGTATGGAAAATGAATAGCATTACTGCTGTAAATAAATGAGAAATCTTAGCGCATAAATTGGCCAATTCATGTGTACCTGACAGCCGCGGTAAGGCGTTTCTCGATGTCAGGACCTATAATGTGAATACCTCTCTAAGAGACCTCCGTCTGCTTATGTGTGGGAAAGATAGATCCTGATGCATTTAAAACCACCTGCGGCATGGGGGTGGGGGTGGAGTGCTCAGTCAACGCTAAATCTAGTAACAAAGAAAATGACGGCACTTCCACTACAAAAACTAGGTGTGAACAGGTGCTTACTAAGAGCAGCTACCTCCATATATAATGAACAAATAAAGTAGCACACTGTAACACTGAGTATATAGATATGAAATATGAAATATGAATAGCTTAACTGCTGTAGAAAATAGAAATAAATGAAAAAAATTTTTTGAAAAATTTTTTTTGCGCATGTAAATATGAAGTATGGAAAATGAATAGCATTACTGCTGTAAATAAATGAGAAATCTTAGCGCATAAATTGGCCAATTCATGTGTACCTGACAGCCGCGGTAAGGCGTTTCTCGATGTCAGGACCTATAATGTGAATACCTCTCTAAGAGACCTCCGTCTGCTTATGTGTGGGAGGAGGTCATAAGCAGACGGAGGTCTCTTAGAGAGGTATTCACATTATAGGTCCTGACATCGAGAAACGCCTTACCGCGGCTGTCAGGTACACATGAATTGGCCAATTTATGCGCTAAGATTTCTCATTTATTTACAGCAGTAATGCTATTCATTTTCCATACTTCATATTTACATGCGCAAAAAAAATTTTTCAAAAAATTTTTTTCATTTATTTCTATTTTCTACAGCAGTTAAGCTATTCATATTTCATATCTATATACTCAGTGTTACAGTGTGCTACTTTATTTGTTCATTATATATGGAGGTAGCTGCTCTTAGTAAGCACCTGTTCACACCTAGTTTTTGTAGTGGAAGTGCCGTCATTTTCTTTGTTACTAGATTTAGCGTTGACTGAGCACTCCACCCCCACCCCCATGCCGCAGGTGGTTTTAAATGCATCAGGATCTATCTTTCCCACACATAAGCAGACGGAGGTCTCTTAGAGAGGTATTCACATTATAGGTCCTGACATCGAGAAACGCCTTACCGCGGCTGTCAGGTACACATGAATTGGCCAATTTATGCGCTAAGATTTCTCATTTATTTACAGCAGTAATGCTATTCATTTTCCATACTTCATATTTACATGCGCAAAAAAAATTTTTCAAAAAATTTTTTTCATTTATTTCTATTTTCTACAGCAGTTAAGCTATTCATATTTCATATTTCATATCTATATACTCAGTGTTACAGTGTGCTACTTTATTTGTTCATTATATATGGAGGTAGCTGCTCTTAGTAAGCACCTGTTCACACCTAGTTTTTGTAGTGGAAGTGCCGTCATTTTCTTTGTTACTAGATTTAGCGTTGACTGAGCACTCCACCCCCACCCCCATGCCGCAGGTGGTTTTAAATGCATCAGGATCTATCTTTCCCACACATAAGCAGACGGAGGTCTCTTAGAGAGGTATTCACATTATAGGTCCTGACATCGAGAAACGCCTTACCGCGGCTGTCAGGTACACATGAATTGGCCAATTTATGCGCTAAGATTTCTCATTTATTTACAGCAGTAATGCTATTCATTTTCCATACTTCATATTTACATGCGCAAAAAAAATTTTTCAAAAAATTTTTTTCATTTATTTCTATTTTCTACAGCAGTTAAGCTATTCATATTTCATATTTCATATCTATATACTCAGTGTTACAGTGTGCTACTTTATTTGTTCATTATATATGGAGGTAGCTGCTCTTAGTAAGCACCTGTTCACACCTAGTTTTTGTAGTGGAAGTGCCGTCATTTTCTTTGTTACTAGATTTAGCGTTGACTGAGCACTCCACCCCCACCCCCATGCCGCAGGTGGTTTTAAATGCATCAGGATCTATCTTTCCCACACATAAGCAGACGGAGGTCTCTTAGAGAGGTATTCACATTATAGGTCCTGACATCGAGAAACGCCTTACCGCGGCTGTCAGGTACACATGAATTGGCCAATTTATGCGCTAAGATTTCTCATTTATTTACAGCAGTAATGCTATTCATTTTCCATACTTCATATTTACATGCGCAAAAAAAAATTTTTCAAAAAATTTTTTTCATTTATTTCTATTTTCTACAGCAGTTAAGCTATTCATATTTCATATTTCATATCTATATACTCAGTGTTACAGTGTGCTACTTTATTTGTTCATTATATATGGAGGTAGCTGCTCTTAGTAAGCACCTGTTCACACCTAGTTTTTGTAGTGGAAGTGCCGTCATTTTCTTTGTTACTAGATTTAGCGTTGACTGAGCACTCCACCCCCACCCCCATGCCGCAGGTGGTTTTAAATGCATCAGGATCTATCTTTCCCACACATAAGCAGACGGAGGTCTCTTAGAGAGGTATTCACATTATAGGTCCTGACATCGAGAAACGCCTTACCGCGGCTGTCAGGTACACATGAATTGGCCAATTTATGCGCTAAGATTTCTCATTTATTTACAGCAGTAATGCTATTCATTTTCCATACTTCATATTTACATGCGCAAAAAAAATTTTTCAAAAAATTTTTTTCATTTATTTCTATTTTCTACAGCAGTTAAGCTATTCATATTTCATATTTCATATCTATATACTCAGTGTTACAGTGTGCTACTTTATTTGTTCATTATATATGGAGGTAGCTGCTCTTAGTAAGCACCTGTTCACACCTAGTTTTTGTAGTGGAAGTGCCGTCATTTTCTTTGTTACTAGATTTAGCGTTGACTGAGCACTCCACCCCCACCCCCATGCCGCAGGTGGTTTTAAATGCATCAGGATCTATCTTTCCCACACATAAGCAGACGGAGGTCTCTTAGAGAGGTATTCACATTATAGGTCCTGACATCGAGAAACGCCTTACCGCGGCTGTCAGGTACACATGAATTGGCCAATTTATGCGCTAAGATTTCTCATTTATTTACAGCAGTAATGCTATTCATTTTCCATACTTCATATTTACATGCGCAAAAAAAATTTTTCAAAAAATTTTTTTCATTTATTTCTATTTTCTACAGCAGTTAAGCTATTCATATTTCATATTTCATATCTATATACTCAGTGTTACAGTGTGCTACTTTATTTGTTCATTATATATGGAGGTAGCTGCTCTTAGTAAGCACCTGTTCACACCTAGTTTTTGTAGTGGAAGTGCCGTCATTTTCTTTGTTACTAGATTTAGCGTTGACTGAGCACTCCACCCCCACCCCCATGCCGCAGGTGGTTTTAAATGCATCAGGATCTATCTTTCCCACACATAAGCAGACGGAGGTCTCTTAGAGAGGTATTCACATTATAGGTCCTGACATCGAGAAACGCCTTACCGCGGCTGTCAGGTACACATGAATTGGCCAATTTATGCGCTAAGATTTCTCATTTATTTACAGCAGTAATGCTATTCATTTTCCATACTTCATATTTACATGCGCAAAAAAAATTTTTCAAAAAATTTTTTTCATTTATTTCTATTTTCTACAGCAGTTAAGCTATTCATATTTCATATTTCATATCTATATACTCAGTGTTACAGTGTGCTACTTTATTTGTTCATTATATATGGAGGTAGCTGCTCTTAGTAAGCACCTGTTCACACCTAGTTTTTGTAGTGGAAGTGCCGTCATTTTCTTTGTTACTAGATTTAGCGTTGACTGAGCACTCCACCCCCACCCCCATGCCGCAGGTGGTTTTAAATGCATCAGGATCTATCTTTCCCACACATAAGCAGACGGAGGTCTCTTAGAGAGGTATTCACATTATAGGTCCTGACATCGAGAAACGCCTTACCGCGGCTGTCAGGTACACATGAATTGGCCAATTTATGCGCTAAGATTTCTCATTTATTTACAGCAGTAATGCTATTCATTTTCCATACTTCATATTTACATGCGCAAAAAAAATTTTTCAAAAAATTTTTTTCATTTATTTCTATTTTCTACAGCAGTTAAGCTATTCATATTTCATATTTCATATCTATATACTCAGTGTTACAGTGTGCTACTTTATTTGTTCATTATATATGGAGGTAGCTGCTCTTAGTAAGCACCTGTTCACACCTAGTTTTTGTAGTGGAAGTGCCGTCATTTTCTTTGTTACTAGATTTAGCGTTGACTGAGCACTCCACCCCCACCCCCATGCCGCAGGTGGTTTTAAATGCATCAGGATCTATCTTTCCCACACATAAGCAGACGGAGGTCTCTTAGAGAGGTATTCACATTATAGGTCCTGACATCGAGAAACGCCTTACCGCGGCTGTCAGGTACACATGAATTGGCCAATTTATGCGCTAAGATTTCTCATTTATTTACAGCAGTAATGCTATTCATTTTCCATACTTCATATTTACATGCGCAAAAAAAATTTTTCAAAAAATTTTTTTCATTTATTTCTATTTTCTACAGCAGTTAAGCTATTCATATTTCATATTTCATATCTATATACTCAGTGTTACAGTGTGCTACTTTATTTGTTCATTATATATGGAGGTAGCTGCTCTTAGTAAGCACCTGTTCACACCTAGTTTTTGTAGTGGAAGTGCCGTCATTTTCTTTGTTACTAGATTTAGCGTTGACTGAGCACTCCACCCCCACCCCCATGCCGCAGGTGGTTTTAAATGCATCAGGATCTATCTTTCCCACACATAAGCAGACGGAGGTCTCTTAGAGAGGTATTCACATTATAGGTCCTGACATCGAGAAACGCCTTACCGCGGCTGTCAGGTACACATGAATTGGCCAATTTATGCGCTAAGATTTCTCATTTATTTACAGCAGTAATGCTATTCATTTTCCATACTTCATATTTACATGCGCAAAAAAAATTTTTCAAAAAATTTTTTTCATTTATTTCTATTTTCTACAGCAGTTAAGCTATTCATATTTCATATTTCATATCTATATACTCAGTGTTACAGTGTGCTACTTTATTTGTTCATTATATATGGAGGTAGCTGCTCTTAGTAAGCACCTGTTCACACCTAGTTTTTGTAGTGGAAGTGCCGTCATTTTCTTTGTTACTAGATTTAGCGTTGACTGAGCACTCCACCCCCACCCCCATGCCGCAGGTGGTTTTAAATGCATCAGGATCTATCTTTCCCACACATAAGCAGACGGAGGTCTCTTAGAGAGGTATTCACATTATAGGTCCTGACATCGAGAAACGCCTTACCGCGGCTGTCAGGTACACATGAATTGGCCAATTTATGCGCTAAGATTTCTCATTTATTTACAGCAGTAATGCTATTCATTTTCCATACTTCATATTTACATGCGCAAAAAAAATTTTTCAAAAAATTTTTTTCATTTATTTCTATTTTCTACAGCAGTTAAGCTATTCATATTTCATATTTCATATCTATATACTCAGTGTTACAGTGTGCTACTTTATTTGTTCATTATACAGGACAGCACTGGAGGATTCTGGGTGATGACGGTGTCGTTGTTGTCAGGTTCCTATAAGGTGTCAGGACGTCGCTGTCTATCTCTCCATGGAGGAGTGGGAGTATCTAGAAGGACACCAGGATCGGTACCAGGAGGTGATGATGGAGGAGCTCCGGCCTCTGACATTACCAGGTGAGAGGAGACTCTTGTTGGCTCCGGTGGATGTGATGACGTCTCTCGGCCTCGTCCTATAATAGATGATTTTTCTCCAGACTTGCTCTGGTTTTCTCTACATTTTCTCACAGCTTTCATTCCCTGATTATTCTCTTCTGATCTGTGAGTCGCGGTTTCTCCGCTGTCGTCTTCATCAGTCTTGAGTCTTCGTCCTCGGCGGCTTCTTTCAGAATCTTTCCCCTTCCTTAGAGCATTGGTCACATTTTGTCTGCAGATGTCCCAGCGCTTCTGTCCGTTCTCTCCTGTGAGATCTTTCGGTATCTGAGTCTGTCGTGGATTGTTACTCAGCAGAGTCGGGGTTAATTTACTGATGATTTTCCCCCTAATCTGCTGTCGCTCGTCCGTCCCTCAGAATCGGTGCCGGCTCAATGTCGTCATCAGTCGTGGTCGGGCGTCCGGCTCTTCCCTCTTGGCTGACACTTGTGTGATCTTCCTTGGTCTCCTCCGTTCATTCTTCTTCTTTGTGACAAATCACTTTCTCCGTACTGAGCACAAAGTCCTGGATAAATATCGGCACCGGACTGTCCCTCAGACCCCGAAACACGAGTCCTGACATGAAGATGGAGCGTGGTGGAGCCGATCACCCCCCAGAGCCGGACATGGAGGCTCCAGCAGTTCTCGGCCCCCGCGTCTATTCACCACTCGCTCTGCAGGCGGAGAAGCACAGAACTTTCCGCACTGGAGGAGAAGGTCGGACCACCGCGCACTCCTCTCTATAGGGGGAATGTTTCTTCTGGAGGAGAAGGTCGGATCACCGCGCACTCCTCTCTATAGGGGGAAATGTGTCTCATGGAGGAGAGCGGCGATTCTGAGTACGGAGAGTTATAGGCCATGCAATGCCCCATGGGAAATAAGATATGCAGAGAACGGGGTCTCTAGCGCCACCTACAGGAGGCAGCAATCCTAGGAGTCAATATCAATGTTTCAACCCCATCCTGTTGGGGAAAATTTCCATTTCTTTTTCATTTTTTTTTCCTCTCCTTCCATCAGCCAGAACATTTCTATTTTCTATCCACAGATGTTTGACGTCTTCTGTGTTTTTTTTGCAGCACAAATTGTGCGTTTTACCATATAATGTGCTGAAATCAGAAAAAAAAATCCAGCTGCGGTGAGACAGTTAGTGAAAAAAAAAACGCAATTCCACATTTATATTTTGTTTTTTGTTTCTCTGCATTTATTGGGCCGTAAGAACGACCTTGTGGCGATTTTCCAGGTCCGAACAGGTACAGCGATGCCAAACTTCTGTTTTTTTGTTTTTTGAATATATTTTTCGGGTTAAAAAGATTCTGTGGCATCGGACCAGACAAACTCTCCTTGGCTCCCCGTGTGCATCAGTAAGCACCCATGACCCCGGTGCCTGCTCTCTAGTTGTCCTTTCTACACATTGATGGGCACTAACCGCTGTGTACCGGGTGCTCCCCACAACACCGTCCTTCCGGGTTCTGTGACTTCATCCGTCAGTCGTACATGTGCCCTTTTTTCCTCCTTCAGAGACAAATGCAGAACTTTTTAGCACTTGCTGCCTATTTTATTGTTTCTATCGAGGTGGATGCGGAGATTTATGTCTATTTAAAAAGGAATAAAAACGCATTAACTCGTGTCTTTTTGGCTCTCAAAATACAATCACTGGTAAATGGTCACCGTCCTTCCCCCAATCTCCATACAGTGAATTATGAGAGAAGAAACCGATGGATGGAAATGTGGAGCTTTCTCCAGCTCCTCTGTGGTTCCATCCCTGGTGGAGATGAATCTTGGCGAAGTTGTGTTTCTTAGTACGGCTCCTTCATCTGACTGACGAGGGTCTTCTCTGTCCCTCTCCTCAGGGTCCTCATCCTCCGAGTGCAGAGCAGAGAGCATTAGGCTGTGGCCTCGCTGATTATCACTTCGTACTTGAGGCCACAATGTGCTGGGACCTCGGTACCGGTGGTGAGGACCACAACAATGTAATTTATTCCCTGATACATAAACATAGAGTTACTGGTTCTGAGAGACGAGTCTCATATATAGACCGATACACGGCAGGTCATGTATTCAGTCTCTGTGTCTCCACAGATGGATCCAGGAGGAGAAATCCACCAGAGAGATGTCCCCGTCCTCTGTATCCCCAGGACTGTCCAGAGGAGAATCACAATGTCCCGGAGGATCATCAGGTAGATGGAGCTGAGCCCTGTACCGGATCTGTATATGGGGGGACATTTCTGATCGAGGTCATAGATGTCACAGATTTTGGTGGTTTCTTGTATTGCGCTGATTGTTACATCTGATATATCAGGAGGAAGATCCGACTAAGAATAAAGTGAAGGACGAGACAGAAGAAGAAGCGATGACGAGGAGGGATCAGCCGTGTGTGAGTGACGGGAAGGAGGAGATTCCTGTAGATTTTTCCACAGGTATGTAATAATGACCGGTGTGTGATATCGTGTGAAGTCTCCGGTGCAGTGAAGCTTTATCCTCTGTCCACATCACAGCAGAAGAGTCCGGTGATGACGCGGCTGCTCCTGTAGAGTCCGGCTGTGCACCGATGACTAACGGGGCCGCCTCCACACCTGTTTTTGATAATTTAGGAATCAAATTCTTAATTTTCCTAATTATATGACTTCTAATATTACTTCCATATTTTTGTTACACAAGTCCCGTGCTACCATATAAATGACTGACCTTGTGATCCAGACAGAACCTTTTGCAGAAGATTCCCTGTAATGAGGCAGATGGAGGCATTGTGGACCCCGTCTGACCTGGATTTGGCATTCTCCGTCTTTTTCAGCGTGCGTAAAAGAGCCGTTAGCACAGTTTTGTGCATCTCTGAAAAGATGGACACAGCTGAACAGAGGCCTGACGGTGTCCAGAGTAACTCTGCTGCCACATTATAGTGAATGGATCCCTTGGGGGTGTCATCTGAATCACGTATTTTGTAGATTTAGATGGAAACCCCGATGTAAATGCTCTGCGTAGAGCGCAGGATAAATGTGATCTAAAATGTTCTGTACCCCAGAATGTCACCAATAAAAGCTTCTACTCAACCCACGAAAAACAAGTCCCCACTCTGGTTCATCATATTAACAAAAACATAGGGTGTCCACATTATGTGACGTGGCTCCCACCTAATGAAATCCAGCAAAATCTGCTCATCTAAATATCCTCTCCTCCTGTGTCCCACAGAACGCTTAAACCACAAGTAAGGCTATGTGCCCACGATGCAGAAATGAAGCAGAAAAATTCTGCAGCATTTCTGCATCTCCCTGGCAGAAAAAACGCATGCAGATTGTGCATGCGTTTTTCCTGCAGAATACATGCGGAATACATGCGGATTCACATGCGTACCCACGTGCGTTAACGCATGTGTTTCTGCATGCGGATTGACAAGCGCTTTTAGCATCACTTGGAAAGTGCTTGACAACTAGGTCACACTGTATAAATCCATGCAAACGGCATGGATTTATACAGTGTGACCTTAAAAATAAAAAAATAAAGCTATACTCACCCCCTATGCCGCCGTGTGTGCTGTTGCGCTCCTTCCTGGTTCCTTCCTGGTTGCCGGCATCTCGCGAGACAGCCTGCGGTCACATGACCGCGACGTCATCTCAGGTCCTGGAAGGAGAAGCGCTGCAGGGGCCGCCGGACAGGTGAATATAACTTTATTTATTATTTTATTCTTTTTTTTACAGGTACATTGGTACCCAGGTCTGGATGAGAGTCTTCTCTCCTCCAGAACTGGGTACCATCCGCACATTGAAACGCATATTATCCGCTTGTACAAATGTACAGACACGGATTCTATGCGTCTCAATGCAAGTCAATGGCGGCACTTCCGAAAAATTAATGAACATGTTGCGGATTTATGAGTGCTGCAGAAACGCTGCGGAAAAATCCGCAGCTTGTGCATTGACATTGCGGAATGCCATTGGGGACCATGGGGTGCGGATTACCATGCGTTTTTGATGCGTTTCCGCTGCGGAAATTCCGTAGCGGAAACGCATGAAAAACACATCGTGTGCATGCAGCCTTAGCATCCTCATGTTTGGCATTATTGTAGCAAGAAGAGCCCACTTAATTTACAGGGTGCGTGTCTCCAGAAGCACAAGCTGAGCATAATGTACTAGGCACTGCAATATACCGGGCGCTACTGTGTACTGGGCACTACATTGTATGGGCGCTGTGACGATACAGCTTAAAATTTTAATTAGCCAGACGATTAGATTTGTTAAGTCACAGTGGCTCAGTGGTTAGCACTGCAGCCTTGCAGCGCTGGGGCCCTGGGTTCAATTCCCACCAAGGACAACATCTGCAAATAGTTTGTATGTTTTCCCTGTGTTTGCTTGGGTTTCCTCCAGGTTCTCTGGTTTCCTCCCACATTCCAAAGACATCCTGATAGGGAATTTACATTACGAGCCCCAATGGGGACAGTGCCCATAATGTCTGTAAAGCGCTGTGGAATTAATGGAACTATATAAGTGAGTAAAATAAATAAATGAATACACTATTATCTTTGTGTTGACTTTGTAAATGTTTGTGTATTTATGTGCCTGGTCAATAAGAACAGACCAGTATTTGTATTACCCTGAATATTAACTTCTATTTTTTTGGAAACAAGGATGTTTACTCTGCTAAAGACATGTTGCACTAAAAGGCAACTAGATGTTTATTTACAAGACCAACTATGTAAATTGATTAGCTCAAACAATGCCCTCCCTAACACCTTACCTGTGAATGTGTAATTGCACAGACAACTGTAGCTATTTTTAAGGGACATGTGCTTCTGTAGTAGTTAGTCTTGAAGCAGAGAATCAGAAAGGAGAATGAGAGACATCCTTCAGGACAGTAGATGGGTAGCATGGCAATTCCATTCAAAGAGACACAGATTTGGATTCTACATGACTCCAGCATAAGGGTATCAGCCCTGACTGGAAAGATACGGATCTCTGCTCTATTGCCATCAGAGAACAAGGATACATTTGGGGAGACCAGGTTGGGACGATGAAGTCACTTGGCCCCATGGATATGTTGTTTGGAGTTGCCGGGAGGGACCCACCTGTCGCCTGGAACCCATGGAGACATTCAAAGAAGCCAGATTGTGACCCACCGGTCATCTGGCCCCATGGAAACTCTCGGAAAAGCCAGGGTGGGACCCTCGGGTCACCTGGCCTTGTACCTTGACGGACTACTAGCTTCCTAAGCTTACCGCTACCTTGTCTCTGTGGGGAGCCACCAGAACCAGGAAGCCACTGGTTGAGGTAGTCGGCCATGGAAGTTTCCAAACTCGCAGCTGTTCCATCCCATTTGGGCGGAGAAGGAAGGGTGAGACTGTGTAATGTTGTACCATCTTAGGTATTTGCTGGGACTGTTCTGTGTGTTTATTGTCCTCTTTGTGGTTCAGTAAAGTATTGCCACGGTGTTTTATCCTCATCCTGTGTTGTCTGAGGAGCATTTCACCCATGGAAGACCGCGGGTCTTCACAGGCACTATAATGGAATATATGCATTTTCACTTTGCAACATCCATTGCTGCTCGTTTCTGAAAAACATCGATGGAGTCAAATTCATCACTACTCCTGTAGATAAATTCCCAGATAGGTGTAATTTCCAAGACTGGATCCCTTGAGGGGGGATTCTGCTCTTCTGCACTTAGGGGCTCCATATATGGAGTCCGCAAACTATTCTAAAAAAAATTTTTCTCCAAGAGTCAAGTAGCGCTCGCTATATGCTGCCCCACGCTGCATATCTGACCGTCTTTTCCAAGCTGTATGTATCTGTCTCCCGGTGTGTTCCCTGCATCCAATATCTGCTGTGTATCCACTGATCCCTGCTAATTTCATTCTATCTGTCCTTGGTATGTTTGATCCCATGTGCACGTTCATCACCTCAATCCTTTGATCCCAATACACACTGGTCCCTGACTGTCTGTTTCCTGAATACATTTAGCCTCTGTGTCCTAATTACTCCCCCACTCCACCCATGCTTTTGTGAGCAGTCTTCCTGCGGCTCCTGCACACCTGAGCCATCTCATGTGCTGTTCAGAACTCCATAAATCAAGTGAGCCAAGTCTGGCACAGACGGGTCTAGTTTCTAAAGGGTCCCTTTTTAAGGGTCTAAAAATGAAATATGCCAGAAATGGGCCAGAAGTGACCAGAATGTACGAATAACTATTTACTAATTGTACTTAGATTCTCTTTCTCATTCACACTTAACATTCATTATGCTAACATACACCCTTACTGTTTTTGCCCCACTAATCCTCACTGTGCTTCGCTATCCCCAAACCCCAGCACCCTCTAACCAAATCATCATCTCTCCTTCCCTCTTACCTCCCCACCTGACCTCATCTACAGACCTGCTCCTCAACCTCAGGTCTATCCTACCAAAACATAACACAAGCCGGACACTCTCCTTCTCCCACCTGCTCTCCCTCTCTCTCCCTTTCCTCACTGCTGGCGACATATCTCCCAATCCTGGACCCCCACAGCTTGCACCTTCCACCAATTCCCCCACCTATCGCTTCAAACCAACTGCAAACTACCACAACCTCTCCTATGTAAAACCCGTGCCCATGATGCCCACCCCCATGCTCCCTCTCTCTGGAGCACCCTGGAATGCCCGCTCTGTCTGCAACAAGCTCCATTTTGTCCACGACCTCTTTACCTTTCGCAGTCTCTCCTTCCTGGGCATCACATAGACATGGCTGACACCTTCCGACACTGCCTCCCCTGCTGCGCTGTGTTACGGTGGCCTCCACTTCACCCGCACTCCTCGCCCTGGTGACAGACATGGTGGAGGAGTGGGTCTTCTCCTTTCTAACATCTGCACCTTTGGCCCTACTCCCCCTCTACCCTCCCTTATTCTCCCTTCTTTTGAAGTCCACTCTGTCCTTATCTACTCTCCCTCCAACCTCCAAGTGGCTGTGATATACCGACCTCCGGGCCCGATCACTGCCTTTATTGACCAATTCGCCACCTGTCTTCTTTACTTTCTCTCTGCTGACATTCCTACAATCATCATGGGCGATTTCAACATCCCCACTGACACTTGCCAGTCAACAGCATCCAAATTCCTGTCACTTACTTCATCCTTTGGACTTACTCAGTGGTCCTCCTCAGCCACCCACACAGACGGACACACACTAGACCTGATCTTCACCCGACTCTGCTGCTTATCTAACCTCACAACTTCCCCCCTTCCCCTATCTGACCACCATCTACTCACTTTCTCATCCCTGTCCTGGTCATCTGTCACCCATGTCCAGCAACTAGCACACCCCCTCAGAAACCTTGTACATCTAGACACTCACACACTCTCTGACTCTATTCTACCACTGACTTCCATATCTTCACTCCACAACACAAACAGCGCCACTGCTTTCTACAATGCCACTCTCGCATCAGCTATTGACTCGGTTGCCCCTCTTATGCATGGCAGAGCACGACGAGTCAATAGGCAACCCTGGCATAAAAACCTCACTAAACAGCTCCAATCAAGCATCCAGGGTAGCAGAGCGGCGTTGAAAGAAAACACATTTTCAAGATGACTTCACTGCATTCAAACAAGCAACACTCACATTCAAATCAGCACTCACCTCTGCTAAACAGGCCTACTTCACAACCCTCATATTTTCCCTGTCCTACAACCCCAAACAGTTATTCAACACTTTTAACTCTCTCCTCTGCCCTCCACTTCCCCCTCCGACCTCCGTCTTCTCTGCTGAGGAGTTTGCCACACACTTCAAAAACAAGATTGACCAAACACGGCAAGTCTTTACTGCCCAACTACCACAATCCCTTTGTTTTCCACACCATTTCCCTACCTCTATAACCTCCCTTCCCAATATCACGGAAAGAGACCTTACTCATCTCCTCTCCAAATCACACCTCACCACATGTGCACTCAACCCCATCCCTTCCCACCTCCTCCCCAACCTCACCCCCACACTCACCCCATCCCTAGCCCATCTCTTCAACCTATCACTAACTTCTCGTACCTTCCCCGCTGCCTTCAAAAATGCCTCAATCACGCCCATCCTCAAAAAGCCATCCCTCGACCCAACCGCCTTGTCCAGCTATCACCCCCAATTATCCAGCTATTCTTTTGTGTCTTCTCCGTTCAATGGTATAACATTTTGTGAAACACATATGGCGTCAAAATGCTCACTACACCCCTAGATAATTTATTTGTGAAAATTATTAATTTGTGGCCAAAATAACATTTTTGGGGGAAATGTATTTATTTTTTTTAACTTTCACGGTCCAATTTCTTAAAATTCCGTGAAGCACCTGTGGTTTCAAAATGCTCCCCATACATTTTAGATAAATTCCTTGAGGGGTCTAGTTTCCAAAATGGGGTCAGTTGTGTGAGGTTCCTTCTGTTTAGGCACATCAAGGACTCTCCAAACGCGATATGGCGTCCGCTATCTACATCAGCCACTTTTGTACTCCAAACTTCAAATGGCGCTCCCTCCCTTCTGAGTCCTGCTGTGCACCCAAACAGTAGTTTTCCTCCACATATGGGGCATTGACATACTCAGGGGAAAGTGTACAACAAATGTTATGGTCCATTTTCTCCTGCTACCTTTCTGAAAATTAAAAATTTGGAGCTAAAATAACATTATTGTGGAAATACTTTTCCCTTCCACATTGCTTTAATTCCTGTGAAGCCCCTAAAGGGTTAATAAACTTCTTGAATGTGGTTTTGAGGACTGTGAGGGGTGCAGTTTTTAAAATGGTGTCACTTTTGGGTATTTTCTATCACAGGACCCTCAGTCACTTTAAATGTGATGTTTTCCCTAAAAAATATAGTTTTGTAAATTTTGTTGGAAAAAATGAGAAATGATAAACTTTTAACCCTTCTAACTTCCTAACAAGTTTCATCAATGATGCTGATGTAAAGTAGACATGTGGAAAATGTTATTTATTAACTATTTTGTGTGATATAACTCACTGGTTTAAGGGCATAAAAATTCAAAGGTTGAAAATTGCAAAATACTCAAAAAAAATTTGCCAATTTTTTTTTATATTTTCATAATTAAAGGCAAATAATAACGACCAAAATTTACCACTAACATAAAGTGCAATCTGTCACGAAAGAAACAGTCTCAGAATCAGTGGGATACGTTGAATTACCACATAAAGTGATGCTGGTCAGAATTGTAAAATGAGGCCTGGTCATTAACCCACATAACGAGCAAAGTATCTTGGTCCTTTAGGGGTTAATGTACCTTCAGCACTATTGCAGTCTTCTAAGGTTTCCTATTATGCTCTTATACATGCTGTGGACCTGATTACGGTGGCCGGAGCTCGACTGCTCCTGGATGTAGGGCCGCCTTCACTTTACCCGTCATTGTGTTAATGTTATGGCATGTAGTTGTCTTCCTTATTACCGGTACTTTCACTGACGAGGGTCTTCATTGTGAGCTCCATAAAATACATTTAGAAATCTCTTTGGATATGATTTTTTTCTTTAAAACAAATCTATCTTTCCTCCTTACAGGAAATCCTTGTGAGAATAACGGTTTATCACTAAATTGTAAAAAAGAAGATATCAGGAAGCACTCTAATGGAGGAAACCTCATCACCCTTCCTGCACCTCCTGGACTTCACAGCACTTCACCTTCTTATAATCCTCCTAATCATGAGGAATCATCTCCTGAGCAATCTCACATTGTTACCACAATTCCAGGTGACACAGATACAAGATTTCAGTGTGACAAGCAACTTACTAAAAGCTCAGATTGTTTAATACAAAGAAAACACAAAGGAGAAGAGCCATACTCCTGTTCAGAATGTGGGAAATGCTTTACAAGTAAATCAAAATTTGTTATACATGAGAGAATTCACACAGGAGAAAAGCCATTTTCATGTTCGGAATGTGGGAAGTCCTTCACAGATAAAGGGAGTCTTATAAAACATCAGAAAATTCACACAGGTGAGAAGCCGTATTCATGTTCAGAATGTGAGAAGTCCTTCACAGATAAAGGGAGTTTTACAAAACATCAGAAAATTCACACAGGAGAGAAGCCGTATTCATGTTCAGAATGTGGGAGATGTTTTATAGATAATTCAGTGCTTGTTAAACATCAAAGAATTCACACAGGAGAAAAGCCTTTTTCATGTTTACAGTGTGGAAGGTGCTTTCCAGATAAATCACAGCTTGTTGCACATCAGAAAATCCACACAGGAGAGAAGCCATATTCATGTTCAGAATGTGGGAAGTCCTTCATCGATAAAGGGAGCCTTATTAGACATCATAAAATTCACACAGGAGAGAAGCCATATTCATGTTCAGAATGTGGGAATTGCTTTAGACATAAAGGGAATCTTATTAAACATCAGAAAATTCACACAGGAGAGAAGTCATATTCATGTTCAGAATGTCGGAAATGTTTTATAGACAATTCAGTGCTTGTTAAACATCAAAGAATTCACACAGGAGAAAAGCCTTTTTCATGTTTAGTATGTGGAAGGTGCTTTACAAATAAATCACATCTTGTTACACATCAGAGAATCCATACAGGAGAGAAGCCATATTCATGTTCAGAATGTGGGAAATGCTTTACAGTCAAAGGGAATCTTATTAAACATCAGCGAACTCACACAGGAGAGAAGCCATATTCGTGTTCAGAATGTGGGAAATGTTCTAGAAGTAAATCAGATCTTATTAAACATCAGAGAACTCACACAGGAGAGAAGCCATATTCGTGTTCAGAATGTGGGAAATGTTCTAGAAGTAAATCAGATCTTGTTAAACATCATAAAATTCACACAGGAGAGAAGCCATATTCGTGTTCAGAATGTGGGAAATGTTCTAGAAGTAAATCAGATCTTGTTAGGCATCAAAGAATTCACACCGGGGAGAAACCGTTTTCTTGTTTACAATGTGGAAAAAGCTTTAGAGATGAATCAAAACTTTTTATGCATCAGAGAATTCACACAGGAGAGAAGCAGTATTCATGTTGACTTTGAGAAATGCTTTTAAAAAAAAATCAAGTCTTTTGAGCCACGAGAGAAGTCACACAGGAGAGAAGCCGTATTCATGTTCAGAATGTGGGAAAACTTTTATACATAAATCATATCTTGTAAAACATGAGTAGTCAAACAGGAAAGAAACTGTAATTATGTTCTCTGTGTTTCATCAATTTTAATAAACATTGCTCAGCATAAATGAGTACACCCCTTTTGATAAATTTTATTTAATATCTCACTCAACACAAGAACAATTTCTAAAATTTTGCCAACACTGAATTCCATAGAATTTTTTTTAGAATCAAAACATGAAAGTAAGGTTGATTAGTGATTTGGTACTCGCCCGAGCATCTCAGTGCTCGAGATGCTTGGTACTCGGTGAGCAAATTTGGAATGCTCGGGCGGGAGCCTGAGTCCTCGCCCTGCATGTTTGGTGCTGTTCAGACATTTAGACAGCCAATTAACTTGCAGAGATTGCCTGCCAGTCACGGTAATGCCTCAGCCATGTTGGTTGTGGCATTACAGTGATTGGCTGGCCGCATAGCGTCATTGGGTCTACATAAGACCTGGCGCCGCCATGCTCGCCACAGTCACTCCGGAATCAGACAGTGTAGGGAGAGGTGCTGCTGAGCTAGGGAGAGAATTGACGGTTGTTTTAGTGAGGTATTCCACAGCATTACAAATCTACAGTAACAGTCCTTCTAAGGACTAATGCTACTGAATATTAATCCTGGTGATAGCAGGAGTTAGGCAGGCAGAGTTTGTGGAGAGCGTATACAACACAATAGGATCCTTTGCATATTCTTTCTGCTGCTTTTACTCATATCCATAGTCCTAGATATCAGGGCTAATATTCTTATTGCTCTTAATCCTGATAATTTTGGTGAAAGCAATATAATACACCATTTTTACTGCTCCATTTGCTTGTTAGCAGCATACAGTCAGATTTGGTTGATTTTAACCCCTTCGCAACCCTGGGATTTTCCGTTTTTGCATTTTTGTTGTTTGCTCCCTTTGTTCCCAGAGCCATAGCGTTTTTATTTTTTGGTCAATATGGCCATGTGAGGGCTTATTTTTTTGCGGGACGAGTTGTACTTTTGAACGACATTACTGGTTTTACCATATCGTGTCCGGGAAAACGGGAAAAAAATTCCAAGTGCGGTCAAATTGCATAAAAAGTGCAATACCACAGATTGTTTAAAAAATTTTTTTTTACCACGTTCACTGAATCCTAAAACTGACCCACCGTTATTATTCTCCTGGTCATTACGAGTTTGTAGACACCAAACATGTAGAGGTTCTCTTTTATTTAAGTAGTGAAAAAAAATTCCAAAGTTTGCTAAAAAAAAAAAAAAAAAATGGCGCCATTTTCCAAGACCCGTAGCGTCTCCATTTTTCGGGATCTAGGGCCGGGTGAGGGCTTATTTTTTGCGCGCCGAGCTGAAGTTTTTATTGATACCATTTTGGGGTAGATCCGATGTTTTGATCGCCCGTTATTGCATTTTATTGCAATGCTGTGGCGACCAAACAGTGTAATTCTGGTGTTTAGAATTTTTTTCTCGTTATGCCGCTTACCGATCGGATTAATTCTTTTTTTTATATTGATAGATCGGGCGATTCTGAACGTGGCGATACCAAATATGTGTATGTGTTTCTTTATTATTATTTTATTTTGAATGGGGCGAAAGGGGGGTGATTTAAACTTTTTATATTTTTTAAATTTTTTAATATTTTTAAAAACATTTTTTTTTTCACTTTTTGCATGCTTCTATAGTCTCCATAGGAGACTAGAAGCAGCACTTGTCTGATCACCTCTGCTACATACAGGGGATCAGCAGATCACCTCTATGCAGCAGAAATGCTCCTGTGCTATGAGCACCAACCACTAGGTGGCGCTCATAGCGATCAGCTCTTGACAACCACTGGAGTCTGCTGCAGACCCAGGGTTGTCATGCTCACGCATCTTTGACCTGCGATCAAGTGACGGGGTCACGGCTGGGCGGGGTAAGTGATGTGCTTCTGGCGCGGCAATGTTAAATGCCGCTGTCAGAGATTGACAGCGGCATTTAACATGTTAACAGCCGCAGGTGGATCGCAATTTTCACCCGCGGCTGTTGCGGACACATGTCAGCTGTAATAATCAGCAGACATGTGCCCGGTTGAAAAGGGGGTTACAGCCTGGTGCGTACTAATAGGCCACAGGCTGTAAAGGGGTTAATAGCATTGCTGTATTGTGGAAGCAGAGAAACTTGTCCATCATCTCAGGTGGTCAGATATTACTGCGGTAATAATCCAGACATTTTTGGGAACGTGACAGATATTATACTCCATTTAAAGCCTGCCAGTTGTGTGTTCAAACCTATTCACACTTGGTCGCTGACCAATAGCTTATCTATTAGTGCAGTGTTCCCCAACTCAAGGCCCACCAACAGGTCATGTTTTCAGGATTTCCTTAGTATTGCACAGGTGATATTTACATCACCTGCACAGGCAATAATCCCATTACCTGTGCAATACTAAATCCTGAAAACATGATCAAAGCTATACATGGAGTGAACATGCATGATTATATATAAAAGACCCACCAATACAATTCAAGATTGACATCACATGATTAAACTACCAATACAAAAGACAATCAAAATAACGTCACATTGGGGGCATGGCCTAGCCAGGGATGTAGGCAGACGTGTTCCGGTGCTCTCTCGCCGACCGTCGCTGTGTGCGCCGACCCGGTATACCACTGAGCCCTTCAGACACCGCCGGATCCTGTGAGAAGCTCTCCTGCCGCCCTGGGGAGCGTTTCTGACGAGCAGGAAAGAAGTAATGACCCGCACCAGGCAGTGAGATACTGGCCCTGGTAGAGGGGGCAGGGGCCAAGATGGCGCTGAGACTCAGGAGGAGGCGGCCAGAGAGAATGCGGCGTGCTCCAGGAGGACGTCGGCTGCTGCACGCCTTGAGAGGTTTGCAAGAGTGGAAGTGGGTGAACACAGTGCTGGACTTTCAGAAAGGGAGGCTGGGGCAGAAGATGGTATGGAGGATCAGGAGAATACTGTGGGTGCAGGAGACTGTGCGGCTGATGGCTCTGGAGATGAGGTGCAGGACAAAAATATGGAGTCTTCTGCTGACCCTGCTGTGGATGAACTCACCCTGAAAGATGTGTTCACTGTGGTGTCATACTGCAAACAGGCGCTTACAAAGTTGTCAAAGCAGGTTATGGGTGTGCAAGCAGGAATTACTAACATTAAAGCTGCCATGCAGAAAGCCGATGTCCGCACAGGAGAGGTAGAGGAAAGAGAGCACGGCGGAGGACACCATAATATCTCTACAAGCTGCTCAGAAAAAGCCAGACAAGCAACTAACAGATGTCACTGCTAAAAATGATGACTCGGAAAACAGGTCACGACGTAACAATGTCAGGATAGTGGGGGTCCTGGAAAAATCAGAGGGATCAAACCCTACAGAGTTTATTGAGAAATGGCTGCTGGAAAAATTTGGAACTGATAAACTGTCAAAGGTCTTTGTTGTAGAAGGAGCTCACAGAATCCCACTGAGACCCCAGCCTCCTGGAGCAGCCCCCCGGGCCATGCTGGCTAGGCTCTTAAATTACAGGGACAGAGACACTATCTTACGTACGGCGAGGAAGATCAAGGATTTAACAATTGATGGACAAGATATCTCGTTCTACTCAGACTATTCACCCACGGTGCAAAGAATGCGCATGAATTATAGAGATGTAAAGAAAAAATTGAGAGACATGGGACCGGCGTATTCTGTGATGTATCCGGCCAGGCTGAGAGACATGGGACCGGCGTATTCTGTGATGTATCCGGCCAGGCTGAGAGACATGGGACCGGCGTATTCTGTGATGTATCCGGCCAGGCTGAGAGACATGGGACCGGCGTATTCTGTGATGTATCCGGCCAGGCTGAGACTGGCTGCACTGGGTAGAGGACACTTTCTGCAATTTCCGGAAGAAGCTCTGGACTGGATTGAAAAGAATTCTAGACGAGTGCGAGAGCACAAGGACGGCTGAAGAGAGGGAGATTGTGGTTTTGTGAATGTGATTTATAATTATCCTTTTTCGGTTGCATTTAACTATTTGTTGCAGGATACAAGTCTGATCATGGACTGGAGCGGCGTACTGGTGGTGCATACAGTTTATATACCTTTTATATAATATGTTTTTCATAAGGCGGGAGAGGCCTTTGGGAAGATAGTTGGTGGAATAGGCCGGTTTCATTCACCAACTCTCGGATAGAGAGAACGGAACGACAAATTGGGAGGTGGTTTGGGGGAGATAGGGGCGGTCAGAGGAGTTTTGGTTTGGGGCATGGGGGAGGGGGGGTTGGATGCGGGGGGGGGCAGGGACGGACGGCATGGGGGACATCTTATGATGTGGTTATATACACAGAAGTTGAATCTGATAAACAATGGCGGGTATGGTTAAGGTGTTAAGCTGGAACATACGTGGTTTGGCAGACCGTAAGAGACGGGCTATTGTTCTCCAAAATATTATGGCCCACGGGCCTTCCATTATCTGCCTCATGGAAACACACCTGATGAGGGACAAAATTATGCTCCTGGCGAGGAAATGGGTTCAAAAAGTATACCACTCTACTTATTCTGCATATGCGAGAGGGGTTTCCATCTTGGTGCATGTGGGGACTCCATTTGAGGAGGTTGAGGTTAAAATAGATAAAGATGGACAGTACGTTTTTCTAGTCTGCTGACTTTATGGCAAATTATATTGTGTGGTGGCAGTGTATTTCCCACCTCCATTTACTGGGACAAAACTGCAAGAGATTATAGAGCTCACGAGTCATTGGACAGGGATTCCTGTGTTGCTGATTGGAGATGTTAACAATATAATGACTAAAATTTGGGACAAAACTAGTAGGCAACCGGGAAGAACTGACGGAGAGCGGGAGACACCCTTTGCTAAGTATGTGTCAGAGGTGGGCCAGATAGATTTGTGGAGAGTGAGACATATGGGAGTGAAGACATATTCATGTTACTCCTTGACGCACGGTTCTATGTCTAGAATAGACTTAGCCTTGGGAAATGGGTTGGTTAACCAAAACATCACTCATATTGATTATTTGCCTAGGATACTCTCTGATCATAGTCCCTTGCTGGTGGAACTGAGGTTCGGTATGTGTGGGAATGGTGGACGGAAAGAGTGGAAGGTTCACCCGGTATGGCTGGAAACGGTAGATATTCAGAAAATAGGAGAGGTGGAGGAATTCTTCCAGAACAATATGGGAAGTACAGCCATAGGAACTGTGTGGGACACAATGAAGGCTTATGCTAGGGGTTTATTGATTCAAGATATATCCAGATGTAAAAGTCAGAACAGATTGGAGGAAAGAGAGGCATTGGCTGCGCTGAGGGGGGCAGAGGAGGAGTTGGTGCTTAATCCCACCGTAGAGGCGCAACAGAACATGAAGGAAGCTCAAAAAAAGGTGGATAAAATATTTCTGGCCAATGGGGAAAAGAAGAGGGAATTCCAAAAAATTGCCTTTTATGAAGAGGGTGAAAAAGTTGGTCACCTGTTGTCTACTATAGCGGCAGCGCAGAGGGAACCGGGATTTGTGTATGGTCTCTTGGATCCAACTGGCACCCTAGTCACTGAAACGCGAGATATCTTGAGGGTGTTTAGAGACTTCTATAGTGACCTATATAACTCTAAATTAAGGAACACGGGAGATGATATAGACCAATTTTTGAGGGGTACTCAGATATCTGGGCTTAGTGAGGAGGCTAGGGGTAGCTTGGAGGGCCCCCTGACGGTAGAGGAAATGGAGGAAGCTTTGGCTTCAATGGCAAATAATAAAGCCCCAGGTGCAGATGGTTTACCAACAGAATTCTATAAACATCTTAGAGATGTACTATTGCCAAAATTAAAAGATGTGTTTTTGGCTCTGGAGGTGGGAGAATTACCGGAGTCAATGCGGGAGGCTACGGTGGTGGTTCTGCCCAAGGCAGATAAGGACCGGACACAGCCAGATTCGTATAGACCCATATCCTTACTACCGGCTGATATTAAAATTTTAGCTAAAGTAATGTCTAACCGATTGAGCCGGGTGGTTCCTGGTGTTGTACACCCGGATCAGTCAGGATTTATGCCGGATAGATCGACGGCCATTAACTTGAGGCGACTATTCCTTAATATGCAATTGGCCGCTGATAATGCTGGGCATGGAGTGGTGGTCTCATTAGACACACGGAAAGCCTTTGATAGTGTGGAGTGGAGTTATCTTTTTCGTGTTCTCCAGTTGATGGGAATTGGTCTGTTTTTTTTGGCATGGATAAAATTGTTATATACACGTCCGTTGGCCAGATTGAGAGTAAATGGGGAGTTGTCAGATAAATTTGATTTGACTAGAGGAACCAGACAGGGCTGCCCCCTCTCCCCGCTGTTATTTGCTCTGGCCATAGAGCCGTTGGCTGCTGTACTGAGACAGTCAGACATGGTGAGGGGATTCCGGTATGGTGTGGCGGAGGAGAAGATAGCGTTGTACGCAGATGATATTTTATTATTCTTACAGGACCCTCAGATGTCATTACATGGAGCAATAGCTATTATCAATAGATTTGGTTTATTATCTGGGTTACAAATTAACTGGGATAAATCTCATATTATGGAAATAGACTCCCTGAATAGTTTAGATGTTGAACAGGTGGAGCGTACACAACTCAAGTTGCTACAAGAATTTAAGTATCTTGGAATTACAATAACATTACCAGTAAAGGAGTACCTTCAGCTGAATGTATACCCGATACTGGGGAAATTAAAGGATAAAGCATCTACATGGAGCAAAATGCGCCTCTCGGTGGTGGGACGCACCAATCTTCTTAAAATGGTGCTGATGCCCAAATTGTTGTACGTTTTACATAACTCCCCTGTGTGGATTCCTCGGTCGGTGTTCCAGCACATTAATGCAATATTTAGAGATCTGGTCTGGGGTGGAGGGCAGCCTAGGATTAAGATGGAGACTCTCCAGAGGCCGAAGGAGGAGGGGGGTCTCGCTCTACCAAACCCGTGGGTATATTTTTTGGCAGCTCAGTCCCAGCATATTAGAGGGTGGGAGCAGAGGGCAGGGAATGGGACTATTTGGGCGGTTCTGGAACTTTATCTTAAAAAGAGTCCATTGGTAGTGGGTCTAGAAATGGGACTTTTTGGGAAGATGGGCAAGTCATACCTGACCTGTGGCCTAATCCATAAATTATGGACGAGGGTGAAGAAGATTAGAGGCATAGTGGGGCTGACAACGTATACTCCTCTTTGGGATAATGAAAACCTATGTGAATTTTACAAAATAAGAGATCTGAGAGGCTGGGTGGTAAAGGGTGTACAATACATCTACCAACTGATGGATAATCAAAGCATCAAAACCCTAGAGACGCTGAAAGAGGAATTTCACTGATCGGACGGACACAGTTATCAGTATACACAGGTTAAACATGCGTTTATTAAGCCAGGGAAAATCAGGAACCGATCTGTTCAAAGGGACATCGTCATTGATTATATTTGTATGGGGGGATGTAAACAGGTGTCATATCTACGGTGTATGCCGATCTGCTTCACAGCTTTCTACTGAATTATCCTGTTTTGGCGAAGGGAAAGTGGGAAGCAGATGTTGGTACCATTGAGGATGACAGGTGGGAATCCATATTAGAATATATCCCCAAGCTGACTCTAAGTGAACCCGCCAGAATGTCCCAACTACTTCTTATTCACAGAGCGTATAGGTCGCCCGATTTTATGTTCAGAATAGGGGTACGGGAGACCTCGGATTGCCCGAGATGTGGGTCAGAAGCTGACGGTATACTACATGTTATGTGGAGTTGCCCAAAACTTGGAAACTATTGGTCTGAAGTAGCTGGCCTAATTGAAGGGCGTTATCACTGTATAATTCCTACAGATCCAGTGGTTTGCTTGCTGGGATATGTGGAGGAACTTGTGGGGAATGATATCGCAAAACTGGCAATTGCCAGACTCTTATATGCAGCTAGAAAGGTAATAGCGAGGTATTGGGTGCGACCGGAGCCTCCCTCTAGACAGGAGTATATAAGGCAGGTGGATTATGTGGTGCGGATGGAGGAGAAAATCTATTTCAAAAGGAAAAATGCCAAACTCAGTGACAACCTATGGGCACCATGGAAGGTGTGATTAATGCTATTGGAGGGAAGATTCCGGTGAATACACTACGAAATGCAGTGAAATGGTTATAGGATGTTTTGTGGGATATTGGATCATATCTTATATAATGATGAGGGATTATTATTGCTGTCTGTAAAAGGGGAGGGGGGTTGAGGGTTCTTTTTGCTAATAAGAAAATGGAAAATTGTTATACTGAAGTTGTATTTCATTATTTTTTTCTAAATGAATAAAAAATTATCTGATTTAAAAAAGATAACGTCACATAATAAAGTCATCAGTAGAAAAACCCCAATATAAAACTTCACAAGTAAGTACAATAATATATATATTTTAAATAATTATACATGCGAGCATATAAGATGCGATGTTAATAGTGGAGCGTAAGTTCACGTCGCATATTCAGGCCGGTAGGATAACATGTATCCAGATTCATCATCCAATTATGCCTCTGGGTTTTGGAGACGTTTTCTGATGTCTCCTCCTCTGGGATTGGATATAATTTTTTCGATACTGAAAACCTGCAGTGAAATCTTCTTGTTGTGGCATTGTATGAAGTGCCTGGAAGCATAGGATGTGTTGCGGCTGTATCTGACATATTATATACATCTGTGATCTGCTCAGAGAGTCGTTTTTTTAATCTTCGTATGGTGCACCCCACATACATTTTGTCACATGAATTACATTTAATAACATACACCACATGATCACTGTTACAATTAATGTATTGTTTGATATGATTGTGATTTGTCTGAATTATGAAAGTCCTTTGTTATTTCTACATTTTGGCATAAATTACATCGACTGTGTCCACACTTATAAAATCCCGGGCAATTAAGCCCGGTGTGGCGTTTTTGTATTGGATTACATACATTTGGGGATAAAGTATTCCCCAAGGTTTGTGCTCTTTTGGATACTACCCGGATACCTGGGGTTAGAATTTTAGAGAGTCTGTTGCATCATCCTGAAGAATAGGTAAAAAAATGTTAAGATTATCTTTTTTAATACTATAAAATTGTGGACTGAATTGTAAAGAAAGTGCTAAAGTATTAGAAAGATAATCTTAACATTTTTACCTATTCTTCAGGACGATGCAACACTCTCTATAATTCTAACCCCAGGTATCCGGGTAGTATTAGTTATTTAAAAAAAATATATATATTTTTGTACTTTCTTATTTGTGTAGTTTTATATTGGGGTTTATCTATTGATGACTTTATTATGTGACGTTATCTTGATTGAAATCACACGATTAAACTACCAATACAAAAGACAATCTTGAATTGTATTGGAGGGCCTTTTATATGTAATTACGCATGTTAATTCCAGGTATAGCTTTGACTAAGAACGCAGGCTTGCGTCTGAAACGCGTTGCTTTGCCTTTTTTCTCCATGGAATTTCCATTTGACCATTAAAATCTTTTTGTGCATGACAGAAGCTGGAACATTTTGTATTTTTCCTTCTAACGCAAGTGGTCCCTTGAGGTCCATGCTTCAGGACGCCAGGAAGTGTGGGTAAGCTGGTTTCTTTTTTCTCCTGTTTGACAGATATTATACTCCATTTAAAGCCTGCCAGCTGTGTGTTCAAACCTATTCACACTTGGTCGCTGACCAATAGCTTATCTATTAGGCCACTACCTAAAACTGTGGTCATTAGACATGATCCTATATTACTGCAGTAATAATACAGACATTTTTGGGAATGTGACAAATATTATACTCGATTTAAAGTTGGCAAGGTTTAGGGAAGTGGACATTGCCAGTCCAACTGCTATGTCTTCCCCGATTCTTGCTCTTTTTTAAAGACTGTCCAGTTAACCCAAAAAAGGCCATTTGCAACATCTACAATGCCAGCATCAGCAGGGACAGAAAAACTACCAGCCTGACTACAACCAGCATGCTCAGGCACATGACAGCAAAGAACCCGACTAGTTGGTCAGAGCGCCAGGGTAGAGCAACAGTGTCTGCGGGTGACACCACTACCTGTTCCGCTGTTGTGCGTGCATGACAATCCCCTGTCTATGGACCAGGCGAAGATGTCTCCCGCCCTGCACCTGTCATTGCACACTTGCAACCACCACCATCAGCAACCACGTTATTGTCCCAGTGCTGCGTTCAGTTGTCCCTACCCCAGCCCTTGGAACGCAAGCGCACATACGCAGCCAACCATCCTCAGGCCACAATACTAAACTGCCACATTTCTGGACTGCTTGCACTGGAAATGTTGCCTTTTAGGATTTCCGCAATCTCATGGCGGCGGCCATCCCTCGGTACTTGGTCCCCACCCACCACTATTTCTCCCAGTTTGTAGTCCCAGCATTACACAAGCACGTGTCCCAGAATATTACCCGTGCCCTCACCAGCGCAGTTACTAGGAAGGTCCACCTAACCACAGACACATGGACAAGTGCTTGTGGTCAGGGACGGTACATCTCACTGACGGCACTCTAGGTTAAAACTGTGGAAGCCAGGACCCAGTCGGACCCTGGGACGGAACACATCCTCCCGACGCTGAGGATTGTGGGCCCTGGGTCAATCCCACACATTCTACAGCTCCTAAACCTATTCCTCCTCTTCAGCCTGCATATCCGAAATGACCACATCAGTCGCAAGCTGGAAGCACTGCCCCAGCAAAGTGGCAACAGGCTCTGCTGAAGCTAATATGCTTAGGTGACAAACCGCACACTGCTGTTGAAAGCTGTAACAGCAGGCAGATCTGAAGGTCTCACCACTGAACCTACAGCCAGGCATGGTCATTTGTGACAATGGCCAGAACCTGGTGGAGGCTCTGAGGCTTGGCAATCTCGCGCACGTACCAGGCCTGGCCCATGTGCACATATTAGTGGTTCAGCGGTTTCTCAAAACCTACCCAGATCTGCCCGAGCTCCTTGTGAAAGTACACTGCATGTGTGCCCATTTTAGAAAGTCAGCTACAGGTTCCACTGCTCACGTATTGGAACTCAACGTTGCAGATGTTGGGAAGGATTTGTGAGCAACAGAGGGCAGTTGTTGAGTACCAGCTTCAACACGCCCGTCGGTAGTCAGGTCAGCCTCCGCACATAAAAGCTGATGAGTGGGCATGGATGTCTGACATCTGTGCCGTCCTCCAAAACTGAGGACTCAACCAAGATGGGGAGCAGTGATGACGCCATAATTAGCGTCACCATCCCGCTTCTCTGCTTACTGAAACACTCGCTGCTCACAATTAAAGAGGAGGCTTTGCAGGCAGAGCACAATGAGATGGAGCAAGGAACTAGACAGGGTGATGCTACACAGCCCAGCCTTATCTCATCTCAATGTGGATTGGGTGATAATAAGGAGAAAGAAGATCAGGAGCTGGGTTCCAGCGCTACAGACGGTACTACCCACACCAGATTATTACCGTCTATTCAGCTTGGATGGCCCAAGAAGAGAGAGAGCGAGGAGGAGGAGGAGGAGAGCATGGACAGTCGTCCTCTTGGTGAGGACAGGGAAGTCTTGACTGTTGGCAGTCTGGCACACATGGCTGACTTTATGTTCTGCTGCTTTTCCCGTGACCCTCGCGTTATATGCATTTTGAGCAGCAGTAATTACTGGTTGGTCACACTTCTAGACCTGCGCTACAAGGAGAACGTTCTAGTCTGGCAGAGAAGTCTATTAAAATGTTGCAGTACCAGAAGGCCCTTGATGAAGAATTATCTGACAACGCTGGTGGCAGAGGTCACATTTTGTTGGATAACCAAGGAGTACAGGTGAGGGATACACAAACCAGAGACAAGGAAACACTGTCAAAGGTCTGGAACAGTTTTCTCAGACCCTCCCAGCGCCTAGGCCCTGATTCGTGAGGTACTCTGACAAGAAGGGAAAAGTTTTGGAAGATGCTGAAGGAGTACCTTGCTGACTGTACCAACGTCCCCCGTGATTCCTCTGTGCCTTACAGCTATTGGGTATTGAAGCTACACAAGTGGCATGAACTGGCTCTCTACGCCTTGGAGGTCCTGGCCGCTGGCGTTTTGTCAGAGATGGTTTTTAGTGCCACCGGGGGTATTATAACATATACACAATAAATGTGGAGGAGACCCACTCCTTAATAATGGGAATGATATATGCAGGGAGGAGGGGGAATGGAAGATGAGCTCAGCAGTAAGTAGTATCCAGGACACAGCTGCAGGGATCCGCTCAGAAGTCCCGGGACCGGCCTGAACAGCAAATGTAACAATACAAGTTCCAGCAGAGATCCAAAAGGAAAAGAAGATGAAGTTTATTCACAAAGTAGTTACAATACACGGCAGCAACACGACCAGCTAGTGTGAACACCAAAGTGTTTCCACCCCCTGAGGGGTCTTACTCAGGGCTCTCTGCTGAAAACACAATGGTGCTATTTACAAGGAACAAATACACAAGTCCCATGTTAATGGCGACCAATGAATGTAACAGGTTAATTATGATAATTACATCACACCTGTACTTAGCTGAGGAGCCAGGAAACTGTTACCATCAGGGTCTGCATACAAATCTCATGAGTCCTATAGGGAAAAAAGAGTCCTGCATGGAAAGAGTTAAATGGACCCGGAGTATAGTATCTGCGGGAAGGAAGCATACAATATATAATATCCCATAGTCACACATAATATAATGCACGACAGCCGCTACCAATAATGTCATTACATTATCCACGGAGTATAGTCCCAGTTATTATAATGGGGTTAGAATAATGAAGAAATATTTACCGGTACGAGAACAAGATGAAACATTGTCACGTGTCCTAAAAGAGAATCACATGAGATAGACCCCCAGGAGACCCCACTACTGACTCTGTATTGGCTCCTAGCACGGATCCATCAATTCAGCTGCAGATCTCAGAGACATGGCTGTGCTTAAAAGGATATTTCCAGTGCGGCCGGACTAGATGTATTAAAAGGTAACGAATCCACTTCCTTTTCCACTAATAAAACGAACCATATTCAGCAGTTTATGAATTACACCGGGTGTGGTTTACTTAGTCGATTGTGTTCAGGGCCGCGATCAGTATGTCGGATGCAACCAGCACAACAGCTATTAACATCTCTCTGATCTCTGCAGTATCTCGTCATTTTGTTATTATACTGTACATAAGGGTGATTTGTCAGGACTCAAATTTAGAGCTATTAAAAAAGTCCATAAATCTAGCAGAGGTGGCAATTACAGAAGAATGGTACTAAACCGAGAATCCTATTGGATCTTCCAACTCGGCACCAGGGTGCTGCTAGGTCTGAACGTGAGGCAGGATTTAATCTAAAATATTGATCACTGCAGTCAGGTATTATTCCCCATACTATTATTTATTGCATGCACAAGACAATAAATACATCATTCCCCTTAGGTGGTCGAAACGCGTTGGTATTCACACTAGCTGGTCGTGTTGCTGCCATTTAACTACTTTGTGAATAAACTTCATCTTCTTTTACTGTTGGATCTCCACTGGAACTTCTATTTTTACATTTAATAATGGGAAGGCCAATTCAAATTGATTCCATATTCTACAAAATTACCTCTCTTATCTGAAATTTGTTTATGGGTGAGCTATCGCAGTATGGATAGCATATTACACCGATACAGCCAGGTGTTATTACCTTATATTGCGTGCTGCAAAAAATTTGTAAAAATCTATCTTATTCCCTATTGATACCGCTGTTAGCTCCATTTGCAATATGGACAGGTGCAAGGTATCATCATCTGTAGATGAGTGTTCATTGTCGTCGAATAAATCAGTTTGTTGTTGCCACGTCTGAAAAAAACTCTCCGGGGCCGGTTAAAATGTATTTTTTACTGTACAATATTACCTCTCTTTTCTGCGATTTGTGTACGGGTCAGCATCCGCATTGCATTTTCCTGGCCTGTACTTGATGCTGAAATTGAAGTCAGCTAGTTCAGCGACCCATCTCTGACCCGTTGCATTCAGTTTGGCTGTAGTAAGGACATAGGTCAAAGGGTTGTTGTCAGTGTATACCTCATACTCTTTGCTATAGTAGAGATAATCTCTAAATTGTTTACAGATAGCCCATTTCAATGCCAGGAACTCCAATTTTCCAGAATGTAGATGGTAATTCTCCTCGGCGTCTGTCAACGTTTTAGAACCGTAACCAGTCACTCTCATTTTTCCATCTTGATGCTGATACAGGGCAGCTCCCAGTCCAACTTGAGAAGCGTCACAATGAAGAACAAATGGTAAATTGAAATCAGGATTTCCCAAGATGGGTGGTTTTACCAGGTAGTCTACTAGTTCTTCCAATACCTGTAGTTCAGTCTGCGGACAGAGATTCCCGCTTTTGGTAATTGGTGCTGTCCCTCCATCCTCCAACTTCAACCTGGTTAGAAACTGTGTTAGCTCCTGGAGGACCGTCCCCATGACGTCTTCAGCTTCTTTCTCCCCCAGCTCATCCATTTTTTAATTAATGGCAGCTAACGGTTGTCTGCGGTTGTGTGCTTTAGAAATCTGTTCTTCTGACATCTTTATATGATCTGCTACTGTTCTCAATTTTTCACAGGTTAACTGAAGAAGCAGCTCACTAATTCTGTCCATTTGTATTTCCACATCCATTGCTGCTAGTGAGTTTTCTTTACGGCTGGTCCCCTTTAACTGGTGTAGCAGAGTAGAGTTGAGCTGCTGTTTTTTTCCAGACAGTTTTCCTCTTCTCCCTCTACACGCTAATTCCTGCTCAGGACTCCCCGTACGGGCCACCAATGTTACACGCACGCCGCTAGGTTCAGATAGGGGCGAGGCTGGTTACATGAATTCTTTGGAATCCTGGGGGAACCGTTACTCAGGGCGACTCTTTAAGGTGCATCTACACCGGCCAATAATCGGATACTGATCGGCCGATCTAAACAGGCTGACAGTCACCCGATGTACGAGCAAAACATTAGTTCATTAGGTGAAATCATTAAGCTTAAATATTCCTGTTCTGGGCAGCAGATCATCCTGTGTAAACGTGCTGCCGAGGACAGTGCTATTCTCTGCCCACAGAACCATCATATTAAGGTTCACAGGCGATTAAACGACTGCTGATCGGCTCCATATAACCAGTCGGGGGGCATTTAGGTGCCGCGTTTGTCCAGTGTAAATGCAGCCTTAGATCCCGGTACCTTATAGGAGACGTCTTCTCTGGTTGCTCACATCCTTTTCTTCTACATCTGCCCCTGATTCCAGGGTAAGTTTTTACATCTGCAGCTCGTCTCAACAGATGTTATTTTCTTCAGTCTTCTGCAGCACATGTCGACACAGTGCCCTTAATAATAAAAGTGTCATTATAATGCCGCCTGAATAAAAATAGCTGCCCCTGCTGTGCCGTAAATAAGCCTGTGCTGTGCCCCTGAATAAATAATAGTGCCTCCCTGTGCTCTATGAACAAAAAATGACACCCACACTGTCCCTCTTATGATACATGGCCTCCTCTCCTATAAAATATTGCCTCCACACCGTCCTCCCTTATATACTACTAGCTATCGAACCTGTTCTACGCCCGGGTGGCGAGCATTTTTATTGGTATATGGTCTCCCCTCCTGGTATTTGTGCTGCCCCCCTCCTGTCCCCTCCATCCTATCCTGGTATGCATGGCTCCCCTCATCCCTATCCTGGTATGTATGGCACCCCTCATCCCTATCCTGTAATGCATGGCACCCTTCATCCCCAATCCTGGAATGCATGGCATCCCTCACCCCCAATCCTGGTATGCATGACACTCCTCACCCCCAATCCTAGTATGCATGGCATCCCTCACCCCCAATCCTGGTATGCATGGCACCCCTCATCCCCAATCCTGGTATGCGTGGCACCCCTCATCCCCAATCCTGGTATGCGTGGCACCCCTCATCCCCAATCCTGGTGTGCGTGGCACCCCTCATCCCCAATCCTGGTATGTGTGGTACTCCTCATCCCTATCCTGGTATGCATGGTACCCCATCCCTCTTCCCTATCCTGGTATGTATGGTATCCCTCATCCTGGTATGCATGAGCCCCTCACCCACATCCTGGTATGCATGGTACTCCTTATCCCTATCCTGGTATGCATGGCCCCTCATCCAAATCCTGATATGCATGACCCCCCCACTTCCCTATCCTGGTATGCATGGTACCCCTCATTCCTATCCTGGTATGCATGGCCCCTCATCCGAATCCTGGTATGCATGGCCCCTCCACATCCCCAATCCTGGTATGCATGGTACCCCTCATTCTTATCCTGGTATGCATGGCCCATCATCTGAATCTTGGTATGCGTGGCACCCCTCATCCCCAATCCTGGTATGCATGGTACCCCTCATTCCTATCCTGGTATGCATGGCACCCCTCATCCCCAATCCTGGTATGCATGGCACCCCTCATCCTTAATCCTGGTATGTATGGCACTCCTCATTCCAAATCTGGTATACATTGCACCCCTCATCCCAATCCTGGTATGCATGGCCCCCTCATCCCAAATTTGGTATACATGGCACCCCTCATCCCAATCCTGGTATGTATGACAGCCCTCATCCCCCAATCCTGGTATGTATGATACCCAATCCCTCATCCTGGTATGCATGGCACCACTTATTCCAATTCTGGTATGTATGTCCTCCTCATCCCAGAAATCTGGTATGTATGGCACCCAATCCCTCATCCCAGTATGCATGGCACCCCTCATCCCTATCCTGGTATGCATGGCACCCCATCCCTTATCCTGGTATGCATGGCACCCCTCATATCAATTCTGGTATGTATGGCACCCCTCATCCCCCAATCCTGGTATGTATGGTACCCAATCCCTCATCCTGGTATGCATGGCACCACTCATCCCCCAATCCTGGTATGTATGGTACCACTCATCCTGGTATGCATAGCACCCCATTTCTCATCCTGGTGTGCATGGCACCCAATCCCTCATCCTAGTATGCATGGCACCCCTCATCCCTATCCTGGTATGCATGGTACCCCGCATTCCTATCCTGGTATGTATGGTACCGCTCATCCCTATTCTGGTATGCATGGCACCCCTCACCCCCCAATCCTGGTATGCATGGTCCCCTCACACCCAAATTCTGGTATTTGTGGTACCTCTCATCCTGGTATGCATGGTCCCCTCACCCCCCAATCCTGGTATGTGTGGTACCCCTCTCCCCCCAATCCTGGTATGCATGGTCCCTTCACCCCCCAATTCTGGTATGCATGGAACCCCTCATCCCCCAATCCTGGTATGCATGGAACCCCTAATACCCCAATCCTGGTATGCATGGTCCCTCACCCCCAATCCTGGTATGCATGGTCCCCTCACCCCCCAATTTTTTGGGCTAACTGCAAAATGCTGTGTGTGGTGGAAAACAAACACTGGGGGTACATGGGGTGCAGGCTGTATATGGGCAGGGCATGTTGGGCTATACGCTGCATGTGGGGGATACATGGAGTGCAGGCTGTATATGGGGTGCTGCCTGTATGGGGAGTACATTGGGGTGGTGAGTAAATGAGGATGTTGGCTGAAACACACAGACAATGTGCCAAACAGCCTCCATTTTATAGGCTGTTAACCACACCCAGAGGTGAGGTATGTGGGTTGCTGGACCCGTCCATTCTCTCCTAACAACCCATAACCCGGCTCCCAGGTGCACCAATTAGTCCTCTTAGTGCGTGCGTACACTAGAGAAACACTCCGGGCTACATCACAGAGACCAGCCATCTCTGTGACACATACTTCCCATCGATTATGTGACCATTAGCCGCCTTACATACCTCCCCCCTCTGCCTAAAGCCGTGGGGCTTGGTACCTTCTACCACTAGACAAGGGATTCTCGAGAGGGCATCAGCATTACCATGTAGCTTCCCTGCTCTATGTTCTACATGATAGTTGAAATACTGTAGGGCTAAAAACCAGCGGGTGAACTTGGCATTTTTCCTTTTTGTTTCCCTCATCCGAGTGAGGCATGGTCGGATACCAGCCTAAATTTTCGACCTAGCAGATAGTACCGCAGCATTTCTACCACCCACTTTATGGTCAAGCACTCCTACTCTATGACCGCATAATTTTTCTCACAGGAGGACAGCTTCCTACTCAGATAGAGGACAGGGTGCTCCTCCCCGTGTATCTCTTGGGAAAGGACAACTCCTAAACCGACATCTGAGGCATCTGTCTGGAGTATAAACTCTCTTGAAGTCAGAGGCAACAATGACCGGTTACCTACACAGACCCACTTTCATTTCTTGAAAGGTCGTCTCCGCCTCTGCAGTCCACTTGGCCATGGCTGATTTTGTCCCCTTAAGAAGGTCATTCAGGAGTGTGGCTATCATGGCGAAGTTTGGGATGAACCTTCTGTAGTATTCCACGATCCCCAGGAAGGCTCTAACCTGTTTTTTTGACAGCGGTCTTGGCCAGGTTTAGATTGCCTCCACTTTACTGATTTGGGGTTTGATCTCACCTCTACCAACAACATAGCCCAGGTATTTGGCTTCTTCTTTCCCCATAGCACATTTCTTCGGGTTTATTCAAAACCCCGCCTTCAAATACCACCTGGATCTTTTCCAGATGACTCTGCCAGTCCAAGCTGAAGTTAACAATATTGTCCAGGTATGTCGCAGCGTATTGTTTATGGGGTGCAAGAATTCAATCCATAACTCTCTGGAAGGTTGCAGGGGCCCCTTGCAGTCCAAACAGCATCCGGATATACTGGAAGCATCCATCCGGTGTGGAAAACACAGTCTTCTCCTTGGCTCCCTGTGCCATGGGGATCTGCAATATCCCTTCATCAAATCCAAGGTGGTTATGTACCTTGCTGTCCCAAGCCTCTCGATCAGCTCGTCGACGCATGGGATATTCATCGAATTTGGAGACTTCATTCAACTTCCGATAGTCGTTGCAAAATCTCTTTGGGACCAAGATGATCGGGCTCAACCAACCGCTCTTGGATTCTTCAATGACACCGAGTTTCAGCGTACGAGCCACCACTTTGGAGATCAACTCTCGTTGGGCCTCAGGAATCAGATAGGGCTTCAAGTTTACCCCCACAGGTAGCTCTGTCAGAACCTTGTGTTCTATGACCCTTGTGCAGCCCGGCAATTCCGATAACAGATCCCGATTCTTCTGCAGTAACTCCCGACACTGCAGTTTGTGGGCCTTCACTAGGGTTTCCACTATTGCGACTCCTCCAACATCACCTTCTGGCGTGCCCAGCAAGCTTAGAGCTTCCACAGCCTCCCTGTCTTGCCACGGCTTGATGAAGTTGACGTAGTATATCTGGTACTGCTTACGTCATCCTGGTTGATAAACCTTGTAGTTCACATCACCAAGCTTCTCCACCACCTCATATAGCCCTTGCTATTTGGCCAAGAACTTACTCTCTACAGTTGGAATTAACACGAGCACTCGGTCTCTGGTACTGAATTTCCTCACTCTGGCTGACCGGTTGTAGACCCTGGCCTGAGCTTCTTGTGCCTGCAAGAGATGTCCTTTTACGATGGGCATCACCTTCTCGGTCCTCTGCTGCATCAGTGTCACATGCTCGATGACGCTTTTGTGGGGCGTGACCTCAGCTTCCCAGGTTTTCTTGGCTATATCCAGGAGATCTCGCGGATGTCGGCCATACAGAAGTTCAAATGGCGAGAACCTCGTAGATGACTGTGGAACCTCTCTGATGGAGAACAACAGATACTGTAAGAGACAGTCCCAGTCTCTACCATCCTGTTCTATGGCCTTCCTTAGCATACTCTTCCGCGTTTTATTAAATCTTTCCACCAGGCCATCTGTCTGAGAATGGTACACTGAAGTTCTGAGTTGGGAGATTTGTAGGACCTTGCAGAACTCCCTCATCACCTTACTCATAAAAGGTGTTCCCTAGTCGGTCAGGATCTTGTATTTCCAGCAGCAGCTGCCGATCTCCTATAGGTCCCTCACTGAATATGTCTTGGAGTTGCACAAACATCAGACTGTTACTCACAGCCATGTTCTTTCCTCCATCCCAGACCTCAACTGAATAAATGGCACACACACTGGTACCACGAGACTGGGTCATGGTCAAGAGACATATGAGGAGACTATTGAACCCAGATACAGTGAGCCATTTTAAGCACTGACCACTGCTATTTCTGTCAACCTCCAAGGCAAAGATACTTGGATCAACGCCAGCCACTGGAAAATGGTCTTGATCCCCGGCAGCAGCAAAGATGATGACCCTGCCCCTTTGGACCATTCTGATGGCAATTGCATCCCTTGCCCTAATTCTCAATGATGTAAAAAAGAGGAGAGGACTGGGACAACAAACTCATAAGTATCACCAAGTCCTGCTTTGAGACACAGTTTATAAAGACTGTCCTAAGAACTGCTGGATATGCACCCATAGCCCAATATCCTCTGATATGCTGTCATATTGTGTGGGTTGTGTGGAGAATGTCTACTCCACTCCCCTGTAGAACTGTACTGTTTTAGTAATTCTATGTATGTTTTAGTCATCTGAAAATGTGTTATTTTCAGGTACGGCCATTAGATGGCAGGAGAGGTACTGTTTGATACTACAGTACCCTTATATCAGTGGGACACAGGGTTAACTAGTTTAGGGGCTGTCCTCAGTAACAAGCTAGAGACTGAGGGATCTCTGGGAGTGAGATTCGGCCATCTTGGTTATTTAAGAAGTAGCAGTGAGTGAGGAAGGACAGAGAAGAAGAGAGACGGGTGTGTGTGGGAGAAACCAGGATGATTAAAAGGAACGGGCACACCACAGTATAATCTATACTCTAAAGGTCAATTTGTGGATCCTCGCCTCTTCCAGGCGATAGGCAGTAACGGACGTGCCTGGACTAGAGAACCTCAGAATCGAGGTAGTCCCTGCTAGAGTTTGGTATTGGGAGCCGTGGGTAGAAGCAGGAACTTCTCCAAGAGAAAGTCCAGAGGCAGTTTCCCCTAGGTCCGAGTCACACCGTGATTAGCACCGTGTGGGGATTAAGACTCTGTTTTACCATCTGTGAAAGCCGTGTTTTGCTACAAGTGTTGTACCTGTAATCCCCTGTTTCTAAGGCCGCGCTGAACAAGTAAACGGGACTGTTCTGCTTTTAAAGAACTGAGTCGTCTTTTATTCCACAGCATACAGCCCAAACTACAGCACCCCACACTCACCCAGGGACAACCACGTCCCCATATTTCTAAACAAAAAAAGACCCACATATTGTATAGAAAGCGGAATAAGGAACCGTTAAAACAAGGCCGGGCCCAAATCACAAAGAAGCCAACTCAAACAGCAAGATATCGTAAAGGAGAAACATGAGTAATTATGGCATAAAATAGATTTTATTAGAAAATATTCTTATTAAAATGACAATAGTGTAAAGTACATAATAGAAACAACAAAGCATGGGAAAAATGGATCAGGTCAAGTGACACCATGTCCATGTACAAGGGGCCCCAATATATTCAATATGGATAACACAGGTAAATATATATGTGTATGAGTTACTACAGGGTGGGCCATTTATATGGATACACCTAAGTTAAATGGGAATGGTTGGTGATATCAACTTGATGTTTGTGGCACATTAGTATATGGGAGGGGGAAAACTTTTCCAGATGGGTGGTGGCCATGGCGGCCATTTTGAAGTCGGCCATTTTGGATCCAACTTTATTTTTTTCAATGGGAAGAGGGTCATGTGACACATCAAACTTATTGAGAATTTCATAAGAAAAGCAATGGTGTGCTTGGTTTTAACGTTACTTTATTCTTTCATGAGTTTTTTACAAGTTTATGAAATGTGTTCAAAGTGCTGCCCATTGTCTTGGATTGTCAATGCAACCCTCTTCTCCCACTCTTGACACACTGATAGCAACACCACAGAAGAAATGCTAGCACAGGCTTTCAGTATCCGTTGTTTCAGATGCTGCACATCTCGTATCTTCACAGCATAGACAATTGCCTTTAGATGAACTCAAAGATAAAAGTCTAAGGGGGATAGATCGGGAGACCTTGGTGGCCATTCAACTGGCCCACGATGACCAATCCACTTTCCAGGAAACTGTTCATGTAGAAATTCTTGGACCTGACACTCATAATGTGGTGGTGACCATCTTGTTGGAAAAACTCAGGGAACGTGCCATCTTCAGTGCATAAAGAGGGCAACACATCATCGTGTAGCAATTTCAGATATCCAGTGGCATTGAGGTTTCCATTGATGAAGAATGGCCCCACTATCTGTGCACCCCATTAACCACACCATGCCATCAAGATACCACCCAGTATATTTGGGTAAGATTTAACAGCCTCAGTAGGAAGTATGCACCAACATTAGGGTTACAATAGAAATAATAATACCCATAGCCAGGGCTCTGGCTGGGCCAGTCAAGAATGGTCATAGAGTTGTTCTGAGGCCACTTCTTTGTTATTTTAGCTGTGTGCTTAGGGTCATTGTCTTGTTGGAAGGTGAACCTTCGGCCAAGTCTGAGGTTCAGAGCACTCTGGAATAGGTTTTCATCCAGGATATCTCTGTACTTGGCTGCATTCATACTTCCTTCAATTGCAACCAGTCGTCCTGCCCCTGCAGCTGAACCCCCCCCCCATAGCATGATGCTGCCACCACCATGTTTCACTGTTGGGATTGTATTGAGCAGTGCCTGGTTTTCTCCACACATACCGCTTAGAATTATCACCAAAAAGTTCTATCTTCATCTCATCAGGCCAGAGAATCTTATTTCTCATAGTCTGGGAGACCTTCATGTGCTTTTGAGCAAACTCTATGCGGGCTTTCATATGTCTTGCACTGAGGAGAGGCTTACGTTGGGCCACTCTGCCATAAAGGCCCGACTGGCGGAGGGCTGCAGTGATAGTTGACTTTGTGGAACTTTCTCCCATCTCCCTACTGCATCTCTGGAGCTTAGCCACAGTGATATTGGGGTTCTTCTTTACCTCTCTCACCAATGCTCCTCTCCCACGATTGCTCCATTTGGGTGGACGGCCAGGTCTAGGAAGACTTCTGGTGGTCCCAAACGTCTTCCATTTAAGGATTATGGAGGCTACTGTGCTCTTAGGAACCTTGTGTAATGCAGAAATTCTTTTGTAACCTTGGCCAGATCTGTGCCTTGCCACAATTCTGTCTCTGAGCTCCTTGGGCAGTTCCATTGAGCTCATGATTCTCATTTGGTCTGACATGCACTGTGAGCTGTGAGGTCTTATATAGACAGGTGTGTGCCTTTCCAAATCAAGTCCTATCAGTTTAATTAAACATAGCTGGACTCCAATGAAGGAGTAGAACCATCTCAAGGAGAATCACAAGGGAATGGACAGCATGTGACTTAAATATGAGTGTCTGAGCAAAGGGTCTGAATACTTATGATCATGTGATATTTCAGTTTTTCTTTTTTAATAAATTTGCAAAAATTTCTACATTTCTGTTTTTTTTCCAGTCAAGATGGGGTGCAGAGTGCACTTTAATTAAAAAAAATGAACTTTTTAGAATTTACCAAATGGCTGCAATGAAACCATGAGTGAAAAATTGAAAGGGGTCTGAATACTTTCCGTACCCACTGTATCTGTCAGTGAACGGGATCTGTCCCCTGCAGGATCCGATAGCATGGGGAAGTAGCTGATGGATAAATTGCCTGTAAATAATAAAAAGGAGGAATTGTTGTGGTAAATATTTATACTTTGCTTTGATTATTATTTTACACAAATCTACCTATATATATGATAATTTTAATATTCGTTTTATAAGTGTTATTCATAAAAGCGATAACACAGGGTGTAGCGCTGTATTTCTCTTACACTTTCCTCTGTTTTTTTTTAAGTACAGTTAATTGGATAGAGATAGTTTTAGTTTCAAGGACATCTGCAGATGTTTCCATAATTACAATTTTGTTATTTTCAATTAAAATGCTTTCTTTCCCCAATTAAAATATCTGCAGCATTAGGTAATGTAAAGCCTGTCAAGACCCTTTTCATATCTCTGTTGTTGTAATAAAGATATGTGACGGCTTCTGAGACTCAGATAAGAATTGTACTCAGTCACTGGCTGTGTGTTATTCTCTTTTCTCCGATTCATCGTATTGATTCTATGTATCTAATTTGAACCAAAAATGGCCAACAGATTTACAGATGATTATCTCCATCCAAATTAGCTCTTCTTCGAAGGGCTATCACCGACCACGACCGATGGATCCTGTAACTAAGGCTCCGATCACATCTACAAGACGTCACTGACCACGACCGATGGATCCTGTAACTAAGGCTCCGATCACATCTACAAGACGACACAGACCACGAGCGATGGATCCTGTAGCTAAGGCTTCGATCACATCTACAAGACGTCACCGACCACGAACGATGGATCCTGTAATTAAGGCTCCGATCACATCTACAAGACGTCACCGACCGCGACCGAAGGATCCTGTAACTAAGGCTCCGATCACATCTACAAGAGGTCACTGACCACGACCGATGGATCCTGTAACTAAGGCTCCGATCACATCTACAAGACGTCACCGACCACGACCGATGGATCCTGTAACTAAGGCTCCGATCACATCTCTAAGACGTCACCAACCACGACCAATGGATCCTGTAACTAAGGCTCCGATCACAACTATAAGACGTCACCAACCACGACCGATGGATCCTGTAACTAAGACTCCGATCACACCTACAAGACGTCACCGACCACGACCGATGGATTTTGTAACTAAGGCTCTGATCACATCTACAAGACGTCACCAACCACGACCGATGGATCCTGTAACTAAGGCTCCAATCGCATCTACAAGATGTCACCGACCACGACCGATGGATCCTGTAACTAAGGCTCCGATGACATTTACAAGACGTCACCGACCACGACCGATGGATCCTGTAACTAAGGCTACGATCACATCTACAAGACGTCACCGACCAAGAGCGATGGATCCTGTAACTAAAGCTCCGATCACATCTACAAGACGTCACCGACCACGACCGATGGATCCTGTAACTAAGGCTCCAATCACATCTACAAGACATCACCGACCACGACCGATGGATCCTGCAACTAAGGCTCCGATCACATCTACAAGACGTCACCGACCACGACCGATGGATCCTGTAAGTAAGGCTTCGATCAAATCTACAAGATGTCACCGACCACGACCAATGGATCCTGTAATTAAGGCTCCGATCACATCTACAAGACGTCACCAACCACGACCGATGGATCCTGTAACTAAGGCTCCAATCACATCTACAAGATGTCACCGAACACGACCGATGGATCCTGTAACTAAGGCTCCGATGACATCTACAAGACGTCACCGACCACGACCGATGGATCCTGTAACTAAGGCTACGATCACATCTACAAGACGTCACCGACCAAGAGCGATGGATCCTGTAACTAAAGCTCCGATCACATCTACAAGACGTCACCGACCACGACCGATGGATCCTGTAACTAAGGCTCCAATCACATCTACAAGACATCACCGACCACGACCGATGGATCCTGCAACTAAGGCTCCGATCACATCTACAAGACGTCACCGACCACGACCGATGGATCCTGTAAGTAAGGCTTCGATCACATCTACAAGATGTCACCGACCACGAGCGATGGATCCTGCAACTAAGGCTCTAATCACATCTACAAGACGTCACTGACCACGAGCGATGGATCCTGTAACTAAGGCTCCGTTCACATCTACAAGATGACACCGACCATGAGCGATGGATCCTGTAACTAAGGCTCCGATCACATCTACAAGACGTCACTGACCACGAGCGATGGATCCTGTAACTAAGGCTCCGTTCACATCTACAAGATGACACCGACCACAACTGATGAATCCTATAACTAAGGCTCCGATCCCATCTATAAGACGACACCGACCACGAGCGATGGATCCTGTAACTAAGGCTCTGCTCACATCTACAAGAAGTCACCAACCACGACCGATGGATCCTGTAACTAAGACTCCGATCACATCTACAAGACGGCACCGATCACGAGCGATGGATCCTGTAACTAAGGCTCCGATCACATCTACAAGACGTTACCGACCACGACCGAAGGATCCTGTAACTAAGGCTCCGATCACATCTACAAGAGGTCACTGACCACGACCGATGGATCCTGTAACTAAGGCTCCGATCACATCTACAAGAGGTCACCGACCACGACCGATGGATCCTGTAACTAAGGCTCCGATCACATCTACAAGACGTCACCGACCACGACCGATGGATCCTGTAACTAAGGCTCCGATCACATCTCTAAGACGTCACCAACCACGACCAATGGATCCTGTAACTAAGGCTCCGATCACAACTATAAGACGTCACCAACCACGACCGATGGATCCTGTAACTAAGACTCCGATCACACCTACAAGACGTCACCGACCACGACCGATGGATTTTGTAACTAAGGCTCCGATCACATCTACAATACGTCACCAACCACGACCGATGGATCCTGTAACTAAGGCTCCAATCGCATCTACAAGACGTCACCGACCACGACCGATGGATCCTGTAACTAAGGCTCCGATGACATTTACAAGACATCACCAACCACGACTGATGGATCCTGTAACTAAGGCTACGATCACATCTACAAGACGTCACCGACCAAGAGCGATGGATCCTGTAACTAAAGCTCCGATCACATCTACAAGACGTCACCGACCACGACCGATGGATCCTGTAACTAAGGCTCCAATCACATCTACAAGACATCACCGACCACGACCGATGGATCCTGCAACTAAGGCTCCGATCACATCTACAAGACGTCACCGACCACGACCGATGGATCCTGTAAGTAAGGCTTCGATCAAATCTACAAGATGTCACCGACCACGACCGATGGATCCTGTAACTAAGGCTCCGATCACATCTACAAGACGTCACCAACCACGACCGATGGATCCTGTAACTAAGGCTCCAATCAAATCTACAAGACGTCACCGAACACGACCGATGGATCCTGTAACTAAGGCTCCGATGACATCTACAAGACGTCACCGACCACGACCGATGGATCCTGTAACTAAGGCTACGATCACATCTACAAGACGTCACCGACCAAGAGCGATGGATCCTGTAACTAAAGCTACGATCACATCTACAAGACGTCACCGACCACGACCGATGGATGCTGTAACTAAGGCTCCAATCACATCTACAAGACATCACCGACCACGACCGATGGATCCTGCAACTAAGGCTCCGATCACATCTACAAGACGCCACCGACCACGACCGATGGATCCTGTAAGTAAGGCTTCGATCACATCTACAAGATGTCACCGACCACGAGCGATGGATCCTGCAACTAAGGCTCCAATCACATCTACAAGACGTCATCGACCACGAGCGATGGATCCTGTAACTAAGGCTCCGATCACATCTACAAGACGTCACTGACCACAAGCGATGGATCCTGCAACTAAGGCTCCGTTCACATCTACAAGATGACACCGACCACAACTGATGAATCCTATAACTAAGGCTCCGATCCCATCTATAAGACGACACCGACCACGAGTGATGGATCCTGTAACTAAGGCTCTGATCACATCTACAAGAAGTCACCAACCACGACCGATGGATCCTGTAACTAAGACTCCGATCACATCTACAAGACGGCACCGATCACGAGCGATGGATCCTGTAACTAAGGCTCCGATCACATCTACAAGACGTTACCGACCACGACCGATGGATCCTGTAACTAAGGCTCCGATCACATCTACAAGAGGTCACTGACCACGACCGATGGATCCTGTAACTAAGGCTCCGATCACATCTACAAGAGGTCACTGACCACGACCGATGGATCCTGTAACTAAGGCTCCGATCACATCTACAAGACGTCACCGACCACGACCGATGGATCCTGTAACTAAGGCTCCGATCACATCTCTAAGACGTCACCAACCACGACCAATGGATCCTGTAACTAAGGCTCCGATCACAACTATAAGACGTCACCAACCACGACCGATGGATCCTGTAACTAAGACTCCGATCACACCTACAAGACGTCACCGACCACGACCGATGGATTTTGTAACTAAGGCTCCGATCACATCTTCAAGACGTCACCAACCACGACCGATGGATCCTGTAACTAAGGCTCCAATCGCATCTACAAGACGTCACCGACCACGACCGATGGATCCTGTAACTAAGGCTCCGATGACATTTACAAGACATCACCAACCACGACCGATGGATCCTGTAACTAAGGCTACGATCACATCTACAAGACGTCTCCGACCAAGAGCGATGGATCCTGTAACTAAAGCTCCGATCACATCTACAAGACGTCACCGACCACGACCGATGGATCCTGTAACTAAGGCTCCAATCACATCTACAAGACATCACCGACCACGACCGATGGATCCTGCAACTAAGGCTCCGATCACATCTACAAGACGTCACCGACCACGACCGATGGATCCTGTAAGTAAGGCTTCGATCAAATCTACAAGATGTCACCGACCACGACCGATGGATCCTGTAACTAAGGCTCCGATCACATCTACAAGACGTCACCAACCACGACCGATGGATCCTGTAACTAAGGCTCCAATCAAATCTACAAGACGTCACCGAACACGACCGATGGATCCTGTAACTAAGGATCCGATGACATCTACAAGACGTCACCGACCACGACCGATGGATCCTGTAACTAAGGCTACGATCACATCTACAAGACGTCACCGACCAAGAGCGATGGATCCTGTAACTAAAGCTCCGATCACATCTACAAGACGTCACCGACCACGACCGATGGATCCTGTAACTAAGGCTCCAATCACATCTACAAGACATCACCGACCACGACCGATGGATCCTGCAACTAAGGCTCCGATCACATCTACAAGACGCCACCGACCACGACCGATGGATCCTGTAAGTAAGGCTTCGATCACATCTACAAGATGTCACCGACCACAAGCGATGGATCCTGCAACTAAGGCTCCAATCACATCTACAAGACGTCATCGACCACGAGCGATGGATCCTGTAACTAAGGCTCCGATCACATCTACAAGACGTCACTGACCACAAGCGATGGATCCTGTAACTAAGGCTCCGTTCACATCTACAAGACGGCACCGATCACGAGCGATGGATCCTGTAACTAAGGCTCCAATCACATCTACAAGACGTTACCGACCACGACCGATGGATCCTGTAACTAAGGCTCCAATCACATCTACAAGACATCACCGACCACAACCGATGGATCCTGTAACTAAGGCTCCGATCACATCTACAAGACGTCAACGACCACGACCGATGGATCCTGTAACTAAGGCTCTGATCACATCTACAAGACGTCACCGACCACGAGCGATGGATCCTGTAACTAAAGCTCCGATCACATCTACAAGACGTCACCGACCACGACCGATCGATCCTGTAACTAAGGCTCCAATCACATCTACAAGACATCACCGACCACGACCGATGGATCCTGTAACTAAGGCTCCGATCACATCTACAAAACGTCACCGACCACGACCGATGGATCCTGTAACTAAGGCTCCAATCACATCTACAAGACGTCACCGACCAAGACCGATGGATCCTGTAACTAAGGCTCTGATCACATCTACAAAACGTCACCGACCACGACCGATAGATCCTGTAACTAAGGCTCCGATCACATCTACAAGACGTCACCGACCACAACCGATGGATCCTGTAACTAAGGCTCTGATCACATCTATAAAACGTCACCGACCACGACCGATGGATCCTGTAACTAAGGCTCCGATTACATCTACAAGACGTCACCAAACACGACCGATGGATCCTGTAACTAAGGCTCCGATCACATCTACAAGACGTCACCAAACACGAGCGATGGATCCTGTAACTAAGGCTCCGATCACATTTACAAGACGCCACCGACCACGAGCGATGGATCCTGTAACTAAGCCTCCGATCACATCTACAAGACGTCACCGACCACGACCGATGGATCCTGTAACTAAGGCTCCGATCACATCTACAAGACGCCACCGACCACGAGCGATGGATCCTGTAACTAAGCCTCCGATCACATCTACAAGACGCCACCGACCACGAGCGATGGATCCTGTAAATAAGGCTCCGATCACATCTACAAGACGTCACCGACCACGACCAATGGATCCTGTAACTAAGGCTCCGATCACATCTACAAGACGTCACCGACCACGACCGATGGATCCTGTAACTAAGGCTCCGATCACATCTACAAGATGTCACCGAACACGACCGATGGATCCTGCACCTAAGGCTCCGATCACATCTACAAGACGCCACCGACCACGAGCGATGGATCCTGTAATTATGGCTCTGATCTCATCTACAAAACGACACCGACCACGAGCAATGAATCCTGTAACTAAGGCTCCGATCACATCTACAAGAAGGCAACGACCACGAGCGATGGATCCTGTAACTAAGACTCCGATCACATCTACTAGATATCACCAACCACGACCGATGGATCCTGTAACTAAAGCTCCGATCACATCTACAAGATGTCACCGACCACCACCGATGGATCCTGTAACTAACGCTCCAATCACATCTACAAAGCGACACCGACCACGAGCGATGGATCCTGTAACTAAGGCTCCGATCACATCTACAAGACGTCACCAAACACAAGCGATGGATCCTGTAACTAAGGCTCCGATCACATCTACAAGACGTCACCGACCACGAGCTATGGATCCTGTAACTAAGGCTCCGATCACATCTACAAGACGTCACGGACCACGACCGATGGATCCTGTAACTAAGGCTCCGATCACATCTACAAGACGTCACCAACCACTGATGGATCCTGTAACTAAGGCTCCGATCACATCTACAAGACGTCACCGACCACGAGCGATGGATCCTGTAACTAAGGCTCTGATCACATCTACAAGACGTCACCGACCACGACCGATGGATCCTGTAACTAAGGCTCCGATCACATCTACAAGACATCACCGACCACGACCGATGGATCCTGTAGCTAAGGCTCCGATCACATCTACAAGACGTCACCGACCACGAGCGATGGATCCTGTAACTAGGGCTATGATCACATCTACAAGACGTCACCGACCACGAGCGATGGATCCTGTAACTAAGGCTACGATCACATCTACAAGACGTCACCGACCACCACCGATGGATCCTGTAACTAAGACTCCAATCACATCTACAAGACGTCACCGACCAAGAGCGATGGATCCTGTAACTAAAGCTCCGATCACATCTACAAGACGTCACCGACCACGAGCGATGGATCCTGTAACTAAGGCTCCAATCACATCTACAAGACATTACCGACCACGACTGATGGATCCTGCAACTAAGGCTCCGATCACATCTACAAGACGTCACCGACCACGACCGATGGATCCTGTAAGTAAGGCTTCGATCAAATCTACAAGATGTCACCGACCACGACCGATGGATCCTGTAACTAAGGCTCCGATCACATCTACAAGACGTCACCAACCACGACCGATGGATCCTGTAACTAAGGCTCCAATCACATCTACAAGACGTCACCGAACACGACCGATGGATCCTGTAACTAAGGCTCCGATGACATCTACAAGACGTCACCGACCACGACCGATGGATCCTGTAACTAAGGCTACGATCACATCTACAAGACGTCACCGACCAAGAGCGATGGATCCTGAAACTAAAGCTCCGATCACATCTACAAGACGTCACCGACCACGACCGATGGATCCTGTAACTAAGGCTCCAATCACATCTACAAGACATCACCGACCACGACCGATGGATCGTGCAACTAAGGCTCCGATCACATCTACAAGACGTCACCGACCACGACCGATGGATCCTGTAAGTAAGGCTTCGATCACATCTACAAGATGTCACCGACCACGAGCGATGGATCCTGCAACTAAGGCTCCAATCACATCTACAAGACGTCACTGACCACGAGCGATGGATCCTGTAACTAAGGCTCCGTTCACATCTACAAGATGACACCGACCACGAGCGATGGATCCTGTAACTAAGGCTCCGATCACATCTACAAGACGTCACTGACCACGAGCGATGGATCCTGTAACTAAGGCTCCGTTCACATCTACAAGATGACACCGACCACAACTGATGAATCCTATAACTAAGGCTCCGATCCCATCTATAAGACGACACCGACCACGAGCGATGGATCCTGTAACTAAGGCTCTGATCACATCTACAAGAAGTCACCAACCACGACCGATGGATCCTGTAACTAAGACTCCGATCACATCTACAAGACGGCACCGATCACGAGCGATGGATCCTGTAACTAAGGCTCCGATCACATCTACAAGACGTTACCGACCACGACCGAAGGATCCTGTAACTAAGGCTCCGATCACATCTACAAGAGGTCACTGACCACGACCGATGGATCCTGTAACTAAGGCTCCGATCACATCTACAAGAGGTCACTGACCACGACCGATGGATCCTGTAACTAAGGCTCCGATCACATCTACAAGACGTCACCGACCACGACCGATGGATCCTGTAACTAAGGCTCCGATCACATCTCTAAGACGTCACCAACCACGACCAATGGATCCTGTAACTAAGGCTCCGATCACAACTATAAGACGTCACCAACCACGACCGATGGATCCTGTAACTAAGACTCCGATCACACCTACAAGACGTCACCGACCACGACCGATGGATTTTGTAACTAAGGCTCCGATCACATCTACAAGACGTCACCAACCACGACCGATGGATCCTGTAACTAAGGCTCCAATCGCATCTACAAGACGTCACCGACCACGACCGATGGATCCTGTAACTAAGGCTCCGATGACATTTACAAGACATCACCAACCACGACCGATGGATCCTGTAACTAAGGCTACGATCACATCTACAAGACGTCACCGACCAAGAGCCATGGATCCTGTAACTAAAGCTCCGATCACATCTACAAGACGTCACCGACCACGACCGATGGATCCTGTAACTAAGGCTCCAATCACATCTACAAGACATCACCGACCACGACCGATGGATCCTGCAACTAAGGCTCCGATCACATCTACAAGACGTCACCGACCACGACCGATGGATCCTGTAAGTAAGGCTTCGATCAAATCTACAAGATGTCACCGACCACGACCGATGGATCCTGTAACTAAGGCTCCGATCACATCTACAAGACGTCACCAACCACGACCGATGGATCCTGTAACTAAGGCTCCAATCAAATCTACAAGACGTCACCGAACACGACCGATGGATCCTGTAACTAAGGCTCCGATGACATCTACAAGACGTCACCGACCACGACCGATGGATCCTGTAACTAAGGCTACGATCACATCTACAAGACGTCACCGACCAAGAGCGATGGATCCTGTAACTAAAGCTCCGATCACATCTACAAGACGTCACCGACCACGACCGATGGATCCTGTAACTAAGGCTCCAATCACATCTACAAAACGTCACCGACCACGACCGATAGATCCTGCAACCAAGGCTCCGATCACATCTACAAGACGTCACCGACCACAACCGATGGATCCTGTAACTAAGGCTCTGATCACATCTACAAAACGTCACCGACCACGACCGATGGATCCTGTAACTAAGGCTCCGATCACATCTACAAGACGTCACCAAACACGACCGATGGATCCTGTAACTATGGCTCCGATCACATCTACAAGACGTCACCAAACACGAGAGATGGATCCTGTAACTAAGGCTCCGATCACATTTACAAGACGCCACCGACCACGAGCGATGGATCCTGTAACTAAGCCTCCGATCACATCTACAAGACGTCACCGACCACGACCGATGGATCCTGTAAGTAAGGCTCCGATCACATCTACAAGACGCCACCGACCACGAGCGATGGATCCTGTAACTAAGCCTCCGATCACATCTACAAGACGCCACCGACCACGAGCGATGGATCCTGTAAATAAGGCTCCGATCACATCTACAAGACGTCACCGACCACGACCGATGGATCCTGTAACTAATTCTCCGATCACATCTACAAGACGTCACCGAACACGACCGATGGATCCTGCAACTAAGGCTCCGATCACATCTACAAGACGCCACCGACCACGAGCGATGGATCCTGTAATTATGGCTCTGATCTCATCTACAAAACGACACCGACCACGAGCAATGAATCCTGTAACTAAGGCTCCGATCACATCTACATGAAGGCAATGACCACGAGCGATGGATCCTGTAACTAAGACTCCGATCATATCTACTAGATATCACCAACCACGACCGATGGATCCTGTAACTAAAGCTCCGATCACATCTACAAGATGTCACCGACCACCACCGATGGATCCTGTAACTAAGGCTCCAATCACATCTACAAAGCGACATCGACCACGAGCGATGGATCCTGTAACTAAGGCTCCGATCACATCTACAAGACGTCACCAAACACGAGCGATGGATCCTGTAACTAAGGCTCCGATCACATCTACAAGACGTCACCGACCACGAGCTATGGATCCTGTAACTAAGGCTCCGATCACATCTACAAGACGTCACTGACCACGACCGATGGATCCTGTAACTAAGGCTCCGATCACATCTACAAGACGTCACCAACCACAACCGATGGATCCTGTAACTAAGGCTCCGATCACGTCTACAAGACGTCACCAACCACTACCGATGGATCCTGTAACTAAGGCTCCGATCACATCTACAAGACGTCACGGACCACGACCGATGGATCCTGTAACTAAGGCTCCGATCACATCTACAAGACGTCACCAACCACTGATGGATCCTGTAACTAAGGCTCCGATCACATCTACAAGACGTCACCGACCACGAGCGATGGATCCTGTAACTAAGGCTCTGATCACATCTACAAGACGTCACCGACCACGACCGATGGATCCTGTAACTAAGGCTCCGATCACATCTACAAGACGTCACCGACCACGACCGATGGATCCTGTAGCTAAGGCTCCGATCACATCTACAAGACGTCACCGACCACGAGCGATGGATCCTGTAACTAGGGCTACGATCACATCTACAAGACGTCACCGACCACGAGCGATGGATCCTGTAACTAAGGCTACGATCACATCTGCAAGACGTCACCGACCACCACCGATGGATCCTGTAACTAAGACTCCAATCACATCTACAAGACGTCACCGACCACGACCGATGGATCCTGTAACTAAGACTCCGATCACATGTACAAGACATCACCAACTACGAGCGATGGATCCTGTAACTAAGGCTCCGATCACATCTACAAGACGTCACCATCCACGACCGATGGATCCTGTAACTAAGGCTCCGATCACATCTACAAGACTTCACCGACCACGACCGATGGATCCTGTAACTAAGGCTCTGATCACATCTACAAGACGTCACCGACCACGACCGATGGATCCTGTAAATAAGGCTCCGATCACATCAACAAGACGTCACCGACCACGAGCGATGGATCCTGTAACTAAGGCTCCGATCACATCTACAAGACGTCACCGACCACGAGCGATGGATCCTGTAACTAAGGCTCCGATCACGTCTACAAGACGTCACCGACCACGAGCGATGGATCCTGTAGCTAAGGCTCCGATCACATCTACAAGGCATCACCGACCACGACCGATGGATCCTGTAACTAAGGCTCCGATCACATCTACAAGACATCACAGACCACGAGCGATGGATCCTGTAACTAAGGCTCCGATCACATCTACAAGACGTCACCAACCACGACCGATGGATCCTGTAACTAAGGCTCCGATCACATCTACAAGACGTCACCGACCACGAGCGATGGATCCTGTAACTAAGGCTCCGATCACATCTACAAGACGTCACCGACCACGAGCGATGGATCCTGTAACTAAGGCTCCGATCACATCTACAAGACGTCACCGACCACGAGCGATGGATCCTGTAACTAAGGCTACGATCACATCTGCAAGACGTCACCGACCACCACCGATGGATCCTGTAACTAAGACTCCAATCACATCTACAAGACGTCACCGACCACGACCGATGGATCCTGTAACTAAGACTCCGATCACATCTACAAGACATCACCAACTACGAGCGATGGATCCTGTAAGTAAGGCTCCGATCACATCTACAAGACGTCACCATCCACGACCGATGGATCCTGTAACTAAGGCTCCGATCACATCTACAAGACTTCACCGACCACGACCGATGGATCCTGTAACTAAGGCTCCTATCACATCTACAAGACGTCACCGACCACGACCGATGGATCCTGTAAATAAGGCTCCGATCACATCAACAAGATGTCACCGACCACGAGCGATGGATCCTGTAACTAAGGCTCCGATCACATCTACAAGACGTCACCGACCACGAGCGATGGATCCTGTAACTAAGGCTCCGATCACGTCTACAAGACGTCACCGACCACGAGCGATGGATCCTGTAGCTAAGGCTCCGATCACATCTACAAGGCATCACCGACCACGACCGATGGATCCTGTAACTAAGGCTCCGATCACATCTACAAGACATCACAGACCACGAGCGATGGATCCTGTAACTAAGGCTCCGATCACATCTACAAGACGTCACCAACCACGACCGATGGATCCTGTAACTAAGGCTCCGATCACATCTACAAGACGTCACCGACCACAACCGATGGATCCTGTAACTAAGGCTCCGATCACATCTACAAGACGTAACCGACCGCGACCGATGGATCCTATAACTAAGGCTCCGATCACATCTACAAGACGTCACCATCAACGACCGATGGATCCTGTAACTAAGGCTCCGATCACATCTACAAGACATAACCGACCACGACCGATGGATCCTGTAACTCAGGCTCCGATCACATCTACAAGACGTAACCGACCACGACCGATGGATCCTGTAACTCAGGCTCCGATCACATCTACAAGACGTAACCGACCACGAGCAATGGATCCTGTAACTCAGGCTCCGATCAAATCTACAAGACGTAACCGACCACGACCGATTGATCCTGTAACTAAGGCTCCGATCACATCTACAAGACGTCACTGACCACGACCGATGGATCCTGTAACTAAGGCTCCGATCACATGTACAAGACGTCACTGACCACGACCCATGGATCCTGTAACTAAGGCTCCGATCACATCTACAAGACGTCACTGACCACGACCGATGGATCCTGTAACTAAGGCTCTGATCACATCTACAAGACGTCACAGACCACGACCGATGGATTCTGTAACTAAGGCTCTGATCACATCTGCAAGACGTCACGGGCCAGGACCGACGGCTCCTGTAACTAAGGCTCTGATCACATCTAGAAGACGTCACCAGCCACGACCGATGGATCCTGTAACTAAGGCTCTGATCACATCTACAAGACATCACAGACGACGACCGATGGATCCTGTAACTAAGCCTCCGATCACATCTACAAGACGTCACCGACCACGACCGATGGATCCTGTAACTAAGGCTCCGATCACATCTACAAGACGCCACCGACCACGAGCGATGGATCCTGTAACTAAGCCTCCGATCACATCTACAAGACGCCACCGACCACGAGCGATGGATCCTGTAAATAAGGCTCCGATCACATCTACAAGACGTCACCGACCACGACCGATGGATCCTGTAACTAAGGCTCCGATCACATCTACAATACATCACCGAACACGACCGATGGATCCTGCAACTAAGGCTCCGATCACATCTACAACTCGCCACCGACCACGAGCGATGGATCCTGTAATTATGTCTCTGATCTCATCTACAAAACGACACCAACCACGAGCAATGAATCCTGTAACTAAGGCTCCGATCACATCTACAAGAAGGCAACGACCACGAGCGATGGATCCTGTAACTAAGACTCCGATCACATCTACTAGATATCACCAACCACGACCGATGGATCCTGTAACTAAAGCTCCGATCACATCTACAAGATGTCACCGACCACCACCGATGGATCCTGTAACTAAGGCTCCAATCACATCTACAAAGCGACACCGACCACGAGCGATGGATCCTGTAACTAAGGCTCCGATCACATCTACAAGACGTCACCAAACACGAGCGATGGATCCTGTAACTAAGGCTCCGATCACATCTACAAGACGTCACCGACCACGAGCTATGGATCCTGTAACTAAGGCTCCGATCACATCTACAAGACGTCACTGACCACGACCGATGGATCCTGTAACTAAGGCTCCGATCACATCTACAAGACGTCACCAACCACAACCGATGGATCCTGTAACTAAGGCTCCGATCACGTCTACAAGACGTCACCAACCACTACCGATGGATCCTGTAACTAAGGCTCCGATCACATCTACAAGACGTCACGGACCACGACCGATGGATCCTGTAACTAAGGCTCCGATCACATCTACAAGACGTCACCAACCACTGATGGATCCTGTAACTAAGGCTCCGATCACATCTACAAGACGTCACCGACCACGAGCGATGGATCCTGTAACTAAGGCTCTGATCACATCTACAAGACGTCACCGACCACGAGCGATGGATCCTGTAACTAAGGCTCCGATCACATCTACAAGACGTCACCGACCACGACCGATGGATCCTGTAGCTAAGGCTCCGATCACATCTACAAGACGTCACCGACCACGAGCGATGGATCCTGTAACTAGGGCTACGATCACATCTACAAGACGTCACCGACCACGAGCGATGGATCCTGTAACGAAGGCTACGATCACATCTACAAGACGTCACCGACCACCACCGATGGATCCTTTAACTAAGACTCCAATCACATCTACAAGACGTCACCGACCACGACCGATGGATCCTGTAACTAAGACTCCGATCACATCTACAAGACATCACCAACTACGAGCGATGGATCCTGTAACTAAGGCTCCGATCACATCTACAAGACGTCACCGACCACGACCGATGGATCCTGTAACTAAGACTCCGATCACATGTACAAGACATCACCAACTACGAGCGATGGATCCTGTAACTAAGGCTCCGATCACATCTACAAGACGTCACCATCCACGACCGATGGATCCTGTAACTAAGGCTCCGATCACATCTACAAGACTTCACCGACCACGACCGATGGATCCTGTAACTAAGGCTCTGATCACATCTACAAGACGTCACCGACCACGACCGATGGATCCTGTAAATAAGGCTCCGATCACATCAACAAGACGTCACCGACCACGAGCGATGGATCCTGTAACTAAGGCTCCGATCACATCTACAAGACGTCACCGACCACGAGCGATGGATCCTGTAACTAAGGCTCCGATCACGTCTACAAGACGTCACCGACCACGAGCGATGGATCCTGTAGCTAAGGCTCCGATCACATCTACAAGGCATCACCGACCACGACCGATGGATCCTGTAACTAAGGCTCCGATCACATCTACAAGACATCACAGACCACGAGCGATGGATCCTGTAACTAAGGCTCCGATCACATCTACAAGACGTCACCAACCACGACCGATGGATCCTGTAACTAAGGCTCCGATCACATCTACAAGACGTCACCGACCACGAGCGATGGATCCTGTAACTAAGGCTCCGATCACATCTACAAGACGTCACCGACCACGAGCGATGGATCCTGTAACTAAGGCTCCGATCACATCTACAAGACGACACCGACCACGAGCGATGGATCCTGTAACTAAGGCTACGATCACATCTGCAAGACGTCACCGACCACCACCGATGGATCCTGTAACTAAGACTCCAATCACATCTACAAGACGTCACCGACCACGACCGATGGATCCTGTAACTAAGACTCCGATCACATCTACAAGACATCACCAACTACGAGCGGTGGATCCTGTAAGTAAGGCTCCGATCACATCTAGAAGACGTCACCATCCACGACCGATGGATCCTGTAACTAAGGCTCCGATCACATCTACAAGACTTCACCGACCACGACCGATGGATCCTGTAACTAAGGCTCCGATCACATCTACAAGACGTCACCGACCACGACCGATGGATCCTGTAAATAAGGCTCCGATCACATCAACAAGATGTCACCGACCACGAGCGATGGATCCTGTAACTAAGGCTCCGATCACATCTACAAGACGTCACCGACCACGAGCGATGGATCCTGTAACTAAGGCTCCGATCACGTCTACAAGACGTCACCGACCACGAGCGATGGATCCTGTAGCTAAGGCTCCGATCACATCTACAAGGCATCACCGACCACGACCGATGGATCCTGTAACTAAGGCTCCGATCACATCTACAAGACATCACAGACCACGAGCGATGGATCCTGTAACTAAGGCTCCGATCACATCTACAAGACGTCACCAACCACGACCGATGGATCCTGTAACTAAGGCTCCGATCACATCTACAAGACGTCACCGACCACAACCGATGGATCCTGTAACTAAGGCTCCGATCACATCTACAAGACGTAACCGACCGCGACCGATGGATCCTATAACTAAGGCTCCGATCACATCTACAAGACGTCACCATCAACGACCGATGGATCCTGTAACTAAGGCTCCGATCACATCTACAAGACATAACCGACCACGACCGATGGATCCTGTAACTCAGGCTCCGATCACATCTACAAGACGTAACCGACCACGACCGATGGATCCTGTAACTCAGGCTCCGATCACATCTACAAGACGTAACCGACCACGAGCAATGGATCCTGTAACTCAGGCTCCGATCAAATCTACAAGACGTAACCGACCACGACCGATTGATCCTGTAACTAAGGCTCCGATCACATCTACAAGACGTCACTGACCACGACCGATGGATCCTGTAACTAAGGCTCCGATCACATGTACAAGACGTCACTGACCACGACCCATGGATCCTGTAACTAAGGCTCCGATCACATCTACAAGACGTCACTGACCACGACCGATGGATCCTGTAACTAAGGCTCTGATCACATCTACAAGACGTCACAGACCACGACCGATGGATTCTGTAACTAAGGCTCTGATCACATCTGCAAGACGTCACGGGCCAGGACCGACGGCTCCTGTAACTAAGGCTCTGATCACATCTAGAAGACGTCACCAGCCACGACCGATGGATCCTGTAACTAAGGCTCTGATCACATCTACAAGACATCACAGACGACGACCGATGGATCCTGTAACTAAGCCTCCGATCACATCTGCAAGACGTCACCGACCACGACCGATGGATCCTGTAACTAAGGCTCCGATCACATCTACAAGACGCCACCGACCACGAGCGATGGATCCTGTAACTAAGCCTCCGATCACATCTACAAGACGCCACCGACCACGAGCGATGGATCCTGTAAATAAGGCTCCGATCACATCTACAAGACGTCACCGACCACGACCGATGGATCCTGTAACTAAGGCTCCGATCACATCTACAAGACGTCACCGACCACGACCGATGGATCCTGTAACTAAGGCTCCGATCACATCTACAATACATCACCGAACACGACCGATGGATCCTGCAACTAAGGCTCCGATCACATCTACAAGACGCCACCGACCACGAGCGATGGATCCTGTAATTATGTCTCTGATCTCATCTACAAAACGACACCAACCACGAGCAATGAATCCTGTAACTAAGGCTCCGATCACATCTACAAGAAGGCAACGACCACGAGCGATGGATCCTGTAACTAAGACTCCGATCACATCTACTAGATATCACCAACCACGACCGATGGATCCTGTAACTAAAGCTCCGATCACATCTACAAGATGTCACCGACCACCACCGATGGATCCTGTAACTAAGGCTCCAATCACATCTACAAAGCGACACCGACCACGAGCGATGGATCCTGTAACTAAGGCTCCGATCACATCTACAAGACGTCACCAAACACGAGCGATGGATCCTGTAACTAAGGCTCCGATCACATCTACAAGACGTCACCGACCACGAGCTATGGATCCTGTAACTAAGGCTCCGATCACATCTACAAGACGTCACTGACCACGACCGATGGATCCTGTAACTAAGGCTCCGATCACATCTACAAGACGTCACCAACCACAACCGATGGATCCTGTAACTAAGGCTCCGATCACGTCTACAAGACGTCACCAACCACTACCGATGGATCCTGTAACTAAGGCTCCGATCACATCTACAAGACGTCACGGACCACGACCGATGGATCCTGTAACTAAGGCTCCGATCACATCTACAAGACGTCACCAACCACTGATGGATCCTGTAACTAAGGCTCCGATCACATCTACAAGACGTCACCGACCACGAGCGATGGATCCTGTAACTAAGGCTCTGATCACATCTACAAGACGTCACCGACCACGAGCGATGGATCCTGTAACTAAGGCTCCGATCACATCTACAAGACGTCACCGACCACGACCGATGGATCCTGTAGCTAAGGCTCCGATCACATCTACAAGACGTCACCGACCACGAGCGATGGATCCTGTAACTAGGGCTACGATCACATCTACAAGACGTCACCGACCACGAGCGATGGATCATGTAACTAAGGCTACGATCACATCTACAAGACGTCACCGACCACCACCGATGGATCCTTTAACTAAGACTCCAATCACATCTACAAGACGTCACCGACCACGACCGATGGATCCTGTAACTAAGACTCCGATCACATCTACAAGACATCACCAACTACGAGCGATGGATCCTGTAACTAAGGCTCCGATCACATCTACAAGACGTCACCATCCACGACCGATGGATCCTGTAACTAAGGCTCCGATCACATCTACAAGACTTCACCGACCACGACCGATGGATCCTGTAACTAAGGCTCCGATCACATCTACAAGACGTCACCGACCACGACCGATGGATCCTGTAAATAAGGCTCCGATCACATCAACAAGACGTCACCGACCACGAGTGATGGATCCTGTAACTAAGGCTCCGATCACATCTACAAGACGTCACCGACCACGAGCGATGGATCCTGTAACTAAGGCTCCGATCACGTCTACAAGACGTCACCGACCACGAGCGATGGATCCTGTAGCTAAGGCTCCGATCACATCTACAAGGCGTCACCGACCACGACCGATGGATCCTGTAACTAAGGCTCCGATCACATCTACAAGACATCACAGACCTCGAGTGATGGATCCTGTAACTAAGGCTCCGATCACATCTACAAGACGTCACCAACCACGACCGATGGATCCTGTAACTAAGGCTCCGATCACATCTACAAGACGTCACCGACCACGAGCGATGGATCCTGTAACTAAGGCTCCGATCACATCTACAAGACGTCACCGACCACGAGCGATGGATCCTGTAACTAAGGCTCCGATCAGATCTACAAGACGTCACTGAACACAACCGATGGATCCTGTAAGTAAGGCTCCGATCACATCTACAAGACGTCACCGACCACAACCGATGGATCCTGTAACTAAGGCTCCGATCACATCTACAAGACGTAACCGACCGCGACCGATGGATCCTGTAACTAAGGCTCCGATCACATCTACAAGACGTCACCATCAACGACCGATGGATCCTGTAACTAAGGCTCCGATCACATCTACAAGACATAACCGACCACGACCGATGGATCCTGTAACTCAGGCTCCGATCACATCTACAAGACGTAACCGACCACGACCGATGGATCCTGTAACTCAGGCTCCGATCACATCTACAAGACGTAACCGACCACGAGCAATGGATCCTGTAACTCAGGCTCCGATCAAATCTACAAGACGTAACCGACCACGACCGATTGATCCTGTAACTAAGGCTCCGATCACATCTACAAGACGTCACTGACCACGACCGATGGATCCTGTAACTAAGGCTCCGATCACATGTACAAGACGTCACTGACCACGACCCATGGATCCTGTAACTAAGGCTCCGATCACATCTACAAGACGTCACTGACCACGACCGATGGATCCTGTAACTAAGGCTCTGATCACATCTACAAGACGTCACAGACCACGACCGATGGATTCTGTAACTAAGGCTCTGATCACATCTGCAAGACGTCACGGGCCACGACCGACGGCTCCTGTAACTAAGGCTCTGATCATATCTAGAAGACGTCACCAGCCACGACCGATGGATCCTGTAACTAAGGCTCTGATCACATCTACAAGACATCACAGACGACGACCGATGGATCCTGTAACTAAGCCTCCGATCACATCTACAAGACGTCACCGACCACGACCGATGGATCCTGTAACTAAGGCTCCGATCACATCTACAAGACGCCACCGACCACGAGCGATGGATCCTGTAACTAAGGCTCCGATCACATCTACAAGACGTCACCGAACACGACCGATGGATCCTGCAACTAAGGCTCCGATCATATCTACAAGACGGCACCGACCACGAGCGATGGATCCTGTAATTATGGCTCTGATCTCATCTACAAAACGACACCGACCACGAGCAATGAATCCTGTAACTAAGGCTCCGATCACATCTACAAGAATGCAACGACCACGAGCGATGGATCGTGTAACTAAAGCTCCGATCACATCTACTAGATATCACCAACCACGACCGATGGATCCTGTAACTAAAGCTCCGATCACATCTACAAGATGTCACCGACCACCACCGATGGATCCTGTAACTAAGGCTCCAATCACATCTACAAAGCGACACCGACCACGAGCGATGGATCCTGTAACTAGGGCTACGATCACATCTACAAGACGTCACCGACCACGAGCGATGGATCCTGTAACGAAGGCTACGATCACATCTACAAGACGTCACCGACCACCACCGATGGATCCTTTAACTAAGACTCCAATCACATCTACAAGACGTCACCGACCACGACCGATGGATCCTGTAACTAAGACTCCGATCACATCTACAAGACATCACCAACTACGAGCGATGGATCCTGTAACTAAGGCTCCGATCACATCTACAAGACGTCACCGACCACGACCGATGGATCCTGTAACTAAGACTCCGATCACATGTACAAGACATCACCAACTACGAGCGATGGATCCTGTAACTAAGGCTCCGATCACATCTACAAGACGTCACCATCCACGACCGATGGATCCTGTAACTAAGGCTCCGATCACATCTACAAGACTTCACCGACCACGACCGATGGATCCTGTAACTAAGGCTCTGATCACATCTACAAGACGTCACCGACCACGACCGATGGATCCTGTAAATAAGGCTCCGATCACATCAACAAGACGTCACCGACCACGAGCGATGGATCCTGTAACTAAGGCTCCGATCACATCTACAAGACGTCACCGACCACGAGCGATGGATCCTGTAACTAAGGCTCCGATCACGTCTACAAGACGTCACCGACCACGAGCGATGGATCCTGTAGCTAAGGCTCCGATCACATCTACAAGGCGTCACCGACCACGACCGATGGATCCTGTAACTAAGGCTCCGATCACATCTACAAGACATCACAGACCACGAGCGATGGATCCTGTAACTAAGGCTCCGATCACATCTACAAGACGTCACCAACCACGACCGATGGATCCTGTAACTAAGGCTCCGATCACATCTACAAGACGTCACCGACCACGAGCGATGGATCCTGTAACTAAGGCTCCGATCACATCTACAAGACGTCACCGACCACGAGCGATGGATCCTGTAACTAAGGCTCCGATCACATCTACAAGACGACACCGACCACGAGCGATGGATCCTGTAACTAAGGCTACGATCACATCTGCAAGACGTCACCGACCACCACCGATGGATCCTGTAACTAAGACTCCAATCACATCTACAAGACGTCACCGACCACGACCGATGGATCCTGTAACTAAGACTCCGATCACATCTACAAGACATCACCAACTACGAGCGATGGATCCTGTAAGTAAGGCTCCGATCACATCTAGAAGACGTCACCATCCACGACCGATGGATCCTGTAACTAAGGCTCCGATCACATCTACAAGACTTCACCGACCACGACCGATGGATCCTGTAACTAAGGCTCCGATCACATCTACAAGACGTCACCGACCACGACCGATGGATCCTGTAAATAAGGCTCCGATCACATCAACAAGATGTCACCGACCACGAGCGATGGATCCTGTAACTAAGGCTCCGATCACATCTACAAGACGTCACCGACCACGAGCGATGGATCCTGTAACTAAGGCTCCGATCACGTCTACAAGACGTCACCGACCACGAGCGATGGATCCTGTAGCTAAGGCTCCGATCACATCTACAAGGCATCACCGACCACGACCGATGGATCCTGTAACTAAGGCTCCGATCACATCTACAAGACATCACAGACCACGAGCGATGGATCCTGTAACTAAGGCTCCGATCACATCTACAAGACGTCACCAACCACGACCGATGGATCCTGTAACTAAGGCTCCGATCACATCTACAAGACGTCACCGACCACAACCGATGGATCCTGTAACTAAGGCTCCGATCACATCTACAAGACGTAACCGACCGCGACCGATGGATCCTATAACTAAGGCTCCGATCACATCTACAAGACGTCACCATCAACGACCGATGGATCCTGTAACTAAGGCTCCGATCACATCTACAAGACATAACCGACCACGACCGATGGATCCTGTAACTCAGGCTCCGATCACATCTACAAGACGTAACCGACCACGACCGATGGATCCTGTAACTCAGGCTCCGATCACATCTACAAGACGTAACCGACCACGAGCAATGGATCCTGTAACTCAGGCTCCGATCAAATCTACAAGACGTAACCGACCACGACCGATTGATCCTGTAACTAAGGCTCCGATCACATCTACAAGACGTCACTGACCACGACCGATGGATCCTGTAACTAAGGCTCCGATCACATGTACAAGACGTCACTGACCACGACCCATGGATCCTGTAACTAAGGCTCCGATCACATCTACAAGACGTCACTGACCACGACCGATGGATCCTGTAACTAAGGCTCTGATCACATCTACAAGACGTCACAGACCACGACCGATGGATTCTGTAACTAAGGCTCTGATCACATCTGCAAGACGTCACGGGCCAGGACCGACGGCTCCTGTAACTAAGGCTCTGATCACATCTAGAAGACGTCACCAGCCACGACCGATGGATCCTGTAACTAAGGCTCTGATCACATCTACAAGACATCACAGACGACGACCGATGGATCCTGTAACTAAGCCTCCGATCACATCTACAAGACGTCACCGACCACGACCGATGGATCCTGTAACTAAGGCTCCGATCACATCTACAAGACGCCACCGACCACGAGCGATGGATCCTGTAACTAAGCCTCCGATCACATCTACAAGACGCCACCGACCACGAGCGATGGATCCTGTAAATAAGGCTCCGATCACATCTACAAGACGTCACCGACCACGACCGATGGATCCTGTAACTAAGGCTCCGATCACATCTACAAGACGTCACCGACCACGACCGATGGATCCTGTAACTAAGGCTCCGATCACATCTACAATACATCACCGAACACGACCGATGGATCCTGCAACTAAGGCTCCGATCACATCTACAAGACGCCACCGACCACGAGCGATGGATCCTGTAATTATGTCTCTGATCTCATCTACAAAACGACACCAACCACGAGCAATGAATCCTGTAACTAAGGCTCCGATCACATCTACAAGAAGGCAACGACCACGAGCGATGGATCCTGTAACTAAGACTCCGATCACATCTACTAGATATCACCAACCACGACCGATGGATCCTGTAACTAAAGCTCCGATCACATCTACAAGATGTCACCGACCACCACCGATGGATCCTGTAACTAAGGCTCCAATCACATCTACAAAGCGACACCGACCACGAGCGATGGATCCTGTAACTAAGGCTCCGATCACATCTACAAGACGTCACCAAACACGAGCGATGGATCCTGTAACTAAGGCTCCGATCACATCTACAAGACGTCACCGACCACGAGCTATGGATCCTGTAACTAAGGCTCCGATCACATCTACAAGACGTCACTGACCACGACCGATGGATCCTGTAACTAAGGCTCCGATCACATCTACAAGACGTCACCAACCACAACCGATGGATCCTGTAACTAAGGCTCCGATCACGTCTACAAGACGTCACCAACCACTACCGATGGATCCTGTAACTAAGGCTCCGATCACATCTACAAGACGTCACGGACCACGACCGATGGATCCTGTAACTAAGGCTCCGATCACATCTACAAGACGTCACCAACCACTGATGGATCCTGTAACTAAGGCTCCGATCACATCTACAAGACGTCACCGACCACGAGCGATGGATCCTGTAACTAAGGCTCTGATCACATCTACAAGACGTCACCGACCACGAGCGATGGATCCTGTAACTAAGGCTCCGATCACATCTACAAGACGTCACCGACCACGACCGATGGATCCTGTAGCTAAGGCTCCGATCACATCTACAAGACGTCACCGACCACGAGCGATGGATCCTGTAACTAGGGCTACGATCACATCTACAAGACGTCACCGACCACGAGCGATGGATCATGTAACTAAGGCTACGATCACATCTACAAGACGTCACCGACCACCACCGATGGATCCTTTAACTAAGACTCCAATCACATCTACAAGACGTCACCGACCACGACCGATGGATCCTGTAACTAAGACTCCGATCACATCTACAAGACATCACCAACTACGAGCGATGGATCCTGTAACTAAGGCTCCGATCACATCTACAAGACGTCACCATCCACGACCGATGGATCCTGTAACTAAGGCTCCGATCACATCTACAAGACTTCACCGACCACGACCGATGGATCCTGTAACTAAGGCTCCGATCACATCTACAAGACGTCACCGACCACGACCGATGAATCCTGTAAATAAGGCTCCGATCACATCAACAAGACGTCACCGACCACGAGTGATGGATCCTGTAACTAAGGCTTCGATCACATCTACAAGACGTCACCGACCACGAGCGATGGATCCTGTAACTAAGGCTCCGATCACGTCTACAAGACGTCACCGACCACGAGCGATGGATCCTGTAGCTAAGGCTCCGATCACATCTACAAGGCGTCACCGACCACGACCGATGGATCCTGTAACTAAGGCTCCGATCACATCTACAAGACATCACAGACCTCGAGTGATGGATCCTGTAACTAAGGCTCCGATCACATCTACAAGACGTCACCAACCACGACCGATGGATCCTGTAACTAAGGCTCCGATCACATCTACAAGACGTCACCGACCACGAGCGATGGATCCTGTAACTAAGGCTCCGATCACATCTACAAGACGTCACCGACCACGAGCGATGGATCCTGTAACTAAGGCTCCGATCAGATCTACAAGACGTCACTGAACACAACCGATGGATCCTGTAAGTAAGGCTCCGATCACATCTACAAGACGTCACCGACCACAACCGATGGATCCTGTAACTAAGGCTCCGATCACATCTACAAGACGTAACCGACCGCGACCGATGGATCCTGTAACTAAGGCTCCGATCACATCTACAAGACGTCACCATCAACGACCGATGGATCCTGTAACTAAGGCTCCGATCACATCTACAAGACATAACCGACCACGACCGATGGATCCTGTAACTCAGGCTCCGATCACATCTACAAGACGTAACCGACCACGACCGATGGATCCTGTAACTCAGGCTCCGATCACATCTACAAGACGTAACCGACCACGAGCAATGGATCCTGTAACTCAGGCTCCGATCAAATCTACAAGACGTAACCGACCACGACCGATTGATCCTGTAACTAAGGCTCCGATCACATCTACAAGACGTCACTGACCACGACCGATGGATCCTGTAACTAAGGCTCCGATCACATGTACAAGACGTCACTGACCACGACCCATGGATCCTGTAACTAAGGCTCTGATCACATCTACAAGACGTCACTGACCACGACCGATGGATCCTGTAACTAAGGCTCTGATCACATCTACAAGACGTCACAGACCACGACCGATGGATTCTGTAACTAAGGCTCTGATCACATCTGCAAGACGTCACGGGCCACGACCGACGGCTCCTGTAACTAAGGCTCTGATCATATCTAGAAGACGTCACCAGCCACGACCGATGGATCCTGTAACTAAGGCTCTGATCACATCTACAAGACATCACAGACGACGACCGATGGATCCTGTAACTAAGCCTCCGATCACATCTACAAGACGTCACCGACCACGACCGATGGATCCTGTAACTAAGGCTCCGATCACATCTACAAGACGCCACCGACCACGAGCGATGGATCCTGTAACTAAGCCTCCGATCACATATACAAGACGCCACCGACCACGAGCGATGGATCCTGTAAATAAGGCTCCGATCACATCTACAAGACGTCACCGACCACGACCGATGGATCCTGTAACTAAGGCTCCGATCACATCTACAAGACGTCACCGACCACGACCGATGGATCCTTTAACTAAGGCTCCGATCACATCTACAAGACGTCACCGAACACGACCGATGGATCCTGCAACTAAGGCTCCGATCATATCTACAAGACGGCACCGACCACGAGCGATGGATCCTGTAATTATGGCTCTGATCTCATCTACAAAACGACACCGACCACGAGCAATGAATCCTGTAACTAAGGCTCCGATCACATCTACAAGAATGCAACGACCACGAGCGATGGATCGTGTAACTAAAGCTCCGATCACATCTACTAGATATCACCAACCACGACCGATGGATCCTGTAACTAAAGCTCCGATCACATCTACAAGATGTCACCGACCACCACCGATGGATCCTGTAACTAAGGCTCCAATCACATCTACAAAGCGACACCGACCACGAGCGATGGATCCTGTAACTAAGGCTCCGATCACATCTACAAGCCGTCACCAAACACGAGCGATGGATCCTGTAACTAAGGCTCCGATCACATCTACAAGACGTCACCGACCACGAGCTATGGATCCTGTAACTAAGGCTCCGATCACATCTACAAGACGTCACCGACCACCACCGATGGATCCTGTAACTAAGGCTCTGATCACATCTACAAGACGTCACCAACCACAACCGATGGATCCTGTAACTAAGGCTCCGATCACGTCTACAAGACGTCACCAACCACGACCGATGGATCCTGTAACTAAGGCTCCGATCACATCTACAAGACGTCACCAACCACTGATGGATCCTGTAACTAAGGCTCCAATCACATCTACAAGACGACACCGACCACCACCGATGGATCCTGTAACTAAGGCTCTGATCACATCTACAAGACGTCACCCACCACGACCGATGGATCCTGTAACTAAGGCTCCGATCACATCTACAAGACGTCACCGACCACGACCGATGGATCCTGTAGCTAAGGCTCCGATCACATCTACAAGACGTCACCGAGCACGAGCGATGGATCCTGTAACTAGGGCTACGATCACATCTACAAGACGTCACCGACCACGAGCGATGGATCCTGTAACTAAGGCTACGATCACATCTACAAGACGTCACCGACCACCACCAATAGATCCTGTAACTAAGACTCCAATCACATCTACAAGACGTCACCGACCACGACCGATGGATCCTGTAACTAAGACTCCGATCACATCTACAAGACATCACCAACTACGAGCGATGGATCCTGTAACTAAGGCTCCGATCACATCTACAAGACGTCACCATCCACGACCGATGGATCCTGTAACTAAGGCTCCGATCACATCTACAAGACTTCACCGACCACGACCGATGGATCCTGTAACTAAGGCTCCGATCACATCTACAAGACGTCACCGACCACGACCGATGGATCCTGTAAATAAGGCTCCGATCACATCAACAAGACGTCACCGACCACGAGCGATGGATCCTGTAACTAAGGCTCCGATCACATCTACAAGACGTCACCGACCACGAGCGATGGATCCTGTAACTAAGGCTCCGATCACGTCTACAAGACGTCGACGACCACGAGCGATGGATCCTGTAGCTAAGGCTCCGATCACATCTACAAGGCGTCACCGACCACGACCGATGGATCCTGTAACTAAGGCTCCGATTACATCTACAAGACATCACAGACCACGAGCGATGGATCCTGTAACTAAGGCTCTGATCACATCTACAAGACGTCACCCACCACGACCGATGGATCCTGTAACTAAGGCTCCGATCACATCTACAAGACGTCACCGACCACGACCGATGGATCCTGTAGCTAAGGCTCCGATCACATCTACAAGACGTCACCGAGCACGAGCGATGGATCCTGTAACTAAGGCTCCGATCACATCTACAAGACGTCACCGACCACGAGCGATGGATCCTGTAACTAAGGCTCCGATCACATCTACAAGACGTCACCGAACACAACCGATGGATCCTGTAAGTAAGGCTCCAATCACATCTACAAGACGTCACCGACCACAACCGATGGATCCTGTAACTAAGGCTCCGATCACATCTACAAGACGTCACCGAACACAACCGATGGATCCTGTAAGTAAGGCTCCAATCACATCTACAAGACGTCACCGACCACAACCGATGGATCCTGTAACTAAGGCTCCGATCACATCTACAAGACGTAACCGACCGCGACCGATGGATCCTGTAACTAAGGCTCCGATCACATCTACAAGACGTCACCATCAACGACCGATGGATCCTGTAACTAAGGCTCCGATCACATCTACAAGACATAACCGACCACGACCGATGGATCCTGTAACTCAGGCTCCGATCACATCTACAAGACGTAACCGACCACGACCGATGGATCCTGTAACTCAGGCTCCGATCACATCTACAAGACGTAACCGACCACGAGCAATGGATCCTGTAACTCAGGCTCCGATCAAATCTACAAGACGTAACCGACCACGACCCATGGATCCTGTAACTAAGGCTCCGATCACATCTACAAGACGTCACTGACCACGACCGATGGATCCTGTAACTAAGGCTCTGATCACATCTACAAGACGTCACAGACCACGACCGATGGATTCTGTAACTAAGGCTCTGATCACATCTGCAAGACGTCACGGGCCACGACCGACGGCTCCTGTAACTAAGGCTCTGATCACATCTAGAAGACGTCACCAGCCACGACCGATGGATCCTGTAACTAAGGCTCTGATCACATCTACAAGACATCACAGACGACGATCGATGGATCCTGTAACTAAGACTCCGATCACATCTACAAGACGTCACCAACCACGAGCGATGGATCCTGTAACTAAGGCTCCGATCACATCTAGAAGACGTCACCATCCACGACCGATGGATCCTGTAACTAAGGCTCTGATCACATCTACAAGACGTCACCGACCATGAGCGATGGATCCTGTAACTAAGCCTCCGATCACATCTACAAGACGTCACCAACCACGACCGATGGATCCTGTAAATAAGGCTCCAATCACATCTAGAAGATGTCACCGACCACGACCGATGGATCTTGTAACTAAGGCTCCGATCACATCTACAAGACGTCACCGACCACGACCGATGGATCCTGTAACCAAGGCTCCGATCACATCTACAAGACGTAACCGACCATGATTGATGGATCCTGTAACTAAGGCTCCGATCACATCTACAAGACGTCACCGAACACGAGCGATATATCCTGTAACTAAGGCTCCGATCACATCTACAAGACGTCACCGACCACGACCGATGGATCTTGTAACTAAGGCTCCGATCACATCTACAAGACGTCACCGACCACGACCGATGGATCCTGTAACTAAGGCTCCAATCACATCTACAAGACGTCACCAACCACGACCGATGGATCCTGTAAATAAGGCCCCGATCACATCTACAAGACGTCACCGACCACGACCGATGGATCCTGTAACTATGGCTCCGATCACATCTACAAGACGTCACCAGCCACGACCGATGGATCCTGTAACTAAGGCTCCGATCACATCTACAAGACGTAACCGACCACGACCGATGGATCCTGTAACTCAGGCTCCGATAACATCTACAAGACTTCACCGTCCACGAACGATGGATCCTGTAACTAAGGCTCCGATCACATCTACAAGATGTCACCAACCACAACCGATGGATCCTGTAACTAAGGCTCCGATCACATCTACAAGACGTCACCGACCACGACCAATGGATCCTGTAACTAAGGCTCCTATCACATCTGCAAAACGTCACCAACCACGACCGATGGATCCTGTAACTAAGGCTCCGATCACATCTACAAGACGTCACCGCCACCACCGATGGATCCTGTAACTAAGACTCCAATCACATCTACAAGACGTCACCGACCACGACCGATGGATCCTGTAACTAGGGCTACGATCACATCTACAAGACGTCACCGACCACGAGCGATGGATCCTGTAACTAAGGCTACGATCACATCTACAAGACGTCACCGACCACCACCGATGGATCCTGTAACTAAGACTCCAATCACATCTACAAGACGTCACCGACCACGACCGATGGATCCTGTAACTAAGACTCCGATCACATCTACAAGACATCACCAACTACGAGCGATGGATCCTGTAACTAAGGCTCCGATCACATCTACAAGACGTCACCATCCACGACCGATGGATCCTGTAACTAAGGCTCCGATCACATCTACAAGACTTCACCGACCACGACCGATGGATCCTGTAACTAAGGCTCCGATCACATCTACAAGACGTCACCGACCACGACCGATGGATCCTGTAAATAAGGCTCCGATCACATCAACAAGACGTCACCGACCACGAGCGATGGGTCCTGTAACTAAGGCTCCGATCACATCTACAAGACGTCACCGACCACGAGCGATGGATCCTGTAACTAAGGCTCCGATCACGTCTACAAGACCTCACCGACCACGAGCGATGGATCCTGTAGCTAAGGCTCCGATCACATCTACAAGGCGTCACCGACCACGACTGATGGATCCTGTAACTAAGGCTCCGATCACATCTACAAGACATCACAGACCACGAGCGATGGATCCTGTAACTAAGGCTCCGATCACATCTACAAGACGTCACCAACCACGACCGATGGATCCTGTAACTAAGGCTCCGATCACATCTACAAGACGTCACCGACCACGAGCGATGGATCCTGTAACTAAGGCTCCGATCACATCTACAAGACGTCACCGACCACGAGCGATGGATCCTGTAACTAAGGCTCTGATCACATCTACAAGACGTCACCGAACACAACCGATGGATCCTGTAAGTAAGGCTCCAATCACATCTACAAGACGTCACCGACCACAACCGATGGATCCTGTAACTAAGGCTCCGATCACATCTACAAGACGTCACCATCAACGACCGATGGATCCTGTAACTAAGGCTCCGATCACATCTACAAGACATAACCGACCACGACCGATGGATCCTGTAACTCAGGCTCCGATCACATCTACAAGACGTAACCGACCACGACCGATGGATCCTGTAACTAAGGCTCCGATCACATGTACAAGACGTCACTGACCACGACCCATGGATCCTGTAACTAAGGCCCCAATCACATCTACAAGACGTCACTGACCACGACCGATGGATCCTGTAACTAAGGCTCCGATCACATCTACAAGACGTCACCAACCACGACCGATGGATCCTGTAACTAAGGCTCCGATCACATCTACAAGACGTCACCGACCACGAGCGATGGATCCTGTAACTAAGGCTCCGATCACATCTACAAGACGTCACCGACCACGAGCGATGGATCCTGTAACTAAGGCTCTGATCACATCTACAAGACGTCACCGAACACAACCGATGGATCCTGTAAGTAAGGCTCCAATCACATCTACAAGACGTCACCGACCACAACCGATGGATCCTGTAACTAAGGCTCCGATCACATCTACAAGACGTAACCGACCGCGACCGATGGATCCTGTAACTAAGGCTCCGATCACATCTACAAGACGTCACCATCAACGACCGATGGATCCTGTAACTAAGGCTCCGATCACATCTACAAGACATAACCGACCACGACCGATGGATCCTGTAACTCAGGCTCCGATCACATCTACAAGACGTAACCGACCACGACCGATGGATCCTGTAACTAAGGCTCCGATCACATGTACAAGACGTCACTGACCACGACCCATGGATCCTGTAACTAAGGCTCCGATCACATCTACAAGACGTCACTGACCACGACCGATGGATCCTGTAACTAAGGCTCCGATCACATCTACAAGACGTCACCGAACACAACCGATGGATCCTGTAACTAAGGCTCCGATCACATCTACAAGACGTCACCGACCGCGACCGATGGATCCTGCAACTAAGGCTCCGATCACATCTACAAGACGTCACCATCAACGACCGATGGATCCTGTAACTAAGGCTCCGATCACATCTACAAGACATAACCGACCACGACCGATGGATCCTGTAACTCAGGCTCCGATCACATCTACAAGACGTAACCGACCACGACCGATGGATCCTGTAACTCAGGCTCCGATCACATCTACAAGACGTAACCGACCACGAGCGATGGATCCTGTAACTCAGGCTCCGATCAAATCTACAAGACGTAACCGACCACGACCGATTGATCCTGTAACTAAGGCTCCGATCACATCTACAAGACGTCACTGACCACGACCGATGGATCCTGTAACTAAGGCTCCGATCACATGTACAAGACGTCACTGACCACGACCCATGGATCCTGTAACTAAGGCTCGGATCACATCTACAAGACGTCACTGACCACGACCGATGGATCCTGTAACTAAGGCTCTGATCACATCTACAAGACGTCACAGACCACGACCGATGGATTCTGTAACTAAGGCTCTGATCACATCTGCAAGACGTCACGGGCCACGACCGACGGCTCCTGTAACTAAGGCTCTGATCACATCTAGAAGACGTCACCAGCCACGACCGATGGATCCTGTAACTAATGCTCTGATCACATCTACAAGACATCACAGACGACGACCGATGGATCCTGTAACTAAGACTCCGATCACATCTACAAGACGTCACCAACCACGAGCGATGGATCCTGTAACTAAGGCTCCGATCACATCTAGAAGACGTCACCATCCACGACCGATGGATCCTGTAACTAAGGCTCCGATCACATCTACAAGACGTCACCGACCACGACCGATGGATCCTGTAACCAAGGCTCCGATCACATCTACAAGACGTAACCGACCATGATCGATGGATCCTGTAACTAAGGCTCCGATCACATCTACAAGACGTCACCGAACACGAGCGATATATCCTGTAACTAAGGCTCCGATCACATCTACAAGACGTCACCGACCACGACCGATGGATCTTGTAACTAAGGCTCCGATCACATCTACAAGACGTCACCGACCACGACCGATGGATCCTGTAACTAAGGCTCCAATCACATCTACAAGACGTCACCAACCACGACCGATGGATCCTGTAAATAAGGCCCCGATCACATCTACAAGACGTCACCGACCACGACCGATGGATCCTGTAACTATGGCTCCGATCACATCTACAAGACGTCACCAGCCACGACCGATGGATCCTGTAACTAAGGCTCCGATCACATCTACAAGACGTAACCGACCACGACCGATGGATCCTGTAACTCAGGCTCCGATCACATCTACAAGACTTCACCGTCCACGAACGATGGATCCTGTAACTAAGGCTCCGATCACATCTACAAGATGTCACCAACCACAACCGATGGATCCTGTAACTAAGGCTCCGATCACATCTACAAGACGTCACCGACCACGACCGATGGATCCTGTAACTAAGGCTCCTATCACATCTGCAAAACGTCACCAACCACGACCGGTGGATCCTGTAACTAAGGCTCCGATCACATCTACAAGACGTCACCGACCACCACCGATGGATCCTGTAACTAAGACTCCAATCACATCTACAAGACGTCACCGACCACGACCGATGGATCCTGTAACTAAGACTCCGATCACATCTACAAGACATCACCAACCACTAGCGATGGATCCTGTAACGAAGGCTCCGATCACATCTACAAGACGTCACCATCCACGACCGATGGATCCTGTAACTAAGACTACGATCACATCTACAAGACTTCACCGACCACGACCGATGGATCCTGTAACTAAGGCTCCGATCACATCTACAAGACGTCACCGACCACGACCGATGGATCCTGTAACTAAGGCTCCGATCACATCAACAAGACGTCACCGACCATGACCGATGGATCCTGTAACTAAGACTCCGATCACATCTACAAGACGTCACCGACCACGACCGATGGATCCTGTAACTAAGGCTCCGATCACATCTACAAGACGTCACCGACCACGAGCGATGGATCCTGTAACTAAGGCTCCGATCACATCTACAAGACGTCACCGAACACAACGATGGATCCTGTAACTAAGGCTCCGATCACATCTACAAGACGTAACCGACCACGAGCGATGGATCCAGTAACTAAGGCTCCGATCACATCTACAAGACGTAACCGACCACGACCGATGGATCCTGTAACTCAGGCTTCGATCACATCTACAAGACGTAACCGACCACGAGCGATGGATCCTGTAACTCAGGCTCCGATCAAATCTACAAGACGTAACCGACCACGACCGATTGATCCTGTAACTAAGGCTCCGATCACATCTACAAGACGTCACTGACCACGACCGATGGATCCTGTAACTAAGGCTCCGATCACATCTACAAGACGTCACCGAACACAACCGATGGATCCTGTAACTAAGGCTCCGATCACATCTACAAGACGTCACCGACCGCGACCGATGGATCCTGCAACTAAGGCTCCGATCACATCTACAAGATGTCACCATCAACGACCGATGGATCCTGTAACTAAGGCTCCGATCACATCTACAAGACATAACCGACCACGACCAATGGATCCTGTAACTCAGGCTCCGATCACATCTACAAGACGTAACCGACCACGACCGATGGATCCTGTAACTCAGGCTCCGATCACATCTACAAGACGTAACCGACCACGAGCGATGGATCCTGTAACTCAGGCTCCGATCAAATCTACAAGACGTAACCGACCACGACCGATTGATCCTGTAACTAAGGCTCCGATCACATCTACAAGACGTCACTGACCACGACCGATGGATCCTGTAACTAAGGCTCCGATCACATGTACAAGACGTCACTGACCACGACCCATGGATCCTGTAACTAAGGCTCGGATCACATCTACAAGACGTCACTGACCACGACCGATGGATCCTGTAACTAAGGCTCTGATCACATCTACAAGATGTCACAGACCACGACCGATGGATTCTATAACTAAGGCTCTGATCACATCTGCAAGACGTCACCGACCACGACCGACGGCTCCTGTAACTAAGGCTCTGATCACATCTAGAAGACGTCACCAGCCACGACCGATGGATCCTGTAACTAAGGCTCTGATCACATCTACAAGACATCACAGACGACGACCGATGGATCCTGTAACTAAGACTCCGATCACATCTACAAGACGTCACCAACCACGAGCGATGGATCCTGTAACTAAGGCTCCGATCACATCTAGAAGACGTCACCATCCACGACCGATGGATCCTGTAACTAAGGCTCTGATCACATCTACAAGACGTCACCGACCATGAGCGATGGATCCTGTAGCTAAGGCTCCGATCACATCTACAAGACGTCACCAACCACGACCGATGGATCCTGTAAATAAGGCTCCGATCACATCTACAAGATGTCACCGACCACGACCGATGGTTCCTGTAACTAAGGCCCCGATCACATCTACAAGACGTCACCGACCACGACCGATGGATCCTGTAACCAAGGCTCCGATCACATCTACAAGACGTAACCGACCATGACCGATGGATACTGTAACTAAGGCTCCGATCACATCTACAAGACGTCACCGACCACGAGCGATATATCCTGTAACTAAGGCTCCGATCACATCTACAAGACGTCACCGACCACGACCGATGGATATTGTAACTAAGGCTCCGATCACATCTACAAGACGTCACCGACCACGAGCGATATATCCTGTAACTAAGGCTCCGATCACATCTACAAGACGTCACCGACCACGACCGATGGATCTTGTAACTAAGGCTCCGATCACATCTACAAGACGTCACCGACCACGACCGATGGATCCTGTAACTAAGGCTCCAATCACATCTACAAGACGTCACCAACCACGACCGATGGATCCTGTAAATAAGGCCCCGATCACATCTACAAGACGTCACCGACCACGACCGATGGATCCTGTAACTATGGCTCCGATCACATCTACAAGACGTCACCAGCCACGACCGATGGATCCTGTAACTAAGGCTCCGATCACATCTACAAGACGTAACCGACCACGACCGATGGATCCTGTAACTCAGGCTCCGATCACATCTACAAGACTTCACCGTCCACGAACGATGGATCCTGTAACTAAGGCTCCGATCACATCTACAAGATGTCACCAACCACAACCGATGGATCCTGTAACTAAGGCTCCGATCACATCTACAAGACGTCACCGACCACGACCTATTTATCCTGTAACTAAGGCTCCTATCACATCTGCAAAACGTCACCAACCACGACCGGTGGATCCTGTAACTAAGGCTCCGATCACATCTACAAGACGTCACCGACCACCACCGATGGATCCTGTAACTAAGACTCCAATCACATCTACAAGACGTCACCGACCACGACCGATGGATCCTCTAACTAAGACTCCGATCACATCTACAAGACATCACCAACCACTAGCGATGGATCCTGTAACGAAGGCTCCGATCACATCTACAAGACATCACCATCCACGACCGATGGATCCTGTAACTAAGACTACGATCACATCTACAAGACTTCACCGACCACGACCGATGGATCCTGTAACTAAGGCTCCGATCACATCTACAAGACGTCACCGACCACGACCGATGGATCCTGTAACTAAGGCTCCGATCACATCAACAAGACGTCACCGACCATGACCGATGGATCCTGTAACTAAGACTCCGATCACATCTACAAGACGTCACCGACCACGACCGATGGATCCTGTAACTAAGGCTCCGATCACATCTACAAGACGTCACCGACCACGAGCGATGGATCCTGTAACTAAGGCTCCGATCACATCTACAAGACGTCACCGAACACAACGATGGATCCTGTAACTAAGGCTCCGATCACATCTACAAGAAGTAACCGACCACGAACGATGGATCCTGTAACTAATGCTCCGATCACATCTACAAGACGTAACCGACCACGACCGATGGATCCTGTAACTCAGGCTACGATCACATCTACAAGACGTAACCGACCACGAGCGATGGATCCTGTAACTCAGGCTCCGATCAAATCTACAAGACGTAACCGACCACGACCGATTGATCCTGTAACTAAGGCTCCGATCACATCTACAAGACGTCACTGACCACGACCGATGGATCCTGTAACTAAGGCTCCGATCACATCTACAAGACGTCACCGAACACAACCGATGGATCCTGTAACTAAGGCTCCGATCACATCTACAAGACGTCACCGACCGCGACCGATGGATCCTGTAACTAAGGCTCCGATCACATCTACAAGACGTCACCATCAACGACCGATGGATCCTGTAACTAAGGCTCCGATCACATCTACAAGACATAACCGACCACGACCGATGGATCCTGTAACTCAGGCTCCGATCACATCTACAAGACGTAACCGACCACGACCGATGGATCCTGTAACTCAGGCTCCGATCACATCTACAAGACGTAACCGACCACGAGCGATGGATCCTGTAACTCAGGCTCCGATCAAATCTACAAGACGTAACCGACCACGACCGATTGATCCTGTAACTAAGGCTCCGATCACATCTACAAGATGTCACTGACCACGACCGATGGATCCTGTAACTAAGGCTCCGATCACATGTACAAGACGTCACTGACCACGACCCATGGATCCTGTAACTAAGGCTCGGATCACATCTACAAGACGTCACTGACCACGACCGATGGATCCTGTAACTAAGGCTCTGATCACATCTACAAGATGTCACAGACCACGACCGATGGATTCTATAACTAAGGCTCTGATTACATCTGCAAGACGTCACCGACCACGACCGACGGCTCCTGTAACTAAGGCTCTGATCACATCTAGAAGATGTCACCAGCCACGACCGATGTATCCTGTAACTAAGGCTCTGATCACATCTACAAGACATCACAGACGACGACCGATGGATCCTGTAACTAAGACTCCGATCACATCTACAAGACGTCACCAAACACGAGCGATGGATCGTGTAACTAAGGCTCCGATCACATCTAGAAGACGTCACCATCCACGACCGATCGATCCTGTAACTAAGGCTCTGATCACATCTACAAGACGTCACCGACCATGAGCGATGGATCCTGTAACTAAGGCTCCGATCACATCTACAAGACGTCACCAACCACGACCGATGGATCCTGTAAATAAGGCTCCGATCACATCTACAAGATGTCACCGACCAAGACCGATGGATCCTGTAACTAAGGCCCCGATCACATCTACAAGACGTCACCGACCACGACCGATGGATCCTGTAACCAAGGCTCCGATCACATCTACAAGACGTAACCGACCATGACCGATGGATCCTGTAACTAAGGCTCCGATCACATCTACAAGACGTCACCGACCACGAGCGATATATCCTGTAACTAAGGCTCCGATCACATCTACAAGACGTCACCGACCACTACCGATGGATATTGTAACTAAGGCTCCGATCACATCTACAAGTCGTCACCGACCACGACTGATGGATCCTGTAACTAAGGCTCCAATCACATCTACAAGACGTCACCAACCACGACCGATGGATCCTGTAAATAAGGCCCCGATCACATCTACAAGACGTCACCGACCACGACCGATGGATCCTGTAACTAAGGCTCCGATCACATCTACAAGACGTCACCAGCCACGACCGATGGATCCTGTAACTAAGGCTCCGATCACATCTACAAGACGTAACCGACCACGACCGATGGATCCTGTAACTCAGGCTCCGATCACATCTACAAGACGTAACCGACCACGAGCGATGGATCCTGTAACTAAGGCTCCGATCACATCTACAAGACGTAACCGACCACGACCGATGGATCCTGTAACTCAGGCTCCGATAACATCTACAAGACGTAATCGACCACGACCGATGGATCCTGTAACTAAGGCTCCGATCACATCTACAAGATGTCACCGACCACGACCGATGGATCCTGTAACTAAGGCTCTGATCATTTCTACAAGACGTCACCGACCACGAGCGATGGATCCTGTAACTAAGGTTCCGATTACATCTGCAAGACGTCACCGACAACGAGCGATGGATCCTGTAACTAAGGCTCCGATCACATCTACAAGACGTCACCGACCACGAGCGATGGATCGTGTAACTAAGGCTCCGATCACATCTACAAGACGTCACCGACCACGAGCAAAGGATCCTGTAACTAAGGCTCCGATCACATCTACAACACGTAATCGACCACGAGCGATGGATCCTGTAACTCAGGCTCCGATCAAATCTACAAGACGTAACCGACCACGACCGATGGATCCTGTAACTAAGGCTCCGATCACATCTACAAGACGTCACTGACCACGACCGATGGATCCTGTAACTGAGGCTCCGATCACATGTACAAGACGTCACTGACCACGACCCATGGATCCTGTAACTAAGGCTCCGATCACATCTACAAGACGTCACTGACCACGACCGATGGATCCTGTAACTAAGGCTCTGATCACATCTACAAGACGTCACAGACCACGACCGATGGATTCTGTAACTAAGGCTCTGATCACATCTGCAAGACGTCACCGACCACGAGCGATGGATCCTATAACTAAGGCTTCGATCACATCTACAAGACGTCACCGACCACGACCGACAGCTCCTGTAACTAAGGCTCTGATCACATCTACAAGACATCACAGACGACGACCGATGGATCCTGTAACTAAGACTCCGATCACATCTACAAGACGTCACCAACCACGAGCGATGGATCCTGTAACTAAGGCTCCTATCACATCTACAAGACGTCACCATCCACGACTGATGGATCCTGTAACTAAGGCTCCGATCACATCTACAAGATGTCACCGACCACGACCGATGGATCCTGTAACTAAGGCTCCGATCACATCTACAAGACGTCACCGACCACGACCGATGGATTCTGTAACCAAGGCTCCGATCACATCTATAAGACGTAACCGAGCACGACCGATGGATCCTGTAACTCAGGCTCCAATCACATCTACAAGACGTAACCGACCACGACCGATGGATCCTGTAACTAAGGCTCCGATCACATCTACAAGACGTCAATGACCACGACCCATGGATCCTGTAACTAAGGCTCCGATCACATCTACAAGACGTCACCGAACACGACCGATGGATCCTGTAACTAAGGCTCCGATCACATCTACAAGCCGTCACCGACCACGACCGATGGATCCTGTTACTAAGGCTCCGATCACGTCTACAAGACGTCACCGACCGCGACCGATGGATCCTGTAACTAAGGCTCCGATAACATCTACAAGACGTCACCATCCACGACCGATGGATCCTGTAACTAAGGCTCCGATCACATCTACAAGAGATAACCGACCACGACCGATGCATCCTGTAATTCAGGCTCCAATCACATCTACAAGACGTAACCGAGCACGACCGATGGATCCTGTAACTCAGGCTCCGATCACATCTACAAGACGTAACCGACCACGAGCGATGGATCCTGCAACTCAGGCTCCGATCACATCTACAAGACGTCACTGACCACGACCGATGGATCCTGTAACTAAGGCTCCGATCACATGTACAAGGCGTCACTGACCACGACCCAATGGATCCTGTAACTAAGGCTCCGATCACATCTACAAGACGTCACTGACCACGACCGATGGATCCTGTAACTAAGGCTCTGATCACATCTACAAGACGTCACAGACCACGAGCGATGGATTCTGTAACTAAGGCCCTAATCACATCGGCAAGACGTCACCAACCACGACCTATGGACCTGTAACTAAGGCTCCGATCACATCAACAAGACGTCATCGACCACGACCGACGGCTCCTGTAACTAAGGCTCTGATCACATCTCGAAGACGTCACCAGCCACGACCGATGGATCCTGTAACTAAGGCTCTGATCACATCTACAAGACATCACAGACGACGACCGATGGATCCTGTAACTAAGACTCCGATCACATCTGCAAGACGTCACCAACCACGAGCGATGGATCCTGTAACTAAGGCTCCGATCACATCTACAAGACGTCACCATTCACGCCTGATGGATCCTGTAACTAAGGCTCTGATCACATCTACAAGACGTCATCGACCACGAGCGATGGATCCTGTAACTAAGGCTCCGATCACGTCTGCAAGACGTCACCGACCACGACCGATGGATCCTGTAACTCAGGCTCCAATAACATCTACAAGACGTAACCGACCACGACCGATGGATCCTGTAACTAAAGCTCCGATCACATCTACAAGACGTCACCGACCACGACCGATGGATCCTGTAACTAAGGCTCCGATCACATCTACAAGACGTCACCGACCACGAGCGATGGATCCTGTAACTAAGGCTCAGATCACATCTACAAGACGTCACCGACAACGAGCGAAGGAACCTGTAACTAAGGCTCCGATCACATCTACAAGACGTCACCGACCACGAGCGATGGATCCTGTAACTAAGGCTCCGATCACATCTACAAGACGTCACCGACCACGAGCGATGGATCCTGTAACTAAGGCTCCGATCACATCTTCAAGACGTCACCGATCACGAGCGATGGATCCTGTAACTAAGGCTCCGATCCCATCTACAAGACGTCACAGACCACGACCGATGGATCCTGTAACTAAGGCTCCGATCACATCTACAAGACTTCACCAACCACGACCGATGGATCCTGTAACTAAGGCTCCGATCACATCTACAAGACGTCACCGACCACGAGCAATGGATCCTGTAACTAAGGCTCCGATCACATCTACAAGACGTCACCGACCACGAGCGATGGATCCTGTAACTCAGGCTCCGATCAAATCTTCAAGACGTAACCGACCACGACCGATTGATCCTGTAACTAAGGCTCCGATCACATCTACAAGACGTCACTGACCACGACCGATGGATCCTGTAACTAAGGCTCCGATCACATGTACAAGACGTCTCTGACCACGACCCATGGATCCTGTAACTAAGGCTCCGATCACATCTACAAGACGTCACTGACCACGACCGATGGATCCTGTAACTAAGGCTCTGATCACATCTACAAGACGTCACAGACCACGACCGATGGATTCTGTTTCTAAGGCTCTGATCACATCTGCAAGACGTCACCGACCACGACCGACGGCTCCTGTAACTAAGGCTCTGATCACATCTAGAAGACGTCACCAGCCACGACCGATGGATCCTGTAACTACGGCTCTGATCACATCTACAAGACATCACAGACGACGACTGATGGATCCTGTAACTAAGACTCCGATCACATCTACAAGACGTCACCAACCACGAGCGATGGATCCTGTAACTAAGGCTCCGATCACATCTAGAAGACGTCACCATCCACGACCGATGGATCCTGTAACTAAGGCTCTGATCACATCTACAAGACGTCACCGACCATGAGCGATGGATCCTGTAACTAAGGCTCCGATCACATCTACAAGACGACACCAACCACGACCGGTGGATACTGTAAATAAGGCTCCGATCACATCTACAAGATGTCACCGACCACGACCGATGGATCCTGTAACCAAGGCTCCGATCACATCTACAAGACGTAACCGACCATGACCGATGGATCCTGTAACTAAGGCTCCGATCACATCTACAAGACGTCACCGACCACGAGCGATATATCCTGTAACTAAGGCTCCGATCACATCTACAAGACGTCACCGACCACGACCGATGGGTCTTGTAACTAAGGCTCTGATCACATCTACAAGACGTCACCGACCACGACCGATGGATCCTGTAACTAATGCTCCAATTACATCTACAAGACGTCACCAACCACGACCGATGGATCCTGTAAATAAGGCCCGATCACATCTACAAGACGTCACCGACCACGACCGATGGATCCTGTAACTAAGGCTCCGATCACATCTACAAGACGTCACCAGACACGACCGATGGATCCTGCAACTAAGGCTCCGATCACATCTACAAGACGTAACCGACCACGACCGATGGATCCTGTAACTCAGGCTCCGATCACATCTACAAGACGTAACCGACCACGAGTGATGGATCCTATAACTAAGGCTCCGATCACATCTACAAGACGTAACCGACCACGACCGATGGATCCTGTAACTCAGGCGCCAATAACATCTATAAGACGTAACCGACCACGACCGATGGATCCTGTAACTAAGGCTCCGATCACATCTACAAGACGTCACTGACCACGACCGATGGATCCTGTAACTAAGGCTCCGATCACATCTACAAGACGTCACCGACCACGAGCGATGGATCCTGTAACTAAGGTTCCGATCACAGCTACAAGACGTCAACGACCACGAGCGATGGATCCTGTAACTAAGGCTCCGATCACATCTACAAGACGTCACCGACCACGACCGATGGATCCTGTAACCAAGGCTCCGATCACATCTACAAGACGTCACAGACCATGACCGATGGATCCTGTAACTAAGGCTCAGATCACATCTACAAGACGTAACCGACCACGAGCGATGGATCCTGTAACTCAGGCTCCGATCACATCTACAAGACGTAACCGACCACGAGCGATGGATCCTGTAACTCAGGCTCCGATCAAATCTACAAGACGTAACCGACCACGACCGATGGATCCTGTAACTAAGGCTCCGATCACATCTACAAGACGTCACTGACCACGACCCATGGATCCTGTAACTAAGGCTCCGATCACATCTACAAGACGTCACCGAACACGACCGATGGATCCTGTAACTAAGGCTCCAATCACATCTACAAGACGTCACCGACCACGAGCGATGGATCCTGTAACTAAGGCTCCGATTACATCTACAAGACGTCACTGACCGCGACCGATGGATCCTGTAACTAAGGCTCCGATAACATCTACAAGACGTCACCTACCACGACCGATGGATCCTGTAACTAAGGCTCCGATCACATCTACAAGACATAACCGACCACGACCGATGGATCCTGTAACTCAGGCTCCAATCACATCTACAAGACGTAACCGACCACGACCGATGGATCCTGTAACTCAGGCTCCGATCACATCTACAAGACGTAACCGACCACGAGCGATGGATCCTGTAACTCAGGCTCCGATCACATGTACAAGACGTCAGTGACCACGACCCATGGATCCTGTAACTAAGGCTCCGATCACATCTACAAGACGTCACTGACCACGACCGATGGATCCTGTAACTAAGGCTCTGATCACATCTACAAGACGTCACAGACCACGACCGATGGATTCTGTAACTAAGGCTCTAATCACATCTGCAAGACGTCACCGACCACGACCTATGGATCTTGTAACTAAGGCTCCGATCACATCAACAAGACGTCACCGACCACGACCGACGGCTCCTGTAACTAAGGCTCTGATCACATCTAGAAGACGTCACCAGCCACGACCGATGTATCCTGTAACTAAGGCTCTGATCACATCTACAAGACATCACAGACGACGACCGATGGATCCTGTAACTAAGACTCCGATCACATCTGCAAGACGTCACCAACCACGAGCGATGGATCCTGTAACTAAGGCTCCGATCACATCTACAAGACATCACCATCCACGCCTGATGGATCCTGTAACTAAGGCTCTGATCTCATCTACAAGACGTCATCGACCTCAAGCGATGGATCCTGTAACTAAGGCTCCGATCACATCTACAAGACGTCACCTACCACGACCGATGGATCCTGTAACTCAGGCTCCGATAACATCTACAAAACGTAACCGACCACGACCGATGGATCCTGTAACTAAAGCTCCGATCACATCTACAAGACGTCACCGACCACGACCGATGGATCCTGTAACTAAGGCTCCGATCACATCTACAAGACGTCACCGACCACGAGCGATGGATCCTGTAACTAAGGCTCCGATCACATCTACAAGACGTCACCGACAAAGAGCGACGGATCCTGTAACTAAGGCTCCGATCACATCTACAAGACGTCACCGACCACGAGCGATGGATCCTGTAACTAAGGCTCCGATCACATCTACAAGACATCACCGACCACGAGCGATGGATCCTGTAACTAAGGCTCCGATCACATCTTCAAGACGTCACCGACCACGAGCGATGGATCCTGTAACTAAGGCTCCGATCCCATCTACAAGACGTCACAGACCACGACCGATGGATCCTGTAACTAAGGCTCCGATCACATCTACAAGACTTCACCAACCACGACCGATGGATCCTGTAACTAAGGCTCCGATCACATCTACAAGACGTCACCGACCACGAGCAATGGATCCTGTAACTAAGGCTCCGATCACATCTACAAGACGTCACCGACCACGAGCGATGGATCCTGTAACTAAGGCTCCGATCACATCTACAAGACGTCACCGAACACAACGATGGATCCTGTAACTAAGGCTCCGATCACATCTACAAGACGTAACTGACCACGAGCGATGGATCCTGTAACTAAGGCTCCGATCACATCTACAAGACGTAACCGACCACGACCGATGGATCCTGTAACTCAGGCTTCGATCACATCTACAAGACGTAACCGACCACGAGCGATGGATCCTGTAACTCAGGCTCCGATCAAATCTACAAGACGTAACCGACCACGACCGATTGATCCTGTAACTAAGGCTCCGATCACATCTACAAGACGTCACTGACCACGACCGATGGATCCTGTAACTAAGGCTCCGATCACATCTACAAGACGTCACCGAACACAACCGATGGATCCTGTAACTAAGGCTCCGATCACATCTACAAGACGTCACCGACCGCGACCGATGGATCCTGTAACTAAGGCTCCGATCACATCTACAAGACGTCACCATCAACGACCGATGGATCCTGTAACTAAGGCTCCGATCACATCTACAAGACATAACCGACCACGACCGATGGATCCTGTAACTCAGGCTCCGATCACATCTACAAGACGTAACCGACCACGACCGATGGATCCTGTAACTCAGGCTCCGATCACATCTACAAGACGTAACCGACCACGAGCGATGGATCCTGTAACTCAGGCTCCGATCAAATCTACAAGACATAACCGACCACGACCGATTGATCCTGTAACTAAGGCTCCGATCACATCTACAAGATGTCACTGACCACGACCGATGGATCCTGTAACTAAGGCTCCGATCACATGTACAAGACGTCACTGACCACGACCCATGGATCCTGTAACTAAGGCTCGCATCACATCTACAAGACGTCACTGACCACGACCGATGGATCCTGTAACTAAGGCTCTGATCACATCCACAAGATGTCACAGACCACGACCGATGGATTCTATAACTAAGGCTCTGATCACATCTGGAAGACGTCACCGACCACGACCGATGGATCCTGTAACTAAGACTCCGATCACATCTACAAGACGTCACCAAACACGAGCGATGGATCGTGTAACTAAGGCTCCGATCACATCTAGAAGACGTCACCATCCACGACCGATGGATCCTGTAACTAAGGCTCTGATCACATCTACAAGACGTCACCGACCATGAGCGATGGATCCTGTAACTAAGGCTCCGATCACATCTACAAGACGTCACCAACCACGACCGATGGATCCTGTAAATAAGGCTCCGATCACATCTACAAGATGTCACCGACCAAGACCGATGGATCCTGTAACTAAGGCCCCGATCACATCTACAAGACGTCACCGACCACGACCGATGGATCCTGTAACCAAGGCTCCGATCACATCTACAAGACGTAACCGACCATGACCGATGGATCCTGTAACTAAGGCTCCGATCACATCTACAAGACGTCACCGACCACGAGCGATATATCCTGTAACTAAGGCTCCGATCACATCTACAAGACGTCACCGACCACGACCGATGGATATTGTAACTAAGGCTCCGATCACATCTACAAGACGTCACCGACCACGACTGATGGATCCTGTAACTAAGGCTCCAATCACATCTACAAGACGTCACCAACCACGACCGATGGATCCTGTAAATAAGGCCCCGATCACATCTACAAGACGTCACCGACCACGACCGATGGATCCTGTAACTAAGGCTCCGATCACATCTACAAGACGTCACCAGCCACGACCGATGGATCCTGTAACTAAGGCTCCGATCACATCTACAAGACGTAACCGACCACGACCGATGGATCCTGTAACTCAGGCTCCGATCACATCTACAAGACGTAACCGACCACGAGCGATGGATCCTGTAACTAAGGCTCCGATCACATCTACAAGACGTAACCGACCACGACCGATGGATCCTGTAACTCAGGCTCCGATAACATCTACAAGACGTAATCGACCACGACCGATGGATCCTGTAACTAAGGCTCCGATCACATCTACAAGATGTCACCGACCACGACCGATGGATCCTGTAACTAAGGCTCCGATCATTTCTACAAAACGTCACCGACCACGAGCGATGGATCCTGTAACTAAGGTTCCGATTACATCTACAAGACGTCACCGACAACGAGCGATGGATCCTGTAACTAAGGCTCCGATCACATCTACAAGACGTCACCGACCACGAGCGATGGATCGTGTAACTAAGGCTCCGATCACATCTACAAGACGTCACCGACCACGAGCGAAGGATCCTGTAACTAAGGCTCCGATCACATCTACAACACGTAATCGACCACGAGCGATGGATCCTGTAACTCAGGCTCCGATCAAATCTACAAGACGTAACCGACCACGACCGATGGATCCTGTAACTAAGGCTCCGATCACATCTACAAGACGTCACTGACCACGACCGATGGATCCTGTAACTGAGCCTCCGATCACATGTACAAGACGTCACTGACCACGACCGATGGATCCTGTAACTAAGGCTCTGATCACATCTACAAGACGTCACAGACCACGACCGATGGATTCTGTAACTAAGGCTCTGATCACATCTGCAAGACGTCACCGACCACGAGCGATGGATCCTATAACTAAGGCTTCGATCACATCTACAAGACGTCACCGACCACGACCGACAGCTCCTGTAACTAAGGCTCTGATCACATCTACAAGACATCACAGACGACGACCGATGGATCCTGTATCTAAGACTCCGATCACATCTACAAGACGTCACCAACCACGAGCGATGGATCCTGTAACTAAGGCTCCTATCACATCTACAAGACGTCACCATCCACGACTGATGGATCCTGTAACTAAGGCTCCGATCACATCTACAAGATGTCACCGACCACGACCGATGGATCCTGTAACTAAGGCTCCGATCACATCTACAAGACGTCACCGACCACGACCGATGGATTCTGTAACCAAGGCTCCGATCACATCTATAAGACGTAACCGAGCACGACCGATGGATCCTGTAACTCAGGCTCCAATCACATCTACAAGACGTAACCGACCACGACCGATGGATCCTGTAACTAAGGCTCCGATCACATCTACAAGACGTCAATGACCACGACCCATGGATCCTGTAACTAAGGCTCCGATCACATCTACAAGACGTCACCGAACACGACCGATGGATCCTGTAACTAAGGCTCCGATCACATCTACAAGCCGTCACCGACCACGACCGATGGATCCTGTTACTAAGGCTCCGATCACGTCTACAAGACGTCACCGACCGCGACCGATGGATCCTGTAACTAAGGCTCCGATAACATCTATAAGACGTCACCATCCACGACCGATGGATCCTGTAACTAAGGCTCCGATCACATCTACAAGAGATAACCGACCACGACCGATGCATCCTGTAATTCAGGCTCCAATCACATCTACAAGACGTAACCGAGCACGACCGATGGATCCTGTAACTCAGGCTCCGATCACATCTACAAGACGTAACCGACCACGAGCGATGGATCCTGCAACTCAGGCTCCGATCACATCTACAAGACGTCACTGACCACGACCGATGGATCCTGTAACTAAGGCTCCGATCACATGTACAAGACGTCACTGACCACGACCCATGGATCCTGTAACTAAGGCTCCGATCACATCTACAAGACGTCACTGACCACGACCGATGGATCCTGTAACTAAGGCTCTGATCACATCTACAAGACGTCACAGACCACGAGCGATGGATTCTGTAACTAAGGCCCTAATCACATCTGCAAGACGTCACCAACCACGACCTATGGACCTGTAACTAAGGCTCCGATCACATCAACAAGACATCATCGACCACGACCGACGGCTCCTGTAACTAAGGCTCTGATCACATCTCGAAGACGTCACCAGCCACGACCGATGGATCCTGTAACTAAGGCTCTGATCACATCTACAAGACATCACAGACGACGACCTATGGATCCTGTAACTAAGACTCCGATCACATCTGCAAGACGTCACCAACCACGAGCGATGGATCCTGTAACTAAGGCTCCGATCACATCTACAAGACGTCACCATTCACGCCTGATGGATCCTGTAACTAAGGCTCTGATCACATCTACAAGACGTCATCGACCACGAGCGATGGATCCTGTAACTAAAGCTCCGATCACGTCTGCAAGACGTCACCGACCACGACCGATGGATCCTGTAACTCAGGCTCCAATAACATCTACAAGACGTAACCGACCACGACCGATGGATCCTGTAACTAAAGCTCCGATCACATCTACAAGACGTCACCGACCACGACCGATGGATCCTGTAACTAAGGCTCCGATCACATCTACAAGACGTCACCGACCACGAGCGATGGATCCTGTAACTAAGGCTCAGATCACATCTACAAGACGTCACCGACAACGAGCGAAGGAACCTGTAACTAAGGCTCCGATCACATCTACAAGACGTCACCGACCACGAGCGATGGATCCTGTAACTAAGGCTCCGATCACATCTACAAGACGTCACCGACCACGAGCAATGGATCCTGTAACTAAGGCTCCGATCACATCTTCAAGACGTCACCGATCACGAGCGATGGATCCTGTAACTAAGGCTCCGATCCCATCTACAAGACGTCACAGACCACGACCGATGGATCCTGTAACTAAGGCTCCGATCACATCTACAAGACTTCACCAACCACGACCGATGGATCCTGTAACTAAGGCTCCGATCACATCTACAAGACGTCACCGACCACGAGCAATGGATCCTGTAACTAAGGCTCCGATCACATCTACAAGACGTCACCGACCACGAGCGATGGATCCTGTAACTCAGGCTCCGATCAAATCTTCAAGACGTAACCGACCACGACCGATTGATCCTGTAACTAAGGCTCCGATCACATCTACAAGACGTCACTGACCACGACCGATGGATCCTGTAACTAAGGCTCCGATCACATGTACAAGACGTCACTGACCACGACCCATGGATCCTGTAACTAAGGCTCCGATCACATCTACAAGACGTCACTGACCACGACCGATGGATCCTGTAACTAAGGCTCTGATCACATCTACAAGACGTCACAGACCACGACCGATGGATTCTGTTTCTAAGGCTCTGATCACATCTGCAAGACGTCACCGACCACGACCGACGGCTCCTGTAACTAAGGCTCTGATCACATCTAGAAGACGTCACCAGCCACGACCGATGGATCCTGTAACTACGGCTCTGATCACATCTACAAGACATCACAGACGACGACCGATGGATCCTGTAACTAAGACTCCGATCACATCTACAAGACGTCACCAACCACGAGCGATGGATCCTGTAACTAAGGCTCCGATCACATCTAGAAGACGTCACCATCCACGACCGATGGATCCTGTAACTAAGGCTCTGATCACATCTACAAGACGTCACCGACCATGAGCGATGGATCCTGTAACTAAGGCTCCGATCACATCTACAAGACGACACCAACCACGACCGATGGATACTGTAAATAAGGCTCCGATCACATCTACAAGATGTCACCGACCACGACCGATGGATCCTGTAACCAAGGCTCCGATCACATCTACAAGACGTAACCGACCATGACCGATGGATCCTGTAACTAAGGCTCCGATCACATCTACAAGACGTCACCGACCACGAGCGATATATCCTGTAACTAAGGCTCCGATCACATCTACAAGACGTCACCGACCACGACCGATGGATCTTGTAACTAAGGCTCTGATCACATCTACAAGACGTCACCGACCACGACCGATGGATCCTGTAACTAATGCTCCAATTACATCTACAAGACGTCACCAACCACGACCGATGGATCCTGTAAATAAGGCCCGATCACATCTACAAGACGTCACCGACCACGACCGATGGATCCTGTAACTAAGGCTCCGATCACATCTACAAGACGTCACCAGACACGACCGATGGATCCTGCAACTAAGGCTCCGATCACATCTACAAGACGTAACCGACCACGACCGATGGATCCTGTAACTCAGGCTCCGATCACATCTACAAGACGTAACCGACCACGAGTGATGGATCCTATAACTAAGGCTCCGATCACATCTACAAGACGTAACCGACCACGACCGATGGATCCTGTAACTCAGGCGCCAATAACATCTACAAGACGTAACCGACCACGACCGATGGATCCTGTAACTAAGGCTCCGATCACATCTACAAGACGTCACTGACCACGACCGATGGATCCTGTAACTAAGGCTCCGATCACATCTACAAGACGTCACCGACCACGAGCGATGGATCCTGTAACTAAGGTTCCGATCACAGCTACAAGACGTCACCGACCACGAGCGATGGATCCTGTAACTAAGGCTCCGATCACATCTACAAGACGTCACCGACCACGACCGATGGATCCTGTAACCAAGGCTCCGATCACATCTACAAGACGTCACAGACCATGACCGATGGATCCTGTAACTAAGGCTCAGATCACATCTACAAGACGTAACCGACCACGAGCGATGGATCCTGTAACTCAGGCTCCGATCACATCTACAAGACGTAACCGACCACGAGCGATGGATCCTGTAACTCAGGCTCCGATCAAATCTACAAGACGTAACCGACCACGACCGATGGATCCTGTAACTAAGGCTCCGATCACATCTACAAGACGTCACTGACCACGACCCATGGATCCTGTAACTAAGGCTCCGATCACATCTACAAGACGTCACCGAACACGACCGATGGATCCTGTAACTAAGGCTCCAATCACATCTACAAGACGTCACCGACCACGAGCGATGGATCCTGTTACTAAGGCTCCGATTACATCTACAAGACGTCACTGACCGCGACCGATGGATCCTGTAACTAAGGCTCCGATAACATCTACAAGACGTCACCGACCACGAGCGATGGATCCTGTAACTCAGGCTCTGATCACATGTACAAGACGTCACTGACCACGACCCATGGATCCTGTAACTAAGGCTCCGATCACATCTACAAGACGTCACTGACTACGACCGATGGATCCTGTAACTAAGGCTCTGATCACATCTACAAGACGTCACAGACCACGACCGATGGATTCTGTAACTAAGGCTCTAATCACATCTGCAAGACGTCACCGACCACGACCTATGGATCTTGTAACTAAGGCTCCGATCACATCAACAAGACGTCACCGACCACGACCGACGGCTCCTGTAACTAAGGCTCTGATCACATCTAGAAGACGTCACCAGCCACGACCGATGTATCCTGTAACTAAGGCTCTGATCACATCTACAAGACATCACAGACGACGACCGATGGATCCTGTAACTAAGACTCCGATCACATCTGCAAGACGTCACCAACCACGAGCGATGGATCCTGTAACTAAGGCTCCGATCACATCTACAAGACATCACCATCCACGCCTGATGGATCCTGTATCTAAGGCTCTGATCTCATCTACAAGACGTCATCGACCTCGAGCGATGGATCCTGTAACTAAGGCTCCGATCACATCTACAAGACGTCACCTACCACGACCGATGGATCCTGTAACTCAGGCTCCGATATCATCTACAAAACGTAACCGACCACGACCGATGGATCCTGTAACTAAAGCTCCGATCACATCTACAAGACGTCACCGACCACGACCGATGGATCCTGTAACTAAGGCTCCGATCACATCTACAAGACGTCACCGACCACGAGCGATGGATCCTGTAACTAAGGCTCCGATCACATCTACAAGACGTCACCGACAAAGAGCGACGGATCCTGTAACTAAGGCTCCGATCACATCTACAAGACGTCACCGACCACGAGCGATGGATCCTGTAACTAAGGCTCCGATCACATCTACAAGACATCACCGACCACGAGCGATGGATCCTGTAACTAAGGCTCCGATCACATCTTCAAGACGTCACCGACCACGAGCGATGGATCCTGTAACTAAGGCTCCGATCCCATCTACAAGACGTCACAGACCACGACCGATGGATCCTGTAACTAAGGCTCCGATCACATCTACAAGACTTCACCAACCACGACCGATGGATCCTGTAACTAAGGCTCCGATCACATCTACAAGACGTCACCGACCACGAGCAATGGATCCTGTAACTAAGGCTCCGATCACATCTACAAGACGTCACCGACCACGAGCGATGGATCCTGTAACTAAGGCTCCTATCACATCTACAAGACGTCACCGACCACGACCGATGGATCCTGTAACTAAGGCTCCGATCACATCTACAAGACGTCACCGACCACGACCGATGGATCCTGTAACTAAGGCTCCGATCACATCTACAAGACGTCACCGACCACGACCAATGGATCCTGTAACTAAGGCTCCGATCACATCTACAAGACATCACCGACCACGACCGATGGATCCTGTAACTAAGGCTCCGATCACATCTACAAGACGTCACCGACCACGACCGATGGATCCTGTAACTAAAGCTCCGATCAAATCTACAAGACGTCACTGATCACGACCGATGGATCCTGTAACTAAAGCTCCGATCACATATACAAGACGTCACCAACCACGACCGATGGATCCTGTAACTAAGGCTCAGATCACATCTACAAGACGTCACCGACCACGAGCGATGGATCCTGTAACTAAGGCTCCGATCACATCTACAAGACGTCACCGACCACGAGCGATGGATCCTGTAACTAAGGCTCCGATCACATCTACAAGACGTCACTGATCACGACCGATGGATCCTGTAACTAAGGCTCCGATCACATCTACAAGACGTCACCGACCATGACCGTTGGATCCTGTAACTAAGGCTCCGATCACATCTACAAGACGTCACCGACCACGACCGATGGATCCTGTAACTAAGGCTCCGATCACATCTACAAGATGTCACCAACCACGACCGATGGATCCTGTAACTAAGGCCCCGATCACATCTACAAGACGTCATCGACCACCACCAATGGATCCTGTAACTAAAGCTCCGATCACATCTACAAGACATCACCGACCACGACCGATGGATCCTGTAACTAAGGCTCTGATCACATCTACAAGACGTCACCAACCACGACCGATGGATCCTGTAACTAAGACTCCGATCACATCTACAAGACGTCACCGACCACGACCGATGGATCCTGTAACTAAGACTCCGATCACATCTACAAGACGTCACCGACCACGACCGATGGATCCCGTAACTAAGGCTCAGATCACATCTACAAGACGTCACCAACCACGACCGACGGATCCTGCAACTAAGGCTCCGATCACATCTACAAGACGTCACCGACTACGAAAGATGGATCCTGTAACTGAGGCTCTGATCACATCTACAAGACGTCACAGACCACGACCAATGGATCGTGTAACTAAGGCTCAGATCATATCTACAAGACGTCAGCAACCACGAGCGATGGATCCTGTAACTAAGGCTCCGATCACATCTACAAGACGTCACCGACCACGACCGGTGGATCCTGTAACTAAGGCTCTGATCACATCTACAAGACGTCACAGACCACGACCGATGGATCCTGTAACTAAGGCTCCGATCACATCTACAAGACGTAACCGACCACGACCGATGGATCCTGTAACTCAGGCTCCGATCACATCTACAAGACGTAACCGACCACGAGCGATGGATCCTATAACTAAGGCTCCGATCACATCTACAAGACGTAACCGACCACGACCGATGGATCCTGTAACTCAGGCGCCGATAACATGTACAAGATGTAACCGACCACGACCGATGGATCCTGTAACTAAGGCTCCGATCACATCTACAAGACGTCACTGACCACGACCGATGGATCCTGTAACTAAGGCTCCGATCACATCTACAAGACGTCACCGACCACGAGCGATGGATCCTGTAACTAAGGTTCCGATCACATCTACAAGACGTCACCAACAACGAGCGATGGATCCTGTAACTAAGGCTCCGATCACATCTACAAGACGTCACCGACCACGAGCGATGGATCCTGTAACTAAGGCTCCGATCACATCTACAAGACGTCACCGACCACGACCGATGGATGCTGTAACCAAGGCTCCGATCACATCTACAAGACGTCACAGACCATGACCGATGGATCCTGTAACTAAGGCTCAGATCACATCTAAGAGACGTCACCGACCACGAGCGATGGATCCTGTAACTAAGGCTCCGATCACATCTACAAGACGTATCCGACCACGACCGATGGATCCTGTAACTCAGGCTCCGATCACATCTACAAGACGTAACCGACCACGAGCTATGGATCCTGTAACTCAGGCTCCGATCAAATCTACAAGACGTAACCGACTACGACCGATGGATCCTGTAACTAAGGCTCCGATCACATCTACAAGACGTCACTGACCACGACCCATGGATCCTGTAACTAAGGCTCCGATCACATCTGCAAGACGTCACCGAACACGACCGATGGATCCTGTAACTAAGGCTCCGATCACATCTACAAGACGTCACCGACCACGAGCGATGGATCCTGTTACTAAGGCTCCGATTACATCTACAAGACGTCTCTGACCGCGACCGATGGATCCTGTAACTAAGGCTCCGATAACATCTACAAGACGTCACCTACCACGACCGATGGATCCTGTAACTAAGGCTCCGATCACATCTACAAGACATAACCGACCACGACCGATGGATCCTGTAACTCAGGCTCCAATCACATCTACAAGACGTAACCGACCACGACCGATGGATCCTGTAACTCAGGCTCCGATCACATCTACAAGACGTAACCGACCACGAGCGATGGATCCTGTAACTCAGGCTCCGATCACATCTACAAGACGTCACTGACCACGACCGTCGCGCAGCGTTGCGCACGCGGGAGCCTACCCGGAGCCGGATCTGATAGGGGTAGTAGTCTCGTGGCGGTGACCCGGTCCGTGCCCAGGGAGTCAAGCTGAGTGGCAGAGTTTAGCAGAAGATGGTACGGTGTTCGACTATGCCACCCGTTGAATGCGGCTATGAGGCCGCCGCTGCAGGGCAGACCGCTGAGGCCGGTGGTACAATTGTGCAGCGTAGATGGTATAACCCCCAACGGGAGGGGTATGGCCTCAGGGCAGCCGACGTGTTTGATGAAACACTCAGAGACGGTGCGGTGTAGTTCAGGGTCTTTACTGGTGGCAAAGGTAGACCCTCCCGGAGTACTGGCTAGCGATCGGGGCCTGGTCAGTCCGTGAGCAGATGGAATCTCCCCTGGCCAGGTGGAGTTGTAGGCCTCCCCAACTAATCGTACTCTTCTGGCTACCTTGCTAGAGGCTGATAAAAGTAGCCCACGTCCCTGAGTGTACCGTGTGGTGCTCACCCGTATGGCCGGTGACTCGGGGCCTTCTGGTAGCTTCCGCTCCACGACGGCGGTGCTGGTCCCTTGCGTGTGACCGTGCCTTCGGGTTTCTGGGCCAGAGGACCTGAAATCCCCTGCCGGTCGGTTTCTGCTGCTGGGTAAGGATTAGTCCCCACAACCTCGGACTCCGGGTCCGGTGAGAACTCTTCAATCAGGGCGAGCTCTACAGCTTCCAGCCCCTGACTCCTTTTAGCACTGCTCCCACTGAGCTCCTGATCTCTCTCTCCTATAGCTGCTCCTCTCCAGACCAGACTATGTCTCTGTCTGGGACTCTTCTTCTTCTCTTTCTCCCTAACCCTGCCTCAGCCCTAGTTTTATATAGGGGAAGTTCTTCCCCTCCCAGGACTGGGCAGGAGGTGTGGCATGCATAGGATTCCTGACCAGGAGACCTCCCACCTGCTCTCAGACGTAATATTGCTATTACTGTGGAAACCAGACCCCTGGGGTGCCACATTCCCCCCTAGTAAAATTTAGTACTCCGGGACTAAACATATTTTTGTAAACATAACAAGTATAAACAGAAACAGCATAACAAAGAAAAACACATTATGATGGTCACGGCGTGTCCGCAACCGGGTGCAGTTTTTAAAGAAAACAAGGGTGTCCATTTCACCAAGGAACAGGGAGCCGTAACCAGGTAGGGGTCTGTCCTGCCCCGAGTCCTTAACAGTCTTTAGTCCATTCCTGGGTTACGCTCCAAACATATGTACACAGGATTCCGGATAATCCCTAAACGACACCTATAAAATAACTAAAAATACACAATTATTTACAGGCAACAATAAACAGGTAAATACAAATAAAGCAGTCTAAACACTTAGATCCTCCAACGTACGGGCAACTGGCCTCTAGTGGCTCTAGTGGACCTACGGAGCTGACTGACTGGTCCTGAGCTACAGGGTGTAGGGGCTGTCAAAGGTAAACTGGGCAGCTGTCTACGGGCTCTTTGGCTCACTAGGGGTACGGCAGGCTCACTATAAGCAGAGGGTTGATCCTCCTGGTCTGCTTGTGTGGGGTCTTCTGCCTCCTGGACCGGCTGCTCTTCCAGCTCTACCTGTTTCTCCGTAGGTACTTGAGATGCTGGTTGGAGGAAGGTGAGGACGGGTACCACAACAGCGCCATTGACTTGAGTCCAAGACCGAGGGAAGTCTCCGAGCACAGTACTGACCATATCTTCCCTTTCCTCTGCGGGTCGAGGGTCTTCCTGTTCTTCTTCAGGGTTCCGTAGCTGTTCGGGACACTTCTTCAGGTGATCTCGGGATACAATGGCTGTGGTTTCTCCTCCATCCTTACTGATTGTGCAGACTTTCGGGTTCTCATGGCTTGAGGGCAGTACGGTGTACGGGTCCTTCTCCCACTGGTCATCCAACTTGTGGAGCCGTCTCTTCCTCTTCAAGACCTGCTCTCCAGGTACCAGGGGAACAGCAGGAGCATACTGGTTGTAAGTCTTCTCCTGTCTTTCTCTAGCTTGACAGAGACTTCGCTCAACGCTCTCCTGTACTTTCCGGTACTGCTGCTGCCTCTCTGTGTCCCAGTCTGCTTCTGGTGAAGTGTCCTCGGGTGTCAGGACTCCCATCTCCAGATCAACAGGGAGCTTACCAGGTCTTGCTCTCATTAGGTAAGCCGGGGTGCAATTGGTAGAACCTACCGGGATGTGGTTGTATAGGTCCACCAGATCAGGCAGTTTCTCAGGCCACAGATTGCGTTCTTCCAGGGGCAATGTTTTCAGAAGGTCTATCACCACCTGGTTCATTTTCTCACAGAGTCCATTGGTTTGCGGATGATAGGGTGTTGTTCTTATCTTCCGGCAGCCATACAGAGTGCAGAACTCCTGGAAGACTTCCGCTTCAAAGGCAGGTCCTTGGTCCGTCAGCACCTGCTCTGGGTATCCGTGTGGACGGCAGAAGTGCTGCAGGAAGGCTCTAGCTGCTGTTTGAGCCGTTAAGTCCTTGACGGGGACGACAACCAAGAACCGGGAGTAGTGATCTACGATGGTTAACGCATAGACGTAGCCACTTCTGCTGGGGGTCAGTTTTACATGATCCAAGGCTACCAGTTCCAACGGCTGCTTGGTGACGATGGACTGCAGGGGAGTCTTCTGGCTAGCACGGTCCTTCCTTCTTAGGTTGCATGGGCCACAGTCTCTGCACCACCTCTCGATGGTTCCTCTCATGCCTACCCAGTGGAACCGCCCGCGCAGCAGGAACGCCAGCTTCTTCCATCCGAAGTGCCCAGCTCCGTTGTGGTATGCCTCCAGTACCATAGCCGCGTCTCTTCTTGGCACCACTACTTGCCAGATCAGTTCATGCGTCCGGGAGTTAACCATTCTGCGGCACAACTTCCCCTTGTAAAGGAACAGTCGACTCTTCTCAACCCACAGTTGCTTGGCCTCCTCCGGAGCGTCTGGGTCAAGGCGGGCATCTGGCTGAGTCAGCATCTCCTTCACCAGTCGGACGGCGGGGTCACTGTCTTGCGTTTCCGCCCAGTTGTAATGAGGTAAGGGGTTGAACGTAGCAGATTGCTTACCCCTTACACGGTGGGAATACTGGATAGTCCCATGACGGTGGAACGCGGGGAGTTCAACTTCTTCCAGTTCCTCTGGATCTTCCTCTACGTCCGGTAGGTTTGGCATTCTGGACAAGGCATCCGCGTTGGTATTGGAGCGTCCTGCCCGGTATTTGATCGTAAATTCATAGTTGGACAGACGGGCCATCCATCTCTGCTCCAGGGCACCGAGTCTTGCAGTGTCCAGATGTGTCAACGGGTTGTTATCCGTGTACACGGTGAACCGGGAAGAGGCAAGGTAGTGCCTAAAGCGTTCGGTGACTGCCCACACCACTGCCAGGAACTCTAGCTTGAATGAGCTGTAATTCTCAGGGTTTCTTTCGGTGGGTCGCAGTTTTCGGCTGGCGTAAGCAATTACCCGTTCTTTCCCCTGCTGGATCTGGGACAGTACGGCTCCTAGCCCGATGTTACTTGCGTCGGTGTAGAGGATAAAGGGCTGGCTGTAATCAGGGTACGCCAGGATTTCATCCCCCGTGAGGGCCATCTTCAGCTGGCGGAAGGACTCTTCTTCCAACTTCTCCCATCTGAAGGGTGGCTTCTGGTTCTTGGCCTTCCTGGACTGGCCTATCAGGAGGTCCTGCATAGGAGCTGCCTTTTTGGTGAAACCGGGAATGAATCTTCGGTAGTAGCCTACCAACCCGAGGAACTGCCGCACTTCCTTTACGCTGGAGGGGCTTGGCCATTCCTTAATTGCGGTGATCTTATCAGGGTCGGGAGCCACTCCGTCAGCACTCACCACGTGTCCCAGGTACTGCACCTTTGGTTTCAGGAGGTGACACTTGGAGGGTTTCACCTTTAGGCCGTAGTTTGCCAGGGCTTCGAACACTTCTGCCAGATGTTTCAGGTGGTCCTCGTAGGTCTTGGAGTAGACGATGACATCGTCCAGGTATAACAGGACCGTCTCGAAGTTTCGGTGTCCCAGACAGCATTCCATCAATCGTTGGAAGGTTCCTGGTGCGTTGCAGAGTCCGAACGGCATGCAGGTAAACTCGCTAAGTCCCATCGGGGTGGTGAATGCGGTCTTCTCCCGGTCCGCCTCTGCTATAGGAACCTGCCAGTACCCGCTAGTGAGATCCAAAGTGGAGAAGAAGTTAGCAGATTTTAAAGCAGCCAAAGACTCCTCTATCCTTGGTAAGGGGTACGCATCTTTGTGTGTGATACGGTTGATTTTCCGGTAATCTACACACATTCTCATGGTGTTGTCCTTCTTTTTAACCAAGACTAGTGGAGCTGCCCAGGGGCTACAGCTATCCCTGATTACTCCAGCCTCCTTCATGTCTCTAAGCATCCCCTTGGCGTGTTGGTAGTGTGCAGGGGGTACGGGTCGGTATCTCTCCGTTATGGGAGGATGGTCTCCCGTGGGGATGTGGTGTTCTACCCCCTTTACTCGCCCGAAGTCTAACGGGTGTTTACTAAACACTCTCTCGTACTCTTGAACCACCCGATAGACTCCCTGTTTCTGGTGTGAGGGAGTGGAGTCAGTTCCCAAATGTAGTTGCTGACACCAGTCCTCCATTGGTTTCTTAGAGCCGTTACCTTCCTCTGGGTGAGATGGAGGCAAGGGTTCCACTGACTGTACAGAATTTTGGTCGATGGTATACAATTTGGCTAGCGTGGCATACCGGGGCAGGTATACTTCCCTCTTCCCGATATTTATTATGCGAACGGGCACCCTCCCATGGCGTACATCAACCACCCCCCGTGCCGTCAAAATGGTGGGCCTACTGTCTGAGTAGACTGGTTCTACCATTGCCTGGTAATCTCTACCTCTCAGACCAATAGCTGCCCGGCACCAAATCATCATTTCACTTTTCGGGGGCATGGCAATAGGGAAAGGGTCACACATTCTCACGCTTCCTATCTCACCACCGGAGAGTTCCACCTGTTGCCGCCGCATCAGTGCCCGGATCTCTTTTTGGAGCACTCGCTGCTGGCTGGAGCTGGCGTTCTTGGCAACCTGCTGTAAAATGAAAATCACCTCTGCAAGACAATTTTCAATCACATTAGTTCCTAGAGTTATCTTTGGGTGACTCTCGCGCTTGTCAATGTCTACAATGATCAGTCCCTGTGCTGCCAGTTCGACTCTACCGATTTTAATGGTCATCTCTTTAAATCCGATCTGTGGCACGGGCTGACCATTGCTGGCAATGATACTCAAGTCGTCGTCAGGGTAGCGGGTTATATCCGAGTCATTCTAGTACTGCTTGAAGAGCACGTACGGGATGGTGGTGACCTGTGACCCGGTGTCAAGTAGGGCACTCATAGGAATGCCATCCAGTACCACAGGCAAGACTGGACGTCCTCCCACGTATTTGTCACGCCAGTTCGATGGGCCTGGTGATCTTATTCCTAGGGGTTGGCCCTCTACCCCAGGTTGTGCCAGTTTAAAGGACAGTACCTTGCCATATGTCCGGGTTGATTGCAGCGGCGGCAGATGGGTTGTCCGTCCTCGTTGTATCGGTCGCTGGGTCTTCCTCTGGCCGGTGGGGTCCTCCTTGGTCGACGCCACGGGATGTCCTCCGGTCCGGATGCCAGCTGGATCTTCCCTGGAGCAGAAACCTGTAAAGACTGCACAGTTCGGGTTAGCGCAGCAACGCTTTTAGCTAGCTCTTGGACCTGATGGTGCAGGTCTGGAGCCGGGTCATTGTTCAAAGCCTGCGCGTCAGCTCCCACAGGCCCTGCCGACAAGGGCGCCGCCTCCTGGTGGTAAGCGGTAGTAGGGCGCCTGTGGGTCACCACGCCACCCGGTGCCGGTTCTCGGAGCACCCGGATGGCTCTGTCCTTGAACTGTGCAAAGTCCAGATGAGGATCCTGTAAGGCCATTGCCCGCAACTGGGTTCGGTGGGCATTGCAATATAGTCCCTCTATAAATTGTTCGGTCAACAGCCTGTCCTCGTTTCCCACGCCGTCAGGGTCGGTATGCTTAATGGCTCTCAGGGCCTCTTGCAGGTTTAGTGCATAGTCCCTTATATTCTCATGTGCTCGCTGTTTGCACCCGTAGAATTTAAGCTTAATCTCGGCTGAGGTGCGGGTATCAAAGGTGTCCTTCAGCCGGGTTAATATCCCTGCGACAGTCCTCCTCCCAGGTGGCCAGGACTTTACCTCCCTTTGGGCTGCCCCGGTTAGTTGGGCCACCAGGATGCTCACTTTTTGCTCTTCTGTGAGGGGGTACACCTGGAAGAGGCTATCCAGCTTTTCTCTAAAGTCATTCAGGGTATGTGACTCCCCTGAGTACTGGGGTAGCCAGGCTGCCCCCGGGATATAGGGCATGGTGAAAGGCATGACCGCAGCAGCGGCGGCGCTGGCGGTGGCTGTGGCAGTGAAGCTCTCCTCCGTATCTGACATCTTCCTCCCCCCTAGTGGACCGTGGCCTACCTTGCGATGATCCTCTTCCGTAGGCCGCGGCTCCGCAGTGGATCGTCAGGGTCGAGGACCTTCCGTCGCGCTCCTGTGACGTCGGCGTCTGCTGGGCTCCTTCCAGGACCTTACGCAACGTCCGGACGTGAGGCGGGGCTTCAGTTCTCGCGGGCTTTTCAGAGTCCACGCCCCTCTTCTTCCCGCGCGGCGTCTTCAAGATGGCGTCCAACGGCGGGAAAACTCCACGGATGGCGGGAAGAAGGCAGAAGATGGCGCCGGATGGCGGGAAAACTTCACGGATGGCGGGAAGAAGGCAGAAGATGGCGCCGGATGGCGGGAAAACTTCACGGATGGCGGGAAGAAGGCAGAAGATGGCGCCGGATGGCGGGAATCTTCACCACAGGTAAGTTTAAAAGTCTCTTTTTTCAGGCACGCAGTACCCGGTGGTTGCGGGCACGAAATCGTGCCGACTACGCCAAAGTTGACGCGCCCCTGGGCCTGAGTCGCGCAGCGTTGCGCACGCGGGAGCCTACCCGGAGCCGGATCTGATAGGGGTAGTAGTCTCGTGGCGGTGACCCGGTCCGTGCCCAGGGAGTCAAGCTGAGTGGCAGAGTTTAGCAGAAGATGGTACGGTGTTCGACTACGCCACCCGTTGAATGCGGCTATGAGGCCGCCGCTGCAGGGCAGACCGCTGAGGCCGGTGGTACAATTGTGCAGCGTAGATGGTATAACCCCCAACGGGAGGGGTATGGCCTCAGGGCAGCCGACGTGTTTGATGAAACACTCAGAGACGGTGCGGTGTAGTTCAGGGTCTTTACTGGTGGCAAAGGTAGACCCTCCCGGAGTACTGGCTAGCGATCGGGGCCTGGTCAGTCCGTGAGCAGATGGAATCTCCCCTGGCCAGGTGGAGTTGTAGGCCTCCCCAACTAATCGTACTCTTCTGGCTACCTTGCTAGAGGCTGATAAAAGTAGCCCACGTCCCTGAGTGTACCGTGTGGTGCTCACCCGTATGGCCGGTGACTCGGGGCCTTCTGGTAGCTTCCGCTCCACGACGGCGGTGCTGGTCCCTTGCGTGTGACCGTGCCTTCGGGTTTCTGGGCCAGAGGACCTGAAATCCCCTGCCGGTCGGTTTCTGCTGCTGGGTAAGGATTAGTCCCCACAGCCTCGGACTCCGGGTCCGGTGAGAACTCTTCAATCAGGGCGAGCTCTACAGCTTCCAGCCCCTGACTCCTTTTAGCACTGCTCCCACTGAGCTCCTGATCTCTCTCTCCTATAGCTGCTCCTCTCCAGACCAGACTATGTCTCTGTCTGGGACTCTTCTTCTTCTCTTTCTCCCTAACCCTGCCTCAGCCCTAGTTTTATATAGGGGAAGTTCTTCCCCTCCCAGGACTGGGCAGGAGGTGTGGCATGCATAGGATTCCTGACCAGGAGACCTCCCACCTGCTCTCAGACGTAATATTGCTATTACTGTGGAAACCAGACCCCTGGGGTGCCACAGATGGATCCTGTAACTAAGGCTCCGATCACATCTACAAGACGTCACCAACCACGACCGATGCATCCTGTAACTAAGGCTCCGATCACATCTACAAGACGTCACCGACCACGAGCGATGGATCCTGTAACTAAGGCCCCGATCACATCCACACGACGTCACCGACCACGACCGATGGATCCTGTAACTAAGGCTCCGATCACATCTACAAGACGTCACCGACCACGACCGGTGGATCCTGCTACTAAGGCTCCGATCACATCTACAAGATGTCACCGACCACGACCGACGGATCCTGTAACTAAGGCTCTGATCACATCTACAAGACGTCACCGACCACGAGCGATGGATCCTGCAACTAAGGCTCCGATCACATCTACAAGATGTCACCGACCACGACCGACGGATCCTGTAACTAAGGCTCTGATCACATCTGCAAGACGTCACCGACCACGAGCGATGGATCCTGCAACTAAGGCTCCGATCAGATCTACAAGACGTCACCGACCACGACCGATGGATCCTGTAACTAAGGCTCCGATCACATCTACAAGACGTCACCAACCACGACCGATGGATCCTGTAACTAAGGCTCTGATCACATCTACAAGACGTCACCGACCACGAGCGATGTATCCTGTAACTAAGGCCCCAATCACATCTACACGACGTCACCGACCACGACCGATGGATCCTGTAACTTAGGCTCCGATCACATCTACAAGACGACACCGACCACGACCGATGGATCCTGTAACTAAGGCTCGGATCACATCTACAAGACGACACCGACCACTACCGATGGATCCTGTAACTAAGGCCCCGATCACATCTACAAGACGTCACCGACCACGACCGATGGAACCTGTAACTAAGGCTCCGATCACATCTACAAGACGTCACCGACCACGACCGATGGATCCTGTAACTAAGGCTCTGATCACATCTACAAGACGTCACCGACCAAGACCGATGGATCCTGTAACTAAGGCTCCGATCACATCCACAAGACGTCACCGACCACGACTGATGGATCCTGTAACTAAGGCTCCGATCACATCTACAAGACGTCACCGACCACGACCGTTGGATCCTGTAACTAAGGCTCCGATCACATCTACAAGACGTCACCGACCACGACCGATGGATCCTGTAACTAAGGCTCCGATCACATCTACAAGACGACACCGACCACGACCGATGGATCCTGTAACTAAGGCCCCGATCACATCTACAAGACGTCACCGACCACGACCGATGGATCCTGTAACTAAGGTTCCGATCACATCTGCAAGACGTCACCGACCACGACCGATGGATCCTGTAACTAAGGCTCCGATCACATCTACAAGACGACACCGACCACGACCGATGGATCCTGTAACTAAGGCCCCGATCACATCTACAAGACGTCACCGACCACGACCGATGGATCCTGTAACTAAGGCTCCGATCACATCTGCAAGACGTCACCGACCACGACCGATGGATCCTGTAACTAAGGCTCCGATCACATCTACAAGACGACACCAACCACGACCGATGGATCCTGTAACTAAGGCTCCGATCATCTACAAGACGTCACCGACCACGACCGATGGATCCTGTAACTAAGGCTCCGATCACATCTACAAAACATCACCGACCACGAGCGATGGATCCTGTAACTAAGGCTCCAATCACATCTACAAGACGTCACCGACCACGAGCGATGGATCCTGTAACTAAGGCTCCGATCACATCTACAAGACGTCACCGACCACGAGTGATGGATCCTGTAACTAAGGCTCCGATCACATCTACAAGACGTCACCGACCACGACCGATGGATCCTGTAACTAAAGCTCCGATCACATCTACAAGACGTCATCAACCACGACCGACGGATCCTGTAACTAAGGCTCCGATCACATCTACAAGACTTCACCGACCACAACCGATGGATCCTGTAACTAAGGCTCGGATCACATCTACAAGACGACACCGACCACTACCTATGGATCCTGTAACTAAGGCCCCGATCACATCTACAAGACGTCACCGACCACGACCGATGGAACCTGTAACTAAGGCTCCGATCACATCTACAAGACATCACCGACCACGACCGATGGATTCTGTAACTAAGGCTCCGATCACATCTACAAGACGTCACCGACCACGACCGATGGATCCTGTAACTAAGGCTCCAATCACATCCACAAGACGTCACCGACCACGACTGATGGATCCTGTAACTAAGGCTCCGATCACATCTACAAGACGTCCACGACCACTGATGGATCCGGTCTCTCGGCCTCTGGTCTCCTCCTGGAATCCCCTCAGTGCTGACGTCACACAGATCCTGCTCTGTCTCCAGGAATATAATCTGCGGGGAATGTTCTCTGCTCTGTATATAATGTCTCCTGGGCGCAGGTCTCTGTATAATGGCTGATAACAGAGAGAACAGAGATCCAGGATAAGTATGAAGCGTCTGCTGCACTGAAGGGGTGGAGCTGTGGTGACGTCATCATTATCACAGGTCCTTCACTTCTCTCCTGAGCTCCGCCCCCTGATCACATGGCGGTGATGTCACCATAGGTCTTCCAGCCCTCAGTGCAGATCTCCGTCTTGGTTGTGTGTGACGCGCCCCTGGGCCTGTGTCGCGCTGCGTTGCGCACGCAGGAGCTTACCCGGAGCCGGATCTCTTGAGGGTTGTAGTCTCGTGGCGGTGACCCGGTCCGTGCCCAGGGAGTCAAACTGAGCGGCGATGTAACAGCGGTAGATGTAGAACGACTACGCCACCCGTTGAATGCAGCTATGGAGCTGCCGCTGCAGGACAGTCCGCTGAGGCCGGTGGATGGATGGTGCAGCGTAGATGGTATAACCCCCAACGGGAGGGGTATGGCCTCAGGGCAGCGGATGTGGACGATGGGGGTAGCAGGAACCACTCAGAGACGGTGCGGTGTAATTCAGGGTCTTTACTGGTAACAACGATAGACCCTCCCGGAGTACTTGCTAGTGAACGGGGCCTGGTCAGTCCTTGAGCAGATGGGATCTCCCCTGGCCAGGCGGAGTTGTAGGCCTCCCAAACTGACTGTACTCTTCTGGCTACCTTGCTAGAAGCGGATATAAGTAGCCCACGTCCCTGAGTGTACCGTGTGGTGCTCACCCGTATGGCCGGTGACTCGGGGCCTTCTAATGGCTTCCGCTCCACGATGGCGGTGCTGGTCCCACGCGTGTGACCGTGCCTTCGGGTTTCTGGGCCTGAGGACCTGAAATCCCCTGCCGGTCGGCTTCTGCTGCTGGGTAAGAGTTAGTCCCCACAGCCTCGGACGCCGGGTCCGGTAAGAAAGCTTCTCAGTCAGGGCGAGCTCTGCAGCTGCCAGCCCCTGACTCGTAGTAGTATTGCTTCTGCTGTTTCTTGTCTCTACTCTCCTTGACTGCTAACCCTGCTTCAGCCCCGGGTTTATATAGGGGAAGTTCTTCCCCTCCCAAGACTGGGCAGGAGGTGTGGCATGCACAGGATCCCTGACCAAAGGACCTCCCACCTGCTCTCAGACATAACATTACATTACTGTGGAAACCAGACCCCTGGGGTGCCACATTCCCCCCTAGTAAAATTTAGTACTCCGGGACTAAACACATTTTAGAAAAACATAACAAGGTATAACAATAACAATACAATAAGAAACACATAAAGGTGGTCACGGCATGTCCGTAACCGGGTGCAGTCTTTGAAGAAAGCAAGGTGTCCATTTCACCAAAACAGGGAGACGTAACCAGGTAGGGGTCTGTCCTACCCCGAGTCCTTAACAGTCTCTAGTCCATCCTGGGTTACGCTCCAACTATGTACAAGGATTCCCGGTAAATCCACCAAGGATTCCTAAAAATAACTGGAAACACAAAATTATACACAAGCAACAATACACAGATAAACATAAATAAAACAATTTATACACTTCAAATCCTCCAGCGTGCAGGTAACTGGCCTCTAGTGGCCCTAGTGGACCTACGGAGCTGACTGTCTGGCCCTGAACTACAGGGTGTAGGAGCTGTCAAGGGTAAACTGGGCAGCTGTCTACCGGCTCTTTGTCTCACTAGGGGTACGGCAGGCTCACTATAAGCAGAGGGTTGATCCTCCTGTTCTGCTTGTGTGGAGTCTTCTGCCTCCTGGACCGGCTGTTCTTCCAGCTCTACCTGTTGCTCCGTAGGTGCTTGGGATGCTGGTTGGAGGAAGGTGAGTACGGGTACCACAACTGCACCATTGACTTGAGTCCAAGACCGAGGGAAGTCCCCGAGCACAGTACTAACCATATCTTCCCTTTCCTCTACGGGTCGATGGTCTTCTTGTTCCTCTTCAGGGTTCCTCAGTTGTTCGGGACACTTCTTCAGGTGGTCCCGGGATACAATGGCTGTGGTTTCCCCTCCGTCTTTACTGATGGTACAAACCTTCGGGTTCTCGTGGCTTGAGGGCAGTACGGTGTACGGGTCCTTCTCCCACTGGTCGTCCAACTTGTGGAGCCGTCTCTTCCTCTTCAAGACCTGCTCTCCGGGTACCAGGGGAACAGCGGGAGCATACTGGTTGTAAGTTTTCTCTTGTCTTTCCATAGCCTGACAGAGACTTCGCTCCACGCTCTCCTGTCCTCTCCGGTACTGCTGCTGCCTCTCTGTGTCCCAGTCTGTTTCTGGTGAAGTGTCCTCGGGTGTCAGGACTCCCATTTCCAGGTCAACAGGTAACTTACCAGGTCTTGCCCTCATTAGGTAAGCCGGGGTACAGTTGGTGGAACCTACCGGGATGTGGTTGTATAGGTCCACCAGATCGGGCAACTTCTCAGGCCACAGACTGCGTTCTTCCAGGGGCAACGTTTTTAGAAGATCCATTACCACCTGGTTCATTTTCTCACAAAGTCCATTAGTTTGCGGATGGTAGGGTGTCGTCCTTATCTTCTGGCAGCCATACAGATTGCAGAATTCCTGGAAGACCTCCGCTTCAAAGGCAGGTCCCTGGTCCGTCAGCACTTGGTCCGGGTACCCGTGTGGACGGCAAAAGTGCTGCTGGAAGGCTCTAGCTGCTGTTTGAGCCGTTAAGTCCTTGACGGGGACGACAACCAGAAACCGGGAGTAATGATCCACGATGGTTAACGCGTAGACGTAGCCACTTCTGCTTGGGGTCAGTTTTACATGATCCAAGGCTACCAGTTCCAACGGTTGCCGGGTGACGATGGACTGCAGGGGAGTCTTCTGGCTGGCACGGTCCTTCCTTCTCAGGTTGCACGGGCCACAGTCTCTGCACCACTTCTCGATGGTTCCCCTCATGCCTACCCAGTGGAACCGCTCGCGCAGCAGGAACTCCAGCTTCTTCCACCCGAAGTGTCCAGCTCCGTCGTGGTATGCCTCCATCACCATGGCTGCATCTCTTCGTGGCACCACTACTTGCCAGAGTAATTCATGCGTCCGGGAGTTAACCATTCTGCGGCACAACTTCCCTTTGTAAAGGAACAGTCGACTCTTCTCTGCCCATAGTTGTTTGGCTTCCTCCGGAGCGTCTGGTTCAAGGCGAGCCTCCGGCCGAGTCAGCATCTCCTTCACCAGTCGGACGGCAGGGTCGCTGTCTTGCGTTTCCGCCCAGTTGTAGTGGGGTAAGGGGTTCAACGTAGCAGCCTGCTTACTCCTTACCCGGTGGGAATACTGGATAGTCCCATGACGGTGGAACGCAGGGAGTTCAACTTCTTCCAGTCCCTCCGGATCTTCTCCTCCGTCCGGCAGGTTGGGCATCCTGGACAGGGCGTCCGCGTTGGTATTGGAGCGTCCTGCCCGGTATTTGATTGTGAACTCGTAGTTGGACAGACGGGCCATCCACCTCTGCTCCAGGGCACCGAGTCTTGCCGTGTCCAGGTGTGTCAACGGGTTGTTATCCGTGTACACGGTGAACCGGGAAGAAGCGAGGTAATGCTTAAAGCGCTCGGTGACTGCCCATACTACGGCCAGGAACTCTAGCTTAAATGAGCTGTAATTCTCGGGGTTCCTTTCGGTGGGTCGCAGTTTTCGGCTGGCGTAGGCGATTACTCGTTCCTTCCCCTGCTGGATCTGGGACAGTACTGCTCCTAGCCCGATGTTACTGGCGTCGGTGTAGAGGATAAAGGGCTGGCTATAATCCGGGTACGCCAGGATTTCGTCCCCCGTGAGGGCCATCTTCAGCTGGCGGAAGGACTCTTCTTCCAGCTCCTCCCATTTGAAGGGCGGCTTCTGGTTCTTGGCCTTCCGGGACTGGCCTATCAGGAGGTCCTGCATAGGTGCTGCCTTTTTGGTGAAACCGGGAATAAACCTTCGGTAGTAGCCTACCAACCCGAGGAACTGCCGCACTTCTTTTACGCTGGAGGGGCTTGGCCATTCCTTAATTGCGGTGATCTTATCAGGGTCGGGAGCCACTCCTTCAGCGCTCACCACGTGTCCCAGGTACTGCACCTTTGGTTTCAGAAGGTGACACTTGGAGGGTTTCACCTTTAGGCCGTAACTTGCCAGAGCTTCGAACACTTCCGCCAGGTGTTTCAGGTGGTCCTCATACGTCTTGGAATATACGATGACATCGTCCAGGTACAACAGGACCGTCTCGAAGTTTCTGTGGCCCAGACAACACTCCATTAGTCGTTGGAAGGTTCCCGGTGCGTTGCAGAGTCCGAACGGCATGCAGGTGAACTCGCTAAGTCCCATCGGGGTGGTGAATGCGGTCTTCTCCCGGTCCGCCTCTGCTACAGGAACCTGCCAGTACCCGCTAGTGAGATCCAAGGTAGAGAAGAAGTTAGCAGATCATAAAGCAGCCAATGACTCCTCTATCCTTGGTAAGGGGTACGCATCCTTGTGTGTGATACGATTGATTTTCCGGTAATCTACACACATCCTCATGGTGTTGTCTTTCTTTCGGACTAAGACTAGTGGAGCTGCCCAGGGGCTACAGCTATCGCTGATCACCCCAGCCTCCTTCATGTCTCTAAGCATCCCCTTGGCATGTTGGTAGTGGGCAGGGGGTACGGGTCGATACCTCTCTTTTATAGGAGGATGGTCTCCCGTGGGGATGTGGTGTTCTACCCCCTTGACTCGCCCGAAGTCTAACGGGTGTTTACTGAACACTCTCTCGTACTCCTGAACCACCCGATAGACTCCTTGTTTCTGGTGTGCGGGAGTGGAGTCAGTACCCAGATGTAGTTGCTGACACCAGTCCTCCATGTTTTTCTTAGAGCCGTTACCTTCCTCCGGGTGAGATGGAGGCAAGGGTTCCACAGATTGTATAGAATTTTGGTTAATGGTATATAATTTGGCTAGCGTGGCATACCGGGGCAGGTACACTTCCCTCTCCCCGATATTTATTATGCGAACGGGCACCCTCCCATGGCGTACATCAACCACCCCCCGTGCTGTCAAAATGGTGGGCCTACTGTCCGAGTAAACTGGTTCTACCATTGCCTGGTAATCTCTACCTCTCAGACCAATAGCTGCCCGGCACCAAATCATCATTTCACTTTTTGGGGGCATGGCAATAGGAAAAGGGTCACACATTCTTACGCTACCAATCTCACCGCCGGAGAGTTCCACCTGTTGCCGTCGCATCAGTGCCCGGATCTCTTTCTGGAGCACCCGCTGCTCGCCGGAGCTGGCGTTCTTGGCAACCTGCTGTAAAAGGAAAATCACCTCTGCAAGACAATTTTCAATTACATTAGTTCCTAGAGTTATTTTTGGGTGACTCTCATGTTTGTCAATATCTACAATGATCAGTCCCTGTGCTGCCAGTTCGACTCTACCGATTTTGATGGTCACCTCTTTAAATCCGATCTGTGGCACGGGCTGGCCATTGCTGGCGATGATACTCAAGTCGTCGTCAGGGTAGCGGGTAATATCCGAGTCATTCCAGTACTGCTTAAAGAGCACGTACGGGATGGTGGTGACCTGTGACCCGGTGTCCAGTAGGGCACTCATGGGAATGCCATCCAGTACCACAGGCAAGACTGGACGTCCTCCCACATATCTGTCGCGCCAGTTCGATGGGCCTGGTGATCTTTTTCCTGGGGGTTGGCCCTCTACCCCAGGTTGTGCCCGTTTAAAGAACAGTACCTTGCCATATGTCCAGGTTGATTGCAGCGGCGGCAGATGGGTCGTCCGTCCTCGCTGTATCGGTCACTGGGTCTTCCTCTGGCCAGTGGGGTCCTCCTTGGTCGACGCCACGGGATGTCCTCCGGTCCGGATGCCAGCTGGATCTTCCCTGGGGTGGAAGCCTGTAAAGACTGCACAGTTCGGGTTAGCGCAGCAACGCTCTTAGCTAGCTCTTGGACCTGATGGTGTAGGTCTGGAGCCGGGTCATTGTCCAAAGCCTGCGCATCAGCTCCCACAGGCCCTGCCGACAAGGGCGCCGCCTCCTGGTGGTAAGTGATAGCAGGGCACTTGTGGGTCACAACGCCACCCGGTGCCGGTTCTCGGAGCACCCGGATGGCTCTGTCCTTGAACTGTGCAAAGCCCAGATGGGGATCCTGTAAGGCCATTGCCCGCAACTGGGTTCGGTGGGTATTACAATACAGTCCCTCTATAAACTGTTCGGTCAACAGCCTGTCCTCGTTTCCCACTCCATCAGGGTCGGTCTGCTTAATGGCCCTCAGGGCCTCTTGTAGGTTTAGTGCATAGTCCCTTATACTCTCATGCGCTCGCTGCTTGCACCCGTAGAATCTAAGCTTAATCTCGGCTGAGGTGCGGGTATCAAAGGTGTCCTTCAGCCGGGTTAGTATCCCTGCGACAGTCTTCCTCCCAGGTGGCCAGGATTTTACTTCCCTTTTGGCTGCCCCGGTTAGTTGGGCCACCAGGATGCTCACTTTTTGCTCTTCTGTGAGGGGGTACACCTGGAAGAGGCTATCCAGCTTTTCTCTAAAGTCATGCAGGGTATGTGACTCCCCTGAGTACTGGGGTAGCCAAGCTGCTCCCGGGATATAGGGCATGGTGAAGGGCATAACTGCAGCAGCGGTAGCGCTGGCGGGGGTTGAGGCAGTGAAGCTCTCCTCCGTATCCGACATCTTCCTCCCCCCTAGTGGACCGTGGCCTACCTTGCGATGATCCTCTTCCGTAGGCCGCGGCTCCGCAGTGGATCGTCAGGGTTGAGGACCTTCCGTCGCGCTCCTGTGACGTCGGCGTCTGCTGGGCTCCTTCCAGGACCTTACGCAACGTCCGGACGTGAGGCGGGGCTTCAGTTCTCGCGCGCTTTCGGAGTCCACGCCCCTCTTCTTCCCGCGCGGCGTCCTCAAGATGGCGTCCAATGGCGGGAAAACTCCACGGATAGCGGGAAGAAGGCAGAAGATGGCGCCGGATGGCGGGAAACTTCACCGATGGCGGGAAGAAGGCTGAAGATGGCGCCGGATGGCGGGAATCTTCACCACAGGTAAGTTTGAAAAGTCTCTTTTTCAGGCACGCAGTACCCGGTGGTTGCGGGCACGAAATCCTGCCGACTACGCAAAAGTTGACGCGCCCCTGGGCCTGTGTCGCGCTGCGTTGCGCACGCGGGAGCTTACCCGGAGCCGGATCTCTTGAGGGTTGTAGTCTCGTGGCGGTGACCAGGTCCGTGCCCAGGGAGTCAAACTGAGCGGCGATGTAACAGCGGTAGATGTAGAATGACTACGCCACCCGTTGAATGCAGCTATGGAGCTGCCGCTGCAGGACAGTCCGCTGAGGCCGGTGGATGGATGGTGCAGCGTAGATGGTATAACCCCCAACGGGAGGGGTATGGCCTCAGGGCAGCGGATGTGGACGATGGGGGTAGCAGGAACCACTCAGAGACGGTGCGGTGTAATTCAGGGTCTTTACTGGTAACAACGATAGACCCTCCCGGAGTACTTGCTAGTGAACGGGGCCTGGTCAGTCCTTGAGCAGATGGGATCTCCCCTGGCCAGGCGGAGTTGTAGGCCTCCCAAACTGACTGTACTCTTCTGGCTTCCTTGCTAGAAGCGGATATAAGTAGCCCACGTCCCTGAGTGTACCGTGTGGTGCTCACCCGTATGGCCGGTGACTCGGGGCCTTCTAATGGCTTCCGCTCCACGATGGCGGTGCTGGTCCCACGCGTGTGACCGTGCCTTCGGGTTTCTGGGCCTGAGGACCTGAAATCCCCTGCCGGTCGGCTTCTGCTGCTGGGTAAGAGTTAGTCCCCACAGCCTCGGACGCCGGGTCCGGTAAGAAAGCTTCTCAGTCAGGGCGAGCTCTGCAGCTGCCAGCCCCTGACTCGTAGTAGTATTGCTTCTGCTGTTTCTTGTCTCTACTCTCCTTGACTGCTAACCCTGCTTCAGCCCCGGGTTTATATAGGGGAAGTTCTTCCCCTCCCAAGACTGGGCAGGAGGTGTGGCATGCACAGGATCCCTGACCAAAGGACCTCCCACCTGCTCTCAGACATAACATTACATTACTGTGGAAACCAGACCCCTGGGGTGCCACATGTGCAGCTCTTGTTCTCTGTTATCATCCAGCAGGACGAGATCCCTCCAGCTGGTCCAGTGTTCATCCCTCCTTCTCCTGAATGACCCCGAGGATGGACGAGGACGAGACCACCAGAAGATTATTACACTTCACCCTGGAGATCATCTCCCTGCTGAGCGGAGAGGTAACTCCTCTACATTTCTATCAACTTTATTGTGTTATGTAACAAGTCCGACATCGGGTTTTTCTATCTGATCTGAGAGCAGCATGATGTGGGGGCAGAGACCCTGATTCCAGTGATCGGTCGCTTACTGGGCTGCTCGCTGCAGTTCTGATGAAATCCCTGTTTTTTCTGCTGTAGCTCTAGTAGTGCTCTGAGCTCTGTATAGCTCCGCCCACATTCCTGATTGGCCGCTCTCTGTACACTGTGCATAGGCAGAAAGCTGCCAGTCAGTGGCAATAACTTGGTGACAGATTCCATTTAACCTCTTCATGACATCCACCGTACATGCAGCACCTGATGCAAGCAATCCAGAGTATTAGATCAGCGATCCGGGCAGGAAAAGTTGATGTCCCGTCCAGAGACAAGGTAAATTAGTGTAAAAAAAAAAAGTTTTTAAAATTTGTAGAAACATTTTAAAAAAAACAACAACAAAGAAAGGAAAAAATATTAATTAAATACACATATTTACATAAAAATAAATAAAGTACACTTTTGGTATCACCGTGTCCAGAACGACCCGATCTATAAAACTGTCCCACTAGTTAACCCCTTCAGTGAACATCCGTGGCAAAAAACGATGCTTTATCATCATACCGCCGAACAAAAAGTGGAATAAAACTTAATTAAAAAGACAAATGTAAATAAAAATGGTTTCGCTGAAAACAACATCTTGTCCCCCAAAAAACAAGCCGCCATACAGCTCCATCAGCCGAAAAATAAAAAAGTTCTAGCTCTCAGAATAAAGCGAAGCAAAAATAACTATTTTTCATAAAATAGTTTTTTTTGTGTAAAAGTGGCAGAACTTTTCAACCACATATGGGGTATCAGTGCACTCAGGAGAAATTGCGTAAAATTGTTCCATTTTCTCATATTATCCCTTTTAAAAATTGAAATCTTGAAGCCAAAGTAACATTTTAGTGGAAAAAATGGTAATTTTCCATTGATAAAATTGTATAACATTTTACTGAGTCAATCGCTTAAGGGTTAAAAATGCTCACTACACCCTAGATGATTTCCTCAATAGGTCTAGTTTCCAAAATGAGGTCACTTGTTGGGGTTGCTGATATTTTGGCATGTCAGGGGCTCTTCAAATGTGACATGGCATCTGCAATCTATTCTAGCCAAAATTGTGCTCCAGAATTCAATTGGCGCTCCTTCCATTCCAGAACCTGCCATGCGCCCAAACAGTAGTTTGCCCCCACCTATAGGGTATTGGTGCACTCAGGACGAATTGCAAAATAAATTGTATGGTCCATTTTCTCCTGTTACCTTTGTGAAAATGAAACATTTGAGGCTGAAGCAACATTTTTGAGGAAAAATGTGTTTTTACTTTCACAGCTCAACGTTATAAAATTCTGTGAAGCACCTGGGGGTTCAAGGTGCTCACTACACCTCTAGATAAGTTCCTTGAGTGGTTTAGTTTCCAAAATGGGGTCACTTATGGGGGGTTTCCACTATTTAGTCATATTAGGTTTATTTTCTCTGGTATCCCTTGTAATAATGCAAAATTTAGGGCTAAATTAACATTTTTGTGGGAAAAATTTAAATTTTCAATTTTTCCTTCCACATTGCATTAATTCCTGTGAAACACCTGAAGGCTTAATACATGTCTTGAATGTGGCTTTGACCAGGTTGAGGGATGCAGTTTTTAGAATTGTGTCACGTTGCGGTATTTCTGTCACATAGACCCCTCAAAGTCACTTCAAATGTGAGGTGGTCCCTTAAAAAAAAACAGTTTTGTAAAAATTTTGTTGGAAAAATGAGAAATTGCTGATAAACTTTTTAACCCTTATAACTTCTTAACGCAAAAAATGTTTCACAAATGATGCAGATGTAAAGTAGACATGTGGAAATGTTATTTATTAACTCTTTTGTACAGCATGGCTGACTGGTTTAAGGATATAAAAATTGAAAGTTTGAAAATTGCTACATTTTTGCCAGAATTCCATTATTTTCACTAATAAATGCAAAAAAATCAACCTAAATTTACCACTAATGTGAAGTATAATTTGTCATAACAAACCATATCAGAATCATTGGGATACAGTGAAGCGTTCCAGAGTTATTACCACTTAAAGCAGGGCTCCGCAATTAATTTTCCAAAGGGGCCACATGAGAGACCGTGACTATTGTGGAGGTCGAACCAATAGGATGAAATTAATTCTACTCAATGTTATGTTAACATAGTAATTCTAATTATTTTATATTAATATTAATGGTAACACTTAACCCCTTTACAGCCCATGACGTACTAATACGCGTCTGTGCCCTGGGACTTAAGAGCCTGACCCGTATTAGTATGTCATCGCGCGCGCACACAGGCTGTGCGGGCGCAATCGCTGCCGGGTGCCAGCTGATTGTCACAGCTGACACCTGGTACTATGTGCAGGGAGCGGTCCCGCACCGCTTCCGGCACATTAACCCCCGCAATGCTGAGATCAAAGTCGATCGCAGCATTGCGGTGGCAAGGGGAGGTGATCGCAATACTCACCTCCTCTTCCGGCCTCCAGCGCTGTCTGCCGCGGCTTCCCGGGTGTTGCCATGATGACCCGATGTCGTCATGACAACATCCGGGTCACCAGGCAGCAGGAACATTGTTTGGTCATGCGCAGTGCACGACCAAACAATCTTCTCACTGTGCAGCGCTGACTGCCTGCATGGCACAGGGATGGTGCTCCATCCCTATGCTGTGCAGGCGATCAGAATAAAAAAAGTGAAAGTCCCAGAGTGGGACAAATTAAAAAAGTGTAAAAACTGTCAGAAAGTGAAAAAAAATTTTTTTTAATAATTGTAAAAATATTTAAAAAAAAAAAAAAAAAAAAAGTCCACCAAAAATAAAAATATAATGTACCCATCAATAAATATTATTATGAAAAAAAAGCAAACAAACAATAAAAGTACACATATTTTGTATCGCCGCGTCCTGAGCGACCTGACCTATAAAACTGTCCCACTAGTTAACCCCTTCAGTGAACACGGTAAAAAAAAAAAACTAAGCAAAAAACAATGCTTTATCATCATACCGCCAAACAAAAAATGGAATAACACGCAATCAAAAAGACGAATATAAATAAAAATGGTATCGCTGAAAACGTCATCTTGTCCCACAAAAAAACAAGCCGCCATGCAGCTCCATCATCCGAAAAATCAAAAAGTTATAGCTCTCAGAATAAAGCGATGCAAAAAAATAATTTTTTCTATAAAATAGCTTTTATTGTGTAAAAGTGCAAAACATAGAAAAACGATATAAATGTGGTACCACTGTAAACGTACTGACCTAAAGAATAAAGCTGCCTTATCAATTTTACCACACGCGGAACAGAATAAAAAAAAAACAAAAAAAAAATTCCTGAATTGTTGGTTTTTGTTTATTCTGCCTCCCAAAAATTGGAATACAAAGCGATCAAAAAATGTCACGTGCCTGAAAATGGCACCAATAGCAACGTCAACTCATCCCGCAAAAAACAAGCCGTCACATGACTGTCTGCCAAAATATGGAAAAATTATAACTCTCAAAATATGGCGATACAAAAAATGCATCTTTTAGTGTGTGACAGCTGTCAATCATAAAAACCCCATATAATTCTGGTATCTCTGTAATCGCACCGACCCGAAGAATAAAGTCGTCTAATCACTTATACCGCACGAGGAACGGCGTAAAAAATAAACTCTCGGGTTAGGGTTGTGCTGGGGTTGAGGTTAGGGTTGGGGTTAGGGTTGTGATGGGGTTAGAATTTTTTTCAAAAGTAAGAAAAAAAGATGACGATATGGCGACTAGTGTTGAGCGCAAGTGCTCGCTACTTGAGTTTGCATCGGGTGCTCTGGTATGCATTGAGTATCGTGGGTATTTGAGTGACATGCTCGAGTCTCCGCCCCATATGCTTCGCGGCCAAAAAAACTTTGTGGGGATTGCCTGCCATGCACGAGCGATCCCCACATGTTTTTTTTGGGGTGTCTAATAACCGTGAAACATGCGGGGCAGGCACTCGAGCACACGCAGTACATAAAAAAGTGTTTTTTTTTCCACTTTTTCATTTTTACGAATCAATTTGTGAAGCACCTGGGGGTTCCAAGTGCTCACTACGCATCTAGATAGGTGCCTTGGGGGTCTAGTTTCCAAAATGGGGTCACTTGTCGGGGAGCTCCAATGTTTAGGCACACAGGGGCTCTCCAAACGCGACATGGTGTCCGCTAACAAATTGAATGGAAATCGGCTCAAATTGTTAGCGGACACCATGTTGCGTTTGGAGAGCCCCTGTGTGCCTAAACATTGGAGCTCCCCCACAAGTGACCCCATTTTGGAAACTAGACCCCCAAAGGCACCTATCTAGATGCATAGTGAGCACTTGGAACCCCCAGGTGCTTCACAAATTGATTCGTAAAAATGAAAAAGTGGGAAAAAAAAATACTATTTCATTTTTACGGATTCATTTGTGAAGCACCTGGGGGTTCAAAATGCTCACCACCCATCTAGATAAGTTCCCAGGGGGGTCTAGTTTCCAAAATGGGGTCACTTGTGGGGGGTTTCCACTGTTTAGGCACATCAGGGGCTCTCCAAACGCACAATGGCGTCCGCTAATTATTCAAGCAAATTTTACAATCGAAAATTCAAATGGCGCTCCTTCCCTTCCGAGCCCTGCCGTGCGCTCAAACAGTGTTTTTTCCCCACATATGGGGTATCTGCATGCCCAGGGGAAATCGCACAACAAATTTTGGGGTCCATTTTTTCCTGTTACCCCTGCAAAAATAAAAAAAATTGGGTCTAAAGTAACATTTTTGTGAAAAAAGTTAAATGTTCATTTTTTTCTTCCACATTCCAAAATTTCCTGTGAAGCACCTGAAGGGTTAATAAAGTTCTTGAGTGTGGTTTTGAGCACCTTGAGGGGTGCAGTTTTTAGAATGGTGTCACTTTTGGGTATTTTCTGTAATAAAGACCTCTCAAAGTGACTTCAAATGTGATGTGGTCCTTAGAAAAATGGTTTTGTAAATTTTGTTGGAAAAATGAGAAATCGCTGGTCAACTTTTAACCCTTATAGCTCCATAACAAAAAAAAATTTTGGTTCCAAAATTGTGCTGCTGTGAAGTAGACATGTGGGAAATGTTATTTATTAACTATTTTGTGTGACATATCGCTCTGATTTAAGGGAATGAAAATTCAAATTTTGAAAATTGCAAAATTTTCACCAAATTTCCATTATTTTCACAAATAAACGCAAGTGATATCGAAGAAATTTTACCACAATCATGAAGTACAATATGTCACGAAAAAACAGTCTCAGAATCAGGGGGATCCGTTCAAGCGTTCCAGAGTAATTACCTCATAAAGTGACAGTGGTCAGAATTGTAAAAATTGGCCTGGTCATTAACGTGCAAACCATCTTAGGTTGTAAAGGGGTTAATATTCAGAAGAATTAAAGGGGTATTCCCATCTCCAAGATCCTATTCCAATATGTAGTAGGTGTAATAATAATATTAGGAAATCACTCAAATTAAAAATGTAGTATAGTTTTTTGATTCGCTATGTCTCTTTCTCCATGTGCCGGCATTGGGGGACCTTAGGTATCCGCGGTTATGACCACTGATATAGTGACAGTTCGTTATAGGGAACCTGTCATGTCAGGTGGAGCATGTAAACTGTCCCCAGGTTGTTGTTAGTTAAGCAATGTGCATCACTAACACTTTTTTTTCCAAAAAATCGGCGCTATAATTATGTGGAAAAACCACTTTATATACTTATACCTTACTTGCTCTTTTAGTTATAGGGGTGTTCTTGATTGCATTCAGTCCGGCTTGTCGCGGCCCACTCAATTTGAATTATGCCCCCTGATTTGTGGCGACGTCATATGAATATTCGTGTTCAAATTCCGCGCTTGTGCAGTGTGTATTTTTAAGCTGTGCTTGTGAATTGTCCATTGGCGATCCGCGCAAGCGCACTGAAGCCATATTCAATCCCAGCTTCACTGACTGTGTGCACATGTACTGCTCATAGACTGTGACGTGCAGCGGCTCCGGATGACCCATTTCCTTAGTATTTTAGGCAAATATTTTTTTAATCTTTTACATTTTAAAAATTACAAAAAGGAAAATGGGCAAAAGCAAAAGTTTAGGCGCCGTGCATGGTTAGTACCTAGTAGCGCCTCCTTTTGAAAGTATCACAGATTGTAAACATTTTTTGTAGCCAGACAAGATTCTTTCAATTCTTGTTTGAGGAATTTTCATCCATTCTTCCTTGGAGAATTCTTCCAGTTCTGTGAGATTCTTGGGTCGTCTTGCATCCTATTTTGAGGTCTAGCCACAGATTTTCAATGATGTTCACATCAGGGGACTGTGAGGGCCATTGTAAAACCTTCAGCTTCCGCCTTTTGAGGTCGTCTATTGTGGATTTTGACCTGTGTTTAGGATCATTATCCATTTGTAGAAGCCATCCTCTTTTCACACCTTCAGCTTTTTTGCAGATGGTGTTATGTTTGCATCAAGAATTTGTTGATATTTCATTGAATCCATTCTTCCCTCTATCCGTGAAAGGCTCCCCGTGCCATTTGCTGCAACAAAACCACAAAGCATGATTGATCCTCCCCCATGCTTAATGGTTGGCAAGATGTTCTTTTCCTGAAATTCTGTGCCCTTTTTTCTCCACACATACCTCTGATCATTGTGTCCAATGACTTCTATTGTGGCCTCATCGGTCCACAGGATTTGTTTCTAAAATGCACCAGGCTTGTTTAGATGTTCTTTTGTACTTCTGACGTTGAATTTTATAGTGAGGACGCAGGAGAGGTTTTCTTCTGATGACTTTTCCATGACTGCCATATTTGTCTCTGAACAGTAGAACAATGTAAGAATTGAAAAAATTGTCCTGGTCAGAAAGGTGAAAACAGTCTCGTGGGTGAAATTGTTAATAGGAACCTGTAATTAGGTTTTGGGTCAAAAAGCCACAACTATTTCATTATGTCTCTGGGGTTTAGTGTTTTACCACTTTTTCTCCATACACAGGATTACACAATAGTGAGGAAGACTCCGGGGGAGGGTGTGACTCCCATCATCCATCTCCAGGAGTCAGGAGGGCGGAGCCCGGGCCCCATCACAGAGCCTCCCCCGCACCCCCCGATACATGAGAGGAAGAAGAAGAAGATCCTAGATCTCAGCAACAAGATGATTGAGCTGCTGAGCGGAGAGGTGACTGCTGGGACATTATACAGGACAGCACTGGAGGATTCTGGGTGATGAGCGGAGAAGTGACTGCTGGGACATTATACAGGACAGCACTGGAGGATTCTGGGTGATGAGCGGAGAGGTGACTGCTGGGACATTATACAGGACAGTACTGGAGGATTCTGGGTGATGACTGGAGAGGTGACTGCTGGGACATTATACAGGACAGCACTGGAGGATTCTGGGTGATGAGCGGAGAGGTGACTGCTGGGACATTATACAGGACAGCACTGGAGGATTCTGGGTGATGAATGGAGAGGTGACTGCTGGGACATTATACAGGACAGTACTGGAGGATTCTGGGTGATGACTGGAGAGGTGACTGCTGGGACATTATACAGGACAGCACTGGAGGATTCTGGGTGATGAGCGGAGAGGTGACTGCTGGGACATTATACAGGACAGCACTGGAGGATTCTGGGTGATGAGCGGAGCGGTGACTGCTGGGACATTATACAGGACAGTACTGGAGGATTCTGGGTGATGAGTGGAGAGGTGACTGCTGGGACATTATACAGGACAGCACTGGAGGATTCTGGGTGATGACTGGAGAGGTGACTGCTGGGACATTATACAGGACGGCACTGGAGGGTTCTGGGTGATGAGCGGAGAGGTGGCTGCTGGGACATTATACAGGACAGCACTGGAGGATTCTGGGTGATGAGCGGAGAGGTGACTGCTGGGACATTATACAGGACAGCACTGAAGGATTCTGGGTGATGACGGTGTCGTTGTTGTCAGGTTCCTATAAGGTGTCAGGACGTCGCTGTCTATCTCTCCATGGAGGAGTGGGAGTATCTAGAAGGACACCAGGATCGGTACCAGGAGGTGATGATGGAGGAGCTCCGGCCTCTGACATCACCAGGTGAGAGGAGACTCTTGTTGGCTCCGGTGGATGTGATGACGTCTCTCGGCCTTTTCTGGTTATTAAAAATAGAAGGGCCCCCCACATCATTTTTTTGGGAGGGGGTCACCCCTTGTTAATAACCAGTAAAGGCTACGCAGATGTTAATATTAATCCCCTGGGAAGATCTATGTATATTAATGTTTATTACCCGCTTCCCAGACTATAAGCATCAGCTGTCCGCTTTCCCCCTTTGCTTTTTTTACTTTAAATTCTTTAATTATTAGCTAAATCCATGTACAGCAGCTCCACACGCCCTGCACTGATGATATATCTCACTGACTCATTTCTATCTTTCTAGATCTATAAAAAATGTTTTATTAGTTAGAAAATTAGCCTGAAATGTCAGAGAATGACCGTCTGTAAAAGCTGATGTTATAAACGCGTTTGATGCGGATGTCATACAGATGCGAGACAGGTGAGAGAAGTCGCATCGTACTCGCAAGACAATCATCCTACTGTTCAGGAATATCCGACCAATTTTATTTCAGCCGATGAGTGCGATCCCTTAAATGCGACATGTTAGTAACGGCTGATTGACGTCAAACTGGCCATAGATATAAGTATTGGGGAGCAGGACTGCAGACTTAAAATGCAAAAGGGGGAGAAAGGAGGAAACTTAAAATTGGTTTTGTAAATTTTGTTTGAAAAATAAGAAATTTCTGATTAAACTTTTAACAAAAAAATAAATCTGATGTGAAGTAGACATGTGGTAAATGTTAGTTATACCATACACAATAGTTAATACATATCTGGTTTAAAGGCATAAAAATTAAAAGTCCAACATTTTTTTTGTAAAATTTTCGATATTTTCATAAATAAACGCAAAAAAAAAAGCCAAATCCTAAATTTACCACTAACATGAAGCACAATGTGTCACGAAAAAACAGTTTCAGAATCAGCGGGATCCGTTGAAGCTCCAGAGTTATTACCTCCATAAAGTGACAGTGCTCAGGATTGTAAAAAATTGGCCCGGTCAGGAAGGTGAAAACAGACGCGAGAGTGACGGGGTTAAAGGGATGTTTGTCAGAAGAATATGTATTATGGAGCTTTTCTGTGGAGTCTGACCAGACAATCTCTCCTTGGCTCCCCCTGTGCATCAGTAAGCGCCCATGACCCCAGTGCCTGCTCTCTAGTTGTCCTTTCTACACATTGATAGGCACTAACCGCTGCGTACCGGGTGCTCCCCACAACACCGTCCTTCCGGGTTCTGTGACTTCATCCGTCAGCCGTACATGTGCCCTTTTTTCCTCCTTCAGAGACAAACGCACATGTTTTTGCACACTTGCTGCCTATTTTAGTGTTTTTATCGAGGCGGATGTGGAGATTTATCTCTATTTAAAGAAGAATAAAAAAGCGGTAACTCGTCATTTAATAGAACGGAAGGCTCTCTCCTCTTAGTGATCCCAGAGGATCCTGTCCAGGAGGGAGGCCGTGTCCACATGGTGACATCATGAGATCTCAAAATACAATCACTGGTAAATGGTCACCGTCCTTCCCCCAATCTCCATACAGTGAATTAGGAGAGGAAACCGATGGATGGAAATGTGGAGCTTTCTCCAGCTCCTCTGTGGCTCCATCCCTGGTGGAGACGACTCTTGGAGAAGTTGTGTTTCTTAGTACGGCTCCTCCATCTGACTGACGAGGGTCTTCTCTGTCCCTCTCCTCAGGGTCCTCATCCTCTGAGTGCAGAGCAGAGAGCATTAGGCTTTAGCCTTGCTGATTATCAATTCATACTTGAGGCCCACAATGTGCTGGTTCCTTGGTACCGGTGGTGAGGACCACAACAATGTAATTTATTCCCTGATACATAAACATAGAATTACCGGTTCTGAGAGACGAGTCTCATATATAGACAGATACACGGCAGGTCATGTATTCAGTCTCTGTGTCTCCACAGATGGATCCAGGAGGAGAAATACACCAGAGAGATGTCCCCGTCCTCTGTATCCCCAGGACTGTCCAGAGGAGAATCACAACATCCCGGGGGATCATCAGGTAGACGACACTGAAGTCCCCACAACATCTGACCATGAAGTGATGGGACCTGAGCTCATCTTACATTGTTCTTTTTAGGGTGAAGATCTGATTGATATTAAGGTTGAGGTTATACATGGAGCACAAGAGGCGACCGCAATATGGGCCGATCAGCTGGGTGAGGAGGGGAGACTGTCATGTCTATTCTGTGGTCACCTACTACTACTCCCATGATTTCATCATAACATGTTGTAGATCGCTCACATGCAGGTAGACACAGGTACACTGTTTCTTTAAAAACTTCTGGTTGGTTTATTAAAATGCAGCATAAACCAACACTGAGTCCATAAAAGAAATCACGGCCCTTTGGCCAAAACAGGAAAACAAAGCAAAATGGTAACACAAAAGCACAGTCTTTGTGATAGCAGGGATCCACCTGCTGAGAGTTCAGCAACTCCACTTGGTTCAGGAAAAAGAAACACAAGATCCTCTCTGGAGCTAGCTTCTGCAGACACTGAACACTGAATGCCTCAGTAGGACTTGTATTTAAACCAAAGACCACACTCTGAGATGGAGATATGGTGAAGGACCTCCCACCCTTCACAATGATCATTCACAAAAAACACTCCCTTTTAACATGGAAGTTTAACCTCTTTAAGCAAATAACATGTTGGAGCAAATTTCATGGTTTCAATTCACAGAAGCTAATAGCCTCCGTGAAATATATCTTCCCTCTATCACTTTACCAGTAACTTTGTCACACATGACACAATCTATTCCGTCACTGTGTGTTTCCTACAGATGGATTCAGGAGGAGAAATCCACCAGAGAGATATCCACGTCCTCTGTATTCCCAGGACTGTCCAGAGGAGAATCACAATGTCCCGGAGAGTCATCAGGTAGACTGTGCTAAGCCCTGTACCGGATCTGTATATAGGGGACATTTCTGATTGAGGTCATAGATGTCACAGATTTTGGTGGTTTCTTGTATTGTGCTGATTGTTACATCTGATATATCAGGAGGAAGATCCAACTAAGAATAAAGTGAAGGACGAGACAGAAGAAGAAGCGATGACGAGGGGGGATCAGCCGTGTGTGAGTGACGGGAAGGAGGAGATTCCGGTAGATGTTTCCACAGGTATGTAATAATGACCGGCGTGTGATGATGATGATGATGACCGGCGTGTGATGATGATGATGACCGGTGTGTGATATCGTGTGGAGTCTCCGGTACAGTGAAGCTTTATCCGCTGTCCTCATCACAGCAGAAACGTCCGGTGATGGCGCGGCTGCTCCTGTAGAGTCCGGCTGTGCACTGATGAATACCGGGGCCGCCTTCACACCTCTTCTTAATGATTTAGGAAGCACATATTAGTTTTCCTTCACCTTCTATAATATTCCTTCCATCCTTTACGTCCATATTTTCCTTACACAAGTCCGTGCTGCCATATAAATGACTGAGCTTGTGCTCCAGGTAATGAATCTCCCCATCCTATGGATCTTGGGGATGTAGCAGCCTCTGCCTGGTGCTGATGAGTGACGACACATGTCACATGTAGAGTCGTCCTACCTGTCGCCTCTGTTTGCCTCCCATTGCCTCCTACATTGAGGCTGGCGTTCTGGTCCCTCCTCATCCAGGCCAGCCGCCCGGTGGCATGAAGACCCCTATGGTAAGTCAGTAAGTGCCGTGCTATGGATGTGTGGGTCAGACATACGGCTGTCGTCCCTCTGCCACTATGGAGGCCATCTTGGATGTAGGACGACCAGAACACAGGTCTCAGTCAGAGGCAAGCGGAGGCCACCAGGTAGGTGGAGAATTGCTTCATCATAAAAGGGATTAGGAGCTCGTATCTACAAACAGCTGCGATGGCCGCATCTAGAGTTGTCGTTATCTTACATCATGTTGGTTTTTGAGTTCTGGTTCAACCAACGTATAAACATGGAGACTAAATACTGCCCAGAGGGGGCGCCCTTTACCATGCACGGATTATATCCCCTGTCAGAGTCTCATTTATGGTGAATCTTGTAATATGGAGAGATTCACTATATGGAGAATAGTATTGGGCCACCTGCATTAATCACTGCATTCTGGCTTCTCCTTCAGGCCCTGTTGTCCCCCCGGTGTATAACATCCAGCCCTGTCCCACCCCCCAGTATATAACATGTTGCTCCTCGGTATGTATTGGTTACAATTTCAACTACTGGGTATATAGATCCTGGGGGGCATACTCAGGGGGTGATATGTGCAGGAGAGGCCAGATGTTATACAGGGGTTATATTCACAATAACCAGGGTGTACTTTATTATAAGAGCACATTGTGATTTTGGGAACGTCCCTTTAGAAGAATCTTCACTCTCGGTCTTTCCAGACAAGATGTCGTCTAGGAATCGTCCCCCCATCTGAGCCTCTAACGTGAATAAATAATTCTCTTTCCAACAGTGAAATACATAAATTACCAAAAGAAGGTAAGAAGATGTCCTCATCCAGGTTCCGAAAGTTTTAAGTTTTTTTTGTTTTGTTTTTTTTTTTTACCAATAAATTGGATGAAATTCTTTTTCCGACAAGAATTGTTACCAAAGAAAGAAACTGCTGCTCAGATTCCCGGCCGTTCCTCCGACATTTATGAATGACATGATAACCGGGTGTCACCGTTCTCCATACATGTGTCCCCACACTTCTCACACTCAGCGCTGATTGGACAATGTAGGGGAACAATGGTAACGCCCAGTTGTCAGTATTTTCTTACATTTATAGGGTGAATAGCAGGAGAACTGCGCAGCTTAGTGACCAATAACATTATGACTCTGGAAATGAGAGGATGAGAAAGTAAAAAAATCAATAAAATAATGTATCTGTAAGGCCGATAATGGGGGAAATGATTTACAGATAAAATGACCAAACAGCTTACAATCCTAGAATGTTCTGGTTGGAGGGGACCACCTCCAGGGTCCCCGTATCCAGCCCCCTGCTCAATGCAGGACTCACCATCTCAGACAGATGTCTGTCCGGCCTCTGTTGGATTGTTTTCTCCATTCTTGATCGTTTATTTCTCATTACTGACCTCGCTGTATGAGGAGCTTTTTTGTGGGGGATGAGTTGTATTTCTCATCTTGTTACTTTATCATCTTTATTCTGCTGTTATTTTTTAGAATTTTTCTCTCTTCATGAGCTGCACAAGTTGAGTGATAAAACGACCGTCCACCCTGAGACTGAGAAGTGACTATACGGTTATCATATATAGACTCCCTTCCTTGTGTCCTCCATTTGCCTCCTGTAACGGTGAACCGATGGAGGAAACCTGGCAGTTCCTAATAATAAGGCGCTTACACACAGTCTCCATACAGCCGGTCCCAGAGGTTTCCCGGCTTCCATCTTTTCACCACTGTACAGTGATCTGGACTTACAGCACAGACACCGGGGCTGCTCCACATAGTAGTGCTGGCTGGTAGAGCGAGCTGGCAGAAGAAGGCCGACATGTCAGATCTGACCCAAAGATGGCAGGTGCTAGACAATCAAGAAGCGGGACGAGGTCAGAATCAGGAAGCCGAGTAAGAATGGTCCTGTAGATGGAGGCCTAAGTCATCCCGGGGTATTATGGAAGCCAGACAAGGTTACCAAAGACAAACAGGAGCAATGAAAGCAGGTGCAGAATACATCTGTAACTGGTCACGCCCCGCAGACTGCTGGGAGATTAATAGGATGTGGCGCTGCCCCATAGGTCACAGCACAGGAACGCAGGGGAGGGTGGGGTAGACGTATTACTGCACTCCCCATACCACTGCACTGGCCGTCCTGGAAGCCGGGGGAAGGGACCACCGATCTGAGGGGGCAGCGGAGGGCAGAGGACCCCATAGGGGACTGTACAGGGAAATGTGTAGTGTTCAGTCCCGGGGTGGAGGGTCGCTGTAACTGCGGTAATACAACTAATCCAAGCCAATAACAATATATTTATTTCATTTTCTTTTAGGACTTTTCTACAATAAATACTTTGTTTCTTTTCAGACATTTTTGTGTTACCAAATCCTGGCGGCCATAAACCATAAGCGATGTATTGTTACACGGTGACAGTATTCCTCATTGTCCCCATATAATATACACAACGTCCTGATCAGTCTTTATTACACAAGAATAAGAGGAATAAACTTCATGAATTGTAAGAATAGACGAGATGGAAATAGGAGACTTTGTCCCCGGAGTCTCCACAGAAATCTGCGTATTTCTTCTTCCGTCTCAGGATTCTCGGTTCCGGGGTAAAATCTCTATTCAGTTAGGAAACATTGTTCCATCACTGAGATCGGAGGTGACGGCCGCTCCTGATAAGATTCTGTGTAGGGGGAGGGGAGAGGAGGGCGGGGCTAGAGGCCGAGCTCCTCCCATCTACATGGACTCTGACCAGTAGTGACCGTCCTCTCCTATCTCAGTAATGGGACGCGTACACCCGGCGTCAGAGGCTCAATGCAGTGAGGAGGAGAAGCCGCGCGCATTCGGTAGGTTTGTCATGTTCTCAAGACCACAAAGCCGTGATGACATGCTAAGTGGGGCGACTACTCTGGGGTCACGAACGCCTCATCAAGTCAAAGGCCTCATTTACATATCATAAACTTTAGAAATGCAATACTTTTTCTAAAGATCTGTTTGTGTGTTTAATGTAATAGAGATGTTAGGCGGAGAGTTTATATCTGCAGACACAACTGCTGCGGGTTCTGGGGGCACAGGGAACGGACAGTTTCCCTTTAAACATAATTTTTAAGGACATATATTTAGTGTTTTGGGCAGGGGCAGATGTATCACATGTGCAGTAGGTTCAGCTGCATATAGACCAAGTAATGTAGGGAGGCTCCAGGGGATGAGGAGGATCCGTGGTGTAGGGGGGCTCCAGGGGATAAGGAGGATCCGTGGTGTAGGGAGGCTCCAGGGGATAAGGAGGATCCATGGTGTAGGGAGGCTCCAGGGGATAAGGAGGATCCATGGTGTAGGGAGGCTCCAGGGGATAAGCAGGCTCTGTAGTGTAGGGAGGCTCCAGGGGATAAGGAGGATCCATGGTGTAGGGAGGCTCCAGGGGATAAGGAGGATCCGTGGTGTAGGGAGGCTCCAGGGGATAAGAAGGATCCGTGGTGTAGGGAGGCTCCAGGGGATAAGGAGGATCCATGGTGTAGGGAGGCTCCAGGGGATGATGAGGATCCGTGGTGTAGGGAGGCTCCAGGGGATGAGGAGGATCCGTGGTGTAGGAGGGCTCCAGGGGATAAGGAGGATCCGTGGTGTAGGGAGGCTCCAGGGGATAAGGAGGATCCATGGTGTAGGGAGGCTCCAGGGGATAAGGAGGATCCATGGTGTAGGGAGGCTCCAGGGGATAAGCAGGCTCTGTAGTGTAGGGAGGCTCCAGGGGATAAGGAGGATCCATGGTGTAGGGAGGCTCCAGGGGATAAGGAGGATCCGTGGTGTAGGGAGGCTCCAGGGGATAAGGAGGATCCGTGGTGTAGGGAGGCTCCAGGGGATAAGGAGGATCCATGGTGTAGGGAGGCTCCAGGGAATGATGAGGATCCGTGGTGTAGGGAGGCTCCAGGGGATGATGAGGATCCGTGGTGTAGGGAGGCTCCAGGGGATGATGAGGATCCGTGGTGTAGGGAGGCTCCAGGGGATGATGAGGATCCGTGGTGTAGGGAGGCTCCAGGGGATAAGGAGGATCCGGGGTGTAGGGAGGCTCCAGGGGATGATGAGGATCCGTGGTGTAGGGAGGCTCCAGGGGATGATGAGGATCCGTGGTGTAGGGAGGCTCCAGGGGATGATGAGGATCCGTGGTGTAGGGAGGCTCCAGGGGATGATGAGGATCCGTGGTGTAGGGAGGCTCCAGGGGATAAGCAGGCTCAGTAGTGTAGGGAGGCTCCAGGGGATAAAGTGGGGCTCTGTGGTGTAGGGAGGCTCCAGGGGATAAGGAGGATCCATGGTGTAGGGAGGCTCCAGGGGATAATGAGGATCCGTGGTGTAGGGAGGCTCCAGGGGATGATGAGAATCCGTGGTGTAGGGAGGCTCCAGGGGATGATGAGGATCCGTGGTGTAGGGAGGCTCCAGGGGATGATGAGGATCCGTGGTGTAGGGAGGCTCCAGGGGATAAGGAGGATCCGTGGTGTAGGGAGGCTCCAGGGGATGATGAGGATCCGTGGTGTAGGGAGGCTCCAGGGGATGATGAGGATCCGTGGTGTAGGGAGGCTCCAGGGGATGATGAGGATCCGTGGTGTAGGGAGGCTCCAGGGGATGATGAGGATCCATGGTGTAGGGAGGCTCCAGGTGATAAGAAGGCTCCGTGGTATAGGGAGGCTCCAGGGGATGATGAGGATCCGTGGTGTAGGGAGGCTCCAGGGGATAAGGAGGATCCGTGGTGTAGGGAGGCTCCAGGGGATAAGAAGGCTCCGTGGTGTAGGGAGGCTCCAGGGGATAAGGAGGATCCATGGTGTAGGGAGGCTCCAGGGGATAAGGAGGATCCGTGGTGTAGGGAGGCTCCAGGGGATGATGAGGATCCGTGGTGTAGGGAGGCTCCAGGGGATAAGGAGGATCCGTGGTGTAGGGAGGCTCCAGGGGATAAGGAGGATCCGTGGTGTAGGGAGGCTCCAGGGGATAAGGAGGATCCGTGGTGTGGGGAGGCTCCAGGGGATGATGAGGATCTGTGGTGTAGGGAGGCTCCAGGGGGTAAGGAGGATCCGTGGTGTAGGGAGGCTCCAGGGGATAAGGAGGATCCATGGTGTAGGGAGGCTCCAGGGGGTAAGGAGGATCCGTGGTGTAGGGTGATTAATGGAATAAAGAGGCTCCAGAGGTGACATGGAGACCCATTTGCACTACAGGTTGCTCACATACTGGAATCGTTCCACTTTCTACCACTGTAGATTTTTCTTCTCAGACATTGGGAGAAGGACTCCCCTGGGTCCGGTAATTAGGATTTAACCCTGTAATATGACTTCGGTGCTATTTCATTCTTCTAAGGATTCGTATCATGTCCTTAGTAGGGTTGAGCGAGTATGTCATGTCCGAGTATGCTCGGGCCGAGCTCCGAGTATTTATAGCTGCTCGGTGATAAGGTTGAATCCCTCCCGTGTGCATGATTTGCAACTGTTTGACAGTTTTGTTACATGGGTGGAATGTGTAAGAAATAGACATTTCTCCCATGTAATAAAACTGTCAAACAGTCGCAAATCAAGCACACAGGAGGGATTCAACCTTATCACCGAGCAGCTATAAATACTCGGAGCTCGGCCCGAGCATACTCGCCGAAAGGGTTAACAGAACATACTCGCTCAACACTAGTCCTTAGGCATACTGTGGACATGATTACGGCGGCCACCTTTATGAGGCCCACCTTTGTGATTAGTTAATCTCATTTGCATGCAGTAATGTAAGATTAAAACTCAATTTTTAATTGTGTGGACACTTTTCTACACTGAGGGCAGGATAGGAAGCTTGAGAGAGTGAAATGGCACTGGTGGTACATTAAGGGGGTAAATCCTGATGACAGGTTCCCTTTAAGAACTGTCTATTTGCTGTCTAATCTCTGCCACCCCTGACTTGTGCCAATGTCACCAGTTTATAAGTGTTATTCACTTTACCCGTCATTGTGTTAATGTTATGGCATGTAGTTGTCCTCCTTATTACCGGTACTTTGACTGACGAGGGTCTTCATTGTGAGATCCAGAAAATAAATGTGTAAATCTCTTTGGATATGATTTTTTTAACAACACAAATCTATCTTTCATTCTTATAGGAAATCCTTGTGAGAATAACGGTTTATCACTAAATTGTAAAAAAGAAGATATCAGGAAGCACTCTAATGGAGGAAACCTCATCACCCTTCCTGCACCTCCTGGACTTCACAGCACTTCACCTTCTTATAATCCTCCTGATCATGAGGAATCATCTCCTGAGCAATCTCACATTGTTACCACTATTCCAGGTGACACAGTGGATTCAAGATTTCAGTGTGACAAGCAACTTACAAAAAGCTCAGATTTTTTAACACAGAGAAAACACAAAGGTATAAAGCCATACTCCTGTTCAGAATGTGGGAAATGCTTTACAGATAAAGGGACTCTTATTAGACATCAGAAAACTCACACAGGAGAGAAGCCATATTCCTGTTCAGAATGTGGGAAATGCTTTACATATAAATCAAAATGTGTTATACATGAGAGAATTCACACAGGAGAAAAGCCATTTTCATGTTCGGAATGTGGGAAGGCCTTCACAGGTAAATTAAGTCTTGTGTTGCACACGAGAAGTCACACTGGGAAGAAGCTGTATTCATGTTCAGAATGTGGGAAATGCTTTACAGATAAATGAAGATTCATTATACATCAGAGAATTCACACAGGAGAAAAACCATTTTCATGTTCAGTATGTGGGAAATGCTTTAATGATAAAAGGACTCTTATTAGACATCAGAAAACTCACACAGGAGAGAAGCCATATTCATGTTCAGAATGTGGGAAATGCTTTGGATATAAAGGGAGTCTTATTAGACATCAGACATTTCACACAGGAGAGAAGCCGTATTCATGTTCAGAATGTGGGAAATGCTTTCCAGCTAAATCAAGATTTATTATACATCAGAGAATTCACACAGGAGAGAAGCCATTTTCATGTTCAGAATGTGGGAAATGTTTTACAGATAAATCAAAATGTGTTAGACATGAGAGAATTCACAAAGGAGAAAAGCCATTTTCATGTTCGGAATGTGGGAAATGCTTTACAGATAAATCAAAATGTGTTATACATGAGAGAATTCACACAGGAGAAAAGCCATTTTCATGTTCGGAATGTGGGAAGGCCTTCACAGGTAAATTAAGTCTTGTGATGCACGAGAGAAGTCACACTGGGGAGAAGCTGTATTCATGTTCAGAATGTGGGAAATGCTTTCCAACTAAATCAGATTTCATTAGACATCAGAGAATTCACACAGGAGAAAAACCATTTTCATGTTCAGTATGTGGGAAATGCTTTACTGATAAAAAGACTCTTAATAGACATCAGAAAACTCACACAGAAGAGAAGCCATATTCATGTTCAGAATGTGGGAAATGCTTTGGATGTAAAGGGAGTCTTATTAGACATCAGACATTTCACACAGGAGAGAAGCCGTATTCATGTTCAGAATGTGGGAAATGCTTTCCAGCTAAATCAAGATTTATTATACATCAGAGAATTCACACATGAGAAAAGCCATTTTCATGTTCAGTATGTGGGAAATGCTTTATTGATAAAAAGACTCTTATTAGACATCAGAAAACTCACACAGGAGAGAAGCCATATTCCTGTTCAGAATGTGGGAAATGCTTTACATATAAATCAAAATGTGTTAGACATGAGAGAATTCACACAGGAATAAAGCCATTTTCATGTTTGGAATGTGGGAAGGCCTTCACAGGTAAAGGGAGTCTTTCTACCCATCAGAGAATTCACACAGGAGAGAAGCCATATTCATGTTCAGAATGTGGGAAATGCTTTACAGATAAAGGGAATCTTATTAAACATCAGAAAATTCACACAGGAGAAAAGCCATTTTCATGTTTGGAATGTGGGAAGGCCTTCACAAGTAAATTAAGTCTTGTGATGCACGAGAGAAGTCACACTGGGGAGAAGCCGTATTCATGTTCACTATGTGGGAAATCTTTTGTAAATAAATCGTATCATGTTAGACATGAGGGAAGTCATACAGGAAAGAAACTGTAATCATGTACACTGTGTGTTTTAAAATTTTTAATAAAATTGCTCAGAATAATGAGTACACCCCCTTTGATAAGTAAGATTGTCATTAATATCTCACTGAATACCAGAACAATTTCTAAAATTTTCCTTTCCCCCATGACCAGCGCCACACGAGAGAGGGAATTCACCCAATGAGGACAGGACAGGAAGCGTACTGAGTAAGAGGGCTGCACCTCTACCCCGCATCATTTTGGTTTCCTGTCCATGAGGGAACCTGAAGCTGAAGAATCAGGAGAGGAAAGTTAAAGGAGAAACTTACCCAGGCCTTGCCTGGAAGAAAGGCTCCTTGTCTATAGTGCCGGTGTCGGGTCCTGGAAGCACCACCTCTGGTCACTTGAGGGCTCATGTAGATGCGAGCGCCGAAGTCCTTTTGGATGCCTGCTGGCCCCAACAATGTCCCAGGCTTGCGCATGTGCAGGACGCCCTGGGATTGGTGCGCCCTGATGAAAAGCATGCCGGAGACTTCTGACCTGAAGTGTTGGATTTCACTTCCAGGGGGTCTGGAGAAGGCATGTACAAGGGGGTGGGGGAGTTGCTGTGGCTGGTCCATCTTTTAAAATCACGCCTGACTGCCAAAAGAGTGGGTTTTCTCTGGCTCTCCTTCCCCACGTGATATGGAGGAACGGCAGTGCCAGGATCAGAGTTCACGCAGCAATGGCAGTCTCATGAGTTGCAGAAGTGACAGTACCACCAACCACGAATAATGGTGTGATTTGATCCAGCCTCTGAATCTGGTACCCTTATTAAACTCCAGAATGCTGACTGATCTTTGAGAAATTTCACCATGGTAATTAAGTCCCTTTTTCTTGTCACTAATTACTAGGAACGGCTTAAGAAATGTGGCACAAAAGAATAAGGAGTGTACCCTTTGTAGGGATAAGTTACCTGACTTGTGGCAGAAAAGACTGTGCAGATTGTATACAGAAAACCGCATGTGAAGAATCCCCTAACTTCATGGATTTGAGACACGTGATCAGGGCACAAGTTAAGGATTCCCTTGAGACCCTTATTCATAAATAAAGAATAGAAAGGGAAGGAAGGGGTCCAAAAAATTATCACCTGATTTAGATGAATCTATAAAGTCAGAAGGTGAATGTGGATTGGATTCTTGTTCCTTTTCATTCTTTAATGGCGATACAGGGGGTAGGCCATGCTTTCCTATAAAAGTCGCAGATAGGTTGATTAAGGCTGTGAGAGCTACCATGGGCATCTCGGATCCTAAGACCCCCAAATCCATACAAGAGTTCATGTTTTGTAGATTAGAGCAAAAAAAAAGAGGCGCATATTTCTAATTAATGAAAAGATTCAGGCTCTCATTAGGAGAAAAAAACGAAGAGAAAGGGTTCACTACCATCATCTTCTAAGAGAAGATGCCAAAACAAGACTCGTGGAATAAGATCCCAAAGATAGACGTAGCAATGGCCAATTCATCCAGAAAATCTACCTTGCCTTTTGAGGATGTGGGTATTCTGAAAGACCATCTGGATAGAAAGGCAGATGGTTACTTAAGACACACCTGGGAGTCCTCGGTGGGTGCCCTGAAGCCAGCGGTCTCTACGACCTGTACAGCCAGATCTATGATTATCTGGTTGCAACAACTAGAAGGTCAACCGAAGTATAATGTCCCAAAGGAAAAGATCCTGGCTGATGCAGGGAGCAGCAGCTTTTATTGCAGATGCCTCAACAGACTCAGTGAGGCTGGCAGCCAGGTTAGCGGGCCTCTTTATTGCCACTCGTAGGGCGCTATCGGTAAAAAGTTGGCCTGGGGATGTCCAGTCAAAGACCAAACTGTTCAATCCCATGTGATGGGGGCTTTCTTTTTGGTCAAGTTCTGGATGACATTTTGGACAAAGCTGGAGATAAAAAGAACGGATTCCCCAGTTTGTCTATCCCAGAATACAGGAGTACCTTTTGGAATAGAAGATACAGCCGGAAAAGACCTCCTAGGGATCAGGGAAAATAGGAAGTCAGAAGAGTAACAAAAAGGTTTCATGTTTGGGAGGCCGCCTTCAGGGGGAAGGAAGTCTTCCCAGTGATGTCATTCCCCCGGAAGGAGGAATGCTTTCCCTCTTCCTCCATGCGTACAAATAAAATTCATCCCATGTCTGGATTCTAGGGATAGTGGAAGCAGACCTAAAATTGGAATTCCAGACTATCCTTCCACCCCTGCGATCCTTCATGGTGACACCTCTCCGAAGGACTTCCAAGCAATAGTTAGTCCTGGAGGCAGAGTTTTTGGTCCTCTTGGAGGAAAGGGATTATATTCCCCCGTTTTCTTGATAAAGAAGCTGGATGGCACTTTCAGAACTATAGTAAATTTGAGAGGTCTGAACAGATTTCTGGTGTATCAACCCTTCAAGATTAAGTCAAAACAATCGGCTGTAAAACTTCTGTTTCTAGGTTGCTACATCGTGAGGACCTGCGCCGCGGTCAGCTGACTGTGACGCGGGTGCCACGTGATGCCGACGCCGCGGGCCGCCCCGCCTATCATGACGCGGTATGCGTCATCAAAGGTCCTCAAACCTATCGATCAGACTATGGACAACCGGTTTTTTACACACGTGATGATTGGCGTGGGCACATTTAAAAGGGATCACATTGACACTGACACATACCCCCTGACGAAGGTTTGCCGAAACGCGCGTTGGGGTGGATGTACACCACCCAGCCGTTGGTACGCTCCTGGCTTCCTGTACCCAAGGTAGCTATATATTTTATCTTCATACGGAATCATGACTTATAAACTACCCTGCTTGTCGGCAGAGGGAAGCATGAAGTGCTCTACAATGTCCTGGTAGACGGCTGCGCTGACTTTGGTCTTGATAAAACATAGTGGACCTACACCAGCAGATGACATGGCCCCCAAACCATCAGTGATTGTGGAAACTTCACACTAGACCTCCAGCAGCTTGGATTGTGGCCTCTCCACTCTTCCTCCAGACTCTGGGACCTTGATTTCCAAATAAAATGCAAAATTTACTTTCATCTGAAAACAACACGTTGGACCACTGAGCCACAGTCCAGGTCTTCTTCTCCTTGGCCCAAGTAAGACGCTTCTGGTGTTGTCTATTGGTCATGAGTGGCCTGACACAAGGAATGCGACACTTGTAGCCCATGTCCTGGATACCTCTGTGTGTGGTGGCTCTTGAAGCAATGACTCCAGCAGCAGTCCACTCCTTGTGAATCTCCCCCAAATTTTTGAATGGCCTTTTCTTAACAGTCATTTCAAGGCTGCAGTTATCCCGGTTGCTTGTGCACCTTTTCCTACCACACTTTTTCCTTCCACTCAACTTTCCATTAATATGCTTGGATACAGCACTCTATAAACATTGAACAGTCAGCTTCTTTACCAATGACTTTTTGTGGCTTACCCTCCTTGAGTGTGTCAGTGATTGCCTTCTGGACATCTGTCAAGGCAGCAGTCTTCCCCATGATTGTGGAGCCTACTGAAACAGACTAAGGGACATTTTATACGCTTAGGAAACCTTTGCAGGTGTTTTTTGTTAATTATTCTACTTTATTGAGATAATGAATTTTGTGTTTTCATTGGCTGTAAGCCATAATCATCAACATTAATAGAAATAAACGCTTGAAATAGATCACTCTGTTTGTAATGACTCTATATAATATAGGAGTTTCACTTTTTGTATTGAAGAACTGAAATAAATTAACTTTTTGATGATATTCTAATTTTATGAGACGCACCTGTAGATGCAACCACAACCCCTTTTTGAAGTATAGGAACCGGTTCACAATTATCTCCACTTCCAGGAAAACAGCGAGATAAGGCATCCGCCTTAATGCCCTTGTTCCCCAGCCTTTACGTGACAGTGACAAAAAAGTTAAACCTGGTAAAGAATAACGCCCATCTTGCTTGTCTGGGCGTTAGACGTTTTGAAGACCCTAGATATACCAGATTCTTATGATCCATGATTACCATAACCGGATGAAATGCCCCCTCCAAAAAATGACGCCACTCCTCAAAAGCCCACTTGATTGCCAACAGTTCTCTGTTACCAATGACATAATTACGCTCAGTGGGCGACGGTTTTTTAGAAAAGTATGCACACGGATGTCATTTACCAGGACCATAGGCGGATTATAATGAGGGCAATCCGGGCTACCGCCCAGGGCCCCGAACCTGCAGGGGGCCCGCGGCTCCGGGCGGGGTGTCTAATGCCGGATTACCCTCATTATATGTGCGGGCCACCGCGGCACATACCGGTAGCAGTGGCGGGAGGGGGGGCCCCGGACTGCTCCCCCAGCAGCGGCCGCCGCTTCTTCTTCATCGGCCGGGCCAGCACTGCAGCAGTTAACTTCCCTGTGCTGACCCGGCCGCGTCACTGCTAGGAGACACAGCCCTGTGCACAGCCGTGTCTCCTAGCTCTGACGTCACGCAGTGCGCGCCCGGCCTGCAGTGCTGCAACGGAGAAGTCAGAGCAGGCAGGAGGAATGGAGCCGGGGGATGGTGAGTGTGAGTGTGTGTGTGTGTGTGTGTGTATATATGTGTGTGTGTGTACGCATGTGTGTGTGTGTGGGCAGATGTGTGTGTGTGTGGGCAGATGTGTGTGTGTGTGGGCAGATGTCTGTGTGTGGGCAGGTGTGTGTGGGCAGGTGTGTGTGTGTGTGGGCAGGTGTGTGTTTGTGTGGGCAGATGTGTGTGTATATGTGTGTGTGTGTGCGTGTGTGTGTGTGTGGGCAGGTGTGTGTGTGTGTGTGGGCAGTTGTGTGTGTGTGTGTGGGCAGGTGTGTGTGTATATGTATGTGTGTGGGCAGGTGTGTGTGGGCAGGTGTGTGTGTGTGGGCAGGTGTGTGTGGGCAGGTGTGTGTGTGGGCAGGTGTATGTGTGTGTGTGGGCATGTGTGTGTGTGTGTGTGTGGGCAGTTGTGTGTGTGGGCAGGTGTGTGTGTGTGTGGGCAGGTGTGTGTGTGTGGGCAGGTGTGTGTGTGTGGGCAGGTGTGTGTGTGGGCAGGTGTGTGTGTGTGGGCAGGTGTGTGTGTGTGTGGGCAGGTGTGTGTGTGGGCAGATGTGTGCGTGTGGACAGATGTATGTGTGTGTGTGTGGGCAGGTGTGTGTGTGTGGGCAGATGTGTGTGTGTGTGTGTGGGCAGATGTGTGTGTGTGAGCAGATGTGTGTGTGTGTGTGTGGGCAGATGCGTGTGTGTGTGGGCAGATGTGTGTGTGTGTGTGGGCAGATGTGTGTGGGCAGATGTGTGTGTGTGTGGGGGCAGATGTGTGTGTGTGTGGACAGATGTGTGTGTGTGTGTGGGCAGATGTGTGTGTGTGTGGGCAGATGTGCGTGTGTGTGGGCAGATATGTGTGTGTGATGTCTGTCTGTTTGTATGTGTGTGTGTGATGTCTGTCTGTTTGTGTGTGTGTGTGGGCAGATGTCATTGTGTGATGTCTGTTTGTATGTATTTTTGTGTTTCAAATGTGTTTATGCGTGTCTGTATATGTTTGTGTGTGTGCGTGACTGCATGCGGCCCCCCGCTGTGTATAGATGACTGCATGCGGCCCCCCGCTGTGTATAGATGGCTACGTGCGGCCTCCCGCTGTGTATAGATGGCTACGTGCGGCCTCCCGCTGTGTATAGATGGCACCGTATAGATGGCTACGGGCAGCCTCCTGCTGAGTATACGTGTATAGATGGCTACGTGCGGCCTCCTGCTGAGTATAGATGCCGCACGGCGCCCCCCCCAGAGACAGCAGGAGGCAGCACAGCGCCATCTATACTCAGCGGGAGGCCGCACGTAGCCATCTATACACAGCGGGAGGCTGCACAGCGCCCCCCCCAGAGACAGCAGGAGGCCGCACGGCGCCATCTATACTCAGCGGGGGGCCGCACGTAGCCATCTATACACAGCGGGGGGGCGCACGTAGCCATCTAAACACAGTGGGGGGCCACACATAGCCATGTATACACAGCGAGGGGCCGCACGGCGCCATCAATACACAGCGGGGGCCGCACGGCGCCATCAATACACAGCGGGGGGCCGCACGTAGCCATCCATACACAGCGGGGGGCCGCGTGCAGTCATCTATACACAGCGGGAGGCCGCACGGCGCCATCTACACACAGCGGGGGGCCGCACGTAGCCATCCATACACAGCGGGGGGCCGCGTGCAGTCATCTATACACAGCGGGAGGCTGCACGGCGCCATCTATACACAGCGGGAGGCCGCACGGCGCCATCTATACACAGCGGGAGTCTCAGTGCTTTGCAAGAGCAGTCAATAAATTCTGCTTGACTAATTCTGAGCACCATAAAGTCTGGGTCGCTTCTAATCTGCTGTCTTTATTTTCAGCTTGCTGAATTCTAACTCATTTACAGTCATTCGAGACGATGCCTTTGCTGGTCTCTTTCACCTTGAATACCTGTAAGTGCTCCACTTAATGTCATATTTTTGATTCTGTTCTTCTTCATCTTTTGGCATGTGCAATTGTATGAGCAAGTATTCATATGAATTTATGACCTACTTAAACCTTCGAGGACCTTAAATTTTATTCAATCAAATTTTTTTCCAGTTTAAAACTATGGGACATATATGTGCCTTGGTCCTCAAAGGGTTTTTAAAGGGGCTGCAAACATAAATACGAAAAAAATAATTCAATTAGTGCTTTATGTGTTCATTTAATTTTTATTTGAAGTCCATTTTTTTTATATACCTTGAAATTAAGCCCTACCCCATGGAATGAAGCCCTACCTACATGACATCTGAGAGCTACATGGATCCCGCTTGTGAGGTGCCTGTCCGTCACTACTATTCAGTTTTAGGGTCCACTCACTAAGCCATATATTCTCTCATGCAAGAGAATAGGGCCAATTATGCTAATGACACTCGGCTCAAACTCTGTCAGAGCTTCAACTGAGTGTGATCCGGTTCTCTCGCAGCACAGATATGGAGAAGATGGAGAACTTAATTTCTCCATCTTCTCCATAGTCTCTGTGAGTGTTCATCGGACTGCACTTGGATGACATCCGAGTGCAGTCCAATGTTTTACATGCACCCATAGACTTGTATGGGTGCACATGGTCCGAATATCGAATGAGATTATTTTCTCATGCCAATAATCTCAGATCTGCACTGTCCCATAGTATAACATAGGGCCGAGTCCTATCCGAAAAAACATCACATAGCATTCGGCCGTGTTATACGACAGTGTGAGCGAGCCCTTAGAGTCAAGGAATATTTACATGCAGATGATGATATTACTCTCCAAGTGTATATTTTTTTAGGCGAGTTCATAGTAAATGCTTTGCCTTTTTGACATGTGATCAACTAAAGAACAAGAAAGATTTAGGACCTCCCCTATAGAGAAACGGATAATAGTTTGGAGGACTTGCATGTCCTTTTTTATTTATTATGAGAAAATCATAAAAGATCCCGTTTTTTCACCATGCTGTGACTTTCTGCTGAGGGAGAGGGAGAGAGCTGCCCTATTCAGAGTCTGTAATAAGACCTGCTGACAAAAGGGTTGAAGATACAGTCTAATGTGAATTAACAATGAAAAAAAGTTCATTTCACAAATGGCTTGTATTTTTTTTAATACAAACTTTTTTGTGTTTACAGCTCCTTTAAAGGGAATCTGTCATCAGGTTTTTGCCACCTAATCTGAGAGCAGCATAATGTAGGGTTAGAGGCACTGATTCCAGTAATGTGTCACTTACTGGGCGGCTTAGTGTTGTTTTGATAAAATCATTGATTTGTCAGAAGGTAATTATCACTAGATGACTAGTAAGTTCTGTAGGACCCCACCCCCATCACTAATCAGTAGATTTCTGTGTACACTGAGCATGGGCAGAAAGCGGCCAATCAGTGGTGTGGGCGGGGCTATACAGAGCGCAGCATTCAGAGAGCTGCTAGATCTGCAGCAGATAAAACGGTGATTTTCTCAAAATGACAACAAGCAGCTGAAAAAGTGACACATCGCTGGAATCAGGGTATCTGCCCCTATATTGTGCTGCTCTCAGATGAGGCAGCACAATTAATATTGTGCCAAATTAATTTCCCGTGAACTATCACATGATCTATCACAGGGGATCATGTGACATGTCACGTGATAAATCAGGTGTGGGAGGGGGGCCGCGCCTTCTAAACTGCCCGGGGCCCTTGCTACTCTTAATCCACCCCTGACTGCTCCCTATGGTTTATTGTCACAGACAGTCACCATGACGACCGGCACTAATCATTCATCACATACTCTTATGTTTCCCAATAACTGTGCAGTGTAAACTGCTGCCAATCACCCAATGAACAAGTGTAAAGAGGTGGTCCGCTACATTGTAAAATGCCCCCATCCATTTACACCTTTTAACTAACTATTTTTGGAAATACCTTATGTAGCCAGATGTGCCTGTGGGTGGCGCTATCCCTTCTTGCTCAGTCCACATCACGTGACCTCGGCTGATGTCACCTCAACTTCCGGATTTCTTGGATTCACCTAGGCATGACCCAGTCACACGCACTAAACCCCCCGCCATGATTGACTGGGTTGTGAACGGCGTTTCACCGCACGTCACATCCCAAAAGGCCTTCACACAGGAAGTGCAGGAGCGCCCTTACTGCCATTCCCCATAAGGACTCAGCTGAATATGCATCCCCACTGGGATCTCTCTCATATGGTTTGGACCATCACAGCCTTACTCAGAGCAACTATGTGAGCAAGGCCCAGGAGCGGACCGAAACGTAAAAGTCCCCTCTAAACTAAAGAACTGTTTTTTGTCGCCACTTGCAGGTTTTTCTAAATATCATTAAAACTTTTGCATTGGATCTCCTGAGTGTGCGGTGGAAGTTTCTATCCTCTAGTGATTGTGGGGTCTGCAGCTCCCTTCCACCGGCCCCTCGCTCTATAGCTGGGGGCAGGACAATTATTGTAATCGTGAACATCCCAAAATCCAGAGAGCGCTTGCGGCCGATGAAAGCAGAGGAGAGAGGGAAAGCGCACGCTTGATTTTGGAGCGATACTGGATGGAAGGGGGCATTATAGAATGTAGCGGACCACCTCTTTAAGCTTAAAAATAATCATTCTCAGAATTATATCGTCCTGTAAGCAAGAGATGTCAAGAAAAATGACCGTCTATGTGCACACAATGATGTGTTACTGATAGGGATGTGTGGATCCATGGATGTTCAGGTTCAGCAGATTCTACCAAGCTACAGTTAACACTAGGACTACTGGACTCGTGACCCCGCCTAGAACTACTGAAAGGAGTCATTTTGACTCCTTGCTTGTTTTCGTTTATTTTTAGAGTTTCATTTGTGGTTATTTATTAATAATTATATTTTTTGTAATGTATTATTATTGTGAGATCCAACAGTAATGCTTTTGATTGTTTTTTTTCTGCTTTTCTTATTTTTCTACAGAAAATAACAATAATTATAATAGACGTTTTTCAAACATTTTTTTTTATTCAAGTGCACACATATAAACAACCACTGAAGAACAAAAAGCAGAGAAAATGTAGGTGGAGGAGCATAAAAATGAAAATATGGCGCAGAATTCACCTTCTAAACATTTGGTGTTTCGCATTTTAGGCATTGCCTTTGATTTATGGCAGTACATTGCCCACACAAAGACTTACCACAAGTCTTACAATTTCCGACAGATCTATTTTTCTTGCACTTTTCTTTGATCTGGCAAAATTTTGTTTGAACCATCACTTCTGAGCATGTAGAAACTTGGGACGTGGAACCCTTTTCCCTATCTGTGACATAAGGACCACTCAACTCTCTCACAAGCGTTTGCAAAAATGCCTTGCGTGACATTTTTTGGTGGGTAATCTCCTTGAATATTATCCATGCATTTATACCCGCAAAGTCTAAGGCATTTTCAAATGCATGAACAGGCCATCTCCTTGTGCATGTTCGTGTGGTATATTTTCGTGCCATCTGATCCACTACATCTACTCCATATTTTGTTTCATTGTAAAACTTTACCGTTTCTGGAGTTTTTTTAGCGGAATCAGACGCAACAACAACATCTGGATGGACGGAACTCAAAATGACAACATTTTTGTTGGGCTTTCCTTGATATACTGTAAGTGTAAAATTGTCTTCATTTCTAAACACTTTAGTGTTGTACAATTCCTCTTTCATGGATTTTATTTCTTTAGGCACTTCTCGCCTTATCTTGTTCAGTGTTCCCACGATGGTTGTTCCTTTGCTTTTTAGCTGTTTAGCTAATTTTACTGAAGTAAAATAATTATCGGTTGTAACATTGCGACCTTTTTTCAAAAACGGGTCCAATAACTTCATTACCACATGGTCAGCTAAACGGTCCTCAGCACGGCGTGTGTCATCTTTGCCTAGATAAGGGAAGCCATTTGCCAGATATTTGCTCCTCTTATCAACAGCTAGCCAATATTTGTGGCCATATTTATCTGGTTTGGAAGGCATGTACTGCGTGAATGGACACCTAGTTTTGCTTGGGAAAAGTTGCTCATCCACCATTATGTATGGGCCAGGTTTGTAACACGCAATACAATTTTCAATAAACCTGTCCCACACAGTAGAAAATAGAGCAAACTTGTCCATTTGCAGTCTCTCCGATCGAGTAGATTTCTCATCAAATCTGAGAAACCTCATAATTTCAACAAAGCGGTCCCTAGACATTGTCGCTTTGCAAAACGGTATTCCCCAGTCATTACACCAAATACTGCTAATCGAGTGACGGTTCGTGCCAGATATTCCACGAGCATAGAATATCGCAATGAATGCATCTAGCTCCTCATCAGATAGAGTTTGTTCAGCATTACACAGTAATACAAGCAGGTAAAACACAAGGAAAATGTGAAAAGTTGACATGTAAATTGAACTACATCTATATGAACATCAGGGTAAATAAGACAGAGTGAAAAAATTATGCACAAAACTTTATAGCAACATTTAGTGACAAAAGGACCTCAAAATATAGTAGGGAGTCAAAATGACTCCCTTCAGTAGTTCTTGGTAAATTTTGAAAAAAACGCGCAAATTTTTCACCAAAATTATTTATTCTCACAAAATCTTTTTTCACATCATATTTGAGGAAAAGTCACTGAGTTTCAAGCCGGAATTCTGAAAAATGTAGTCACAGAAGAGAAATAAAAAACGAAAGGAGTCAAAATGACTCCATCAGTAGTTCTAGTGTTAAAAGTTTGGTTTTGGACCGAATTTGACCCCGAACCCAATAGAAGTCAATAGGGACCCTAACTTCAGTGCTTAAAAAGGGCTGTAAAATGTTCATAGTAAGGGCTAAGGGGCTGCAAAAGGAAGCCAAATGGGGGTAAGTGCAGGACAATTGCCCTGAAAACAAAGGTTGATAGGAAAATGACTTAAAATAACATAATAAAAAAAAAGAAACAATTATAATCTTGAACCAGGAGGCAGAGGTCCAAGTGAAGCAGGAGGTTGAGGAGGAGGAGGAGGAGCTGGCGGTGTAGGTGGAAAAAGTGGAGGAGGAGTAGGTAGCCAAAACTGTATTTTTTTTTGTTTTTTTTAGGAGGTACTCTGAAAACAGGCAGTGTAATAATCTGCGATCCACTCTCTCTCTGAATACAGGCAGTGTAATAATCTGCGAGCCACTCTCTCTCTCTGAATACAGGCCGAGTAATACTCTGCAGGGAGAGAAAGGCCGTGGTCGATCTGTGTCGGCTACGTGCCCAAATGAAACACCTTCCTTTGCTGCAAGTAGGCGACAGGATGCTCTGTGTAATTTCGTAGGCCCGAGTATCGTTGGATGAATGGTGAGGCCAGAACAAGTAGAAGTGGTTTTAGGTTGGTTGGCTGAGAGTGCCTTCAGTCCCATTGCTTTGTCTTCCACCTAATCCCCTGCTGAAAGCGCAGATTTGGCACCTGCGGCTCATGGGCATCTGTCTTCCACCTCACCCCCTGGCAAGCAGTCTGAGCCCCAAGTCATGCAGCGGTATCTCCTGCTTTTTGATGACTGCTGGCTGTGGTTCCGTGGGCCATCCATCTGGCCCTGGCCAACAATTGGAAGAGATTGAGTGCACTGATGCCCAACCACTTGTTTTGTTGGAGGATGAGTACGTGGGATGGGTAGTGTAAACGGTCAGCAGACCGCTGCAGCACATCTCTGATGATGCTGACGATGAAACACTGTGCCAACTACTGCTGCAGCTTCCTGCAGTGTGCACACCGGCATGGAGGGCAGGGGTGAAGACTGGGTGGAACATCATGTGGGGGATTATTGTTATTATTTATTTTTAGAGCACCATTGATTCTATGGTGCTGTACATGAGGAGGAGTTACATACAAACACAAATAGAAATTGCAATGAACAAGCTAATAGTGACGGACAAGTACAAATGGAGAGGACCCTACCATTGCGGCCTTACATTCTACAGGATAATGGGGAAGGATAGTACTCTTGGGGGGGTGCAACAGCTCTGCTGTTGGTAAGGTGGCAGTGGGGTCATTGCAGGCTGTAAGCTGCTCTGAAGACATGGGTTTTAAAGTTCCACTTGAAAGTTCCAAATGAGGGGATAATCGGATGTGTTGGGCCACAGAATTCTACAGGATGGGGAATACTCGGGAGAAGTCTTGCAGGCAATTGGATGAGGAACGTACGATTGTGGAGGAGAGAAGGAGGACTTGGGAGGACCAGAGATTACGTGGTGGGAGATATCAGCAGATTAGTTCAAAGACAGGGGCGGACCTACCGCTGGTGCAGCTGCCCCGGAGCCTGGCCGTGCAAGGGTGCAGGGGGGCCCTTACCGGGCGGTTAATATTGAGGGCAATCTGGCCTGCTTCTCGGAGCCCCAGGCTCTGGGGGGCCCATGGCCAGATTGCCCTCTCATGTGCGGCGAGCAGCGAGCGATCCCTCCAGCTCCGCTGCTGACAGAAGGAAAATGGCAGTGGAGCTGAGGGATCCTTCCTCTGCTTCCTGCCCGGCGCTTCCTCCCTGACACAGGCTCGTACAGCTTGATGACATCATCAAGCAGCTCGGGCCTGTGTAAGGGAGGAAGTTACCGGCAACAAGGAGGATGCTGCGGGAGCGTGCTGAGAGGTAAGTTGTGGTTTTTGTTATTTTTTTTTTGTACTGATACACTGGGGAGAGGAACAGGAGAATGAGGGGAGGTGGGGGGAGAGAAATGATGGGCAGAGCAATGATGTGCAGAGCAGTGATGGGCAGAGCAATGATGGGCTGATCAGTGATGGGAAGAGCAGTGATGAGCAGAGCAGTGATGGGCAGAGCAATGATGGGGAGAGCAATGATGGGAGAGCAATGATGGGCAGAGCAGTGATCGGCAAAGCAATGATGGGGAGAGAAATGATGGGCAGAGCTATGATGGGGACAGTGGGGATGAGCAGAGCAATGATGGGGACAGGGAAAGCAATGATGAGGATGGTGGGGATGGGGAGAGCAATAATGGGGATGGTGGGGATGGGGAGAGCAATGATGAGGATGGTGGGGATGGGAGAGCAATGATGAGGATGGTGGAGAAGGGGAGAGCAATGATGGGGATGGTGGGGATGGGTAGAGCAATAATGGGGATGGTGAGAATGGTGGGGATTGGGAGAGCAATGATGGTGCTGGGGAGAGCAATGATGGGGGTTGCTGGGAGAGAGCAATGATGGGGGTGCAGTGCTGGGAGAGAGCAATGATGGGGTACTGGGAGAGAACAATGATGGGGTGCTGGGAAAGAGCAATGATGGGGGTGCTGGGAGAGAGCAATGACAGGGGTGCTGAGAGAGAGCAATGATGGGGGTGTTGGGAAAAAGCAATGATGGGGTGCTCGGAAAGAGCAATGATGGGGGTGCTCGGAAAGAGTAATGACTGGGGTACTTGGGGAGAGCAATGATGGGGGTGCAGGGAGAGAGCAATGATGGGGGTGCTGGGAGAGAGCAATGATGGAGGTGCTCGGAAAGAGCAATGATGGGGGTACTTGGGGAGAGTAGTGATGGGGGTGCTTGGAGAGAGCAATGATGGAGGTGCCCGGAAAGAGCTATGACAGGGGTACTGGGAGAGAGCAGCGATGGGGGTTTCACTTTGCTTGTACTGTAAAACCTGGTATATTTCCCGTGTGCACATAGCCTTACAGTTAATTGGGGAGAGTCACAGAGACTGAATAATTTATACTATTGGCCGGTGGAGAATATAGTTAATGGGGGACACAGTGCTGCTTATCACTTTATATTTTGATTACTAAGTGGCTAATAGTATATTAATGGGGGGGGGGTCTACATATCTGTATTCAGGGGCGCAGTGTGGGGGAAACACGTGTATGTATACAATATATGTGACCTTGTTATTTTCTAGGCTGGAGATCATCATGACAAGACGAGTCGTGGCTGGGAGATGTTGACATGAAGGTCTGACCAGATGGAGAAGAAGCAGCAGAAACCGGCTCTGATCAGATGAGACGTCAGCGGTAAGTGCCTGGATGTAAATATTATTCTGTATCTGCACTGTGTGACTTGGAGTGATAATGTTATCTGTAAAATCCCTTAGGCTGCATTCTCACATTTGTGTGAAATGTCCATGTGCTGTAAGATTTTTTTATTGGATGGTCCACAGACGCGTAGAGTTTTATAGGTCCATTCACAAATCCATGAAAATCATGGATCTGAGAATGAGATCTGTGAGGGTCAGAGAATGTCCAGTTGTGATCTGATTTTGAGGATCAGAATAGGACATGCTCAATGCAGGAATGTAGCCTTATTATGTATAGCACAGTCAGGCTTGGACTGGCCCACAGGAGAACAGGAGAATCCTCCGGTAGGCCCTTGTGCAAGAGTGCAGGGTCGGCGTCAGCACCTGGCGCACCCCGGCAAGTGCCGGGGCCCTGAGCAGGCGGGGGGGCCACTCGCTGTCGGGCACCCCGCTGCGCTATGGGACCCGTGAGCGGAGGAGAGCGGTGTCAGCGCCCGCTCCCCCTCACTTGCTCAGGGCCCCGGCAGCCGGTGGCACAATACTTACCTCTTCCCAGGCCTCTGCAGCAGCTCCTGTCTCTTCTGCGTCCTCTGACTGTGATGTCTCAGGTCAGAGGGCGTGGTGACAGCTTTCCACCGCGCTATCTCCTGAGCCGTCACAGCGCAGAGCAGGAAGACGCCGGCGACGCGGGTGAGGGGTCTGGAGCAGCGGCAGCAGGTGAGAAGTGTGGTGAGTATTTCATTTTTTTTTAATGTATGGAGGCATGGGGCATTATAAGGGATGGGGGTGTGACTTCCTGCATGGGTCATTAAAAGGGAGGAAATGAAATTCTGCATGGGGCATTAAAGGGGGGGAGTGACATCCTGCATGGGGCATTATAAGGTGGGGGAGTGACATCCTGCATGGGGCATTATAAGGGAGGGTGTGTGTAATATCCTGCATAGGGCATTATATGGGGGCGGAGTGACATCCTGCATGGGGCATTATAAGGGGCGGGGGTGTGACATCATGCAAGGGGCATTATAAGGGGGGGTGACATAATGCATGGGGCATTATAAGGGGGCGACGTCCTTCATGGGGCATTATAAGGGGGGTGACATCCTGCATGGGGCATTATATGGGGGCGGAGTGACATCCTGCATGGGGCATTATAAGGGGCGGGGGTGTGACATCATGCAAGGGGCATTATAAGGGGGGGTGACATAATGCATGGGGCATTATAAGGGGGGTGACATCCTGCATGGGGCATTATAAGGGGGGCGACATCCTTCATGGGGCATTATAAGGGGGGTGACATCCTGCATGGGGTATTATAAGGGTGGGTGACATCCTGCATGGGGCATTATAAGGGGGGAACAGCCTGCATGGGGCATTATAAGGGGGGAACAGCCTGTGTGGGGCATTATGTGGGGGGAACAGCCTGCATGAGGCATTATGTGGTGGGAACAGCCTGCATGGAGCGTTATATGGGGGTCAGCATTCTGTATGGAGCGTTATATGGGGCCAGTATCCTGTATAGGGCCTTATACGGGGGCCAGTATTCTGCGTGGGGCGATTCGCCGGTTTCTGAGCTATTGTTGAATTTACAATAGATATCACTCATGTAATGTAAGAAGTGAAATCTTTGGCATTGTACTATATATATATATATATATATATATGTATATATATATATATATATATATATATATATATATTTCTCTGCGGTATCTGTGCATCATGAATCGTAGTATGTGTTAAAGGGGCCACTGAGACTCTTTCGCCCGGGGCCCAGAAAAACCTGGAGCCGGCCCTGCAAGAGTGTCCACCACCCTCTTATATGAGCAGCACTTGGCACAATATAATTGACTCACTATCTACAGACAAAGGCAGAATCTTATTCATTTACCAATCTACCCCATTCATTGTTATATATATTAGTAATTGAGAATAACGTCATATTTGCATGAAGCTGAAACGTGGGGCCCTGCAGTTGGATAGTGGGGGGCCACTTGGCACCACAGTCAGACACTGCTTGTGTCTCTTGTATTCGGGGGCTCTGTGTCCGGTCTTCAGTCTTCGATCAGGTAGTTTGTTGTGTAGGACATATACTATTTTACTGCCCTGCCCCCATCACAGAGATTGACCCCCGTAACACTTGTAATGTAACTTGGGACAGGAGCTGACATTATGATACCACAATGGGTGGAGATTGACGTGGTCTGCCGTCTGTAAATGGCGCCCCCATAATTCCTGGTTCTACTTCAGGAATATTGAGGGTAGTAATGGCCACTTCCATCATTGTAACTGTGTAAAAAAAAAAAAGTCAAGACAAAAAAACTCACATGACACTTTTATTTTCTTTCTTTTTATTTTTTTATTGGTATAGCAATAAGCAACATTGTAATAAAAATATTACTGGCCCCTTAATAAATTAAACTCTGATCACAATGACTCTCAGATCAGGCTCCATAAAGACCACAGAACTGGCTGTGGTCATTGAGGACTGGCTGAGAGCCATTGAAGCCAGAGATCCAGAGGAAGGCGAAGAAACCCCCCGGAGAGCTCTGCCTCAGGGGGGAAAAAAATTCCTTCCTGACCCCAGTGGTGGCGATCGGATATTTCCCTGGATCACGTCTGTCCTGCTGCATATTGCTGTATATCTACATGTATTATAACCTCAGGCAAAGGAAAAGACAAATACACCCTGCTCAAGAGGAGCTTACAATCTAATATACAGGCTGCTCCTGAGGGCATGCAGAATAATGTACACCCTGTCCAAGGAGCTTACAATCTAATATACAGTGTACAGACTGCTCCTGAGGGCATGCAGAATAATGCACACCCTGTCCTAGGAGCTTACAATCTAATATACAGTATACAGACTGCTCCTGAGGGCATGCAGAATAATGCACACCCTAACCTAGGAGCTTAAAGCCTAATATACAATATACAGACTGCTCCTGAGGGCATGCAGAATTATGCACACTCTGTCCTAGGAGCTTAAAGCCTAATATACAGTATACAGACTGCTCCTGAGGGCATGCAGAATAATGCACACCCTGTCCTAGGAGCTTACCATCTAATATACGGTATACAGACTGCTCCTGAGGGCATGCAGAATAATGTACACCCTGTCCTAGGAGCTTACAATCTAATACAGTGTGGGGTGCACACATGTGTCCTCTTCAACAAAGTGTCCTGTTCGACAAGTGTCTGACAGTCATTTCAATGGCAACCAACTAACGTCCATCCATCTCTTCTATCTTCACACTGGTATAACATCTCTGCTTGCTGGATCTATGTCATCTGCTGAACTCTCATCTTGAAACCATTTCTATGGTATAACATCTCTGCTTGCTGGATCTATGTCATCATCTGAACTCTCATCTTGAAACCATTTCTATGGTATAACATCTCTGCTTGCTGGATCTATGTCATATGCTGAACTCTCATCTTGAAACCATTTCTATGGTATAACATCTCTGCTTGCTGGATCTATGTCATCTGCTGATCTCTCATCTTGAAACCATTTCTATGGTTTAACACCTCTGCTTGTTGGATCTATGTCATCGGCTGAACTCTCATCTTGAAGCCATTTCTATGGTTTAACATCTCTGCTTGCTGGATCTATGTCATCTGCTGAACTCTCATCTTGAAACCATTTCTATGGTATAACATCTCTGCTTGCTGGATCTATGTCATCTGCTGAACTCTCATCTTGAAACCATTTCTATGGTATAACATCTCTGCTTGCTGGATCTATGTCATCTGCTGAACTCTCATCTTGAAACCATTTCTATGGTATAACATCTCTGCTTGCTGGATCTATGGCATCTGCTGAACTCTCATCTTGAAACCATTTCTATGGTATAACATCTCTGCTTGCTGGATCTATGTCATCAGCTGAACTCTCATCTAGAAACCATTTCTATGGTATAACATCTCTGCTTGCTGGATCTATGTCATCTGCTGAACTCTCATCTTGAAACCATTTCTATGGTATAATATCTCTACTTGCTGGATCTATGTCATCTGCTGAACTCTCATCTTGAAACCATTTCTATGGTATAACATCTCTGCTTGCTGGATCTACGTCATCTGCTGAGCTCTCATCTTGAAACCATTTCTATGGTATAACATCTCTGCTTGCTGGATCTATGTCATCTGCTGAACTTTAATCTTGAAACCATTTCTATGGTATAACACCTCTGCTTGCTGGATCTGTGTCATCTGCTGAACTCTCATCTTGAAACCATTTCTATGGTATAACATCTCTGCTTGCTGGATCTATGTTATCTGCTGAACTCTCATCTTGAAACGATTTCTATGGTATAACATCTCTGCTTGCTGGAACTGTGTCATCTGCTGAACTCTCATCTTGAAACCATTTCTATGGTATAACATCTCTGCTTGCTGGATCTTTGTAATCTGCTGAACTCTCATCTTGAAACCATTTCTATGGTATAACATCTCTGCTTGCTGTATCTATGTCATCAGCTGAATGCTCATCTTGAAACCATTTCTATGGTATAACAACTCTGCTTCCTGGATCTATGTCACCAGCTGAAATCTCATCTTTAAACCATTTCTATGGTATAACATCTCTGCTTGCTGGATCTATGTCATCTGCTGAACTCTCATCTTGAAACCATTTCTATGGTATAACATCTCTGCTTACTGGATCTATGTCATCAGCTGAACTCTCATCTTGAAACCATTTCTATGGTATAACATCTCTGCATGCTGGATCTATGTCATCTGCTGAACTCTCATCTTGAAGCCATTTCTATTGAATAACATCTCTGCTTGCTGGATCTATGTCATCTGCTGAACTCTCATCTTGAAACCATTTCTATGGTATAACATCTCTGCTTGCTGGATCTTTGTAATCTGCTGAACTCTCATCTTGAAACCATTTCTATGGTATAACATCTCTGCTTGCTGTATCTATGTCATCAGCTGAAAGCTCATCTTGAAAGCATTTCTATGGTATAACATCTCTGCTTGCTGGATCTATGTCATCTGCTGAACTCTCCTCTTGAAACCATTTCTATGGTATAACATCTCTGCTTGCTGGATCTATGTCATCAGCTGAAATCTCATCTTGAAACCATTTCTATGGTATAACATCTCTGCTTGCTGGATCTATGTCATCAGCTGAACGCTCATCTTGAAACCATTTCTATGGTATAGCATCTCTGCTTGCTGGATCTATGTCATCTGCTGAACTCTCCTCTTGAAACCATTTCTATGGTTTAACATCTCTGCTTGCTGGATCTATGTCATCTGCTGATCTCTCATCGTGAAACCATTTCTATGGTATAACATCTCTGCTTGCTGGATCTATGTCATCTGCTGATCTCTCATCTTGAAACCATTTCTATGGTATAACATCTCTGCTTGCTGGATCTATGTCATCAGCTGAACGCTCATCTTGAAACCAGTTCTATGGTATAACATCTCTGTTTGCTGGATCTATGTCATCTGCTGAACTCTCATCTTGAAACCATTTCTATGGTATAACATCTCTGCTTGCTGGATCTATGTCATCTGCTGAAATCTCATCTTGAAACCATTTCTATGGTATAACATATCTGCTTGCTGCATCTATGTCATCTGCTGAACTCTCCACTTGAAACCATTTCTATGGTATAACATCTCTGCTTGCTGGATGTATGTCATCTGCTGAACTCTCATCTTGAAACCAATTCTATGGTATAACATCTCTGCTTGCTGGATCTATGTCATCAGCTGAAATCTCATCTTGAATCCATTTCTATGGTATAGCATCTCTGCTTGCTGGATCTATGTCATCTGCTGAACTCTCCTCTTGAAACCATTTCTATGGTATAACATCTCTGCTTGCTGGATCTATGTCATCAGCTGAAATCTCATCTTGAAACCATTTCTATGGTATAACATCTCTGCTTGCTGGATCTATGTCATCAGCTGAACGCTCATCTTGAAACCATTTCTATGGTATAACATCTCTGCTTGCTGGATCTATGTCATCTGCTGAACTCTCATCTTGAAACCATTTCAATGGTATAGCATCTCTGCTTGCTGGATCTATGTCATCTTCTGAAATCTCCTCTTGAAACCATTTCTATGGTATAACATCTCTGCTTGCTGGATCTATGTCATCTGCTGAACTCTCATCTTGAAACCAATTCTATGGTATAACATCTCTGCTTGCTGGATCTGGGTCATCTGCTGAACTCTCATCTTGAAACCATTTCTATGGCATAACATCTCTGCTTGCTGGATCTGTGTCATCTGCTGAACTCTCATCTTGAAACCATTTCTATGGTATAACATATCTGCTTGCTGGATCTATGTCATCTGCTGAACTCTCATCTTGAAACCATTTCTATGGTATAACATCTCTGCTTGCTGGATCTATGTTATCTGCTGAACTCTCATCTTGAAACCATTTCTATGGTATAACATCTCTGCTTGCTGGATCTATGTCATCTGCTGAACTCTCATCTTGAAACCATTTCTATGGTTTAACATCTCTGCTTGCTGGATCTCTGTCTCGTGCTGAACTCTTATCTTGAAACCATTTCTATGGTATAGCATCTCTGCTTGCTGGATCTATGTCATCTGCTGAACTCTCATCTTGAAACCATTTCTATGGTATAACATCTCTGCTTGCTGGATCTATGGCATCTGCTGAACTCTCATCTTGAAACCATTTCTATGGTATAACATCTCTGCTTGCTCGATCTATGTCATCTGCTGAACTCTCATCTTGAAACCAATTCTATGGTATAACATCTCTGCTTGCTGGATCTGGGTCATCTGCTGAACTCATCTTGAAACTATTTCTATGGCATAACATCTCTGCTTGCTGGATCTGTGTCCTCTGCTGAACTCTCATCTTGAAACCATTTCTATGGTATAACATATCTGCTTGCTGGATCTATGTCATCAGCTGAACTCTCATCTTGAAACCATTTCTATGGTATAACATCTCTGCTTGCTGGATCTATGTCATCTGCTGAACTCTCATCTTGAAACCATTTCTATGGTATAACATCTCTGCTTGCTGGATCTATGTCATCTGCTGAACTCTCATCTTGAAACTATTTCTATGGTTTAACATCTCTGCTTGCTGGATCTATGTCTCGTGCTGAAATCTCATCTTGAAACCATTTCTATGGTATAGCATCTCTGCTTGCTGGATCTATGTCATCTGCTGAACTCTCATCTTGAAACCATTTCTATGGTATAACATCTCTGCTTGCTGGATATATGTCATCTGCTGAACTCTCATCTTGAAACCATTTCTATGGTATAACATCTCTGCTTGCTGGATCTATGTCATCTGCTGAGCTCTCATCTTGAAACCATTTCTATGGTATTACATCTCTGCTTGCTGTATCTATGTCATCTGCTGAACTCTCATCGTGAAACCATTTCTATGGTATAACATCTCTGCTTGCTGGATCTATGTCATCTGCTGAACTCTCATCTTGAAACCATTTCTATGGTTCAGCATCTCTGCTTGCTGGATCTATGTCATCTGCTGAACTCTCCTCTTTAAACCATTTCTATGGTATAACATCTCTGCTTGCTGGATCTATGTCATCTGCTGAACTCTCATCTTGAAACCATTTCTATGGTATAACATCTCTGATTGCTGGATCTGTGTCATCTGCTGAACTCTCATCTTGAAACCATTTCTATGGTATAACATCTCTGCTTGCTGAATCTATGTCATCTGCTGAACTCTCATCTTGAAACCATTTCTATGGTATAACATCTCTGCTTGCTGGATCTATGTCATCTGCTGAACTCTCATCTTGAAACCATTTCTATGGTATAGCATCTCTGCTTGCTGGATCTATGTCATCTGCTTAACTCTCCTTTTGAAACCATTTCTATGGTATAACATCTCTGCTTGCTGGATCTATGTCATCTGCTGAACTCTCATCTTGAAACCAATTCTATGGTATAACATCTCTGCTTGCTGGATCTGCGTCATCTGCTGAACTCTCATCTTGAAACCATTTCTATGGTATAACATCTCTGCTTGCTGGATCTGTGTCATCTGCTGAACTCTCATCTTGAAACCATTTCTATGGTATAACATCTCTGCTTGCTGGATCTTTGTAATCTGCTGAACTCTCATCTTGAAACCATTTCTATGGTGTAACATCTCTGCTTGCTTTATCTATGTCATCAGCTGAACGCTCATCTTGAAATCATTTCTATGGTATAACATCTCTGCTTGCTGGATCTATGTCATCTGCTGAACTCTCCTCTTGAAACCATTTCTATGGTATAACATCTCTGCTTGCTGGATCTATGTCATCAGCTGAAATCTCATCTTGAAACCATTTCTATGGTATAACATCTCTGCTTGCTGGATCTATGTCATCAGCTGAACGCTCATCTTGAAACCATTTCTATGGTATAACATCTCTGCTTGCTGGATCTTTGTAATCTGCTGTACTCTCACCTTGAAACCATTTCTATGGTATAACATCTCTGCTTGCTGGATCTATGTAATCAGCTGAACTCTCATCTTGAAACCATTTCTATGGTATAGCATCTCTGCTTGCTGGATCTATGTCATCTGCTGAACTCTCCTCTTGAAACCATTTCTATGGTTTAACATCTCTGCTTGCTGGATCTATGTCATCTGCTGATCTCTCATCGTGAAACCATTTCTATGGTATAACATCTCTGCTTGCTGGATCTATGTCATCTGCTGATCTCTCATCTTGAAACCATTTCTATGGTATAACATCTCTGCTTGCTGCATCTATGTCATCAGCTGAACGCTCATCTTGAAACCATTTCTATGGTATAACATCTCTGCTTGCTGGATCTATGTCATCTGCTGAAATCTCATCTTGAAACCATTTCTATGCTATAACATATCTGCTTGCTGCATCTATGTCATCTGCTGAACTCTCCTCTTGAAACCATTTCTATGGTATAACATCTCTGCTTGCTGGATGTATGTCATCTGCTGAACTCTCATCTTGAAACCAATTCTATGGTATAACATCTCTGCTTGCTGGATCTATGTCATCAGCTGAAATCTCATCTTGAATCCATTTCTATGGTATAGCATCTCTGCTTGCTGGATCTATGTCATCTGCTGAACTCTCCTCTTGAAACCATTTCTATGGTATAACATCTCTGCTTGCTGGATCTATGTCATCAGCTGAAATCTCATCTTGAAACCATTTCTATGGTATAACATCTCTGCTTGCTGGATCTATGTCATCAGCTGAACGCTCATCTTGAAACCATTTCTATGGTATAACATCTCTGCTTGCTGGATCTATGTCATCTGCTGAACTCTCATCTTGAAACCATTTCAATGGTATAGCATCTCTGCTTGCTGGATCTATGTCATCTGCTGAAATCTCCTCTTGAAACCATTTCTATGGTATAACATCTCTGCTTGCTGGATCTATGTCATCTGCTGAACTCTCATCTTGAAACCAATTCTATGGTATAACATCTCTGCTTGCTGGATCTGGGTCATCTGCTGAACTCTCATCTTGAAACCATTTCTATGGCATAACATCTCTGCTTGCTGGATCTGTGTCATCTGCTGAACTCTCATCTTGAAACCATTTCTATGGTATAACATATCTGCTTGCTGGATCTATGTCATATGCTGAACTCTCATCTTGAAATCATTTCTATGGTATAACATCTCTGCTTGCTGGATCTATGTCATCTGCTGAACTCTCATCTTGAAACCATTTCTATGGTACAACATCTCTGCTTGCTGGATCTATGTCATCTGCTGAACTCTCATCTTGAAACCATTTCTATGGTTTAACATCTCTGCTTGCTGGATCTCTGTCTCGTGCTGAACTCTTATCTTGAAACCATTTCTATGGTATAGCATCTCTGCTTGCTGGATCTATGTCATCTGCTGAACTCTCATCTTGAAACCATTTCTATGGTATAACATCTCTGCTTGCTGGATCTATGGCATCTGCTGAACTCTCATCTTGAAACCATTTCTATGGTATAACATCTCTGCTTGCTCGATCTATGTCATCTGCTGAACTCTCATCTTGAAACCAATTCTATGGTATAACATCTCTGCTTGCTGAATCTGGGTCATCTGCTGAACTCATCTTGAAACTATTTCTATGGCATAACATCTCTGCTTGCTGGATCTGTGTCATCTGCTGAACTCTCATCTTGAAACCATTTCTATGGTATAACATATCTGCTTGCTGGATCTATGTCATCAGCTGAACTCTCATCTTGAAACCATTTCTATGGTATAACATCTCTGCTTGCTGGATCTATGTCATCTGCTGAACTCTCATCTTGAAACAATTTCTATGGTATAACATCTCTGCTTGCTGGATCTATGTCATCTGCTGAACTCTCATCTTGAAACTATTTCTATGGTTTAACATCTCTGCTTGCTGGATCTATGTCTCGTGCTGAAATCTCATCTTGAAACCATTTCTATGGTATAGCATCTCTGCTTGCTGGATCTATGTCATCTGCTGAACTCTCATCTTGAAACCATTTCTATGGTATAACATCTCTGCTTGCTGGATCTATGTCATCTGCTGAACTCTCATCTTGAAACCATTTCTATGGTATAACATCTCTGCTTGCTGGATCTATGTCATCTGCTGAGCTCTCATCTTGAAACCATTTCTATGGTATTACATCTCTGCTTGCTGTATCTATGTCATCTGCTGAACTCTCATCGTGAAACCATTTCTATGGTATAACATCTCTGCTTGCTGGATCTATGTCATCTGCTGAACTCTCATCTTGAAACCATTTCTATGGTTCAGCATCTCTACTTGCTGGATCTATGTCATCTGCTGAACTATCCTCTTTAAACCATTTCTATGGTATAACATCTCTGCTTGCTGGATCTATGTCATCTGCTGAACTCTCATCTTGAAACCATTTCTATGGTATAACATCTCTGATTGCTGGATCTGTGTCATCTGCTGAACTCTCATCTTGAAACCATTTCTATGGTATAACATCTCTGCTTGCTGAATCTATGTCATCTGCTGAACTCTCATCTTGAAACCATTTCTATGGTATAACATCTCTGCTTGCTGGATCTATGTCATCTGCTGAACTCTCATCTTGAAACCATTTCTATGGTATAGCATCTCTGCTTGCTGGATCTATGTCATCTGCTTAACTCTCCTTTTGAAACCATTTCTATGGTATAACATCTCTGCTTGCTGGATCTATGTCATCTGCTGAACTCTCATCTTGAAACCAATTCTATGGTATAACATCTCTGCTTGCTGGATCTGCGTCATCTGCTGAACTCTCATCTTGAAACCATTTCTATGGTATAACATCTCTGCTTGCTGGATCTGTGTCATCTGCTGAACTCTCATCTTGAAACCATTTCTATGGTATAACATCTCTGCTTGCTGGATCTTTGTAATCTGCTGAACTCTCATCTTGAAACCATTTCTATGGTTTAACATCTCTGCTTGCTTTATCTATGTCATCAGCTGAACGCTCATCTTGAAATCATTTCTATGGTATAACATCTCTGCTTGCTGGATCTATGTCATCTGCTGAACTCTCCTCTTGAAACCATTTCTATGGTATAACATCTCTGCTTGCTGGATCTATGTCATCAGCTGAAATCTCATCTTGAAACCATTTCTATGGTATAACATCTCTGCTTGCTGGATCTATGTCATCAGCTGAACGCTCATCTTGAAACCATTTCTATGGTATAACATCTCTGCTTGCTGGATCTATGTCATCTGCTGAACTCTCATCTTGAAACCATTTCTATGGTATAGCATCTCTGCTTGCTGGATCTATGTCATCTGCTGAACTCTCCTCTTGAAACCATTTCTATGGTATAACATCTCTGCTTGCTGGATCTATGTCATCTGCTGAACTCTCATCTTGAAACCAATTCTATGGTATAACATCTCTGCTTGCTGGATCTTTGTCATCTGCTGAACTCTCATCTTGAAACCATTTCTATGGTATAACATCTCTGCTTGCTGGATCTATGTCATCTGCTGAACTCTCATCTTGAAACCATTTATATGGTATAACATCTCTTCTTGCTGGATCTTTGTAATCTGCTGAACTCTCATCTTGAAACCATTTCTATGGTATAACATCTCTGCTTGCTGTATCTATGTCATCAGCTGAACGCTCATCTTGAAACCATTTATATGGTATAACATCTCTTCTTGCTGGATCTTTGTAATCTGCTGAACTCTCATCTTGAAACCATTTCTATGGTATAACATCTCTGCTTGCTGGATCTATGTCATCAGCTGAAATCTCATCTTGAATCCATTTCTATGGTATAGCATCTCAGCTTGCTGGATCTATGTCATCTGCTGAACTCTCCTCTTGAAACCAATTCTATGGTATAACATCTCTGCTTGCTGGATCTATGTCATCTGCTGAAATCTAATCTTGAAACCATTTCTATGGCATAACATCTCTGCTTGCTGGATCTATGTCATAAGCTGAACTCTCATCTTGAAACCATTTCTATGGTATAACATCTCTGCATGCTGGATCTATGTCATCTTCTGAACTCTCCTCTTGATACCATTTCTGTGGTTTAACATCTCTGCTTGGTGGATCTATGTCATCTGCTGAACTCTCCTCTTGAAACCATTTCTATGGTTTAGCATCTCTGCTTCCTGGATCTATGTCATCTGCTGAACTCTCATCGTGAAGCCATTTCTATGGTATAACATCTCTGCTTGCTGGATCTATGTCATCTGCTGATCTCTCATCTTGAAACCATTTCTATGGTATAATATCTCTGCTTGCTGGATCTATGTCATCAGCTGAACGCTCATCTTGAAACCAGTTCTATGGTATAACATCTCTGCTTGCTGGATCTATGTCATCTGCTGTACTCTCATCTTGAAACCATTTCTATGGTATAACATCTCTGCTTGCTGGATCTATGTCATCTGCTGAAATCTCATCTTGAAACCATTTCTATGGTATAACATATCTGCTTGCTGCATCTATGTCGTCTGCTGAACTCTCCTCTTGAAACCATTTCTATGGTATAACATCTCTGCTTGCTGGATGTATGTCATCTGCTGAACTCTCATCTTGAAACCAATTCTATGGTATAACATCTCTGCTTGCTGGATCTATGTCATCAGCTGAAATCTCATCTTGAATCCATTTCTATGGTATATCATCTCTGCTTGCTGGATCTATGTCATCTGCTGAACTCTCCTCTTGAAACCATTTCTATGGTATAACATCTCTGCTTGCTGGATCTATGTCATCAGCTGAAATCTCGTCTTGAAACCATTTCTATGGTATAACATCTCTGCTTGCTGGATCTATGTCATCAGCTGAACGCTCATCTTGAAACCATTTCTATGGTATAACATCTCTGCTTGCTGGATCTATGTCATCTGCTGAACTCTCATCTTGAAACCATTTCAATGGTATAGCATCTCTGCTTGCTGGATCTATGTCATCTGCTGAACTCTCCTCTTGAAACCATTTCTATGGTATAACATCTCTGCTTGCTGGATCTATGTCATCTGCTGAACTCTCATCTTGAAACCAATTCTATGGTATAACATCTCTGCTTGCTGGATCTGCGTCATCTGCTGAACTCTCATCTTGAAACCATTTTTATGGTATAACATATCTGCTTGCTGGATTTATGTCATCTGCTGAACTCTCATCTTGAAACCATTTCTATGGTATAACATCTCTGCTTGCTGGATCTATGTCATCTGCTGAACTCTCATCTTGAAACCATTTCTATGGTATAACATCTCTGCTTGCTGGATCTATGTCATCTGCTGAACTCTCCTCTTGAAAGCATTTCTATGGTTTAACATCTCTGCTTGCTGGATCTATGTCTCGTGCTGAACTCTCATCTTGAAACCATTTCTATGGTATAGCATCTCTGCTTGCTGGATCTATGTCATCTGCTGAACTCTCATCTTGAAACCATTTCTATGGTATAACATCTCTGCTTGCTGGATCTATGGCATCTGCTGAACTCTCATCTTGAAACCATTTCTATGGTATAACATCTCTGCTTGCTGGATCTATGTCATCTGCTGAGCTCTCATCTTGAAACCATTTCTATGGTATTACATCTCTGCTTGCTGGATCTATGTCATCTGCTGAACTCTCATCTTGAAACTATTTCTATGGTTTAACATCTCTGCTTGCTGGATCTATGTCTCGTGCTGAAATCTCATCTTGAAACCATTTCTATGGTATAGCATCTCTGCTTGCTGGATCTATGTCATCTGCTGAACTCTCATCTTGAAACTATTTCTATGGTTTAACATCTCTGCTTGCTGGATCTATGTCTCGTGCTGAAATCTCATCTTGAAACCATTTCTATGGTATAGCATCTCTGCTTGCTGGATCTATGTCATCTGCTGAACTCTCATCTTGAAACCATTTCTATGGTATAACATCTCTGCTTGCTGGATCTATGTCATCTGCTGAACTCTCATCTTGAAACCATTTCTATGGTATAACATCTCTGCTTGCTGGATCTATGTCATCTGCTGAGCTCTCATCTTGAAACCATTTCTATGGTATTACATCTCTGCTTGCTGTATCTATGTCATCTGCTGAACTCTCATCGTGAAACCATTTCTATGGTATAACATCTCTGCTTGCTGGATCTATGTCATCTGCTGAACTCTCATCTTGAAACCATTTCTATGGTTCAGCATCTCTGCTTGCTGGATCTATGTCATCTGCTGAACTCTCCTCTTTAAACCATTTCTATGGTATAACATCTCTGCTTGCTGGATCTATGTCATCTGCTGAACTCTCATCTTGAAACCATTTCTATGGTATAACATCTCTGATTGCTGGATCTGTGTCATCTGCTGAACTCTCATCTTGAAACCATTTATATGGTATAACATCTCTGCTTGCTGAATCTATGTCATCTGCTGAACTCTCATCTTGAAACCATTTCTATGGTATAACATCTCTGCTTGCTGGATCTATGTCATCTGCTGAACTCTCATCTTGAAACCATTTCTATGGTATAGCATCTCTGCTTGCTGGATCTATGTCATCTGCTTAACTCTCCTTTTGAAACCATTTCTATGGTATAACATCTCTGCTTGCTGGATCTATGTCATCTGCTGAACTCTCATCTTGAAACCAATTCTATGGTATAACATCTCTGCTTGCTGGATCTGCGTCATCTGCTGAACTCTCATCTTGAAACCATTTCTATGGTATAACATCTCTGCTTGCTGGATCTGTGTCATCTGCTGAACTCTCATCTTGAAACCATTTCTATGGTATAACATCTCTGCTTGCTGGATCTTTGTAATCTGCTGAACTCTCATCTTGAAACCATTTCTATGGTGTAACATCTCTGCTTGCTTTATCTATGTCATCAGCTGAACGCTCATCTTGAAATCATTTCTATGGTATAACATCTCTGTTTGCTGGATCTATGTCATCTGCTGAACTCTCCTCTTGAAACCATTTCTATGGTATAACATCTCTGCTTGCTGGATCTATGTCATCAGCTGAAATCTCATCTTGAAACCATTTCTATGGTATAACATCTCTGCTTGCTGGATCTATGTCATCAGCTGAACGCTCATCTTGAAACCATTTCTATGGTATAACATCTCTGCTTGCTGGATCTATGTCATCTGCTGAACTCTCATCTTGAAACCATTTCTATGGTATAGCATCTCTGCTTGCTGGATCTATGTCATCTGCTGAACTCTCCTCTTGAAACCATTTCTATGGTATAACATCTCTGCTTGCTGGATCTATGTCATCTGCTGAACTCTCATCTTGAAACCAATTCTATGGTATAACATCTCTGCTTGCTGGATCTTTGTCATCTGCTGAACTCTCATCTTGAAACCATTTCTATGGTATAACATCTCTGCTTGCTGGATCTATGTCATCTGCTGAACTCACATCTTGAAACCATTTATATGGTATAACATCTCTGCTTGCTGGATCTTTGTAATCTGCTGAACTCTCATCTTGAAACCATTTCTATGGTATAACATCTCTGCTTGCTGTATCTATGTCATCAGCTGAACGCTCATCTTGAAACCATTTATATGGTATAACATCTCTTCTTGCTGGATCTTTGTAATCTGCTGAACTCTCATCTTGAAACCATTTCTATGGTATAACATCTCTGCTTGCTGGATCTATGTCATCAGCTGAAATCTCATCTTGAATCCATTTCTATGGTATAGCATCTCAGCTTGCTGGATCTATGTCATCTGCTGAACTCTCCTCTTGAAACCAATTCTATGGTATAACATCTCTGCTTGCTGGATCTATGTCATCTGCTGAAATCTAATCTTGAAACCATTTCTATGGCATAACATCTCTGCTTGCTGGATCTATGTCATAAGCTGAACTCTCATCTTGAAACCATTTCTATGGTATAACATCTCTGCATGCTGGATCTATGTCATCTTCTGAACTCTCCTCTTGATACCATTTCTGTGGTTTAACATCTCTGCTTGGTGGATCTATGTCATCTGCTGAACTCTCCTCTTGAAACCATTTCTATGGTTTAGCATCTCTGCTTGCTGGATCTATGTCATCTGCTGAACTCTCATCGTGAAGCCATTTCTATGGTATAACATCTCTGCTTGCTGGATCTATGTCATCTGCTGATCTCTCATCTTGAAACCATTTCTATGGTATAATATCTCTGCTTGCTGGATCTATGTCATCAGCTGAACGCTCATCTTGAAACCAGTTCTATGGTATAACATCTCTGCTTGCTGGATCTATGTCATCTGCTGTACTCTCATCTTGAAACCATTTCTATGGTATAACATCTCTGCTTGCTGGATCTATGTCATCTGCTGAAATCTCATCTTGAAACCATTTCTATGGTATAACATATCTGCTTGCTGCATCTATGTCGTCTGCTGAACTCTCCTCTTGAAACCATTTCTATGGTATAACATCTCTGCTTGCTGGATGTATGTCATCTGCTGAACTCTCATCTTGAAACGAATTCTATGGTATAACATCTCTGCTTGCTGGATCTATGTCATCTGCTGAACTCTCATCTTGAAACCATTTCTATGGTTCAGCATCTCTGCTTGCTGGATCTATGTCATCTGCTGAACTCTCCTCTTTAAACCATTTCTATGGTATAACATCTCTGCTTGCTGGATCTATGTCATCTGCTGAACTCTCATCTTGAAACCATTTCTATGGTATAACATCTCTGATTGCTGGATCTGTGTCATCTGCTGAACTCTCATCTTGAAACCATTTATATGGTATAACATCTCTGCTTGCTGAATCTATGTCATCTGCTGAACTCTCATCTTGAAACCATTTCTATGGTATAACATCTCTGCTTGCTGGATCTATGTCATCTGCTGAACTCTCATCTTGAAACCATTTCTATGGTATAGCATCTCTGCTTGCTGGATCTATGTCATCTGCTTAACTCTCCTTTTGAAACCATTTCTATGGTATAACATCTCTGCTTGCTGGATCTATGTCATCTGCTGAACTCTCATCTTGAAACCAATTCTATGGTATAACATCTCTGCTTGCTGGATCTGCGTCATCTGCTGAACTCTCATCTTGAAACCATTTCTATGGTATAACATCTCTGCTTGCTGGATCTGTGTCATCTGCTGAACTCTCATCTTGAAACCATTTCTATGGTATAACATCTCTGCTTGCTGGATCTTTGTAATCTGCTGAACTCTCATCTTGAAACCATTTCTATGGTGTAACATCTCTGCTTGCTTTATCTATGTCATCAGCTGAACGCTCATCTTGAAATCATTTCTATGGTATAACATCTCTGCTTGCTGGATCTATGTCATCTGCTGAACTCTCCTCTTGAAACCATTTCTATGGTATAACATCTCTGCTTGCTGGATCTATGTCATCAGCTGAAATCTCATCTTGAAACCATTTCTATGGTATAACATCTCTGCTTGCTGGATCTATGTCATCAGCTGAACGCTCATCTTGAAACCATTTCTATGGTATAACATCTCTGCTTGCTGGATCTATGTCATCTGCTGAACTCTCATCTTGAAACCATTTCTATGGTATAGCATCTCTGCTTGCTGGATCTATGTCATCTGCTGAACTCTCCTCTTGAAACCATTTCTATGGTATAACATCTCTGCTTGCTGGATCTATGTCATCTGCTGAACTCTCATCTTGAAACCAATTCTATGGTATAACATCTCTGCTTGCTGGATCTTTGTCATCTGCTGAACTCTCATCTTGAAACCATTTCTATGGTATAACATCTCTGCTTGCTGGATCTATGTCATCTGCTGAACTCACATCTTGAAACCATTTATATGGTATAACATCTCTTCTTGCTGGATCTTTGTAATCTGCTGAACTCTCATCTTGAAACCATTTCTATGGTATAACATCTCTGCTTGCTGTATCTATGTCATCAGCTGAACGCTCATCTTGAAACCATTTATATGGTATAACATCTCTTCTTGCTGGATCTTTGTAATCTGCTGAACTCTCATCTTGAAACCATTTCTATGGTATAACATCTCTGCTTGCTGGATCTATGTCATCAGCTGAAATCTCATCTTGAATCCATTTCTATGGTATAGCATCTCAGCTTGCTGGATCTATGTCATCTGCTGAACTCTCCTCTTGAAACCAATTCTATGGTATAACATCTCTGCTTGCTGGATCTATGTCATCTGCTGAAATCTAATCTTGAAACCATTTCTATGGCATAACATCTCTGCTTGCTGGATCTATGTCATAAGCTGAACTCTCATCTTGAAACCATTTCTATGGTATAACATCTCTGCATGCTGGATCTATGTCATCTTCTGAACTCTCCTCTTGATACCATTTCTGTGGTTTAACATCTCTGCTTGGTGGATCTATGTCATCTGCTGAACTCTCCTCTTGAAACCATTTCTATGGTTTAGCATCTCTGCTTGCTGGATCTATGTCATCTGCTGAACTCTCATCGTGAAGCCATTTCTATGGTATAACATCTCTGCTTGCTGGATCTATGTCATCTGCTGATCTCTCATCTTGAAACCATTTCTATGGTATAATATCTCTGCTTGCTGGATCTATGTCATCAGCTGAACGCTCATCTTGAAACCAGTTCTATGGTATAACATCTCTGCTTGCTGGATCTATGTCATCTGCTGTACTCTCATCTTGAAACCATTTCTATGGTATAACATCTCTGCTTGCTGGATCTATGTCATCTGCTGAAATCTCATCTTGAAACCATTTCTATGGTATAACATATCTGCTTGCTGCATCTATGTCGTCTGCTGAACTCTCCTCTTGAAACCATTTCTATGGTATAACATCTCTGCTTGCTGGATGTATGTCATCTGCTGAACTCTCATCTTGAAACGAATTCTATGGTATAACATCTCTGCTTGCTGGATCTATGTCATCAGCTGAAATCTCATCTTGAATCCATTTCTATGGTATAGCATCTCTGCTTGCTGGATCTATGTCATCTGCTGAACTCTCCTCTTGAAACCATTTCTATGGTATAACATCTCTGCTTGCTGGATCTATGTCATCAGCTGAAATCTCGTCTTGAAACCATTTCTATGGTATAACATCTCTGCTTGCTGGATCTATGTCATCAGCTGAACGCTCATCTTGAAACCATTTCTATGGTATAACATCTCTGCTTGCTGGATCTATGTCATCTGCTGAACTCTCATCTTGAAACCATTTCAATGGTATAGCATCTCTGCTTGCTGGATCTATGTCATCTGCTGAACTCTCCTCTTGAAACCATTTCTATGGTATAACATCTCTGCTTGCTGGATCTATGTCATCTGCTGAACTCTCATCTTGAAACCAATTCTATGGTATAACATCTCTGCTTGCTGGATCTGCGTCATCTGCTGAACTCTCATCTTGAAACCATTTCTATGGTATAACATATCTGCTTGCTGGATCTATGTCATCTGCTGAACTCTCATCTTGAAACCATTTCTATGGTATAACATCTCTGCTTGCTGGATCTATGTCATCTGCTGAACTCTCATCTTGAAACCATTTCTATGGTATAACATCTCTGCTTGCTGGATCTATGTCATCTGCTGAACTCTCCTCTTGAAAGCATTTCTATGGTTTAACATCTCTGCTTGCTGGATCTATGTCTCGTGCTGAACTCTCATCTTGAAACCATTTCTATGGTATAGCATCTCTGCTTGCTGGATCTATGTCATCTGCTGAACTCTCATCTTGAAACCATTTCTATGGTATAACATCTCTGCTTGCTGGATCTATGGCATCTGCTGAACTCTCATCTTGAAACCATTTCTATGGTATAACATCTCTGCTTGCTGGATCTATGTCATCTGCTGAGCTCTCATCTTGAAACCATTTCTATGGTATTACATCTCTGCTTGCTGTATCTATGTCATCTGCTGAACTCTCATCGTGAAACCATTTCTATGGTATAACATCTCTGCTTGCTGGATCTATGTCATCAGCTGAACTCTCATCTTGAAACCATTTCTATGGTATAACATCTCTGCTTGCTGGATCTATGTCATCTGCTGTACTCTCATCTTGAAACCATTTCTATGGTATAACATCTCTGCTTGCTGGATCTATGTCATCTGCTGAACTCTCATCTTGAAACCATTTCTATGGTATAACATCTCTGCTTGCTGGATCTATGTCATCTGCTGAACTCTCCTCTTGAAAGCATTTCTATGGTTTAACATCTCTGCTTGCTGGATCTATGTCTCGTGCTGAACTCTCATCTTGAAACCATTTCTATGGTATAGCATCTCTGCTTGCTGGATCTATGTCATCTGCTGAACTCTCATCTTGAAACCATTTCTATGGTATAACATCTCTGCTTGCTGGATCTATGGCATCTGCTGAACTCTCATCTTGAAACCATTTCTATGGTATAACATCTCTGCTTGCTGGATCTATGTCATCTGCTGTGCTCTCATCTTGAAACCATTTCTATGGTATTACATCTCTGCTTGCTGGATCTATGTCATCTGCTGAACTCTCATCTTGAAACTATTTCTATGGTTTAACATCTCTGCTTGCTGGATCTATGTCTCGTGCTGAAATCTCATCTTGAAACCATTTCTATGGTATAGCATCTCTGCTTGCTGGATCTATGTCATCTGCTGAACTCTCATCTTGAAACTATTTCTATGGTTTAACATCTCTGCTTGCTGGATCTATGTCTCGTGCTGAAATCTCATCTTGAAACCATTTCTATGGTATAGCATCTCTGCTTGCTGGATCTATGTCATCTGCTGAACTCTCATCTTGAAACCATTTCTATGGTATAACATCTCTGCTTGCTGGATCTATGTCATCTGCTGAACTCTCATCTTGAAACCATTTCTATGGTATAACATCTCTGCTTGCTGGATCTATGTCATCTGCTGAGCTCTCATCTTGAAACCATTTTTATGGTATTACATCTCTGCTTGCTGTATCTATGTCATCTGCTGAACTCTCATCGTGAAACCATTTCTATGGTATAACATCTCTGCTTGCTGGATCTATGTCATCTGCTGAACTCTCATCTTGAAACCATTTCTATGGTTCAGCATCTCTGCTTGCTGGATCTATGTCATCTGCTGAACTCTCCTCTTTAAACCATTTCTATGGTATAACATCTCTGCTTGCTGGATCTATGTCATCTGCTGAACTCTCATCTTGAAACCATTTCTATGGTATAACATCTCTGATTGCTGGATCTGTGTCATCTGCTGAACTCTCATCTTGAAACCATTTATATGGTATAACATCTCTGCTTGCTGAATCTATGTCATCTGCTGAACTCTCATCTTGAAACCATTTCTATGGTATAACATCTCTGCTTGCTGGATCTATGTCATCTGCTGAACTCTCATCTTGAAACCATTTCTATGGTATAGCATCTCTGCTTGCTGGATCTATGTCATCTGCTTAACTCTCCTTTTGAAACCATTTCTATGGTATAACATCTCTGCTTGCTGGATCTATGTCATCTGCTGAACTCTCATCTTGAAACCAATTCTATGGTATAACATCTCTGCTTGCTGGATCTGCGTCAGCTGCTGAACTCTCATCTTGAAACCATTTCTATGGTATAACATCTCTGCTTGCTGGATCTGTGTCATCTGCTGAACTCTCATCTTGAAACCATTTCTATGGTATAACATCTCTGCTTGCTGGATCTTTGTAATCTGCTGAACTCTCATCTTGAAACCATTTCTATGGTGTAACATCTCTGCTTGCTTTATCTATGTCATCAGCTGAACGCTCATCTTGAAATCATTTCTATGGTATAACATCTCTGCTTGCTGGATCTATGTCATCTGCTGAACTCTCCTCTTGAAACCATTTCTATGGTATAACATCTCTGCTTGCTGGATCTATGTCATCAGCTGAAATCTCATCTTGAAACCATTTCTATGGTATAACATCTCTGCTTGCTGGATCTATGTCATCAGCTGAACGCTCATCTTGAAACCATTTCTATGGTATAACATCTCTGCTTGCTGGATCTATGTCATCTGCTGAACTCTCATCTTGAAACCATTTCTATGGTATAGCATCTCTGCTTGCTGGATCTATGTCATCTGCTGAACTCTCCTCTTGAAACCATTTCTATGGTATAACATCTCTGCTTGCTGGATCTATGTCATCTGCTGAACTCTCATCTTGAAACCAATTCTATGGTATAACATCTCTGCTTGCTGGATCTTTGTCATCTGCTGAACTCTCATCTTGAAACCATTTCTATGGTATAACATCTCTGCTTGCTGGATCTATGTCATCTGCTGAACTCACATCTTGAAACCATTTATATGGTATAACATCTCTTCTTGCTGGATCTTTGTAATCTGCTGAACTCTCATCTTGAAACCATTTCTATGGTATAACATCTCTGCTTGCTGTATCTATGTCATCAGCTGAACGCTCATCTTGAAACCATTTATATGGTATAACATCTCTTCTTGCTGGATCTTTGTAATCTGCTGAACTCTCATCTTGAAACCATTTCTATGGTATAACATCTCTGCTTGCTGGATCTATGTCATCAGCTGAAATCTCATCTTGAATCCATTTCTATGGTATAGCATCTCAGCTTGCTGGATCTATGTCATCTGCTGAACTCTCCTCTTGAAACCAATTCTATGGTATAACATCTCTGCTTGCTGGATCTATGTCATCTGCTGAAATCTAATCTTGAAACCATTTCTATGGCATAACATCTCTGCTTGCTGGATCTATGTCATAAGCTGAACTCTCATCTTGAAACCATTTCTATGGTATAACATCTCTGCATGCTGGATCTATGTCATCTTCTGAACTCTCCTCTTGATACCATTTCTGTGGTTTAACATCTCTGCTTGGTGGATCTATGTCATCTGCTGAACTCTCCTCTTGAAACCATTTCTATGGTTTAGCATCTCTGCTTGCTGGATCTATGTCATCTGCTGAACTCTCATCGTGAAGCCATTTCTATGGTATAACATCTCTGCTTGCTGGATCTATGTCATCTGCTGATCTCTCATCTTGAAACCATTTCTATGGTATAATATCTCTGCTTGCTGGATCTATGTCATCAGCTGAACGCTCATCTTGAAACCAGTTCTATGGTATAACATCTCTGCTTGCTGGATCTATGTCATCTGCTGTACTCTCATCTTGAAACCATTTCTATGGTATAACATCTCTGCTTGCTGGATCTATGTCATCTGCTGAAATCTCATCTTGAAACCATTTCTATGGTATAACATATCTGCTTGCTGCATCTATGTCGTCTGCTGAACTCTCCTCTTGAAACCATTTCTATGGTATAACATCTCTGCTTGCTGGATGTATGTCATCTGCTGAACTCTCATCTTGAAACGAATTCTATGGTATACCATCTCTGCTTGCTGGATCTATGTCATCAGCTGAAATCTCATCTTGAATCCATTTCTATGGTATAGCATCTCTGCTTGCTGGATCTATGTCATCTGCTGAACTCTCCTCTTGAAACCATTTCTATGGTATAACATCTCTGCTTGCTGGATCTATGTCATCAGCTGAAATCTCGTCTTGAAACCATTTCTATGGTATAACATCTCTGCTTGCTGGATCTATGTCATCAGCTGAACGCTCATCTTGAAACCATTTCTATGGTATAACATCTCTGCTTGCTGGATCTATGTCATCTGCTGAACTCTCATCTTGAAACCATTTCAATGGTATAGCATCTCTGCTTGCTGGATCTATGTCATCTGCTGAACTCTCCTCTTGAAACCATTTCTATGGTATAACATCTCTGCTTGCTGGATCTATGTCATCTGCTGAACTCTCATCTTGAAACCAATTCTATGGTATAACATCACTGCTTGCTGGATCTGCGTCATCTGCTGAACTCTCATCTTGAAACCATTTCTATGGTATAACATATCTGCTTGCTGGATCTATGTCATCTGCTGAACTCTCATCTTGAAACCATTTCTATGGTATAACATCTCTGCTTGCTGGATCTATGTCATCTGCTGAACTCTCATCTTGAAACCATTTCTATGGTATAACATCTCTGCTTGCTGGATCTATGTCATCTGCTGAACTCTCCTCTTGAAAGCATTTCTATGGTTTAACATCTCTGCTTGCTGGATCTATGTCTCGTGCTGAACTCTCATCTTGAAACCATTTCTATGGTATAGCATCTCTGCTTGCTGGATCTATGTCATCTGCTGAACTCTCATCTTGAAACCATTTCTATGGTATAACATCTCTGCTTGCTGGATCTATGGCATCTGCTGAACTCTCATCTTGAAACCATTTCTATGGTATAACATCTCTGCTTGCTGGATCTATGTCATCTGCTGAGCTCTCATCTTGAAACCATTTCTATGGTATTACATCTCTGCTTGCTGTATCTATGTCATCTGCTGAACTCTCATCGTGAAACCATTTCTATGGTATAACATCTCTGCTTGCTGGATCTATGTCATCAGCTGAACTCTCATCTTGAAACCATTTCTATGGTATAACATCTCTGCTTGCTGGATCTATGTCATCTGCTGTACTCTCATCTTGAAACCATTTCTATGGTATAACATCTCTGCTTGCTGGATCTATGTCATCTGCTGAACTCTCATCTTGAAACAATTCTATGGTATAGCATCTCTGCTTGCTGGATCTATGTCATCTGCTGAACTTTCCTCTTTAAACCATTTCTATGGTATAACATCTCTGCTTGCTGGATCTATGTCATCTGCTGAACTCTCATCTTGAAACCATTTCTATGGTATAACATCTCTGATTGCTGGATCTGTGTCATCTGCTGAACTCTCATCTTGAAACCATTTCTATGGTATAACATCTCTGCTTACTGAATCTATGTCATCTGCTGAACTCTCATCTTGAAACCATTTCTATGGTATAACATCTCTGCTTGCTGGATCTATGTCATCTGCTGAACTCTCATCTTGAAACCATTTCTATGGTATAGCATCTCTGCTTGCTGGATCTATGTCATCTGCTGAACTCTCCTTTTGAAACCATTTCTATGGTATAACATCTCTGCTTGCTGGATCTATGTCATCTGCTGAACTCTCATCTTGAAACCATTTCTATGGTATAACATCTCTGCTTGCTGGATCTGCGTCATCTGCTGAACTCTCATCTTGAAACCATTTCTATGGTATAACATCTCTGCTTGCTGGATCTGTGTCATCTGCTGAACTCTCATCTTGAAACCATTTCTATGGTATAACATTTCTGCTTGCTGGATCTATGTCACGTGCTGAACTCCCATCTTGAAACCATTTCTATGGTATAACACCTCTGCTTGCTGGATCTATGTCATCTGCTGAACTCTCATCTTGAAACCATTTCTATGGTATAACATCTCTGCTTCCTGGATCTATGTCATCTGCTGAACTCTCATCTTGAAACCATTTCTATGGTTTAACATCTCTGCTTGCTGGATCTATGTCATCTGCTGAACTCTCATCTTGAAACCATTTCTATGGTTCAGCATCTCTGCTTGCTGGATCTATGTCATCTGCTGAACTCTCCTCTTTAAACCATTTCTATGGTATAACATCTCTGCTTGCTGGATCTATGTCATCTGCTGAACTCTCATCTTTAAACCATTTCTATGGTATAACATCTCTGATTGCTGGATCTGTGTCATCTGCTGAACTCTCATCTTGAAACCATTTCCATGGTATAACATCTCTGCTTGCTGAATCTATGTCATCTGCTGAACTCTCCTCTTGAAACCATTTCTATGGTATAACATCTCTGCTTGCTGGATCTATGTCATCAGCTGAACTCTCATCTTGAAACCATTTCTATGGTATAACATCTCTGCTTGCTGGATCTATGTCATCTGCTGAACTCTCATCTTGAAACCATTTCTATGGTATAGCATCTCTGCTTGCTAATTCTATGTCATCTGCTGAACTCTCCTCTTGAAACCATTTCTATGGTATAACATCTCTGCTTGCTGGATCTATGTCATCTGCTGAACTCTCATCTTGAAACCAATTCTATGGTATAACATCTCTCCTTGCTGGATCTGCATCATCTGCTGAACTCTCATCTTGAAACCATTTCTATGGTATAACATCTCTGCTTGCTGGATCTGTGTCATCTGCTGAACTCTCATCTTGAAACCATTTCTATGGTATAACATATCTGCTTGCTGGATCTATGTCACGTACTGAACTCTCATCTTGAAACCATTTTTATGGTATAACATCTCTGCTTGCTGGATCTATGTCATCTGCTGAACTCTCATCTTGAAACCATTTCTATGGTTTAACATCTCTGCTTGCTGGATTTATGTCTCGTGCTGAACTCTCATCTTGAAACCATTTCTATGGTATAGCATCTCTGCTTGCTGGATCTATGTCATTTGCTGAACTCTCATCTTGAAACCATTTCTATGGTATAACATCTCTGCTTGCTGGATCTATGGCATCTGCTGAACTCTCATCTTGAAACAATTTCTATGGTATAACATCTCTGCTTGCTGGATCTATGTCATCTGCTGAGCTCTCATCTTGAAACCATTTCTATGGTATTACATCTCTGCTTGCTGTATCTATGTCATTTGCTGAACTCTCATCGTGTAACCATTTCTATGGTATAACATCTCTGCTTTCTGGATCTATGTGATCGGCTGAAATCTCATCTTGAAACCATTTCTATGGTATAACATCTCTGCTTGCTGGATCTATGTCATCTGCTGAACTCTCATCTTGAAACCATTTCTATGGTATAACATCTCTGCTTGCTGGATCTATGTCATCTGCTGATCTCTCATCTTGAAACCATTTCTATGGTATAACATCTCTGCTTGCTGGATCTATGTCATGTGCTGAACTCTCATCTTGAAACCATTTCTATGGTATAACATCTCTGCTTGCTGGATCTATGTCATCTGCTGAACTCTCATCTTGAAACCATTTCTATGGTTCAACATCTCTGCTTGCTGGATCTATGTCATCTGCTGAACTCTCCTCTTTAAACCATTTCTATGGTATAACATCTCTGCTTGCTGGATCTATGTCATCTGCTGAACTCTCATCTTGAAACCATTTCTATGGTATAACATCTCTGATTGCTGGATCTGTGTCATCTGCTGAACTCTCATCTTGAAACCATTTCTATGGTATAACATCTCTGCTTGCTGAATCTATGTCATCTGCTGAACTCTCATCTTGAAACCATTTCTATGTTATAACATCTCTGCTTGCTGGATCTATGTCATCAGCTGAACTCTCATCTTGAAACCATTTCTATGGTATAACATCTCTGATTGCTGGATCTGTGTCATCTGCTGAACTCTCATCTTGAAACCATTTCTATGGTATAACATCTCTGCTTGCTGAATCTATGTCATCTGCTGAACTCTCATCTTGAAACCATTTCTATGGTATAACATCTCTGCTTGCTGGATCTATGTCATCAGCTGAACTCTCATCTTGAAACCATTTCTATGGTATAACATCTCTGCTTGCTGGATCTATGTCATCAGCTGAACTCTCATCTTGAAACCATTTCTATGGTATAACTACTCTGCTTGCTGGATCTATGGCACCTACTGAACTCTCATCTTGAAGCCATTTCTATGGTATAACATCTCTGCTTGCTAGATCTATATTATCTGCTGAACTCTCATCTTGAAACCATTTCTATGGTTTAATGTGTCTGCTTGCTGGATCTGTGCTCTGTTATTTGATGCATTGTATTCAATAGTCTCTGTCTGTCCTTCCATCATTGTAGACTTTATCTGATGGTGAAAGGTGTTATACTGTGTCAGGCATAGTGTGTTAGGTCTGTGTCTTTGATCAGCTATCCACTCCCTGGTGAGCTGAGCAGCTGCCAATTTAGTCACAAGCAGCTCCCACAATCCCTCTCACCTGATGCTACAGTCCTTCCTATAAATCTAGATGCATCATAAGGGGTGCACGCAGTGTGGGTTGCAAGCACGTGTCCTCTTCAGCAAAGTGTCCTGTTCGACAAGTGTCTGACAGTCATTTCAATGGCAACCGACTAACGTCCATCCATCTCTTCTATCTTCACACAGGTATAACATCTCTGCTTGCTGGATCTATGTCATCTGCTGAACTTTCATCTTGAAACCATTTCTATGGTATAACATCTCTACTTCCTGAATCTATGTCATCTGCTGACCTCTCATCTTGAAACCATTTCTATGGTATAATGTGTCTGCTTGTTGGATTTATGTCATCTGCTGAACTCTCATCTTGAAACCATTTCTATGGTATAACATCTCTGCTTGCTGGATCTATGTCATCTGCTGAACGCTCATCTTGAAACCATTTCTATGGTATAATATCTCTGCTTGCTGGATCTATGTCATCTGCTGACCTCTCATCTTGAAACCATTTCTATGGTATAATGTGTCTGCTTGCTGTATCTGTGCTCTGTTATTTGATGCAATGTATTCAATAGTCACTTCCATCATTGTAGACTTAATCTGATGGTGAAAGGTGTTATACTGTGTCAGGCATAGTGTGTTAGGTCTGTGTCTTTGATCAGCTATCCACTCCCTGGTGAGCTGAGCAGCTGCCAATTTAGTCACAAGCAGCTCCCACAATCCCTCTCACCTGATGCTATAGTCCTTCCTATAAATCTAGATGCATCATAAGGGGTGCACGCACGTGTCCTCTTCAGCAAAGTGTCCTGTTCAACAAGTGTTTGACAGTCATTTCAATGGCAGTCATTCAGGGCAGGAGTCAGGTAACCGACACTTTATACTCTCTTCTAACTATGTACTTTACTCCTGCATCCATATTCCTGTGTCCTTTTTTTCATCCACATTGACTGCCCTATCCCCCCTCCATCACCACTCATCCATATCTGCCCCTCTCTCCTTCCCTCTCCTATGTACAGCTCCCATACTCTTTTGAACTTCCTGAAAAATCTCACTCTATCTTATCCAAAGGTATTGCACAGGAAATCATGTCACAAATCCAAAAACTATCTCCTCTTTCTCTTTTAACTGCTACTACTCATTTCAGGGGATATCTCTTCTAGCCCCGGACCACCCTCCACCAACCTCAACCTCTCCCTTACCTCACATCGAAACCCTGCTAACCTTATTAACATCAGCTGTACTCCTTCATCTACCTCCTTCAATTGCGCACTGAGGAATCCACGCTCTATATGCAACAAGCTTCCTTTCCTGCACAATTACTTTCTGACCAACGCTTTCAATCTGCTCGCCCTCACTGAAACCTGGATCCAGGATTCTGACACTGTCTCCCCTGCTGCTATTTCTCATGGCGGCCTGCATTTTTCCCATTCCCCGAGACCTGCAAACAGACTTGGTGGTGGGGTCGGCATACTCCTGTCCCCACATTGCACCTTCCAGGTCATCCCCCCCAGTACCATCACTCTCATTCCCTTCTTTTGAGGTCCACACAATCAGGCTCTTCCATCCTTTCTCCCTCAGAGTAGCGGTCGTATACCCTTCCCCAGGCTCACCCACCCAGTTCTTTGACCATTTTTCTGCCTGGCTGCCGCACTTCATGTCCTCAGATTTACCAACCCTTATCCTGGGAGACTTCAACATCCCCATAAACAGCCCCACCTCCTCATCCGCATCCCAGCTTCTATCTTTAACCACTTCTCTTGGCCTCTCACAGCTTTCAACCTCTGAGACACACAAAGATGGAAACACCCTTGATCTGGTCTTTGTCCGGCTTAGTTCAATCCCCCACCTAAATAACTCCCCTCTTCCCCTCTCTGATCATAACATTCTCTCTGTCACACTCACAAATCCTCGCCTGCCCCAGCACACTCCTACCTATCACACATTCAGAATTCTACAAGCCATTAACCCTCATACACTTACAGACTCCCTTCACTCATCACTGTCCCCGATCTCCTCTTTTTCCTGTCCTGATCTGGCTGTAAACCACTACAATGACACACTCAGAAGCACACTGGACCAAGTAGCGCCCATCACCCTCAGAACCTCTAAACACAGAGCAAAACAGCCCTGGCTCACACCGCAAAGCCGATTTCTCCAGCGTTGCTCTAGAAGTGCCGAACGCCTATGGAGGAAAACTCGCACACTAGAAGACTTTATCCACTACAAATTTATGTTAAAAACATATAACTCTGCCCTTCAAAGCGCAGGCCCCCATCACGGACATTTGTGCCGAGTACTTGGCCTCCTACTTCACAGAGAAAATAGACACCATCCATCAGGAAATCAGCTCCCAGCCACCAAGAGCCGTGACTCCCACCCCTCCCCACATCCCCTCTGCATCACTCTCCACATATGACCCAGTCACAGAAGACAAAGTCTCCAGGCTCCTCTCTTCTTCCCATCCCACTACATGCACCACTGACCCCATCCCCTCACATCTACTCCAGTCTCTTTCTTCAGTAGTCACTACTCGCCTAACTAAAATCTTCAACCTCTCCCTCTCTTCTGGTATCTTCCCCTCCTTCTTCAAACACTCCATCATTACTCCATTATTAAAAAAGCCCTCTCTTGACCTTTCCTGCACAAACAACTACAGACCAGTCTCCAATCTTCCCTTCATCTCTAAACTCTTGGAGCGCCTGGTCTACTCCCGCCTTACCAGTTACCTCTCCACTCACTCTCTTCTAGACCCATCACAGTTCGGCTTCCATCCCCTATATTCTACAGAAACTGCACTCATCAAAGTAACCAATGACCTTCTGACAGCAAAATGTAATGGTGACCCTCATTCTTCTTGACCTCTCTGCAGCCTTTGACACCGTTGACCACCACCTCCTACTCTCTACGCTCCACTCAATCGGCATTAAGGACACTGCTCTCTCCTGGTTCTCCTCCTACCTATCTGACCGCTCTTTCAGTGTATCGTTCGCTGGCTCCACTTCTTCCCCTCTTCCTCTCACTATTGGGGTTCCTCAGGGTTCAGTCCTTGGCCCTCTTCTATTCTCTATCTACACAGCCCCAGTTGGACAGACCATCAGCAAACTTGGTTTTCAGTACCATCTTTATGCTGATGACACACAACTATACACCTCATCCCCTGACCTTACCCCCGCTGTACTACAGAACACCAGTGACTGTCTGGCCGCAGTTTCTAACATCATGTCCGCTCTCTACCTGAAACTCAACCTTTCCAAAACTGAACTTCTTCTACTCCCGCCGTCTGCTCACCTCTCTAAATCTGACATCTCTCTCTCCGTGTGTGGCACCAAAATAATGCCGAGCCAGCAGGCGCGTTGTCTGGGCGTTGTGTTTGACACCAATCTTTCCTTCACCTTCCACATACAATCTCTTGCCCACTCTTGTCGCTTGCACCTGAAGAACATCTCTAGAATCCACCACTTTCTCACCTTGAAAACAACAAAAACCCTCACTGTTGCCCTGATCCACTCCCGCCTCGACTACTGTAACTCTCTATTAATTGGCCTCCCTCTCACTCGACTTTCCCCCCTCCAGTCCATCTTTAATGCTGCTGCCAGGGTCATCTATTTGGCTAACCGTTACTCATACTCCTCCACTCTGTGCCAGTCATTGCACTGGCTGCCCATGAATTATAGGATCCAATTTAAATTGCTTGTTCTCACCCACAAAGCTCACCACAGTGCGGCACCACCCTACATCTCTTCCCTCATTTCTGTTTATCGGCCTACCCGTTCTCTACGCTCCGCAAGCGACTTTCGACTAACATCCACACTAATCCGTACCTCCCACTCCCTGCTTCAAAACATCTCCTGAGCTGCACCTATTCTTTGGAATGCTCTACCCCAAGAAATTAGGATGAACCACAATTTACACAGTTTTAGGCGCTCCCTAAAAACACACTTGTTTAGGGCGGCCTATCACCTTCCCTAATCGAAGTCCTTTTATCTTCTTATAGCCCATCCCTTATTTCTCCACACAACTCTCCACCGAACCAAAAAGCACCACAAATACTGGCTGGTGATGAGCCCATGCAGCCTTTATCTATCCCTCATCCCCTCAAGATGGCTGGACCATCCTTGCAAATAAGCCATAGTACTTTGTGTCACCCCCACCTCATAGTAGATTGTAAGCTCTTACGAGCAGGGTTGCCATTATTTTTGCTGTAATTATTGTATTATCTTTAGCTATGTTACTTATGACTGTTGTTTATGAACCTGTGAATTGTTAAGAGCTGCGGAATATGTTGGCACTATATAAATAAAGATTATTATTATTATATTATACAGGATGCTCCTGAGGGCATGCAGGATAATGTACACCCTGTCCTAGGAGCTTACAATCTAATGTACAATATACAGACTGCTCCTGAGGGCATGCAGAATAATGCACACCCTGTCCTAGGAGCTTACAATCTAACATACAGTATACAGACTGCTCCTGAGGGCATGCAGAATAATGCACACCCTGTCCTAGGAGCTTACAATCTAATATGCAATATACAGACTGCTCCTGAGGGCATGCAGAATAATGCACTCCCTGTCCTAGGAGCTTACAATCTAATATACAATATACAGGGTGCTCCTGAGGGCATGCAGAATAATGTACACCCTGTCCTAGGAGCTTACAATCTAATATACAATATACAGGCTGCTCCTGAGGGCATGCAGAATAATGCACACCCTGTCCTTTGAGCTTACAATCTAATATACAATATATAGGCTGCTCCTGAGGGCATGCAGAATAATGCACATCCTGTCCTATGAGCTTACAATCTAATATATAATATACAGACTGCTCCTGAGGGCATGCAGAATAATGTACATCCTGTCCTAGGAGCTTACAATCTAATATACAATATACAGACTGCTCCTGAGGGCATGCAGAATAATGCACACCCTGTCCTAGGAGCTTACAATCTAATGTACTATATACAGACTGCTCCTGAGGGCATGCAGAATAATGTACACCCTGTCCTAGGAGCTTACAATCTAACATACAGTATACAGACTGCTCCTGAGGGCATGCAGAATAATGCACACCCTGTCCTAGGAGCTTACAATCTAATATGCAATATACAGACTGCTCCTGAGGGCATGCAGAATAATGCCCACCCTGTCCTAGGAGCTTACAATCTAATATACAATATACAGGGTGCTCCTGAGGGCATGCAGAATAATGTACACCCTGTCCTAGGAGCTTACAATCTAATATACAATATACAAGCTGCTCCTGAGGGCATGCAGAATAATGCACACCCTGTCCTTTGAGCTTACAATCTAATATACAATATATAGGCTGCTCCTGAGGGCATGCAGAATAATGCACATCCTGTCCTAGAAGCTTACAATCTAATATACAATATACAGACTGCTCCTGAGGGCATGCGGAATAATGTACACCCTGTCCTAGGAGCTTACAATCTAATATACAATATACAGACTGCTCCTGAGGGCATGCAGAATAATGCACACCCTGTCCTAGGAGCTTACAATCTAATATACAATATACAGGCTGCTCCTGAGGGCATGCAGAATAATGTACACCCTGTCCTAGGAGCTTACAATCTAATATACAATATACAGGCTGCTCCTGAGGGCATGCAGAATAATGCACACCCTGTCCTTTGAGCTTACAATCTAATATACAATATATAGGCTGCTCCTGAGGGCATGCAGAATAATGCACATCCTGTCCTAGGAGCTTACAATCTAATATATAATATACAGACTGCTCCTGAGGGCATGCAGAATAATGTACACCCTGTCCTAGGAGCTTACAATCTAATATACAAAATATAGGCTGCTCCTGAGGGCATGCAGAATAATGTACACCCTGTCCTAGGAGCTTACAATCTAATATACAGTATACAGACTGCTCCTGAGGGCATGCAGAATAATGTACACCCTGTCCTAAGAGCTTACAATCTAATATACAGTATACAGACTGCTCCTGAGGGCATGCAGAATAATGCACACCCTGTCCTAGGAGCTTACAATCTAATATACAATATACAGACTGCTCCTGATGGCATGCAGAATAAAGTACACCCTGTCCTAAAAGCTTACAATCTAATATACAGTATACAGACTGCTCCTGAGGGCATGCAGAATAATGCACACCCTGTCCTAAGAGCTTACAATCTAATATACAGTATACAGACTGCTCCTGAGGGCATGCAGAATAATGTACACCCTGTCCTAGGAGCTTACAATCTAATATACAGCATACAGACTGCTCCTGAGGGCATGCAGAATAATGTACACCCTGTCCTAGGAGCTTACAATCTAATATACAAAATATAGGCTGCTCCTGAGGGCATGCAGAATAATGTACACCCTGTCCTAGGAGCTTACAATCTATTATACAGTATACAGACTGCTCCTGAGGGCATGCAGAATAATGCACACCCTGTCCTAGGAGCTTACAATCTAATATACAAAATATAGGCTGCTCCTGAGGGCATGCAGAATAATGTACACCCTGTCCTAGGAGCTTACAAATCTAATATACAATATACAGACTGCTCCTGAGGGCATGCAGAATAATGTACACCCTGTCCTAGGAGCTTACAATCTAAAATACAGTATACACACTGCTCCTGAGGGCATGCAGAATAATGTACACCCTGTCCTAGGAGCTTACAATCTAATATACAGTATACAGACTGCTCCTGAGGGCATGCAGAATAATGTACACCCTGTCCTAGGAGCTTACAATCTAATATACAGTATACAGACTGCTCCTGAGGGCATGCACAATAATGCACACCCTGTCCTAGGAGCTTACAATCTAATATACAATATACAGGCTGCTCCTGAGGGCATGCACAATAATGTACACCCTGTCCTAGGAGCTTACAATCTAATATACAATATACAGGCTGCTCCTGAGGGCATGCAGAATAATGTACACCCTGTCCTAGGAGCTTACAATCTAATATACAGTATACAAGCTGCTCCTGAGGGCATGCAGAATAATGTACACCCTGTCCTAGGAGCTTACAATCTAATATACAGTATACAGACTGCTCCTGAGGGCATGCAGAATAATGCACACCCTGTCCTAGGAGCTTACAATCTAATATACAGTATACAAACTGCTCCTGAGGGCATGCAGAATAATGTACATCCTGTCCTAGGAGCTTACAATCTAATATACAATATACAGACTGCTCCTGAGGGTATGCAGAATAATGTACACCCTGTCCTAGGAGCTTACAATCTAATATACAATATACAGGCTGCTCCTGAGGGCATGCAGAATTATGCACACCCTGTCCTAGGAGCTTACAATCTAATATACTATATACAGACTGCTCCTGAGGGCATGCAGAATAATGTACACCCTGTCCTAGGAGCTTACAATCTAATATACAAAATATAGGCTGCTCCTGAGGGCATGCAGAATAATGCACACCCTGTCCTAGGAGCTTACAATCTAATATACAATATACAGACTGCTCCTGAGGGCATGTAGAATAATGTACACCCTGTCCTAGGAGCTTACAATCTAATATACAGTATACAGACTGCTCCTGAGGGCATGCAGAATAATGTACACCCTGTCCTAGGAGCTTACAATCTAATATACAATATACAGGCTGCTCCTGAGGGCATGCAGAATAATGCACACCCTGTCCTAGGAGCTTACAATCTAATATACAGTATACAGACTGCTCCTGAGGGCATGCAGAATAATGTACACCCTGTCCTAGGAGCTTACAAATCTAATATACAATATACAGGCTGCTCCTGAGGGCATGCAGAATAATGTACACCCTGTCCTAGGAGCTTACAATCTAATATACAGTATACAGATTGCTCCTGAAGGCATGCAGAATAATGTACACCCTGTCCTAGGGGCTTACAATCTAATATACAATATACAGACTGCTCCTGAGGGCATGCAGAATAATGCACACCTTGTCCTTGGAGCTTACAATCTAATATACAGACTGCTCCTGAGGGCATGCAGAATAATGTACACCCTGTCTTAGGAGCTTACAATCTAATATACAGTATACAGACTGCTCCTGAGGGCATGCAGAATAATGTACACCCTGTCCTAGGAGCTTACAATCTAATATACAGTATACAGGCTGCTCCTGAGGGCATGCAGAATAAAGCACACCCTGTACTAGGAGCTTACAATCTAATATACAATATACAGACTGCTCCTGAGAGCATGCAGAATAACGCACACCCTGTCCTAGGAGCTTACAATCTAATATACAATATACAGGCTGCTCCTGAGGTCATGCAGAATAATGTACACCTTGTCCTAGGAGCTTACAATCTAATATACAATATACAAACTGCTCCTGGGGGCATGCAGAATAATGTACACCCTGTCCTAGGAGCTTACAATCTAATATATAATATACAGACTGCTCCTGAGGGCATGCAGAATAATGTACACCCTGTCCTAGGAGCTTACAATCTAATATACAGTATACAGACTGCTCCTGAGGGCATGCAGAATAATGCACACCCTGTCCTAGGAGCTTACAATCTAATATACAATATACAGGCTGCTCCTGAGGGCATGCAGAATAATGTACACCCTGTCCTAGGAGCTTACAATCTAATATACAGTATACACAATGCTCCTGAGGGCATGCAGAATAATGTACACCCTGTCCTAGGAGATTACAATCTAATATACAATATACAGACTGCTCCTGAGGGCATGCAGAATAATGTACATCCTGTCCTAGGAGATTACAATCTAATATACAATATACAGACTGCTCCTGAGGGCATGCAGAATAATGCACACCCTGTCCTAGGAGCTTACAATCTAATATACAGTATACAGGCTGCTCCTGAGGGCATGCAGAATAATGCACACCCTGTCCTAGGAGCTTACAATCTAATATCAGGTATACAGACTGCTCCTGAGGGCATGCAGAATAATGTACACCCTGTCCTAGGAGCTTACAATCTAATATACAATATACAGACTGCTCCTGAGGGCATGCAGAATAATGCACACCCTGTCCTAGGAGCTTACAATCTAATATACAATATACAGACTGCTCCTGAGTGCATGCAGAATAATGTACACCCTGTCCTAGGAGCTTACAATCTAATATACAATATAAAGACTGCTCCTGAGGGCATGCAGAATAATGCACACCCTGTCCTAGGAGCTTACAATCTAATATACAATACTCAGGCTGCTCCTGAGGGCATGCAGAATAATGTACACCCTGTCCTAGGAGCTTACAATCTAATATACAGTATACAGACTGCTCCTGAGGGCATGCAGAATAATGTACACCCTGTCCTAGGAGCTTACAATCTAATATACAATATACAGACTGCTCCTGAGGGCATGCAGAATAATGTACACCCTGTCCTAGAAGCTTACAAATCTAATATACAATATACAGACTGCTCCTGAGGGCATGCAGAATAATGCACACCCTGTCCTAGGAGCTTACAATCTAATATACAGTATACAGACTGCTCCTGAGGGCATGCAGAATAATGCACACCCTGTCCTAGGAGCTTACAAATCTAATATACAATATACAGGCTGCTCCTGAGGGCATGCAGAATAATGTACACCCTGTCCTAGGAGCTTACAATCTAATATACAGTATACAGACTGCTCCTGAGGGCATGCAGAATAATGCACACCCTGTCCTAGGAGCTTACAAATCTAATACACAATATACAGGCTGCTCCTGAGGGCATGCAGAATAATGCACACCCTGTCCTAGGAGCTTACAATCTAATATACAGTATACAGACTGCTCCTGAGGGCATGCAGAATAATGCACATCCTGTCCTAGGAGCTTACAATCTAATATACAATATACAGGCTGCTCCTGAGGGCATGCAGAATAATGTACACCCTATCCTAGGAGCTTACAATCTAATATACTATATACAGACTGCTCCTGAGGGCATGCAGAATAATGTACACCCTGTCCTAGGAGCTTACAATCTAATATACTATATACAGACTGCTCCTGAGGACATGCAGAATAATGTACACACTGTCCTAGGAGCTTACAATCTAATATACAATATACAGACTGCTCCTGAGGGCATGCAGAATAATGTACACCCTGTCCTAGGAGCTTACAATCTAATATACAATATACAGACTGCTCCCGAGGGCATGCAGAATAATGCACACCCTGTCCTAGGAGCTTACAATCTAATATACAGTATACAGACTGCTCCTGAGGGCATGCAGAATAATGTACACCCTGTCCTAGGAGCTTACAATCTAATATACAGTATACAGACTGCTCCTGAGGGCATGCAGAATAATGTACATCCTGTCCTAGGAGCTTACAATCTAATATACAGTATACAGACTGCTCCTGAGGGCATGCAGAATAATGCACACCCTGTCCTAGGAGGTTGCAATCTAATATACAATATACAGGCTGCTCCTGAGGGCATGCAGAATAATGTACACCCTGTCCTATGAGCTTACAATCTAATATACAATATACAGGCTGCTCCTGAGGGCATGCAGAATAATGCACACCCTGTCCTAGGAGCTTACAATCAAATATACAATATACAGGCTGCTCCTGAGGGCATGCAGAATAATGTACACCCTGTCCTAGGAGGTTGCAATCTAATATACAATATACAGGCTGCTCCTGAGGGCATGCAGAATAATGTACACCCTGTCCTAGGAGCTTACAATCTAATATACAATATACAGGCTGCTCCTGAGGGCATGCAGAATAATGTACACCCTGTCCTAGGAGCTTACAATCTAATATACAATATACAGACTGCTCCTGAGGGCATGCAGAATAATGCACACCCTGTCCTAGGAGCTTACAAATCTAATATACAATATACAGACTGCTCCTCAGGGCATGCAGAATAATGTACACCCTGTCCTAGGAGCTTACAATCTAATATACAATATACAGGCTGCTCCTGAGGGCATGCAGAATAATGTACACCCTGTCCTAGGAGCTTACAATCTAATATACAATATACAGGCTGCTCCTGAGGGCATGCAGAATAATGTACACCCTGTCCTAGGAGCTTACAATCTAATATACAATATACAGACTGCTCCTGAGGGCATGCAGAATAATGCACACCCTGTCCTAGAAGCTTACAATCTAATATACAATATACAGACTGCTCCTGAGGGCATGCAGAATAATGTACACCCTGTCCTAGGAGCTTACAAATCTAATATACAATATACAGACTGCTCCTGAGGGTATGCAGAATAATGCACACCCTGTCCTAGGAGCTTACAATCTAATATACAATATACAGGCTGCTCCTGAGGGCATTCAGAATAATGTACACCCTGTTCTAGGAGCTTACCATCTAATATACAATATACAGACTGCTCCTGAGGGCATGCAGAATAATATACACCCTGTCCTAGGAGCTTACAATCTAATATACAAATATACAGGCTGCTCCTGAGGGCATGCAGAATAATGCACACCCTGTCCTAGGAGCTTACAATCTAATATACAATATACAGACTGCTCCTGAGGGCATGCAGAATAATGCACACCCTGTCCTAGGAGCTTACAATCTAATATACAGTATACAGACTGCTCCTGAGGGCATGCAGAATAATGCACATCCAGTCCTAGGAGCTTACAATCTAATATACAATATACAGGCTGCTCCTGAGGGCATGCAGAATAATGTACACCCTGTCCTAGGAGCTTACAATCTAATATACAATATACAGACTGCTCCTGAGGGCATGCAGAATAATGTACACCCTGTCCTAGGAGCTTACAATCTAATATACAATATACAGGCTGCTCCTGAGGGCATGCAGAATAATGTACACCCTGTCCCAGGAGCTTACAATCTAATATACAGTATACAGACTGCTCCTGAGGGCATGCAGAATTATGCACATCCTGTCCTAGGAGCTTACAATCTAATATACAATATACAGGCTGCTCCTGAGGGCATACAGAATAATGTACACCCTGTCCTAGGAGCTTACAATCTAATATACAATATACAGGCTGCTCCTGAGTGCATGCAGAATAATGTACACCCTGTCCTAGGAGCTTACAATCTAATATACAATATACAGACTGCTCCTGAGGGCATGCAGAATAATGCACACCCTGTCCTAGGAGCTTACAATCTAATATACAATATACAGGCTGCTCCTGAGGGCATGCAGAATAATGCACACCCTGTCCCAGGAGCTTACAATCTAGTATACAATATACAGACTGCTCTTGAGGGCATGCAGAATAATGCACACCCTCTCCTAGGAGCTTACAATCTAGTATAGAATATACAGACTGCTCCTGAGGGCATGCAGAATAATGCACACCCTCTCCTAGGAGCTTACAATCTAATATACAATATACAGACTGCTCCTGAGGGCATGCAGAATAATGTACACCCTGTCCTAGGAGCTTACAATCTAATATACAGTATACAGACTGCTCCTGAGGGCATGCAGAATAATGCACACCCTGTCCTAGGAGCTTACAATCTAATATACAGTATACAGACTGCTCCTGAGGGCATGCAGAATAATGTACACCCTGTCCTAGGAGCTTACAATCTAATATACAATATACAGACTGCCCCTGAGGGCATGCAGAATAATGCACACCCTGTCCTAGGAGCTTACAATCTAATATACAATATACAGGCTGCTCCTGAGGGCATGCAGAATAATGCACACCCTGTCCTAGGAGCTTACAATCTAATATACAATATACAGAGTGCTCCTGAGGGCATGCAGAATAATGCACACCCTGTCCTAGGAGCTTACAATCTAATATACAATATACAGACTGCCCCTGAGGGCATGCAGAATAATGCACACCCTGTCCTAGGAGCTTACAATCTAGTATACAATATACAGACTGCTCCTGAGGGCATGCAGAATAATGCACACCCTGTCCTAGGAGCTTACAATCTAATATACAATATACAGGCTGCTCCTGAGGGCATGCAGAATAATGCACACCCTGTCCCAGGAGCTTACAATCTAGTATACAATATACAGACTGCTCCTGAGGGCATGCAGAATAATGCACACCCTCTCCTAGGAGCTTACAATCTAGTATACAATATACAGACTGCTCCTGAGGGCATGCAGAATAATGCACACCCTCTCCTAGGAGCTTACAATCTAATATACAATATACAGGCTGCTCCTGAGGGCATGCAGAATAATGCACACCCTGTCCTAGGAGCTTACACTCTAATATACAGTATACAGACTGCTCCTGAGCGCATGCAGAATAATGCACACCCAGTCCTAGGAGCTTACAATCTAATATACAATATACAGACTGCTCCTGAGGGCATGCAGAATAATGTACACCCTGTCCTAGGAGCTTACAATCTAATATACAATATACAGACTGCTCCTGAGGGCATGCAGAATAATGTACACCCTGTCCTAGGAGCTTACAATCTAATATACAATATACAGACTGCTCCTGAGGGCATGCAGAATAAAGCACACCCTGTCCTAGGAGCTTACAATCTAATATACAATATCTGAGTGTATCTTACCGAGGGGTGGTTGTGGTGGAGCGCGGTCACAGGAGGCCGGTGTCGGCGGGCCCTGGGCTCTCATAAGATGTCGGCACCGGTGAGCAGAGTAGCTTTTCCCATTTATTGCCCTGCAGTGGGCTTTGGGAAAATGGACGCTTGAGGCGGCGCATGCATCTCCCGAGATCTCAATCTGCACATGCGTCACCTCCAGCAGCCATTTTCCCAAAGCCTACTGCAGGGCAATCTATAGGAAAGGGGACTCTGCTCACCGGCGCCGACATCTTATGAGAGCCCAGGGCCCGCAGCATCGCCCCACTCCTGTCGCCGCCGACTGACTAAAGCAGTGGCCCTGCCTCCTGTTACCCCGCTCCACCACCGCCGCCCCCTGGTAACCTACTGTTAAACGGACTATAAGAGGCACCACTATTTTATTTAAAAAAATGATTTTCCACCCCAAAATTTGGGGTGCGTCTTATAGTCTGCAAAATATGGTAATGGCAATGCAAGTCTATGCGCTTGTGAAAAAATTGGACCGCGCTTTGACATCGGAGTGTGGTCTGATTTTCACCGACTTGCAGAAGGGAGAAGGTGAGAAACCTTTTCTTTCTCCTCTCCATGTCCGAGAAAACCTGATACCACTCTGATGAAAGTCTGATCAGAGTCTGTCCCTCTATTATACCAGGTGCCGCTGCTTCAATTCTGCTCTTGATTTCCTGTGGTTCCAGTTCTGGTCTTCCTGCTGCCATCAAGCCACGGCGTTCTCCGTTGTTTCTGCTCGGCCATCCTGCTGCGCCGCCGTCATCTGTCCGTGCTTCATTACTGCTGCTCATCTGAACTAGATGAGACATAACACCTATCATTACAAAAAAGAGGATTACATGATAGGTCCTATCTAAGAAATCATCCTGATGCACAAGAGAGAACACGTCGCTCAGAGATGTTTGCTGAGATTTCTTTAGGGGTAAATGATGAAGTTCTAAACTTCACCACAAACTCCGCACAGCTACACAATGTGTGAACAGGGCCTTAGTGCTAAGTGAAGAGCTACCTACATAGACTTGTCTTCCTCAAGATGCCGCCTCTGGGACACAAGATGGTTCAGGATTAGAACTTTACACATTCTGTACCAACTGTGATGTCATGTGATATCTATGATGTCATGTCCCCTGTGATGTCATGTCCCCTGTGATGTCATAATAACTGCCACTGCTGTGTTATGTATCGAGTTTCCAACATCAACGAAGAGTTGAATTAATAAAACGAAATCACCGGCTGCAAATAACCACCAGCCTCATTATTAATTGAGTCATGACGCAGATAATAACCGAAACATTTCCACTCTTTTATTCTAATCCGCATCATCTACTGCTCTATGACCTAAAGGGAAACACCGGCGCCATCCTGCAACTCCTGATCACCATAAACCGTCAGCTCCCGGTCACTCCGGATCCAGCAGGACCATGAGAGCGGATAATGGAGAACTGGACCCGTCTGCTATTAAATGGATGTTCTGAAAACGCTAGGTTCTGACAACATTAATGGCAAAGCTGCCCAAAAATGGAGCCAAATGGGGGGGTGTCAGCTGGCGCTCCCCTTTCTATATGCTTTTATTACAGCACATGGGTGTCATAGAGGGCAAAGCCAGCCGATTGCTGAGGGTCTTCAAGACCAGTGACACATGATCAGTTGATGGCCAGCAAGTCCTCATTTAGGGAAGGGTTTCTCCAGATTGGTAGCCCCTGTTAGGCCGGGCTCACACTGCTTTACTAAAGCCCCCAAATGATTTTCCATGGAATCTGCTCAATAACATTTTTTTGTAAATCATAGACTCATTATAACAATCCCAGCACGGGACACATGATCCAGCGCCATCTGCTGAGATTTTTAGGTTAATGATGCAGTTCTGAATCCCACTACTAGCCCCCCATCTATACAATGTATGAGTGAGGTCATAGGTGAAGAGTTCCCGACCTGGACTTGTCACCTTCCAGCAGTCAGCCTGGAATGACACAAGATGGCTCAGGAGTTACACTCTGTACATTCTATACCAATTGTGATGTCATAGGATGCCTATGATGTTTATGTGCTTTGTGATGTCATCAGAACTGAGTGTTTAACCCCTTCCGACCCAATGACATACTTTGATTTTGTGAACAGATTATTTGGATGCAACGACGCAGACAATGAAGGGACAATAGTAATCATCCAAAACTATAACTATAGGGACACATACACACACAGCTGACACCAGAAGTTTCCATACACTATATAAAAAGACGCAGGTTTTTCTCAATATCTGACATGAAATCAGAATAAACCTTTCCCGTTTTAGGTCAATTAGGATTACCATCATTTTTAATATTTGCCAAATGCCAGAATAATGAGAGAGAGAATGTTTTAAGGCATTTTTATTACTTACTGATTCCAATGATTCAGTTCCAGGTGCGATATCACAGTGTTCAGGATCCAGCAGGATGGATCAGTGTTCTGGTCAGTATGAGGAGTGAGCCGCTGTCTGCAGCTGGAGAGATTCAGTGACCCGTGCACTGCTCTCCCGGGATGTCTAATGCTGGGAGGAGCAGTCAGCAGCACTCAGCGCACTAGCACATGACATGCTGCAAGCACGGCAGCTCACACGTGTCACTGATTACTATTCACCGCTCCTCCCAGCATTAGACATCCCGGCAGAGTACGGGAGTCACTGGATCTGTTCTGCTGCAGTGCAGACAGCAGCTCACTTCAGGGACTGACTGATCGCTGATCAATAATGCTGAATCTCTGCCTCTGCGATACCGCACCTGGAGCAACCAGGGAGAGCGGTGCTGCTGCTGGTAAGTCTAATAGTGATTGGCAGCATCGCAGCCAATCAGTGTTAGTTTTGTTTGTGGCCTCTTCCCCGTGCTAACAGCAGAGCTGAGGTAATGAGCCATGATGTGCTGAGTAACAGCGCTCCTCCCTAACTGTGTCACAGGCTGACAGTGAGAAGCACAGGGAGATGGATGGCCGCCTGCTACATCACTCACCAAAGGTCAGATATATGTAGCTGAGCAGGATTATCACATAACTAAGTGACCCCCATCAACACCAACAGTGAGGGGCTGTACTCATTGGTGATAGAGGGTGAGAGGGCTCAGTCATTAAGGGAGGATTTCCCTCAATGTTTTGTTTCACCCCTGACTGACTGAGCCTCCCCTGTATTACCCCTGAGTGCCCCTGTATCAACCCTGACTGATGCCCACCCTGTACCACCCCTGACTGATATAATGTCCCCATTTTGGTATAATGTCCCACATCCTGGGCTCCATGGTATAACCATGTCCCCCTTCTGGTATAATGTCCGCCATTCTGGTGTAATGTCACTCATCCTGGTATATTGTCCCTATCTTAATATAATGTTCCCAGCCTGGTATCTTATCTCCCATCCTGATATAATGTCCTTCATTCTGATATAATTTCCCCATCCTGATATAGTGTCCGACATCCTGATATAATGTCTGCCATCCTGATATAGTGTCCGCCATCCTTATGTAATGTCCGTCACCCGGATGTAATGTCCGTCATCCTGGTATAAGGTCCGCCATCCTGGTATAAGGTCCGCCATCCTGGTATAAGGTCAGCCATCCTGGTATAAGGTCAGCCATCCTGGTATAAGGTCCGCCATCCTGGTATAAGGTCCGCCATCCTGGTATAATGTTCCCCCAGCCGGTAGCTGACTTCTGCGGGCCGCCAGCACCTGCTGCTTGCCTCTGATTGGCTGGCAGCATGTCTTGAAGTGCAGGGAGCCGGCGGGTCTCTGCGTCACAATACATTTCAGCAGAATGTGTGTCAGAGAATGCACATCCAGGTGAAATCGGTGTCGTCGGGCCACGCACAAGCATGAGTCTGGTCCTGGTTGTACCCTCTATGACCGCGATCATTACGCCCCTGCTTGTTTTGTATGTTTTAATATAACAGTAACAGTATTGCAGTATATAGTGGAAATAATGATCCAATATGAATCCAGCCTAATGCTGGATATCACAGGAGTATCAAGATGGGTGCGCACAGCTGAATGGTCACCATACAGGCACATGCCCGCTGTATGTTGCGTGCGCACAGCTGAATGGTCACCATACAGGCACATGCCCGCTGTATGTTGTGTGCGCACAGCTGAATGGTCACCATACAGGCACATGCCCGCTGTATGTTGCGTGTGCACAGCTGAATGGTCACCATACAGGCACATGCCCGCTGTATGTTGTGTGCGCACAGCTGAATGGTCACCATACAGGCACATGCCCGCTGTATGTTGTGTGCGCACAGCTGAATGGTCACCACACAGGCACATGCCCGCTGTATGTTGTGTGCGCACAGCTGAATGGTCACCATACAGGCACATGCCCGCTGTATGTTGCGTGTGCACAGCTGAATGGTCACCATACAGGCACATGCCCGCTGTATGTTGCGTGTGCACAGCTGAATGGTCACCATACAGGCACATGCCCGCTGTATGTTGCGTGTGCACAGCTGAATGGTCACCATACCGGCACATGCCCGCTGTATGTTGCGTGCGCACAGCTGAATGGTCACCATACAGGCACATGCCCGCTGTATGTTGCGTGCGCACAGCTGAATGGTCACCATACAGGCACATGCCCGCTGTATGTTGCATGCGCACAGCTGAATGGTCACCATACAGGCACATGCCCGCTGTATGTTGCGTGTGCACAGCTGAATGGTCACCATACAGGCACATGCCCGCTGTATGTTGCGTGTGCACAGCTGAATGGTCACCATACAGGCACATGCCCGCTGTATGTTGCGTGTGCACAGCTGAATGGTCACCATACCGGCACATGCCCGCTGTATGTTGCGTGCGCACAGCTGAATGGTCACCATACAGGCACATGCCCGCTGTATGTTGCGTGCGCACAGCTGAATGGTCACCATACAGGCACATGCCCGCTGTATGCTGCATGCGCACAGCTGAATGGTCACCATACAGGCACATGCCCGCTGTATGTTGCGTGTGCACAGCTGAATGGTCACCATACAGGCACATGCCCGCTGTATGTTGTGTGCGCACAGCTGAATGGTCACCATACAGGCACATGCCCGCTGTATGTTGCGTGTGCACAGCTGAATGGTCACCATACAGGCACATGCCCGCTGTATGTTGTGTGCGCACAGCTGAATGGTCACCATACAGGCACATGCCCGCTGTATGTTGTGTGCGCACAGCTGAATGGTCACCATACAGGTACATGCCCGCTGTATGCTGCGTGCGCACAGCTGAATGGTCACCATACAGGCACATGCCCGCTGTATGTTGCGTGTGCACAGCTGAATGGTCACCATACAGGCACATGCCCGCTGTATGTTGTGTGCGCACAGCTGAATGGTCACCATATAGGCACATGCCCGCTGTATGTTGCGTGCGCACAGCTGAATGGTCACCATACAGGTACATGCCCGCTGTATGCTGCGTGCGCACAGCTGAATGGTCACCATACAGGCACATGCCCGCTGTATGTTGCGTGTGCACAGCTGAATGGTCACCATACAGGCACATGCCCGCTGTATGTTGCGTGTGCACAGCTGAATGGTCACCATACAGGCACATGCCCGCTGTATGTTGCGTGCGTACAGCTGAATGGTCACCATACAGGCACATGCCCGCTGTATGTTGCATGTGCACAGCTGAATGGTCACCATACAGGCACATGCCCGCTGTATGTTGCGTGTGCACAGCTGAATGGCCACCATACAGGCACATGCCCGCTGTATGTTGCGTGTGCACAGCTGAATGGTCACCATACAGGCACATGCCCGCTGTATGTTGCGTGTGCACAGCTGAATGGTCACCATACAGGCACATGCCCGCTGTATGTTGCATGTGCACAGCTGAATGGTCACCATACAGGCACATGCCCGCTGTATGTTGCGTGTGCACAGCTGAATGGTCACCATACAGGCACATGCCCGCTGTATGTTGCGTGTGCACAGCTGAATGGTCACCATACAGGCACATGCCCGCTGTATGTTGCGTGTGCACAGCTGAATGGTCACCATACAGGCACATGCCCGCTGTATGTTGCGTGTCAACAGCTGAATGGTCACCATACAGGCACATGCCCACTGTATGTTGCGTGTGCACAGCTGAATGGTCACCATACAGGCACATGCCCGCTGTATGTTGTGTGCGCACAGCTGAATGGTCACCATACAGGCACATGCCCGCTGTATGTTGCGTGTGCACAGCTGAATGGTCACCATACAGGCACATGCCCGCTGTATGTTGCGTGTGAAGTGGTCTCCACTCCTGAGCGCCACACACGTGGACCCTGCTGTGGACTTACTGGTACTGTATGTTCATCTGTGCCAAGGGATTCATATATTTCTAATTGATTTCATGTATGTGCCTGGGGACAGGAGCACCCTGGCACCGGCTGTTTTAAAAAAGGCACGGAACAAATGCATTCATATTAAAGCCATTTTTACATGCAGAAAAAGTTGCAATTTGTACAAAATTATATTACTATGCAACATTTGACCCACTGGATGTCAGCTCTTTTTGGCCACTAAGAGGGTAAGAGGGAGAACTTTTTTTCTGGTGGATTGGAAGGGGTTTGGCCCAGAGGAGAGAACTTGGGAACCCAGGGAGAACATCCACGCCCCGCTTCTCCTTGAAAAATTCCTTTCTAGCCTTAAAAAGGGGGGGCGTAAAGGGGGGGATACTGTAACATCGGGGTCTCTGCCTTCTTCCGGGCAGACGCCGTCCCTCTCACCTCCTCGCTCCCCGCTCTCCTTCTCAGCCTGCTGTCGGCGCGCGCAGCCCTGTAGCTTCGGCGTCTCTGCCTCCTGCCGGGCAGAGACGCCGTCCCTCTCACCACGCTCCCCGCTCTGCTTCTCAGCCTGCCCTTAAAGGGGCCGCGCGCACCGTCCTAAGAAGTCCCCGGCCAATAGCCGAGGGTCCTCCCATATATAGAGCACCTCCTCCAAAATGGAGGTGCCCGAGCAAAGTTGTAGCACAGTTTCTGATCTCTGCTTCAGCCCTTAGGTCCCGCTGCTTGCCTGACTCCTCGTCCTGCCTGCCAGCCTGTTATCTGCCCGTTACCTGCCGAGCCTGTCAACCTGCTCACCTGGAGCGCTCACTTGTTACCTGCCTGTTACCTGCCCTGTCTGCCAGTCCGCTCACCTGGGAGCATCCGCCTGTTTCCTGCCCTGTCTGCCAGTCCGCTCACCTGGGAGCATCTGCCTGTTACCTGCCCTGTCTGCCAGTCCGCTCACCTGGGAGCATCCGCCTGTTTCCTGCCCTGTCTGCCAGTCCGCTCACCTGGGAGCATCCGCCTGTTACCTGCCCTCTCTGTCAGTCCACTCACCTGGGAGCATCCGTCTGTTACCTGCAGAGTCCGTCAGCCCGCTCACCTGGGAGCGCTCACCTGTTACCTGCCTGTTTCCTGCCTTGTCGGTCTGCCCACTCACCTGGGAGCGCCCGCCTGTTTCCTGCCAGCCTGCCTGGAGGCTCTGCCGTCACTTGCTATGGCCACCTGCCTGGTAAAACTAGAGACTACCACCTGTCAGCCACCAGAGACTTCTGCCTGCTTGCCGTGTCCATCCGACATACCGGTCAGTCCCAGCCATCTGACCTGTGGGAGCCACCTGCTCTCTTACAAGGTCGTCCCCAGAGTAGCACCTGGTCCCTCAGCCCGGATCCTCCCTGGTCACGGTGTCGTTAGCCGCCGTGCGACCAGGGTCGGATCGGGTTGATACTTAGTCACGCCCCTCTGGGTCCCTCCTTGCACCTCGGCACAGAGGTTCCACCACCCGGATCTGTAACACCAGTAACCGGCTTCTTATACACATCATAGTGTCTAATGCACAGCGGAGACCCCCAGCCCCAAATGGACATGTGCAAGTATGTCTACATTACCCCTATGGATGATCATATGTCCACAACAAAAAGCATCCGTGCAATAGAAGAATGAAGTGTCTGCATCTATAATGTGTATATTATGTATAATTACTATAAAAGAGGAAAAAACACAATTCAGTAAATGGATACAAGGTCTGAAGGAAGATTCATATCACTGGGGAATCTGGAGTCCAATTCCAGAATCCACAAGGCTTCTCGGGGGTGTACTTTTTATACCAATCTCCCCCCTTAGCTGGTCTGGTGACATATTCAATACCCACAACTGTAAAGTGATTAATCCCTATTGTGTTGTATGAGATGTTGTGATGCTGCAGATGTATTACGTGTTGTGGGGCCAAGAACGTCCCTAACGTGTCCCCCAATGCGGTGACGTAAGGGTCTGACCGTGCCCCCCACATATTGCAGCAGACAAGCTTCACAGTGTATGGTGTCAATGACGTGTGGAGCTACAACTAATGAGATGTCGGATATTATAGGGTTTATTGTGGTTAGTAGATGCAGACATTTTTGCTTTGTGCACAGACTTGCACAAACCACATTTATTTCTCCCACATTCAATGAAACCTTTGGTGTTTGTCCTCCACGTGTCAGTTGTCTTTCTTGTTGCTGGATCCTTGTCAGTGTATAACATAGGTAAATGTTTTCTGGTAATATTCACTATATTATAGGAATCTTCTCTGCAGCCAGTATTGAATGTATCTCTAGACTGATGGATGTTTCCTTCTTTGTGCGTTTTCGGTAATGTATGAAATATTGGACATTGTGGGTGATTTTCCATTAATCGTTGTATTTGTTTGGCATTAAGTACAGCCGATACCAAACCCTCCTCCAAAAGACAATGTAAGGGGGTATTGTATGAATTAGTAGGATCTCCATCTAGAGTGCGGCATATATTAGTATCGTCATCCATGTTCATAACCTCCGGCTCATATAACCCACTATTAGAGATGAGCGAATGTTTCAATATTCGGTTTGGATTGCATTTGCCGAATCAACAATATTCACAGATTTATTCGTTGAATATTCTCTGAAAATTACCGAACGCCATAGGATTCAATGGGGGGCAAAAACAAACGCATATACAACACCTCCAAACGGGCCTAAAAGCTTCCAAAACACAACAAATTAGGGGTAGACACCAAGAAAGTGCCATCAATTGTCCCAGAGTACAAGTACTATAATTATTATTATTACAGCAACATTTATTCCGTGGCACTTTACATGTGAAAAGGGGTCACCGACTGGTACCAGAGGATAGAGGACCCTGCCCGCGAGGGCGCACAAACAATTTAAAAGGGATTGGTGAGGATACAGTAGGACGGGGGTACAGCTAGTCGTGCAGCGGTATGGTGGAGCGGTGGTTACTGCAGATTGTACGCTTGTCAGAAGAAGTGGGTCTTCAGCTTGCTTTTCAAGGTTTCCAAGGTAGGCGACAGTCTGATGTGTTGGGGTACAGAGTTACACAGTGAGATGCACGGCACAAATCTGCTGAGAGCCTAAATCACGGTAAGCTTCCAAGAGCTCACAACTGAGCAGATTAACCCCTGCACCGATTAATATGAAGGTGAAAGGCTTCTAATGAGTGCAGGAGTGGGAGGAACCAGACGCTGCGGTCTTCTGGCTCCTCTCTGTCACGGTAAACCCGTGACACCTTGAAAGCTTCAACACAATGTTCACAAGGTAGACAGCCACTACAGCCAAACCAGCAAATGGAGTCCCAACCAATAATGTTCACATTTCAAAAAATTAGGGCCTGACACCACCATTTCCATGGCCAACAGATTGGAGATGGTGGAGTTCAATCTCTTAGCTTTGTCATGTGTAGGAGGAAACAATCTTTTACGTGACCACAACTAAGGGACCGAGGGTTGGCTGCCGTGCTGAGAGAGGGTGGAGTACGGTGAACCGGACAAACTGCAGGACCGTGAGTGAGGTACAGGCGGAGATGCTACGATGGATTGATAAAGTTGTGGTCTGCTCATTCTGTTAGATCGGTCAAAACCAGCAGGCATGTCTACTTCCGTTACAGCTGACGGGCTCTCACTCAGCCTGACTGGGGCAGGTAAAGAACCAGAGATTCTGCGGTGGGAGACCTGCGTGACAATACTTTGCACGGTAACAGAAGAGGAGGAGGAAGCAGCAGATGTGGTTAATGGGGTGGATGATGGTTGTTGAGGCCGGCATTTTATCGCAGTGAGATTGCCAGAGTAACGCATGTCGATTGGGCATGTGAAGGTTCATGCATGTACTAGTAAAATTATTGCACTTTTTCACTCTACCGAGTTTTTTCTTGCAAAGTTGCCAGATAATGGGAGTTGGCTCATCCCTTGCAGTGTCAAAAAAGGCCCAGGCAAGGCTACCCTTTCCACCCCTGCGAGCTGCAGACCCGCGAATGGTTCTGGTCACTGCCACAGTTGTGGGAAAGGATGCAGTGCTCTTCACAGTTGCATCACTCCGTGTCTGCGCCGGAGGAAGCAACGTAACCTCCTCTTCTTCCTCCACCTCCTCAGATGAGCTACTCAGCTGCATGCCTCTGGGTTCACACCAAGTGGGATACACAACCTCATCATCATCTAATGTGTTATCCCTCCTCCTCTTTTTGCCCTGACAGCACAGTACAGTCCGCGTGACCCTAGGGTATCTGAGTCTCATCAGGATCACCTCCACCCTTCCCCCCCGGGAGTAAACGTCTGGTGATGAGGGTCAGGAAGTTGCTCGGACCCAAGTTGTTTTTTTTCCCTGTATGGAGAACAATATTTGCCCCAAAGAATTTTAAGCTGAGATGTAGCCTGCTTTATATACCAATTTTGAGTTTATCTTGTCTGAGTACCCCTGTGTGGAGTACAACATCTGCAACCAAAAATTTATTTCACTAGGATATAACTATTGTAATGGAGACCAAAACCTCTTGCACTACAGCCAACCCAACAGATGGAGACCCAATCAGGATTCTCCACATTTCCAAAAATTATTGGCAGATACCAGCGAAGTGGCATCAATTTCACTAGAGTAAAAATTGTATAATGGAGACCGAAACCTATTCCATTACAGCCAACCCAATAGATAGAGACCCAATCAGGAGTGTTCACATTTCTCTAAATTAGGGTCTAACACCAAGGAAATGGCATCAATTTCACGAGAGTAGAAGTAGCATAATGGGGACCGACAACTCTCCCACTACAACCAACCGATGGAGAGACCCAATCAGGATTCTCCAGATTTCCAAAAATGTGAACATGCCGTGTTATCGCTTTTATGAATAACACTTATAAGGCTAATAATAAAATATTACATTATCAAAGATATATAGGTAGTGTGAGGCAGTGACCGGGATCATATACGAGGGACATTATATATCCCCCAGAATGTGTACAGAGACCTATTAAATCCATTGGAGTGCATTGCAGTCACAGACACAGCTGCGGCTGCAATGCAGGAATGAAGGTGAGCAATCACCTGGTCAGACTACCTGGCTAAGGCAGATTAAGTAAAACCCAGCAGGGCCTTCATTTCTTGGAGGAGGTCACAGGAGGCAGTGGGACGGCCTCCTCCCTCCAACCCGGGTTTTCCAGTGGCTCTTGCCACAGGTCCTTTAAAATCCCTGCACTAAGGATTAGTGTTGTTCTATGTTGGAACCTGCTAGGAGCATAGCAGGGAAGCTCAGCAGGACTGAGGGTGGCTGAACCCCTGCCTGGGAAAGCTCTGCACCTGTCAGGCTCTGAGCGGCCCGGCCGTTGTCCCCAGTAACCGTTGTTTATGGACTCATGTTAACCCGGCTGCGAACCGGAGGACTTTCTGTTTACCCGTGAGTTGCTGAATAAAAGCTATTATGTTGGACTTGCTTGGGTCACTGCCTCAGTTACTGCACGGTGTGAACATCGCCGCCTTACAGTAGATTCAATTGTCTAAAATAATAATCAAAGCAAAGTATAAATATTTACCATAACAATTCCTCCCTTTTAATTATTTACAGACAGTTTATCCATCAGCTACTTCCCCGTGCTATGGGAGCCTGGAGGGGATGAGTCACATTCACCATCAGATATCTTGTTTGTAAATCTCGTCATATATGTTTTCTGGAGGAGCACTGTGATATTTTGCAGATGTGATAACTGACGGTCTATGATGTCTGATCTTGTGCATCTCTCTGCATAGCATCGTCATAACAAATGTACCAGTTCTAGCAGTTACATACACTAGTAATACCAACATTTATGTAATGAAAAGGGTAAATGAATATACTCTTATTCCCTATCCCCATTTCCACTATATGAGGTCTACCATTCGGTCTGGGGCGATTGTCTGCAGCTTGTTTATATAGGGAATGTTTGAGGACAGAATTTATATCTAGGTCACCATGCAGAAGTATGAAGGTGGCAGGTGTAAGGCGTGCTAAGGTGCAGGTTCCCTGTGCACCTGGGAGAAGCCATTTATAGGCCTGATGACCACATACTAGATATAAATCATTGGCAATATGCAGGGTATGATGTCAGTGAGTCTCCCAAGACAACGTATACGAGTCAAAAGTCCTTGCATCGGAGGTTTGCCATCATGAAGTTCGGTTGTTTTGGAAACCAACCTCATTTCTTTGGCAAGTATTCAAATGGGTCTTGTTATTGACAAGTCTGTGCAGAATCTGTAAACCACATTTCGCTATTGTATCGCTATACTGGTATGTATGGCCCCCCTCATCCCTCTTCCCGGTATGCTTGGAACCATTGATCCCCAACACGCTGCACACAAAAAAATAAACAATTATACTCAGCTCCTCTCTCCTCCAGCGCTGCGTCCTGCTCTGTTGCTGACAGGTATCTCACTGTGTGAGGCGCGCATGGCGTAACTGCCAAGCGCCCTCACACTGAGATGCTGTGCCGGAATAGTCACTGCGCCCCACGCCGGGACTGTGCGTGGGGAGCAGCGACCATTCACTATCAACGGCGCACACACTGTACCCGCAGCATAGCTCCTGCTGCCAATTTGTGGTCTGTGTGCCGCTATTAAAGACCATACAAATTCATATTCACTACAACCCATGGGAGTATTTTTTTTACTGTGCATACAGCTGAATTTCACCCACCAAAAAAATGACAAAGTGGGCTACTATAGCTTCACTGTCACATTAGCAAATGAAAAAAAAAGTTTTGTTGTGCTCTGCACTGAGAATCTCTGCAGAGTCTGCATACAGCTGAATTTCAACCCCACAAAATCAAAAGGTGGGCTGCAATGGCTTGCTTGCTTTATCACATTAGCAAGTGAAAAAATAGATTGAAGGGATACTGGTGCATATAGCACAATACAAGCCGTGCACAACGCTGTTCTGTGGCACGGGCCCTGCTGATTCTGTCTGAATCTCAGTAATTGCACAATAAAAATAAAAATGTGCTGCAAGGTCGATTTCACAGGTACACAGCAGAGGACTTATCTACACTATCTGACTTCCAAACAAGCGCCCATCTATCTAGCTAATATCTCTCATTAGGAGCAGCGTCTATCACCGGCAGTGTGACATGCATAAAATGGCGCTGGGGGAACATGACCGCTCTTTATATAGAGGACATGTGATTTCAGCAGCCAATGGCAGAAGCCCTTGTGTCTAGACAGTGTGGATGCTTCCTTCGCTCTGATTGGCTAGCCGCGCTTTCCTCACTTAAAGTTACAGGAAAAAAAAAATTACAAGCGCGCCGCTGATCTGACCTGTTCTGAGCTCTCCCCAGCCCCTCCACTCATCTAGCACGTCCCCCTGCTCATCATACACCGGCACTATGCTAGACAAACTGTTAAAAACGCTGTAGTTGCCCCGCAATCACGTTCCCGAACTTATTCGCCGAACGTTGCCGATTTTCCCGAATTTAAGTAAAAATGTTCGCCTTTCCGATCACGAATCCGAATGTGCCACATTTGTGCCAAATTTAACTTTTGAGATCGGATTTCGAACATATTCACTCATCACTTTAAGTGCTTCTGGTAAGTCAGACTAAAAGTGCCCATACCCTTTAGGTCCCCTCCACCGGATACACTTAAACACGTACACCCATTAAAATCTATGGGGCTGAGCACATGTCCGTGTGACCCACCTGTGGACATGTCAGTTTTTTTCCGGCAGCACAGACGTCAATACGTGCTGCACACAGATGACAAAGTGTGACATCCATGTGCCGTCCGTGTGACACATACTGGAATAGAGTGCAGAATAGAAATGACAAATGTTTAGCTGTTAGATGTACAAAGATCGAGATAGATGAAAGATATCGGTGAAATATATAATTAGTGCCGTGTGTGTAGTTTACTGTACTTATATTTAGCTAAAAAATAAATAAAAAAAGCAACGTGGGGTCCCCCTTATTTTTGATAACCAGCAAAGGTAAAGCAGACAGCTGCTGGCTGATATTATCAGGCTGGGAAGGTCCTCAGTTGTTGAGCCCTTTCCAGCCTAAAAATACCAGCCCTCAGCTGCCTCAGAATTTGTGCATCTAATGTTATTAATAAAGACTTCCCCACACTATAGTTCACCAATTTATTGAACAAAAAAAAATCCCATGCAGGTCCGCAGGAATCCATCGAATCCGATATAGTCCAGAAATGGAAACCTGAAAAACATAAAACTAGAGAAATAAATATAAGAGACAGTCCCTCGTTCACCAATTTATTACCAAACATTTTCCCACAGAGCTCGGATGTAGTCCACGCTCCCCTAAACTGGCTCTGGCGTCTGTGAATAGACATAAAGTGAGTGAATGGTCACGTGCCTCTGACGTCGCGGGACACGCTGGGTAGAGCGTGCCCTGGTGACGTTGGCGGTGGCGCCGGCCGTAAAGCCCAATGGCTGAAATTGGCAGCGGCATGGGGGGGATTAACCGGAGGAGACCCTAGGGATTTGGTGTCTGACTCCGCCCACCTCCCTATATAAAAGTGCACTTATGCTCAGAACACTGCTCAAGGAGTCTGCCATAATGTCAGACATGGAGCAGCAGCAGCTGACACCACAGCCACAGTCGCTACCAACCTCATCACCACCTCCATCTGCTGCTCGCCGGTCCAGAGGGTCCAGCGGTAAAAGCAGCAGCTGTCCCAGTCAGAGAAGTAAAGCTTCTCAGAACTCCACGGTCTCCAGGAAGGGTGCATCGCGTATCCTGAAACAGTCTTCAATTCCGGTATCCGCAAAGGCGGGGTGACTGATCATCGTGAATGTCACTATATTTGCTAATGGGCCTCCTGTTGTGTGTTTAATCACCAGGAGGAGCCCAGGAAAGTTACCGACGAGAAGCGGAACAAGGAATGTGCAATATGCAAATGACTGACAGAAGGAGCTCTGCTCGGACTGCATTCAGAGAACCATTTGTGAGGGTACACCGGATTTTGCTGCTAGTCTCAGGTCTGTCATCAGATCAGAGGTAGATGGTTCCCTTAAAACAATTTTAAGGAAAAGATGGAAGGTCATATCCAATTCTTCTTCTGGTTCTGATTCTTCCGTGTTGTTAGAGGGACAGTGTTGTAGTGAAGCTTCATCCTCATCCTCCTCAGACAGTGACGGGGGGAGACCATGCTTTCCTATAGAAGACACCAATAAATTGATAAAAGTCATCAGAACCACTGTGGGGTTAAAGGAGGATAAATCCGTAAAGTCCATAGAAGACATTATGTTTCGAGTGTTAGAAGAGAAGGAAAAATGCACCTTTCCGGTAAATGCCAAGGTCCAGGCACTTATTAATAGAGAATGGAGGAAGCCGGAGAAAGTAGGGGCCTTGCCTTCATCCTCAAAAAGGAAATATCCCTTTGAGTTTAAGGACTCTGAAAATTGCGACAAGGTGCCAAAAATTGATGGTGCTGTATCTAGGTCATCTAAGAGATCAGCACTCCCCTTTGAGGACTCAGTGGTGCTTAGAGACCCCTTGGATAAGTAGGCAGATACTTTCCTAAAACATACTTGGGAATCAGCAGCAGGTGGCCTAAAACCAGCTATTGCAGGAACATGTACTGCCTGTTCCCTGATAGTCTGGTTGCAGCAGTTGGAATAAGACAAAAAACCTCAAGAGACAAAATTCTAGCCAACCTGCCCATTACATGGTGCGACAGCCTTCCAGGCAGATATTTCTGCAGATTCTGTTAATCTCGCAGCTAGGTCACCCGTTCTGTCAAACGCGGCGAGGCGAGCTGTGTTGCCCAAGGGATGTCCTGGAGACTTACAATCAAAGTCTAGGCTGTCTTCCATACCTTGTGGTGGTCAATTTCTCTTTGGGAAGAAGTTGGAAGACGTCCTTGAGAAGGCGAGCGACAAAAAAGGAAGATTCCCTGGGTTTTCAGCAAACGCCAGGAGAACCTATTTTCAGAAGGGGAAATTTAATAGAGGTCGCCCCTCAGGGGAGAAAAGGAAATGGGATTTCAAGAACAGAAAAGAGTCCGAATATATGTTCAGTGGTACCTCCTCCACCTCCAAAAAGCCTACACAATGACGCCAGGCCACATTTTGTCCAGGCCTGGAAAAACATCTCCTCCAGTTCCTGGGTCCTCAACATATTAAGGGATGGACTGAAGAATCAATTCCTTCAACAACCACGGCAAATATTTGCGGTGACCCCGTTAAGGAAGTTCCCGGACGAACAGCTGGTTCTGGAATCAGAGATCCTTACCCTTTTGGAGAAGCAAGTGGTATGCGAAGCTACGGTCAGTCAGAAAGGAAGGGGATTTTATTCCCCTCTCTTTCTAATAAAAAAAACCGGACGGTTCTTTCAGGACTATTATAAATTTAAAAGGCCTCAACCGTTTCATAAACAACCATACAATCAAGATGGAATCGGTAAATTCAGCAATAAAGCTTCTGTTTCAAAATTGTTTTATGGCAGTGATAGATCTGAAAGACGCGTATAATCACGTCCCCATTCACCCAAATGACCAACAGTATCTAAGGGTTGCGCTTTACATCCAAGGAAGGTGCAGGAACTTCCAGTACCGAGCTCTCCTCTTTGGGTTGTCGATTGCCCCAAGGGTGTTCACCAAACTAATAGCCGAAGTAACGGCCTTTCTTCGCATTTAAAACACAGTCATAATACCATATCTGGACGACTTCCTTATAGTAGGGAATTCAGAGAGCCATTGTGTTTCTCAGCTGAAAGAAGTCATGATGACCTTGCAGAACCTGGTCTGGATGGTGAACACCCAAAAATCAAGACTAGAACCCACTGGACCCCTAAAGTTAAATTTGACCTGTCCGTCCACCACAAGAGGGAGTTTCTTGTATGTAAGGAGAGATGTACCTTTCCTTCTAAATACCCTTTTAAAATTTTTATGCTGACAAGATTTCCCACTGAAGTGCTCTTGTGTGAAATTGAGCCCACTTGACTGCCAGAACGCACAATGTTAGAGTACCTAGCAGGGACAGTGCTTTCATCAAGGACATATCTGGGGTTGGTATAGCTGCCAAGTCCAACTTTGTGACTTTGTCTATCTTGCTGTCGGGTAGAAGACAAGTCTGACACTCGGAGTTTAGAAAAAACCCTAGAAAGGTCTGGACCCTTGTTGGACACAACAGTGCAAAACATCACGATCGATGCGAGCAACTCAGGGTGGGGGGCACACCTGGGAAACCACATAATTCAGGGCTCTTGGTCAGTCCTAGAGGAAAAAGGGTCGTCAAACTTAAAAGAGCTATGGGCAGTGAGGAACGCTTTGAGGGCTTCCTCCCTTTACTCCGGGGCAGTCATGTTCGGGAAATGTCGGACAACAGAACCACCGTGGCTTACATAAACCACCAGGGGAGAACAAGATCTCATTCCCTTCTGGAAGCAGCAAGCAGACCTTTTCAAGTAGCGGAGCAAAATCTCCCATCTCTTTCAGCACTACACATACAGTGCTGGCCAAAAGTATTGGCACCCCTGCAATTCTGTCAGATAATACTCAGTTTCTTCCTGAAAATGATTGCAATCACAAATTCTTTGGTATTATTCTCTTCATTTAATTTGCTTGCAAGGAAAAAACACAAAAGAGAATGAAGCAAAAATCAAATCATTGATCATTTCACACAAAACTCCAAAAATGAGCCAGACAGTGGCCGGCACTGTACGTGGCATAGAAAATACAAGAGCAGACTTCCTAAGCCACAACAATTTAAGACAGGGGGAATGGGCCCTGAACCCTAGTATTCCGGCAGATAGTACAGCTATGGGGTCAGCCAGAAATAGATTTATTCGCCGACAAAAACAACATAAAGGTGGAGAAATTCTGCTCACTAGATCCAAGGGGAAACCCATTGGTGATAGACACCCTCCAAATCTCCTGGGGTTTCAAGTTGGCCTACGCCTTCCATCCAATTGCTAAGATACCTCTTGTAGTGAGGAAGATCAGGAAGGATCGAGCAAGAGTGATTCTCATTGCCCCCTTTTGGCCGAAGAGACCATGGTTCTCCCTCCTGAGAATGATGTCCCTATCAGACCCATGGATCCTTACGGAAATCCCGGACCTTCTGGCACAGGGACCAATATTCCACTCTCAAGTAAAGGGTTTCCACCTTGCAGCGTGGAATTTGAGAGGGCAATATTGAGGGGTAGAGGTTTTTCGTCAGTATTAGTTTCTACTCTGTTGAGGAGTAGGAAGCCCATAACCACCAAAATCTATGGTAGAACATGGAGGAAATTTTTAGATTTCCTAGGGAAGCCGTTAAGCCAAAAACCTCCAATTAATTCCATCCTGGAGTTCTTACAAAAGGGGTTTGAGTTGGGTCTAGCTACCAGTATGCTCAAAGTCTAGGTTTCAGCCCTAGGAGCGTTGTATAACTGCAAACTCGTAGCCAATAAATGGATTGCAAGGTTCATTCAATCTTATGATAGATCTAGGCCGGTCTCAATACCCAAAGTTCCCCCATGGAACCTGAATTTGGTCCTTGAAGCTCTGAGGAACCTTTTGAACCAATCCAGGAGATATCTGCAAAATACATTACTCTCAAAACAATTCTTTTGGTGGCTTTAACATCTTCCCGTAGAGTAAGCGATTTACAAGCCCGATCCATAAATTCTCCATATACACAAATATTTCACGATAGAGGAGTATTGAGGCCTGACCCAGCTTACCTCCCTAAGGTAGTGCTCAAATTTCATAGATCTCAGGAAATTGTTCTGCCCTCCTTTTGTGATAACCCAAAGACCCTAGGGGAACAAAAGTTTCATAACCTTGATGTTAGAAGGGCCCTATTACAATATATACATGTAACTAGCCAGTGGAGGTGCGGCCAATCCCTGTTTGTAGCTTTCCAGGGGAGTAGGAAGGGTTACGGGGTGACCAAAGGGACTATAGCCAGATGGATTAGGGAGGCCACTTCCTTAGCCTATTCGGCCAGTGACACCCCGATCCCTGACGGCATCAAGGCTCACTCCACCAGAGCCATCGCTACCTCTTGGGCGGAGAAGACAGAGGTATCGATAGATCAAATCTGTAAGGCCGCTACCTGATCGTCACCATTTACCTTCTTCAAACACTATCGGTTGGCTCTATCCTACCTTACTGACTTAACCTTTGGTAGAAGGGTGCTGCAAGCGGTGGTCCCTCCCTAATAATAAAATAATAATTTTTATAGCGCCAACATATTCCGCAGCAGTTTACAATTTTAGGGGGGGGGGGGGTTTGAACAGACAAAAAGACATTACCAAATAAGCGTAACTCAGATATTAACAGTAGTGAGGGACCTGCTTGCAAGCTTACAGTCTATGAGGAAATAGAGGGGTGGGACACAAAATGTAAAACGTACAAATGTATAATACAGCCATAATATGCTAAATAGGGTAAGTACAAAGCACTACATGAACTGGTCGCCATCCAGTATGTGTACAGTACAGACAGAGGCTATTCAGGCATGGATGGGATGAACATGAGTTTGAAGAGAATTTTGATATGGGCCAAACTGGGACAGTTAGACAAGTGTGTTAAGGCGATACGCCAGCCTAACGAAATGGGTTTTTAGGGCACGCTTAAAGCTGTGGGTATTGGGAATTAATCGAATTGTCCTGGGTAGTGCATTCCAAAGAATTGGCGCAGCACGTGAGAAATCTTGGAGATGGGAGTGGGAGGTTCGGATTAAGGAGGATTTTAGCTTGAATTCATTAGCAGAACGGAGGGCACGTGTAGGGTGGTAGACTGAGATGAGGGAGGAGATGTAGAGTGATGCTGAATCGTGGAGAGCTTTGTGGGTAAGAGTGATAAGTTTATATTGAACTCTGAATTGGAGGGGCAACCAGTGCAATGACTGGCACAGGGAAGAGGCATCGGTGTAGCGGTTGGCGAGGAATATGATCCTGGCTGCTGCATTCAGGATGGATTGGAAAGAAGGAGACCGATTAGTAAAGAGTTGCAATAGTTCAGACGAGAATGAATAAGAGCTACAGTAAGAGTTTTTTCTAAGTCAAAGGGAAGAAAAGTTCTGATTCTAGAGATGTCTTTGAGGTGTAGATGACATGAGAGCGCGAGTGATTTTATGTGAGGAGTGAAGGAAAGATCTGAATAGAGTATGACCCCAAGACAGCGGGCTTGTTGCTGGAGAGTAATGGTGGAGCCACAAACGGGAATGGCGTTTTTTTCACCAAAATTCTCTCAGGTGTGCCATCATGGGTGAAGGGAAAACACCAAGGTTACTTACCGGTAGCCGGTTTTTCCAGAACCCATGACAGCATCCATATATTCCCCTCCTTCTTTCTTTCTCACCATATGGTTGTGCACGTTTGTTGGGTGTTATATAATGTGGTGTGGGATTTTGTGTATAACTCTTTCTATGAAGGTCCTCTCAATGCACTGTAACCAACTGATTCGGGGGAGAGGAGCCGCCCCTTTTATTTCAGATGGTTTCCTGTCCTTGGTGGGCGGATCCTCTCTCTCAGGTGTGCCGTCATGGGTTCTGGTAAAACTGACTACCGGTAAGTAACCCTGGTGTTTCTTCTTCAGCTGCCCCTGATTCCAGGGTAAGTTTTCACATCCGCAGCTCGTCTCCACACACATCCCTTTTCTTCGGTCTTCTGCAGCACATGCCGACACTGCCCGTAAAAATAAGGGTCATTATAATGCCGCCTGAATAAAAATAGCTGCCCCTGCTGTGCCCTAAATAATCCTGTGCTGTGCCCCTGAATAAATAATGAATCCATACACAAAAGATAATATCCACACTGTCCCTCTTATGATACATGATCTCCTCTTCTATAAAATATTGCCTCCACACTGCCCTCCCTTATATACTATATCCACCACACCGTCCCTCCCCCATAAACTATGACTGCCACGCTGTCCTTGCTCATGAATAATAACTGTCAAACCATCACCCTTTAACAACTATGACCTATGCACTGTCCATCCTACACACTACACCTACGTTATGTCCTACAGCCTCCACACTGTCCCCATCTGCAGTGTCCCTCCCCACAATGCCCCCTCTCCATACTGTGCCCCCTCTTCACACTATACTCCCTCCATACTGTGCCTACATAATGTCCCTCCGCATATACTGCCTCCCATACTGTGCCCCATCTCCACACTGTACTCCCTCCATACTGTGCCTACACAATGTCCCTCCGTATACACTGCCTCCCATACTGTGCCCCATCTCCACACTGTACTCCCTCCATACTGTGCCTACATAATGTCCCTCCTCATATACTGCCTCCCATACTGTGCCCCATCTCCACACTGTACTCCCTCCATACTGTGCCTACACAATGTCCCTCCGCATATACTGCCTCCCATACTGTGCCCCATCTCCACACTGTACTCCTTCCATACTGTGCCTACACAATGTCCCTCCGTATACACTGCCTCCCATACTGTGCCCCATATCCACACTGTACTCCCTCCATACTGTGCCTACACAATGTCCCTCCGTATAAACTGCCTCCCATACTGTGCCCCATCTCCACACTGTACTCCCTCCATACTGTGGCTACACAATGTCCCTCCGTATACACTGCCTCCCATACTGTGCCCCATCTCCACACTGTACTCCCTCCATACTGTGGCTACACAATGTCCCTCCGTATACACTGCCTCCCATACTGTGCCCTATCTCCACACTGTACTCCCTCCATACAGTGCCTACACAATGTCCCTCCGTATACACTGCCTCCCATACTGTGCCCCATCTCCACACTGTACTCCCTCCATACTGTGCCTACACAATGTCCCTCCGTATACACTGCCTCCCATACTGTGCCCCATCTCCACACTGTACCCCCTCCATACTGTGCCTACATAATGTCCCTCCTCATATACTGCCTCCCATACTGTGCCCCATCTCCACACTGTACTCCCTCCATACTGTGCCTACACAATGTCCCTCCGCATATACTGCCTCCCATACTGTGCCCCATCTCCACACTGTACTCCTTCCATACTGTGCCTACACAATGTCCCTCCGTATACACTGCCTCCCATACTGTGCCCCATATCCACACTGTACTCCCTCCATACTATGCCTACACAATGTCCCTCCGTATAAACTGCCTCCCATACTGTGCCCCATCTCCACACTGTACTCCCTCCATACTGTGGCTACACAATGTCCCTCCGTATACACTGCCTCCCATACTGTGCCCCATCTCCACACTGTACTCCCTCCATACTGTGGCTACACAATGTCCCTCCGTATACACTGCCTCCCATACTGTGCCCCATCTCCACACTGTACTCCCTCCATACAGTGCCTACACAATGTCCCTCCGTATACACTGCCTCCCATACTGTGCCCCATCTCCACACTGTACCCCCTCCATACTGTGCCTACACAATGTCCCTCCGTATACACTGCCTCCCATACTGTGCCCCATCTCCACACTGTGCTCCCTCCATACTGTGCCTACACAATGTCCCTCCGTATACACTGCCTCCCATACTGTGCCCCATCTCCACACTGTACTCCCTCCATACTGTGCCTACACAATGTCCCTTCGTATACACTGCCTCCCATACTGTGCCCCATCTCCACACTGTACTCCCTCCATACTGTGCCTACACAATGTCCCTCCGTATACACTGCCTCCCATACTGTGCCCCATCTCCACACTGTACCCCCTCCATACTGTGCCTACACAATGTCCCTCCGTATACACTGCCTCCCATACTGTGCCCCCTCTCCACACTGTACTCCCTCCATACTGTGCCTACACAATGTCCCTCCGTATACACTGTTTCCCATACTGTGCCCCATCTCCACTGTACTCCCTCCATACTGTGCCTACACAATGTCCCTCCGTATACACTGTTTCCCATACTGTGCCCCATCTCCACACTGTACCCCCTCCATACTGTGCCTACACAATGTCCCTCCGTATACACTGCCTCCCATACTGTGCCCCCTCTCCACACTGTACTCCCTCCATACTGTGCCTACACAATGTCCCTCCGTATACACTGCCTCCCATACTGTGCCCCATCTCCACACTGTACTCCCTCCATACTGTGCCTACACAATGTCCCTCCGTATACACTGCCTCCCATACTGTGCCCCATCTCCACACTGTACTCCCTCCATACTGTGCCTACACAATGTCCCTCCGTATACACTGCCTCCCATACTGTGCCCCCTCTCCACACTGTACTCCCTCCATACTGTGCCTACACAATGTCCCTCCATATACACTGCCTCCCATACTGTGCCCCATCTCCACATTGTACTCCCTCCATACTGTGCCTACACAATGTCCCTCCGTATACACTGCCTCCCATACTGTGCCCCATCTCCACACTGTACTCCCTCCATACTGTGCCTACACAATGTCCCTCTGTATACACTGCCTCCCATACTGTGCCCCATCTCCACACTGTACTCCCTCCATACTGTGCCTACACAATGTCCCTCCGTATACACTGCCTCCCATACTGTGCCCCCTCTCCACACTGTACTCCCTCCATACTGTGCCTACACTGTTATGTTCTGCTACCAGAGCTAAGGAAAGAGAGGAAATCTGTCCCTACGATAGAACTCAGCTGAATCCCTACGATTTAACAGGGAACCTGATCCTGCGATCAGACCTGCTAAAGTCCTAAGCTAGTCTGTACGGAGACCTATAGATGTGGGGAAGGAATCCCTACAAGTACTAAGGACTGGGAGGAAAATGGGACACCTCCTAATAGAAATAGTAGCAGACAGACAAACAAACAAAATATATAGAACACTGAGGTCCGTAGACCAAGCAAACTAACAGAGTTAGATACAGAGCACAGGCTAGCTAGAAAGTAGTTATACAATGAAGTCCAGCAAAGCCAGAAGGGCGGAGCAGGATTAAATAGGCCAACGAGGTCATGTGACCAGCAAAGGAAAAAACCTAAGAGCAAGGTTCTAACAGTACCCCCCCTTCTAAGAGGATCCTCCGGATCCCCTAGGACCAGGCTTATCAGGAAATCTCCTGTGAAACGCTCTGATAAGTCTGGACGCGGAAACATCATCTGACCTCACCCAAGAGTTATCCTCGGGTCCGAAACCTTTCCAGGCCACCAGATACTGCAAACTACCTCTATACCGTCTAGAGTTAAGGATGCGAGAAATTTCATATTCCCCGTCCTCCACCACCGGAGGAACAGAGGCAGAGGCGTCACCATCCGACACAACAGCTTTTTTTAACAGAGAGACATGAAATACCGGATTAATTCTCCAGGAGGTAGGAACCTCCAACCTAACAGCAGATTGGTTGACAACCTGAAGCACCTTAAAGGGCCCTACAAACTTGGGACCCAATTTCTTAGAAGGAATCCTCAACCGCAGATTCCTAGAGGACAACCAAACCATGTCACCAACAGCGAACAAAACCTCCTGTCGTTTCCTATCAAAGTAGTCTTTAGATTTTCTGTTGGCCTCCTGAAGATTACCACGCACATCCGTCCAAACTCTCTCCAAATCACCGGAAAAATTCTCCTCCTCAGGCACGGCAGATCCCAACTTGGAGAACGACCCAAACGACGGATGTCTCCCAGAACAACAAAAAAAAGGCGAACAACCAGCAGAAGAAGATGTATGATTGTTCAGAGCAAATTCAGCAAGTGGCAGAAACTCAGACCACCGCTCTTGATTGTCTGCCACAAAACAACGCAAGAACTGCTCAACATCCTGGTTTTTCCTTTCTGTCTGGCCATTAGATTCAGGATGATATCCGGACGAGAACGACAGATGAACTCCCAACCTGTCACAAAAGGCACGCCAAAAACGAGCCACGAACTGAGGACCCCTATCAGAAACAATGTCAGTAGGAACGCCATGAAGTCTGACAATTTCCTTGACAAAGGCCTTAGCGAGAGTTTTAGCGCAGGGCAGTTTGACGAAGGGAACCAACTGACACATCTTGCTAAAACGGTCCACGACCACCCAGATGACAGTAAAACCCTCAGAGGGGGGAAGGTCAGTTATAAAGTCCATAGCCAAATGTGTCCAAGGAGCACTGGGAACCTCCAAAGGACAAAGCAACCCCGCAGCAGGAGTATGTGAGGACTTAGATCTAGCACATATAGTACATTGACGCACCCACTTAATGACTTCCTTCTGCCATCCTGGCCACCAAAAACTGCGACCCACCAGTCTCTTGGTCTCAGAGATTCCGGGATGACCTGCCAACCGAGATTCGTGACACTCAACAAACAAATCTCTCCTAAAGGTCCCAGGCACAAACAACCTCCCATGAGGAGTGTTAGATGGGGCATTCTCCTGTGCTTTAAGAATCTCATCTTCCAAAACGGAGTCCAAAGCAGCTATCACAACACCTTCTTGTAAAATGTTCTCCTCTTTCTCAGCACCGACTATGGGAGAAAAACTGCGAGACAAGGCATCCGCCTTAACATTCTTAGTACCAGGGATGTAAGTAACGGAGAAATTAAACCGCGAGAAAAACAGTGCCCACCTAGCCTGACGGGCATTCAGGCGCTTGGCAGCATCAAGATATATCAGATTTTTATGATCCGTAAGAACCTGAACGGGAAATTCCGCACCTTCCAAGAAGTGGCGCCAGTGTTCAAATGCGAGTTTAATAGCCAATAATTCCCGATTACCAATATCGTAATTCAGTTCAGTCTCCGAAAATTTTTTTGAAAAAAAGGCACAGGGATGTAATCCATCCCCGTTATCCTGAGACAATACTGCGCCAACCCCCACCGAAGAAGCATCAACCTCAACCAAAAACGGCTTAGTCACATCAGGCTGCATAAGGATGGGAGCAGAGGTGAACCTCTCCTTTAGAAACACAAAAGCTTCAATGGCCTCAGAAGACCACTGAACCGCATCAGCACCTTTCCTGGTGAGATCGGTCAGAGGTTTGACAATACTAGAAATTTTTTTTATGAATTTTCTGTAATAATTGGCGAAACCTAAAAACCTCTGTATCGATTTCAAACCAATAGGCCTAGGCCATTCCTGTACAGCTTGAACTTTAACCGGGTCCATCTCAAAACCTTCGCTGGAGATAATGTAACCCAAAAAACTAATTCTCTGTACAGCGAACTCACATTTCTCCAGCTTAGCAAAAAGCGAATTGTCCATTAACAATTGTAATACCTCACGTACGCTCCGCCAATGAGACTCCAGATCCGGCGAATAAATCAAAATGTCATCCAAATACACAACCACATTTTTGCCGATCAAAGGTCTAAGGATGTCATTAATAAGATTCTGAAAAAATGCAGGAGCATTAGTAAGACCAAAAGGCATAACCAGATTCTCAAAATGACCCACAGGAGTGTTAAAAGCAGTCTTCCATTCGTCACCCTCCTTCATGCGCAACAGATTGTATGCCCCCTTAAGGTCAATTTTAGAGAACCACTTGGCCCCCATTAACTGGTTAAACAGATCAGGAATCAATGGCAGTGGGTAAGGATTGCGTACAGTAATTTTGTTAATCTCGCGAAAATCCAGACAAGGACGTAAACCGCCGTCCTTTCTTTTTACAAAAAAAAATCCAACCGCCACAGGAGACTTAGAGGGCCTAATGTGACCGGCGGCCAAACTTGTCTGTATGTATTCATCCAAAGCCTTCCTCTCAGGAATAGTAAGGTTAAATAAACGACTTTTAGGAAGAGTCGCTCCAGGGACAAATTCAATAGAACAATCACAGTCTCTATGGGGAGGCAAAACCTGCGATTCCTTCTCAGAAAAAACTCTCCAAAAATCCTGAATAGGAACAGGCAATTCTCCCCTATCCAAAGCTGCAATACGCCCGTTACAACACTTGTCATAACATTTATGGCTCCAGGATTTAATTTCACTGGTAGACCAATCCAGTACAGGATTGTGAAATTTTAACCAGGGCAATCCCAATATTACTGGAGAAGGCAAGTTATTCAAAACTACCAAATCCAATTTCTCATGGTGAACACCATTAATAGTGAGAGGAAATTCACAGACCTTGAGAGTAATATTCTTCAAAGGGGAACCATCCACAGAAACCACAGCAATGGGGGATGATAAAGGTTCGGGTTTTAAATTGAGTCTTTCCAAGAATCCCCCATCAATTACATTCAGAGTAGACCCACAATCAACAAACACCCGAAATTCCATTAATTTTTCCTGAGCAATCGTGGAAGCAGCTAAAAATACACCCTTGGAATTTAAACAGGCAATACGGGCATGACTGACCATTTTTTTTTCTTTCTTCATACGAAGCTCACAGCCTTTAATCAAATGACCAGATTTTCCGCAATAGAAACACAAGCCTTCAGAAAATCGACGGTCTTTTTCTTGAGAGCGAGGTGCCACCGATCCAATCTCCATCGATTCACCACTGTTAGTACACACATTCTCATAACCAGAAACTGACATAGCAGAGGATTTGCTCTCATTAACCCTTGCACGCAGTCTCCTATCCACCCGTATAGCTAATTGCATAGCCTGTTGCAAATCTTCAGGTGTAGGATAAGCAATTAGCAGGTCTTTAACCCTTTCATTGAGCCCAGCAAGAAATAGACTTTTCAGAGCAGAATCGTTCCACCCTGTTTGAGTAGACCAACGACGGAAATGAGTACAATATTTTTCCACATTACCTGATCCCTGTCTCAAACGTCTTAACTCAGTCTCAGCTGATGCGACACGGTCAGGATCATCATATAATAGTCCCAAAGCAGAAAAAAAACTATCCACTGATCTGAAGCATGTATCACTAGGTTGCAAAGAAAAGGCCCACTCCTGAGGCTCTTTGCGCAAAAGTGACATTATGAACCCTATGCGCTGGGATTCATCCCCAGAGGACTTGGGTCTCAAACGAAAATACAATAAACAAGCATTTTTAAATGAAAAAAATTCTCGGTGTTCACCAAAAAATAAATCCGGCAAACATACCTTAGGCTCCAAGAAATGTGCTCCAGGACAGTTACTCACGTGCTGACAGAGCTCGGCCACCTCCAGAGAGAGTCCCTGCAGGCGATGAGCCAAATCCTGAACCGACACCATGATGGAACAGAAAAATCTTTCCTTAGAGAATTTGCAGGCTGGACTTACTGTTATGTTCTGCTACCAGAGCTAAGGAAAGAGAGGAAATCTGTCCCTACGATAGAACTCAGCTGAATCCCTACGATGTAACAGGGAACCTGATCCTGCGATCAGACCTGCTAAAGTCCTAAGCTAGTCTGTACGGAGACCTATAGATGTGGGGAAGGAATCCCTACAAGTACTAAGGACTGGGAGGAAAATGGGACACCTCCTAATAGAAATAGTAGCAGACAGACAAACAAACAAAATATATAGAACACTGAGGTCCGTAGACCAAGCAAACTAACAGAGTTAGATACAGAACACAGGCTAGCTAGAAAGTAGATATACAATGAAGTCCAGCAAAGCCAGAAGGGCAGAGCAGGATTAAATAGGCCAACGAGGTCATGTGACCAGCAAAGGAAAAAACCTAAGAGCAAGGTTCTAACATACACAGTGTCCCTCCATATACACTGCCTCCCATACTGTGCCCCCTCTCCACACTGTACTCCCTCCATACTGTGCCTACACAATGTCCCTCGGTATACACTGCCTCCCATACTGTGCCCCATCTCCACACTGTACCCGCTCCATACTGTGCCTACACAATGTCCCTCCGTGTACACTGCCTCCCATACTGTGCCCCATCTCCACACTGTACTCCCTCCATACTGTGCCTACACAATGTCCCTCCGTATACACTGCCTCCCATACTGTGCCCCATCTCCACACTGTACTCCCTCCATACTGTGCCTACACAATGTCCCTCCGCATACACTGCCTCCCATACTGTGACCCTCTCCACACTGTACTTCCTCCATACTGTGCCTACACAATGTCCCTCCGTATACACTGCCTCGCATACTGTGCCCCATCTCCACACTGTACTCCCTCCATACTGTGCCTACACAATGTCCCTCGGTATACACTGCCTCCCATACTGTGCCCCATCTCCACACTGTACCCCCTCCATACTGTGCCTACACAATGTCCCTCCGTATACACTGCCTCCCATACTGTGCCCCATCTCCACACTGTACTCCCTCCATACTGTGCCTACACAATGTCCCTCCGTATACACTGCCTCCCATACTGTGCCCCATCTCCACACTGTACTCCCTCCATACTGTGCCTACACAATGTCCCTCTGTATACATTGCCTCCCATACTGTGCCCCCTCTCCACACTGTACTCCCTCCATACTGTGCCTACACAATGTCCCTCCGCATATACTGCCTCCCATACTGTGCCCCCCCTCCACACTGTACTTCCTCCATACTGTGCCTACACAATGTCCCTCCGTATACACTGCCTCCCATACTGTGCCCCATCTCCACACTGTACTCCCTCCATACTGTGGCTACACAATGTCCCTCCGTATACACTGCCTCCCATACTGTGCCCTATCTCCACACTGTACTCCCTCCATATTGTGCCTAATGTCCCTCCGCATATACTGCCTCCCATACTGTGCCCCATCTCTACACTGTACTCCCTCCATACTGTGCCTACACAATGTCCCTCCGTATACACTGCCTCCCATACTGTGCCCCATCTCCACACTGTACTCCCTCCATACTGTGCCTACACAATGTCCCTCCGCATACACTGCCTCCCATACTGTGCCCCCTCTCCACACTGTACTCCCTCCATACTGTGCCTACACAATGTCCCTCCGTATACACTGCCTCCCATACTGTGCCCCATCTCCACACTGTACTCCCTCCATACTGTGCCTACACAATGTCCCTCCGTATACACCGCCTCATATACTGTGCCCTTACTGAACCTTCAGCTCCACTAAGGAGCACTTACTTTCCCCTACTTTGTGGCGCTCTATCACACAGCGAGCACCCCATGTACCTCCCATATACAGCCAGCACCCCATGTGCCTCCCAAATACAGCCAGCACCCCATGTACCTCCCAAATACAGCCAGCGCCCCATGTACCTCCCAAATACAGCCAGCACCCCATGTACCTCCTATGCAGCCAACACCCCATGTACCTCCCAAATACATCCAGCACCCCATGTACCTCCCAAACATAGCCAGCACCCCATGTACCTCCCAAATACATCCAGTACCCCATGTACCACCCAAATACAGCCAGCACCCCATGTACCTCCCAACTACAGCCAGTACCCCATGTACCACCCAAATACAGCCAGTACCCCATGTACCTCCCAAATACAGCCAGTACCCCATGTACCACCCAACTACAGCCAGCACCCCATGTACCTCCCAACTACAGCCAGCACCCCATGTACCTCCCACATGCAACCAGCACCCCATGTACCCCCTATGCAGCCAGCACCCCGTGTACCTCCCAAATACAGCTAACACCCCATGTACCTCTGAAATACAGCCAGCATCCCGTGTACCTCCCAAATACAGCCAGCACCCCATGTACCTCCCAAATACAGCCAGCACCCCCATTTACCCATCCTGCTGCACCCCGCATACAGCCTGCACCCCATGTACCTCCCATATACAGCCAGCATCCCATGTACCTCCCAAATACAGCCAGCACCCCATGTACCTCCCAAATACAGCCAGCACCCCCATTTACGCATCCTGCTGCACCCCGCATACAGCCTGCACCCCATGTACCTCCCATATACAGCCAGCACCCCATGTACCTCCCATCTTCAGCCAGCACCCCATGTACCTCCCATATACAGCCAGCACCTCATGTACCTCCCAAATACAGCCAGTACTCCATGTACCTCCCAAATACAGCCAGCACCCCATGTACCTCCCATATACAGCCAGCACCCCATGTACCCCCCAAATACAGCCAGCACCCCATGTACCTCCCATATACAGCCAGCACCCCATGTACCTCCCATATACAGCCAGCACCTCATGTACCTCCCAAATACAGCCAACACCCCATATACCTCCCAAATACAGCCAGCACCTCATGTACCTCCCAAATACAGCCAGCACCCCATGTACCTCCCATATACAGCCAGCACCCCATGTATCCCCCAAATACAGCCAGCACCCCATGTACCTCCCATATACAGCCAGCACCCCATGTACCTCCCATATACAGCCAGCACCCCATGTGCCCCCCAAATACAGCCAGCACCCCATGTACCTCCCAAATACAGCCAGCACTCCGTGTACCTCCCAAATACAGCCAGCACCCCCATGTACCTCCCAAATACAGCCAGCACCCCATGTACCTCCCAAATACAGCCAGCACCTCATGTACCTCCAAATACAGCCAGCACCCCATGTACCTCCCAAATACAGCCAGCACCCCATGTACCTCCCAAATACAGCCAGCACCCCGTGTACCTCCCAAATACAGCCAACACCCCATGTACCTCCCAAATACAGCCAGCACCCCATGTACCTCCCAAATACAGCCAGCACCCCATGTACCTCCCAAATACAGCCAGCACCCCATGTACCTCCCAAATACAGCCAGCACCCCATGTACCTCCCAAATACAGCCAGCACCCCATGTACCCCCCAAATACAGCCAGCACCCCATGTACCTCCCAAATACAGCCAGCACCTCATGTACCTCCCAAATACAGCCAGCACCCCATGTACCTCCCAAATACAGCCAGCACCCCATGTACCTCCTGAGAGGATGATAGGAGTTATACTTCACCCAAGACTACGATGTAAGACACAGATGAAGTTATTCTTCCCTTATCTGGACATTTGGACTGACGCCCAGAAATTAGATTGTAACTTGTTTTTAGCTGTCTCAGCAACCTTCTATTGCTATGAATTATCACTTTTCTGTTTATGAAACTTTCTTATCAACATTCCACTGTTATGAATCATCACTTCACTGCTTGTGAAACAAAGGCATTTTACTGCGCATGTCTGACAAAAAAATATGATTATTAGTATAAATAAAGGGACAGCACATATAGAGGCAGACGCGCTCAGGGGCTTCCCAGTACTTGATTATACACTACGTGTCTGTGTATTTCTTGTTACGGGGATACCCCGACTCCAACAAGGACCCTCCATGGCTGAATGATCCTAACAATTCCTGGCGCCCGAAACAGGGACCCGAGGTCTGCGTATTCCTTCAAGTTCATCGACCGGCACGAGTAACCGCTGAGATTGGGACATCGGAACAGCAGATGACAAACCTGGCCAGGTAAGAGACACTGTTAGTTCTCTTACATCTGCTCTGCGATAGTCCGTAAATTTCATGCATATCTTGTGTTGGGATTGAGGAACTAGTAGAGAAGGATACCTATAGCTCGGGTCATTCATGTATATACTGTAGGATCTGCCGAAGGAGAGGTCAGAGAAGGTTATGGAACGGATGGTATGAAAGAGATGTGGATGTCGGGAATAGCCTCATAAGCCGCACTAAGGTAGATGACATAAGTATTACGGAGATTGCCTAACTGAGTCATAAGGTTGTGTCCTTTCGGGGAAACCTTCGCTCACGCTTAACTCCCGAACCTTTGTCCTCCTTTTTGACGGATAAGAGATTGACAGAATGAGCCCATGGAAGTAATGATAATACTCCAGGGACACGATATATAATGGAGACTGTATGGTTCATTTTATGTATTGTTGGTCTTGCCCTTGTTGCCATATATATGTGTGTTAGAATTACTCTACACTTCAGACAAAACGGTCCAGAGAAACCGTTTCAGATACTGGCTCCTTAGGACAGAATAGGTAACGAGGAAAGGTAAAATATAGAATATATTTTATCTAACCCAAAAAGCCTCCTAAGGTATGAATAGTCAGGAAAAATGGGCAACAAACAGACTAAGACCACAAATGATGAACAAGATGTCTATACGATCGTGAAAGAAAGGTGTGGTGTAAAAGCAACTAAGAATTTAGGGAAAGTTTGCAAAACTTTTCAGGTAGCAAGGCATGACAGGTTTAACAGGAAACTATGGGAGGACATTGGATTAGAGAATGCAGGAAAAAAGCCAGGGATATAGAAGATGGTACCTATGTCCCAAGAGAATCACAAGAAAAGACAGTACAGGCTTCTGCTCCTGCAGCAAGCGAGTGACTAGACGTGATGCAAACCACTTTGACTGGAAGGCGCCCAATAATTCAGGTAAAAGTAGCAGGAAAACAATGCCCTTTTCTAATAGATACCGGAGCAACTTCCTCCGTCCTCAATGAAGACGCCTTACCAAATGCTGATTGTTTATCAGATGATGTAACCTATACCGAAGGGTATGATGGAGGAATCAGGCCACTCCCATATAGTATTCCCCTTGAAACAAAGATAGGATCTAAAATATTTTTATCTAAATTTCTTTTTGTCAAAGGGGCACCTACTTGTCTTCTAGGTACAGACCTATTAAAGCAGACAGAAATGAATATCCAATTTTTGGAGGATGGTAGAGTCCAAATTTTGGTGCCTGATGACCAAGAGTCTCTAGAAAACATTGTAAAAGTCCAAGCCTTAGAGGATGAGAAAGATCCTGCCCCTACCCAAATTATTTTAGATCTTTCTGAGGTACCAGAAAAATTATGGGCACAACATGACACCGATGTAGGACTAATGCCAATAGCTCCAGTAAAAGTCACTCCTGTTCCAGGTGTGACACTACCCCAATTGAGACAGTATCCTATTAGTGCCCAACAAGAACACGCCATAGGAGAACAGATAAAAGATTATCTAAAAACTGGAGTACTGATAGAAGTAAAGTCACCAGCCAATACACCGTTGTACCCCGTAAAAAAGAAATCTACTGAGGGGTCAGCTGCTAGGTACCGGATGGTACATGATTTAAGAGAGATAAATAAAATTTTGGAACCTATTACTCCTGTTGTGCCAAATCCACACACGTTGCTATCACAGATCCCAGCAACAGCACGAGTATTTTCTGTCATAGACTTATCAAATGCATTTTTTTTCAGTACCATTACACCCAGACTGTTACAAACTGTTTGCATTTACATTTAAGAATAGACAATTAGCATGGACAAGATTACCACAGGGTATGATACATTCACTTACCTTGTACTCAGAAGCTATGAGATCAGTTCTTCAAAATTTCAAACCTACAGATGAGGTTGTAATTCTTCAATATGTTGATGACCTATTATTATGTGCCCCTGCTCAAGAGTCCGCAAACAGCAACACAATAAGGTTGTTAATATTTCTAGCAGACATGGGCTGTAAAGTTAACAAGAAAAAAGTACAACTTTGTATGACTACGGTAGTATTTCTAGGACACTGCATTTCACAAGGTATTCGGCACCTCACCGCCGACAGACTAAAAATCATTAGAGATCTTGTTCCTCCCAAGAACTACAAAACATTAAGAGCATTTTTGGGAATAGTATCACACTGCAGACAATGGGTTATACATGCTAGTCAGCTTATGCAACCTCTATATGATTGTTTAAAAATCGAGCCTTTTCAGTTAACTGAATCAGCGCTCATAGCCTTTCAAGACCTCAAGAAAGGTCTCATGTCAGCCCCGGCCTTGGGAATCCCAGACTACGCCAAACCATTCCAATTAATGGCTGCGGAAATGTCTAATCATGCTACAGGAGTACTAACACAGAAACATGAAAATAAACAAAGACCTGTCGCATACTATTCTGCTCAATTAGATAATGTTACCAAAGCTGCACCATCATGTGTCAGAGTAGTAGCAGCTGTCTCTCTTTTGGTAGAAAAAGCCTCAGAAATAGTACTAGACCATGCCTTAATAGTACAAACTACACATGATGTACATGGCATACTGAATCAGGTATTGCCAAAACACATTCCAATGATTAGACAAATCCTAGAATCAGCTGCCTCAACCAAACAAGTAGCAGTAATAAAAGTACCTGCACATGTAAGACTCGACACCGAGATAGCTAGGGGTAATGACCGAGCCGACAAGGCTGCTAAGCGAGCTGCAGTAAAACCTCTGACAACTGACCACACTATTAGTGCAGTATCAGAATTTGACTTAATTACACGGCTCAAAGAAGCCCACCAGCAGGTGAGTAGAGAAGAAAAAGAAGAGTGGCAGAAACAGGGGGCAGAAGAAAAAGAAGGACTATGGAGAAAAGGAGATGAGCTTTGTCTCCCCCGAGCGTGGTACCCTGTTGTGGTCAGTGAAGCCCACGGACCTACACATGTGTCTGCAAACGGTATGATACAGAGGGTCAGACAGAAGTGGTTAGCCCCAGGGTTCGGCCAGGTAGCTCGAGCAAAATGTGGTTCTTGTGAAATCTGTTTAGCCCACAATCCAGGACAGACTGTTAAGACCCCCCAGAAGCACCATGTAAGACCACTATATCCGTTCCAGAGACTTCAGATCGATTACATCCAGATGCCTAAGCATGGACACTATGAGTATGTACTGGTATGTGTGGACATGTTTTCGGGGTGGCCAGAGGCTTATCCAGTTCATACAGCCACGGCTAAAGTCACTGCAGTAAAAATAGCACATGAACTGGTACCCCGTTATGGTATCCCAGAAGTGATCGAGTCAGATAGAGGTACACATTTTACTGGAGAGATCTTTCAGAATGTAATGAAAATGTTGTGTATAAAAAGTGAACTACACACCCCTTACCACCCACAGAGTTCTGGTAAGGTTGAGAGAATGAATGGAACACTTAAGTTAAAAATACAGAAAGCCATGGCAGAAACACAGAAACCATGGACTGAGTGTCTCCCAATAGCATTGTATTCAGTCAGAAACACCCCCCAGGGAAAGAGCAAACTCACCCCCCATGAAATATTGTTTGGTAGAGTTGCCAATACAGGATTGTATTTCCCACAGACTTTAATGTTAGAAACTGAAAGCTTAACTGCTTATGTACAAAATTTATGTAAGCATGTGTCTAAAATACACTCTTTAGTGTTCTCTTCCATTCCAGATCCAGATTCCATCGAGGGAACGCACAAGCTGCAACCAGGAGACGAAGTTTACGTAAAAAGACATAACAGAAGAACGCTAGAACCCAGATTTGAGGGTCCATATCAGGTGTTATTGACAACTCCAACTGCAGTAAAATTGGAAGGAAAATCAGCATGGGTACATGCAAGCCATTGCAAAAAGAAATAGTGGTGATTGTACTTGTGTTAGCTATAACGATAGATCAGGGAGACCTGTGGGATAAACTAAGTTCCCCAAAACCTACAGATAATAAATTTATAAAACATCATGAGACATTGGTAAACGGGCTGCTCGATGGCGGACAGAAAATAGCAGACTGTTGGATTTGTACGCATTCTCCAATATCAGCCACGAGCATACCCTTCCTGGCCGTACCCATGACCCCTGAGGAAGTGTTTACATGGACTAATTGCTCAGACAAATTAGCAAATAACCAAACCGTTAATTCTAGATTATGGAACACCACTGTTGCCATCCCAGTTGTGGGGTGGGTGGGATTTCCCTGGTGGCAAGGTAATATGACCGGAAAAATAAACAACTTACAATATTTAGCGTTTAAAGGAGGTGTATGGGTTCCTAGAAATAAGACGGGACTAACAGACTTAGGGTTAATTCCTACAGAAAATATACAACTCAGTTTTAGTAGCACAGTATCTTCTTCTCAACCTTTTAAACCTGATATAGTAGAAAAATACATACACAATAATGGTTGGAAATATTCACAATTATTCCCCGATGGAAACAATGATACATGTTCAAAAATACCAGGTAATATATTATGTAATGAGTCAAGTGCATATGACCCAGGTACACCGACTTGTGAAAATCCAGATGCAGGATACTGTAGTCCATTAGGTCAAAAACCCCCTTGGTGTATACTTCAGAATGTATCTAAATTTTTAGATTTGGTACATAGGTTGGTGCTCCAACACTCTGCAATATGGGATCTGCCTGAAGGAACCTTCTGGATTTGTGGAAATGGAGCATACAAATGGCTCCCAGTAGGAATAAAAGGTGCATGTACTCTAGGACGCTTAACACCGGCCACATTTATAGTTCAGAATCAGCAGGTAGATATGCAAGCAGTACCTAAACACACACTATACAAAAGAGCAGCCGACAACACGCCTAGACCTTCAGGTAGGCCACATGTGGTCCAAATGGGAATTCCTAATAAAATATTCAGCACTTTCTTTGTGTATCCAATGTTGATGCAGATGTGGGATAAATTAGTTCAGGCCACCGACTATCTAGATGATCAGATATGGGATATTATGGATATACTTAATACTAGTATAGCTGTCCAAAATCAACTTATAATTGTTACTAATCAACATACTGTAGTGTTAGACTACCTAACTGCGGCCCAGGGAGGAATGTGTCAAATTATTGGTCCAACCTGTTGTCATTACATAGATCCAAACAGTACAATGAGTATGAGGTTCAAGCTGGCAGATATACAACGATTACGGGATGAATATGACAGACACAATGACCAAAATAAAGATAGCTGGTGGTCAGACACCTTCTCCTTTCTCAACCCAAAGAACTGGTTTAAGGGTATTGGAGGTTGGGTGGCTGGAATTCTGCAAGGTATATTACAGATTGTGCTAATTATAGTAGTCATATATGTAGTGTTTAAAATAGGATTAAAAATTATTTTAATATGCATAAATAAGCTTTGTAACACGGACTCAAGAATATGAAAGAAAAGAACTCCCGGACCAGGTCTTCTACCAAAAGTCCATAAGGAAGAATCAAAGGGGGGACTGAGAGGATGATAGGAGTTATACTTCACCCAAGACTACGATGTAAGACACAGATGAAGTTATTCTTCCCTTATCTGGACATTTGGACTGACGCCCAGAAATTAGATTGTAACTTGTTTTTAGCTGTCTCAGCAACCTTCTATTGCTATGAATTATCACTTTTCTGTTTATGAAACTTTCTTATCAACATTCCACTGTTATGAATCATCACTTCACTGCTTGTGAAACAAAGGCATTTTACTGCGCATGTCTGACAAAAAAATATGATTATTAGTATAAATAAAGGGACAGCACATATAGAGGCAGACGCGCTCAGGGGCTTCCCAGTACTTGATTATACACTACGTGTCTGTGTATTTCTTGTTACGGGGATACCCCGACTCCAACAAGGACCCTCCATGGCTGAATGATCCTAACACTCCCAAATACAGCCAGCACCCCATGTACCCCCCAAATACAGCCAGCACCCCATGTACCTCCCAAATACAGCCAGCATCCCATGTATCTCCCAAATACAGCCAGCACCCCATGTACCCCCTAAATACAGCCAGCACCCCATGTACCCCCGCATACAGCCTGCACCCCCATATCCCTCCCACATGCCGCCATTACTGCCCGTGTGCACAGCCCCTTATACAGCCGCACAGTATGTCCTCCAGAGAGATAGATAGAGTGAGCAATCGCCTTAGAAGCCCCCTGATTAGTGCCGGCCCCCCTGTGTGACGCCCCCTCAGTATAACCAGTATGGAGCGGCTGTAGGACTCGTCCTTATAGACCGCGCTGTTAGTGATGGGTAGCTCCTGAACCTCTTTATAGTGAATGATATGAGTCGGCTCCTGGCAGGGAGCCAATTGAAATGTAAACGGCTCTTTGCCAGTTCACGTTCCACAGTCAGTCCCCTCTGACCCCGCCCCTCCCGGCCCCTCCCTCCCGGCAGTAGTCACTCTGATCCTGAGAATGCCTGCTCCTCCTGCTGCCGCACATAGCACTGACTCACAGCCCCGCCCCCCTCCAATCTGTGACAAGCAGCAGGCACTTTATTAAAGGAACACTGACATCTGGATTTAGCCTGATTCTAGTTATTTCCCGCCAGCTTGTAAATCCTCGCTGAGCGAGGGAGAAGCAGCGGGTGTAAATGTGCGTCCCTTGTTCTCTCCCATTCACTTGAATGATCCAGCGATGCATATGGGCCGGGCAGATAAGGATCTCCTCTGCAGACATACCATGGCTGGATGGAGCATCACTGGATCGCAGGCTCGGGTGCTGCATCGACTGTGTAAATGCACCATTAGCTAGTGCAACTTGGAATGGTTATGTTGTTTCTGGGATGTGAATAACCTCCCAGCAGCCCCTGTTACATGATAGCAGTGCCAATCTGAGGGACCAACTTCATGCACAAAACTAGTACTATACAAGGCAGTACAGCACTCTCCAATCACATCCGATTTTGCATACAATTGCCAGTAGTGTTGAGCTAATTGAATTGCACTTGTTTGATTTCTGCACTTTTTTTTATCAAGCATTTCTCGTTTTGTGCGGTGCTGGCAGTTTTGAACACTTTGTGCGGTCCAATTTGAATGTTTAAATTAAACCGCATTGTGAATATACGCGATACTGCAGGTAAAATCGCTAATATTCGCTATTTTAGCGGCCGCATTGTGTTTATTCGCAATGCGGTTCAATACTGACCTGTACAAAAATGGCTCTCGGCCACTGTGAGTCTAGTAGAACCAAAGCGAATGTACGCTCGCGATTATGAACGTTGGCAATTATGAACGCATGCTGAGCGTAATATAGCAAAACTGCTATCGAACAATGTTTGAATTCAATTCGATAATGGAATCGAACAATATTATGTTCGCTCATCTCTAATTGCCAGATATGACAATGGTATAGATAATTACAGTGTGGACGCAGCCTCTGCCGCATAGATCGGCATTACTTGTGAAGATGTGGGCCCAGCCGAACCCAATTGCGCAGCAGCTGTTGCATGTGCCTGTGCTGTGAGTTTAGTGGCTTTTAATCACATGCAGGACCTCATTAATATGTCAGACCACTGTCTCACCAATGCAGGAAGCTGCCGGCCCATTTACATGAAAGTTCAGAAAAACTACCAAACTGGGCCCTAATGGTGACAGTGTTGGAATTAGTGTATCTGTCAATTCTTAATGTTGCTATCACATCTTCTTCTTGAGACCAGCATAAAAGTACCTCACAGGTTCCCTTTAATGTAGATGAAGAAGGAGCATGTGACCACTGAGCAGCCAGTCACAGCGCACTGACTGGACTGTACTCTGCATCCTAAGCCTTGCCCTCTTGTGATTGTTCCTGGCAGCCGGCCCTATCCTGGATGGACGTGGATGGATACAGAGTGTAACAAACAGTAGTGCATGCCGATTGAGGTGCGTGTCATCAGATCAAATCCTCCCAATTTTGCAACCATATTGGTGACGGTGAGGAACTTGGGTATTAATTTCCTCACAGACTATTTTTAAAATACCCACAAATAAATAAAGAGGGAGGTTGATAGCCTGCAGAGAGAAGAGGAGTGCACGTCCAGTGGATAAGATGAGCGACAGCCGCAAACAAAGTAGGATTTGGTCGCATTTTGATTACATCGACAACACAAAAACAGAATGTAAAATTTGTAAGCTAAAATTGTCATACCGTGCAGGGTCTACCACCAACCTTCACAGACATATTAGAAATGTACATCCAACAGTGCAGATTGAGGAACATGAAAGCACCACTGCAACTACTGGAACTGCTGCTGCAGTGTCTGCAACCACCTCTGAGGCATCAGCTAGACCACCACCTGCAACAACCCAGAGATCTATACTCCAATTTATGCCAGATAAAGTCATGACCCCAGCAAGAAAGAGTGCAGTTGATAGAGAGTTGGCTAAGATGGTTGCAAAAGACTTCCAACCAATGACAATTGTGGAGGACAAGGGATTTAAAAATTTTGCCCATGCTCTCAATCCGACGTACGTTCTTCCAAGCAGGAAAACACTCAGCCAAACACTTATTCCAAAGCTATATGAAAGTGAACGTGCCTCATTACAAGAAAAGGTTCAAATGGCTGCAGCAGTTTGCCTGACAACTGACTGCTGGACATCCAGAGCCACCACGTCCTTCATGTCAGTAACATGTCATTTCATTGACAATTATAAAATGGTCTCTTGTCTTCTGGACTGTTTTGAGTTTACTGACAAGCACACTTCAGAGAACTTGGCAGATGAACTTCTAAGGATGGCAAAAGAATGGGGAGTTGAAAGCAAAGTCATTTGCTGTGTTACTGATAATGCAGCTAATATAACCAAAGCCATTAAAAACCTAAAATGGAACCATCACCCGTGCCTTGCACACACAATTAACCTAATGGTAAGAGATGCTCTGAAGGAGATAAAACCCACTGTGGACAAAGTAAAATCAATTGTGGAATTTTTCCATAGGAGTACAACAGCCAAAATGAAACTAAAGTCTACTCAACAGCAAATGGGTATGCCTGAACTGAGGCCCAAACAAGAGTGTGTCACAAGATGGAATTCCACATTTCATATGCTTAAACGGCTTCTGGAGTCCAAGGATGCAATCATATCTACCCTGGCCATTATCAACGCACCTGTTGAAAATCTGAGCCGAGAAGAATGGGAAGTGGTGAGCGAGGCATGCACTATTCTGGAGCCCTTTCACCAGGTCACTGTGGAGATCAGTTCAGAAAGGTAGAGTAACAACTACTGTTATATTATTTGTATTGTTGAAAAATAAGACAGACGTCCATCATTTAATCTTGGGACCCTTTTACACATCACAGTTTAACTTTCAGTCAGACAAAAATGTGCCAGACTGAAAGATAAATTGTTCTGTATAAATGCATAAAACGATGGCCGACTGAACGACTACTAATCGTTCAGTGGGACATTGCTCTGTGTAAAGGCAAGTGATTCCTGCTGGCTCATTACTCATGAGCCAGAAGAAATGACCTGCAGCGCTACCTCCCAGCACTCCCCTGGTATCTGGGTCCAGCTGTCGGAGGAGCAGGGCTCAGCGGCTTCTCCTCTGCCATGGCAACCCGACAAGAGCCAGCATGTGGACCCCGATACCAGACAGGACCCAGATACCAGGTGCTGGAAGGTAAATATCTTGCTGCACCCTAGGCCCAAGCTATCCTATGAGGCCATATTGTTTCGGCTCATAGGATAGTACAGATTTACTATAAACGATGTCTGTGCATGGAAACAGATAGTTTAAAAACAAACGATGGGAGAAATTATTGCACAAACCATTTCTCTGCTCATGGATTAGCCGGGCAGCAGAGTTGAGGATAGATTGAAGGAGTGATTAGAGCGTTGGAAGGGAGACCGCCGAGGAGGGTGTTGCAGTAGTCTAGGCGGGTGATAATGAATTAGTTAGCACATTGTGTGGCAGAGTGATCTATAATCTCACTGCTCTTACAGTAAAGAATCCCCTGATGATGGTGAAACATTTTTTCTCTAGAAGTATAGGATGCCAATGCCACTAGTACAGGAGTAGAAGGCAAAAGATCAGTAGGAAAATCTCTGTACTGTCTATTTATATATCTGTAGATTAGATCGCCCCAAGCCATCTTTTTTCCAGACTGAATGACCCCAAGTTTCATAACCTGTTTTGTCAATGCAATACTGCAAATTATCATCATATAACTGTATGGTAGAGGTCAATGGCAGTAATACTACATAAGAAATAAAGTTCACATTACAAATTTCTGAGTAACTGTTTTATCCATGTGCAGCTATGTTACAGCCTCTAAAATGCTGCTGCTGTGCAGGGGTTTGCAGAGAGTGACAGCCAACCAGAGAGATGGAGCAATAAATACAGAGAAAGTAAAAGAGTTGGTAGCTGCCCTGTGTGCCTCTATGGAAAGAAAGTTCCAAAGGATGGAATATAACACTATACTGTCAGAAATGACACTACTTGAGCCGAGGTTCAAAAAGCTGGCCTTTAGTGATAATAGAGCTGTTGATGAGGCACTGCAAAGAATAACAGCAGCAGCAGCAGCGAGATGCAGCCTCACCAGCCAGCCACCTCCATCAGATAAAGATGACGTGGGAGCAGGGGCTCCACAAGTACAACAACCACAAATGTCTGCTGTTTGGAGGGTCTTTAACGAAAGAGCAACAGGAGATGCTGCAAGAAGAAACCCCTCATAGAATCATAGAATCATAGAATGGTAGAGTTGGAAGGGACCTCCTGGGTCATCTGGTCCAACCCCCTGCTCAAAGCAGGATTCACTAAATCATCTCAGACAGATGTCTGTCCAGCCTCTGTTTGAAGACGTCCATTGAAGGGGAACTCACCACCTCTCGTGGCAGCCTGTTCCACTCATTAATCACCCTAACTGTCAAAAAGTTTTTTCTAATATCTAATCTGTAGCAGATGCAATGCTAGAAGTAAGATCATATCTTGAGGAACCCTTGATCCAAAGAGCAGCAGACCCATTGACGTGGTGGGAGAGCAAGGCTTCAATATCCCCACGGCTTGTCAAGGTGATGACCAGAAGACTGTGCATCATAGCGACATCAGTCCCTTCAGAGAGGATTTTCTCCAATGCAGGGCAAATAATAACAGAGAGAAGAAATCTGATCAGCCCATATAAGCTCCAGCACTTGGTCTTTCTTAATGCCAATCTGCCCTAATGACAATCTTAACATGTTGCACTTTTAAAAATGGGTTTCTGCTGCTGTTTTGAGTATTTGTTATATTTTTGCACATTTTATATTTGTTAATGTTTTCATACTAAACAGAATACACAAAATGTTATTTTGGAAATTATCAGGTTTAAAGGGGTAGGCTCAATTCTTACCTCTCCCGGCTCCAGCGCTGCACTTTCTCTTATGCCCCTGCCTCAGGGGGCGGGGCCGGAGATGACATGACATGCGCACAGAACTCCGTGATTGGCCTCCGGGGACCGATTGCACAGCTCCGTGCTGTCACCGCCCGGCCCACAACGGGTGCTGCATGGTCCATGCGGTCAGTCAGCGAGCGCTGGCCGACAACATGGTTGCATCCTGAATAGGGCTCCGGCACAGGACAACTTCCATGGAAACCCATGTAAACAGTTCCATAGGTTTTTATGGAATACCAGCAGGATTGAAGCAGAATTTTTAAAATAAGTCTATGGAGAATAAACCTATTGTACAAAGTTCTCTTCAATTAAGCAGCATGTGAATATGTGCCGAATATCCGAGATGCGGAATTCATTGCAGTCAATGGACGGGTGAATTCCACAGCAAATTCCTGATCTAAATCCGCCTGGATGCAGATGCCACAGTTCACACTGCAGTTTTGCTGCAGACTGTTTGCAGCAGACGGCCCAGAGCGAACCTGCCCAGTGTGAACGCAGCTTTACAATGTGGCGCTGATCATTACCAGCTTGTTGCTATTTTGCATCTTCATTTTGTGTTTGTTAAAGTTTTTACAGCAAATAATATAAAATCCGGTTATTCTGGAAACTATTCTGTTTTATGTCAGAAATTGGCAGATGTGGAGATTCTACTAAAAGGCTAAAACATACCAGAATATGGCTTCAAACGTAAAGCCAAAGGTAACAGGAAATGAAGAGCCGGCTCCCCAAAAAATCACATTTTACCCATCACTAACAGGGGCCCATAGATTCTAGGCTCAACACCACAGGAAGAGGCTGCACTGAGAGCGGAGGACCTGTGGTGACGTCACCGTCATGTGATCAGGGAGCGGAGCTCAGGAAAGGTAGAGACTACATACACGTGGGCTAAAGACGACATAGCCATGTGACTTGATGATGTCACCGGAAGGGGCGGGGCCTCGCTCTCCATTGCTCTCTGCTGCTGAGGCTGTGGTGATTACACCGAGGAGCTGAGGTGATTTGGGGGCGCAGATAAGTGGATGTTCCTGTATGGAGGCTGCACAGGGAGCGGGGGGATTCTGTAGGTGCGAGACTGCGTGGGTGAGGAGGGGGTCCTGTTACTTGCATGGAATCTCCCTGACCCCCTGCTGGTGGTGTAGTTACCACGGTGACCGTCCCCCGCTGGCGATGTGGTTACCACGGTGACCGCCCCCCCTGCTGGCGATGTGGTTACCACAGTGACCGTCCCCCCCCCGCTGGCGATGTGGTTACCCTGGTGACCGCCCCCCCCCCGCTGGCGCTGTAGTTACCACTGTGACCGTTCCCCCTGCTGGCACTGTAGTTACCACGGTGACCGTCCCCCGCTGGCGCTGTAGTTACCACGGTGACCGTCCCCCGCTGGCGCTGTAGTTACCACGGTGACCGTCCCCTGCTGGCACTGTAGTTACCATGGTGACCGTCCTCCTACGAGGCTGATAATGAGCGGTCAGATCGGTGGAGGAGGCCGCGGTGGAGTTTGTGGCTTTTCCTCCCGATTCTTCCTGATAAATGTCGGATATTTGGGGCAGAATTCAGTGATTGTCGTTATATCGTCCCCTGTGATCTCCATCTTCTCCTTTATCATGAAGACGCCGGCAGGGCGAGATCCCTCCAGCTGATCCAGTGTTCATCCCTCCTTCTCCTGAATGACCCCGAGGATGGACGAGGACGAGACCACCAGAAGATTATTACACTTCACCCTGGAGATCATCTCCCTGCTGAGCGGAGAGGTAACTCCTCTACATTTCTATCAGCTTTATTGTGATATGTAACAAGTCTGACATCGGGAAGAGGAAATCCAGAAGAGGAAGAGAAGGATTCTTTACTGTAAGAGCAGTGATTGTGTGCAGCTCTCTGCCAGGAGGAGTTGTCATGGGGATTCCCTATAAGAGCTGTAGAGGGGCCTGGATGTCTGTCCTGAGTGTAATAATATTCCAGGTTATGGCCCCAGATTACTGGAGACGGTTATTGATCCCGGGATTTCTACTGATTGTCAGATCTGGAGTCGGGAAGGAATTCTTCTCCCTAAGTGTCTCTCTCCATACACAGGATTACACAATAGTGAGGAAGACACCGGGGGAGGGTGTGACTCCCATCATCCATCTCCAGGAGTCAGGAGGGCGGAGCCCGGGCCCCATCACAGAGCCTCCCCCGCACCCCCCGATACATGAGAGGAAGAAGAAGAAGATCCTAGAGCTCAGCAACAAGATGATTGAGCTGCTGAGCGGAGAGGTGACTGCTGGGACATTTTACAGGACGGCACTGGTTGATTCTGGGTGATGACCGCAGAGGTGACTGCTGGGACATTATACAGGACAGCACTGGAGAATTCTGGGTGATGAGCAGAGAGGTGACTGCTGGGACATTATACAAGACAGCACTGGAGGATTCTGGGTGATGACCGGACAGGTGACTGCTGGGATATTATACAGGACAGCACTGGAGGATTCTGGGTGATGAGCGGAGAGGTGGCTGCTAGGACATTATACAGGACAACACTGGAGGATTCTGGGTGATGACCGGAGACGTGACTGATAGGACATTATACAGGACAGCACTGGAGGATTCTGGGGGTTGAGCGGAGAGGTGACTGCTGGGACATTATACAGGACGGCACTGGAGGATTCTGGGTGATGAGCGGAGAGGTGACTGCTGGGACATTATACAGGACGGCACTGGAGGATTCTGGGTGATGAGCGGAGAGGTGACTGCTGTGACATTATACAGGACAGCACTGGAGGATTCTGGGTGATGACCGGAGAGGTGACTGCTGGGACATTATACAGGACAGCACTGGAGGATTCTGGGTGATGAGCGGAGAGGTGACTGCTGGGACATTATACAGGACGGCACTGGAGGATTCTGGGTGATGACCGGAGAGGTGACTGCTGGGACATTATACATGACAGCACTGGAGGATTCTGGGTGATGAGTGGAGAGTTGACTGCTGGGACATTATACAGGACGGCACTGGAGGATTCTGGGTGATGAGCAGAGAGGTGACTGCTGGGACATTATACAGGACAGCACTGGAGGATTCTGGGTGATGACTGGAGAGGTGACTGCTGGGACATTATACAGGACAGCACTGGAGGATTCTGGGTGATGAGCGGAGAGGTGACTGCTGGGACATTATACAGGACAGCACTGGAGGATTCTGGGTGATGACGGTGTCGTTGTTGTCAGGCTCCTATAAGGTGTCAGGACGTTGCTGTCTATCTCTCCATGGAGGAGTGGGAGTATCTAGAAGGACACCAGGATCGGTACCAGGAGGTGATGATGGAGGAGCTCCGGCCTCTGACATCACCAGGTGAGAGGAGACTCTTGTTGGCTCCGGTGGATGTGATGACGTCTCTCGGCCTCGTCCTATAATAGATGATTTTTCTCCAGACTTGCTCTGGTTTTCTCTACATTTTCTCACAGCTTTCATTCCCTGATTATTCTCTTCTGATCTGTGAGTCGCGGTTTCTCCGCTGTCGTCTTCATCAGTCTTGAGTCTTCGTCCTCGGCGGCTTCTTTCAGAATCTTTCACCTTCCTTAGAGCATCAGTCACATTTTGTCTGCAGATTTCCCAGCACTTCTGTCCGTTCTCTCCTATGATTTCTTTCGGTACCGGAGTCTGATCGTTACTCAGCAGAGTCGGGGTTAATTTACCGATGATTTTCCCCCTAATCCGCTGTCTCTTGTCCGTCCCTCTGAATCGGTCAGGCTCAATGTCGTCATCAGTCGTGGTCGGGCTTCTGGCTTTTTGGGTTTTGTTTCTCAGCATTTATTGGGCGGTAAGAACGACGTCGCTGCCATTTTCCAGGTCAGTACAGTTACAGCAATTCCAAACTTGTCGGGTTTATTTTTTAGAATATATTTTATGGGTTAAATATTCAGAACTGTTCCTGACACCCATCGCTTTATCTTCCGTTATCGGAGCTGTGTGAGGGCTTCTCTTCTTAAATGGCCGCTGACCTTTTTGTTGGTGACTTTTTTGATCGTTGTTTTTTCATTGCAGTTTTGGGGAGGTGTTTCTGATGTGTTTTTTTCTTTTGGCGTTTACCGTGTGCAATAAATCCTGACGTGAAACTGCCAAATAATAAATATATATATACAGTACAGACCAAAAGTTTGGACACACCTTCTCATTTAAAGATTTTTCTGTATTTTCATGACTTTGAAAATTGTACATTCACACTGAAGGCATCAAAACTATGAATTAACACATGTGGAATTATATACTTAACAAAAAAGTGTGAAACAACTGAAAATATGTCTTATATTCTGGGTTCTTCAAAGTAGCCACCTTTTGCTTTCATGACTGGTTTGTACACTCTTGGCATTCTCTTGATGAGCTTCAAGAGGTAGTCACCGGAAATGGTTTAAACTTCACAGGTGTGCCCTGTCAGGGTTAATAAGTGGGATTTCTTGCCTTATAAATGGGGTTGGGACCATCAGTTGTGTTGTGAAGAAGTCTGGTGGATACACAGCTGATAGTCCTAATGAATAGACTGTTAGCTGGCCATCATTACTTTAAGAAATGAAGGTCAGTCAGTGCGAAAAATTGGGCAAACTTTGAAAGTGTCCCCAAGTGCAGTTGCAAAACCATCAAGTGCTACAAAGAAATTAGCTCACATGAGGACCGCCCCAGGAAAGGAAGACCAAGAGTCACCTCTGCTTCTGAGGATAAGTTTATCCGAGTCAACAGCCTCAGAAATCGCACGTTTACAGCAGCTCAGATTAGAGCCCAGGTCAATGCCACATAGAGTTCTAGCAGCAGACACATCTCTACAACAACTGTTAAGAGGAGACTTTGTGCAGCAGGCCTTCATGGTAAAATAGCTGCTAGGAAACCACTGCTAAGGACAGGCAACAAGCAGAAGAGACTTGTTAGGGCTAAAGAACACAAGGAATGGACATTAGACCAGTGGGAATCTGTGCTCTGGTTTGATGAGTCCAAATTTGAGATCTTTGGTTCCAGCCACCGTGTCTTTGTGCGACGCAGAAAAGGTGAACGGATGGACTCTACATGCCTGGTTCCCACCGTGAAGCATGGAGGAAGAGGTGTGATGATGTGGGGGTGCTTTGCTGGTGACACTGTTGGGAATTTATTCAAAATTGAAGGCATACTGAACCAGCATGGCTACCACAGCATCTTGCAGCGGCATGCTATTCCATCCGGTTTGCGTTTAGTTGGACCATCATTTATTTTTCAACAGGACAATGACCCCAAACACACCTCCAGACTGTGTAAGGGCTATTTGACCAAGAAGGAGAGTGATGGGGAGCTACGCCAGATGACCTGGCCTCCACAGTCACCAGACCTGAACCCAATGGAGATGGTTTGGGGTGAGCTGGACCGCAGAGTGAAGGCAAAAGGGTCAACAAGTGCTAAGCATCTCTAGGAACTCCTTCAAGATTGTTGGAAGACCATTTCCGGTGACTACTTCTTGAAGCTCATCAAGAGAATGCCAAGAGTGTGCAAAGCAGTCATCAAAGCAAAAGGTGGCTACTTTGAAGAACCTAGAATATAAGACATATTTTCGGTTGTTTCACACTTTTTTGTTAAGTATATAATTCCACATGTGGTAATTCATAGTTTTGAGGCCTTCAGTGTGAATGTACAATTTTCAAAGTCATGAACATACAGAAAAATCTTTAAATGAGAAGGTGTGTCCAAACTTTTGGTCTGTACTGTATGTATATATTTTATTATTTGGCAAAATAATGTATGTGTGTGTGTAAATATATATATATTTTATGCAAAAACATTTGTTCTAATTTTGGGAGACAAAGCAAAATTAATGGGGACTTCAATCTGAGATCCGGGTCTGGTGGTAATAATTGTAAGTCTCCCTTAAAGGGATGTTTGTTCAGAAGAATATGTATTATGGAGCTTTTCTGTGGAGTCTGACCAGACAATCTCTCCTTGGCTCCCCGTGTGCATCAGTAAGCGCCCATGACCCCGGTGCCGGCTCTCTAGTTGTCCTTTCTACACATTGATAGGCACTAACCGCAGCGTACCGGGTGCTCCCCACAACACCGTCCTTCCGGGTTCTGTGACTTCATCCGTCAGCCGTACATGTGCCCTTTTTTCCTCCTTCAGAGACAAACGCAGAACTTGCTGCTTATTTATGAGTTTATACCGAGGCGGATGTTGAGATTTATCTCTATTTAAAGAAGAAGAAAAACACTTTAACCCGTCTTTTAATAGATCAGGTTCTCTCCTCTTAGTGATCCCAGAGGATCCTGTCCAGGAGGGAGGCCGTGTCCTCATGGTGACATCATGAGCTCTCAAAAATACAATCACTGGTAAATGGTCACCGTCCTTCCCCCAATCTCCATACAGTGAATTAGGAGAGAAGAAACCGATGGATAGAAATGTGATGCTTTCTCCAGCTCCTCTGTGGTTCCATCCCTGGAGATGGAACTTGGAGAAGTTGTGTTTTTTAGTACGGCTCCTCCATCTGACTGACGAGGGTCTTCTCTGTCCCTCTCCTCAGGGTCCTCATCCTCCGCGTACAGAGCAGAGAGCATTAGGTTTTGGCCTTGCTGATTATCACTTCATACTTGAGGCCACAATGTGCTGGGTCCTTGGTACCGGTGGTGAGGACCACAACAATGTAATTTAGTCCCTGATACATAAATATAGAATTACTGGTTCTGAGAGACGAGTCTCATATATAGACAGATACACGGCAGGTCATGTATTCAGTCTCTGTGTCTCCACAGATGGATCCAGGAGGAGAAATCCACCAGAGAGATCTCCCCGTCCTCTGTATCCCCTGGACTGTCCAGAGGAGAATCACAACATCCCGGAGGATCATCAGGTAGATGACACTGAAGTCCCCACAACATCTGACCATGAAGTGATTGGACCTGAGCTCATCTTACATTGTTCTTTTTAGGGTGAAGATCTGATTGATATTAAGGTTGAGGTTATACATGGAGCACAAGAGGCGATCGCAATATGGGCCGATCAGCAGGGTGAGGAGGGGAGACTGTCATGTCGGTTCTGTGGCCATCTACTACTACTCCCATCTCATAATCACATGATACAATCTACAGTGGCATGTAAAAGTTTGGGCACCCCTTGTCAAAATTACTGTTATTGTGACCAGTTAAGCAAGTTGAAGATGAAATGATCTCTAAAAGACCTAAAGTTAAAGATGACACATTTCCTTTGTATTACCCTTGGACATTTGTGTGCTCAGATAACTTTGACCAATGATTCAGACCTTACTTAGCCTGTTAGGGTTAGGGCTCGTTCACTATCATCGTTAGGAAAGGCCAGCTTTATAAAAACCCTGCCTACTCTAACAATTTACCAAAAAAACAGCAGCCATGGCTTCTTCTATGCAGCTGTCTAGCACTCTGAAAATGGTGGAGGCCACAAAGCAGGAGAAGGCTATGAGCAAAGCGTTTTCAAGTTGCCCTTTCCTCAGTTCAAAATGTAATAAAGAAATGTCAGTTAATAGAAACAGTGGAGGTCAAGATAAGGTCTGGAAGACCAAGCAAATTTTCAGTAGGATTGCTAGAGAGGCAAATCAGAACCCCCGCCTGACTGCAAAAGACCTTCAGAAAGATTTAGCAGACTCTGGAGTTGTGGTACATTGTTGTACTCTTCAGAGACACCTGCACAAATATGGCCTTCATGGAAGAGTCATCAGAAGAAAACCTCTCCTGCGACCTCACCATGAAATTCAGCGTCAGAAGTATGCAAAAGTACATCAAAGAAGGTCTGATGCATTTTGGAAGCAAGTCTTGTGGACCGATGAGGTTAAAATAGAGCAATGATCAAAGTTGTGTGGAGTTAAAAGGGCACAGAATTTTAGAAAAAGAACATCTCGCCAACCATTAAGCATGGTGGTGGATCAATCATGCTTTGGGGTTGTGTTGCAGCCAATGGCACAGGGAACGGGTAGAGGGAAGAATGGATTCCATGAAATTTCAGCAAATTCTTAATGCAAACATAACACCATCTGCAAAAAAGCTGGAGGTGAAAAGAGGATGGCAAATGATGATACTAAACACACGTCAAAAGGTGCAAGCTGAAGGTTTTACAATGGCCCTCATAGTCCCCTGATTTGAACATCATTGAAAATCTGTGGCTAGACCTCAAAATAGCAGACGATGCAAGACGACCCAAGAATCTCACAGAACTGGAAGAATTCTCCAAAGAAGAATGAATGAAAATCCCTCAAACAAGAATTGAAAGACTATTGTCTGCTACAAAAAGCATTTACACGCTGTGATACTTTCAAAAGGGGGCGCTACTAGCTACTAACCTTGCCGGGTGCCAAAACTTTTGCATTTGCCCATTTTCCCTTATTGAATTTTTTTTTAAATGTAAAAGATGAAAATATATATAATTTATTATTTATTGTTTTGCCTAAAATACAAAGGAAATGTCATCTTTAACTTTAGGCCGTTTAGAGATTATTTCATCTTCAGCTTAACTGTGCACAATAACAGTAATTTTGACCATTGGTGCCCAAACTTTTACATGTCACTGTATTCTGTCACTGTGTGTTTCCTACAGATGGACTCATGGAAAGAAATCCACCAGAGAGATGTCCCCGTCCTCTGTATTCCCAGGACTGTCCAGAGGAGAATCACAACATCCCGGAGAGTCATCAGGTAGACGGTGCTGAGTCCTGTACCGGATCTGTATATGGGGGGACATTTCTGATCGAGGTCATAGATGTCACAGATTTTGGTGGTTTCTTATATTGTGCTGATTGTTACATCTGATATATCAGGAGGAAGATCCGACTAAGAATAAAGTGAAGGACGAGACAGAAGAAGAAGCGATGACGAGGAGGGATCAGCCGTGTGTGAGTGACGGGAAGGAGGAGATTCCGGTAGATGTTTCCACAGGTGTGTAATAATGACCGGCGTGTGATGATGATGACCGGCGTGTGATGATGATGACTGGCGTATGACGATGATTGGCATGTGACTATGATTAGCGGCGTGTGATGATGATGACTGGCTTATGACGATGATGATTGGCATGTGACTATGATTAGCGGCGTGTGATGATGATGACTGGCGTATGACGATGATCATATCCAGTGGTAGCGTAGCGTAGTTTCCCATCATACGAAGGTGACCTTGTCGTGGTTGATGGGCACACATAAATTGGCCAAATTATGCGCAAAAAACCTTCATTTTTCAAAGTGACATTAGTCTAGATACAATATTTCTTATATATTCATGTATGGAGTGCCGAAGTTCTTTTTGCAATTGAGATTACTCTTTTCTTCAGAGCACCCGAATAGACCAGTGAGCGACCCCTCTCTTTTTTCTATGATTAGCGGCGTGTGATGATGATGACTGGCGTATGATGATGACCGGCGTGTGATGATGATGATGACTGGTGTATGATGATGATGATTGCCATGTGACTATGATTAGCGGCGTGTGATGATGATGACTGGCGTATGATGATGACCGGCGTGTGATGATGATGATGACTGGCGTATGATGATGATGATTGCCATGTGACTATGATTAGCGGCGTGTGACGATGATGATTGGCGTATGACGATGATGATTGGCATGTGACTATGATTAGCGGCGTGTGACGATGATGATTGGCGTATGATGATGATGATTGGCATGTGACTATGATTAGCGGCGTGTGACGATGATGATTGGCGTATGACGATGATGATTGGCATGTGACTATGATTAGCGGCTTGTGATGATGATGACTGGCGTATGATGATGATTGGCATGTGACTATGATTAGCGGCGTGTGATGATGATTGGCATATGACTATGATTAGCGGCGTGTGATGATGATGACTGGCGTATGATGATGATGATTGGCATGTGACGATGACCGGCGTGTGATGATGATGACTGGCGTATGACGATGATGATTGGCATGTAACTATGATTAGTGGCGTGTGATGATGATGACTGGCGTATGACGATGATGATTGGCATGTGACTATGATTAGCGGCGTGTGATGATGATGACTGGCGTATGATGATGATGATTGGCATGTGACGATGACCGGCGTGTGATGATGATGACTGGCGTATGACGATGATGATTGGCATGTGACTATGATTAGTGGCGTGTGATGATGATGACTGGCGTATGACGATGATGATTGGCATGTGACTATGATTAGCGGCGTGTGATGATGATGACTGGCGTATGACGATGATGATTGGCATGTGACTATGATTAGCGGCGTGTGATGATGACCGGTGTGTGATATTGTATGAAGTCTCCGGTGCAGTGAAGCTTTATCCGCCGTCCACATCACAGCAGAAGCGTCCGGTGATGGCGCGGCTGCTCTTGTACAGAGTCCGGTTGCGCACCGATGAATAACTGGGCCGCATTCACACCTCGTCTTAATGATTTAATAAGCACATTTTTAATTTTCCTAATTGTGTTTTTAATATTACTTCCATCTTTTACTTTCATATTATTCTTACACAAGTCTCATGCTGCCATATAAATGACTGAGCTTGCGATTCGGACAGAACCCCGGAGGAAGATTCCGTATAATGAGGTGCTGTGGACGCCGTCTGGCCTATGATCCAGTGATGTCCATCTTTTTCAGCGTGCATAAAAGCGCAGTCGACCAGAGGCTAGACGGAGTCCGGTGTAACTCTGCTGCCTCATTATTCTGAATGGATCCCTCGGGGGTGTCATCTGAATCATGTGTTTTGTAGATTTAGATGGAAACCCCGATGTACAGTGGGTGCGGAAAGTATTCAGACCCCTTTACATTTTTCACTCTTTGTTTTATTGCAGCTATTCGGTAAGTTCTAAAAAGTTCATTTTTTTTCTCATTATAGTACACTCTGCACCCCATCTTGACTGAAAAAAACAGAAATGTAGACATTTTTGCAAATTTATTAAAAAAGAAAAACTGAAATATCACATGGTCATAAGTATTCAGACCCTTTGCTCAGTGTTGAGTAGAAGCCCCTTTTGAGCTAGTACAGCCATGAGTCTTCTTGGGAATGATGTAACAAGTTTTTCACACCTGGATTTAGGGATCCTCTGCCATTCTTCCTTGCAGATCCTCTCCAGTTCCGTCAGGTTGGATGGTGAACGTTGGTGGACAGCCATTTTCAGGTCTCTCCAGAGATGCTCAATTGGGTTTAGGTCAGGGCTCTGGCTGGGCCAGTCAAGAATGGCCACAGAGTTGTTCTGAAGCCACTCCTTTGTTATTTTAGCTGTGTGCTTAGGGTCACTGTCTTGTTGGAAGGTGAACCTTCAGCCAAGTCTGAGGTCCAGAGCACTCTAGAAGAGGTTTTCATCCAGGATATCTCTGTACTTGGCTGCATTCATCTTTCCTTCAATTGCAACCAGTCATCCTGTCCCTGCAGCTGAAAAATACCCCCATAGCATGATGCTGCCACCACCATGTTTCACTGTAGGGGATTGTATTGGGCATGTCAGGAGCAGTGCCTGGTTTTCTCCACACATACCGCTTAGAATTATCACCAAAAAGTTCTATCTTCTTCTCATCAGACCAGAGAATCTTATTTCTCATAGTCTGTGAGTCCTTCATGTGTTTTTGAGCAAACTCTATGCTGGCTTTCGTATGTCTTGCACTGAGGAGAGGCTTCCATCTGGCCACTCTGCCATAAAGGCCCGACTGGTGGAGGGCTGCAGTGATCGTTGACTTTTGTGAGCTTTCTCCCATCTGCCTACTGAATCGCTGGAGCTCAGCCACAGTGATCTTGGGGTTTTTCTTTACCTCTCCTACCAAGGCTCTTCTCCCACGATTGCTCAGTTTGGCTGGACTGCCAGGTCTAGGAAGACTTCTGGTGGTCCCAAACTTCTTCCATTTTAAGGATTATGAAGGCTACTGTGCTCTTAGGAACCTTGAGTAATGCAGAAATTCTTTTGTGACCTTGGCCAGATCTGTGCCTTGCCACAATTCTGTCTCTGAGCTCCTTGGGCAGTTCCTTTGAGCTGATGATTCTCATTTGGTCTGACATGCACTGTGAGCGGTGACGTCTTATATAGACAGGTGTGTGCCTTTCCAAATCAAGTCCTATGAGTTTCATTAGACACAGCTGGACTCCAATGAAGGAGTAGAACCATCTCAAGGAGGATCACAAGGAAATGGACAGCATGTGACTTAAATATGAGTGTCTGAGCAAAGGGTCTGAATACTTATGCCCATGTGATATTTCAGTTTTTCTTTTTTAATAAAGTTGCAAAATTGTCTGCATTTCTGCTTTTTGTCAGTCAAGATGGGGTGCAGAGTGTACTTTAATGAGAAAAATAAATGAACTTTTTAGAATTTACCAAATGGCTGCAATGAAACAAAGAGTGAAAAATTTAAAGGGGTCTGAATACTTCCCGTACCCACTGTAAGTGTTCAGCGTACAGCACAGGATAAATATGATCCAAAATGTTCTGTACCCCAAAATGCCACCAAGAGCTTCTACTCAACCCACAAAAAACAAGTCCCCACTCAGGTTCATCATCTGTAAACAGTAATATAGGGGGTGTCCATATTACTGGTAGCACAAAGGCTCTGGAAAAGTGACTTGGCTCCCACTTAAAGAAATCCAGTGACATCTGCGCTCCCAAATCCAAATGCCCCCTCCTCCTGGGCCCCACAGTGTGCAGTTAGCATCCACATGTTTGGCATTACTGTAGCGGGGAGAGCCAATTTATTTCTCCAGAAAGCACTAGCTGGGAATCATGTACTGGGCTCTACAACGTAAGGGCACTGCAGTGTACCGGACACTACAATGTACTGATCACTATAATGGAATATTTGCATTTTCACTTCACAACATCCATTACTGCTCGTTTCTGGAAAGCACCCATGGAGTCAAATTCATCACTACACCTGTAGATACATTTCCATAGGGTGTAATTTCCAAACTGGTGTCACTTGAGGGGGGATTCTGCTCTTTTGCCACTTAGGGTCTCTGTATATGGAGTCTGCAAGCTGTACTACTAAAGTTTGTTCTCCAAGAGTCAAATAGCGCTCCGTCCCTCCCGAGTCTCGCCATGTGGCTAAGCAGTACAGTACAGACACTTATGGGGTATTGCCCCGTTCAGCAGAAATTGTATAACAAATTATGTGGTCATTTTTACTCATTTTCCCTTGTGAAAATGTAAAATCTGGGGCTAAAATATTATAGTGGAAAAATGTAATTTTTTTTTTCTTCACTGTTCAATTGTATAGCATTTTGTGAATCACAATTACCTTGTATTCATTGGGAAAGTGCGCGGTGGATGCTGGGTGTGACGCGCGGGGAAACCCCACCCACAGCCCGGTGTCCACCGCGGGGATCGCATCACCGAGTCACGCCTCACTTGACGTGACATCAGGGGAAGCAAGAGCCGGCTGCAGCCGGGGGTCACGTGATGCCGGTGAGTGGCCAGCGATAGCGCCGCTCACAGCCAATAAAGACAAAGCTAGGTAATTAGAAAAAATCTTCTCTCAACGGGTTAATTACATTGGGGGCATTTTTAATAGTAGTGGACAACTTCTTTAACTGCTTGGACACTTTTCTATACTAAGGCCAAGATACGAAGCTTGAAAGAGTGAAATGGCACTGGAGGTACATTAAGGGAACCTGTCATCAGTAATTACCACTTAAAGAACTATTTGCTGTCTAATCTCTGCCACCCCTGACTTGTGCCAATGTCACCAGTTTATAAGTGTCATTCACTTTACCCGTCATTGTGTTAATGTTATGGCATGTAGTTGTCCTCCTTATTACCGGTACTTTCACTGACGAGGGTCTTCATTGTGAGATCCAGAAAATACATTCAGAAATCTCTTTTGTGTTGAAGAAAAAACTCTCATCTAATTTATCTTTCATCCTTATAGGAAATCCTTGTGAGAATAACGGTTCATCACTAAATTGTAAAAAAGAAGATATCATGAAGCACTCTAATAGAGGAAACCTCATCACCCTTCATGGACCTCCTGGACTTCACAGCACTTCACTTTCTTATAATCCTCCTAATCATGAGGAATCATCTCCTGAGCAATCTCACATTGTTACCAAAAGTCCAGGGGGCAAAGTGGATTCAAGATTTCAGTGTGACAAGCAATTTACAAAAAGCTCAGATTTTTTAACACACAGAAAACACAAAGGAAAAAAGCCATACTCCTGTTCAGAATGTGGGAAATTCTTTACATATAAATCACAATTTGTTATACATGAGAGAATTCACACAGGAGAGAAGCCATTTTCATGTTCGGAATGTGGGAAATGTTTTGGAAGTAAATCAGAGCTTGTTAAACATCAAAGAATTCACACAGGAGAAAAACCTTTTTCATGTTCGGAATGTTGGAAGTCCTTCAAACATAAAGGGAATCTTATTACACATCAGAGAATTCATACAGGAGAGAAGCCATTTTCATGTTCGGAATGTGGGAAATGTTGTAAAAATAAATCAGACCTTGTTAAACATCAAAGAATTCACACAGGGGAAAAGCCGTATTCATGTTTACAATGTGGAAGGTGCTTTACAGAGAAATCACAACTTGTTAAACATCAGAGAATTCACACAGGAGAAAAGCCGTTTTCATGTTCAGAATGTGGAAAGTCCTTCACAGGTAAAGGGGATCTTATTATACATCAGAGAATTCACACAGGAGAGAAGCCATATTCATGTTCAGAATGTGGGAAATGTTGTAGAAGTAAATCAGACCTTGTTAAACATCAAAGAATTCACACAGGGGAAAAACCTTTTTCATGTTTACAATGTGGAAGGTGCTTTCCAGATAAATCACAGCTTGTTACACATCAGAGAATTCACACAGGAGAAAAGCCATTTTCATGTTCAGAATGTGGGAAATGCTTTACATTTAAAGGGAGTCTTATTACACATCAGAAAATTCACACAGGAGAGAAGCCATTTTCCTGTTCAGAATGTGGGAAATGCTTTACATTTAAAGGGAGTCTTATTACACATCAGAAAATTCACACAGGAGAGAAGCCATATTCATGTACAGAATGTGGGAAATCCTTTACAGATAAAAGGAGTCTTATTCCACATCAGCGACTTCACACAGGAGAGAAGCCATATTCATGTTCAGAATGTGGGAAATGCTTTACAAATAAATGGAATCTTATTACACATCAGAGAAATCACACAGGAGAAAAAACATTTTCATGTTCACTATGTGAGAAGTCCTTCACAAATAAAGGGAATCTTTTTACACATCAGAGAAATCACACAGGAGAAAAAACATTTTCATGTTCGGAATGTGAGAAGTCCTTCACAAATAAAGGGAGTCTTATAACACATCAGAGAATTCACACAGGAGAAAAACCATTTTTGTGTTCACTATGTGGGAAGACCTTCACAGCTAAATGGCATCTTAGTAGACATCAGAACATTCATACTGGAAAGAAGCCATATTCATGTTCAGAATGTGGGAAGTGTTTTAGTTATAAATCAGATCTTGTTAAACATCAGAGGATTCACACAGGAGAAAAGCCGTATTCATGTTCAGAATGTGGGAAATGCTTTACAAATAAAGGGAATCTTATTACACATCAGAAAATTCACACAGGAGAGGAGCCATATTCATGTTCAGAATGTGGGAAATCTTTTATGCGTAAATCAAATCTTTCTGCTCATAAGAGAATTCATACAGGAGAAACGCTATTTTCTTGTTCAGAATGTGGGAAATGTTTTATATATAAATCAGAGCTTGTTATGCATCAAAGAATTCACACAGGAGAAAAACTTTATTCATGTTTAGCATGTGGAAGATGCTTCGCAAATAAACCAGAGCTTGTTACACATCAAAGAATTCACACAGGAGAGAAGCCGTATTCATGTTCATTCTGTGAGAAATGCTTTACAAAAAAACCTTATCTTGTGCAGCATGAGAGAAGTCACACAGGAGAGAAGCCATATTCATGTTCAGAATGTGGGAAATCTTTTATACAAAAATCACACCTTATAAAACATGAGAGAAGTCATACGGGAAAGAAAGTGTAATTATGTTCACTGTGTTTTATAAAGTTTAATAAATATTGTTCAGAATAAATGAGTACACCCCCTTTGATGAGTAAGATTTTGTTTAATAGCTCACTGAACACAAGATCAATTTCTACAATTTAGCCAACACTAAGTTTCATAGAACATTTTTTTGTAATCAAAACATGAAAGTAAGGGTAATAATATAACTATCATTACAAAATCTTCAGTTTTACTCAAATTAGTTGATGCAAAAATGAGTACACCCCACATCAAACGCTACTACATCTATCATTTTGTATGGCCTCCATAATTTTAAAGGACGGCACCAAGTTTTCTAGGCCTGGAATGAAAAAGTTAGTGACAATACTATATCTATCTTTTATCTCTTTTTCAATAACGAGCTCTTAGAGCCTGGATGCTGGATGGAGCGATGACAACTTGTCTCTTCAGAATCCCCCATAGGTGTTTGGTTGGGTTCAGATCAGGAGACACTTGGCCACTGAATCACTGTCACCCTGTTCTTCAGAAATGTAACAGTGGCCTACCAAGGGAACAGAGTGATGGCAGCATCTTTTCTGTCACTACAGAGCAGAACATCTGTGAATTCAAGATACCATCAATGAAATGTAGCCCCTCATGCAGCCGCACATAAGGACACAGCCACCACCAGGTCTCACTGTAGACACCATGCATTCTCATTGTATTCCTCACCTCTTCAATGTTATACAGATTTGAAGCCATCAGTTCCAAAAAAAAACCTTTATCTTGGTCTCATCACTCCAGAGTATAAAGTCCCAGGAGTCTTCATATATTTCCACATGTGTCCTGGCAGATTGTAGGGTGGCTTTTTTGTGCATGGGATTTAGGAGAGTCCCCACAACATCTGACCATGACGTGATGGGATTTGAGCTCATGTTACATTGTTCTTTTTAGGGTGAAGATCTGATTGATATTAAGGTTGCAGTTATACATGGAGCACAAGAGGCGACAGCAATATGGGCCGATCAGCAGGGTGAGGAAGGGTGACTGTCATGTCCTGTGGTCACCTACTACTACTCCCATGATTTCATCATAACGTGGTAGATCGCTCACACGGAGGTAGACACAGGTACACTGTTTCTTTAAAAACTTCTGGTTGGTTTATTAAAATGCAGCATAAACCAACACTGAGTCCATAAAAGAAATCACGGCCCTTTGGCCAAAACAGGAAAACAAAGCAAAATGGTAACACAAAAGCACAGTCTTTGTGATAGCAGGGATCCACCTGCTGAGAGTTCAGCAACTCCACTTGGTTCAGGAAAAACAAACAAGATCCTCTCTGGAGCTAGCTTCTCCAGACACTGAACACTGAATGCCTCAGTAGGACTTGTATTTAAACCAAAGACCACACTCTGAGATGGAGATATGGTGAATGACCTCCCACCCTTCACAATGATCATTCACAAAAAACACTCCCTTTTAACATGGAAGTTTAACCTCTTTAAGCAAATAACATGTTGGAGCAAATTTCATGGTTTCAATTCACAGAAGCTAATAGCCTCCGTGAAACGTATCTTCCCTCTATCACTTTACCAGTGACTTTGTCACACATGACACAATCTATTCCATCACTGTGTGTTTCCTACATATGGATTCAGGAGGAGAAATCCACCAGAGAGATGTCCCTGTCCTCTGTATCCCCAGGACTGTCCAGAGGAGAATCACAACATCCCGGAGAGTCATCAGGTAGACGGTGCTGAGCCCTGTACCGGATCTGTATATGGGGGGACATTTCTGATCGAGGTCATAGATGTCACAGATTTTGGTGGTTTCTTGTATTGCGCTGATTGTTACATCTGATATATCAGGAGGAAGATCCGACTAAGAATAAAGTGAAGGACGAGACAGAAGAAGAAGCGATGACGAGGAGGGATCAGCCGTGTGTGAGTGACAGGAAGGAGAAGATTCCGGTACATGTTTTCACAGGTGTGTAATAATGACCGGCGTGTGATGATGATGATGACCGGTGTGTGATATCGTGTGGAGTCTCCGGTGCAGTGAAGCTTTATCCGCTGTCCACATCACAGCAGAAGCGTCCGGTGATGGCGCGGCTGCTCCTGTAGAGTTCGGCTGTGCACCGATGAATACCGGGGCCGCCTTCACACCTCTTCTTAATGATTTATGAAGCACATATTCGTTTTTCTTCACCTTCTATAATATTCCTTCCATCCTTTAAGTCCATATTTTCCTTACACAAGTCCGTGCTGCCATATAAATGACTGAGCTTGTGCTCCAGGTTATGAATCTCCCCGTCCTATGGATCTCGGGGATGTAGCAGCCTCTGCCTGGTGCTGACGAGTGACGACACATGTCACATGTAGAGTCGTCCTACCTGTTGCCTCTGTTTGCCTCCCACTGCCTCCTACACTGAGGCCAGCGTTCTGGTCCCTCCTCATCCAGGCCGGCCGCCCGGTGGCATGAAGAGCCCTACGGTTAGTCAGTAAGTGCCATGCTATGGAGGTGTGGGTCAGACATACTGCTGTCGTCCCTCTGCCACTATGGAGGCCATCTTGGATGTAGGAGGACCCGAACACCGGTCTCAGTCGGAGGCAAGCGGAGGACACCAGGTAGGTGACCGTACATGACAGATGTTTAGTCCTCTGTGCCGGGTGGAGAATTGCTTCAGCATAAAAGGGATTAGGAGCTCGTATCTACAAACAGCTGCGATGGCCGCATCTAGAGTTGTCATTATCTGACAATCATGTTGGTTTTTGAGACCTGGTTCAATCAACGTATAAACATGGAGACTAAATACTGCCGAGAGGGGGCGCCCTTCACCATGCACGGATTATATCCCCTGTCAGCGTCTCATTTATGGTGAATCTTGTAATATGGAGAGATTCACTATATGGAGAATAGTATTGGGCCACCTGCATTAATCACTGCAGTCTGGCTTCTCCTTCAGGCCCTGGTGTCCCCCCGGTGTATAACATCCAGCCTGTCCCACCCCCCAGTGTATAACATGTGGCTCCTCGGTATGTATTGGTTACAATTTCAACTGCTGGGTATATAGATCCTGGGGGGCATACTCAGGGGGTGATATGTGCAGGACAGGCCAGATGTTATACAGGGGTTATATTCACAATAACCAGGGTGTACTTTATTATAAGAGCACATTGTGATTTTGGGAACGTCCCTTTAGAAGAATCTTCACTCTCGGTCTCTACAGACAAACAAGATGTCGTCTAGGAATCGTCCCCCCATCTGAGCCTCTAACGTGAATAAATAATTCTCTTTCCAACAGTAAAATACATAAATTACCAAAAGAAGGTAAGAAGACGTCCTCATCCAGGTTCCGAAAGTTTTAAGTTTTTTTTTTTTACCAATAAATTGGATGAAATTCTTTTTCCGACAAGAATTGTTACCAAATAAAGAAACTGCTGCTCAGATTCCCGGCCGTTCCTCCGACATTTATGAATGACATGATAACCGGGTGTCACCGTTCTCCATACATGTGTCCCCACACTTCTGACACTCAGCGCTGATTGGACAATGTAGGGGAACAATGGTAACGCCCAGTTGTCAGTATTTCCTTACATTTATAGGGTGAATAGCAGAAGAACTGCGCAGCTTAGTGACCAATAACATTATGACTCCGGAAATGAGAGGACGAGAAAGTAAAAAAAAAAAATAATTAAAAATCAATAAAGAAATAATGTATCTGTAAGGCCGATAATGGGGGAAATGATTTACAGATAAAATGACCAAACAACTTACAATCCTAGAATGTTCTGGTTGGAGGGGACCACCTCCAGGGTCCCCGTATCCAGCCCCCTGCTCAATGCAGGACTCACCATCTCAGACAGATGTCTGTCCGGCCTCTGTTGGATTGTTTTCTCCATTCTTGATGGTTTATTTCTCATTACTGACCTCGCTGTATGAGGAGCTTTTTTGTGGGGGATGAGTTGTATTTCTCATCTTGTTACTTTATCATCTTTATTCTGCTGTTATTTTTTAGAATTTTTCTCTCTTCATGAGCTGCACAAGTTGAGTGATAAAACGACCGTCCACCCTGAGACTGAGAAGCGACTATACGGTTATCATATATAGACTCCCTTCCTTGTGTCCTCCATTTGCCTCCTGTAACGGTGAACCGATGGAGGAAACCTGGCAGTTCCTAATAATAAGGCACTTACACACAGTCTCCATACAGCCGGTCCCAGAGGTTTCCCGGCTTCCATCTTTTTACCACTGTACAGTGATCTGGACTTACAGCACAGACACCGGGGCTGCTCCACATAGTAGTGCTGGCTGGTAGAGCGAGCTGGCAGAAGAAGGTCGACATGTCAGATCGGACCCAAAGATGGCAGGTGCTAAACAATCAAGAAGCGGGACGAGGTCAGAATCAGGAAGCCGAGTAACAATGGTCCTGTAGATGGAGGCCTAAGTCATCCCGGGGTATTATGAAAGCCAGACAAGGTTACCAAAGACCAACAGGAGCAATGAAACCAGGTGCAGAATACATCTGTAACTGGTGATGCCCCGCAGACTGCTGGGAGATTAATAGGATGTGGCGCTGCCCCATAGGTCACAGCACAGGAAAGGCAGGGGAGGGTGGTGTAGACGTATTACTGCACTCCCCATACCACTGCACTGGCCGTCCTGGAAGCCGGGGGAAGGGACCACCGATCTGAGCTGAGGGGGCAGCGGAGGGCAGAGGACCCCATAGGGGACTGTACAGGAAAATGTGTAGAGTTCAGTCCCGGGGTGGAGGGTCTCTGTAACTGCGGTAATACAACTAATCCAAGCCAATAACAATATATTTATTTCATTTTCTTTTAGGACTTTTCTACAATAAATACTTTGTTTCTTTTCAGACATTTTTGTGTTACCAAATCCTGGCGGCCATAAACCATAAGCGATGTATTGTTACATGGTGACAGTATTCCTCATTGTTCCCATATAATATACACAACGTCCTGATCAGTCTTTATTACACAAGAATAAGAGGAATAAACTTCATGAATTGTAAGAATAGACGAGATGGAAATTGGAGACTTTCTCCCCGGAGTCTCCACAGAAATCTGCGTATTTCTTCTTCCGTCTCAGGATTCTCGGTTCCGGGGTAAAATCTCTATTCAGTTAGGAAACATTGTTCCATCACTGAGATCGGAGGTGACGGCCGCTCCTGATAAGATTCTGTGTAGGGGGAGGGGAGAGGAGGGGGGGCTAGAGGCCGAGCTCCTCCCATCTACATGGACTCTGACCAGTAGTGACCGTCCTCTCCTATCTCAGTAATGGGACGCGTACACCCGGCGTCAGAGGCTCAATGCAGTGAGGAGGAGAAGCCGCGCGCATGCGGTAGGTTTGTCATGTTCTCAAGCCCCCAAAGCCGTGATGACATGCTAAGTTGGGGCGATTACTCTGGGGTCACGAACGCCTCATCGACAAGTCAAAGGCCTCATTTACATATCATAAACTTTAGAAATACAATACTTTTTCTAAAGATCTGTTTGTGTGTTTAATGTAATAGAGATGTTAGGCGGAGAGTTTATATCTGCAGACACAGCTGCTGCGGGTTCTGGGGGCACAGGGAACGGACAGTTTCCCTTTAAACATAATTTTTAAGGACATATATTTAGTGTTTTGGGCAGGGGCGGATGTATCACATGTGCAGTAGGTTCAGCTGCATATAGACCAAGTAATGTAGGGAGGCTCCAGGGGATAAGGAGGATCCGTGGTGTAGGGAGGCTCCAGGGGATAAGGAGGATCCGTGGTGTAGGGAGGCTCCAGGGGATGATGAGGATCCGTGGTGTAGGGAGGCTCCAGGGGATAAGGAGGATCCGTGGTGTAGGGAGGCTCCAGAGGATAAGAGGCTCCGTGGTGTAGGGTGGTTAATGGAATAACGAGGCTCCAGAGGGGACACGGAGGCCCATTTCCACTACAGGTTGCTCACATACTGGAATCGTTCCACTTTCTACCTCTGTAGATTTTTCTTCTCAGACATTGGGAGAAGGACTCCCCTGGGTCCAGTAATTAGGATTTAACCCTGTAATATGACTTCGGTGCTATTTTATTCTTCTAAGGATTCGTATCATGTCCTTACTGGGGTTGAGCGAGTATGTTCTGTCCGAGTATGGTCGGACCGAGCTCCGAGTATTTACAGCTGCTCGGTGATAAGGTTAGATCGCTCCCGTGTGCATGATTTGCAGCTGTTTGACACTTTTATTACATGTGAGGAATGTGTAAGAAATAGATATTCCTCACATGTAATAAAGCTGTCAAACAGTCGCAAATCATGCACACGGGAGTGATTCAACCATATCACCGAGCAGCTATAAATACTGGGAGCTCGGCCCGAGCATACTCGCCGAAAGGGTTAATAGAACATACTCGCTCAACACTAGTCCTTAGGCATACTGTGGACATGATTACGGCGGCCACCTTTAGGAGGCCCACCTTTGTGATTAGTCAATCTCATTTGCATGCAGTAATGAAAGATTAAAATCAATTTTTAATTGTGTGGACACTTTTCTTCACTAAGGGCGAGATAGGAAGCTTGAGAGAGTGAAATGGCACTGGTGGTACATTAAGGGGGTAAATCCTGATGACAGGTTCCCTTTAAGAACTGTCTATTTGCCGTCTAATCTCTGCCACCCCTGACTTGTGCCAATGTCACCAGATTATAAGTGTTATTCACTTTACCCGTCATTGTGTTAATGTTATGGCATGTAGTTGTCCTCCTTATTACCGGTACTTTGACTGACGAGGGTCTTCATTGTGAGATCCAGAAAATAAATGTGTAAATCTCTTTGGATGTGATTTTTTTAACAACACAAATCTATCTTTCATTCTTATAGGAAATCCTTGTGAGAATAAAGGTTTATCACTAAATTGTAAAAAAGAAGATATCAGGAAGCACTCTAATGGAGAAAACCTCATTACCCTTCCTGCACCTCCTGGACTTCACAGCACTTCACCTTCTTATAATCCTCCTGATCATGAGGAATCATCTCCTGAGCAATCTCACATTGTTACCACTATTCCAGGTGACACAGTGGATACAAGACTTCAGTGTGACAAGCAATTTACTAAAAGCTCAGCTCAGACACAAAGAAAACACAAAGGAGAAAAGCCGTACTCCTGTTCAGAATGTGGGAAATGCTTTACATATAAAACAAAACTTGTTATACATCAGAGAAGTCACACAGGAGAGAAGCCATATTCATGTTCGGAATGTGGGAAGGCCTTCACAGGTAAATTAAGTCTTGTGTTGCACAAGAGAAGTCACACTGGTAAGAAGCCGTATTCATGTTCAGAATGTGGGAAATGCTTTACAGATAAATCAAGATTCATTATACATCAGAGAATTCACACAGGAGAAAAAACATTTTCATGTTCAGTATGTGGGAAATGCTTTAATGATAAAAGGACTCTTATTAGACATCAGAAAACTCACACAGGAGAGAAGCCATATTCATGTTCAGAATGTGGGAAATGCTTTGGATATAAAGGGAGTCTTATTAGACATCAAACATTTCACACAGGAGAGAAGCCGTATTCATGTTCAGAATGTGGGAAATGCTTTCCAGCTAAATCAAGATTTATTATACATCAGAGAATTCACACTGGGGAGAAGCCGTATTCTTGTTCACTATGTGGGAAATCTTTTGTAAATAAATTGTATCTTGTTAGACATGAGGGAAGTCATACAGGAAAGAAACTGTAATCATGTACACTGTGTGTTTTAAAATTTTTAATAAAATTGCTCAGAATAATGAGTACACTTCCTTTGATAAATAAGATTGTCATTAATATCTCACTGAATACCAGAACAATTTCTAAAATTGTCCTTTCCCCCATGACCAGCGCCACACGAGAGAGGGAATTCACCCAATAAGGACAGGAAGCGTACTGAATAAGAGGGCTGCACCTCTACCCCGCATCATTTTTGTGTCCTGTCCATGAGGGAACCTGAAGCTGAAGGATCAGGAGAGGAAAGTTAAAGGAGAAACTTACCCAGGCCTTGCCTGGAAGAAAGGCTCCTTGTATATAGTGCCGGTGTCGGGTCCTGGAAGCGCCACCGCTGGTCACTTGAGGGCTCATGCAGATGCGAGCACCGAAGTCCTTTTGGATGCCTGCTGGCCCCAACAATGTCCCAGGCTTGCGCATGTGCAGGACGCCCTGGGATTGGTGAGCCCTGATGAAGAGCATGCCGGAGACTTCTGACCTGAAGTTTTGGATTTCACTTCCAGGGGGTCTGGAGAAGGCATGCACAAGGGTGTGCGGGAGTTGCTGTGGCTGGTCCCTCTTTTAAAATCACGCCTGACTGCCTAAAGAGTGGGTTTGCTCTGGCTCTCCTTCCCCACGTGATATGGAGGAACGTCAGTGCCAAGATCAGAGTTCACGCAGCAATGGCAGTCTCATGAGTTGCAGAAGTGACAGTACGACCGACCACGAACAATGGTGTGATTTGATCCAGCCTCTGAATCTGGTACCCTTATTAAACTCCAGAATGCTGACTGATCTTTGAGAAATTTCACCATGGTAATTAAGACCCTTTTTCTTGTCTCTAATTACTAGGAACGGCTTAAGAAATGTGGTCACGCAAAACACAGTCCTTGTGTTAGCAGGGGTCCACCTGCTCAGAGTCTAGCTACTCCACAAGGTTCAGGTCAGCTCAACACAAACATGTCTGGAGTTTGCCTCCCCAGACTTACTGAACAAGTAATGCCTCAGCAGACCTTGTATTTAGACCCCAGACCGCACCTTCAGGTGGAGATATGGAGAACAACCTCCCGCCCGCTCTATGGTTGTTCTTATAAAGACATACATTTTACAAGTGGTGACTTAACCCTTCTCAGCAAATAATATGCTGAAGGAAACTTAACGGCTTTATTTCACTAAAGCTAATGCATCTTTTATTTCATTGCCAATTCCAGTGGACATTTCAGCCCGTCCCAGGCTTTTTTCAGCAATGCAGTCATCATACAATCACTAGTTTATAAAGGATTACACCTCAGAAGTGACATCAGATGTAAAACAAAAAAACGCCTACCCGATATAATTCTTCATGCATGAATCCCGTATAACATAATTTATTTTTTATTTTATGTATTTTTTGAATTATTATATTATTCACGGCTACGTAGACATTATTGCATTAAATATAATTAATCAAAGCTATATTGATGAATCATATTATGAAAATTTTTTACTGAAATGAAAATAACTTCCACTTGGACTGTGTCGAGTATCATCATTGAAATTACATCAAGTAGTGATTCATCAATATTAAATCAGTGCAACAATGTTGTCTAAAACAAAGAAATACCGTATTTTTCGGACTATAAGATGCACCTAGGTTTTAGAGGAAGAAAATAGAAAAAAAATGTAGGCAAAAAATGTGGTCATGATGCCCTGTTAAGGGGGAGGGGGTCTGCTGCTGACACTGTTATAGGGGTAATGTCCCCCAATTCTGTTAATATTACCCATCCTGGTCTGTATGGCCCCCTCCTTCCTCTTATACGTGGCCCTCATCACCATCCTGATATGCATGGCACCCCTCATCCCCATCCTGGTCTGCATGGCACCCAAATCCCCCATCTTTGTATACATGGCACCCCAATCTCCTATCCTGGTATACATGGCACCCCTTGATCCCCATCCTGATATGCTAGGCACCCCTCATCTTGGTAGGCATGGCTCCCCTCATCCTGGTAGGCATGGTTCCCCTCATCTTGGTATGCATGGCACCCCTCATCCCTCTTCCTGGTATGCATAACACCCCTCATCCTGGTATGCATGGCACCCCTCATCCTGGTATGCATGGCACCCCTCATCTTGGTATGCATGGTACCCCTCATCCCTCTTCTTGGTATGCATGGCACCCCTCATCCTGGTATGCATGGCACCCCTCATCCTGGTATGCATGGCACCCCTCATCCTAGTATACAAGGCCATCCCCTGATCCCCATCACGCTGCACACACAAAAATAAACAATTATAATCACCTCCTCTCTCCTCCAGCCCTACGTCCCACTCTGCTGTCGACACTCCCTGCGCCAGAACTGTGTGTGTGTGGAGCAGTGACCATTAACTCACACGGTACCTGCAGCACAGCTCCTGCTGCGGACGGTGGTCTTTGTGCCCACTATTAAAGACCATGAATATTCACTACAACCCATGGGAGTGGATTGTAGTGAATATTCATGGTCTTTAATAGCGGGAACATAAACCGAACAGCGGCAGCAGGAGCCGCACTGCGGCTACAGTGTGCGCGTTTTTGAGGAAAATTAATCATTGTTCTCCACGCCCATGGGCATGTGGAGCAGTGAATATTCATTTTCTTTAGCAGCGGGCACAGTGTAGGCTGCAGCAGGCGGCTCCTGCCTCTTGTGCCCCGCCGCCGCTCCCCCCACACCCCTCACCACCCACAGCCATAGTTATATAGTACGGGGCACAGTTCGGACTATAAGACACCCCCACTTTCCTCCAAAATTTTGGAGGAAAAAAGTGCGTCTTATAGTCCGAAAAAATACGGTATATTTTTTAATCACAAACAAATTTAAGATAAAAATAAAAGATAAAATTTCATATATTGCAACTCATTTCATAACCTTTATTAATACATTCAGGGATAACGTTTTTACCTTATGTATCCAATATGCCTCACTTCGGAGGAGTATTGTCTTTATATTACCACCCCTCCTAGGAATTCTAGGAATTATCACCTGTTCCAGCTCTTGGTATTTTAATTGTGCGATAGTATGTGTGTTTTTTTTCCCTGAAAATGTGCTGGAAGAGGTAATGGCAATACCAATAAAGGTAATATCTCCGCACCTTATTGTGGATTTGTGCTTATTAATCTTTGTACCAACTGATTGCGTGGTTTCTCCACTATAAGCTAAACCACAGGGACATTTTATCATATAAATCACGTTATTGGAGAGGCAAGTAAAAAAAACTTTTCTTTTTCGTGGTTGTCCAGTTTGAGAGTCATAAAAAAAAAAAATTCTCCTTTAGCAACATTATTACATTGGAAACATCCCAAACATGGATATGTACCGTTTTTTCCTACTAGAAATAAAGGTTTGTTTAGATTCTCTCTTTTCACTACCTAGGTCCGCACGCACTAATTTATCTTTAATATTAGTCAACTTTTTGTTACAAATCAATGAGAGATTCTCAAACTGTGATATCTGAGGATACGCATGATGTCAGATATGCCGATGTTTTATAACAATATGATCAACTTTTAAATTGATTGGATGATAATCCCTGACAAAAGGTATCCTGTGTGATAATGCACTTCTAGATCTTTTATTAGACAGAGAATCCTCTTTAACTTTCTCTAACAGGTGGCGTGGATAACCTCTCGCCATAAAATCATGTCGCATTTCAGTAAGTCTCTGTTCACAAAGAGATGGTTTGGACACAATTCTGCGTATCCTTTGTAACTGTGATTTAGGGATAGCCCTCTAAAGAGAATAAGAGTGCGCACTTTCAAAGTATAAAACACTATTTTTGTCTGTATTTTTTTTTTATATATATAAATCTGTATCCAGACTATTATCATTTTTAATAATTGATGTATCAAAAAAAAAAATTATTCTTCCCAAATCGTTTGTCGTGGTAAAATTTAATTCATCCCAAATATTATTCAGATATTTTTCAAAATCTTGCATTGCCTCTAGTGTGGCCCCTCCCATATGCAAATGACATCGTCAATATATCTCCCACGTTTTCACGTGTGTTTGAAAATAAAGTATGTTTGTATATAAATCGTTCTTCAAAGAATGCCATATATGCATTTGCATATGGGGGGGCCACATTAGCACCCATCGCCAAACCCCTCCGTTGACAATAGAAAGTGTCCTGAAAGAGAAAATAGTTCTCATTGAGGGCTAGAGTCAAAAAACCGATAATGCAATCAATTTGGAAGTGTGTAAATTCATTTCAATTCAAAATCCAATGGATCGCCTCAAGTCCCTTGTGATGTTCTCTAGAAGGGTATAAATTAGCTCCATCAATGGTAACTAATATAGTATCATCTCCACTATCATCAATCATTTTAATTTTTTTCAAAAAAATCTTTAGTATCCAGAAGAAATGCTTTTGTTTTTTTTATATTAAAAGTGTGAGGAGGATCCTACCAACATGATTGATAACGAGGATAATACCGAGTTAGTTGATGTCACAATTGGCCTTGCCCGGAGGATCAATTAAGGTTGTATGCACCTTTGGCAGTGTATAAAATACAGGTGTAAGGGGATCCGTCTTCACCAAAAAATCCGCTAATTTATCATCAATAATACCCAGGTTTTTATATTTATCAATCATGTTGGAAATTTTCCTCTGAATTTTGGGCAAGGGATCATGGCTCAGTGGTACATAGGTCGTCTGATCTGACAATTGTCGCAGGATTTCTTTTTTTTATATTTGTAACGATCCATTACCACCACTGAACCACCCTTGGCTGCCGGTTTAATTTCGATCGAATCGTCATGCCTTAAAGAAGTCAATGCTTGTCTCTCTCTAAAACCCAAATTCATTCTTGGATAAGGACCACTTTGTCTATCTGCATACGTGAATTTTGGGTGGAGAGAAAAAGCTTCTTTGTCTTAATCCCAGTTCAGATGCAGTAAAGCATTTCACCTGTAATACAGGTAAAGTGCGCGCAGGTGTAATCACATTTGAAAAATAAGTTTTAATCTGACATCACGGAGAAACTTAATGTCCAAATCAAGTTGAAATGTATTAAGTTTGGACATAACAACAAATGAAAGTCCTTTCTGCAATACTTGCATCTGAATTGCAAAAAAGTTTTTGATGAAATGTTTATAACAAGGGACTCCTCTCTACCTGAGATCTTGTTTGCATCGCAGGTGTAGCTGTGTCGGTGATGGCGACCTGCTCTCCTCCTCTTCTTGTGATGTTCGGCCGCTTTGTTCTCACGGAAAAAGGACGTGGATTCCTCCAGGATCCTGAGAACTCGTTGCTAGAATTAGATGAATAAAAATCATTCCTAAAACATTGTCTGGGATTTCTAATCCTATTGGAAGTTTGCTCTCGCCATCTATAAACTTTATTAGAAAGATAGTCTTCAGTGTCACGAGTAAATTTCCTTCTTTTTCTCTCTTGTAAATCCTTTCAATGAATATCCAGAACAGAATTACAAAGATTCCTTCATAATGGAAAGTTTATCAGATTTCAAACAGGAGGTTAATTGCTCTTCAATATTAGCACTCTGAACTTTAAGGTCAGCGATGGCTTTATGCAATCTGTCAATTGTTAGTAACATCAAATCCATAGAACATTTATTAAGCACTTGCTCAAAATCATCGCAGAATATATTATCTTCTGAAAACAGCGTCGAGCGTAGGTTAACCCCTTAAGTCCTGCTGTATTTTCTTTTCTCGATAATATTCTACAAGTGTTTCAGCATGCAACTCGTATGAAATCAACCTCTTAGTTTCCCCTCTCAAAGTCCCGTCTTTTGAACTCACTTGTTGGGATTTTCAGGAAATCTGTTGATATTGTGGATTGCGCCATAATTCCAGCGGCTTCTTCCTAATTGAAAATCCGACTTGTTGCAGCGATGGTGAAAAATGTGTGCTCGTATCCCAATATGAATACAGGGATGGTGGATCGGTGGTGGTGCCCGTGGAGTAGAATATGCAGAAAGGAAGTAATTCCCAGCACTCACGTGTTCAGTGAATAATTGTTCTTTTATTTCATTGCCAATTCCAAAGGATGTTTCAGCCTGTCCCAGGCTTTTTTCAACAATGCAGTCATCATACAATCACTAGTTTATATTAAATTAGATTAGATTAGATAAATCACATTATTATTATTTATTATTATAGCACCATTAATTCCATGGTGCTTTACATGTTTAAAAGGGATATACACAGCAAACAACAAGTACAATAATTGGAACAAAAACAAGTCAGCGACTGGTACAGGAGGAGAGAGGACCCTGCCCGCGAGGGCTCACAATCTACAAGGGATGGGTGAGGATACAGTAGGCTGATCGTGCAGCAGTGTGGTGGAGCAAGGGTTACTGCAGGTTGTAGTCTTGTCGGAACAGGTAGGTCTTCAGGCTCCTTTTGAAGGTTTCCACGGTCGAAGAGAGTCTGATGTGTTGGGGTAGAGAGTTCCAGAGTAGGGGGGATGCACGGGAGAAATCTTGTATGCGATTGTGGGAAGAGGAGATAAGAGGGGAGTAGAGAAGGAGATCTTGTGAGGATCGGAGGTTGCGTGCAGGTAAGTACCGGGAGACTAGGTCACAGATGTATGGAGGAGACAGGTTGTGGATGGCTTTTTATGCCATGGTTAGAGTTTTGAACTGGAGTCTCTGAGCTATGGGGAGCCAGTGAAGGGATTGACAGAGAGGAGAGGCCCGGGAATAGTGGGGGGACAGGTGGATTAGTCGGGCAGCAGAGTTTAGGATAGATTAGAGTGGCAGAAGGGAGGCTACAGAGCAGGAGGTTGCAGTAGTCGAGGCGGGAGATGATGAGGGCATGCACTAGTGTTTTTGAAGATTCGTGGTTCAGGAATGTGCGGATCAGGGAAATATTTTTGAGCTGGAGTCGGCAGGAAGTGGAAAGGGCTTGGATATGAGGTTTGAAGGAGAGATCAGAGTCAAGGGTTACCCCAAGGCAGCGAGCTTGCGGGACTGGGGAGAGTGGGCAGCCATTGACTTTGATAGATGGGGGGTTGAGCGAGATGGTGGAAAGATGATGAATTCAGTTTTATCCATATTAAGTTTTAGAAATCTAGAGAAGAAAGATGAAATAGCAGACACACATTGGGGGATTCTGGTTAGTAAGTAGGTGATATCAGGTCCAGAGAGGTAAATCTGTGTGTCATCAGCATAGAGGTGATACTGAAAGCCGTGAGACTCTATGAGCTGTCCCAGGCCGAAGGTGTAGATGGAGAAGAGCAGGGGTCTTAGAACTGAGCCTTGGGGAACACTGACAGATAGGGGGAGAGGTGAGGAGGTGGTGTGGGAGTGGGAGACGTTGAATGTCCAGTCTGTTAGGTATAAGGAGATACAAGATAGGGCCAAGTTTGTGATGCCAAGAGATGAGAGAGTCTGTAGTAGGAGGCATAGTTGGATTATAATAAGGGCAATCTGGGCTACCGCCTGGGGCCCGGGCCTCCAGGGGGCCCATGGCCAATTTCCCCTCATTATAATGTTTTCGGCAGAGGGGGACCGCACTGTGCCTTAGACGCTGGCAGCATCAGGGAGACAGACACGCCCCCTGCATGCTGTGTGCTGCGTCTCCAGAGCTGACGTCACACAGCGGCGCCTGGAGCTCATCAGCCTGCCGGAGAGGAGCATCAGCCTGCCGGAGAGGAGCATCAGCCTGCTGGAGAGGAGCTCCTGCAGCAGACCTCAGTGGATGACGGTAAATATGAGGATTGAGGAGGGGGCTGCAGGACGCTGCTCTCCTCCTGATGAGTTCACACAGATCCCTTAGTGTCAGGTCTGCAGACGCTCTGCTGGGGCTCTGTGTGACTTATTGCTGGAGTCTGACCTTTGCTGCAGATCAGGTCACTCTGAGTCATTGGCTCAAGCGTCACCAATCCTGCAATAAATCACACTGAGCCCCATTTGAGCATCCACAGACATCCATACAGGATCTTGCACTGACTGATCAACCCTGAACCTACAGGACATCACATACTATACTGCTCCATATATAATATGTGAGGTCCTGTGTGCAGGTCCAGGTGTGATCAGTACAGTGTATATCCCTGTACAAAAAATGTCATCCAGTATACAGATTAGTGTATGGTATACTGTGTACAGACATCAGATGGGATATAACAATGTGCATAGTATATAATATCTGATGCCTGTATCACAGTATATCATACTAGCTATTGAACCCGTTCTACTCCCGGGTGGCAAGCTTTTTTATTAGTATATGCTCCTCCATCCTGGTCCCCCATCCTGGTATATACTCCCCCATCCTGGTATATACTCCCCCATCCTGGTATATACTACCCCATCCTGGTCCATGCCCCCCCTCCCCATCCTGGTATATACTACCCCATCCTGGTATATACTACCCCATCCTGGTCCATGGCCCCCCCCTTATCCTGGTCCCCCATCCTGGTATATGCTCCCCAAGCCTGCTTCCCCATCCTGGTATATACTCCTCCATTCTAGTGTATGCTTCCTCATCCTGGTATATGCTCCCCCATTCTGGTCCATGCTTCCCCCCCCTCCATCCTGGTATATGCTCCCCCATCCTAGTCACCCATCCTGATATGTACTCCCCGATCCATAAATAAATGTAAAAAAAAAGGTGCTTTTCCACCTCTCCACTGCAGCGCATCGCCTGCGTTATTTCACTAACAATTGCGCCGGAATCGGCGCCCACGCATAGCGCGATATCCATTTTAATTATAATGAATACGATTGAGCAGAGTGTATTCAACAAAATGCCGCCAGAATACGCGCATGCGCATGCCACGCTGTCCATTTTGTTGAAGACACTGTGCATATTTGTCTTCACTAAAATGCCGCCAAAAATCGCGCTATGTGCAGGCGCCGATTTTGGCGCCACACTCTTCCCCCGACCTCTCCAGAGATGACCGGACCGAACAAGTATGTGTTTATGGTGCTGGAGATCGCGGTATACGCTCAGTGCTTATGCATACCGCGATCTCTGGCTCCGCACTCCTCTTCCCTGTCTGGGATGTGGATGCGTCTTTCTGTCTGCGGCCGGACTGTGCAGGTATTGTACTGGCGCAGTCTATAGAGGCTTCTGACAGAAGGAAACTTCCCTGATTGTACTATAGATACCAGTCATGTATTGTCATATAGACTGTACAGGGCCATACCTAGGGGAATCGGGGGGGCACGTGACCTGGGTACATTCGTCAGGGGGGCGCCTTCGGGCCACCTCATCCGATGGTCAGAGGTTTCTCCCAGGCAGCTGCATTTTGCATTCGACCATTCTCTGAGCTGGCTGTGGAACTGACAGTCGATCAGAGTAGGGAGCTATGTACGGGCTCATACTGTATATAGGGAGCTATGTGGGGGCTCATACTGTATAAAGGGAGCTATGTGCGGGCACTTATTGTATATAGGGAGCTATGTGCGGGCACTTATTGTATATAGGGAGCTATGTGCGGGCTCTTACTGTATATAGGGAGCTATGTGCGGGCTCTTATTGTATATAGGGAGCTATGTGCGGGCTCCTATTGTATATAGGGAACTATGTGCAAGTTCCTATTGTATATAGGGAGCTATGTGCGGGCTCTTACTGTATATAGGGAGCTATGTATGTGGGGGCTCATACTGTATAAAGGGAGCTATGTGCGGGCTCTTACTGTATATAGGGAGCTATGTGCGGGCTCTTACTGTATATAGAGGGCTATGTGGGGGCTCATACTGTATCTAGGAGGCTATGTGGGGGCTCATACTGTATGTAGGTGGCAGTGCGGGGGCTCATACTGTGTGTAGGGGGCTGTGTGTTGGCTCAAAATGTATGTATACGGCTGTGTAGGGGCTCATACTGTATCTAGGAAGCTATATGGGGGCTCATACAGTATATAGGGGGATGTCAGCATACTTAAAACTGCTCAATATTATGTCATACAATTAATATTATTTTTTATTATTTTATTAATATTATTAATATGGAGCAGAATTAATTTCAGCCTCTTGGTTCGGCTTCCACAACAGTCATGGTCTCTCTTGTGGCCCCTTGGGAAAAATAATCTCCCACCGCTGCTCTATTATGTATAGCGCTATGTTATGTATAGTGCTGTACATAATGGAAAAAATTCCGTAATTTTCCGTCTACAGATGTGATCAAAGCATCTGTGTGTTACTCACATGACCTATCACATGATCTATCAAAAGGGATCATGTGACATGTCACGTGATACATCAGGTGCCCGGGGGGACCCACGCCTTCTAAACTGCCCGGGGCCCTGACTACTCTTAATCCACCCCTGGTAGGAGGGAATGGTCTACTGGGTCAAAGGCAGATGACAGGTCCAGAAAGAGAAGGGCAGAGTAGTGTCGCTTGGATTTGGCGGTCAGTAGGTCGTTGGTGACGTAAGTCAGGGCCGTTTCAGTAGAATTGTGCGGTCGGAAGCCAGATTGGAGGCGGTGAAAGAGGGAGCAGGAGGAGAGGTGGGAGGACACCTCAAGATGGACGTGTTGTTCCAGTAGTTTTGAGGCATAGGGGAGAAGTGATATGGGACGATAGCTAGACAGAGAGGATGGGTCAAGGGATGGATTTTTGAGGATGGGTGTGATCGAGGCATGTTTGGAGCATGAGGGGAAGACACCAGTTGCTAGTGACAGGTTGAAGAGGTGGGTTAGGGTTGGGATGAAGACTGCAGGTTTGGGATGAGGTGGAACGGGATTGGGTCAAGTTCACAGGTGGTGAGATGTTACTTGGAGAGGAAAGTTGATCTTCTGTGATGGCGGAGAAGCTGGTTTTGGAGGAGGAGAGTTGAGTAGATATGAAGAGGGACTGTGGGGACTTATGGCATTATATGAAATGTTATCTAATAGAGGAGGATTAATTTAAAAAGAACTAATAGAATAGATTTGATGCACTATTATATTCTAAGGAAAAAAACTTTCTGTATAGCCGTATATGATTCATTAATATAGCTTTGATTAATTGTATTTAATGCAATAATATCTATGTAGCTGTGAATAATCTAAAATATATATATAGTTTTGTTTTATGTATTTTTTTAATTATGTTATACGAGATTTATGCATAAAGAATTTTATTGGGTAGGTCGTTTTTTTGTTTTACATATGATGTCACTTCCGAGGTGTAATCCTTTATAAACTAGTGATTTTATGATGTCTAGTAGATGTGATCAGAGTCTTCGTTACAGGATCCATCGGTCGTGATCGGTGACGTCTTGTAGATGTGATCGGAGCCTTAGTTACAGGCCCATCGGTCGTGATCGGTGACGTCTTGTAGATGTGATCGGAGCCTTAGTTACAGGATCCATCGGTCGTGGTCGGTGACGTCTTGTAGATGTGATCGGAGCCTTAGTTACAGGATCCATCGGTCGTGGTCGGTGACGTCTTGTAGATGTGATCGGAGCCTTAGTTACAGGATCCATCGCTCGTGGTCGGTGATATCTTGTAGATGTGATCGGAGCCTTAGTTACAGGATCCATCGCTCGTGGTTGGTGACGTCTTGTAGATGTGATCGGAGTTTTAGTTACAGGATCCATCGGTCGTGGTCGGTGACGTCTTGTAGATGTGATCGGAGCCTTAGTTACAGGATCCATCGGTCGTGGTTGGTGACGTCTTGTAGATGTGATCGGAGCCTTAGTTACAGGATCCATCGGTCGTGGTCGGTGACGTCTTGTAGATGTGATCGGAGCCTTAGTTACAGGATCCATCGGTCATGGCCGGTGACGTCTTGTAGATGTGATCAGAGCCTTAGTTAAAGGATCCATCAGTCGTGGTTGGTGTCATTTTGTCGATGTGAGCCTTAGTTAAAGGATCCATGTCACGACACAGCTGTCAGGTGACCAGGGATCAGGGGCTCCTATCCTGACCCTAACACTAGGGGGCACCCTAGCTCACCCTATTCCCCGGGATACCTCTGAAGGTGAGGATGCCGAGGCCTCCACCCTCGCTCTAACTCCTGAGTTAGACCTCCGCTTGTTCTCCCCCACTCAGGGAAGAGGGGCGCTACTGTGCACCGAAGTACACCCACCCGACAAACAGGGCAGCACAGACAGGGATAAACAGAAAACTCCAGGCACACAAAATATTCTCTCAAGGGGAGCAGTGACTATTCCAGGACAGAGTGGGACACAGCGCTGGAGGAGAGAGGAGGTGAGTGTAATTGTTTATTTTTTTTCTGTGAAGTGCTACGAGGATCACAGGGTGCCAAGCATACCAGGATGAGGGGGGCCATACATACCAGGAGTCGCACTACAGGCACAGTGTTCCGGCTATTAAGGAAAATGAATGTTCACTGCTCCTGAATATTCATTTTCTTTAGTAGCGGGCACAGTGTAGGCTGCTGCAGGCTGCTGCCTCCTGTGCCTCACTACTCCGCCGCTGTCACTTCCCCTACATACCCCACCACCCACAGCAACAGTATTTATGTATATCGGACTATAAGACGCACCCCCCCACTTTCCTCCAAAATTCTGGTGGAAAAAAGTGCGTCTTATAGTCCGAAAAATCTGGTAATTTATTTCAGTTCTTCAATACAAAAGTGAAACTCATATATTATATAGAGTCATTACACACAGAGGGATCTATTATATAGAGTCATTACACACAGAGGGATCTATTATATAGAGTCATTACACACAGAGTGATCTATTATATAGAGTCATTACACACAGAGGGATCTATTATATAGAGTCATTACACGCAGAGTGATCTATTATATAGAGTCATTACACACAGAGGGATCTATTATATAGAGTCATTACACACAGAGTGATCAATTTCACGTGTTTATTTCTGTTAATGTTGATGGTTATGGCTTACAGCCAATGAAAACACACAAGTCATTATCTCAGTAAATTAGAATACTTTATAACAACAGCTTGAAAAATGATTTTAAAATCCGAAATGTTGTCCTACTGAAATGTCTGTTCAGCAAATGCCCTCAATACTTGGTCTGGGCTCCTTGTGCATCAATGCGGCAATGTGGCATGGAGGCGATCAGCCTGTGGCATGGAGGGATCAGCCTATGGCCCTGCTGAGGTGTTATGGAAGCCCAGGTGGCTTTGATAGCAGCCTTCAGCTCGTCTGCATTGTTGGCTCTGGTGTCTCTCATCTTCCTCTTGATAATACCCCATAGATTCTTTATGGGGTTAAGGTCAGGCGAGTTTGCTGCCAATCAAGCACAGTGATACTGTTGTGTGTAAACCAGGTATTGGTACTTTTGGTCGTGTGGACAGGGGCCAAGTCCTGCTGGAGAATGAAATTTCCATCTCCAAAAAGCTTGTTGGCAGAGAGAAGCATGAAGGGCTGTAAAATGTCCTGGTAGACGGCGGCGCTGACTTTGGTCTTGATAAAACACAGTGGACCTACACCGACAGATGACATGGCTCCCCAAACCATCACTGATTGTAGAGACTTCACACTAGACCTCCAGCAGCTTGGATTTTGGCCTCTTCACTCTTCCTCCAGACTCTGGGACATTGATTTCCAAATAAAATGCAAAATTTACTTTCATCTGAAAACAACACGTTGGACCACTGAGCATGAGTCCAGGTCTTTTTCTCCTTGGCCCAGGTAAGACGCTTCTGGTGTTGTCTATTGGTCATGAGTGGCATGACACAAGGAATGTGACACTTGTAGCCCATGTCCTGGATACCTCTGTGTGTGGTGGCTCTTGAAGCAATGACTCCAGCAGCAGTCCACTCCTTGTGAATCTCCCCCACATTTTTGAATGGCCTTTTCTTAACAGTCATTTCAAGGCTGCGGTTATCCCGGTTGCTTGTGCACCTTTTCCTACCACACTTTTTCCTTCCACTCAACTTTCCATTAATATGCTTGGATACAGCACTCTATGAACATTGAACAGCCAGCTTCTTTAGCAATGACTTTTTGTGGCTTACCCTCCTTGAGTGTGTCAGTGACTGCCTTCTGGACATCTGTCAAGTCAGCAGTCTTCCCCATGATCGTGGAGCCTACTGAAACAGACTAAGGGACATTTTATACGCTTAGGAAACCTTTGCAGGTGTTTTTTGTTAATTATTTTAATTTATTGACATAATGACTTTTGTGTTTTCATTGGCTGTAAGCCATAATCATCAACATTAATAGAAATAAACACTTGAAATAGATCACTCTGTTTGTAATGACTATATAATATATGAGTTTTACTTTTTGTATTGAAGAACTGAAATAAATTTACTTTCTGATGATATTCTAATTTTGTGAGAAGCACCTGTAGATGCAACCACAACCCCTTTTTGAAGTATAGGAACCGGTTCACAATTATCTCCACCTCCAGGAAAACAGCGAGATAAGGCATCCGCCTTAATGCCCTTGTTCCCCAGCCTTTACGTGACAGTGACAAAAAAGTTAAACCTGGTAAAGAATAACGCCCATCTTGCTTGTCTGGGCGTTAGACGTTTTGCAGACCCTAGATATACCAGATTCTTATGATCCGTGATTACCATAACCGGATGAAATGTCCCCTCCAAAAAATGACGCCACTCCTCAGAAGCCCACTTGATTGCCAACAGTTCTCTGTTACCAATGTCATAATTTCTCTCAGCGGGCGATGTCATTTACCAGGACACACACCCTGCGACAAAACAGCCCCCACCACCACTTCAGACGCGTCAACTTCTACAATGAATGGCTGAGTGACGTCAGGCCATATGCGAATCGGCGCAGATGCAGAACACTCCTTTAGGGTATTAAATGTCTCCCTGGCTGGACTGGACCATTTAGAATAGTCTGTCCCTTTCCTGGTCCTATCCGTCAGAAGTTTGGCTACTACAGAAAAGTTTTTGATGAACTTGCGGTAGTAGTTGGCGAAACCCAAAAACCTTTGTAACGCCTTTAAATCCTCAGGACGCTTCCAATCCAGTACCTCCTGAATTTTTGCTGGATCCATGCGACAACCGGTGGACGATAAAATATAACTCGACTTTGACTTCCGGGTCAGGCCCTGGCTGAGAGGCGATAAGAAGAAATAGCTCCGCAGCCCCGGCAGATTTCACCCCCTCAAAGCAGTAAAAACTGTTAAGAAAACATAGGATCAAAAGCACAGAACAGTGAGAAGCAGATTAACCAGCCGATGGAACGTTATCTCCTCCGCAGCAGTAAAACCCCGGTGAGTGGTATGACGGGAGATTCAGGAGATATCCAAAATGGCCACCAATGAAGATTCTCAGTGTGACTTGCCGTTATCACAGACGCCAGCACAGAAGCCAAGAGGGGAGGAATTGTGTACAGACTCCCAGGAGGAGATGGGGGTGAGAGAAGATGGGAGAGGACAGAGAGAGTCTGGCCAGCTAATGGGAGAGGCAGACTTCAGCAGTATAAACTACAAAGAACTTACTGAATCAGTAATCGAACACCTCACCCCACAGATAAGAGTTTCCCTTGAGAATGCAATGAAACAAACGCTGATGGGTCTTAAAGAAGACATCTCACAACATGAAGTGAGAATAGAGGAGGCAGAAGGCAGAATTGGGCGCCTGGAGGATATAAATGAACAGGCTGATAAAGACATCAGTTTACTGCAGAAGCAAGTTCATATTTTGGTAGATCGCATTGAATATCTTGAAAACAGATCACGTAGGAATAATTTAAGGGTCGTTGGACTCCCGGAGACTATCAAGCCCAGACAACTTCAGAGAATATTTGAAGATGATTTACCAGAGGCTCTGGGAATAACCTCTCACAGGAGGGTAGAAAGGGCGCACCAAATAGGCCCTCAAAGACCGAACAATACGCCAGAGACAAACCAGAGACCAAGGCAAGCAATAGCCAAGTACTTGGACTTTAACGATAAGGAAAACATTCTGCGAGCGTTTAGACGTCGAAGAGAGCCGTTAACTTTTCAAGGACACAAAATTATCATTTTCAATGACTATTCTGTGGAGGTTAATAAACGGCGCAGAATGTTCAGTGACTGTTGTTCCAGACTATTTAAAAATCATATACAGTTCCAATTACTGTACCCGGCCATATTGAAAGTAAGGCACACAGATGGCTCAACAAAAAGCTTTCAAAATCCGAAGGATGCAGAAGAGTACATATCGAAGCTGCTGAGGAAAAACGGACAAGATGAAACAGAGGTCGGAACATCGCCGAAGCAGGGGAGAAAAGCAGAGCAAAGTACAGAGAGAGAAGAGGAATCCGAAAATTGGAGGATGAACCCACAGACCCAAAGGCAAAGAACACCCAGACATCACAAGATAATCCAGGAAGTGGATATTGAAGCAGATAAGTAATACACTATGGAGGGGATAAAGCAGGGAGAAGGACACTTTAATGAGACTGGCGACCCAAGGACTCTCCTATTTGTAGTCACTTGAGGGGGTGACCACTTAAAGAACTTAGAGGTGGTTTAACGAAAGAAATATTGCCGGGGAGGAGCTTGTGGGGGAATAAGCCAGAAAAAGGAAGTCACAGAAAAATGCTATTGAGTGATTGTTTGTTGTTGGTTGTTAACTTGTTTTTTGTTCAAAGGGGAGACATGCAGGAACACAATGTAAGTCAGAGCAAAATTGGGATTATTTGATGTGAGCAGCCAACATATAATCAAAAATGAAAATATCATAGTATGCCCATTGTATCATGGGGTGTAAAGGGGCTTAGAGCCCCGACTAAAAGAATGATGGTTCTGCGACATGTAAAGAAACTAGAAGCAGATATTGCATTATTGCAGGAAACGCATTTGAGAAATGAAGATATGTTTAGGATGAAAAAATTGTGGGTGGGAGAGGTGTATGTGTGACACCCCAGGGGTCTGGTTGCCACAGTGATAGAGATATTACGTCTGAGAGCAGGTGGGAGGTCCTTTGGTCAGGGATCCTGTGCATGCCACACCTCCTGCCCAGTCTTGGAAGGGGAAGAACTTCCCCTATATAAACCCGGGGCTGAAGCAGGGTTAGGAGTCAAGGAGAGTAGAGACAAGAGACAGTCATAGGAAGAAACAGCTGGAGCTCAGTGGGAGCAATACTACTACGAGTCAGGGGCTGGCAGCTGCAGAGCTCGCCCTGACTGAGAAGCTTTCTTACCGGACCCGGCGTCCGAGGCTGTGGGGACTAACTCTTACCCAGCAGCAGAAGCCGACCGGCAGGGGATTTCAGGTCCTCAGGCCCAGAAACCCGAAGGCACGGTCACACGTGTGGGACCAGCACCGCCATCGTGGAGCGGAAGCCAATAGAAGGCCCCGAGTCACCGGCCATACGGGTGAGCACCACACGGTACACTCAGGGACGTGGGCTACTTATATCCGCTTCTAGCAAGGTAGCCAGAAGAGTACAGTCAGTTTGGGAGGCCTACAACTCCGCCTGGCCAGGGGAGATCCCATCTGCTCAAGGACTGACCAGGCCCCGTTCGCTAGCAAGTACTCCGGGAGGGTCTATCGTTGTTACCAGTAAAGACCCTGAATTACACCGCACCGTCTCTGAGTGGTTCCTGCTACCCCCATCTTCCACGTCGGCTGCCCTGAGGCCATACCCCTCCCGTTGGGGGTTATACTATCACGCTGCACAATTCTACACCGGCCTCAGCGGTCTGCCCTGCATCGGCAGCTCCATAGCTGCAAATCAACGGGTGGCGTAGTCGACACTCAAATAACATCTATCAAGACTGCCACACACTGAGTCTGACCCCCTGGGCACGGACCGGGTCCCCGCCGCTCGGAGACTACAACCCTCATCTGATCCGGTTCCGGGTAAGCCCCCGTGCGCGAGACGCTGCGCGACACAGCAGGCCCAGGGGCGCGTCAACTTTTGGCGTAGTCGGCAGGATTTCGTGCCCGCAACCACCGGGTACTGCGTGCCTGAAAAAGAGACTTTTAAAACTTACCATCCGTGAAGTTTTCCCGCCATCCGGCGCCATCTTCAGCCTTCTTCCCGCCATCCGTGAAGATTCCCGCCATCCGGCGCCATCTTCAGCCTTCTTCCCGCCATCCGTGGAGTTTTCCCGCCGTTGGACGCCATCTTGGGGACGCCGCACGGGAAGAAGAGGGGCGTGGACTCCGAAAGCGCGCGAGAACTGAAGCCCCGCCTCACGTCCAGACGTTGCGTAAGGTCCTGGAAGGAGCCCAGCAGACGCCGACGTCACAGGAGCGCGACGGAAGGTCCTCAACCCTGACGATCCACTGCGGAGCCGCGGCCTACGGAAGAGGATCATCGCAAGGTAGGCCACGGTCCACTAGGGGGGAGAAGGATGTCGGATACGGAGGAGAGCTTCACTGCCTCAACCCCCGCCAGCGCCACTGCTGCTGCAGTTATGCCCTTCACCATGCCCTATATCCCGGGAGCCGCTTGGCTACCCCAGTACTCAGGGGAGTCACATACCCTGCATGACTTTAGAGAAAAGCTGGATAGCCTCTTCCAGGTGTACCCCCTCACAGAAGAGCAAAAAGTGAGCATCCTGGTGGCCCAACTAACCGGGGCAGCCAAAAGGGAAGTAAAATCCTGGCCACCTGGGAGGAAGACTGTCGCAGGGATACTAACCCGGCTGAAGGATACCTTTGATACCCGCACCTCAGCCGAGATTAAGCTTAGATTCTACGGGTGCAAGCAGCGAGCGCATGAGAGTATAAGGGACTATGCACTAAACCTACAAGAGGCCCTGAGGGCCATTAAGCAGACCGACCCTGATGGAGTGGGAAACGAGGACAGGCTGTTGACCGAACAATTTATAGAGGGACTGTATTGTAATGCCCACCGAACTCAGTTGCGGGCGATGGCCTTACAGGATCCCCATCTGGGCTTTGCACAGTTCAAGGACAGAGCCATCCGGGTGCTCCGAGAACCGGCACCGGGTGGCGTTATGACCCACAGGCGCCCAGCTATTACTTACCACCAGGAGGCGGCGCCCTTGTCGGCAGGGCCTGTGGGAGCTGATGCGCAGGCTTTGGACAATGACCCGGCTCCAGACCTACACCATCAGGTCCAAGAGCTAGCTAAGAGCGTTGCTGCGCTAACCCGAACTGTGCAGTCTTTACAGGTTTCCACCCCAGGGAAGATCCAGCTGGCATCCGGACCGGAGGACATCCCGTGGCGTCGACCAAGGAGGACCCCACCGGCCAGAGGAAGACCCAGTGACCGATACAGCGAGGACGGACGACCCATCTGCCGCCGCTGCAATCAACCCGGACATATGGCAAGGTACTGTTCTTTAAACGGGCACAACCTGGGGTAGAGGGCCAACCCCCAGGAAAAAGATCACCAGGCCCATCGAACTGGCGCGACAGATATGTGGGAGGACGTCCAGTCTTGCCTGTGGTACTGGATGGCACTCCCATGAGTGCCCTACTGGACACCGGGTCACAGGTCACCACCATCCCGTACGTGCTCTTTAAGCAGTACTGGAATGACTCGGATATTACCCGCTACCCTGACGACGACTTGAGTATCATCGCCAGCAATGGCCAGCCCGTGCCACAGATCGGATTTAAAGAGGTGACCATCAAAATCGGTAGAGTCGAACTGGCAGCACAGGGACTGATCATTGTAGATATTGATAAACATGAGAGTCACCCAAAAATAACTCTAGGAACTAATGTAATTGAAAATTGTCTTGCAGAGGTGATTTTTGTTATGTTCTGCTACCAAAGCTAAGGAAAGAGAGGAGATCTGTCCCTACTATGAGACTCAGCTGAATCCCTACGATGTAACAGGGAACCTGATCCTGCGATCAGACCTGCTAAAGTCCTAATCTAATCTGTACGGAGACCTATAGATTTGGGGAGGGAATCCCTACAAGTACTAAGGACTGGGAGGAATATGGGACACCTCCTAACAGAAATAGTAGCAGACAGACGAACAAACAAAATAGATAGAACATAGAGGTCCGTAGACCAAGCAAACTAACAGAGTTAGATACAGAGCACAGGCTAGCTAGAAAGTAGATATACAATGAAGTCCAGCAAAGCCAGAAGGGCGGAGCAGGATTAAATAGGCCAACAAGGTCATGTGACCAGCAAAGGAAAAAAAACCTAACAGCAAGGTTCTAACAGTACCCCCCCTTCTAAGAGGATCCTCCGGATCCCCTAGGACCAGGCTTATCAGGAAATCTCCTGTGAAACGCTCTGATAAGTCTGGACGCGGAAACATCATCTGACCTCACCCAAGAGTTATCCTCGGGTCCGAAACCTTTCCAGGCCACAAGATACTGCAAACTACCTCTATACCGTCTAGAGTCAAAGATGCGAGAAATTTCATATTCCCCGTCCTCCACCACCGGAGGAACAGAGGCAGAGGCGTCACCATCCGACACAACAGCTTTTTTTAACAGAGAGACATGAAAGACCGGATTAATTCTCCAGGAGGTAGGAACCTCCAACCTAACAGCAGATTGGTTAACAACCTGAAGCACCTTAAAGGGCCCTACAAACTTGGGACCCAATTTCTTAGAAGGAATCCTCAACCGCAGATTCCTAGAGGACAACCAAACCATGTCACCAACAGCGAACAAAACCTCCTGTCGTTTCCTATCAAAGTAGTCTTTAGATTTTCTGTTGGCCTCCTGAAGATTACCACGCACATCCGTCCAAACTCTTTCCAAATCACCGGAAAAATTCTCCTCCTCAGGCACGGCAGATCCCAACTTGGAGAACGACCCAAACGACGGATGTCTCCCAGAACAACAAAAAAAAGGCGAACAACCAGCAGAAGAAGATGTATGATTGTTCAGAGCAAATTCGGCAAGTGGCAGAAACTCAGACCACCCCTCTTGATTGTCTGCCACAAAACAACGCAAGAACTGCTCAACATCCTGGTTTTTCCTTTCTGTCTGGCCATTAGATTCAGGATGATATCCGGACGAAAACGACAAATGAATTCCCAACCTGTCACAAAAGGCACGCCAAAAACGAGCCACGAACTGAGGACCCCTATCAGAAACAATGTCAGTAGGAACGCCATGAAGTCTGACAATTTCCTTGACAAAGGCCTTAGCGAGAGTTTTAGCGCAGGGCAGTTTGACGAAGGGAACCAAGTGACACATCTTGCTAAAACGGTCCACGACCACCCAGATGACAGTAAAACCCTCAGAGGGGGGAAGGTCAGTTATAAAGTCCATAGCCAAATGTGTCCAAGGAGCACAGGGGACCTCCAAAGGACAAAGCAACCCCGCAGCAGGAGTATGTGAGGGCTTAGATCTAGCACATATAGTACATTGGCGCACCCACTTAATGACTTCCTTCTGCCATCCAGGCCACCAAAAACTGCGACCCACCAGTCTCTTGGTCTCAGAGATTCCGGGATGACCTGCCAACCGAGATTCGTGACACTCAACAAACAAATCTCTCCTAAAGGTCCCAGGCACAAACAACCTCCCATGAGGAGTGTTAGATGGGGCATTCTCCTGAGCTTTAAGAATCTCATCTTCCAAAACGGAGTCTAAAGCAGCTATCACAACACCTTCTTGTAAAATGTTTTCCTCTTTCTCAGCACCGACTATGGGAGAAAAACTGCGAGACAAGGCATCCGCCTTAACATTCTTAGTACCAGGGATGTAAGTAACGGAGAAATTAAACCGCGAGAAAAACAGTGCCCACCTAGCCTGACGGGCATTCAGGCGCTTGGCAGCGTCAAGATATATCAGATTTTTATGATCCGTAAGAACCTGAACGGGAAATTCCGCACCTTCCAAGAAGTGGCGCCAGTGTTCAAATGCGAGTTTAATAGCCAATAATTCCCGATTACCAATATCGTAATTCAATTCAGTCTCCGAAAAATTTTTTGAAAAAAATGCACAGGGATGTAATCCATCCCCGTTATCCTGAGACAATACTGCGCCAACCCCCACAGAGGAAGCATCAACCTCAACCAAAAACGGCCTAGTAACATCAGGCTGCATAAGGATGGGAGCAGAGGTGAACCTCTCCTTGAGATACACAAAAGCTTCAATGGCCTCAGAAGACCACTGAACCGCATCAGCACCTTTCCTGGTGAGATCAGTCAGAGGTTTGACAATACTAGAAAAATTTTTTATGAATTTTCTATAGTAATTGGCGAAACCCAAAAACCTCTGTATCGATTTCAAACCAATAGGCCTAGGCCATTCCTGCACAGCCTGAACCTTAACCGGATCCATCTCAAAACCTTTGCTGGAGATAATGTAGCCCAAAAAACTAATTCTCTGTACAGCGAACTCACATTTCTCCAGCTTAGCAAAAAGCGAATTGTCCATTAATAACTGTAATACCTCACGCACGCTCCGCCAATGAGACTCCAGATCTGGCGAATAAATCAAAATGTCATCCAAATACACAACCACATTTTTACCGATCAAAGGTCTAAGGATGTCATTAATCAGATTCTGAAAAAATGCAGGAGCATTAGTAAGACCAAAAGGCATAACCAGATTCTCAAAATGACCCACAGGAGTGTTAAAAGCAGTCTTCCATTCATCACCCTCCTTCATGCGCAACAGATTGTATGCCCCCTTAAGGTCAATTTTAGAGAACCACTTGGCCCCCAATAACTGGTTAAACAGATCAGGAATCAATGGCAGTGGGTAAGGATTGCGTACCGTAATTTTGTTAATCTCACGAAAATCCAGACAAGGACGTAAACCGCCGTCCTTTTTTTTTACAAAAAAAAATCCAACCGCCACAGGAGACTTAGAGGGCCTAATGTGACCGGCGGCCAAACTTGTCTGTATGTATTCCTCCAAAGCCTTCCTCTCAGGAATAGTAAGGTTAAATAAACGACTTTTAGGAAGAGTCGCTCCAGGGACAAATTCAATAGAACAATCATAGTCTCTATGGGGAGGCAAAACCTGCGATTCTTTCTCAGAAAAAACTCTCCAAAAATCCTGAATAGGAACAGGCAATTCTCCCCTATCCAAAGCTGCAATACGCCCGTTACAACACTTGTCATAACATTTATGGCTCCAGGATTTAATTTCACTGGTAGACCAATCCAGTACAGGATTGTGAAATTTTAACCAGGGCAATCCCAATATTACTGGAGAAGGCAAGTTATTCAACACTACCAAATCCAATTTCTCATGGTGAACACCATTAATAGTGAGAGGAAATTCACAGACCTTGAGAGTAATATTCTTCAAAGGGGAGCCATCCACAGAAACCACAGCAATGGGGGATGATAAAGGTTCAGGTTTTAAATTGAGTTTTTCCACGAATCCCCCATCAATAACATTCAGTGTAGACCCGCAATCAACAAACACCCGAAATTCCATTAATTTTTCCTGAGCAATCGTGGAAGCAGCTAAAAATATACCCTTGGAATTTAAACAGGCAATACGGGCGTGACTGACCATTTTTTTTTCTTTCTTCATACGAAGCTCACAGCCTTTAATCAAATGACCAGATTTCCCGCAATAGAAACACAAGCCTTCTGAAAAACGACGGTGTTTTTCTTGAGAGCGAGGTGCCACCGATCCAATCTCCATCGGTTCACCACTGTTAGTACACACATTATCATAACCAGAAACTGACATAGCAGAGGATTTGCTCTCATTAACCCTAGCACGCAGTCTTCTATCCACCCGTATAGCTAATTGCATAGCCTGTTGCAAATCCTCAGGTGTAGGATAAGCAATTAGCAGGTCTTTAACCTTTTCACTGAGCCCAGCAAGAAATAGACTTTTCAGAGCAGAATCGTTCCACCCTGTTAGAGTGGACCAACGACGAAAATGTGTACAATATTTTTCCATATTACCTGATCCTTGTTTTAAACGTCTCAACTCAGTCTCAGCTGATGCCACACGGTCAGGATCATCATATAATAGTCCTAAAGCAGAAAAAAAAACTATCCACTGATCTGAAGCATGTATCACTAGGTTGCAAAGAAAAGGCCCACTCCTGAGGCTCTTTGCGCAAAAGTGACATTATGAACCCTACGCGCTGGGATTCATCCCCAGAGGACTTGGGTCTCAAACGAAAATACAATAAGCAAGCATTTTTAAATGAAAAAAATTCTCGATGTTCACCAAAAAATAAATCCGGCAAACATACCTTAGGCTCCAAGAAATATGCTCCAGGACAGTTACTCACGTGCTGACGGAGCTCGGCCACTTCCAGAGAGAGTCCCTGCAGGTGTTTAGCCAAATCCTGAACCGACACCATGATGGAACAAAAAAAAAATCTTTCCTTAGAGAATTTACAGGCTGGACTTACTGTTATGTTCTGCTACCAAAGCTAAGGAAAGAGAGGAGATCTGTCCCTACTATAAGACTCAGCTGAATCCCTACGATGTAACAGGGAACCTGATCCTGCGATCAGACCTGCTAAAGTCCTAATCTAATCTGTACGGAGACCTATAGATTTGGGGAGGGAATCCCTACAAGTACTAAGGACTGGGAGGAATATGGGACACCTCCTAACAGAAATAGTAGCAGACAGACGAACAAACAAAATAGATAGAACATAGAGGTCCGTAGACCAAGCAAACTAACAGAGTTAGATACAGAGCACAGGCTAGCTAGAAAGTAGATATACAATGAAGTCCAGCAAAGCCAGAAGGGCGGAGCAGGATTAAATAGGCCAACAAGGTCATGTGACCAGCAAAGGAAAAAAAACCTAACAGCAAGGTTCTAACAATTTTCCTTTTACAGCAGGTTGCCAAGAACGCCAGCTCCGGCGAGCAGCGGGTGCTCCAGAAAGAGATCCGGGCACTGATGCGACGGCAACAGGTGGAACTCTCCGGCGGTGAGATTGGTAGCGTAAGAATGTGTGACCCTTTTCCTATTGCCATGCCCCCAAAAAGTGAAATGATGATTTGGTGCCGGGCAGCTATTGGTCTGAGAGGTAGGGATTACCAGGCAATGGTAGAACCAGTTTACTCGGACAGTAGGCCCACCATTTTGACAGCACGGGGGGTGGTTGATGTACGCCATGGGAGGGTGCCCGTTCGCATAATAAATATCGGGGAGAGGGAAGTGTATCTGCCCCGGTATGCCACGCTAGCTAAATTATATACCATTAACCAAAATTCTATACAATCTGTGGAACCCTTGCCTCCATCTCACCCGGAGGAAGGTAACGGCTCTAAGAAAAACATGGAGGACTGGTGTCAGCAACTACATCTGGGTACTGACTCCACTCCCGCACACCAGAAACAAGGAGTCTATCGGGTGGTTCAAGAGTTCGAGAGAGTGTTCAGTAAACACCCGTTAGACTTCGGACGAGTCAAGGGGGTAGAACACCACATCCCCACGGGAGACCATCCTCCTATAAAAGAGAGGTATCGACCCGTAGCCCCTGCCCACTACCAACACGCCAAGGGGATGCTTAGAGACATGAAGGAGGCTGGGGTGATCAGGGATAGCTGTAGCCCCTGGGCAGCTCCACTAGTCTTAGTCAGAAAAAAAGACAACACCATGAGGATGTGTGTAGATTACCAGAAAATCAACCGTATCACACACAAGGATGCGTACCCCTTACCAAGGATAGAGGAGTCATTGGCTGCTTTAAGATCTGCTAACTTCTTCTCTACCTTGGATCTCACTAGCGGGTACTGGCAGGTTCCTGTAGCAGAGGCGGACCGGGAGAAGACCGCATTCACCACCCCGATGGGACTTAGCGAGTTCACCTGCATGCCGTTCGGACTCTGCAACGCACCAGGAACCTTTCAACGACTAATGGAGTGTTGTCTGGGCCACAGAAACTTCGAGAAGGTCTTGTTGTACCTGGACGATGTCATCGTATATTCCAAGACGTATGAGGACCACCTGAAACACCTGGCGGAAGTGTTCGAAGCTCTGGCGAGTTACGGCCTAAAGGTGAAACCCTCCAAGTGTCACCTCCTGAAACCAAAGGTGCAGTACCTGGGACACGTGGTGAGCGCTGACGGAGTGGCTCCCGACCCTGATAAGATCACCGCAATTAAGGAATGGCCAAGCCCCTCCAGCGTAAAAGAAGTGCGGCAGTTCCTCGGGTTGGTAGGCTACTACCGAAGGTTTATTCCCGGTTTCACCAAAAAGGCAGCACCTATGCAGGACCTCCTGATAGGCCAGTCCCGGAAGGCCAAGAACCAGAAGCCGCCCTTCAAATGGGAGGAGCTGGAAGAAGAGTCCTTCCGCCAGCTGAAGATGGCCCTCACGGGGGACGAAATCCTGGCGTACCCGGATTATAGCCAGCCCTTTATCCTCTACACCGATGCCAGTAACATCGGGCTAGGAGCCGTACTGTCCCAGATCCAGCAGGGGAAGGAACGAGTAATCGCCTACGCCAGCCGAAAACTGCGACCCACCGAAAGGAACCCCGAGAATTACAGCTCATTTAAGCTAGAGTTCCTGGCCGTAGTATGGGCAGTCACCGAGCGCTTTAAGCATTACCTCGCTTCTTCCCGGTTCACCGTGTACACGGATAACAACCCGTTGACACACCTGGACACGGCAAGACTCGGTGCCATGGAGCAGAGGTGGATGGCCCATCTGTCCAACTACGAGTTCACAATCAAATACCGGGCCGGACGCTCCAATACCAACGCGGATGCCCTGTCCAGGATGCCCAACCTGCCGGACGAAGGAGAAGATCCGGAGGGACTGGAAGAAGTTGAACTCCCTGCGTTCCACCGTCATGGGACTATCCAGTATTCCCACCGGGTAAGGAGTAAGCAGGCTGCTACGTTGAACCCCTTACCTCACTACAACTGGGCGGAAACGCAAGACAGCGACCCTGCCGTCCGACTGGTGAAGGAGATGCTGACTCGCCCGGAGGCTTGCCTTGAACCAGACGCTCCGGAGGAAGCCAAACAACTATGGGCAGAGAAGAGTCGACTGTTCCTTTACAAGGGGAAGTTGTGCCGCAGAATGGTTAACTCCCGGACGCATGAACTACTCTGGCAAGTAGTGGTGCCACGAAGAGACGCAGCCATGGTGATGGAGGCATACCACGACGGAGCTGGACACTTCGGGTGGAAGAAGCTGGAGTTCCTGCTGCGCGAGCGATTCCACTGGGTAGGCATGAGGGGAACCATTGAGAAGTGGTGCAGAGACTGTGGCCCGTGCAACCTGAGAAGGAAGGACCGTGCCAGCCAGAAGACTCCCCTGCAGTCCATCGTCACCCGGCAACCGTTGGAACTGGTAGCCTTGGATCATGTAAAACTGACCCCAAGCAGAAGTGGCTACGTCTACGCGTTAACCATCATGGATCATTACTCCCGGTTCTTGGTTGTCGTCCCCGTCAAGGACTTAACGGCTCAAACAGCAGCTAGAGCCTTCCAGCAGCACTTTTGCCGTCCACACGGGTACCCGGACCAAGTGCTGACGGACCAGGGACCTGCCTTTGAAGCGGAGGTCTTCCAGGAATTCTGCAATCTGTATGGCTGCCGGAAGATAAGGACGACACCCTACCATCCGCAAACTAATGGACTTTGTGAGAAAATGAACCAGGTGGTAATGGATCTTTTAAAAACGTTGCCCCTGGAAGAACGCAGTCTGTGGCCTGAGAAGTTGCCCGATCTGGTGGACCTATACAACCACATCCCGGTAGGTTCCACCAACTGTACCCCGGCTTACCTAATGAGGGCAAGACCTGGTAAGTTACCTGTTGACCTGGAAATGGGAGTCCTGACACCCGAGGACACTTCACCAGAAACAGACTGGGACACGGAGAGGCAGCAGCAGTACCGGAGAGTACAGGAGAGCGTGGAGCGAAGTCTCTGTCAGGCTAGGGAAAGACAAGAGAAAACTTACAACCAGTATGCTCCCGCTGTTCCCCTGGTACCCGGAGAGCAGGTCTTGAAGAGGAAGAGACGGCTCCACAAGTTGGACGACCAGTGGGAAAAGGACCCGTACACCGTACTGCCCTCAAGCCACGAGAACCCGAAGGTTTGTACCATCAGTAAAGACGGAGGGGAAACCACAGCTATTGTATCCCGGGACCACCTGAAGAAGTGTCCCGAACAACTGAGGAACCCTGAAGAGGAACAAGAAGACCATCGACCCGTAGAGGAAAGGGAAGATATGGTTAGTACTGTGCTCGGGGACTTCCCTCGGTCTTGGACTCAAGTCAATGGTGCAGATGTGGTACCCGTACTCACCTTCCTCCAACCAGCATCCCAAGCACCTACGGAGCAACAGGTAGAGCTGGAAGAACAGCCGGTCCAGGAGGCAGAAGACCCCACACCCGCAGACCAGGAGGATCAACCCTCTGCTTGCAGTGAGCCTGCCATATCCCTAGTGAGCCAAAGAGCCGGTAGACAGCTGCCCAGTTTACCCTTGACAGCTCCTACACCCTGTAGTTCAGGGCTAGGCAGTCAGCTCCGTAGGTCCACTAGGGCCACTAGAGGCCAGTTACCCGCACGGTGGAGGATTTGAAGTGTATAAATTGTTTTATTTATGTTTACCTGTGTATTGTTGCTTGTGTATAATTTTGTGTTTCTAGTTATTTGTAGGAGTCCTTGGTGGATTTACCGGGAATCCTTGTACATAGTTGGAGCGTAACCCAGGACGGACTAAAGACTGTTAAGGACTCGGGGTAGGACAAACCCCTACCTGGTTACGTCTCCCTGTTTTGGTGAAATGGACACCTTGCTTTTCTTCAAAGACTGCACCCGGTTGCGGACACGCAGCAACCATCTTATGTGTTTTTCTTATTGTATTGTTATTGTCATACCTTGTTATGTTTTTCTAAAAATATGTTTAGTCCCGGAGTACTAAATTTCACTAGGGGGGAATGTGACACCCCAGGGGTCTGGTTGCCACAGTGATAGAGATATTACGTCTGAGAGCAGGTGGGAGGTCCTTTGGTCAGGGATCCTGTGCATGCCACACCTCCTGCCCAGTCTTGGGAGGGGAAGGACTTCCCCTATATAAACCCGGGGCTGAAGCAGGGTTAGGAGTCAAGGAGAGTAGAGACAAGAGACAGTCATAGGAAGAAACAGCTGGAGCTCAGTGGGAGCAATACTACTACGAGTCAGGGGCTGGCAGCTGCAGAGCTCGCCCTGACTGAGAAGCTTTCTTACCGGACCCGGCGTCCGAGGCTGTGGGGACTAACTCTTACCCAGCAGCAGAAGCCGACCGGCAGGGGATTTCAGGTCCTCAGGCCCAGAAACTCGAAGGCACGGTCACACGTGTGGGACCAGCACCGCCATCGTGGAGCGGAAGCCAATAGAAGGCCCCGAGTCACCGGCCATACGGGTGAGCACCACACGGTACACTCAGGGACGTGGGCTACTTATATCCGCTTCTAGCAAGGTAGCCAGAAGAGTACAGTCAGTTTGGGAGGCCTACAACTCCGCCTGGCCAGGGGAGATCCCATCTGCTCAAGGACTGACCAGGCCCCGTTCGCTAGCAAGTACTCCGGGAGGGTCTATCGTTGTTACCAGTAAAGACCCTGAATTACACCGCACCGTCTCTGAGTGGTTCCTGCTACCCCCATCTTCCACGTCGGCTGCCCTGAGGCCATACCCCTCCCGTTGGGGGTTATACTATCACGCTGCACAATTCTACACCGGCCTCAGCGGTCTGCCCTGCAGCGGCAGCTCCATAGCTGCAAATCAACGGCGTAGTCGACACTCAAATAACATCTATCAAGACTGCCACACACTGAGTCTGACCCCCTGGGCACGGACTGGGTCCCCGCCACTCGGAGACTACAACCCTCATCTGATCCGGTTCCGGGTAAGCCCCCGTGCACGAGACGCTGCGCGACACAGCAGGCCCAGGGGCGCGTCATATGGTTCAGAGGGGGTGGGAAGAAAGGCAGGTGTTCTCATATTGCTGCACAAAAATCTACCCTACAAAGTAACGCAGGTAGAACGGGATACAGATGGAAGGTACATAATGCTAAAGCTAGAAAGAAATGAGGACGAAATTGGTGTAATCAATATATATGCGCCCAACACAGACCAAAAACCTTTTTTTGAACAACTACGTTTTAAAACACAACAAAGAACATGATAGTAGGAGGAGATTACAACAACACACAGTCTATAGAGGAAGATCGACTGAGTCACGTGAGGACAAGAGGGGGAAAAGCGAGTGCGAAATCAACTCTATTGGCAGAGTTCATAGAGGACACAGATTTGTCGGATATTTGGAGGTTGGAATCACCCAATGAACGAGAATTTACACACTTTTCCCACCCACATCAAACTTGGTCTAGAATTGACTATATATTGGTGAGTAGAGGGCTACTAGACAGATGCAAAAAGTCAAAAATTGAGGAAATGGTGATTTCGGATCATGCGCCAATCTCTCTAAATTTAATTGAGCAATATCCAAGGGGAACGGACTACATATGGAGATTCCCATAGTTTCTTCTTGGAGACGAGCGATTTAAAGTGATATTACAGCAATGGTGGGAGGAGTATTCTTACCACAATTCGGTGGATGGTCTGAAACCACAAACATACTGGGAAGCAGGAAAGGCGGTCCTGAGAGGGCAACTAATAGCGTATGTGCATACATTACAAAAACCAACAAACACTAAATATGAGGAATTGAGTAGGAAATTAAGGGAGAAATGCTTGCACTTTCAACAACAAAAAACAGCTAAAAATAGGGATGAATGGAGGGAGGCCAAAAGGGATTTTGACATATGGGCAGAAAAAAAATAATTATTTAGAAAGACGCAAATGGAAATAGAGTTGAGGAGATTTGGAGATAAAGCAGGAAAGCTATTAGCAAACTTGGCAAAGGGCAAGAAGGGAAAGAGTAATATCTTAAAGCTTAAGACAAGAGAGGGTTTAATGGTGGATAACCCTAGGGAAATAAACTCAACCCTGCGGGAGTATTATGCTAACTTATATTTAGAAGAGGCCAAGGGCACAAGTAGGGGTGAGGACTTTCTAAAAAAAATGAACATACCTTGTGTCTCAGAGCCACAGTTCAATATGCTAAATGCTCCCATTACAGAGGGGGGAGTGAAGAGCACCATTGGGGGATTGCCAGCTGGAAAAGCACCTGGGCCGGATGGGTTCACGGGCGATTTTTATAAGGTCATGTCCCAACAAATAACCCCTACTTTGACTGCATGGTATAACGAATTGTTACAGGGGGGGGGATCTGTTGGTGGGCACTAATGTGGCTCATATTAGCTTAATACCAAAATAAGGGAAAAATGTGGAGGACCCAGCATCTTATAGACCTATATCCTTGATAAATCAAGATGTTAAAATAATATCCAAACTCATGGCAAACAGATTAGCAGAGATACTCCCAACATTAGTAACACCCGCACAGGTGGGCTTTGTGAAAGGTAGGAGTGCAGTTACAAATGTAAGACGTACATTGTTAGCCATAGATGCAATAAATAAAGAAGAAAACAGTCGAGGTAAGCCGGCTCTGGTTACACTAGACGCAGAGAAGGCCTTTGATAAGGTGAAGTGGAGCTGGGTAGGTCAAGTTTTGGACAAAATTGGGCTTGTGGGAAACTTCAGAAATTTTATAAAAGCCCTATATTCTAACCCCGCAGCAAGAATTCAAACCCCAGGTCATTTATCGGCAAATTTCCCTCTTGAAAAGGGAACACGTCAGGGATGTCCTTTGTACCCGCTAATGTTTGATCTGGAATTAGAACCCCTTGCGCGATACCTAGAACAACATGAAGTTTATGAAGGGATACCAATAGGGGGCATGAAGCTTAAGGCCTCGTATTTCGCAGACGATATCAAACTTTCCTCCAGTCATCTCCAAAATTCAACAGGAATTAGAACGGTGGCAAAATTTGCCTTTGAGTCTATTGGGCAGGATTCACCTTTTAAAAATGATGAGTTTTCCGAAACTCATGTATCCACTGCAGACCATTCCTGTTCTCCTAAAACATGTAGATGTGCAGAAAGTATACTCGCCTATTAGGAAATTTATATGGAGAGGTCGAAGACCTCGTATAAAACTGAATACACTGATGGCTTCCAGGGAAGAGGGAGGGGTAAACTTGCCAGACATAAGAGGATATAATCTAGCGTGTATTTCCCGTCACATAGTAGATTGGTTTAAAGACACTAGTGGGTTCTCTGATACGGTCCTGGAAAAATCGTATGCGTACCCGTGGAACTTAGTCGCCTTATTACACGCGCCACAAAGCCTAACGCCTAAAAAATAAAAAACTCAATAATGTATCGGGATACAATAGCTACATGGAAGGAACTTAGGAGAAAACCTAAATTCTCATGGAGAATATCGAGAGATTTACCCATATGGGGAAATCCTGTGTTCCAACAAATAGCAGAGAACAAACTATTTCAGGAATGGAGGGTGAGGGGGATCCATAAAATAGCTAATCTACTACATGAAGAAGAAAATAGGTGGCTGAGTAGGGAAGAGATAATATTAAAATTCAAGCTAAGTGAACAACAATTCCTACAATTCGGACAAATAAAAGGGACAATTATGACGCATTTGATAAATGTGAGTGAAGAGACGAGAAGGAATGCAATGGATAATCTATTATTTGACCGAACAGGTACATGCAATATATCCGCAATATACAGAAATCTGAAAGGCATCCTTGGAAAAATAGACATAGAGAAAACATTCAGATCCTGGGCCAAACAAATAGAGGGTGCGGAAATCAGGAAAAAAATGCTGGCGGGTTGGCAGGCAGTACGGAAAAACATCTTAAGTGAGGTTTGGAGAGACACACAATTTAGGATTTTGCACAGAGCTGTACTGGCCTTCAACATACCAGTATCTAGAACAATGAGGGATCGTCTGGTACATTGTCCAAAATGCAAACTCGGAAAATCTGATCTGTTACATGGACTCTGGGGATGTCCTAAAGTACAGGAATTCTGGGAAGATATATGTAGCACCCAGAGGAACATGGGGGATAACTCGGTACCCGGGCCTTTAGCCTGACCTTCAGGGATGTCACGGTGGTCGGCTCCCGGGCCCGTACCCTGGGGTCTCTCCTAAAAAAGGGGTTGATTTAGTAAAAGAAATAGTTTGTGACGCCACCTGTGGCTTCTGGTGAGGATCACCAGCGCTGCGCAGTCCACTGAGGCTGATGATAGGGCAGCTTGATGGTATTGCTCTCCACAGGTAGAGCTGGGCCTCAGGGCAGTATAGGAACGGGGATGCAGGACAAAGAGACTACGCCGGGCCAGAGCAAGTACAGGGACGGACACGATAGTCACTTCAGTACCTTTTACTGGTGGAATTTCAGGCACTCCCCGGAGCACTGTAGGGTGAAGGGTGTATGTCCGGATCCTCCCAAATGAGCAGGTTTTGGGCCTCCTGGTTCTGGCTTCTGCGTAGTAAGTTTCTGACCTGCCTGGAGCTAGGCCTAACTCTGTCTCTGTCCTGCGCTGGCTGACCTTGTGGTAGGGCCTTCTCTTGGATTACACGCTCCCGACTTACGGGGCCTATGTGTCTCCTGGCTCTGGTATGTATCAGCACTTTAGCGATCCTGGGACCTGTAGTTCTCCAGGGATTCCGATTTCTCTTGCTGGGTCGTGGAGATCCCGGCAAGCTTCGGACCCGGTGTCCGGTAACTGATTCTCCTTCTGGGGTGAGCTAGTTAAGCTCCTCTGCCCCCTATGTACTAACTCTCTATGCCTTCGCCTTCGGCCTACTCGAGCCCTCAATAGGCTACTCACACAAACGGCAGCGTGCCGCGTTTCACCGATCTTATGGCGCCGGCACACGTACAGCTCGCCTCACTGAGCTACACCGAGTCTTGATCTGGATAAGCTCCACTGCAGACTGACCTCTCTCAGGCTTCTTTACTGCAGGAACTCTCTCAACAGGTTTGCTTTCTGTCAGTTCCAGTCTAGACTAGACTAACGGCTGCCTGGCCCCACCTTCCCTTATATATCTCCCTAAGGAGCTCCCTCTGGTGGTCTGAGGTGGAAGGTGGAGATGTGTGAATGGTTATGGGGGCCTCTTGTGGAGGAATCCTTAAATACACCCTTCTGGGTCTGTGATGCCAAGCACAGCTGGGCTTCACATATAAAACATATGATGGAAAATATAGGTATTGGGAACATATCATTGCACCCATTACCGTTCCTCTTCCATTACTGGAAAGGAGAAGAAGCCCCACAACAAAAAGGAAAGGACACATTAACTCCAATGTTCCACTTAATTTGTATGATAGCCAAAAGAAGCCTATTAAAGGATTGGTTGAGCGATTCCATTCCAAATCGGAAAGTTATAATGGGACAAATGAAAACTTTGTTTCACTTAGAATGGTTGGAAGCCGAGCGTAACAAGGAAAAGAGTATAAAATCGCTCATAATGAAATGGAAAAGCTTCTTACTTAGACATTACACAAACCAAGAACTTCAGGGAATTATGAAACCCTTTGAACAGACCAGTTGGTCCATACTGGAAGACTTGGGTGGAACATTGGGGAAGTGGAAAATAGTTGATCTGAATGTTGATGGAAAAGGTGGAAGGGATACAGGTTAAGACGTAGTATAAAATATGGATACAGACTAAATATTCAATAATGTTTAAGGGACTAAGAAGAAGACGAAAAGAAAGGAGAGGTGCACACAAGAAATATACAAGTGTTTCCTGCATGTTGGGGAAGAGGGACGGCAATGGGGAGGGGTTTTTTTTTTTTTTTTTTCTTCAATGTTTACTTTGTACTTAGACCATACAATTAGTAAGGTGATAATCAAAACTGAAATGATGAATACTTAAGCTAAGAATAATGCATTGGAATGTACATTTACATACTTATGTTATATGTTAAAATCAATAAAAATTATTATTTAAAAAAAAAAAATTCCGCCACTACTTCAGTCATAGGAATCTCATTCAAAAATTGTAATAAAACTAATAGAATTAAGAAGTATAAATAGAAATTAAATAAATTCATGAATATATTTAAAAGAGGTACTCTAGAAATAACTTATTAAAGAATCAATTGAATCTTAATATGACATCATTTTATACTTACACTCCATGATTTGATGAAATAACACATATCTTAGGGTATTTGACCTTCATTGCAAAACAGGAGTTCTAGTAGGCTAGGTAAAAAAGGCTTTATTCTGTAAGTATAAGAGAAGCTTTCCACAGAGCTTCACTATTGGGAGGACATGTCTTCCTGCTATATCATTTTGTGGTAGGTGAGACAGAAGCAGGGGCGGACTGGCCCACCGGAGGATCGGGAAAACCCCCAGTGGGCCCCTGGTCCTGATGGCCACGCCCCCAAGCCCCACCCCCTACCCCCCTGGGACCTGTACTAGTCAGCAGTCGGCTTTCTATAATACCCGGCTATTACTGCGCTGAAACAGCGGAGAACAGTTTATCATATATTATAAGAAATACAAGTGTTCTGCCTGCGGCCCTCCTGGAAATCCCGTACTCCCCCCTGGTTGTATCTGAGTTATAGGCTCAGAACCTGCAGACCACTAATATAATGGCCGTCCTAGTCCAACCATTAGTGGGATTCCAGACATTGCCTAATTTGTATCACATGAACGGCAATAAATCATCTCCAGCTGTAATGTACTGATACATATATGCCGATAAGAATGTAAAGAGTCATAAAGAGAAGAACAATAGAAACTGAAATGATACAACGGCTTCTGCTTCTGACGTCTAATTGTGGAAAAGTATTTCACTAAATATAAGAGGATTTAATTATATATATATATATGTGTCTATACTGTGTATATATATTATAGAATGTTATCACTTCATGTAATCCACTTATATACATTCTAATCCATATATATATATATATATACACACAGCCTTGACTCTTACAAAACTAAAGGGTTTTTCCCAAAATTCTAAGTTGTCCCATATGAATAATAAAACTTACTAATCGTTTGGAGTCCAACCACTGGCCCCCTTAGCAATCCAGACAATGGGTCCCTAGATCCCAGGAACCAGGCTCTGCATAGCCCTGTAGTGAATGGAGTGGAGGTGTACATGCTAGACCACAACTTTATTCATTGTCTATAAGACTGTCAGATTACAGCCCCGACTATTCCCTACAGTCCCATAGGGCAGAGGTCCCCAACCGCCGGTCCGCGGACCAGGACCGGGCCGTTGGGGTTTTTCAGCCGGTCCGCGGGGAGAGGGGGCCCCTCCAGCCTCCAGCAGGGCCGCCATCAGGGCATGACTGCCCTGACTCCAGTATGGGGCCCGGCCGGTAGGAGCCCCCTCGGAGCCCCCCTCTTGTGCGTCTCTCTCCTCATGGGGCCCCCGGCCGCATGCTAAGCGCCGGGTCCGGGACATCTTAGCGCTGCGCTGCTGCGGCAGCACCTTCATGATTCCCCTGACTTCCGGTCATGTGACGGCGCCGTCACATGGCCGGAAGTCAGGAGAACCTGGTGTCAGCGATTTGGACGAGCGCCAGGATTCTGCAGGGATCGCATGGGGGTAAGTATAACAAGTTTTATTTTTTTTTTAAATACAATTAACTAGGAGTGGGGGGAATGGGAGATGCACATGGGGGGAGGGGAGAGATGAGAGATGCACATGGGGGAGGGGAGAGATGAGAGATCCACGTGGGGGGGAGGGGAGAGATGAGAGATGCACATGGGGGAGGGGAGAGATGAGAGATCCACATGGGGGGGAGGGGAGAGATGAGAGATGCACATGGGGGAGGGGAGAGGTGAGAGATCCACATGGGGGGAGGGGAGAGATGAGAGATGCACATGGGGGGAGGGGAGAGATGAGAGATGCACATGGGGGGAGGGGAGAGATGAGAGATGCACATGGGGGAGGGGAGAGATGAGAGATGCACATGGGAGGGAGGGGAGAGATGAGAGATGCACGGGGGGGTGAGAGATGCACGGGGGGGTGAGAGATGCACGGGGGGGTGAGAGATGCACGGGGGGTGGATGAGAGATGCACGGGGGGGTGAGAGATGCACGGGGGGGATGAGAGATGCACGGAGGGGATGAGAGATGCACGGGGGGTGGATGAGAGATGCACGGAGGGGGATGAGAGATGCACGGAGGGGGATGAGAGATGCACGGAGGGGGATGAGAGATGCACGGGGGTGAGCTGCACATGGGGGGGTGAGAGATGCACATGGGGGGGTTATGTTTACATAACTTTGTTGCCTTATGAAGGGCGGGGGGGGCCCCCAAAAATTTCTTGCACAGGGGCCCACTACAGTCTGTGTCCGCCCCTGGGATGAAGTAAATGCAGCTGAACAGCAGCTGTCAGGACAGCTGCCCTGTCCTGCTGCAGGGCGTGATGGGGCCTCAGTGATGCGGCTCCTGGCACAGCACATTATGTGGGGCTCCTGGCATAGCTCCTGGCGGGGACCTGGTCTACACTATATGATAAGTATGCACTAAACTCCAAATCCCTCCATTACCCCGCCCCCATATGACCAAAGCCCCGCCCACCCCACCCCCTCCTTGCTGGGCCATGGAAAAATGATCTTGCTTCAAGCCGGTCCCTGGTGCAAAAAAGGTTGGGGACCACTGCCATAGGGAATAAATGACGATTTTTGGAATAACCTTTTTAATCTAAGCAGCTTTAAATGTTTATTGGAATCTCGCACGTCCTGTCTGCCGTGTAAGTGAGCGCAGCTCTAATAATCGTGAACATCCCAAAATCCAGAAAGCGCTTGCGGCCGATGAAAGCAGAGGAGAGAGGGAAAGCGCGCGCTTGATTTTGGAGCGATACTGGATGGAAGGGGGCATTATAGGATGTAGCGGACCACCTCTTTAAGCTTAAAAATAATCATTCTCAGAATTATATCGTCCTGTAAACGAGAGATGTCAAGAAAAATGACCGTCTATGTGCAGACAATGATGTGTTACTGATAGGGATGTGTGGATCCATGGATGTTCAGGTTCAGCAGATTCTACCAAGCTACAGTTAAAAGTTTGGTTTTGGACCGAACTTGACCCCGAACCCAATAGAAGTCAATAGGGACCCTAACTTCAGTGCTTAAAAAGGGCTGTAAAATGTTCATAGTAAGGGCTAAGGGGCTGCAAAAGGAAGCCAAATGGGGGTAAGTGCAGGACAATTGCCCTGAAAACAAATGTTGATAGGAAAATGACTTAAAATAACATAATAAAAAAAAAGAAACAATTATAATCTTGAACCAGGAGGCAGAGGTCCAAGTGAAGCAGGAGGATGAGGAGGAGGAGGAGCTGGAGGTGGCGGTGTAGGTGGGAAAAGTGGAGGAGGAGTAGGTAGCCAAAACTGTATTTTTTGTTTTTGTTTTTTTTAAGGGGGTACTCTGAAAACAGGCAGTGTAATAATCTGCGAGCCACTCTCTCTCTGAATACAGGCCGTGTAATAATCTGCGAGCCACTCTCTCTCTCTGAATACAGGCAGTGTAATAATCTGCGAGCCACTCTCTCTCTGAATACAGGCCGTGTAATAATCTGCGAGCCACTCTCTCTCTGAATACAGGCAGTGTAATAATCTGCGAGCCACTCTCTCTCTGAATACAGGCAGTGTAATAATCTGCGAGCCACTCTCTCTCTGAAAACAGGCAGTGTAATAATCTGCGATCCACTCTCTCTCTCTGAATACAGGCAGTGTAATAATCTGCGAGCCACTCTCTCTCTGAATACAGGCCGTGTAATAATCTGCGAGCCACTCTCTCTCTGAATACAGGCAGTGTAATAATCTGCGAGCCACTCTCTCTCTGAAAACAGGCAGTGTAATAATCTGCGAGCCACTCTCTCTCTGAATACAGGCCGTGTAATAATCTGCGAGCCACTCTCTCTCTGAATACAGGCAGTGTAATAATCTGCGAGCCACTCTCTCTCTGAATACAGGCCGTGTAATAATCTGCGAGCCACTCTCTCTCTGAATACAGGCAGTGTAATACTCTGCGAGCCACTCTCTCTCTGAATACAGGCAGTGTAATAATCTGCGATCCACTCTCTCTCTGAATACAGGCAGTGTAATAATCTGCGAGCCACTCTCTCTCTGAATACAGGCAGTGTAATAATCTGCGAGCCACTCTCTCTCTGAATACAGGCAGTGTAATAATCTGCGATCCACTCTCTCTCTGAATACAGGCAGTGTAATAATCTGCGAGCCACTCTCTCTCTGAATACAGGCAGTGTAATAATCTGCGAGCCACTCTCTCTCTGAATACAGGCAGTGTAATAATCTGCGAGCCACTCTCTCTCTGAAAACAGGCAGTGTAATAATCTGCGATCCACTCTCTCTCTCTGAATACAGGCAGTGTAATAATCTGCGAGCCACTCTCTCTCTGAATACAGGCCGTGTAATAATCTGCGAGCCACTCTCTCTCTGAATACAGGCAGTGTAATAATCTGCGAGCCACTCTCTCTCTGAAAACAGGCAGTGTAATAATCTGCGAGCCACTCTCTCTCTGAATACAGGCCGTGTAATAATCTGCGAGCCACTCTCTCTCTGAATACAGGCAGTGTAATAATCTGCGAGCCACTCTCTCTCTGAATACAGGCCGTGTAATAATCTGCGAGCCACTCTCTCTCTGAATACAGGCAGTGTAATACTCTGCGAGCCACTCTCTCTCTGAATACAGGCAGTGTAATAATCTGCGATCCACTCTCTCTCTGAATACAGGCAGTGTAATAATCTGCGAGCCACTCTCTCTCTGAATACAGGCAGTGTAATAATCTGCGAGCCACTCTCTCTCTGAATACAGGCAGTGTAATACTCTGCAGTTTTTTGGGTTGAAAACAAAGCGGAGAGCATCAAATAGATGTGTCAGTTTTGCTGGTGGTGGTGAATGTAGCTGCTGCAGGGAGAGAAAGGCCGTGGTCGATCTGTGTCGGCTACGTGCCCAAATGAAACACCTTCCTTTGCTGCAAGTAGGCGACAGGATGCTCTGTGTAATTTCGTAGGCCCGAGTATCGTTGGATGAATGGTGAGGCCAGAACAAGTAGAAGTGGTTTTAGGTTGGTTGGCTGAGAGTGCCTTCAGTCCCATTGCTTTGTCTTCCACCTAATCCCCTGCTGAAAGCGCAGATTTGGCACCTGCGGCTCATGGGCATCTGTCTTCCACCTCACCCCCTGACAAGCAGTCTGAGCCCCAAGTCATGCAGCGGTATCTTCTGCTTTTTGATGACTGCTGGCTGTGGTTCCGTGGGCCATCCATCTGGCCCTGGCCAACAATTGGAAGAGATTGAGTGCACTGATGCCCAACCACTTGTTTTATTGGAGGATGAGTACGTGGGATGGGTGGTGTAAACGGTCAGCAGACCGCTGCAGCACATCTCTGATGATGCTGACGATGAAACACTGTGCCAACTACTGCTGCAGCTTCCTGCAGTGTGCACACCGGCATGGAGGGCAGGGGTGAAGACTGGGGGGAACATCATGTGGGGGATTATTGTTATTATTTATTTTTAGAGCACTATTGATTCTATGGTGCTGTACATGAGGAGGAGTTACATACAAATGTGACACCCCAGGGGTCTGGTTGCCACAGTAATGTAATGTTATGTCTGAGAGCAGGTGGGAGGTCCTTTGGTCAGGGATCCTGTGCATGCCACACCTCCTGCCCAGTCTTGGGAGGGGAAGAACTTCCCCTGTATAAACCCGGGGCTGAGGCAGGGTGAGTCAGACAAGGAGAGTGGAGAAGAGAAGCAGCATAGGAAACAGCAGAGTTACAAGGAGTCAGGGGCTGGCAGCTACAGAGCTCGCCCTGACTAAGAAGATTCTTTACCGGACCCGGAGTCCGAGGCTGTGGGGACTAACTCCTACCCAGCAGCAGAATCCGTCGGGCAGGGGATTTCAGGTCCACTGGCCCAGAAGCCCGAAGGCACGGTCACACGCGTGGGACCAGCACCGCCATCGTGGAGCGGAAGCCATTAGAAGGCCCCGAGTCACCGGCCATACGGGTGAGCACCACACGGTACACTCAGGGACGTGGGCTACTTACATCAGCTTCTAGCAAGGTAGCCAGAAGAGTACAGTCAGTTTGGGAGGCCTACAACTACGCCTGGCCAGGGGAGATCCCATCTGCTCAAAGACTGACCAGGCCCCGTTTGCTAGCAAGTACTCCGGGAGGGTCTGTCGTTGTTACCAGTAAAGACCCTGAACTACACCGTACCGTCTCTGAGTGGTTCCTGCTACCCCCATCATCCACAACGGCTGCCCTGAGGCCATACCCCTCCCGTTGGGGGTTATACTATCACGCTGCACAATCCTACCACCGGCCTCAGCGGTCTGCCCTGCAGCAGCAGCTTCCTGGCTGCACTCAACGGGTGGCGTAGTCATCAACTATTTACTACTAATAGACTGCCATCTAGTTTGACTCCCTGGGCACGGACCGGGTCACCGCCACGAGATTACAACCCTCCACGGATCCGGCTCCGGGTAAGCTCCCGCGTGCGCACCGCAGCGCGACACAGGCCCAGGGGCGCGTCAACTTTGGCGTAGTCGGCAGGATTTCATGCCCGCAACCACCGGGTACTGCGTGCCTGAAAAGCAAAGACTGTTCAAACTTACCAGTGGTGAAGGTTTCCCGCCATCCGGCGCCATCTTCTACCTTCTTCCCGCCATCCGCGAAGTTTTCCCGCCATCCGGCGCCATCTTCGACCTTCTTCCCGCCATCCGTGGAGTTTTCCCGCCATTGGACGCCATCTTGAGGACGCCGCGCGGGAAGAAGAGGGGCGTGGACTCCGAAAGCGCGCGAGAACTGAAGCCCCGCCTCACGTCCGGACGTTGCGTAAGGTCCTGGAAGGAGCCCAGCAGACGCCGACGTCACAGGAGCGCGACGGAAGGTCCTCAACCCTGACGATCCACTGCGGAGCCGCGGCCTACGGAAGAGGATCATCGCAAGGTAGGCCACGGTCCACTAGGGGGGAGGAAGATGTCGGATACGGAGGAGAGCTTCACTGCCTCAACCCCCGCCAGCGCTACCGCTGCTGCAGTTATGCCCTTCACCATGCCCTATATCCCGGGAGCAGCTTGGCTACCCCAGTACTCAGGGGAGTCACATACCCTGCATGACTTTAGAGAAAAGCTGGATAGCCTCTTCCAGGTGTACCCCCTCACAGAAGAGCAAAAAGTGAGCATCCTGGTGGCCCAACTAACCGGGGCAGCCAAAAGGGAAGTAAAATCCTGGCCACCTGGGAGGAAGACTGTCGCAGGGATACTAACCCGGCTGAAGGACACCTTTGATACCCGCACCTCAGCCGAGATTAAGCTTAGATTCTACGGGTGCAAGCAGCGAGCGCATGAGAGTATAAGGGACTATGCACTAAACCTACAAGAGGCCCTGAGGGCCATAAAGCAGACCGACCCTGATGGGGTGGGAAACGAGGACAGGCTGTTGACTGAACAATTTATAGAGGGTTTATATTGCAATGCCCACCGAACCCAGTTGCGGGCAATGGCCTTACAGGATCCCCATCTGGACTTTGCACAGTTCAAGGACAGAGCCATCCGGGTGCTCCGAGAACCGGCACCAGGTGGCGTTGTGACCCACAGACGCCCCACTACCACTTACTACCAGGAGGCGGCGCCCTTGTCAGCAGGGCCTGTGGGAGCTGATGCGCAGGCTTTGGACAATGACCCGGCTCCAGACCTACACCATCAGGTCCAAGAGCTAGCTAAGAGCGTTGCTGCGCTAACCCGAACTGTGCAGTCTTTACAGGTTTCCACCCCAGGGAAGATCCAGCTGGCATCCGGACCGGAGGACATCCCGTGGCGTCGACCAAGGAGGACCCCACCGGCCAGAGGAAGACCCAGTGACCGATACAGTGAGGACGGACGACCCATCTGCCGCCGCTGCAATCAACCCGGACATATGGCAAGGTACTGTTCTTTAAACGGGCACAACCTGGGGTAGAGGGCCAACCCCCAGGAAAAAGATCACCAGGCCCATCGAACTGGCGCGACAGATATGTGGGAGGACGTCCAGTCTTGCCTGTGGTACTGGATGGCATTCCCATGAGTGCCCTACTGGACACCGGGTCACAGGTCACCACCATCCCGTACGTGCTCTTCAAGCAGTACTGGAATGACTCGGATATTACCCGCTACCCCGACGACGACTTGAGTATCATCGCCAGCAATGGTCAGCCCGTGCCACAGATCGGATTTAAAGAGGTGACCATCAAAATTGGTAGAGTCGAACTGGCCGCACAGGGACTGATCATTGTAGATATCGATAAACATGAGAGTCACCCAAAAATAACTCTAGGAACTAATGTAATTGAAAATTGTCTTGCAGAGGTGATTTTCCTTTTACAGCAGGTTGCCAAGAATGCCAGCTCCGGCGAGCAGCGGGTGCTCCAGAAAGAGATCCGGGCACTGATGCAACGGCAACAAGTGGAACTCTCCGGCGGTGAGATTGGTAGCGTAAGAATGTGTGACCCTTTTCCTATTGCCATGCCCCCAAAAAGTGAAATGATGATTTGGTGCCGGGCAGCTATTGGTCTGAGAGGTAGAGATTACCAGGCAATGGTAGAACCAGTTTACTCAGACAGTAGGCCCACCATTTTGACAGCACGGGGGGTGGTCAATGTACGCCATGGGAGGGTGCCCATTCGCATAATAAATATCGGGGAGAGGGAAGTGTACCTGCCCCGGTATGCCACGCTAGCCAAATTATATACCACTAATCAAAGTTCTATACAATCTGTGGAACCCTTGCCTCCATCTCACCCGGAGGAAGGTAACGGCTCTAAGAAAGACATGGAGGACTGGTGTCAGCAACTACATTTGGGTACTGACTCCACTCCCTCACATCAGAAACAAGGAGTCTATCGGGTGGTTCAAGAGTATGAGAGAGTGTTTAGTAAACACCCGTTAGACTTTGGGCGAGTCAAGGGGGTAGAACATCGCATCCCCACGGGAGATCATCCTCCCATAAAAGAGAGGTATCGACCCGTACCCCCTGCACATTACCAACACGCCAAGGGGATGCTTAGAGATATGAAGGAGGCTGGGGTAATCCGGGATAGTTGTAGCCCCTGGGCAGACCCATTAGTTTTAGTCAAAAAGAAAGACAACACCATGAGGATGTGTGTAGATTACCGGAAAATCAACCGTATCACACACAAGGATGCGTACCCCTTACCAAGGATAGAGGAGTCATTGGCTGCTTTAAGATCTGCTAACTTCTTCTCTACCTTGGATCTCACTAGCGGGTACTGGCAGGTTCCTGTAGCAGAGGCGGACCGGGAGAAGACCGCATTCACCACCCCGATGGGACTTAGCGAGTTCACCTGCATGCCGTTCGGACTCTGCAACGCACCAGGAACCTTCCAACGCCTAATGGAGTGTTGTCTGGGCCACAGAAACTTCGAGACGGTCCTGTTGTACCTGGACGATGTCATCGTATATTCCAAGACGTATGAGGACCACCTGAAACACCTGGCGGAAGTGTTCGAGGCTCTGGCGAGTTACGGCCTAAAGGTGAAACCCTCCAAGTGTCACCTCCTGAAACCAAAGGTGCAGTACCTGGGACACGTGGTGAGCGCTGACGGAGTGGCTCCCGACCCCGATAAGATCACCGCAATTAAGGGATGGCCAAGCCCCTCCAGCGTAAAAGAAGTGCGGCAGTTCCTCGGGTTGGTAGGCTACTACCGAAGGTTTATTCCCGGTTTCACCAAAAAGGCAGCACCTATGCAGGACCTCCTGATAGGCCAGTCCCGGAAGGCCAAGAACCAGAAGCCGCCCTTCAAATGGGAAGAGCTGGAAGAAGAGTCCTTCCGCCAGCTGAAGATGGCCCTCACGGGGGACGAAATCCTGGCGTACCCGGATTATAGCCAGCCCTTTATCCTCTACACCGACGCCAGTAACATCGGGCTAGGAGCCGTACTGTCCCAGATCCAGCAGGGGAAGGAACGAGTAATCGCCTACGCCAGCCGAAAACTGCGACCCACCGAAAGGAACCCCGAGAATTACAGCTCATTTAAGTTAGAGTTCCTGGCCGTAGTATGGGCAATCACTGAGCGCTTTAAGCATTACCTCGCTTCTTCCCGGTTCACCGTGTACACGGATAACAACCCGCTGACACACCTGGACACGGCAAGACTCGGTGCCCTGGAGCAGAGGTGGATGGCCCGTCTGTCCAACTACGAGTTCACAATTAAATACCGGGCAGGACGCTCCAATACCAACGCGGACGCCCTGTCCAGGATGCCCAACCTGCCGGACGGAGGAGAAGATCCGGAGGGACTGGAAGAAGTTGAACTCCCTGCGTTCCACCGTCATGGGACTATTCAGTATTCCCACCGGGTAAGGAGTAAGCAGGCTGCTACGTTGAACCCCTTACCCCACTACAACTGGGCGGAAACGCAAGACAGCGACCCTGCCGTCCGACTGGTGAAGGAGATGCTGACTCGGCCGGAGGCTCGCCTTGAACCAGACGCTCCGGAGGAAGCCAAACAACTATGGGCAGAGAAGAGTCGACTGTTCCTTTACAAAGGGAAGTTGTGCCGCAGAATGGTTAACTCCCGGACGCATGAATTACTCTGGCAAGTAGTGGTGCCACGAAGAGACGCAGCCATGGTGATGGAGGCATACCACGACGGAGCTGGACACTTTGGGTGGAAAAAGCTGGAGTTCCTGCTGCGCGAGCGGTTCCACTGGGTAGGCATGAGGGGAACCATCGAGAAGTGGTGCAGAGATTGTGGCCCGTGCAACCTGAGAAGGAAGGACCGAGCCAGCCAGAAGACTCCCCTGCAGTCCATCGTCACCCGGCAACCGTTGGAACTGGTAGCCTTGGATCATGTAAAACTGACCCCAAGCAGAAGTGGCTACGTCTACGCGTTAACCATCGTGGATCATTACTCCCGGTTCTTGGTTGTCGTCCCCGTCAAGGACTTAACGGCTCAAACAGCAGCTAGAGCCTTCCAGCAGCACTTCTGCCGTCCACACGGGTACCCGGACCAAGTGCTGACGGACCAGGGACCTGCCTTTGAAGCGGAGGTCTTTCAGGAATTCTGCAATCTGTATGGCTGCCGGAAGATAAGGACGACACCCTACCATCCGCAGACTAATGGACTTTGTGAAAAAATGAACCAGGTGGTAATGGATCTTCTAAAAACGTTGCCCCTGGAAGAACGCAGTCTGTGGCCTGAAAAGTTGCCCGATCTGGTGGACCTATACAACCACATCCCGGTAGGTTCCACCAACTGTACCCCGGCTTACCTAATGAGGGCAAGACCTGGTAAGTTACCTGTTGACCTGGAAATGGGAGTCCTGACCCCCGAGGACACTTCACCAGAAACAGACTGGGACACAGAGAGGCAGCAGCAGTACCGGAGAGTACAGGAGAGCGTGGAGCGAAGTCTCTGTCAGGCTAGGGAAAGACAAGAGAAAACTTACAACCAGTATGCTCCCGCTGTTCCCCTGGTACCCGGAGAGCAGGTCTTGAAGAGGAAGAGACGGCTCCACAAGTTGGACGACCAGTGGGAGAAGGACCCGTACACCGTACTGCCCTCAAGCCACGAGAACCCGAAGGTCTGTACCATCAGTAAAGACGGAGGGGAAACCACAGCCATTGTATCCCGGGACCACCTGAAGAAGTGTCCCGAACAACTGAGGAACCCTGAATAGGAACAAGAAGACCATCGACCCGTGGAAGAAAGGGAAGATATGGTTAGTACCGTGCTCGGGGACTTTCCTCAGTCTTGGACTCAAGTCAATGGTGCAGTTGTGGTACCCGTACTCACCTTCCTCCAACCATCATCCCAAGAACCTACGGAGCAACGGGTAGAGCTGGAAGAACAGCCGGTCCAGGAGGCAGAAGACTCCACACAAGCAGAACAGGAGAATCAACCCTCTGCTTATAGTGAGCCTGCCGTACCCCTAGTGAGACAAAGAGCCGGTAGACAGCTGCCCAGTTTACCCTTGACAGCTCCTACACCCTGTAGTTCAGGGCCAGACAGTCAGCTCCGTAGGTCCACTCGGGCCACTAGAGGCCAGTTACCCGCACGCTGGAGAATTTAAAGTGTATAAATTGTTTTATTTATGTTTTTCTGTGTCTTGTTGCTTGTGTATAATTTTGTGTTTCTAGTTATTTTTAGGAAACCTTGGTGGATTTACCAGGAATCCTTGTATATAGTTGGAGCGTAACCCAGGATGGACTAGAGACTGTTAAGGACTCGGGGTAGGACAGACCCCTACCTGGTTACGTCTCCCTGTGTTGGTGAAATGGACACCTTTGCTTTTCTTCAAAGACTGCATCCGGTTGCGGACACGCCGTAACCATCTTATGTGTTTTTCTTATAGTATTGTTATTGTTATACTTTGTTATGTTTTTCTAAATGTGTTTAGTCCCGGAGTACTAAATTTCACTAGGGGGGAATGTGACACCCCAGGGGTCTGGTTGCCACAGTGATAGAGATATTATGTCTGAGAGCAGGTGGGAGGTCCTTTGGTCAGGGATCCTGTGCATGCCACACCTCCTGCCCAGTCTTGGGAGGGGAAGAACTTCCCCTGTATAAACCCGGGGCTGAGGCAGGGTGAGTCAGACAAGGAGAGTGGAGAAGAGAAGCAGCATAGGAAACAGCAGAGTTACAAGGAGTCAGGGGCTGGCAGCTACAGAGCTCGCCCTGACTAAGAAGATTCTTTACCGGACCCGGAGTCCGAGGCTGTGGGGACTAACTCCTACCCAGCAGCAGAATCCGTCGGGCAGGGGATTTCAGGTCCACTGGCCCAGAAGCCCGAAGGCACGGTCACACGCGTGGGACCAGCACCGCCATCGTGGAGCGGAAGCCATTAGAAGGCCCCGAGTCACCGGCCATACGGGTGAGCACCACACGGTACACTCAGGGACGTGGGCTACTTACATCAGCTTCTAGCAAGGTAGCCAGAAGAGTACAGTCAGTTTGGGAGGCCTACAACTACGCCTGGCCAGGGGAGATCCCATCTGCTCAAAGACTGACCAGGCCCCGTTTGCTAGCAAGTACTCCGGGAGGGTCTGTCGTTGTTACCAGTAAAGACCCTGAACTACACCGTACCGTCTCTGAGTGGTTCCTGCTACCCCCATCATCCACGACGGCTGCCCTGAGGCCATACCCCTCCCGTTGGGGGTTATACTATCACGCTGCACAATCCTACCACCGGCCTCAGCGGTCTGCCCTGCAGCAGCAGCTTCCTGGCTGCACTCAACGGGTGGCGTAGTCATCAACTATTTACTACTAATAGACTGCCGTCTAGTTTGACTCCCTGGGCACGGACCGGGTCACCGCCACGAGATTACAACCCTCCACGGATCCGGCTCCGGGTAAGCTCCCGCGTGCGCACCGCAGCGCGACACAGGCCCAGGCGCGCGTCACAAACACAAATAGAAATTGCAATGAACAAACTAATAGTGACGGACAAGTACAAAGGGGAGAGGACCCTACCATTGCGGCCTTACATTCTACAGGATAATGGGGAAGGATAGTAGTCTTGGGGGGTGCAACAGCTCTGCTGTTGGTAAGGTGGCAGTGGGGTCATTGCAGGCTGTAAGCTGTTCTGAAGACATGGGTTTTAAAGTTCCGCTTGAAAGTTCCAAATGAGGGGATAATCGGATGTGTTGGGCCACAGAATTCTACAGGATGGGGAATACTCGGGAGAAGTCTTGCAGGCGATTGGATGAGGAACGTACGATTGTGGAGGAGAGAAGGAGGTCTTGGGAGGACCAGAGATTACGTGGTGGGAGATATCAGCAGATTAGTTCAGAGACAGGGGCGGACCTACCGCTGGTGCAGCTGCACCGGAGCCTGGCCGTGCAAGGGTGCAGGGGGGCCCTTACCGGGCGGTTAATATTGAGGGCAATCTGGCCTGCTTCTCGGAGCCCCAGGCTCTGGGGGGCCCATGGCCAGATTGCCCTCTCATGTGCGGCGAGCAGCGAGCGGTCCCTCCAGCTCCGCTGCTGACAGAAGGAAAATGGCAGTGGAGCTGAGGAATCCGTTCTCTGCTTCCTGCCCGGCGCTTCCTCCCTGACACAGGCTCGTACAGCTTGATGACGTCATCAAGCAGCTCGGGCCTGTGTAAGGGAGGAAGTTACCGGCAAGAAGGAGGATGCTGCAGGAGCGTGCTGAGAGGTAAGTTGTGTTTTTTGTTTTGTTTTTTTTTGTACTGATACACTGGGGAGAGGAACAGGAGAATGAGGGGAGGTGGGGGGAGAGCAATGATGGGCAGAGCAATGATGGGCAGAGCAATGATGGGCTGATCAGTGATGGGAAGAGCAGTGATGAGCAGAGCAGTGATGGGCAGAGCAATGATGGGGACAGCAATGATGGGAGAGCAATGATGGGAGAGCAATGATGGGAGAGCAATGATGGGGACAGCAATGATGGGGACAACAATGATGGGGACAGCAATGATGGGAGAGCAATGATGGGAGAGCAATGATGGGAGAGCAATGATGGACATAGCAGTGATTGGCAAAGCAATGATGGGGAGAGAAATGATGGGGACAGTGGGGATGAGCAGAGCAATGATGGGGATGGGGAAAGCAAAGATAAGGATGGTGGGGATGGGGAGAGCAATGATGGGGATGGTGGGGATGGGGAGAGCAATGATGAGGATGGTGGGGATGGGAGAGCAATGATGAGGATGGTGGAGAAGGGGAGAGCAATGATGGGGATGGTGGGGATGGGTAGAGCAATAATGGGGATGTGAGAATGGTGGGGATTGGGAGAGCAATGATGGTGCTGGGGAGAGCAATGATGGGGGTTGCTGGGAGAGAGCAATGATGGGGGTGCAGTGCTGGGAGAGAGCAATGATGGGGTACTGGGAGAGAGCAATGATGGGGGTGCCGGGAGAGCAATGATGGGGGTGCTGGGAGAGAACAATGATCGGGTGCTGGGAAATAGTAATGATGGGGGTGCTGGGAGAGAGCAATGACAGGGGTGCTGAGAGAGAGCAATGATGGGGGTGTTGGGAAAAAGCAATGATGGGGTGCTCGGAAAGAGCAATGATGGGGGTGCTTGTAAAGAGTAATGACTGGGGTACTTGGGGAGAGCAGTGATGGGGGTGCTGGGAGAGAGCAATGATGGGGGTGCTGGGAGGGAGCAATGATGGAGGTGCTCGGAAAGAGCAATGACGGGGGTACTTGGGGAGAGTAGTGATTGGAATGCTGGGAGAGAGCAATGATGGAGGTGCCTGGAAAGAGCAATGACGGGGGTACTGGGAGAGAGCAGTGATGGGTGTGCTGGGGGAGAGCAATGATGAGGGTGCTGGGAGAGAGCAGCGATGGGGGTTTCACTTTGCTTGTACTGTAAAACCTGGTATATTTTCCGTGTGCACATAGCCTTACAGTTAATTGGGGAGAGTCACAGAGACTGAATAATTTATACTATTGGCCGGTGGAGATTATAGTTAATGGGGGGCACAGTGCTGCTTATCACTTTATATTTTCATTACTAAGTGGCTAATAGTATATTAATGGGGGGGGGGGTCTACATATCTGTATTCAGGGGCGCAGTGTGGGGGAAACACGTGTATGTATACAATATATGTGACCTTGTTATTTTCTAGACTGGAGATCATCATGACAAGACGAGTCGTGGCTGGGAGATGTTGACATGAAGGTCCGACCAGATGGAGAAGAAACAGCAGAAACCGGCTCTGATCAGATGAGACGTCAGCGGTAAGGGCCTGGATGTAAATATTATTCTGTATCTGCACTGTGTGACTTGGAGTGATAATGTTATCTGTAAAATCCCTTAGGCTGCATTCTCACATTTGTGTGAAATATCCATGTGCTGAAAGATTTTTTTATTGGATGGTCCACGGACTCGTAGAGTTTTATAGGTCCATTCACACATCCATGAAAATCATGGATCTGAGAATAAGATCTGTGAGGGTCAGAGAATGTCCAGTTGTGATCTGATTTTGAGGATCAGAATAGGACATGCTCAATGCAGGAATGTAGCCTTATTATGTATAGCACAGTCAGGCTTGGACTGGCCCACAGGAGAACAGGAGAATCTTCCGGTAGGCCCTTGTGCAAGAGTGCACGGTCGGCGTCACAAGTGCCGGGGCCCTGAGCAGGCGGGGGGGCCACTCACTGTCGGGCACCCCGCTGCACTATGGGACCCGTGAGCGGAGGAGAGGAGTGTCAGTGCCCACTCCCCCTCGCTTGCTCAGGGCCCCGGCAGCCGGCGGCACAATACTTGCCTCTTCCCAGGCCTCTGCAGCAGCTCCTGTCTCTTCTGCGTCCTCTGACTGTGATGTCTCAGGTCAGAGGGCGTGGTGACCGCTTTCCACCGCGCTCTATCCTGAGCCGTCACAGCGCAGAGCAGGAAGAGGCTGGCGACGCGGGTGAGGGGTCTGGAGCAGCGGCAGCAGGTGAGAAGTGTGGTGAGTATTTCATTTTTTTTAATGTATGGAGGCATGGGGCATTATAAGGGATGGGGGTGTGACATACTGCAAGGGGCATTAAAAGGGAGGAAATTAAATACTGCATGGGGCATTATAAGGGAGGGGGGGTGACATCCTGCATGGGGCATTAAAGGGGGGGAGTGACATCCTGCATGGGGCATTATAAGGGGGGGAGTGACATCCTGCATGGGGCATTATAAGGGAGGGTGTGTGTGACATCCTGCATGGGGCATTATATGGGGGGGGAGTGACATCCTGCATGGGGCATTATAAGGGGCGGGGGTGTGACATCCTGCATGGGGCATTGTATGGGGGGGGAGTGACATCCTGCATGGGGCATTATAAGGGGCGGGGGGTGACATAATGCATGGGGCTTTATAAGGGGGCGACATCCTTCATGGGGCATTATAAGGGGGGTAACATCCTGCATGGGGCATTATAAGGGGGGCAACATCCTTCATGGGGCATTACAAGGGGGGTGACATCCTGCATGGGGCATTATAAGGGTGGGTGACATCCTGCATGGGGCATTATAAGGGGGGAACAGCCTGCATGGGGCATTATAAGGGGGGAACAGCCTGTGTGGGGCATTATGTGGGGGGAACAGCCTGCATGAGGCATTATGTGGTGGGAACAGCCTGCATGGAGCGTTATATGGGGGTCAGTATTCTGTATGGAGCTATATATGGGGCCAGTATCCTGTATGGGGCCTTATATGGGGGCCAGTATTCTGTGTGGAGTGTTTCGCCGGTTTCTGAGCTATTGTTGAATTTACAATAGATATCACTCATGTAATGTAAGAAGTGAAATCTTTGGCATTGTACTATATATATATATATATATATATATATATATATATATATATATATATATTTCTCTGCGGTATCTGTGCATCATGAATCGTAGTATGTGTTAAAGGGGCCACTGAGACACTTTTGCCCGGGGCCCAGAAAAACCTGGAGCCGGCCCTGCAAGAGTGTCCACCACCCTCTTATATGAGCAGCACTTGGCACAATATAATTGACTCACTATGTACAGACAAAGGCAGAATCTTATTCATTTACCAATCTACCCCGTTCATTGTTATATATATTAGTAATTGAGAATAACGTCATATTTGCATGAAGCTGAAACGTGGGGCCCTGGAGTTGGATAGTGGGGGCCACTTGGCACCACAGTCAGACTCTGCTTGTGTCTCTTGTATTCGGGGGCTCTGTGTCCGGTCTTCAGTCTTCGATCAGGTAGTTTGTTGTGCAGGACATATACTATTTTAGTGCCCTGCCCCCATCACAGAGATTGACCCCCGTAACACTTGTAATGTAACTTGGGACAGGAGCTGACATTATGATACCACAATGGGTGGAGATTGACGTGGTCTGCCGTCTGTAAATGGCGCCCCCATAATTCCTGGTTCTACTTCAGGAATATTGAGGGTAGTAATGGCCACTTCCATCATTGTAACTGTGTAAAAAAAAAAAGTCAAGACAAAAAAACTCACATGACACTTTTATTTTCTTTCTTTTTATTTTTTTATTGGTATAGCAATAAGCAACATTGTAATAAAAATATTACTGGCCCCTTAAGAAATTAAACTCTGATCACAATGACTCTCAGATCAGGCTCCATAAAGACCACAGAACTGGCTGTGGTCATTGAGGACTGGCTGAGAGCCATTGAAGCCAGAGATCCAGAGGAAGGCGAAGAAACCCCCCGGAGAGCTCTGCCTCAGGGGGGAAAAAAATTCCTTCCTGACCCCAGTGGTGGCGATCGGATATTTCCCTGGATCACGTCTGTCCTGCTGCATATTGCTGTATATCTACATGTATTATAAGCTCAGGCAAAGGAAAAGACAAATACACCCTACTCAAGAGGAGCTTACAATCTAATATACAGGCTGCTCGTGAGGGCATGCAGAATAATGTACACCCTGTCCGAGGAGCTTACAATCTAATATACAGTATACAGACTGCTCCTGAGGGCATGCAGAATATTGCACACCCTGTCCTAGGAGCTTACAATCTAATATACAGTATACAGACTGCTCCTGAGGGCATGCAGAATAATGCACACCCTGTCATAGGAGCTTAAAGCCTAATATACAATATACAGACTGCTCCTGAGGGCATGCAGAATAATGCACACTCTGTCCTAGGAGCTTAAAGCCTTATATACAGTATACAGACTGCTCCTGAGGGCATGCAGAATAATGCACACCCTGTCCTAGGAGCTTACAGCCTAATATACAATATACAGACTGCTCCTGAGGGCATGCAGAATAATGCACACCCTGTCCTAGGAGCTTACCATCTAATATACAATATACAGACTGCTCCTGAGGGCATGTAGAATAATGTACACCCTGTCCTAGGAGCTTACAATCTAATACAGTGTGGGGTGCACACATGTGTCCTCTTCAACAAAGTGTCCTGTTCGACAAGTGTCTGACAGTCATTTCAATGGCAACCAACTAATGTCCATCCATCTCTTCTATCTTCACACTGGTATAACATCTCTGCTTGCTGGATCTATGTCATCTGCTGAACTCTCATCTTGAAACCATTTCTATGGTATAACATCTCTGCTTGCTGGATCTATGTCATCATCTGAACTCTCATCTTGAAACCATTTCTATGGTATAACATCTCTGCTTGCTGGATCTATGTCATATGCTGAACTCTCATCTTGAAACCATTTCTATGGTATAACATCTCTGCTTGCTGGATCTATGTCATCTGCTGATCTCTCATCTTGAAACCATTTCTATGGTTTAACACCTCTGCTTGCTGGATCTATGTCATCGGCTGAACTCTCATCTTGAAGCCATTTCTATGGTTAACCATCTCTGCTTGCTGGATCTATGTCATCTGCTGAACTCTCATCTTGAAACCATTTCTATGGTATAACATCTCTGCTTGCTGGATCTATGTCATCTGCTGAACTCTCATCTTGAAACCATTTCTATGGTATAATATCTCTACTTGCTGGAGCTATGTCATCTGCTGAACTCTCATCTTGAAACCATTTCTATGGTATAACATCTCTGCTTGCTGGATCTACGTCATCTGCTGAACTCTCATCTTGAAACCATTTCTATGGTATAACATCTCTGCTTGCTGGATCTATGTCATCTGCTGAACTCTCATCTTGAAACCATTTCTATGGTATAACATCTCTGCTTGCTGGATCTTTGTAATCTGCTGAACTCTCATCTTGAAACCATTTCTATGGTATAACATCTCTGCTTGCTGTATCTATGTCATCAGCTGAACGCTCATCTTGAAACCATTTCTATGGTATAACAACTCTGCTTGCTGGATCTATGTCATCAGCTGAAATCTCATCTTTAAACCATTTCTATGGTATAACATCTCTGCTTGCTGGATCTATGTCATCTGCTGAACTCTCATCTTGAAACCATTTCTATGCTATAACATCTCTGCCTGCTGGATCTATGTCATCTGCTGAACTCTCATCTTGAAACCATTTCTATGGTATAGCATCTCTGCTTGCTGGATCTATGTCATCTGCTGAACTCTCCTCTTGAAACCATTTCTATGGTATAACATCTCTGCTTGCTGTATCTATGTCATCTGCTGAACTCTCATCTTCAAACCAATTCTATGGTATAACATCTCTGCTTGCTGGATCTCTGCGGTATCTGTGCATCATGAATCGTAGTATGTGTTAAAGGGGCCACTGAGACACTTTTGCCCGGGGCCCAGAAAAACCTGGAGCCGGCCCTGCAAGAGTGTCCACCACCCTCTTATATGAGCAGCACTTGGCACAATATAATTGACTCACTATGTACAGACAAAGGCAGAATCTTATTCATTTACCAATCTACCCCGTTCATTGTTATATATATTAGTAATTGAGAATAACGTCATATTTGCATGAAGCTGAAACGTGGGGCCCTGGAGTTGGATAGTGGGGGCCACTTGGCACCACAGTCAGACTCTGCTTGTGTCTCTTGTATTCGGGGGCTCTGTGTCCGGTCTTCAGTCTTCGATCAGGTAGTTTGTTGTGCAGGACATATACTATTTTAGTGCCCTGCCCCCATCACAGAGATTGACCCCCGTAACACTTGTAATGTAACTTGGGACAGGAGCTGACATTATGATACCACAATGGGTGGAGATTGACGTGGTCTGCCGTCTGTAAATGGCGCCCCCATAATTCCTGGTTCTACTTCAGGAATATTGAGGGTAGTAATGGCCACTTCCATCATTGTAACTGTGTAAAAAAAAAAAGTCAAGACAAAAAAACTCACATGACACTTTTATTTTCTTTCTTTTTATTTTTTTATTGGTATAGCAATAAGCAACATTGTAATAAAAATATTACTGGCCCCTTAAGAAATTAAACTCTGATCACAATGACTCTCAGATCAGGCTCCATAAAGACCACAGAACTGGCTGTGGTCATTGAGGACTGGCTGAGAGCCATTGAAGCCAGAGATCCAGAAGCCATTTCTATGGTTAACCATCTCTGCTTGCTGGATCTATGTCATCTGCTGAACTCTCATCTTGAAACCATTTCTATGGTATAACATCTCTGCTTGCTGGATCTATGTCATCTGCTGAACTCTCATCTTGAAACCATTTCTATGGTATAATATCTCTACTTGCTGGAGCTATGTCATCTGCTGAACTCTCATCTTGAAACCATTTCTATGGTATAACATCTCTGCTTGCTGGATCTACGTCATCTGCTGAACTCTCATCTTGAAACCATTTCTATGGTATAACATCTCTGCTTGCTGGATCTATGTCATCAGCTGAACTCTCATCTTGAAACCATTTCTATGGTATAACATCTCTGCTTGCTGGATCTATGTCATCTGCTGAACTCTCCTCTTGAAACCATTTCTATGGTATAACATCTCTGCTTGCTGGATGTATGTCATCTGCTGAACTCTCATCTTGAAACCAATTGTATGGTATAACATCTCTGCTTGCTGGATCTATGTCATCAGCTGAAATCTCATCTTGAATCCATTTCTATGGCATAGCATCTCTGCTTGCTGGATCTATGTCATCTGCTGAACTCTCATCTTGAAACCATTTCTATGGTATAGCATCTCTACTTGCTGGATCTGTGTCATCTGCTGAACTCTCCTCTTGAAACCATTTCTATGGTATAACATCTCTGCTTGCTGCATCTATGTCATCTGCTGAACTCTCATCTTGAAACCAATTCTATGGTATAACATCTCTGCTTGCTGGATCTGCGTCATCTGCTGAACTCTCATCTTGAAACCATTTCTATGGTATAACATCTCTGCTTGCTGGATCTATGTCATCTGCTGAACTCTCATCTTGAAACCATTTCTATGGTATAACATCTCTGCTTGCTGGATCTATGTCATCTGCTGAACTCTCCTCTTGAAACCATTTCTATGGTATAACATCTCTGCTTGCTGGATCTTTGTAATCTGCTGAACTCTCATCTTGAAACCATTTCTATGGTATAACATCTCTGCTTGCTGTATCTATGTCATCAGCTGAACGCTCATCTTGAAACCATTTCTATGGTATAACATCTCTGCTTGCTGTATCTATGTCATCAGCTGAACTCTCCTCTTGAAACCATTTCTATGGTATAACATCTCTGCTTGCTGGATCTATGTCATCAGCTGAAATCTCATCTTGAAACCATTTCTATGGTATAACATCTCTGCTTGCTGGATCTATGTCATCAGCTGAACGCTCATCTTGAAACCATTTCTATGGTATAACATCTCTGCTTGCTGGATCTATGTCATCTGCTGAACTCTCCTCTTGAAACCATTTCTATGGTATAACATCTCTGCTTGCTGGATCTTTGTAATCTGCTGAACTCTCATCTTGAAACCATTTCTATGGTATAACATCTCTGCTTGCTGTATCTATGTCATCAGCTGAACGCTCATCTTGAAACCATTTCTATGGTATAACATCTCTGCTTGCTGTATCTATGTCATCAGCTGAACTCTCCTCTTGAAACCATTTCTATGGTATAACATCTCTGCTTGCTGGATCTATGTCATCAGCTGAAATCTCATCTTGAAACCATTTCTATGGTATAACATCTCTGCTTGCTGGATCTATGTCATCAGCTGAACGCTCATCTTGAAACCATTTCTATGGTATAACATCTCTGCTTGCTGGATCTATGTCATCTGCTGAACTCTCATCTTGAAACCATTTCTATGGTATAGCATCTCTGCTTGCTGGAGCTGTGTCATCTGCTGAACTCTCCACTTGAAACCATTTCTATGGTATAACATCTCTGCTTGCTGGATCTATGTCATCTGCTGAACTCTCATCTTGAAACCAATTCTATGGTATAACATCTCTGCTTGCTGGATCTGCGTCATCTGCTGAACTCTCATCTTGAAACCATTTCTATGGTATAACATCTCTGCTTGCTGGATCTATGTCATCTGCTGAACTCTCATCTTTAAACCATTTCTATGGTATAACATCTCCGCTTGCTGGATCTATGTCATCTGCTGAACTCTCATCTTGAAACCATTTCTATGGTATAACATCTCTGCTTGCTGGATCTTTGTAATCTGCTGAACTCTCATCTTGAAACCATTTCTATGGTATAACATCTCTGCTTGCTGTATCTATGTCATCAGCTGAATGCTCATCTTGAAACTATTTCTATGGTATAACATCTCTGCTTGCTGGATCTATGTCATCAGCTAAAATCTCATCTTGAATCCATTTCTATGGTATAGCATCTCAGCTTGCTGGATCTATGTCATCTGCTGAAATCTCCTCTTGAAACGATTTCTATGGTATAACATCTCTGCTTGCTGGATCTATGTCATCAGCTGAACTCTCATCGTGAAACCATTTCTATGGTATAACATCTCTGCTTGCAGGAACTATGTCTTCAGCTGAACTCTCATCTTGAAACCATTTCTATGGTATAACATCTCTGCTTGCAGGATCTATGTCATCAGCTGAACTCTGATCTTGATACCATTTCTATGGTATAACATCTATGCTTGCTGGATCTTTGTAATCTGCTGTACTCTCATCTTGAAACCATTTCTATGGTATAACATCTCTGCTTGCTGGATCTATGTCATCAGCTGAACTCTCATCTTGAAACCATTTCTATGGTATAGCATCTCTGCTTGCTGGATCTATGTCATCTGCGGAACTCTCCTCTTGAAACCATTTCTATGGTTTAACATCTTTGCTTGCTGGATCTATGTCATCTGCTGATCTCTCATCGTGAAACCATTTCTATGGTATAACATCTCTGCTTGCTGGATCTATGTCATCTGCTGATCTCTCATCTTGAAACCATTTCTATGGTATAACATCTCTGCTTGCTGGATCTATGTCATCAGTTGAACTCTCATCTTGAAACCATTTCTATGGTATAACATCTCTGCTTGCTGGATCTATGACATCTGCTGATCTCTCATCTTGAAACCATTTCTATGGTATAACATCTCTGCTTGCTGGATCTATGTCATCAGCTGAACGCTCATCTTGAAACCAGTTCTATGGTATAACATCTCTGCTTGCTGGATCTATGTCATCAGCTGAAATCTCATCTTGAAACCATTTCATTGGTATAACATCTCTGCTTGCTGGATCTATGTCATCTGCTGAACTCTCATCTTGAAACCATTTCTATGGTATAACATCTCTGCTTGCTGGATCTATGTCATCTGCTGAAATCTCATTTTGAAACCATTTCTATGGTATAACATCTCTGCTTGCTGGATCTATGTCATCAGCTGAAATCTCATCTTGAATCCATTTCTATGGTATAGCATCTCTGCTTGCTGGATCTATGTCATCAGCTGAAATCTCATCTTGAAACCATATCTATGGTATAACATCTCTGCTTGCTAGATCTATGTCATCAGCTGAACGCTCATCTTGAAACCATTTCTATGGTATAACATCTCTGCTTGCTGGATCTATGTCATCTGCTGAACTCTCATCTTAAAACCATTTCAATGGTATAGCATCTCTGCTTGCTGGATCTATGTCATCTGCTGAACTCTCCTCTTGAAACCATTTCTATGGTATAACATCTCTGCTTGCTGGATCTATGTCATCTGCTGAACTCTCATCTTGAAACGAATTCTATGGTATAACATCTCTGCTTGCTGGATCTGCGTCATCTGCTGAACGCTCATCTTGAAACCATTTCTATGGCATAACATCTCTGCTTGCTGGATCTGTGTCATCTGCTGAACTCTCATCTTGAAACCATTTCTATGGTATAACATCTCTGATTGCTGGATCTATGTCATCTGCTGAACTCTCATCTTGAAACCATTTCTATGGTTTAACATCTCTGCTTGTTGGATCTATGTCTCGTGCTGAACTCTCATCTTGAATCCATTTCTATGGTATAGCATCTCTGCTTGCTGGATCTATGTCATCTGCTGAACTCTCATCTTGAAACCATTTCTATGGTATAACATCTCTGCTTGCTGGATCTATGTCATCTGCTGAACTCTCATCTTGAAACCATTTCTATGGTATAACATCTCTGCTTGCTGTATCTATGTCACCTGCTGAGCTCTCATCTTGAAACCATTTCTATGGTATTACATCTCTGCTTGCTGTATCTATGTCATCTGCTGAACTCTCATCGTGAATCCATTTCTATGGTATAACATCTCTGCTTGCTGGATCTATGTCATCAGCTGAACTCTCATCTTGAAACCATTTCTATGGTATAACATCTCTGCTTGCTGGATCTAGGTCATCTGCTGTACTCTCATCTTGAAACCATTTCTATGGTATAACATCTCTGCTTGCTGGATCTTTGTAATCTGCTGAACTCTCATCTTGAAACCATTTCAATGGTATAACATCTCTGCTTGCTGTATCTATGTCATCAGCTGAATGCTCATCTTGAAACCATTTCTATGGTATAACATCTCTGCTTGCTGGATCTATGTCATCAGCTAAAATCTCATCTTGAATCCATTTCTATGGTATAGCATCTCAGCTTGCTGGATCTATGTCATCTGCTGAACTCTCCTCTTGAAACGATTTCTATGGTATAACATGTCTGCTTGCTGGATCTATGTCATCAGCTGAAATCTAATCTTGAAACCATTTCTGTGGTATACCATCTCTGCTTGCTGGATCTATGTCTTCAGCTGAACTCTCATCTTGAAACCATTTCTATGGTATAACATCTCTGCATGCTGGATCTATGTCATATGCTGAACTCTCATCTTGAAACCATTTCTATGGTTTAACATCTCTGCTTGGTGGATCTATGTCATCTGCTGAACTCTCCTCTTGAAACCATTTCTATGGTATAACATCTCTGCTTGCTGGATCTATGTCATGTGCTGAACTCTCATCTTGAAACCATTTCTATGGTATAACATCTCTGCTTGCTGGATCTGTCATCTGCTGAACTCTCATCTTGAAACCATTTCTATGGTATAACATCTCTGCTTGCAGGATCTATGTCATCAGCTGAACTCTGATCTTGAAACCATTTCTATGGTATAACATCTCTGCTTGCTGGATCTTTGTAATCTGCTGTACTCTCATCTTGAAACCATTTCTATGGTATAACATCTCTGCTTGCTGGATCTATGTCATCAGCTGAACTCTCATCTTGAAACCATTTCTATGGTATAGCATCTCTGCTTGCTGGATCTATGTCATCTGCGGAACTCTCCTCTTGAAACCATTTCTATGGTTTAACATCTTTGCTTGCTGGATCTATGTCATCTGCTGATCTCTCATCGTGAAACCATTTCTATGGTATAACATCTCTTCTTGCTGGATCTATGTCATCTGCTGATCTCTCATCTTGAAACCATTTCTATGGTATAACATCTCTGCTTGCTGGATCTATGTCATCAGCTGAACTCTCATCTTGAAACCATTTCTATGGTATAACATCTCTGCTTGCTGGATCTATGTCATCAGCTGAACGCTCATCTTGAAACCAGTTCTATGGTATAACATCTCTGCTTGCTGGATCTATGTCATCAGCTGAAATCTCATCTTGAAACCATTTCATTGGTATAACATCTCTGCTTGCTGGATCTATGTCATCTGCTGAACTCTCATCTTGAAACCATTTCTATGGTATAACATCTCTGTTTGCTCGATCTATGTCATCTGCTGAAATCTCATTTTGAAACCATTTCTATGGTATAACATCTCTGCTTGCTGGATGTATGTCATCTGCTGAACTCTCATCTTGAAACCAATTCTATGGTATAACATCTCTGCTTGCTGGATCTATGTCATCAGCTGAAATCTCATCTTGAATCCATTTCTATGGTATAGCATCTCTGCTTGCTGGATCTATGTCATCAGCTGAAATCTCATCTTGAAACCATTTCTATGGTATAACATCTCTGCTTGCTGGATCTGCGTCATCTGCTGAACTCTCATCTTGAAACCATTTCTATGGCATAACATCTCTGCTTGCTGGATCTGTGTCATCTGCTGAACTCTCATCTTGAAACCATTTCTATGGTATAACATCTCTGATTGCTGGATCTATGTCATCTGCTGAACTCTCATCTTGAAACCATTTCTATGGTTTAACATCTCTGCTTGCTGGATCTATGTCTCGTGCTGAACTCTCATCTTGAATCCATTTCTATGGTATAGCATCTCTGCTTGCTGGATCTATGTCATCAGCTGAACTCTCATCTTGAAACCATTTCTATGGTATAACATCTCTGCTTGCTGGATCTATGTCATCTGCTGAGCTCTCATCTTGAAACCATTTCTATGGTATTACATCTCTGCTTGCTGTATCTATGTCATCTGCTGAACTCTCATCGTGAAACCATTTCTATGGTATAACATCTCTGCTTGCTGGATCTATGTCATCAGCTGAACTCTCATCTTGAAACCATTTCTATGGTTCAGCATCTCTGCTTGCTGGATCTATGTCATCTGCTGAACTCTCCTCTTTAAACCATTTCTATGGTATAACATCTCTGCTTGCTGGATCTATGTCATCTGCTGAACTCTCATCTTGAAACCATTTCTATGGTATAACATCTCTGATTGTTGGAAGTGTGTCATCTGCTGAACTCTCATCTTGAAACCATTTCTATTGTATAACATCTCTGCTTGCTGAATCTATGTCATCTGCTGAACTCTCATCTTGTAACCATTTCTATGGTATAACATCTCTGCTTGCTGGATCTATGTCATCTGCTGAGCTCTCATCTTGAAACCATTTCTATGGTATTACATCTCTGCTTGCTGTATCTATGTCATCTGCTGAACTCTCATCGTGAAACCATTTCTATGGTATAACATCTCTGCTTGCTGGATCTATGTCATCAGCTGAACTCTCATCTTGAAACCATTTCTATGGTTCAGCATCTCTGCTTGCTGGATCTATGTCATCTGCTGAACTCTCCTCTTTAAACCATTTCTATGGTATAACATCTCTGCTTGCTGGATCTATGTCATCTGCTGAACTCTCATCTTGAAACCATTTCTATGGTATAACATCTCTGATTGTTGGAAGTGTGTCATCTGCTGAACTCTCATCTTGAAACCATTTCTATTGTATAACATCTCTGCTTGCTGAATCTATGTCATCTGCTGAACTCTCATCTTGTAACCATTTCTATGGTATAACATCTCTGCTTGCTGGATCTATGTCATCAGCTGAACTCTCATCTTGAAACCATTTCTATGGTATAACATCTCTTCTTGCTGGATCTATGTCATCTGCTGAACTCTCATCTTGAAACCATTTCTATGGTATAGCATCTCTGCTTGCTGGATCTATGTCATCTGCTGAACTCTCCTTTTGAAACCATTTCTATGGTATAACATCTCTGCTTGCTGGATCTATGTCATCTGCTGAACTCTCATCTTGAAACCAATTCTATGGTATAACATCTCTGCTTGCTGGATCTGCGTCATCTGCTGAACTCTCATCTTGAAACCATTTCTATGGTATAACATCTCTGCTTGCTGGATCTGTGTCATCTGCTGAATTCTCATCTTGAAACCATTTCTATGGTATAACATATCTGCTTGCTGGATCTATGTCACGTGCTGAACTCTCATCTTGAAACCATTTCTATGGTATAACATCTCTGCTTGCTGGATCTATGTCATCTGCTGAACTCTCATCTTGAAACCATTTCTATGGTATAACATCTCTGCTTGCTGGATCTATGTCATCTGCTGAACTCTCATCTTGAAACCATTTCTATGGTTTAACATCTCTGCTTGCTGGATCTATGTCATCTGCTGAACTCTCATCTTGAAACCATTTCTATGGTTCAGCATCTCTGCTTGCTGGATCTATGTCATCTGCTGAACTCTCCTCTTTAAACCATTTCTATGGTATAACATCTCTGCTTGCTGGATCTATGTCATCTGCTGAACTCTCATCTTGAAACCATTTCTATGGTATAACATCTCTGATTGCTGGATCTGTGTCATCTGCTGAACTCTCATCTTGAAACCATTTCTATGGTATAACATCTCTGCTTGCTGAATCTATGTCATCTGCTGAACTCTCCTCTTGAAACCATTTCTATGATATAACATCTCTGCTTGCTGGATCTATGTCATCAGCTGAACTCTCATCTTGAAACCATTTCTATGGTATAACATCTCTGCTTGCTGGATCTATGTCATCTGCTGAACTCTCCTCTTGAAACCATTTCTATGGTATAACATCTCTGCTTGCTGGATCTATGTCATATGCTGAAATCTCATCTTGAAACCATTTCTATGGTATAGCATCTCTGCTTGCTGGTTCTATGTCATCTGCTGAACTCTCCTCTTGAAACCATTTCTATGGTATAACATCTCTGCTTGCTGGATCTATGTCATCTGCTGAACTCTCATCTTGAATCCAATTCTATGGTATAACATCTCTGCTTGCTGGATATGCGTCATCTGCTGAACTCTCATCTTGAAACCATTTCTATGGTATAACATCTCTGCTTGCTGGATCTGTGTCATCTGCTGAACTCTCATCTTGAAACCATTTCTATGGTATAACATATCTGCTTGCTGGATCTATGTCACGTGCTGAACTCTCATCTTGAAACCATTTCTATGGTAAAACACCTCTGCTTGCTGGATCTATGTCATCTGCTGAATTCTCATCTTGAAACCATTTCTATGGTATAACATCTCTGCTTGCTGGATCTATGTCATCTGCTGAACTCTCATCTTGAAACCATTTCTATGGTTTAACATCTCTGCTTGCTGGATCTATGTCTCGTGCTGAACTCTCATCTTGAAACCATTTCTATGGTATAGCATCTCTGCTTGCTGGATCTATGTCATCTGCTGAACTCTCATCTTGAAACCATTTCTATGGTATAACATCTCTGCTTGCTGGATCTATGGCATCTGCTGAACTCTCATCTTGAAACCATTTCTATGGTATAACATCTCTGCTTGCTGGATCTATGTCATCTGCTGAGCTCTCATCTTGAAACCATTTCTATGGTATTACATCTCTGCTTGCTGTATTTATGTCATCTGCTGAACTCTCATCGTGAAACCATTTCTATGGTATAACATCTCTGCTTTCTGGATCTATGTCATCGGCTGAACTCTCATCTTGAAACCATTTCTATGGTATAACATCTCTGCTTGCTGGATCTATGTCATCTGCTGAACTCTCATCTTGAAACCATTTCTATGGTATAACATCTCTGCTTGCTGGATCTATGTCATCTGCTGAACTCTCATCTTGAAACCAATTCTATGGTATAACATCTCTGCTTGCTGGATCTGCGTCATCTGCTGAACTCTCATCTTGAAACCATTTCTATGGTATAACATCTCTGCTTGCTGGATCTGTGTCATCTGCTGAATTCTCATCTTGAAACCATTTCTATGGTATAACATATCTGCTTGCTGGATCTATGTCACGTGCTGAACTCTCATCTTGAAACCATTTCTATGGTATAACATCTCTGCTTGCTGGATCTATGTCATCTGCTGAACTCTCATCTTGAAACCATTTCTATGGTATAACATCTCTGCTTGCTGGATCTATGTCATCTGCTGAACTCTCATCTTGAAACCATTTCTATGGTATAACATCTCTGCTTGCTGGATCTATGTCATCTGCTGAACTCTCATCTTGAAACCATTTCTATGGTTCAGCATCTCTGCTTGCTGGATCTATGTCATCTGCTGAACTCTCCTCTTTAAACCATTTCTATGGTATAACATCTCTGCTTGCTGGATCTATGTCATCTGCTGAACTCTCATCTTGAAAGCATTTCTATGGTATAACATCTCTGATTGCTGGATCTGTGTCATCTGCTGAACTCTCATCTTGAAACCATTTCTATGGTATAACATCTCTGCTTGCTGAATCTATGTCATCTGCTGAACTCTCCTCTTGAAACCATTTCTATGATATAACATCTCTGCTTGCTGGATCTATGTCATCAGCTGAACTCTCATCTTGAAACCATTTCTATGGTATAACATCTCTGCTTGCTGGATCTATGTCATCTGCTGAACTCTCCTCTTGAAACCATTTCTATGGTATAACATCTCTGCTTGCTGGATCTATGTCATATGCTGAAATCTCATCTTGAAACCATTTCTATGGTATAGCATCTCTGCTTGCTGGTTCTATGTCATCTGCTGAACTCTCCTCTTGAAACCATTTCTATGGTATAACATCTCTGCTTGCTGGATCTATGTCATCTGCTGAACTCTCATCTTGAATCCAATTCTATGGTATAACATCTCTGCTTGCTGGATCTGCGTCATCTGCTGAACTCTCATCTTGAAACCATTTCTATGGTATAACATCTCTGCTTGCTGGATCTGTGTCATCTGCTGAACTCTCATCTTGAAACCATTTCTATGGTATAACATATCTGCTTGCTGGATCTATGTCACGTGCTGAACTCTCATCTTGAAACCATTTCTATGGTAAAACACCTCTGCTTGCTGGATCTATGTCATCTGCTGAACTCTCATCTTGAAACCATTTCTATGGTATAACATCTCTGCTTGCTGGATCTATGTCATCTGCTGAACTCTCATCTTGAAACCATTTCTATGGTTTAACATCTCTGCTTGCTGGATCTATGTCTCGTGCTGAACTCTCATCTTGAAACCATTTCTATGGTATAGCATCTCTGCTTGCTGGATCTATGTTATCTGCTGAACTCTCATCTTGAAACCATTTCTATGGTATAACATCTCTGCTTGCTGGATCTATGGCATCTGCTGAACTCTCATCTTGAAACCATTTCTATGGTATAACATCTCTGCTTGCTGGATCTATGTCATCTGCTGAGCTCTCATCTTGAAACCATTTCTATGGTATTACATCTCTGCTTGCTGTATTTATGTCATCTGCTGAACTCTCATCGTGAAACCATTTCTATGGTATAACATCTCTGCTTTCTGGATCTATGTCATCGGCTGAACTCTCATCTTGAAACCATTTCTATGGTATAACATCTCTGCTTGCTGGATCTATGTCATCTGCTGAACTCTCATCTTGAAACCATTTCTATGGTATAACATCTCTGATTGCTGGATCTGTGTCATCTGCTGAACTCTCATCTTGAAACCATTTCTATGGTATAACATCTCTGCTTGCTGAATCTATGTCATCTGCTGAACTCTCATCTTGAAACCATTTCTATGGTATAACATCTCTGCTTGCTGGATCTATGTCATCAGCTGAACTCTCATCTTGAAACCATTTCTATGGTATAACATCTCTGCTTGCTGGATCTATGTCATCTGCTGAACTCTCCTCTTGAATCCATTTCTATGGTATAACATCTCTGCTTGCTGGATCTATGTCATCTGCTGAACTCTCATCTTGAATCCATTTCTATGGTATAACATCTCTGCTTGCTGGATCTATGTCATCTGCTGAACTCTCATCTTGAAACCATTTCTATGGTATAACATCTCTGCTTGCTGGATCTATGTCATCAGCTGAACTCTCATCTTGAAACCATTTCTATGGTATAACATCTCTGCTTGCTGGATCTATGTCATCAGCTGAATTCTCATCTTGAAACCATTTCTATGGTATAACTACTCTGTTTGCTGAATCTATGGCACCTGCTGAACTCTCATCTTGAAGCCATTTCTATGGTATAACATCTCTGCTTGCTAGATCTATGTTATCTGCTGAACTCTCATCTTGAAACCATTTCTATGGTTTAATGTGTCTGCTTGCTGGATCTGTGCTCTGTTATTTGATGCATTGTATTCATTAGTCTCTGTCTGTCCTTCCATCATTGTAGACTTTATCTGATGGTGAAAGGTGTTATACTGTGTCAGGCATAGTGTGTTAGGTCTGTGTCTTTGATCAGCTATCCACTCCCTGGTGAGCTGAGCAGCTGCCAATTTAGTCACAAGCAGCTGCCACAATCCCTCTCACCTGATGCTACAGTCCTTCCTATAAATCTAGATGCATCATAAGGGGTGCACACACGTGTCCTCTTCAGCAAAGTGTCCTGTTCAACAAGTGTTTGACAGTCATTTCAATGGCAGTCATTCAGGGCAGGAGTCAGGTAACCGACACTTTATACTCTCTTCTAACTATGTACTTTACTCCTGCATCCATATTCCGGTGTCCTTTTTTTAATCCACATTGACCACCCTATCCCCCCTCCATCACCACTCATCCATATCTGCCCCTCTCTCCTTCCCTCTCCTATGTACAGCTCCCATGCTCTTTTGAACTTCCTGAAAAATCTCACTCTATCTTATCCAAAGGTATTGCACAGGAAATCATGTCACAAATCCAAAAACTATCTCCTCTTTCTCTTTTAACTGCTACTACTCATTTCAGGGGATATCTCTTCTAGCCCCGGACCACCCTCCACCAACCTCAACCTCTCCCTTACCTCACATCGAAACCCTGCTAACCTTATTAACATCAGCTGCACTCCTTCATCTACCTCCTTCAATTGCGCACTGAGGAATCCACGGTCTATATGCAACAAGCTTCCTTTCCTGCACAATTACTTTCTGACCAACGCTTTCAATCTGCTAGCCCTCACTGAAACCTGGATCCAGGATTCTGACACTGTCTCCCCTGCTGCTATTTCTCATGGCGGCCTGCATTTTACCCATTCCCCGAGACCTGAAAACAGACTTGGTGGTGGGGTCGGCATACTCCTGTCCCCACATTGCACCTTCCAGGTCATCCCCCCCAGTACCATCACTCTCATTCCCTTCTTTTGAGGTACACACAATCAGGCTCTTCCATCCCTTCTCCCTCAGAGTAGCGGTCGTATACCATTCCCCAGGCTCACCCACCCAGTTCTTTGACCATTTTTCTGCCTGGCTGCTTCACTTCATGTCCTCAGATTTACCAACCCTTATCCTGGGAGACTTCAACATCCCCATAAACAGCCCCACCTCCTCATCCGCATCCCAGCTTCTATCTTTAACCACTTCTCTTGGCCTCTCACAGCTTTCAACCTCTGAGACACACAAAGATGGAAACACCCTTGATCTGGTCTTTGTCCGGCTTAGTTCAATCCCCCACCTAAATAACTCCCCTCTTCCCCTCTCTGATCATAACATTCTCTCTGTCACACTCACAAATCCTCGCCTGCCCCAGCACACTCCTACCTATCACACATTCAGAATTCTACAAGCCATTAACCCTCATACACTTACAGACTCCCTTCACTCATCACTGTCCCCAATCTCCTCTTTTTCCTGTCCTGATCTGGCTGTAAACCACTACAATGACACCCTCAGATGCACGCTGGACCAAGTAGCGCCCATCACCCTCAGAACCTCTAAACACAGAGCAAAACAGCCCTGGCTCACACCGCAAAGCCGATTTCTCCAGCGTTGCTCTAGAAGTGCCGAACGCCTATGGAGGAAAACTCGCACACTAGAAGACTTTATCCACTACAAATTTATGTTAAAAACATATAACTCTGCCCTTCAAAGCGCAGGCCCCCATCACGGACATTTGTGCCGAGTACTTGGCCTCCTACTTCACAGAGAAAATAGACACCATCCATCAGGAAATCAGCTCCCAGCCACCAAGAGCCGTGACTCCCATCCCTCCCCACATCCCCTCTGCATCACTCTCCACATATGACCCAGTCACAGAAGACAAAGTCTCCAGGCTCCTCTCTTCTTCCCATCCCACTACATGCACCACTGACCCCATCCCCTCACATCTACTCCAGTCTCTTTCTTCAGTAGTCACTACTCGCCTAACTAAAATCTTCAACCTCTCCCTCTCTTCTGGTATCTTCCCCTCCTCCTTCAAACACTCCATCATTACTCCATTATTAAAAAAGCCCTCTCTTGACCTTTCCTGCACAAACAACTACAGACCAGTCTCCAATTTTCCCTTCATCTCTAAACTCTTGGAGCGCCTGGTCTACTCCCGCCTTACCAGTTACCTCTCCACTCACTCTCTTCTAGACCCATCACAGTTCGGCTTCCATCCCCTATATTCTACAGAAACTGCACTCATCAAAGTAACCAATGACCTTCTGACAGCAAAATATAATGGTGACCCTCATTCTTCTTGACCTCTCTGCAGCCTTTGACACCGTTGACCACCACCTCCTACTCTCTACGCTCCACTCAATCGGCATTAAGGACACTGCTCTCTCCTGGTTCTCCTCCTACCTATCTGACCGCTCTTTCAGTGTATCGTTCGCTGGCTCCACTTCTTCCCCTCTTCCTCTCACTATTGGGGTTCCTCAGGGTTCAGTCCTTGGCCCTCTTCTATTCTCTCTCTACACAGCCCCAGTTGGACAGACCATCAGCAAACTTGGTTTTCAGTACCATCTTTATGCTGATGACACACAACTATACACCTCATCCCCTGACCTTACCCCCGCTGTACTACAGAACACCAGTGACTGTCTGGCCGCAGTTTCTAACATCATGTCCGCTCTCTACCTGAAACTCAACCTTTCCAAAACTGAACTTCTTCTACTCCCGCCGTCTGCTCACCTCTCTAAATCTGCCATCTCTCTCTCCGTGTGTGGCACCACAATAATGCCGAGCCAGCAGGCGCGTTGTCTGGGCGTTGTGTTTGACACCAATCTCTCCTTCACCTTCCACATACAATCTCTTGCCCACTCTTGTCGCTTGCACCTGAAGAACATCTCTAGAATCCGCCACTTTATCACCTTGAAAACAACAAAAACCCTCACTGTTGCCCTGATCCACTCCCGCCTCGACTACTGTAACTCTCTATTAATTGGCCTCCCCCTCACTCGACTTTCCCCCCTCCAGTCCATCTTTAATGCTGCTGCCAGGGTCATCTATTTGGCTAACCGTTACTCAGACTCCTCCGCTCTGTGCCAGTCATTGCACTGGCTGCCCATGAATTATAGGATCCAATTTAAATTGCTTGTTCTCACCCACAAAGCTCTCCACAGAGCGGCACCACCCTACATCTCTTCCCTCATTTCTGTTTATCGGCCTACCCGTTCTGCAAGCGACTTTTGACTAACATCCACACTAATCCGTACCTCCCACTCCCTGCTTCAAAACATCTCCTGAGCTGCACCTATTCTTTGGAATGCTCTACCCCAAGAAATTAGGATGAACCACAATTTACACAGTTTTAGGCGCTCCCTAAAAACACACTTGTTTAGGGCGGCCTATCACCTTCCCTAATCGAAGTCCTTTTATCTTCTTATAACCCATCCCTTATTTCTCCACACAACTCTCCACCGAACCAAAAAGCACCACAAATACTGGCTGGTGATGAGCTCATGCAGCCTTTATCTATCCCTCATCCCCTCAAGATGGCTGGACCATCCTTGCAAATAAGCCATTGTACTTTGTGTCACCCCCACCTCATTGTAGATTGTAAGCTCTTACGAGCAGGGTTGCCATTAATTTTGCTGTAATTATTGTATTATCTTTAGCTATGTTACTTATGACTGTTGTTTATGAACCTGTGAATTGTTAAGAGCTGCGGAATATGTTGGCGCTATATAAATAAAGATTATTATTATTATATTATACAGGCTGCTCCTGAGGGCATGCAGAATAATGTACACCCTGTCCTAGGAGCTTACAATCTAATATACAATATACAGGCTGCTCCTGAGGGCATGCAGAATAATGTACACCCTGTCCTAGGAGCTTACAATCTAATATACAATATACAGACTGCTCCTGAGGGCATGCAGAATAATGCACACAATGTCCTAGGAGCTTACAATCTAATATACAATATACAGGCTGCTCCTGAGGGCATGCAGAATAATGATCACCCTGTCCTAGGAGCTTACAATCTAACATACAGCATACAGACTCCTCCTGAGGGCATGCAGAATAGTGCACACCCTGTCCTAGGAGCTTACAATCTAATATGCAATATACAGACTGCTCCTGAGGGCATGCAGAATAATGCACACCCTGTCCTAGGAGCTTACAATCTAATATATAATATACAGGGTGCTCCTGAGGGTATGCAGAATAATGCACACCCTGTCCTAGGAGCTTACAATCTAATATACAGTATACAGACTGCTCCTGAGGGCATGCAGAATAATGCACACCCTGTCCTAGGAGCTTACAATCTAATATATCATACACAGGCAGCTCCTGAGGGCATGCAGAATAATGTACACCCTGTCCTAGGAGCTTACAATCTAATATACAGTATACAGGCTGCTCCTGAGGGCATGCAGAATAATGTACACCCTGTCGTAGGAACTTACAATCTAATATACAGTATACAGACTGCTCCTGAGGGCATGCAGAATAATGTACACCCTGTCCTAGGAGCTTACAATCTAATATACAATATACAGACTGCTCCTGAGGGCATGCAGAATAATGCACATCCTGTCCTAGGAGCTTACAATCTAATATACAGTATTCAGACTGCTCCTGAGGGCATGCAGAATAATGTACACCCTGTCCTAGGAGCTTACAATCTAATATACAATATGCAGACTGCTCCTGAGGGCATGCAGAATAATGCACATCCTGCACTAGGAGCTTACAATGTAAAATACAATATACAGACTGCTCCTGAGGGCATGCAGAATAATGTACACCCTGTCCTAGGAGCTTACAATCTAATATACAATATGCAGACTGCTCCTGAGGGCATGCAGAATAATGCACATCCTGTCCTAGGAGCTTACAATCTAATATACAATATGCAGACTGCTCCTGAGGGCATGCAGAATAATGTACACCCTGTCCTAGGAGCTTACAATCTAATATACAATATACAGGCTGCTCCTGAGGGCATGCAGAATAATGCACACCCTGTCCTAGGAGCTTACAATCTAATATACAGTATACAGGCTGCTCCTGAGGGCATGCAGAATAATGTACACCCTGTCCTAGGAGCTTACAATCTAATATACAGTATACAGGCTGCTCCTGAGGGCATGCAGAATAATGCACACCCTGTCCTAGGAGCTTACAATCTAATATACAATATACAGGCTGCTCCTGAGGGCATGCAGAATAATGTACACCCTGTCCTAGGAGCTTACAATCTAATATACAATATACAGGCTGCTCCTGACGGCATGCAGAATAATGTACACCCTGTTCTAGGAGCTTACAATCTAATATACAATATACAGGCTGCTCCTGAGGGCATGTAGAATAATGCACATCCTGTCCTAGGAGATTACAATCTAATATATCATACACAGGCTGCTCCTGAGGGCATGCAGAATAATGCACACCCTGTCCTAGGAGCTTACAATCTAATATACAATATACAGACTGCTCATGAGGGCATGCAGAATAATGTACATCCTGTCCTAGGAGCTTACAATCTAATATACAATATACAGGCTGCTCCTGAGGGCATGCAGAATAATGTACACCCTGTCCTAGGAGCTTACCATCTAATATACAAAATACAGGCTGCTCTTGAGGGCGTGCAGAATAATGCACACCCTGTCCTAGGAGCTTACAATCTAATATACAATATACAGACTGCTCCTGAGGGCATGCAGAATAATGCACATCCTGTCCTAGGAGATTACAATCTAATATACAATATACAGGCTGCTCCTGAGGGCATGCAGAATAATGTACACCCTGTCCTAGGAGCTTACAATCTAATATACAATATACAGACTGCTCCTGAGGGCATGCAGAATAATGCACATCCTGTCCTAGGAGCTTACAATCTAACATACAGTATACAGACTGCTCCTGAGGGCATGCAGAATAATGTACACCCTGTCCTAGGAGCTTACAATCTAATATACAATATACAGACTGCTCCTGAGGGCATGCAGAATAATGCACATCCTGTCCTAGGAGCTTACAATCTAATATACAGTATACAGACTGCTCCTGAGGGCATGCAGAATAATGCACACCCTGTCCTAGGAGCTTACAATCTAATGTACAATATACAGGCTGCTCTTGAGGGCATGCAGAATAATGTACACCCTGTCCTAGGAGCTTACAATCTAATATACAGTATACAGACTGCTCCTGAGGGCATGCAGAATAATGTACACCCTGTCCTTGGAGCTTACAATCTAATATACAATATACAGGCTGCTCCTGAGGGCATGCAGAATAATGTACACCCTGTCCTAGGAGCTTACAATCTAATATACAGTATACAGACTGCTCCTGAGGGCATGCAGAATAATGCACACCCTGTCCTAGGAGCTTACAATCTAATATACAATATACAGACTGCTCCTGAGGGCATGCAGAATAATGTACAACCTGTCCTAGGAGCTTACAATCTAATATACAATATACAGACTGCTCCTGAGGGCATGCAGAATAATGTACACCCTGTCCTTGGAGCTTACAATCTAATATACAATATACAGGCTGCTCCTGAGGGCATGCAGAATAATGTACACCCTGTCCTAGGAGCTTACAATCTAATATACAGTATACAGACTGCTCCTGAGGGCATGCAGAATAATGCACACCCTGTCCTAGGAGCTTACAATCTAATATACAATATACAGGCTGCTCCTGAGGGCATGCAGAATAATGCACATCCTGTCCTAGGAGCTTACAATCTAATATACAATATACAGGCTGCTCCTGAGTGCATGCAGAATAATGTACACCCTGTCCCAGGAGCTTACAATCTAATATACAATATACAGGCTGCTCCTGAGGGCATGCAGAATAATGTACACCCTGTCCTAGGAGCTTACAATCTAATATACAATATACAGACTGCTCCTGGGGGCATGCAAAATAATGTACACCCTGTCCTAGGAGCTTACAATCTAATATACAGTATACAGACTGCTCCTGAGGGAATGCAGAATAATGCACACCCTGTCCTAGGAGCTTACAATCTAATATACAATATACAGGCTGCTCCTGAGGGCATGCAGAATAATGCACATCCTGTCCTAGGAGCTTACAATCTAATATACAATATACATTCTGATCCTGAGGGCATGCAGAATAATGCACACCCTGTCCTAGGAGCTTACAATCTAATATACAATATACAGACTGCTCCTGAGGGCATGCAGAATAATGCACACCCTGTCCTAGGAGCTTACAATCTAATATACAATATACAGACTGCTCCTGAGGGCATGCAGAATAATGCACACCCTGTCCTAGGAGCTTACAATCTAATATACAATATACAGGCTGCTCCTGAGGGCATGCAGAATAATGCACACCCTGTCCTAGGAGCTTACAATCTAATATACAATATACAGGCTGCTCCTGAGGGCATGCAGAATAATGTACACCCTGTCCTAGGAGCTTACAATCTAATATACAATATACATTCTGATCCTGGGGGCATGCAGAATAATGTACACCCTGTCCTAGGAGCTTACAATCTAATATACAATATACAGGCTGCTCCTGAGGACATGCAGAATAATGCACACCCTGTCCTAGGAGCTTACAATCTAATATATAATATACATTATGATCCTGGGGGCATGCAGAATAATGCACACCCTGTCCTAGGAGCTTACAATCTAATATACAATATACAGACTGCTCCTGAGGGCATGCAGAATAATGCACACCCTGTCCTAGGAGCTTACAATCTAATATACAATATACAGGCTGCTCCTGAGGGCATGCAGAATAATGCACACCCTGTCCTAGGAGCTTACAATCTAATATACAATATACCTACTGCTCCTGAGGGCATGCAGAATAATGCACACCCTGTCCTAGGAGCTTACAATCTAATATACAATATACAGGCTGCTCCTGAGGACATGCAGAATAATGCACACCCTGTCCTAGGAGCTTACAGTCTAATATACAATATACATTCTGATCCTGAGGGCATGCAGAATAATGCACACCCTGTCCTAGAAGCTTACAATCTAATATACAATATACCTACTGCTCCTGAGGGCATGCAGAATAATGCACACCCTGTCCTAGGAGCTTACAATCTAATATACAATATACAGACTGCTCCTGAGGGCATGCAGAATAATGTACACCCTGTCCTAGGAGCTTACAATCTAATATACAATATACAGACTGCTCCTGAGGGCATGCAGAATAATGTACTCCCTGTCCTAGGAGCTTACAATCTAATATACAATATACAGACTGCTCCTGGGGGCATGCAGAATAATGCACACCCTGTCCTAGGAGCTTACAATCTAATATACAGTATACAGGCTGCTCCTGAGGGCATGCAGAATAATGTACACCCTGTCCTAGGAGCTTACAATCTAATATACAGTATACAGACTGCTTCTGAGGGCATGCAGAATAATGCACATCCTATCCTAGGAGCTTACAATCTAATATACAATATACAGACTGCTCCTGAGGGCATGCAGAATAATGTACACCCTGTCCTAGGAGCTTACAATCTAATATACAGTATACAGACTGCTCCTGAGGGCATGCAGAATAATGTACACCCTGTCCTAGGAGCTTACAATCTAATATACAATATACAGACTGCTCCTGGGGGCATGCAGAATAATGTACACCCTGTCCTAGGAGCTTACAATCTAATATACAATATACAGACTGCTCCTGGGGGCATGCAGAATAATGCACACCCTGTCCTAGGAGCTTACAATCTAATATACAGTATACAGGCTGCTCCTGAGGGCATGCAGAATAATGCACACCCTGTCCTAGGAGCTTACAATCTAATATACAGTATACAGACTGCTCCTGAGGGCATGCAGAATAATGTACACCCTGTCCTAGGAGCTTACAATCTAATATACAATATACAGACTGCTCCTGGGGGCATGCAGAATAATGTACACCCTGTCCTAGGAGCTTACAATCTAATATACAATATACAGACTGCTCCTGGGGGCATGCAGAATAATGCACACCCTGTCCTAGGAGCTTACAATCTAATATACAATATACAGACTGCTCCTGGGGGCATGCAGAATAATGCACACCCTGTCCTAGGAGCTTACAATCTAATATACAGTATACAGGCTGCTCCTGAGGGCATGCAGAATAATGCACACCCTGTCCTAGGAGCTTACAATCTAATATACAATATCTGAGTGTAGCTTACCGAGGGGTGGTTGTGGTGGAGCGCGGTCACAGGAGGCCGGTGTCGGCGGGCCCTGGGCTCTCATAAGATGTTGGCGCCGGTGAGCAGAGTAGCTTTTCCCATTTATTGCCCTGCAGTGGGCTTTGGGAAAATGGACGCTTGAGGCGGCGCATGCATCTCCCGAGATCTCAATCTGCACATGCGTCACCTCCAGCAGCCATTTTCCCAAAGCGTATTGCAGGGCAATCTATAGGAAAGGGGACTCTGCTCACCGGCGCCGACATCTTATGAGAGCCCAGGGCCCGCAGCATCGCCCCACTGCTGTCGCCGCCGACTGCCTAAAGCAGTGGCCCTGCCTCCTGTTACCCCGCTCCACCACCGCCGCCCCCTGGTAACCTACTGTTAAACGGACTATAAGAGGCACCACCATTTTATTAAAAAAAAATGATTTTCCATCCCAAAATTTGGGGTGCGTCTTATAGTCTGCAAAATATGGCAATGGCAATGCAAGTCTATGCGCTTGTCGAAAAATTGGACCGCGCTTTGACATCGGAGTGTGGTCTGATTTTCACCGACTTGCAGAAGGGAGAAGGTGAGAAACCTTTTCTTTCTCCTCTCCATGTCCGAGAAAACCTGATACCACTCTGATGAAAGTCTGATCAGAGTCTGTAACTCTATTATACCAGGTGCCGCTGCTTCAATTTTGCTCCTGATTTCCTGTGGTTCCAGTTCTGGTCTTCCTGCTGCCATCAAGCCACGGCGTTCTCCGTTGTTTCTGCTCGGCCGTCCTGCTGCGCCGCCGTCATCTGTCCGTGCTTCATTACTGCTGCTCATCTGAACTAGATGAGACATAACACCTATCATTACAAAAAAGAGGATTACATGATAGGTCCTATCTAAGGAATCATCCTGATGCACAAGAGAGAACACGTCGCTCAGAGATGTTTGCTGAGATTTTTTTAGGGGTAAATGATGAAGTTCTAAACTTCACCACAAACTCCGCACAGCTACACAATGTGTGAATAGGGCCTTAGTGCTAAGTCAAGAGCTACCTACATAGACTTGTCTTCCTGAAGATGCCGCCTCTGGGACACAAGATGGTTCAGGATTAGAACTTTACACATTCTGTACCAACTGTGATGTCATGTGATATCTATGATGTCATGTGCCCTGTGATGTCATGTCCCTGTGATGTCATAATAACTGTCACTGCTGTGTTATGTATCGAGTTTCCAACATCAACGAAGAGTTGAATTAGTAAAATGAAATCACCGGCTGCAAATAACCACCGGCCTCATTATTAATTGAGTCATGACGCAGATAATAACCGAAACATTTCCACTCTTTTATTCTAATCCGCATCATCTACTGCTCTATGACCTAAAGGGAAACACCGGCGCCATCCTGCAACTCCTGATCACCATAAACCGTCAGCTCCCGGTCACTCCTGATCCAGCAGGACCATGAGAGCGGATAATGGAGAACTGGACCCGTCTGCTATTAAATGGATGTTCTGAAAACGCTAGGTTCTGACAACATTAATGGCAAAGCTGCCCAAAAATGGAGCCAAATGGGGGGGTGTCAGCTGGCGCTCCCCTTTCTATATGCTTTTATTACAGCACATGGGGGTCATAGAGGGCAAAGCCAGCCGATTGCTGAGGGTCTTCAAGACCAGTGACACATGATCAGATGATCGCCAGCAAGTCCTCATTTAGGGAAGGGTTTGTCCAGATTGGTAGCCCCTGTTAGGCCGGGCTCACACTGCTTTACTAAAGCCCCCAAATGATTTTCCATGGAATCTGCTCAATAATATTTTTTTGTAAATCATAGACTCATTCTAACAATCCCAGCACGGGACACAGGATCCAGCGCCATCTGCTGAGATTTTCAGGTTAATGATGCAGTTCTGAATCCCACTACTGACCCCCCATCTATACAATGTATGAGTGAGGTCATAGGTGAAGAGTTCCCGACCTGGACTTGTCACCTTCCAGCAGTCAGCCTCGAATGACACAAGATGGCTCAGGAGTTACACTCTGTACATTCTATACCAATTGTGATGTCATAGGATGTCTATGTGCTTTGTGATGTCATCAGAACTGCCTGTTTAACCCCTTCCAACCCAATGACATACTTTGATTTTGTGAGCAGGTTATTTGGATGCAACGACGCAGACAATGAAGGGACAATAGTAATCATCCAAAACTATAACTATAGGGACACATACACACACAGCTGAAACCAGAAGTTTCCATCCACTATATAAAAAGACGCAGGTTTTTCTCAATATCTGACATGAAATCAGAATAAACCTTTCCCGTTTTAGGTCAATTAGGATTTTACCATCATTTTTAATATTTGCCAAATGCCAGAATAATGAGAGAGAGAGAAGGTTTTAAGGCATTTTTATTACTTACTGATTCCAGTGATTCAGTTCCAGGTGCGATATCACAGTGTTCAGGATCCAGCAGGATGGATCAGTGTTCTGGTCAGTATGAGGAGTGAGCCGCTGTCTGCAGCTGGAGAGATTCAGTGACCCGTGCACTGCTCTCCCGGGATGTCTAATGCTGGGAGGAGCAGTCAGCAGCACTCAGCGCACTAGCACATGACATGCTGCAAGCACGGCAGCTCACACGTGTCACTGATTACTATTCGCCGCTCCTCCCAGCATTAGACATCCCAGCAGAGTACGGGAGTCACTGGATCTGTTCTGCTGCAGTGCAGACAGCAGCTCACTTCAGGGACTGACTGATCGCTGATCAATAATGCTGAATCTCTGCCTCTGCGATACCGCACCTGGAGCAACCAGGGAGAGCGGTGCTGCTGCTGGTAAGTCTAATAGTGATTGGCAGCATCGCAGCCAATCAGTGTTAGTTTTGTTTGTGGCCTCTTCCCCGTGCTAACAGCAGAGCTGAGGTAATGAGCCATGATGTGCTGAGTAACAGCGCTCCTCCCTAACTGTGTCACAGGCTGACAGTGAGAAGCACAGGGAGATGGATGGCTGCCTGCTACACCACTCACCAAAGGTCAGATATATGTAGCTGAGCAGGATTATCACATAACTAAGTGACCCCCATCAACACCAACAGTGAGGGGCTTTACTCATTGGCGATAGAGGGTGAGAGGGCTCAGTCACTAAGGGAGGATTTCCCTCAATGTTTTGTTTCACCCCTGACTGACTGAGCCTCCCCTGTATTACCCCTGAGTGCCCCTGTATCAACCCTGACTGGTATAATGTCCCCATTTTGGTATAATGTCCCCCATCCTGGGCTCCATGCTATAACCATGTCCCCCTTCTGGTATAATGTCCGCCATTCTGGTGTAATGTCACTCATCCTGGTATATTGTCCCCATCTTAATATACTGTAATGTTCCCAGCCTGGTATCTTATCTCCCATCCTGATATAATGTCCTTCATTCTGATAGAATTTCCCCATCCTGATATAGTGTCCGCCATCCTGATATAGTGTCCGCCATCCTTATGTAATGTCCGTCACCCGGATGTAATGTCCGTCATCCTGATGCAATGTCCGCCATCCCAGTGTAATGTCCACCATCCTGATATAAAGTAAGCCATCCTGGTATAAGGTCCGCCATCCTGGTATAAGGTCCGCCATCCTGGTATAAGGTCCGCCATCCTGGTATAAGGTCCGCCATCCTGGTATAAGGTCCGCCATCCTGGTATAAGGTCCGCCATCCTGGTATAAGGTCCGCCATCCTGGTATAATGTTCCCCCAGCCGGTAGCTGACTTCTGCGGGCCGCCAGCACCTGCTGCTTGCCTCTGATTGGCTGGCAGCATGTCTTGAAGTGCAGGGAGCCGGCGGGTCTCAGCGTCACAATACATTTCAGCAGAATGTGTGTCAGAGAATGCACATCCAGGTGAAATTGGTGTCGTCGGGCCACGCACAAGCATGGGTCTGGTCCCGGTTGTACCCTCTATGACCGCGATCATTACGCCCCTGCTTGTTTTGTATGTTTTAATATAACAGTAACAGTATTGCAGTATATAGTGGAAATAATGATCCCATATGAATCCAGCCTAATGCTGGATATCACAGGAGTATCAAGATGGGTGCGCACAGCTGAATGGTCACCATCCAGGCACATGCCCGCTATATGTTGCGTGTGCTCAGCTGAATGGTCACCATACAGGCACATGCCCGCTGTATGTTGCGTGTGCACAGCTGAATGGTCACCATACAGGCACATGCCCGCTGTATGTTGCGTGCGCACAGCTGAATGGTCACCATACAGGCACATGCCCGCTGTATGTTGCGTGTGCACAGCTGAATGGTCGCCATACAGGCACATGCCCGCTGTATGTTGTGTGTGCACAGCTGAATGGTCACCATACAGGCACATGCCCGCTGTATGTTGCATGCGCACAGCTGAATGGTCACCATACAGGCACATGCCCGCTGTATGTTGCGTGAGCACAGCTGAATGGTCACCATCCAGGCACATGCCCGCTGTATGTTGCGTGTGGACAGCTGAATGGTCACCATACAGGCACATGCCCGCTGTATGTTGCGTGTGCACAGCTGAATGGTCACCATACAGGCACATGCCCGCTGTATGTTGCGTGTGCACAGCTGAATGGTCACCATACAGGCACATGCCCGCTGTATGTTGCGTGCGCACAGCTGAATGGTCACCATACAGGCACATGCCCGCTGTATGTTGTGTGCGCACAGCTGAATGGTCACCATACAGGCACATGCCCGCTGTATGTTGCGTGTACACAGCTGAATGGTCACCATACAGGCACATGCCCGCTGTATGTTGTGTGTGCACAGCTGAATGGTCACCATACAGGCACATGCCCGCTGTATGTTGTGTGTGCACAGCTGAATGGTCACCATACAGGCACATGCCCGCTGTATGTTGCGTGCGCACAGCTAAATGGTCACCATACAGGCACATGCCCGCTGTATGTTGTGTGTGCACAGCTGAATGGTCACCATACAGGCACATGCCCGCTGTATGTTGCGTGTGCACAGCTGAATGGTCACCATACCGGCACATGCCCGCTGTATGTTGCGTGCGCACAGCTGAATGGTCACCATACAGGCACATGCCCGCTGTTTGTTGTGTGTGCACAGCTGAATGGTCACCATACAGGCACATGCCCGCTGTTTGTTGTGTGTGCACAGCTGAATGGTCACCGTACAGGCACATGCCCGCTGTATGTTGTGTGTGCACAGCTGAATGGTCACCATACAGGCACATGCCCGCTGTTTGTTGTGTGTGCACAGCTGAATGGTCACCGTACAGGCACATGCCCGCTGTATGTTGCGTGCGCACAGCTGAATGGTCACCATACAGGCACATGCCCGCTGTATGTTGCGTGTGCACAGCTGAATGGTCACCATACAGGCACATGCCCGCTGTATGTTGCGTGTGTACAGCTGAATGGTCACCATACAGGCACATGCCCGCTGTATGTTGCGTGTGCACAGCTGAATGGTCACCATACAGGCACATGCCCGCTGTATGTTGCGTGTGTACAGCTGAATGGTCACCATACAGGCACATGCCCGCTGTATGTTGCGTGTGCTCAGCTGAATGGTCACCATACAGGCACATGCCCGCTGTATGTTGTGTGTGCACAGCTGAATGGTCACCATACAGGCACATGCCCGCTGTATGTTGCGTGCGCACAGCTGAATGGTCACCATACAGGCACATGCCCGCTGTATGTTGCGTGTGCACAGCTGAATGGTCACCATACAGGCACATGCCCGCTGTATATTGTGTGTGCACAGCTGAATGGTCACCATACAGGCACATGCCCGCTGTATGTTGCGTGTGCACAGCTGAATGGTCACCATACAGGCACATGCCCGCTGTATGTTGCGTGTGCACAGCTGAATGGTCACCATACAGGCACATGCCCGCTGTATGCTGCGTGTGCACAGCTGAATGGTCACCATACAGGTACATGCCCGCTGTATGTTGCGTGTGCACAGCTGAATGGTCACCATACAGGCAGATGCCCGCTGTATGTTGCGTGTGCACAGCTGAATGGTCACCATACAGGCACATGCCCGCTGTATGTTGCGTGTGCACAGCTGAATGGTCACCATACCAGCACATGCCCGCTGTATGTTGCGTGTGCACAGCTGAATGGTCACCATACAGGCACATGCCCGCTGTATGTTGCGTGTGCACAGCTGAATGGTCACCATACAGGCACATGCCCGCTGTATGTTGCGTGTGCACAGCTGAATGGTCACCATACAGGCACATGCCCGCTGTATGTTGCGTGTGCACAGCTGAATGGTCACCATACAGGCACATGCCCGCTGTATGTTGCGTGTGCACAGCTGAATGGTCACCATACAGGCACATGCCCGCTGTATGTTGCGTGTGCACAGCTGAATGGTCACCATACAGGCACATGCCCGCTGTATGTTGCGTGTGCACAGCTGAATGGTCACCATACAGGCACATGCCCGCTGTATGTTGCGTGCGCACAGCTGAATGGTCACCATACAGGCACATGCCCGCTGTATGTTGCGTGTGCACAGCTGAATGGTCACCATACAGGCACATGTGTGTCACCCTGGCCTGGATGCCACAAGTGTAAATAAAGCTGTGTCTGAGAGCAAGGGGGAGGTTCTCTAGTCAGGGGAACATTAGCATGCAATGCCTCCTGTCTCAGGCCAGTAGGGGGAGCAGGCTGCCCCTATAAAAGCTGGTGCTGGGGGCAGGGTTAGTGAGAACTGGATGGCCTGTCTCAGCACTGAGACGTGTCCCAGAGTGGAGCAGGGACAGAAAGTTGATTGCACGCAAGAGGAAGTGTGGCAGTAGGAGAGCCACCAGCCAGAGACGAGAGGCGAAGAGAGCCTGTCTTGGCAAATCAGAGACTGACCTTACCAGACTTTGGTGTCTGAGGCTGGAAGGATTCCACATCCCCCAGCAGAGAACCAGTCCGCAAGGGACTGTATATTCCTTGGCCTAAGAAGCCTGGAGGCCCTGCCACAACAGAAGGGACCAGTAAAGCCGTACAAGGCTGGGAGCAGAAAGCAACCCACGCCGCAGGCCATACAGGCGAGAATTACACGGAAAGCTTGGAAACGTGGGCTGTTACCCTATAAGAAGGAGATAGCCAGAAGGAGCACAGAAAGCACGGTAGGCCTACACCCTCACCCTAACCAGGGCCAATTTCCCCGTTGCTCTCAGACATCCAGGTCCCCTCCTAGCTGGGACTGTTTATGGGTCAGTTTACCTGTTTCAGTAAAGACCCTGGACTGCAACCTATTGTCTGTGTGCTCCTTCGCGCCTCCAGCACTACCGGTACTGGGACTCTCATCACCATCACTCCCACCATCCACTACACTGCCCTGGGGCCGCACTCTTCCCGTGGGGAGTCACACCATCCCAGCTGCATATATCATCAGCCCCAGCGGTCTGCCCTGCAGCGGCGGTTCCTAATGACCGCAAATCCACGGGTGGCGTAGTCGGACATAATCAATAACACATAACGGACTACCACTGGCCTGACCACCCTGAGCCACGGAACCGGGTCGCCACTACTACCCCCATCGTTCCCCTATCGCCCGGATCCGCGTGCCCCACGGCCCAGGGAGCGAGTCAGCTTTGGCGTAGTCGGCAGGATTTCGTGCCCGCAACCACCGGGTACTGCGTGCCTGAAAAAGACTTTTGTAACTTACCTGTGGCGAAGTTTCCCGCCGTCCGGAGTCGTTTCCCGCCATCTGGAGCCGATTCCCGCCATCAGACGCCATCTTGGACCGTTTCCCGCCGTCTTCTGCTGTCTTCCCGCTATCCGCAGCTGCTTCCCGCCATCGGACGCCATCTTCAGGACGCCGCGCGGGAAGAAGAGGGGCGTGGACGCCGAAAGCGCGCGAGACCCGAAGCTCCGCCCCACGCACCGACGCTGCGCAAGGTCCTGGAAGGGAGAGAGAGCGACGCTGACGTCATCAGGACGCGACGCCAGGTCCTCGTCCATAGCAGCAGCAGCGGAGCCGCGGCCTACAGAAGAGAATCGTCGGAAGGTAGGCCACGCTTAACTAGGGGGGAGGAAGATGTCGGACACAGAGGCGCCCACTACCACCAACGCAGCTGCAGCAGCGGTGATGCCCTTTTCCCTGCCCTACATCCCTGGAGCGGCCTGGCTGCTCAAATACTCAGGGGAGCCCCATGCCCTAACTGACTTTAAAGAAAGGCTGTACAGTTTGTTCCAGGTTTACCCCCTGACAGAGGAGCAGAAGGTCAGCATATTAACAGGGCAGTTAACTGGCGCAGCCCAGAGGGAGGTAAAATCATGGCCCACTGAGGAGAAAAGGACTGTGAAGGGTATTCTGGCCCGGCTGCGGGGTACCTTTGACACACGTACCTCCGCTGAGATTAAAATGAGGTTCTATGGATGTAAGCAGCGGGCACAGGACAGCATCAGAGACTATGCCCTAAATCTGCAGGAAGCCTTGAGGGCTATTCAACAAACTGACCCTGGCAGTGTGCAGGAAACGGATAAGCTGCTAACAGAACAATTCATAGAAGGTCTGCTGTCAAGCGCCCACAGGGCCCAACTGCGCCTCATGTTCTTTCAGAACCCCGACCTGACCTTTGCCCAATTTAAGGACAGGGCCATAAGGGTGCTCCGTGAATCTGCAACCAGTGGCGCTATAAACCCCCGGCGCCCTGCTCTCACCTACCACCAAGAGGCGGCGCCCTCCTCTATGGACCCCGTGGGGGCTGATGCACAGGCCCTGAACCAAGCCCCGTCGAAAAACCTGCACCACCAAGTCCAGGAGCTGACCAGGAGCGTCGCGGCGTTGACCAGGACCGTCCAGGCGTTACAAGTGGACCCATCAAGACCCATCGAGCTGGCTTCAAGTCCGGAGGATGTCCCGTGGCGTCGACAGAGGAGGATCCCGTCGTTCCAAGGGAGGCCCACAGACCGCTACGCAGAGGATGGACTGCCCATTTGCCGTCGATGCAACCAGCCCGGACACATTTCCAGGTACTGTCATTTAAACGGGTCCAACCTGGGGCAGAGGGCCAACCCCCAGGCATAAGATCACCAGGCCCTTATAATTGGCGTGATAAGTACGTTGGGGGGCGCCCGGTTTTACCCGTGGTGCTGGACGGTATCCCCATGAGCGCCTCGCTGGATACTGGGTCACAAGTAACCACTATCCCTTATGTACTTTTTAAGCAGTATTGGACTGATGCTGATATCACACGGTATCCAGACAGTAACTTGAGCATCATCGCCAGTAATGGCTTACCCGTGCCGCAGATGGGGTTCAAGGAGATGACCATTAAAATTGGTAAAGTTGAACTGCCGGCACAGGGAGTGATTATTGTGGACATTGACCGTCGTGAAAGTCACCCTAAAATAACTGTGGGTACTAACGTAATTGAAAATTGTCTTTCAGAGGTAATTGTAATTCTACAACAGGTGGCGGTGAATGCTAGTTCCAGCCAACAGAGAGTCCTCAACAAGGAGATAAAAGCCCTGATGAGACGGCAGCAGGTAGAACTGTCTGGTGGTGAGATCGGTAGCGTAAGACTGAGTGACCCATTCCCCATTTCCATGCCTCCCAAAAGTGAAATGATGATCTGGTGTCGGACTGCAATCGGGTTGAGAGGTAGAGACTACCAAGCCATGGTAGAACCCGTGTACTCAGACAGCAGGCCCACCATTTTGACAGCCCGGGGGGTGGTTGATGTCCGTCATGGCAGGGTGCCCGTCCGCATCCTCAACATTGGGGAGAGGGAAGTACACTTACCCAGGTACTCTACACTCGCCAAACTGTTTGTCGTCGAACACAAAGCTATCAGGGCCGTGGAACCCTTGCCTCCATCTCCACAGGCGGAGGGTAATGGCTCCCAGAAACAAAAGGAGGACTGGTGCCAGAAACTCCATGTGGGTGCTGACTCCACTCCCCTGCACCAAAAACAAGGAGTCTACCGGGTGGTACAGGAGTACGAGAGAGTCTTTAGTAAGCACCCGCTAGACTTCGGCCGAGTAAAGGGGATAGAACACCACATCCCCACAGGGAGCCACCCACCGATAAAAGAAAGACACAGACCTGTACCCCCTGCACATTATCAGAACGCAAAGGGCATGCTAAGAGAGATGAAAGAAGCTGGGGTCATTAGAGACAGCTGTAGCCCCTGGGCAGCCCCCTTGGTTCTGGTCAAAAAGAAAGACAGCACCATGAGAATGTGCGTGGACTATAGACAAATCAACTGTATCACTCACAAAGATGCATATCCGCTGCCTAGAATAGAGGAGTCTTTAGCCGCACTAAAATCAGCTAACTTCTTTTCTACTTTGGACCTTACTAGCGGGTACTGGCAGGTTCCTGTGGCAGAGGCTGACAAGGAGAAGACCGCCTTCACCACCCCGATGGGACTGAGTGAGTTCAACTGTATGCCCATCGGGCTCTGCAACGCACCAGGGACCTTCCAGAGGCTGATGGAATGCTGTCTAGGGCACCGAAACTTCGAGACGGTCCTCCTTTACCTGGACGACGTGATCGTCTATTCGAAGACCTACGAGGACCACCTAAAGCACCTGGCCGAGGTGTTCGAAGCCCTGGCAGGCTATGGCCTGAAGGTAAAACCATCGAAGTGTCACCTGCTGAAACCAAAGGTCCAGTACCTAGGGCACGTGGTAAGCGCGGAAGGAGTGGCCCCCGACCCTGACAAGGTCACGGCAATCAAGAGCTGGCCAAGCCCCTCGAACATCAAAGAGGTGAGACAGTTTCTCGGGTTGGTAGGCTACTACCGAAGGTTCATCCCCGGGTTCACTAAGATGGCAGCTCCTATGCAGGACCTCCTGATCGGACAGTCTAAGTCCAGAAGTCAAAAGCCACCCTTCAAGTGGTATTAACCGGAAGAGGAGTCCTTCCGCCAGTTGAAGATGACCCTCACGGGGGATGAGATCCTGGCCTACCCTGATTATGGCCAGCCTTTTATTCTCCACACGGACGCCAGTAATGTGGGACTGGGAGCCGTACTGTCCCAAAACCAACAGGGCAGAGAACGGATGATCGCGTACGCCAGCCGGAAGCTGAGGCCCACCGAGAGGAACCCGGAGAATTACAGCTCCTTCAAGCTAGAATTCTTGGCGGTGGTGTGGGCCGTGACGGAACGCTTCAAGCATTACCTGGCCTCTGCAAAGTTCACCGTGTACACGGACAACAACCCGTTGACACACCTGGACAATGCAAGACTGGGTGCCCTGGAACAGCGGTGGATGGCCCGTCTCTCCAACTATGACTTCGTGATCAAGTACCGGGCAGGCAAAACCAACGCGGACGCTCTATCAAGGATGCCTCACTTACCTGAAGGTGACGAAAACCCAGAAGAGCTGGAGGAGGTAGAACTTCCCGCGTTTCACCGGTATGGAGCCGCTCAACACTCTCACCGCGTGAAGGAGGAGGATCTAACAACTGTGATGATGAATCCCCTACCTCACCACAGCTGGGCCGAGACCCAAGATAGTGACCCTGCAGTCCGCCTGGTGAAAGATCTGCTGACCCGGGAAGACGCCCTCCTAGATCCAGATGCCCCAGAGGAAGCCAAGCAGCTATGGAAGGAGAAGAGCAAGCTGTTCCTCTACGAAGGCAAGTTGTGCAGAAGGATTGTCAACCACCGGACGCACGAGCTGACCTGGCAAGTCGTGGTCCCAAGGCGGGATGCAGCTATGGTCCTGGGGGCTTACCATGACAGAGCGGGACACTTCGGTTGGAAGAAACTGGAGTTCCTACTAAGAGGAAGGTTCTTTTGGGTCGGCATGAGAGGAGCTGTAGAAAAATGGTGCAGAGACTGTGGCCCTTGTCACCTAAGGAGGAAGGACCGTACCAGCCAGAAGACACCCTTGAGGCCCATCGTCACCACGCAGCCTCTTGAGCTGGTAGCTCTGGACCACGTCAAATTGGCTCCAAGCCGGTCTGGATACATCTATGCCCTGACAATCGTGGACCACTATTCCCGTTTTCTAGTGGTGGTCCCGGTAAAGGACTTGACAGCCCAAACAGCGGCCAGAGCCTTCCAGCAATATTTCTGCCGTCCACACGGGTATCCGGAACAGGTCCTGACTGACCAGGGTCCAGCGTTCGAGGCTGAAATCTTCCAGGAGTTCTGCAACCTCTATGGCTGTAAGAAGATTCGGACGACGCCTTACCACCCCCAAACCAACGGGATGTGTGAGAAGATGAACAATATAGTCATTGATCTCCTGAAGACGTTGCCCCTGGAGGAACGCAGCCTGTGGCCAGAAAAACTGCCGGACCTGATAGACCTATACAACAATATCCCGGTGAATGCTACAAACTGCACCCCGGCTTACCTGATGCGAGCTAGACCAGGTAAGCTGCCCGTAGACCTGGAGATGGGAGTCCTAATACCTGAGGACACCTCCCCGGATGCGGACTGGGATACGGAAAGGCAACTACAGTACAAGAAGGTACAGGAGAGTGTGGAGAAGAGCCTGGCCCAGGTGAGAGAGAGGCAAGAAAAACTCTTCAATCAACACGCCCCTGCTGGTACCCTAGAACCTGGTGAGCAAGTCCTAAAGCAAAAAAGAAGGCTACATAAGTTGGACGACCAGTGGGAAAGGGAACCCTACACCGTACTGCAGTCTGACCACGACAACCCAAAGGTGTGCATAATCACCAAGGACGGAGGAGAAACCACTAGTGTCGTCTCCAGAGACCACCTCAAAAGATGCCCCGAGCAACTCCGTAGTGCAGAAGAGGATCAGAGTGACCTTGAACCCGCAGAGGACAAGGAAGAAATGATCAGCTCCGTTATCGGAGAGTTCCCTCAGTCCTGGACTCGCATAAATGATGCCATAGTGGTACCTGTCCTGCATTTCCTGCAACCGGCACAGCAACAACCAACACCAGAGCCGGAAGGTGAAGAGGAGCAAGCGGTTCCAGAGGCAGAAGAGCCTGTACCAGCAGCCCAGGAGAGTCAACCCTCTGCTGACAGTGAGCCTGCCATGCCTGCGGTAAGCCAAAGGACCCGCAGACAGCTGCCTGCCCTACCTGTACACCCAGCTGGTAGCTGTACCCCTAACGCTAGTGGGGAAAGCCAGGTTGGTCCACCACCAGACAGTGGGTTAAGGAGATCAACCAGGAGCACAAAGGGGCAGATACCCGCTCGCTGGAGAATATAGAGTGTACTAAAATTGTAAATAACCCTGTTGCCAAGTGTTGAATTGTTTGCCAAGTTACATGCCTGTTTGGTAATTCTGTGTTTCAGTTTCTTGCAGTTACCGTAAGGACTCACAGGTTATGGACTTTTTATAACCGGGACCTTGTATGGACTGCGTTCGGAGCCTGACCAAGGAATGAACTAAGACTGTAAAAGACTTGGGGTAGGACAGACCCCCACCTGGTTAAGGCTCCCGTTGTTCTGGTGATATGGACACCCGGTCACAGACCACACTGTGACCTTAAGAACTCAATTTGTGCGTCGTCTGTCTATTAATGTTTTATTGTTATGCATATTGTCTTTGTTTATTGTTTAGTCCCGGAGTACTAAATTTCACTAGGGGGGAATGTGTCACCCTGGCCTGGATGCCACAAGTGTAAATAAAGCTGTGTCTGAGAGCAAGGGGGAGGTTCTCTAGTCAGGGGAACATTAGCATGCAATGCCTCCTGTCTCAGGCCAGTAGGGGGAGCAGGCTGCCCCTATAAAAGCTGGTGCTGGGGGCAGGGTTAGTGAGAACTGGATGGCCTGTCTCAGCACTGAGACGTGTCCCAGAGTGGAGCAGGGACAGAAAGTTGATTGCACCTAAGAGGAAGTGTGGCAGTAGGAGAGCCACCAGCCAGAGACGAGAGGCGAAGAGAGCCTGTCTTGGCAAATCAGAGGCTGACCTTACCAGACTTTGGTGTCTGAGGCTGGAAGGATTCCACATCCCCCAGCAGAGAACCAGTCCACAAGGGACTGTATATTCCTTGGCCTAAGAAGCCTGGAGGCCCTGCCACAACAGAAGGGACCAGTAAAGCCGTACAAGGCTGGGAGCAGAAAGGAACCCACGTCGCAGGCCATACAGGCGAGAATTACACGGAAAGCTTGGAAACGTGGGCTGTTACCCTATAAGAAGGAGATAGCCAGAAGGAGCACAGAAAGCACGGTAGGCCTACACCCTCACCCTGACCAGGGCCAATTTCCCCGTTGCTCTCAGACATCCAGGTCCCCTCCTAGCTGGGACTGTTTATGGGTCAGTTTACCTGTTTCAGTAAAGACCCTGGACTGCAACCTATTGTCTGTGTGCTCCTTCGCGCCTCCAGCACTACCGGTACTGGGACTCTCATCACCATCACTCCCACCATCCACTACACTGCCCTGGGGCCGCACTCTTCCCGTGGGGAGTCACACCATCCCAGCTGCATATATCATCAGCCCCAGCGGTCTGCCCTGCAGCGGCGGTTCCTAATGACCGCAAATCCACGGGTGGCGTAGTTGGACATAATCAATAACACATAACGGACTACCACTGGCCTGACCACCCTGAGCCACGGAACCGGGTCGCCACTACTACCCCCATCGTTCCCCTATCGCCCGGATCCGCGTGCCCCACGGCCCAGGGGGCGAGTCACAAGCTCGCTGTATGTTGCGTGTGCACAGCTGAATGGTCACCATACAGGCACATGCCCGCTGTATGTTGCGTGTGCACAGCTGAATGGTCACCATACAGGCACATGCCCGCTGTATGTTGCGTGTGCACAGCTGAATGGTCACCATACAGGCACATGCCTGCTGTATGTTGCGTGCGCACAGCTGAATGGTCACCATACAGGCACATGCCCGCTGTATGTTGCGTGTGCACAGCTGAATGGTCACCATACAGGCACATGCCCTCTGTATGTTGCGTGTGCACAGCTGAATGGTCACCATACAGGCACATGCCCGCTGTATGTTGCGTGTGCACAGCTGAATGGTCACCATACAGGCACATGCCCGCTGTATGTTGCGTGTGCACAGCTGAATGGTCACCATACAGGCACATGCCCGCTGTATATTGCGTGCGCACAGCTGAATGGTCACCATACTGGCACATGCCCGCTGTATGTTGCGTGTGCACAGCTGAATGGTCACCATACAGGCACATGCCCGCTGTATGTTGCGTGTGCACAGCTGAATGGTCACCATACTGGCACATGCCCGCTGTATGTTGCGTGTGCTCAGCTGAATGGTCACCATACTGGCACATGCCCGCTGTATGTTGTGTGTGCACAGCTGAATGGTCACCATACAGGCACATGCCCGCTGTATGTTGTGTGTGCTCAGCTGAATGGTCACCATACAGGCACATGCCCGCTGTATGTTGCGTGTGCACAGCTGAATGGTCACCATACAGGTACATGCCCGCTGTATGTTGCGTGCGCACAGCTGAATGGTCACCATACAGGCACATGCCCGCTGTATGTTGCGTGTGCACAGCTGAATGGTCACCATACAGGCACATGCCCGCTGTATGTTGCGTGTGCACAGCTGAATGGTCACCATACAGGCACATGCCCGCTGTATGTTGCGTGCGCACAGCTGAATGGTCACCATACAGGCACATGCCCGCTGTATGTTGCATGTGCACAGCTGAATGGTCACCATACAGGCACATGCCCGCTGTATGTTGCGTGTGCACAGCTGAATGGTCACCATACAGGCACATGCCCGCTGTATGCTGCGTGTGAAGTGGTCTCCACTCCTGAGCCAACTCCACACACGTGGACCCTGCTGTGGACGTACTGGTACTGTATGTTCATCTGTGCCAAGGGATTAATATATTTCTAATTGATTTCATGTATGTTCCTGGGGACAGGAGCACCCTGGCACCGGCTGTCTTAAAAAAGGCACGGAACAAATGCATTCATATTAAAACCATTTTTACATGCAGAAAAAGTTGCAATTTGTACAAAATGATATTACTATGCAACATTTGACCCACTGGATGTCAGCTCTTTTTTAGCATTGAGACGTGTGCTACCATGCTTAAAATGTTCTGCTTAAATAATTTGCACCAAATGTATCATTAGTGACGAAATGTGATAAATATGGAATAATGGAGTTGAAGTGAGTACAAAAGATTTTGCTCAAATTCTGCCATTTTTGATAAATGTGAACCATTGTGTTTTTATGTTACACCACAATACTAGCATATTTTATCTCACAATTGGTGGGCTTGTATTATTTCTATGTAGTTGCATATTGGGCCCCAGGAATAATTTCCTCTGGTGGGCCCAAGGCTCAGCAGTACGAGGCTGCACCTGAGTATGGAGCTAGCATTGGAGCGCCCCCCTCTGCTCTGCAATCTTGCCCCTCTGTCTGATACACTGTGACTGGCAGCCGCCTACAGGCCTGTGTCTAGTGTCTCTGAGGGGGCAGCAGCCGCCTACAGGCCTGTGTCTAGTGTCTCTGAGGGGGCAGAAGCCGCCTACAGACCTGTGTCTAGTGTCTCTGAGGGAGCAGCAGCTGCCTACAGACCTGTGTCTAGTGTCTCTGAGGGGGCAGCAGCTGCCTACAGGCCTGTGTCTAGTGTCTCTGAGGGTGCAGCAGCCGCCTACAGGCCTGTGTCTAGTGTCTCTGAGGGGGCAGCAGCCGCCTACAGGCCTGTGTCTAGTGTCTCTGAGGGGGCAGCAGCCGCCTACAGGCCTGTGTCTAGTGTCTCTGAGGGGGCAGCAGCCGCCTACAGGCCTGTGTCTAGTGTCTCTGAGGGGGCAGCAGCCGCCTACAGGCCTGTGTCTAGTGTCTCTGAGGGGGCAGCAGCTGCCTACACACCTGTGTCTAGTGTCTCTGAGGGGGCAGCAGCTGCCTACAGGCCTGTGTCTAGTGTCTCTGAGGGGGCAGCAGCTGCCTACAGGCCTGTGTCTGGTGTCTCTGAGGGGGCAGCAGCTGCCTACAGGCCTGTGTCTAGTGTCTCTGAGGGGGCAGCAGCTGCCTACAGGCCTGTTCCTGGTGTCTCTGAGGGGGCAGCAGCTGCCTACAGGCCTGTGTCTAGTGTCTCTGAGGGGGCAGCAGCCGCCTACAGGCCTGTGTCTAGTGTCTCTGAGGGGGCAGCAGCCGCCTACAGGCCTGTGTCTAGTGTCTCTGAGGGGGCAGCAGCCGCCTACAGGCCTGCGTCTAGTGTCTCTGAGCGGGCAGCAGCCGCCTACAGGCCTGTGTCTAGTGTCTCTGAGGGGGCAGAAGCCGCCTACAGACCTGTGTCTAGTGTCTCTGAGGGGGCAGCAGCTGCCTACAGGCCTGTGTCTAGTGTCTCTGAGGGGGCAGCAGCCGCCTACAGGCCTGTGTCTAGTGTCTCTGAGGGGGCAGCAGCCGCCTACAGGCCTGTGTCTAGTGTCTCTGAGGGGGCAGCAGCCGCCTACAGGCCTGTGTCTAGTGTCTCTGAGGGGGCAGCAGCCGCCTACAGGCCTGTGTCTAGTGTCTCTGAGGGGGCAGCAGCCGCCTACAGGCCTGTGTCTAGTGTCTCTGAGGGGGCAGCAGCTGCCTACAGGCCTGTGTCTAGTGTCTCTGAGGGGGCAGCAGCTGCCTACAGGCCTGTGTCTAGTGTCTCTGAGGAGGCAGCAGCTGCCTACAGGCCTGTGTCTGGTGTCTCTGAGGGGGCAGCAGCTGCCTACAGGCCTGTGTCTAGTGTCTCTGAGGGGGCAGCAGCTGCCTACAGGCCTGTTCCTGGTGTCTCTGAGGGGGCAGCAGCTGCCTACAGGCCTGTGTCTAGTGTCTCTGAGGGGGCAGCAGCCGCCTACAGGCCTGTGTCTAGTGTCTCTGAGGGGGCAGCAGCCGCCTACAGGCCTGTGTCTAGTGTCTCTGAGGGGGCAGCAGCCGCCTACAGGCCTGTGTCTAGTGTCTCTGAGGGGGCAGCAGCCGCCTACAGGCCTGTGTCTAGTGTCTCTGAGGGGGCAGCAGCCGCCTACAGGCCTGTGTCTAGTGTCTCTGAGGGGGCAGCAGCCGCCTACAGGCCTGTGTCTAGTGTCTCTGAGGGGGCAGCAGCCGCCTACAGGCCTGTGTCTGGTGTCTCTGAGGGGGCAGCAGCTGCCTACAGGCCTGTGTCTAGTGTCTCTGAGGGGGCAGCAGCCGCCTACAGGCCTGTGTCTAGTGTCTCTGAGGGGGCAGCAGCCACCTACAGGCCTGTGTCTAGTGTCTCTGAGGGGGCAGCAGCCGCCTACAGGCCTGTGTCTAGTGTCTCTGACGGGGCAGCAGCTGCCTACAGGCCTGTGTCTAGTGTCTCTGAGGGGGCAGCAGCCGCCTACAGGCCTGTGTCTGGTGTCTCTGAGGGGGCAGCAGCTGCCTACAGGCCTGTGTCTAGTGTCTCTGAGGGGGCAGCAGCCGCCTACAGGCCTGTGTCTAGTGTCTCTGAGGGGGCAGCAGCCGCCTACAGGCCTGTGTCTAGTGTCTCTGAGAGGGCAGCAGCTGCCTACAGGCCTGTGTCTAGTGTCTCTGAGGGGGCAGCAGCCGCCTACAGGCCTGTGTCTGGTGTCTCTGAGGGGGCAGCAGCCGCCTACAGGCCTGTGTCTAGTGTCTCTGAGGGGGCAGCAGCCGCCTACAGGCCTGTGCCTGGTGTCTCTGAGGGGGCAGCAGCTGCCTACAGGCCTGTGTCTAGTGTCTCTGAGGGGGCAGCAGCCGCCTACAGGCCTGTGTCTAGTGTCTCTGAGGGGGCAGCAGCCGCCTACAGGCCTGTGTCTTGTGTCTCTGAGGGGGCAGCAGCCGCCTACAGGCCTGTGTCTAGTGTCTCTGAGGGGGCAGCAGCCGCCTACAGGCCTGTGTCTGGTGTCTCTGAGGGGGCAGCAGCTGCCTACAGGCCTGTGTCTAGTGTCTCTGAGGGGGCAGCAGCCGCCTACAGGCCTGTGTCTAGTGTCTCTGAGGGGGCAGCAGCCGCCTACAGGCCTGTGTCTAGTGTCTCTGAGGGGGCAGCAGCTGCCTACAGGCCTGTGTCTGGTGTCTCTGAGGGGGCAGCAGCCGCCTACAGGCCTGCGTCTAGTGTCTCTGAGGGGGCAGCAGCCGCCTACAGGCCTGTGTCTAGTGTCTCTGAGGGGGCAGCAGCCGCCTACAGGCCTGTGTCTAGTGTCTCTGAGGGGGCAGCAGCTGCCTACAGGCCTGTGTCTGGTGTCTCTGAGGGGGCAGCAGCCGCCTACAGGCCTGTGTCTAGTGTCTCTGAGGGGGCAGCTGCCTACAGGCCTGTGTCTAGTGTCTCTGAGGGGGCAGCAGCAGCCTACAGGCCTGTGTCTAGTGTCTCTGAGGGGGCAGCAGCCGCCTACAGGCCTGTGTCTAGTGTCTCTGAGGGGGCAGCTGCCTACAGGCCTGAGTCTAGTGTCTCTGAGGGGGCAGCAGCCGCCTACAGGCCTGTGTCTAGTGTCTCTGAGGGGGCAGCAGCCGCCTACAGGCCTATGTCTAGTGTCTCTGAGGGGGCAGCAGCCGCCTACAGGCCTGTGTCTAGTGTCTCTGAGGGGGCAGCAGCCGCCAACAGGCCTGTGTCTAGTGTCTCTGAGGGGACAGCAGCCGCCTACAGGCCTCTGTCTAGTGTCCCTGAGAGGGCAGCAGCTGCCTACAGGCCTGTGTCTAGTGTCTCTGAGGGGGCAGCAGCTGCCTACAGGCCTGTGTCTGGTGTCTCTGAGGGGGCAGCAGCTGCCTACAGGCCTGTGTCTGGTGTCCCTGAGGGGGCAGCAGCCGCCTACAGGCCTGTGTCTAGTGTCTCTGAGGGGGCAGCAGCTGCCTACAGGCCTGTGTCTAGTGTATATGAGGGGGCAGCAGCTGCCTACAGGCCTGTGTCTAGTGTCTCTGAGGGGGCAGCAGCCACCAACAGGCCTGTGTCTAGTGTCTCTGAGGGGGCAGCAGCCGCCTACAGGCCTGTGTCTAGTGTCTCTGAGGGGGCAGCAGCCGCCAACAGGCCTGTGTCTAGTGTCTCTGAGGGGGCAGCAGCCGCCTACAGGCCTGTGTCTGGTGTCTCTGAGGGGGCAGCAGCCGCCTACAGGCCTGTGTCTAGTGTCTCTGAGGGGGCAGCAGCCGCCTACAGGCCTGTGTCTAGTGTCTCTGAGGGGGCAGCAGCTGCCTACAGGCCTGTATCTAGTGTCTCTGAGGGGGCAGCAGCCGCCTACAGGCCTGTGTCTAGTGTCTCTGAGGGGGCAGCAGCCGCCTACAGGCCTGTGTCTAGTGTCTCTGAGGGGGCAGCTGCCTACAGGCCTGTGTCTAGTGTCTCTGGGTGGGCAGCAGCAGCATTCTGACACCCCTTTCAGACAGCTCCAACAAGCGCCTGGGGCAAGATGTTCATGTAACATACCTGGCGGCGTCCTTGCATGGTGGTCCATCTCCCACTGTGCAAGAGGGCGCACTTGATCTCCTGTCCAGAATGTCTCTCTGGCTTCCCTCCATGTTGTCTGTTTGTGTCTGTGTCTGTTTCTGCTGCCTAAGGGCGGCGCCCGATCACTTCCTGCCTTTTGTACCTGCTGTGGGTCACACCCCTTGTGCGTCCTCAGCCTATCGCTGTCTGTCTCTTGGTATATAGCTCTGCAGCTCCCTTCTATCCCGGCCTGAGCATATGTGTTTCTTTCAGTGTGTGCTTGCACTCTGAAGGTGCCAGGTCCGTTCCTGTTTCCCTGTCCGCCTTTCCTGGAGGCTTATTTCCAGGCCTGTCTGAACTAAGTCCTGTATGTTTCCTGCCTTGCGGTGTCAGCTCCCGTGTCTGAACTGTGTCCTGTATGTCTCCTGCTTTGCGGTATCAGCTCCCGTGTCTGAACTGAGTCCTTTCTGTGTTCTCTTGTCTGTCCTGTCTGAACACGCTCCTAGCCTGTTCCTCCCGCCTTCTAGTGGCCGATTACCTAGACCCGCTCCTGTATCTAGTCTGTCCTGTCTGAACACGCTCCTTGCCTGTTTGTCCCGCCTCTCTGGGGGCAGTATTCCCAGACCCGCTCCTGTATCCCGCTGCAGTGTCGGTCTCCTCCGTACACTCAGTTCCAGTCTGAACTCTCTCCTATCCTTTACCTGTTTTGCCTCTATGCCCGTTCCCTTCCTTTTTCTGCAGAGTCTGAACTCGTACCTAACTCCTGCCTGTTGTCTCTGTACTCCCGTTTGTGAGTTTGTGGTCCACTCGCTACTTCACTGCAAGTACCCTGTGGGTGTCTGGTCTGCCTTTCCCTTCCTGTCTGTTCAGTGTGAACAGAGCCCTGTCCTCCCTGCTCAGTCTTCTGCACTCTAGTTGTGCTTGCCTATACCCCTCTGCCTGTATTGTTCCTGAATCCCGGTGTGTACTGGGTCCTATCCCGCCTGTGTTCCTACTTGCCAGTGCCTCCCTGTCTGCACTCTAGCTGTGCTTACCTTTACCCCCCGGCCTGCATACCCGCCTGCCTGCATACCCGCCTGCCTGCATACCCGCCTGCCTGCATACCAGTCTGTTCCTGTATTCCCCTGTGTGGGTCAACAGCCGTGTCCGGGGTCTGTCCTGGAGTAGCACCTGGTCCCTCTGCTCGGTTCCTCCTTGGTGCACTGGCGTCGTATGCCGTCGTGCGACCCTGGTCGGATCGGGTGAATACCTAGTTACGCCCCTCCAGGCATTCACTCTCCGGCACGGTCCAGTGGAATCACTACCAATCCCACGCACACGCCGCTTAGCCCGGGCGTGTGCATAACAGCATGCTCAGGCCATGGTTCCCGTTGAGCCCCACGGCCTTCGCTCTCTGAGAAGTTTTCCAGCGAATACATGCATTAAAATAAATAAATAAATTTTTTTCTCCTTTAGCTGAGTTCCAGGCGAATTACGCACCCGTCCAGATGGATCTATCAGCTCTCGTTCCTGCGGATCCGCCACGTTACTATGGGGATCCAAGACAGTGTCGTGCTTTTGTGGAGCAATGCATGCTACACTTTAAGGCCTACCCTCTCTATTTTCCTTCCGATTGGGCTAAAGTGGCCTTTATGATTGACTACCTAGCGGGTGATGCCTTGAAATGGGTCACCCCCCTATGGGAAGCATGGGATCCTGTCATCCTTGACCTGCAGGCCTTCCTGGTGGCCTTTCGTATGGTCTTCGAGGACCCTAACTCTGAAGTCCCTGCTGAAGCTTCACTTCCCAATATCCCGGAGCAGCCCCGACAGGTAATGTGTGTGGGTAGCGCAATAGTCCTCCAGCCCAATGAGACTACTGCCCACCCAGAATCCTCACAGGGTGACTACGCTTTCCGGAATACTTCTCTCAACCTCAAGAGGCAGTCCAGACGTGCTAAACATAGAGGCAAGCCGTCACGCCAGGGTCTGTCCTCCCTGAGACCTCCTGAACCCTTCGGGGTGCTACCTGGTAGCGAAAGGACAGAGACTCTCCTATACTCTGTACCTGATACCTCGCTCGCTTCGTCCAGTGAGTCCAACCTAGTGTACTCCGAAGCAGAGGTTACTCCCGAGTCTCTACACCCCTCCGACCAGGCGGAGGACCTCCAGTTGTGTTCTGACCCCTTCGGGGTGCCACCTGGTGGTGAATGGACAGAGACTTTCCTATATCCTGGATCTGATACCTCACTCGCTTCGTCCAGTGAGTCCAACCTAGTGTACTCCGAAGCAGAGGTTACTCCCGAGTCTCTACACCCCTCCGACCAGGCGGAGGACCTCCAGTTGTGTTCAGAACCCTTCGGGGTGCCACCTGGAGGTGAATGGACAGAGACTTTCCTATATCCTGGACCTGATACCTCGCTCGCTTCGTCCAGTGAGTCCAACCTAGTGTACTCCGAAGCAGAGGTTACTCCCGAGTCTCTACACCCCTCCGACCAGGCGGAGGACCTCCAGTTGTGTTCAGAACCCTCCGGGGTGCCACCTGGTGGTGAACGGACAGAGACTTTCCTATACTCGGTACCCGATACCTCGCCTGCTTCCTCCAGTGAGTCCGACCTAGTGTACTCCGAAGCAGAGGTTACTCCCGAGTCTCTACACCCCTCCGACCAGGCGGAGGACCTCCAGTTGTGTTTAGAACCCTTCGGGGTGCCACCTGGTGGTGAATGGACAGAGACTTTCCTATTTCCTGTACCTGATACCTCGCCTGCTTCCTCCAGTGAGTCCGACCTAGTGTACTCTGAAGCAGATGTTTTCTCTGAGCCTCAGTACTCTTCTGACCCGGCGGAGGACCTCCAGTTGTTTCCTGAATCCTCCGGGGTACCACCAGATAACAAAGAGACAGTGACTTTTCCTCATTGTGTACCTGATAACCCGTCTGTTTCTTCCTGTGGGCTTGACAAGATGTACCTCGAAGCAGAGATTACCCTCAAGTCTCTGTCCCCCTCCAACCCAGTGAACGACTGGTCCCCGAATTCCCTGCGGAAGATTCTGGCAGGCCTGAAGAAGAGGGGGCGTAAGGGGGGAGGTACTGTAACATACCTGGCGGCGTCCTTGCATGGTGGTCCATCTCCCACTGTGCAAGAGGGCGCACTTGATCTCCTGTCCAGAATGTCTCTCTGGCTTCCCTCCATGTTGTCTGTTTGTGTCTGTGTCTGTTTCTGCTGCCTAAGGGCGGCGCCCGATCACTTCCTGCCTTTTGTACCTGCTGTGGGTCACACCCCTTGTGCGTCCTCAGCCTATCGCTGTCTGTCTCTTGGTATATAGCTCTGCAGCTCCCTTCTATCCCGGCCTGAGCATATGTGTTTCTTTCAGTGTGTGCTTGCACTCTGAAGGTGCCAGGTCCGTTCCTGTTTCCCTGTCCGCCTTTCCTGGAGGCTTATTTCCAGGCCTGTCTGAACTAAGTCCTGTATGTTTCCTGCCTTGCGGTGTCAGCTCCCGTGTCTGAACTGTGTCCTGTATGTCTCCTGCTTTGCGGTATCAGCTCCCGTGTCTGAACTGAGTCCTTTCTGTGTTCTCTTGTCTGTCCTGTCTGAACACGCTCCTAGCCTGTTCCTCCCGCCTTCTAGTGGCCGATTACCTAGACCCGCTCCTGTATCTAGTCTGTCCTGTCTGAACACGCTCCTTGCCTGTTTGTCCCGCCTCTCTGGGGGCAGTATTCCCAGACCCGCTCCTGTATCCCGCTGCAGTGTCGGTCTCCTCCGTACACTCAGTTCCAGTCTGAACTCTCTCCTATCCTTTACCTGTTTTGCCTCTATGCCCGTTCCCTTCCTTTTTCTGCAGAGTCTGAACTCGTACCTAACTCCTGCCTGTTGTCTCTGTACTCCCGTTTGTGAGTTTGTGGTCCACTCGCTACTTCACTGCAAGTACCCTGTGGGTGTCTGGTCTGCCTTTCCCTTCCTGTCTGTTCAGTGTGAACAGAGCCCTGTCCTCCCTGCTCAGTCTTCTGCACTCTAGTTGTGCTTGCCTATACCCCTCTGCCTGTATTGTTCCTGAATCCCGGTGTGTACTGGGTCCTATCCCGCCTGTGTTCCTACTTGCCAGTGCCTCCCTGTCTGCACTCTAGCTGTGCTTACCTTTACCCCCCGGCCTGCATACCCGCCTGCCTGCATACCCGCCTGCCTGCATACCCGCCTGCCTGCATACCAGTCTGTTCCTGTATTCCCCTGTGTGGGTCAACAGCCGTGTCCGGGGTCTGTCCTGGAGTAGCACCTGGTCCCTCTGCTCGGTTCCTCCTTGGTGCACTGGCGTCGTATGCCGTCGTGCGACCCTGGTCGGATCGGGTGAATACCTAGTTACGCCCCTCCAGGCATTCACTCTCCGGCACGGTCCAGTGGAATCACTACCAATCCCACGCACACGCCGCTTAGCCCGGGCGTGTGCATAACAGTTCATCTCACCTCATGACAGAAGCAGCCCTGGTTGACATATAGAGAATGAGTAGAAGGAATGATGGTGCAGAGAACCGGTACAGTACAGACCAAAAGTTTGGACACACCTTCTCATTTAAAGATTTTTCTGTATTTTCTTGACTATGAAAATTGTACATTCACACTGAAGGCATCAAAACTATGAATTACCACATGTGGAATTATATACTTAACAAAAAAGTGTGAAGCAACTGAAAATATGTCTTATATTCTAGGTTCTTCACAGTAGCCACCTTTTGCTTTGATGACTGCTTTGCACACTCTTGGCATTTTCTTGATGAGCTTCAAGAGGTAGTCACCGGAAATGGTCTTCCAACAATCTTGAAGGAGTTCCCAGAGATGTTAGCACTTGTTGGCCCTTTTGTCTTCACTCTGCTGTCCAGCTCACCCAAAACATTCTCGATTGGGTTCAGGTCTGGTGACTGTGGAGGCCAGGTCATCTGGCGTAGCACCCCATCACTCTCCTTCTTGGTCAAATAGCCCTTACACAGCCTGGAGGTATGTTTCGGGTCATTGTGCTGTTGAAAAATAAATGATGGTCTAACTAAACGCAAACCGGATGGAATAGCATGCCGCTGCAAGATGCTGTGGTAGCCATGCTGGTTCAGTATGCCTTCACACCTCCTCCTCCATGCTTCACGGTGGGAACCAGGCATGTAGAGTCCATCCTTTCACCTTTTCTGCGTCGCACAAAGACACGGTGGTTGGAACCAAAGATCTCAGATTTGGACTCATCAGACCAAAGCACAGATTTCCACTGGTCTAATGTCCATTCCTTCTGTTCTTTAGCCCAAACAAGTCTCTTCTGCTTGTTGCCTGTCCTTAGCAGTGGTTTCCTAGCAGCTATTTTACCATGAAGGCCTGCTGCACAAAGTCTCCTCTTAACAGTTGTTGTAGAGATGTGTCTGCTGCTAGAACTCTGTGTGGCATTGACCTGGTCTCTAATCTGAGCTGCTGTTCACCTGAGTTTTCTGAGGCTGGTGACTCAGATAAACTTATCCTCAGAAGCAGAGGTGACTCTTGGTCTTCCTTTCCTGGGGCGGTCCTCATGTGAGCCAGTTTCTTTGTAGCGCTTGATGGTTTTTGCAACTGCACTTGGGGACACTTTCAAAGTTTGCCCAATTTTTCAGACTGACTGACCTTCATTTCTTAAAGTAATGATGGCCACTCGTTTTTCTTTACTTAGCTGCTTTTTTTCTTGACATAATACAAGTTCTAACAGTCTATTCAGTAGGACTATCAGCTGTGTATCCACCTGACTTCTGCACAACACAACTGATGGTCCCAACCCCATTTATAAGGCAAGAAATCCCACTTATTAAACCTCACAGGGCACACCTGTGAAGTGAAAACCATTTCTGGTGACTACCTCTTGAAGCTCATCAAGAGAATGCCAAGAGTGTGCAAAGCAGTCATCAAAGCAAAAGGTGGCTACTTTGAAGAACCTAGAATATAAGACATATTTTCAGTTGTTTCACACTTTTTTGATAAGTATATAATTCCATATGTGTTAATTCATAGTTTTGATGCCTTCAGTGTGAATGTACAATTTTCATAGTCATGAAAATACAGAAAAATCTTTAAATGAGAAGGTGTGTCCAAACTTTTGGTCTGTACTGTATATACCGTATTTTTCAAACTATAAGACGCACAGGACCATAAGACTCACCTATGTTTTAGAAGAGGAAAATAAAAAAATAAAAATTTAAGCAGAAAAAGGGGTCATGATGCACTTTTAAGGGGGGAGGGAGTCTTCTGCTGACACTGGCATAGGGGTAATGTCCCCCAATTCTGACAATATCCCCCATCCTGGTATATATGCCCCCCCCTTCCTTTTATACGTGGTCCCCATCCCTATCCTGGTATGCCTGGCATCCCTCCATCCTGGTATGCATGGCACCCCTCATCCTTATCCTGGTATGCATGGCACCCCTCATCCCTGTCCTGGTATGCATGGCACCCCTCATCCCTATCCTAGTATTCATGGCACACCTCATCCCTATCCTGGTATGCATGGCACCCCTCATCCCCATCCTGGTATGCATGGCACAGCAATCCCCATCCTGGTATGCATGGCACCCCTCATCCCCGTCCTGGTATGCATGGCACCCCTCATCCCTATCCTGGTATGCATGGCACCCCTCATCCCTGTCCTGGTATGCATGGTACCCGTAATCCCTATCCTGGTATGCATAGCACCCCTCATCCCCATCCTAGTATGCATGGCACAGCAATCCCCATCCTGGTATGCATGGCACCCCTCATCCCTGTCCTGGTATGCATGGCACCCCTCATCCCTGTCCTGGTATGCATGGCACCCCTCATCCCTGTCCTGGTATGCATAGCACCCCTCATCCTTATCTTGGTATGCATGGCACCCCTTATCCTTATCCTGGTATGTATGGCCCCTCATCCTTATCCTGGTATGTATGGCCCCCTCATCTTTATCCTGTTATGTATGCTCCCATCAGGGTTATCCTGGTATGCATGGCACCCCTCATCCTTACCCTTGTATGTATGGCCCCCTCATCCTGATCCTAGTATGCATGGTCCCCCTAATCCCCACCAGGCTACACATAAAAAAATAAACACTCCTACTCACCTTTCTTCTCTTCTCCAGCGCTGCATCCTGTCTGCCTGCACTGATCTCTCCATGTGGGCTGTGCATGACGTCACTGCCATGCGCGGCTCACATGGAGAGATCAGCTGCCGGAAGTCACTGCTCCCCACGCCAGAACTGTGGGCGCAGGGAGCAATGACTTCATGCTCCTTAATAGCCGGCACGCAGCGTAGCCGCAGCGCGGCTCCTGCTGCTGCCGGGCTATTGCGTGTGTCCGCTTATTAAAGTGCATGAATATTCACCCCTCTCCACTCCCATGGGCGTGGAGAGAGGTTGAATATTCATGCCCTTTAACAGCGAGCACAGGTGATTCCGGCAACAGCAGGAGCCGCGCTGCGGCTACACTGTGTGCCGCTATTAAGGAGCATGAATATTCACTGCTCCCCACGCCCCATGGGCATAGGGAGCAGTGAATATTCATTTTCTTTAGCAGCGGGGACAATGTAGGCTGCAGCGGGCGGCTGCTGCCTCCTGTGCCCCGCTCCTCCGCCATTACCGCTCCCCCCACACCCCACACAGTGTATATATATCCCCCCCCCCCAACATTCGGACTATAAGATGCACCCCCCATTTTCCTCCAAAATTTTGGAGGAAAAAAGTGCTTCTTATAGTCCGAAAAATATGGTAACTGTATGTGGGAGATTTACTGTAATCAGTGTGAAAGAAATAAGGAGTTGATGCTCATGGCAACAGATCAGATTAAGCATCTAATTTTTCAATTTTACAGAGAATCATTTGCAAAAAAAGTAATTGATAGCTTTGGCCAACCATGACAGATTTCCTCTGCACTTCTTTTATATAATCTCCCCCTATCTTTCCAGCTGTTTGACATAGTTGAAATAGAGCTTTAATGTAATTGGACGGAGTATTGTTACTATCTTCAGATGTCTCTTCATCTAATTCTGCTGGTTTTGCGGAGCCGATGTCGGTGCATCGTAAATTCCATTGATAATGACAAACCGGTGCTGATGTATCAGACGGTTAGGCGCGTCCACAGACGTCATCACTGAGAAGAAATCCGCATGGATTCCGGAACAGTGTGTCAGCGCAGCCTGAATGCTCTCAAAAAATTGCAGACTGGCATCTAAACATTTAGATTGTGAGCCCCAATGGGGACAGCGACAATAATGTCTGGAAAGCGCTGTCGAATTAGTGGTGCTATATAAGTGAGTAAAATAAATAAAAAATGTGAACTTATTATTTCACCAGTCTGCAATTGTTTTTAGATCCTTCAGGATGCGCTGACACACTGTTCCGGAATCCATGCTGATTTCTTTTCAGTGATGAGGTCTGTGGACATGGCGAACCATCTGATTAAATCAGCACTAGTTTGTAATTATTAATGGAATTTAAGATGCACCGACACACTGTTCCAGAAGCTGTGACAAAGAACGCCAGATCGTTAAAAACGCGTAGCACTGTCCACCTACCCCCCATACCCTTTACTCATGGATGTAATTTTTAACATGGAGTAATTAAAAGCATCTTTTTCCTTGGAGCTGGATACCACATCTTCTGTGACGTCATTACTGAGGCCGGAGCTCCACTGCTCCTGGATGTACGGCCGCCTTTGTGATTAGTCAATCTCATTTATGTATGATACTGAAATATTAAAAAGTAATTGTTAATTACGTGGACACTTTTCTACACTGAGAGCATGATAGGAAGCTTGAGACAGTGAAATGGCACTGGTGGTACATTAAGGGGGTAAATCCTGATGACAGGTTCCCTTTAAGAACTATTTGCTGTCTAATCTCTGCCACCCCTGACTTGTGCCAATGTCACCAGATTATAAGTGTCATTCACTTTACCCGTCATTGTGTTTATGTTATGGCATGTAGTTGTCCTCCTTATTCCCGGTACTTTCACTGACGAGGGTCTTTATTGTGAGATCCAGAAAATACATTGAGAAATCTCTTTTGTGTTGAAGAAAAAAGTCACATCTAATCTATCTTTCCTCCTTATAGGAAATCCTTGTGAGAATAACGGTTTATCACTAAATTGTAAAAAAGAAGCTATCACGAAGCACTCTAATGGAGAAAACCTCTTCACCCTTCCTGCACCTCCTGGACTTCACAGCACTTTACCTTCTTATAATCCTCCTGATCATGAGGAACCCTCTCCTGAGCAATCTCACATTGTTACCACTATTCCAGGTGACACAGTGGATAAAAGATTTCAGTGTGACAAGCAACTTACTAAAAGCTCCGATTCTTTAACACAAAGAAAGCACAAAGGAGAGAATCCATACTCCTGTTCAGAATGTGGGAAATGTTTTACATGTAAATCAAAATATGTTATATATGAGAGAATTCACACAGGAGAGAAGCCGTTTTCATGTTCAGAATGTGATAAATCCTACACAGATAAAGCGGATCTTATTATACATCAGAGAATTCATACAGGTGAGAAGTCGTATTCATGTTCAGAATGTGGGAAAGTATTGGCACCCCTGCAATTCTGTCAGATAATACTCAGTTTCTTCCTGAAAATGATTGCAATCACAAATTCTTTGGTATTATTCTCTTCATTTAATTTGTCTTCAATGAAAAAAACAGAAAAAGAATTGCCCTAAAGCTAAATTGGATATAATTCCACACCAAACCTAAAAAAGGGGGTGGACAAAAGTATTGGCACCCTTTGAAAAATCATGAGATGCTTCTCTAATTCGTGTAATTAACAGCACCTGTTACTTACCTGTGGCACCTAACAGGTGTTGGCAATAACTAAATCACACTTGCAGCCAGTTAACATGGATTAAAGTTGACTCAACCTCTGTCCTGTGTCCTTGTGTGTACCACATTGAGCATGGAGAAAGGAAAGAAGACCAAAGAACTGTCTGAGGACTTGAGAAACCAAATTGTGAGGAAGCATGAGCAATCTCAAGGCTACAAGTCCATCTCCAAAGACCTGAATGTTCCTGTGTCTTCCGTGCGCAGTGTCATCAAGAAGTGTAAAGCCCATGGCACTGTGGCTAACCTCCCTAGATGTGGACGGAAAAGAAAAATTGACGAGAGATTTCAAAGCAAGATTGTGCGGATGGTGGATAAAGAACCTCAACGAACATCCAAACAAGTTCAAGCTGCCCTGCAGTCCGAGGGTACAACAGTGTCAACCCGTACTATCCATCGGCGTCTGAATGAAAAGGGACTGTATGGTAGGATACCCAGGAAGACCCCACTTCTTACCCCGAGACATAAAAAGGCCAGGCTGGAGTTTGCCCAAACTTACCTGAGAAAGCCTAAAACGTTTTGGAAGAATGTTCTCTGGTCAGATGAGACAAAAGTAGAGCTTTTTGGGAAAAATCATCAACATAGAGTGTACAGGAAAAAAAAAGAGGCATTCAAAGAAAAGAACACGGTCCCTACAGTCAAACATGGCGGAGGTTCCCTGATGTTTTGGGGTTGCTTTGCTGCCTCTGGCACTGGACTGCTTGACCGTGTGCATGGCATAATGAAGTCTGAAGACTACCAACAAATTTTGCAGCATAATGTAGGGCCCAGTATGAGAAAGATGGGTCTCCCTCAGAGGTCATGGGTCTTCCAGCAGGACAATGACCCAAAACACACTTCCAAAAGCACTATACAATGGTTTGAGAGAAAGCACTGGAGACTTCTAAGGTGGCCAGCAATGAGTCCAGACCTAAATCCCATAGAACACCTGTGGAGAGATCTCAAAATGGCAGTTTGGAGAAGGCACCCTTCAAATATCAGGGACCTGGAGCAGTTTGCCAAAGAAGAATGGTCTACAATTCCAGCAGAGCATTGTAAGAAACTCATTGATGGTTACCGGAAGCGGTTGTTCGCAGTTATTTTGGCTAAAGGTTGTGCAACCAAGTATTAGGCTGAGGGTGCCAATACTTTTGTCCGGCCCTTTTTTGGAGTTTTGTGTGAAATGATCAATGATTTGATTTTTGCTTCATTCTCTTTTGTGTTTTTTCCTTGCAAGCAAATTAAATGAAGAGAATAATACCAAAGAATTTGTGATTGCAATCATTTTCAGGAAGAAACTGAGTATTATCTGACAGAATTGCAGGGGTGCCAATACTTTTGGCCAGCACTGTAGGTCCCCCAAGGGATGAAATCCTAGGGGGAACCATGAAAATACATTATCATCACAGGATGGACTCAGGTAAGTGACTATCGCATATGTCTTAATAGACCAAAGAAGGTCCTAGATGAAAAAATTAGACACTTCACCTAGAGGTACCGTCCAGATAAACTGGATAGAGAGAGAGAGTAAAAGAAGGGAGATGGGGAAAAGGAGAAGGCAGGAAAGGTGGTACAAGCAAACATTAAAAGTACTGAGCAGTAAATTGGGGATCAGGTCAATTAGGTTAGCAGTGTATTAGTGAATCATCATATAACATATTGCCAACATGACCAAAATGACTCACCCACAAGGTACAAAATGTTGCTCGTAAAGGGGGACAGAGGAGGGCTGGTTGCTCCCGTTAGAACGGGCCTCGACGCGCGTTTCGCGACTGCTTTATCAAGAGGCGCAAAATTGCAGAGCAAAGGGGAGTGCTCCAATGCTAGCTCCATACTCAGGCGCAGCGTCGTACTGGTGCCCAATTATTCCTGGGGCCCAATATGTAACTACATAGAAATAATACAAGCCCACCAATTGTGAGATAAAATATGCTAGTATTGTGGTGTAACATAAAAACACAATGGTTCACATTTATCAAAAATGGCAGAATTTGAGCAAAATCTTTTGTACTCACTTCAACTCCATTATTCCATATTTATCACATTTCGTCACTAATGATACATTTGGTGCAAATTATTTAAGCAGAACATTTTAAGCATGGTAGCACACGTCTCAATGCTAAAAAAGAGCTGACATCCAGTGTGTCAAATGTTGCATAGTAATATAATTTTGTACAAATTGCAACTTTTTCTGCATGTAAAAATGGCTTTAATATGAATGCATTTGTTCCGCGCCTTTTTTAAGACAGCCAGTGCCAGGGTGCTCCTGTCCCCGGGCACATACATAAAATCAATTCGAAATATATTAATCCCTTGGCACAGATGAACATACAGTACCAGTACGTCCACAGCAGGGTCCACGTGTGTGGAGTTGGCTCAGGAGTGGAGACCACTTCACACGCAACATACAGCGGGCATGTGCCTGTATGGTGACCATTCAGCTGTGCACACGCAGCATACAGCGGGCATGTGCCTGTATGGTGACCATTCAGCTGTGCACACGCAACATACAGCGGGCATGTGCCTGTATGGTGACCATTCAGCTGTGCACACACAACATACAGCGGGCATGTGCCTGTATGGTGACCATTCAGCTGTGCACACGCAACATACAGCGGGCATGTGCCTGTATGGTGACCATTCAGCTGTGCACACGCAACATACAGCGGGCATGTGCCTGTATGGTGACCATTCAGCTGTGCACACGCAACATACAGCGGGCATGTGCCTGTATGGTGACCATTCAGCTGTGCGCACGCAACATACAGCGGGCATGTGCCTGTATGGTGACCATTCAGCTGTGCACACACAACATACAGCGGGCATGTGCCTGTGTAGCACCCTGAGGATTCGGCTGCTACAGGAGTATTGCACCTCAACCCAGAGGTGTGATATTCCACTCCCGGGTAAGGAAGGAGTGTGGAACTGAGCTCAGATAGACTGCATGCACTACATACATCCCATTCCAGAGGAGCAGGCCGACGGCACTCCCACTTAGAAATGTGCAGGTGCGACCGAGCCTGTTCCTGGCTGGAGTGGGAGGGGGGAGGAACATCCCATGTAGTGTAGGGGCAGATAGGGGGAGCAGTCTGGGTAGTGATAGGAGCTCATTGGGTGCTGGTCACCTGAGCTCACACATAGAGGGTGTATATAAGGTGGGCACCATCAAAGATCAGGGTCAGACGCTGAGCAGAGAGTCAGAAGGAGAAAACAAGTCTGCTGCAGAGGAAGTCAGCCTGCAGCAAGGGAGCAGAACAGACCTGAGCCTGAAGAGTGAGAGAGTGGAGTACAGAAAGACCCAGAGGGGGACAAAGAAGGGACCCAAGAACCCAAATCAGATCGCCGGGTGAGGAGTCAGCAGAAGGGTACCGGAACCCAAACTGGTGGGGGCAGAAAACACATCCCTAGCCAGAGACCGGAGACCGTGGGCAGTGTCTGTCACGGTCACCCACTACATTCACCCTGAAGGCACACCACATGGAGGGTCAGGGAACCTGAGGCCAAAGGTTGCCCAACAGAAGGCCCGAGGGAGCTGGATTTAGGTGAATCACTGGTGGGGACGGCTGAAGAAAGGACAGAGGGAGAGCTCAGGGCCACGCTCCGGACTTGTTTGGGGGTTGGCCGGATCCAGGACCTGGTGGACGCAGCACGGCTCGGGAGGTCACTTGGAGCTAGAGTGACCAGGAACATCTGCAGTAAGTAAAAGACCCTTAACTGCACAACCCGAGTCTGTCATCATTACCGGCTGCACCGCACCACCACAACCCCCATCCTCTGCGCCTGTCCCCTCTGAGGCTATACCCCTCCCGTTGGGGGTTATCCCACCAAGCTGCGCACCCACCATCAGCCTCAGCGGACCCTGCAGCAGCGGCGGCCACAGTGACCGCATCACAACGGGTGGCGTAGTCGACACAACGAACTTTAATAACATCAGTAAGGACTGCCACATAATACTGAGCTTGACGCCCTGGGCACGGGGCCGGGTCACAGCCGCTCGGAGACTACAAACCCCCATCTGATCCGGTGCCGGGTATTCCCCTCAAAAAGGAATATGTCCCAGGGGGCGCGTCAACTTTGGCGTAGTCGGCAGGATTACGTGCCCGCAACACCCGGGTACTGCGTGCCTGAAGAAAAGTGCAAGTTTACCTCAGAAAGAAGACTCCTGCCGGTTCCGGAGGGTCCACGCCATCGGACTCCATCACCAGTCGTTTCCCGCCGATTGTCCGCCATTTCCAGCTTGTTCCCGCCATCTGCAGAGTTTCCCGCCACTGGGAAGCGATTCCCGCCAAAACCGCAGATTTCCCGCCTTGGAAGAGCAGCGGACGCCATTATGGGCGTGCCAAAGGAGAGCAAGAGGCCACCTCCCATCGTGGGCCGGGACAGAAAATGGCGCCAAAAGTGGAAACCGCCCCCACCAACAGAGACTGTGATGCTGGAGGTGTCTGTCAGCGTGAAAGAACTCCCCCTGGAGCTGACAGTCACCGAGTTGCCCCGGGACCGCCCTCGAAGTGGGAGGAGACGAAAGAAAAGAGCAAAGATGGGTGTCGCCTGGAGCAGTCTAGAACGAGCGCACCCGGAGACAAGGAGTCTAGAGCGAGAGCACCCGGAGTCGAGGAGAGAAAGAGTAGACCCGGGAATGGAGCGGCAGCAGAGCAGCACCGGCCCGCTGGCCAGGAGCCTGCAGAAGGAAGAAGGAGGAGAGCAGAGCAGCACCGGCCCGCTGGCCAGGAGCCTGCCGGAAGCAGAGCAGAGCAGCACCGACCCGATGGTCAGGAGCCTGCTGGAGTCAACAACCCCGCTAGGCTTAGCGGAGATCCTAGCGCAGCTCCCCCGAGACCGGGAGTGCGCGCGGAGTGCCCTGGAGGGCCTCGCGGGAAGGATGGCCCGAGTGCAGAGGGAGATCCTGGCGGAGTGGGGCCGGGAGATGGCCCAGCAAGCTGGAACCCGTCCACGGAGCCCGCTCCCTTGGAAGAGAACATCAACTGCCTCTGCGGAAGACGCGGGAGGACCCAAGGCCGGAGACGGCGCAGAAGAGGGAGCGAGACGCATGGCAGCAGGTAAGGGGGACGCCTATACCCCATGCCGGAAGACCGCTTACCTGCCCCAGCTCCCCGTCGCAGAGCCCGAAGGTCCCCCAGCCGTACCCGAAACCGCCACGACACCGCCACAAACTAGGCCCCGACCGGAAGCCGCCGCCGCGACCCCCGTGACGTCACGCGCCTCGACCCGGAGTGTGACTAAACAGGAAGAGCCTCCGGCCTGGTCGCAAGGCCTAGCGTTTCCGGGCGCCGCATCCCCAGCAGAGCCATCTACCTCCGCGGAGCCTCCGGCCTGGTCGCAAGGCCAGGTAGCTCAGGGCGCCGCCGTCCTAACGGTGCCCTTCACCTTCCAGGTGCCCCAGGCCTGGCCGCAAGGCCTGGGCAACCCGGGCGCCATCACCACCGCGCCCGCGCCCGCTGTACCGAGGGTGCCACACCTGGGGGAGGACCTCTTCGGCCAGCTCACATGGCCGGACGGGCGGCCCTTCATCTGGCCCGAAGGGTACCCTGAGCTGGAGCGGCAGCAAAGACTAGGGCCCTTGTGTGAGCCCCTAATCCCGGCTCCGAAGCCCGTGACTCGGGTCTCGCCTCCACTCGAGGAAGCCCAGTTCGTGTGGGACCCCACGGGAGAAGATTTGATGGGGTTCACCGGAGAGACTCGGGCAGCTGCAGCAGCGCGCACAGAGTGTTGCCGTCAACAGCTGGCAGAGTTCAAGAGAGAGCGGGAGGAGAGGCAGGCCAAAGAGCAATGGGCCCAGGCCCGCAGCGCGGAGCAAAAGAGTCGGACCAGAAGGGACCCCCGTGCAGCAGATCGTCCCCGTACCATCGGGACGGTAATAAAGTTTAATGCGCAGCATGGGTGGGGCTTCATAAGGGACCGGAACACCATGGGTGACGTCTTCGTTACGCGACGGGACGTCGAGTCCCACCTGCCAGAGGGTCACAAAGGCCGTGACCTCTACGTCGGTGATGAGGTAACGTTCACCCGGCACAAGTGTGCCAAGGGACCTTACGCCCTCCACGTGCATCGCTTGACGGAGGAGGAGTTGCGGTGCGAGGAGGAGGAGCAAGAGGACCCGGACGGGTCTGAAGAAACCACAAGCCGTAAGATAAGAGCAGGAGGCAGACGCCGTTGAGTGCGGCAGAGCAGGAGACTGTATATAGTTGCCCGTCGGGGCACAGTAAACTGAAACTGAAACTGAAACTGATGTTGCTGCTAAAATAGTCCCCGTTGGGACCAGTGAACTGTTACCTGTGACCCCTTCCATACCAGGCTGAGGACTGTGAGCAGCCATCCCCTTCCCTTTACCTGGCCGGGGACTGAGAACGGCCAAAATTTCCCTGTACATAGTTGCGCTTGCTAAAGCGCCCCCTACCGGTTTTATTTGGGAAACTGTTTTTCAAAAGACTGTCGCACTCTACCTGGTCACGAGTTGCACGGTGACCAGAGGAACAGAAGAGAGAAAGAGACGACGAGAATGTTGTTTACCTGAAAAAGTTTATATATATATTTATATAGTATTTCGTATAATATTTAATATGTTTTACATGTTTATAAAAATGTTGTATGTTTTGGTGTTTTTTGTCTTTGCAGCCCGAGGACGTGCTGTGATTTACCAGGGGGGAATGTAGCACCCTGAGGATTCGGCTGCTACAGGAGTATTGCACCTCAACCCAGAGGTGTGATATTCCACTCCCGGGTAAGGAAGGAGTGTGGAACTGAGCTCAGATAGACTGCATGCACTACATACATCCCATTCCAGAGGAGCAGGCCGACGGCACTCCCACTTAGAAATGTGCAGGTGCGACCGAGCCTGTTCCTGGCTGGAGTGGGAGGGGGGAGGAACATCCCATGTAGTGTAGGGGCAGATAGGGGGAGCAGTCTGGGTAGTGATAGGAGCTCATTGGGTGCTGGTCACCTGAGCTCACACATAGAGGGTGTATATAAGGTGGGCACCATCAAAGATCAGGGTCAGACGCTGAGCAGAGAGTCAGAAGGAGAAAACAAGTCTGCTGCAGAGGAAGTCAGCCTGCAGCAAGGGAGCAGAACAGACCTGAGCCTGAAGAGTGAGAGAGTGGAGTACAGAAAGACCCAGAGGGGGACAAAGAAGGGACCCAAGAACCCAAATCAGATCGCCGGGTGAGGAGTCAGCAGAAGGGTACCGGAACCCAAACTGGTGGGGGCAGAAAACACATCCCTAGCCAGAGACCGGAGACCGTGGGCAGTGTCTGTCACGGTCACCCACTACATTCACCCTGAAGGCACACCACATGGAGGGTCAGGGAACCTGAGGCCAAAGGTTGCCCAACAGAAGGCCCGAGGGAGCTGGATTTAGGTGAATCACTGGTGGGGACGGCTGAAGAAAGGACAGAGGGAGAGCTCAGGGCCACGCTCCGGACTTGTTTGGGGGTTGGCCGGATCCAGGACCTGGTGGACGCAGCACGGCTCGGGAGGTCACTTGGAGCTAGAGTGACCAGGAACATCTGCAGTAAGTAAAAGACCCTTAACTGCACAACCCGAGTCTGTCATCATTACCGGCTGCACCGCACCACCACAACCCCCATCCTCTGCGCCTGTCCCCTCTGAGGCTATACCCCTCCCGTTGGGGGTTATCCCACCAAGCTGCGCACCCACCATCAGCCTCAGCGGACCCTGCAGCAGCGGCGGCCACAGTGACCGCATCACAACGGGTGGCGTAGTCGACACAACGAACTTTAATAACATCAGTAAGGACTGCCACATAATACTGAGCTTGACGCCCTGGGCACGGGGCCGGGTCACAGCCGCTCGGAGACTACAAACCCCCATCTGATCCGGTGCCGGGTATTCCCCTCAAAAAGGAATATGTCCCAGGGGGCGCGTCACCTGTATGGTGACCATTCAGCTGTGCGCACGCAACATACAGCGGGCATGTGCCTGTATGGTGACCATTCAGCTGTGCGCACGCAACATACAGCGGGCATGTGCCTGTATGGTGACCATTCAGCTGTGCACACACAACATACAGCGGGCATGTGCCTGTATGGTGACCATTCAGCTGTGCACACACAACATACAGCGGGCATGTGCCTGTATGGTGACCATTCAGCTGTGCGCACCCATCTTGATATTCCTGTGATATCCAGCATTAGGCTGGATTCATATGGGATCATTATTTCCACTATATACTGCAATACTGTTACTGTTATATTAAAACATACAAAACAAGCAGGGGCGTAATGATCGCGGTCATAGAGGGTACAACCGGGACCAGACCCATGCTTGTGCGCGGCCCGACGACACCAATTTCACCTGGATGTGCATTCTCTGAAACACATTCTGCTGAAATGTATTGTGACGCAGAGACCCGCCGGCTCCCTGCACTTCAAGACATGCTGCCAGCCAATCAGAGGCAAGCAGCAGGTGCTGGCGGCCCACAGAAGTCAGCTACCGGCTGGGGAACATTATACCAGGATGGCGGACCTTATACCAGGATGGCGAACCTTATACCAGGATGGCGGACCTTATACCAGGATGTCGGACACTATATCACGATGGCGGGTATTATATCAGGATGGCGGACATTACACTGGGATGGCGGACATTACATCCGGGTGACGGACATTACATCAGGATGGCGGACACTATATCAGGATGGCGGACATTATATCAGGATGGGGAAATGATATCAGAATGAAGGACATTATATCAGGATGGGAGATAAGATACCAGGCTGGGAACATTATATTAAGATGGGGACAATATACCAGGATGAGTGACATTATACCAGAAGGGGGACATGGTTATAGCATGGAGCCCAGGATGGGGGACATTATACCAAAATGGGGACATTATATCAGTCAGGGGTGGTACAGGGTGGGCATCAGTCAGGGTTGATACAGGGGCACTCAGGGGTAATACAGGGGAGGCTCAGTCAGTCAGGGGTGAAACAAAACATTGAGGGAAATCCTCCCTTAGTGACTGAGCCCTCTCACCCTCTATCACCAATGAGTACAGCCCCTCACTGTTGGTGTTGATGGGGGTCACTTAGTTATGTGATAATCCTGCTCAGCTACATATATCTGACCTTTGGTGAGTGGTGTAGCAGGCGGCCATCCATCTCCCTGTGCTTCTCACTGTCAGCCTGTGACACAGTTAGGGAGGAGCGCTGTTACTCAGCACATCATGGCTCATTACCTCAGCTCTGCTGTTAGCACGGGGAAGAGGCCACAAACAAAACTAACACTGATTGGCTGCGATGCTGCCAATCACTATTAGACTTACCAGCAGCAGCACCGCTCTCCCTGGTTGCTCCAGGTGCGGTATCGCAGAGGCAGAGATTCAGCATTATTGATCAGCGATCAGTCAGTCCCTGAAGTGAGCTGCTGTCTGCACTGCAGCAGAACAGATCCAGTGACTCCCGTACTCTGCCGGGATGTCTAATGCTGGGAGGAGCGGTGAATAGTAATCAGTGACACGTGTGAGCTGCCGTGCTTGCAGCATGTCATGTGCTAGTGCGCTGAGTGCTGCTGACTGCTCCTCCCAGCATTAGACATCCCGGGAGATGTCAAATACTAAAAATGATGGTAAAATCCTAATTGACCTAAACCGGGAAAGGTTTATTCTGATTTCATGTCAGATATTGAGAAAAACCTGCGTCTTTTTATATACTGTATGGAAACTTCTGGTTTCAGCTGTGTGTGTATGTGTCCCTATAGTTATAGTTTTGGATGATTACTATTGTCCCTTCATTGTCTGCGCTGTTGCATCCAAATAACCTGTTCACAAAATCAAAGTATGTCATTGGGTTGGAAGGGGTTAAACAGGCAGTTCTGATGACATCACAAAGCACATAAACATCATAGACATCCTATGACATCACAATTGGTATAGAATGTACAGAGTGTAACTCCTGAGCCATCTTGTGTCATTCGAGGCTGACTGCTGGAAGGTGACAAGTCCAGGTCGGGAACTCTTCACCTATGACCTCACTCATACATTGTATAGATGGGGGGTCAGTAGTGGGATTCAGAACTGCATCATTAACCTGAAAATCTCAGCAGATGGCGCTGGATCACGTGTCCCGTGCTGTGATTGTTAGAATGAGTCTATGATTTACAAAAAAATGTTATTGAGCAGATTCCATGGAAAATCATTTGGGGGCTTTGGTAAAGCAGTGTGAGCCCGGCCTAACAGGGGCTACCAATCTGGACAAACCCTTCCCTGAATGAGGACTTGCTGGCGATCAACTGATCATGTGTCACTGGTCTTGAAGACCCTCAGCAATCGGCTGGCTTTGCCCTCTATGACACCCATGTGCTGTAATAAAAGCATATAGAAAGGGGAGCGCCGGCTGACACCCCCCCATTTGGCTCCATTTTTGGGCAGCTTTGCCATTAATGTTGTCAGAACCTAGCGTTTTCAGAACATCCATTTAATAGCAGACGGGTCCAGTCCTCCATTATCCGCTCTCATGGTCCTGCTGGATCAGGAGTGACCGGGAGCTGACGGTTTATGGTGATCAGGAGTTGCAGGATGGCGCCGGTGTTTCCCTTTAGGTCATAGAGCAGTAGGTGACGCGGATTAGAATAAAAGAGTGGAAATGTTTCGGTTATTATCTGCGTCATGACTCAATTAATAATGAGGCCGGTGGTTATTTGCAGCCGGCGATTTCTTTTTATTAATTCAACTCTTCCTTGATGTTGGAAACTCGATACATAACACAGCAGTGGCAGTTATTATGACATCACAGGGGACATGACATCACAGGGCACATGACATCATAGATATCACATGACATCACAGTTGGTACAGAATGTGTAAAGTTCTAATCCTGAACCATCTTGTGTCCCAGAGGCGGCATCTTGAAGAAGACAAGTCTATGTAGGTAGCTCTTCACTTAGCACTAAGGCCCTGTTCACACATTGTGTAGCTGTGCGGAGTTTGTGGTGAAGTTTAGAACTTCATCATTTACCCCTAAAAAAATCTCAGCAAACATCTCTGAGCGACGTGTTCTCTCTTGTGCATCAGGATGATTCCTTAAATAGGACCTATCATTGAATCCTCTTTTTTGTAATGATAGGTGTTATGTCTCATCTAGTTCAGAGGAGCAGCAGTAATGAAGCACGGACAGATGACGGCGGCGCAGCAGGATGGCCGAGCAGAAACAACGGAGAACACCGTGGCTTGATGGCAGCAGGAAGACCAGAACTGGAACCACAGGAAATCAAGAGCAGAATTGAAGCAACGGCACCTGGTATAATAGAGGGACAGACTCTGATCAGACTTTCATCAGAGTGGTATCAGGTTTTCTCGGACATGGAGAGGAGAAAGAAAAGGTTTCTCACCTTCTCCCTTCTGCAAGTCGGTGAAAATCGCACCACACTCCGATGTCAAAGCGCGGTCCAATTTTTCCACAAGCGCATAGACTTGCATTGCCATTGCCATATTTTGCAGACTATAAGACGCACCCCAAATTTTGGGGTGGAAAATCATTTTTTTAAATAAAATGGTGGTGCCTCTTATAGTCCGTTTAACAGTAGGTTACCAGGGGGCGGCGGTGGTGGAGCGGGGTAACAGGAGGCAGGGCCACTGCTTTAGGCAGTCGGCGGCGACAGGAGTGGGGCGATGCTGCGGGCCCTGGGCTCTCATAAGATGTCGGCGCCGGTGAGCAGAGTCCCCTTTCCTATAGATTGCCCTGCAGTAGGCTTTGGGAAAATGGCTGCTGGAGGTGACGCATGTGCAGATTGAGATCTCGGGAGATGCATGCGCCGCCTCAAGCGTCCATTTTCCCAAAGCCTACTGCAGGGCAATAAATGGGAAAAGCTACTCTGCTCACCGGCGCCAACATCTTATGAGAGCCCAGGGCCCGCCGACACCGGTCTCCTGTGACCGCGCTCCACCGCAACCACCCCTCGGTAAGCTACATTCAGATATTGTATATTAGATTGTAAGCTCCTAGGACAGGGTGTGCATTATTCTGCATGACCTCAGGAGCAGTCTTTATATTGTATATTAGATTGTAAGCTCCTAGGACAGGGTGTGCATTATTCTGCATGCCCTCAGGAGCAGTCTGTATATTGTATATTAGATTGTAAGCTCCTAGGACAGGGTGTGCATTATTCTGCATGCCCTCAGGAGCAGTCTGTATACTGTATATTAGATTGTAAGCTCCTAGGACAGGGTGTGCATTATTCTGCATGCCCCCAGGAGCAGTCTGTATATTGTATATTAGATTGTAAGCTCCTAGGACAGGGTGTGCATTATTCTGCATGCCCTCAGGAGCAGTCTGTATACTGTATATTAGATTGTAAGCTCCTAGGACAGGGTGTGCATTATTCTGCATGCCCTCAGGAGCAGCCTGTATATTGTATATTAGATTGTAAGCTCCTAGGACAGGGTGTACATTATTCTGCATGCCCTCAGGAGCAGTCTGTATACTGTATATTAGATTGTAAGCTCCTAGGACAGGGTGTGCATTATTCTACATGCCCTCTGGAGCAGTCTGTATACTGTATATTAGATTGTAAACTCCTAGGACAGGGTGTACATTATTCTGCATGCCCTCTGGAGCAGTCTGTATACTGTATAATAGATGGTAAGCTCCTAGGACAGGGTGTGCATTATTCTGCATGCCCCCAGGAGCAGCCTATATATTGTATATTAGATTGTAAGCTCCTAGGACAGGGTGTACATTATTCTGCATGCCCTCAGGAGCAGTCTGTATATTGTATATTAGATTGTAAGCTCCTAGGACAGGATGTGCATTATTTTGCATGCCCTCAGGAGCAGTCTGTATACTGTATATTAGATTGTAAGCTCCTAGGACAGGTTGTGCATTATTCTGCATGCCCTCAGGAGTAGTCTGTATATTGTATATTAGACTGTAAGCTCCTAGGACAGGGTGTACATTATTCTGCATGTCCTCAGGAGCAGTCTGTATACTGTATATTAGATTGTAAGCTCCTAGGACAGGGTGTGCATTATTCTGCATGCCCTCAGGAGCAGCCTGTATATTGTATATTAGATTGTAAGCTCCTAGGCCAGGGTGTACATTATTCTGCATGCCCTCAGGAGCAGTCTGTATACTGTATATTAGATTGGAAGCTCCTAGGACAGGGTGTGCATTATTCTGCATGCCCTCAGGAGCAGTCTGTATATTGTATATTAGATTGTAAGCTCCTAGGACAGGATGTACATTATTCTGCATGCCCTCAGGAGCAGTCTGTATACTGTATATTAGATTATAAGCTCCTAGGACAGGGTGTACATTATTCTGCATGCCCTCAGGAGCAGTCTGTATACTGTATATTAGATTATAAGCTCCTAGGACAGGGTGTGCATTATTCTGCATGCCCTCAGGAGCAGTCTGTATATTGTATATTAGATTGTAAGCTCCAAGACAGGGTGTACATTATTCTGCATGCCCTCAGGAGCAGCCTGTATATTGTATATTAGATTGTAAGCTCCTAGGACAGGGTGTACATTATTCTGCATGCCCTCAGGAGCAGCTTGTATGTTGTATATTAGATTGTAAGCTCCTAGGACAGGGTGTGCATTATTCTGCATGCCCTCAGGAGCAGTCTGTATATTGTATATTAGATTGTAAGCTCCTAGGACAGGGTGTGTATTATTCTGCATGTCCTCAGGAGCAGTCTGTATATTGTATATTAGATTGTAAGCTCCTAGGACAGGGTGTGCATTATTCTGCATGCCCTCAGGAGCAGTCTGTATACTGTATATTAGATTGTAAGCTCCTAGGACAGGGTGTGCATTATTCTGCATGCCCCCAGGAGCAGTCTGTATATTGTATATTAGATTGTAAGCTCCTAGGACAGGGTGTGCATTATTCTGCATGCCCTCAGGAGCAGTCTGTATACTGTATATTAGATTGTAAGCTCCTAGGACAGGGTGTGCATTATTCTGCATGCCCTCAGGAGCAGCCTGTATATTGTATATTAGATTGTAAGCTCCTAGGACAGGGTGTACATTATTCTGCATGCCCTCAGGAGCAGTCTGTATACTGTATATTAGATTGTAAGCTCCTAGGACAGGGTGTGCATTATTCTACATGCCCTCTGGAGCAGTCTGTATACTGTATATTAGATTGTAAACTCCTAGGACAGGGTGTACATTATTCTGCATGCCCTCTGGAGCAGTCTGTATACTGTATAATAGATGGTAAGCTCCTAGGACAGGGTGTGCATTATTCTGCATGCCCCCAGGAGCAGCCTATATATTGTATATTAGATTGTAAGCTCCTAGGACAGGGTGTACATTATTCTGCATGCCCTCAGGAGCAGTCTGTATATTGTATATTAGATTGTAAGCTCCTAGGACAGGATGTGCATTATTTTGCATGCCCTCAGGAGCAGTCTGTATACTGTATATTAGATTGTAAGCTCCTAGGACAGGTTGTGCATTATTCTGCATGCCCTCAGGAGTAGTCTGTATATTGTATATTAGACTGTAAGCTCCTAGGACAGGGTGTACATTATTCTGCATGTCCTCAGGAGCAGTCTGTATACTGTATATTAGATTGTAAGCTCCTAGGACAGGGTGTGCATTATTCTGCATGCCCTCAGGAGCAGCCTGTATATTGTATATTAGATTGTAAGCTCCTAGGCCAGGGTGTACATTATTCTGCATGCCCTCAGGAGCAGTCTGTATACTGTATATTAGATTGGAAGCTCCTAGGACAGGGTGTGCATTATTCTGCATGCCCTCAGGAGCAGTCTGTATATTGTATATTAGATTGTAAGCTCCTAGGACAGGATGTACATTATTCTGCATGCCCTCAGGAGCAGTCTGTATACTGTATATTAGATTATAAGCTCCTAGGACAGGGTGTACATTATTCTGCATGCCCTCAGGAGCAGTCTGTATACTGTATATTAGATTATAAGCTCCTAGGACAGGGTGTGCATTATTCTGCATGCCCTCAGGAGCAGTCTGTATATTGTATATTAGATTGTAAGCTCCAAGACAGGGTGTACATTATTCTGCATGCCCTCAGGAGCAGCCTGTATATTGTATATTAGATTGTAAGCTCCTAGGACAGGGTGTACATTATTCTGCATGCCCTCAGGAGCAGCTTGTATGTTGTATATTAGATTGTAAGCTCCTAGGACAGGGTGTGCATTATTCTGCATGCCCTCAGGAGCAGTCTGTATATTGTATATTAGATTGTAAGCTCCTAGGACAGGGTGTGTATTATTCTGCATGTCCTCAGGAGCAGTCTGTATATTGTATATTAGATTGTAAGCTCCTAGGACAGGGTGTGCATTATTCTGCATGCCCTCAGGAGCAGTCTGTATATTGTATATTAGATTGTAAGCTCCTAGGACAGGGTGTGCATTATTCTGCATGCCCTCAGGAGCAGTCTGTATACTGTATATTAGATTGTAAGCTCCTAGGACAGGGTGTGCATTATTCTGCATGCCCTCAGGAGCAGTCTGTATATTGTATATTAGATTGTAAGCTCCTAGGACAGGGTGTACATTATTCTGCATGCCCTCAGGAGCAGCCTGTATATTGTATATTAGATTGTAAGCTCCTAGGACAGGTTGTACATTATTCTGCATGCCCTCAGGAGCAGTCTGTATACTGTATATTAGATTGTAAGCTCCTAGGACAGGGTGTGCATTATTCTGCATGCCCTCAGGAGCAGTCTGTATATTGTATATTAGATTGTAAGCTCCTAGGACAGGGTGTGCATTATTCTACATGCCCTCAGGAGCAGTCTGTATATTGTATATTAGATTGTAAGCTCATAGGACAGGGTGTGCATTATTCTGCATGCCCTCAGGAGCAGTCTGTATATTGTACATTAGATTGTAAGCTCCTAGGACAGGGTGTACATTATTCTGCATGCCCTCAGGAGCAGCCTATATATTGTATATTAGATTGTAAGCTCCTAGGACAGGGTGTGCATTATTCTGCATGCCCTCAGGAGCAGTCTGTATATTGTATATTAGATTGTAAGCTCCTAGGACAGGGTGTGCATTATTCTGCATACCCTCAGGAGCAGTCTGTATATTGTATATTAGATTGTAAGCTCCTAGGACAGGGTGTGCATTATTCTGCATGCCCTCAGGAGCAGTCTGTATATTGTATATTAGATTGTAAGCTCCAAAGACAGGGTGTGCATTATTCTGCATGCCCTCAGGAGCAGCCTACATATTGTATATTAGATTGTAAGCTCCTAGGACAGGGTGTGCATTATTCTGCATGCCCTCAGGAGCAGCCTACATATTGTATATTAGATTGTAAGCTCCTAGGACAGGGTGTGCATTATTCTGCATGCCCTCAGGAGCAGTCTGTATATTGTACATTAGATTGTAAGCTCCTATGACAGGGTGTGCATTATTCTGCATGCCCTCAGGAGCAGTCTGTATACTGTATATTAGGCTGTTAGCTCCTAGGACAGGGTGTGCATTATTCTGCATGCCCTCAGGAGCAGTCTGTATATTGTATATTAGATTGTAAGCTCCTAGGACAGGGTGTGCATTATTCTGCATGCCCTCAGGAGCAGTCTGTATATTGTATATTAGATTGTAAGCTCCTAGGACAGGGTGTGCATTATTCTGCATGCCCTCAGGAGCAGTCTATATATTGTATATTAGATTGTAAGCTCCTAGGACAGGGTGTGCATTATTCTGCATGCCCTCAGGAGCAGTCTGTATATTGTATATTAGATTGTAAGCTCCTAGGACAGGGTGTGCATTATTCTGCATGCCCTCAGGAGCAGCCTGTATACTGTATATTAGATTGTAAGCTCCTAGGACAGGGTGTGCATTATTCTGCATGCCCTCAGGAGCAGTCTGTATACTGTATATTAGATTGTAAGCTCCTAGGACAGGGTGTGCATTATTCTGCATGCCCTCAGGAGCAGTCTGTATATTGTATATTAGATTGTAAGCTCCTAGGACAGGGTGTGCATTATTCTGCATGCCCTCAGGAGCAGTCTGTATACTGTATATTAGATTGTAAGCTCCTAGGACAGGGTGTTCATTATTCTGCATGCCGTCAGGAGCAGTCTGTATACTGTATATTAGATTGTAAGCTCCTAGGACAGGGTGTACATTATTCTACATGCCCTCTGGAGCAGTCTGTATACTGTATATTAGATTGTAAACTCCTAGGACAGGGTGTACATTATTCTGCATGCCCTCTGGAGCAGTCTGTATACTGTATAATAGATGGTAAGCTCCTAGGACAGGGTGTGCATTATTCTGCATGCCCTCAGGAGCAGTCTGTATACTGTATATTAGATTGTAAGCTCCTAGGACAGGTTGTGCATTATTCTGCATGCCCTCAGGAGTAGTCTGTATATTGTATATTAGACTGTAAGCTCCTAGGACAGGGTGTACATTATTCTGCATGCCCTCAGGAGCAGTCTGTATACTGTATATTAGATTGGAAGCTCCTAGGACAGGGTGTGCATTATTCTGCATGCCCTCAGGAGCAGTCTGTATATTGTATATTAGATTGTAAGCTCCTAGGACAGGATGTACATTATTCTGCATGCCCTCAGGAGCAGTCTGTATACTGTATATTAGATTATAAGCTCCTAGGACAGGGTGTACATTATTCTGCATGCCCTCAGGAGCAGTCTGTATACTGTATATTAGATTATAAGCTCCTAAGACAGGGTGTGCATTATTCTGCATGCCCTCAGGAGCAGTCTGTATATTGTATATTAGATTGTAAGCTCCAAGACAGGGTGTACATTATTCTGCATGCCCTCAGGAGCAGCCTGTATATTGTATATTAGATTGTAAGCTCCTAGGACAGGGTGTACATTATTCTGTATGCCCTCAGGAGCAGCTTGTATGTTGTATATTAGATTGTAAGCTCCTAGGACAGGGTGTGCATTATTCTGCATGCCCTCAGGAGCAGTCTGTATATTGTATATTAGATTGTAAGCTCCTAGGACAGGGTGTACATTATTCTGCATGTCCTCAGGAGCAGTCTGTATATTGTATATTAGATTGTAAGCTCCTAGGACAGGGTGTGCATTATTCTGCATGCCCTCAGGAGCAGTCTGTATACTGTATATTAGATTGTAAGCTCCTAGGACAGGGTGTGCATTATTCTGCATGCCCTCAGGAGCAGTCTGTATATTGTATATTAGATTGTAAGCTCCTAGGACAGGGTGTACATTATTCTGCATGCCCTCAGGAGCAGCCTGTATATTGTATATTAGATTGTAAGCTCCTAGGACAGGTTGTACATTATTCTGCATGCCCTCAGGAGCAGTCTGTATATTGTATATTAGATTGTAAGCTCCTAGGACAGGGTGTGCATTATTCTACATGCCCTCAGGAGCAGTCTGTATATTGTATATTAGATTGTAAGCTCATAGGACAGGGTGTGCATTATTCTGCATGCCCTCAGGAGCAGTCTGTATATTGTACATTAGATTGTAAGCTCCTAGGACAGGGTGTACATTATTCTGCATGCCCTCAGGAGCAGCCTATATATTGTATATTAGATTGTAAGCTCCTAGGACAGGGTGTGCATTATTCTGCATGCCCTCAGGAGCAGTCTGTATATTGTATATTAGATTGTAAGCTCCTAGGACAGGGTGTGCATTATTCTGCATACCCTCAGGAGCAGTCTGAATATTGTATATTAGATTGTAAGCTCCTAGGACAGGGTGTGCATTATTCTGCATGCCCTCAGGAGCAGCCTGTATATTGTATATTAGATTGTAAGCTCCAAAGACAGGGTGTGCATTATTCTGCATGCCCTCAGGAGCAGCCTACATATTGTATATTAGATTGTAAGCTCCTAGGACAGGGTGTGCATTATTCTGCATGCCCTCAGGAGCAGTCTGTATATTGTACATTAGATTGTAAGCTCCTATGACAGGGTGTGCATTATTCTGCATGCCCTCAGGAGCAGTCTGTATACTGTATATTAGGCTGTTAGCTCCTAGGACAGGGTGTGCATTATTCTGCATGCCCTCAGGAGCAGTCTGTATATTGTATATTAGATTGTAAGCTCCTAGGACAGGGTGTGCATTATTCTGCATGCCCTCAGGAGCAGTCTGTATATTGTATATTAGATTGTAAGCTCCTAGGACAGGGTGTGCATTATTCTGCATGCCCTCAGGAGCAGTCTATATATTGTATATTAGATTGTAAGCTCCTAGGACAGGGTGTACATTATTCTGCATGCCCTCAGGAGCAGTCTGTATATTGTATATTAGATTGTAAGCTCCTAGGACAGGGTGTGCATTATTCTGCATGCCCTCAGGAGCAGTCTGTATATTGTATATTAGATTGTAAGCTCCTAGGACAGGGTGTGCATTATTCTGCATGCCCTCAGGAGCAGCCTGTATACTGTATATTAGATTGTAAGCTCCTAGGACAGGGTGTGCATTATTCTGCATGCCCTCAGGAGCAGTCTGTATACTGTATATTAGATTGTAAGCTCCTAGGACAGGGTGTGCATTATTCTGCATGCCCTCAGGAGCAGTCTGTATATTGTATATTAGATTGTAAGCTCCTAGGACAGGGTGTGCATTATTCTGCATGCCCTCAGGAGCAGTCTGTATACTGTATATTAGATTGTAAGCTCCTAGGACAGGGTGTGCATTATTCTGCATGCCCTCAGGAGCAGTCTGTATACTGTATATTAGATTGTAAGCTCCTAGGACAGGGTGTGCATTATTCTGCATGCCCTCAGGAGCAGTCTGTATATTGTATATTAGATTGTAAGCTCCTAGGACAGGGTGTGCATTATTCTGCATGCCCCCAGGAGCAGTCTGTATACTGTATATTAGATTGTAAGCTCCTAGGACAGGGTGTTCATTATTCTGCATGCCGTCAGGAGCAGTCTGTATACTGTATATTAGATTGTAAGCTCCTAGGACAGGGTGTACATCATTCTGCATGCCGTCAGGAGCAGTCTGTATACTGTATATTAGATTGTAAGCTCCTAGGACAGGCTGTACATTATTCTACATGCCGTCAGGAGCAGTCTGTATACTGTATATTAGATTGTAAGCTCCTAGGACAGGGTGTACATTATTCTGCATGCCCTCAGGAGCAGTCTTTATATTATATAATAGATTGTAATCTCCTAGGACAGGGTGTGCGTTATTCTGCATGCCCTCAGGAGCAGTCTGTATATTGTATATTAGATTGTAAGCTTCTAGGACAGGGTGGACATTATTCTGCATGCCGTCAGGAGCAGTCTGTATACTGTATATTAGATTGTAAGCTCCTAGGACAGGGTGTACATTATTCTGCATGCCGTCAGGAGCAGTCTGTATACTGTATATTAGATTGTAAGCTCCTAGGACAGGGTGTACATTATTCTACATGCCGTCAGGAGCAGTCTGTATACTGTATATTAGATTGTAAGCTCCTAGGACAGGGTGTGCATTATTCTGCATGCCCTCAGGAGCAGTCTTTATATTATATAATAGATTGTAATCTCCTAGGACAGGGTGTGCGTTATTCTGCATGCCCTCAGGAGCAGTCTGTATATTGTATATTAGATTGTAAGCTCCTAGGACAGGGTGTACATTATTCCACATGCCCTCAGGAGCAGTCTGTATACTGTATATTAGATTCTAAGCTCCTAGGACAGGGTGTGCATTATTCTGCATGCCCTCAGGAGCAGTCTGTATATTGTATATTAGATTGTAAGCTCCTAGGACAGGCTGTGCATTATTCTGCATGCCCTCAGGAGCAGTCTGTATATTGTATATTAGATTGTAAGCTCCTAGGACAGGGTGTACATTATTCTGCATGCCCTCAGGAGCAGCCTATATATTGTATATTAGATTGTAAGCTCCTAGGACAGGGTGTGCATTATTCTGCATGCCGTCAGGAGCAGTCTGTATACTGTATATTAGATTGTAAGCTCCTAGGACAGGGTGTACATTATTCTGCATGCCCTCAGGAGCAGTCTGTATATTGTATATTAGATTGTAAGCTCCTAGGACAGGGTGTACATTATTCTGCATGCCCTCAGGAGCAGCCTGTATACTGTATATTAGATGGTAAGCTCCTAGGACAGGGTGTACATTATTCTGCATGCCCTCAGGAGCAGTCTGTATATTGTATATTAGATTGTAAGCTCCTAGGACAGGGTGTACATTATTCTGCATGCCCTCAGGAGCAGTCTCTATACTGTATATTAGGCTGCAAGCTCCTAGGACAGGGTGTGCATTATTCTGCATGCCCTCAGGAGCAGTCTGTATACTGTATATTAGGCTGTAAGCTCCTAGGACAGGGTGTACATTATTCTGCATGCCCTCAGGAGCAGCCTGTATATTGTATATTAGATTGTAAGCTCCTAGGACAGGGTGTACATTATTCTGCATGCCCTCAGGAGCAGCCTGTATATTGTATATTAGATTGTAAGCTCCTAGGACAGGGTGTGCATTATTCTGCATGCCCTCAGGAGCAGTCTGTATATTGTATATTAGATTGTAAGCTCAAAGGACAGGGTGTGCATTATTCTGCATGCCCTCAGGAGCAGCCTGTATATTGTATATTAGATTGTAAGCTCCTAGGACAGGGTGTACATTATTCTGCATGCCCTCAGGAGCAGTCTGTATACTGTATATTAGATTGTAAGCTCCTAGGACAGGGTGTGCATTATTCTGCATGCCCTCAGGAGCAGTCTGTATACTGTATATTAGATGTTAAGCTCCAAGGACAGGGTGTACATTATTCTGCATGCCCTCAGGAGCAGTCTGTATATTGTATATTAGATTGTAAGCTTCTAGGACAGGGTTTCCATTATTCTGCATGCCCTCAGGAGCAGTCTGTATATTGTATATTAGATTGTAAGCTCCTAGGACAGGGTGTTCATTATTCTGCATGTCCTCAGGAGCAGTCTGTATATTGTATATTAGATTGTAAGCTCCTAGGACAGGGTGTTCATTATTCTGCATGCCCTCAGGAGCAGTCTGTATACTGTATATTAGATTGTAAGCTCCTAGGACAGGGTGTTCATTATTCTGCATGTCCTCAGGAGCAGTCTGTATATTGTATATTAGATTGTAAGCTCCTAGGACAGGGTGTACATTATTCTGCATGCCCTCAGGAGCAGCCTGTAAACTGTATATTAGATTGTAAGCTCCTAGGACAGGGTGTACATTATTCTGCATGATCTCAAGAGTAGTCTGTATATTGTATATTAGATTGTAAGCTCCTAGGACAGGATGTGCATTATTCTGCATGCCCTCAGGAGCAGTCTGTATACTGTATATTAGATTGTAAGCTTCTAGGACAGGGTGTGCATTATTCTGCATGCCCTCAGGAGCAGTCTGTATATTGTATATTAGATTGTAAGCTCCTAGGACAGGGTGTACATTATTCTGCATGATCTCAAGAGTAGTCTGTATATTGTATATTAGATTGTAAGCTCCTAGGACAGGATGTGCATTATTCTGCATGACCTCAGGAGCAGTCTGTATACTGTATATTAGATTGTAAGCTTCTAGGACAGGGTGTGCATTATTCTGCATGCCCTCAGGAGCAGTCTGTATATTGTATATTAGATTGTAAGCTCCTAGGACAGGGTGTGCATTATTCTGCATGCCCTCAGGAGCAGCCTATATATTGTATATTAGATTGTAATCTCCTAGGACAGGGTGTGCATTATTCTGCATGCCCTCAGGAGCAGTCTGTATATTGTATATTAGATTGTAAGCTCCTAGGACAGGGTGTGCATTATTCTGCATGCCCTCAGGAGCAGCCTGTATATTGTATATTAGATTGTAAGCTCCTAGGAAAGGGTGTACATTATTCTGCATGCTCTCAGGAGCAGTCTGTATATTGCATATTAGATTGTAAGCTCCTAGGACAGGGTGTACATTATTCTGCATGCCCTCAGGAGCAGTCTGTATATTGTATATTAGATTGTAAGCTCCTAGGACAGGGTGTGCATTATTCTGCATGCCCTCGGGAGCAGTCTGTATATTGCATATTAGATTGTAAGCTCCTAGGACAGGGTGTACATTATTCTGCATGCCCTCAGGAACAGTCTGTATACTGTATATTAGATTGCAAGCTTCTAGGACAGGGTGTGCATTATTCTGCATGCCCTCAGGAGCAGTCTCTATATTGTATATTAGATTGTAAGCTCCTAGGACAGGGTGTGCATTATTCTGCATGCCCTCAGGAGCAGCCTATATATTGTATATTAGATTGTAAGCTCCTAGGACAGGGTGTACATTATTCTGCATGCCCTCAGGAACAGTCTGTATACTGTATATTAGATTGCAAGCTTCTAGGACAGGGTGTGCATTATTCTGCATGCCCTCAGGAGCAGTCTTTATACTGTATATTAGATTGTAAGCTCCTAGGACAGGGTGTGCATTATTCTGCATGCCCTCAGGAGCAGTCTGTATATTGTATATTAGATTGTAAGCTCCTAGGACAGGGTGTGCATTATTCTGCATGCCCTCAGGAGCAGTCTGTATATTGTATATTAGATTGTAAGCTCCTAGGACAGGGTGTACATTATTCTGCATGCCCTCAGGAGCAGCCTATATACTGTATATTAGATTCTAAGCTCCTAGGACAGGGTGTGCATTATTCTGCATGCCCTCAGGAGCAGTCTGTATACTGTATATTAGATTGTAAGCTCCTAGGACAGGGTGTGCATTATTCTGCATGCCCTCAGGAGCAGCCTGTATACTGTATATTAGATTGTAAGCTCCTAGGACAGGGTGTACATTATTCTGCATGCCCTCAGGAGCAGCCTGTATATTGTATATTAGATTGTAAGCTCCTAGGAAAGGGTGTACATTATTCTGCATGCCCTCAGGAGCAGTCTGTATATTGTATATTAGATTGTAAGCTCCTAGGACAGGGTGTACATTATTCTGCATGCCCTCTGGAGCAGTCTGTATACTGTATATTAGATGGTAAGCTCCTAGGACAGGGTGTGCATTATTCTACATGCCCTCTGGAGCAGTCTGTATACTGTATATTAGATTGTAAACTCCTAGGACAGGGTGTACATTATTCTGCATGCCCTCTGGAGCAGTCTGTATACTGTATAATAGATGGTAAGCTCCTAGGACAGGGTGTGCATTATTCTGTATGCCCCCAGGAGCAGCCTATATATTGTATATTAGATTGTAAGCTCCTAGGACATGGTGTACATTATTCTGCATGCCCTCAGGAGCAGTCTGTATATTGTATATTAGATTGTAAGCTCCTAGTACAGGGTGTGCATTATTCTGCATGCCCTCAAGAGCAGCCTATATATTGTATATTAGATTGTAAGCTCCTAGGACAGGGTGTGCATTATTCTGCATGCCCTCAGGAGCAGTCTGTATACTGTATATTAGATTGTAAGCTCCTAGGACAGGGTGTGCATTATTCTGCATGCCCTCAGGAGCAGTCTGTATATTGTATATTAGATTGTAAACTCCTAGGACAGGGTGTGCATTATTCTGCATGCCCTCAGGAGCAGTCTGTATATTGTATATTAGATTGTAAACTCCTAGGACAGGGTGTACATTATTCTGCATGCCCTCAGGAGCAGCCTGTATACTGTATATTAGATTGTAAGCTCCTAGGACAGGGTGTGCATTATTCTGCATGCCCTCAGGAGCAGTCTGTATATTGTATATTAGATTGTAAACTCCTAGGACAGGGTGTGCATTATTCTGCATGCCCTCAGGAGCAGTCTGTATATTGTATATTAGATTGTAAACTCCTAGGACAGGGTGTACATTATTCTGCATGCCCTCAGGAGCAGCCTGTATACTGTATATTAGATTGTAAGCTCCTAGGACAGGGTGTGCATTATTCTGCATGCCCTCAGGAGCAGTCTGTATATTGTATATTAGATTGTAAACTCCTAGGACAGGGTGTGCATTATTCTGCATGCCCTCAGGAGCAGTCTGTATACTGTATATTAGATTGTAAGCTCCTAGGACAGGGTGTGCATTATTCTGCATGCCCTCAGGAGCAGTCTGTATATTGTATATTCGATTGTAAGCTCCTAGGAAAGGGTGTACATTATTCTGCATGCCCTCAGGAGCAGTCTGTATATTGTATATTAGATTGTAAGCTCCTAGGACAGGGTGTACATTATTCTGCATGCCCTCTGGAGCAGTCTGTATACTGTATATTAGATTGTAAGCTCCTAGGACAGGGTGTGCATTATTCTACATGCCCTCTGGAGCAGTCTGTATACTGTATATTAGATTGTAAGCTCCTAGGACAGGGTGTACATTATTCTGCATGCCCTCTGGAGCAGTCTGTATACTGTATAATAGATGGTAAGCTCCTAGGACAGGGTGTGCATTATTCTGCATGCCCCCAGGAGCAGCCTATATATTGTATATTAGATTGTAAGCTCCTAGGACATGGTGTACATTATTCTGCATGCCCTCAGGAGCAGTCTGTATATTGTATATTAGATTGTAAGCTCCTAGTACAGGGTGTGCATTATTCTGCATGCCCTCAAGAGCAGCCTATATATTGTATATTAGATTGTAAGCTCCTAGGACAGGGTGTGCATTATTCTGCATGCCCTCAGGAGCAGTCTGTATACTGTATATTAGATTGTAAGCTCCTAGGACAGGGTGTGCATTATTCTGCATGCCCTCAGGAGCAGTCTGTATATTGTATATTAGATTGTAAGCTCCTAGGACAGGGTGTGCATTATTCTGCATGCCCTCAGGAGCAGTCTGTATATTGTATATTAGATTGTAAACTCCTAGGACAGTGTGTACATTATTCTGCATGCCCTCAGGAGCAGTCTGTATATTGTATATTAGATTGTAAACTCCTAGGACAGGGTGTACATTATTCTGCATGCCCTCAGGAGCAGCCTGTATACTGTATATTAGATTGTAAGCTCCTAGGACAGGGTGTGCATTATTCTGCATGCCCTCAGGAGCAGTCTGTATATTGTATATTAGATTGTAAACTCCTAGGACAGGGTGTGCATTATTCTGCATGCCCTCAGGAGCAGTCTGTATATTGTATATTAGATTGTAAACTCCTAGGACAGGGTGTACATTATTCTGCATGCCCTCAGGAGCAGCCTGTATACTGTATATTAGATTGTAAGCTCCTAGGACAGGGTGTGCATTATTCTGCATGCCCTCAGGAGCAGTCTGTATATTGTATATTAGATTGTAAACTCCTAGGACAGGGTGTGCATTATTCTGCATGCCCTCAGGAGCAGTCTGTATACTGTATATTAGATTGTAAGCTCCTAGGACAGGGTGTGCATTATTCTGCATGCCCTCAGGAGCAGTCTGTATATTGTATATTCGATTGTAAGCTCCTAGGACAGGGTGTACATTATTCTGCATGCCCTCTGGAGCAGTCTGTATACTGTATATTAGATTGTAAGCTCCTAGGACAGGGTGTGCATTATTCTACATGCCCTCTGGAGCAGTCTGTATACTGTATATTAGATTGTAAGCTCCTAGGACAGGGTGTACATTATTCTGCATGCCCTCTGGAGCAGTCTGTATACTGTATAATAGATGGTAAGCTCCTAGGACAGGGTGTGCATTATTCTGCATGCCCCCAGGAGCAGCCTATATATTGTATATTAGATTGTAAGCTCCTAGGACATGGTGTACATTATTCTGCATGCCCTCAGGAGCAGTCTGTATATTGTATATTAGATTGTAAGCTCCTAGTACAGGGTGTGCATTATTCTGCATGCCCTCAAGAGCAGCCTATATATTGTATATTAGATTGTAAGCTCCTAGGACAGGGTGTGCATTATTCTGCATGCCCTCAGGAGCAGTCTGTATATTGTATATTAGATTGTAAGCTCCTAGGACAGGGTGTGCATTATTCTGCATGCCCTCAGGAGCAGTCTGTATATTGTATATTAGATTGTAAACTCCTAGGACAGGGTGTACATTATTCTGCATGCCCTCAGGAGCAGTCTGTATACTGTATATTAGATTGTAAGCTCCTAGGACAGGGTGTGCATTATTCTGCATGCCCTCAGGAGCAGTCTGTATATTGTATATTAGGCTGTAAGCTCCTATTACAGGGTGTGCATTATTCTGCATGCCCTCAGGAGCAGTCTGTATATTGTATATTAGGCTGTAAGCTCCTAGGACAGGGTGTGCATTATTCTGCATGCCCTCAGGAGCAGCCTGTATACTGTATATTAGATTGTAAGCTCCTAGGACAGGGTGTGCATTATTCTGCATGCCCTCAGTAGCAGTCTGTATACTGTATATTAGATTGTAAGCTCCTAGGACAGGTTGTGCATTATTCTGCATGCCCTCAGGAGCAGTCTGTATATTGTATATTAGATTGTAAGCTCCTAGGACAGGGTGTACATTATTCTGCATGCCGTCAAGAGCAGTCTGTATATTGTATATTAGATTGTAAGCTTCTAGGACAGGGTTTGCATATTCTGCATGCCCTCACGAGCAGTCTGTATACTGTATATTAGATTGTAAGCTCCTAGGACAGGGTGTGCATTATTCTGCATGTCCTCAGGAGCAGCCTGTATATTGTATATTAGATTGTAAGCTCCTAGGACAGGGTGTGCATTATTCTGCATGCCCTCAGGAGCAGCCTGTATACTGTATATTAGATTGTACGCTCCTAGGACAGGGTGTGCATTATTCTGCATGTCCTCAGGAGCAGTCTATATATTGTATATTAGATTGTAAGCTCCTAGGACAGGGTGTGCATTATTCTGCATGCCCTCAGGAGCAGCCTGTATACTGTATATTAGATTGTAAGCTCCTAGGACAGGGTGTGCATTATTCTGCATGCCCTCAGGAGCAGCCTGTATACTGTATATTAGATTGTACGCTCCTAGGACAGGGTGTACATTATTCTGCATGCCCTCAGGAGCAGTCTGTATACTGTATATTAGATTGTAAGCTCCTAGGACAGGGTGTGCATTATTCTGCATGCCATCAGGAGCAGACTGTATACTGTATATTAGATTGTAAGCTCCTAGGACAGGGTGTACATTATTCTGCATGCCCTCAGGAGCAGTCTGTATATTGTATATTAGATTGTAAGCTCCTAGGACAGGGTGTACATTATTCTGCATGCCCTCAGGAGCAGTCTGTATACTGTATATTAGATTGTAAGCTCCTAGGACAGGGTGTACATTATTCTGCATGCCCTCAGGAGCAGCCTGTATATTGTATATTAGATTGTAAGCTCCTAGGACAGGGTGTGCATTATTCTGCATGCCCTCAGGAGCAGCCTGTATACTGTATATTAGATTGTACGCTCCTAGGACAGGGTGTGCATTATTCTGCATGTCCTCAGGAGCAGTCTATATATTGTATATTAGATTGTAAGCTCCTAGGACAGGGTGTGCATTATTCTGCATGCCCTCAGGAGCAGCCTGTATACTGTATATTAGATTGTAAGCTCCTAGGACAGGGTGTGCATTATTCTGCATGCCCTCAGGAGCAGCCTGTATACTGTATATTAGATTGTACGCTCCTAGGACAGGGTGTACATTATTCTGCATGCCCTCAGGAGCAGTCTGTATACTGTATATTAGATTGTAAGCTCCTAGGACAGGGTGTGCATTATTCTGCATGCCATCAGGAGCAGACTGTATACTGTATATTAGATTGTAAGCTCCTAGGACAGGGTGTACATTATTCTGCATGCCCTCAGGAGCAGTCTGTATATTGTATATTAGATTGTAAGCTCCTAGGACAGGGTGTACATTATTCTGCATGCCCTCAGGAGCAGTCTGTATACTGTATATTAGATTGTAAGCTCCTAGGACAGGGTGTACATTATTCTGCATGCCCTCAGGAGCAGTCTGTATATTGTATATTAGATTGTAAGCTACTAGGACAGGGTGTGCATTATTCTGCATGCCCCCAGGAGCAGCCTATATATTGTATATTAGATTGTAAGCTCATAGGACAGGGTGTACATTATTCTGCATGCCCTCAGGAGCAGTCTGTATATTGTATATTAGATTGTAAGCTCCTAGTACAGGGTGTGCATTATTCTGCATGCCCTCAGGAGCAGCCTATATATTGTATATTAGATTGTAAGCTCCTAGGACAGGGTGTACATTATTCTGCATGCCCTCAGGAGCAGTCTGTATATTGTATATTAGATTGTAAGCTCCTAGGACAGGGTGTGCATTATTCTGCATGCCCCCAGGAGCAGCCTATATATTGTATATTAGATTGTAAGCTCATAGGACAGGGTGTACATTATTCTGCATGCCCTCAGGAGCAGTCTGTATATTGTATATTAGATTGTAAGCTCCTAGGACAGGGTGTACATTATTCTGCACGCCCTCAGGAGCAGCCTGTATATTGTATATTAGATTTTAAGCTCCTAGGAAAGGGTGTACATTATTCTGCATGCCCTCAGGAGCAGTCTGTATATTGTATATTAGATTGTAAGCTACTAGGACAGGGTGTGCATTATTCTGCATGCCCCCAGGAGCAGCCTATATATTGTATATTAGATTGTAAGCTCATAGGACAGGGTGTACATTATTCTGCATGCCCTCAGGAGCAGTCTGTATATTGTATATTAGATTGTAAGCTCCTAGTACAGGGTGTGCATTATTCTGCATGCCCTCAGGAGCAGCCAATATATTGTATATTAGATTGTAAGCTCCTAGGACAGGGTGTACATTATTCTGCATGCCCTCAGGAGCAGTCTGTATACTGTATATTAGATTGTAAGCTCCTAGGACAGGGTGTGCATTATTCTGCATGCCCTCAGGAGCAGTCTGTATATTGTATATTAGATTGTAAACTCCTAGGACAGGGTGTGTATTATTCTGCATGCCCTCAGGAACAGTCTGTATATTGTATATTAGATTGTAAGCTCCTAGGACAGGGTGTACATTATTCTGCATGCCCTCAGGAGCAGTCTGTATATTGTATATTAGATTGTAAGCTACTAGGACAGGATGTGCATTATTCTGCATGCCCCCAGGAGCAGCCTATATATTGTATATTAGATTGTAAGCTCATAGGACAGGGTGTACATTATTCTGCATGCCCTCAGGAGCAGTCTGTATATTGTATATTAGATTGTAAGCTCCTAGTACAGGGTGTGCATTATTCTGCATGCCCTCAGGAGCAGCCTATATATTGTATATTAGATTGTAAGCTCCTAGGACAGGGTGTACATTATTCTGCATGCCCTCAGGAGCAGTCTGTATACTGTATATTAGATTGTAAGCTCCTAGGACAGGGTGTGCATTATTCTGCATGCCCTCAGGAGCAGTCTGTATATTGTATATTCGATTGTAAGCTCCTAGGACAGGGTGTACATTATTCTGCATGCCCTCTGGAGCAGTCTGTATACTGTATATTAGATTGTAAGCTCCTAGGACAGGGTGTGCATTATTCTACATGCCCTCTGGAGCAGTCTGTATACTGTATATTAGATTGTAAGCTCCTAGGACAGGGTGTACATTATTCTGCATGCCCTCTGGAGCAGTCTGTATACTGTATAATAGATGGTAAGCTCCTAGGACAGGGTGTGCATTATTCTGCATGCCCCCAGGAGCAGCCTATATATTGTATATTAGATTGTAAGCTCCTAGGACATGGTGTACATTATTCTGCATGCCCTCAGGAGCAGTCTGTATATTGTATATTAGATTGTAAGCTCCTAGTACAGGGTGTGCATTATTCTGCATGCCCTCAAGAGCAGCCTATATATTGTATATTAGATTGTAAGCTCCTAGGACAGGGTGTGCATTATTCTGCATGCCCTCAGGAGCAGTCTGTATACTGTATATTAGATTGTAAGCTCCTAGGACAGGGTGTGCATTATTCTGCATGCCCTCAGGAGCAGTCTGTATATTGTATATTAGATTGTAAGCTCCTAGGACAGGGTGTGCATTATTCTGCATGCCCTCAGGAGCAGTCTGTATATTGTATATTAGATTGTAAACTCCTAGGACAGGGTGTACATTATTCTGCATGCCCTCAGGAGCAGTCTGTATACTGTATATTAGATTGTAAGCTCCTAGGACAGGGTGTGCATTATTCTGCATGCCCTCAGGAGCAGTCTGTATATTGTATATTAGGCTGTAAGCTCCTATTACAGGGTGTGCATTATTCTGCATGCCCTCAGGAGCAGTATGTATATTGTATATTAGGCTGTAAGCTCCTAGGACAGGGTGTGCATTATTCTGCATGCCCTCAGGAGCAGCCTGTATACTGTATATTAGATTGTAAGCTCCTAGGACAGGGTGTGCATTATTCTGCATGCCCTCAGTAGCAGTCTGTATACTGTATATTAGATTGTAAGCTCCTAGGACAGGTTGTGCATTATTCTGCATGCCCTCAGGAGCAGTCTGTATATTGTATATTAGATTGTAAGCTCCTAGGACAGGGTGTACATTATTCTGCATGCCGTCAAGAGCAGTCTGTATATTGTATATTAGATTGTAAGCTTCTAGGACAGGGTTTGCATATTCTGCATGCCCTCACGAGCAGTCTGTATACTGTATATTAGATTGTAAGCTCCTAGGACAGGGTGTGCATTATTCTGCATGTCCTCAGGAGCAGCCTGTATATTGTATATTAGATTGTAAGCTCCTAGGACAGGGTGTGCATTATTCTGCATGCCCTCAGGAGCAGCCTGTATACTGTATATTAGATTGTACGCTCCTAGGACAGGGTGTGCATTATTCTGCATGTCCTCAGGAGCAGTCTATATATTGTATATTAGATTGTAAGCTCCTAGGACAGGGTGTGCATTATTCTGCATGCCCTCAGGAGCAGCCTGTATACTGTATATTAGATTGTAAGCTCCTAGGACAGGGTGTGCATTATTCTGCATGCCCTCAGGAGCAGCCTGTATACTGTATATTAGATTGTACGCTCCTAGGACAGGGTGTACATTATTCTGCATGCCCTCAGGAGCAGTCTGTATACTGTATATTAGATTGTAAGCTCCTAGGACAGGGTGTGCATTATTCTGCATGCCATCAGGAGCAGACTGTATACTGTATATTAGATTGTAAGCTCCTAGGACAGGGTGTACATTATTCTGCATGCCCTCAGGAGCAGTCTGTATATTGTATATTAGATTGTAAGCTCCTAGGACAGGGTGTACATTATTCTGCATGCCCTCAGGAGCAGTCTGTATACTGTATATTAGATTGTAAGCTCCTAGGACAGGGTGTACATTATTCTGCATGCCCTCAGGAGCAGCCTGTATATTGTATATTAGATTGTAAGCTCCTAGGACAGGGTGTGCATTATTCTGCATGCCCTCAGGAGCAGCCTGTATACTGTATATTAGATTGTACGCTCCTAGGACAGGGTGTGCATTATTCTGCATGTCCTCAGGAGCAGTCTATATATTGTATATTAGATTGTAAGCTCCTAGGACAGGGTGTGCATTATTCTGCATGCCCTCAGGAGCAGCCTGTATACTGTATATTAGATTGTAAGCTCCTAGGACAGGGTGTGCATTATTCTACATGCCCTCAGGAGCAGCCTGTATACTGTATATTAGATTGTACGCTCCTAGGACAGGGTGTACATTATTCTGCATGCCCTCAGGAGCAGTCTGTATACTGTATATTAGATTGTAAGCTCCTAGGACAGGGTGTGCATTATTCTGCATGCCATCAGGAGCAGACTGTATACTGTATATTAGATTGTAAGCTCCTAGGACAGGGTGTACATTATTCTGCATGCCCTCAGGAGCAGTCTGTATATTGTATATTAGATTGTAAGCTCCTAGGACAGGGTGTACATTATTCTGCATGCCCTCAGGAGCAGTCTGTATACTGTATATTAGATTGTAAGCTCCTAGGACAGGGTGTACATTATTCTGCATGCCCTCAGGAGCAGTCTGTATATTGTATATTAGATTGTAAGCTACTAGGACAGGGTGTGCATTATTCTGCATGCCCCCAGGAGCAGCCTATATATTGTATATTAGATTGTAAGCTCATAGGACAGGGTGTACATTATTCTGCATGCCCTCAGGAGCAGTCTGTATATTGTATATTAGATTGTAAGCTCCTAGTACAGGGTGTGCATTATTCTGCATGCCCTCAGGAGCAGCCTATATATTGTATATTAGATTGTAAGCTCCTAGGACAGGGTGTACATTATTCTGCATGCCCTCAGGAGCAGTCTGTATATTGTATATTAGATTGTAAGCTCCTAGGACAGGGTGTGCATTATTCTGCATGCCCCCAGGAGCAGCCTATATATTGTATATTAGATTGTAAGCTCATAGGACAGGGTGTACATTATTCTGCATGCCCTCAGGAGCAGTCTGTATATTGTATATTAGATTGTAAGCTCCTAGGACAGGGTGTACATTATTCTGCACGCCCTCAGGAGCAGCCTGTATATTGTATATTAGATTTTAAGCTCCTAGGAAAGGGTGTACATTATTCTGCATGCCCTCAGGAGCAGTCTGTATATTGTATATTAGATTGTAAGCTACTAGGACAGGGTGTGCATTATTCTGCATGCCCCCAGGAGCAGCCTATATATTGTATATTAGATTGTAAGCTCATAGGACAGGGTGTACATTATTCTGCATGCCCTCAGGAGCAGTCTGTATATTGTATATTAGATTGTAAGCTCCTAGTACAGGGTGTGCATTATTCTGCATGCCCTCAGGAGCAGCCAATATATTGTATATTAGATTGTAAGCTCCTAGGACAGGGTGTACATTATTCTGCATGCCCTCAGGAGCAGTCTGTATACTGTATATTAGATTGTAAGCTCCTAGGACAGGGTGTGCATTATTCTGCATGCCCTCAGGAGCAGTCTGTATATTGTATATTAGATTGTAAACTCCTAGGACAGGGTGTGTATTATTCTGCATGCCCTCAGGAACAGTCTGTATATTGTATATTAGATTGTAAGCTCCTAGGACAGGGTGTACATTATTCTGCATGCCCTCAGGAGCAGTCTGTATATTGTATATTAGATTGTAAGCTACTAGGACAGGATGTGCATTATTCTGCATGCCCCCAGGAGCAGCCTATATATTGTATATTAGATTGTAAGCTCATAGGACAGGGTGTACATTATTCTGCATGCCCTCAGGAGCAGTCTGTATATTGTATATTAGATTGTAAGCTCCTAGTACAGGGTGTGCATTATTCTGCATGCCCTCAGGAGCAGCCTATATATTGTATATTAGATTGTAAGCTCCTAGGACAGGGTGTACATTATTCTGCATGCCCTCAGGAGCAGTCTGTATACTGTATATTAGATTGTAAGCTCCTAGGACAGGGTGTGCATTATTCTGCATGCCCTCAGGAGCAGTCTGTATATTGTATATTAGATTGTAAACTCCTAGGACAGGGTGTGTATTATTCTGCATGCCCTCAGGAACAGTCTGTATGTTGTATATTAGATTGTAAGCTCCTAGGACAGGGTGTACATTATTCTGCATGCCCTCAGGAGCAGCCTGTATATTGTATATTAGATTGTAAGCTCCTAGGACAGGGTGTGCATTATTCTGCATGCCCTCAGGAGCAGTCTGTATACTGTATATTAGATTGTAATCTCCTAGGACAGGGTGTGCATTATTCTGCATGCCCTCAGGAGCAGTCTGTATATTGTATATTAGATTGTAAGCTCCTATTACAGGGTGTGCATTATTCTGCATGCCCTCAGGAGCAGTCTGTATATTGTATATTAGGCTGTAAGCTCCTAGCACAGGGTGTGCATTATTCTGCATGCCCTCAGGAGCAGCCTGTATACTGTATATTAGATTGTAAGCTCCTAGGACAGGGTGTGCATTATTCTGCATGCCCTCAGGAGCAGTCTGTATACTGTATATTAGATTGTAAGCTCCTAGGACAGGGTGTGCATTATTCTGCATGCCCTCAGGAGCAGTCTGTATATTGTATATTAGATTGTAAGCTCCTAGGACAGGGTGTACATTATTCTGCATGCCCTCAGGAGCAGTCTGTATATTGTATATTAGATTGTAAGCTCCTAGGACAGGGTGTGCATTATTCTGCATGCCCTCAGGAGCAGTCTGTATACTGTATATTAGATTGTTAGCTCCTAGGACAGGGTGTACATTATTCTGCATGCCCTCAGGAGCAGTCTGTATATTGTATATTAGATTGTAAGCTCCTAGGACAGGGTGTACATTATTCTGCATGCCGTCAAGAGCAGTCTATATATTGTATATTAGATTGTAAGCTCCTAGGACAGGGTGTACATTATTCTGCATGCCCTCAGGAGCAGTCTATATATTGTATATTAGATTGTAAGCTCCTAGGACAGGGTGTACTTTATTCTGCATGCCCTCAGGAGCAGTCTGTATACTGTATATTAGATTGTAAGCTCCTAGGACAGGGTGTGCATTATTCTGCATGCCCTCAGGAGCAGTCTGTATATTGTATATTAGATTGTAAGCTCCTAGGACAGGGTGTGCATTATTCTGCATGCCCTCAAGAGCAGCCTATATATTGTATATTAGATTGTAAGCTCCTAGGACAGGGTGTGCATTATTCTGCATGCCCTCAGGAGCAGCCTGTATAATATAATAATAATAATAATCTTTATTTATATAGCGCCGACATATTCCGCAGCGCTTAACAATACACAGGTTCATAAACAACAGTCATAAGCAACATAGCTAAAGATAATACAATAATTAGAGCAAAAATAATGGCAACCCTGCTCGTAAGAGCTTACAATCTACAATGACGTGGGGTGACACAAAGTACAATGTCTTATCTACAAGGATGGTCCAGCCATCTTGAGGGGATGAGGGATAGATAAAGGCTGCATGAGCTCATTACCAGCCAGTATTTGTGGTGCTTTTTGGTTCGGTGGAGAGTTGTGTGGAGAAATAAGGGATGGGCTATAAGAAGATAAAGGACTTCGATTAGGGAAGATGATAGGCTGCCCTAAACAGGTGTGTTTTTAGGGAGCGCCTAAAACTGTGTAAATTGTGGTTCATCCTAATTTCTTGGGGTAGAGCATTCCAAAGAATAGGTGCAGCTCAAGAGAAGTTTTAAAGCAGATAGTGGGAGGTACGGATTAGTGTGGATGTTAGTCGAAAGTCGCTTGCGGAGGGTAGAGAACGGGTAGGCCGATAAACAGAAATGAGGGAAGAGATGTAGGGTGGTGCCGCACTGTGGAGAGCTTTGTGGGTGAGAACAAGCTATTTCAATTGGATCCTATAATTCATGGGCAGCCAGTGCAATGACTGGCACAGAGCGGAGGAGTCTGAGTAACGGTTAGCCAAATACATGACCCTGGCAACAGCATTAAAGATGGACTGGAGGGGGGAAAGTCGAGTGAGGGGGAGGCCAATTAATAGAGAGTTACAGTAGTCGAGGCGGGAGTGGATCAGGGCAACAGTGAGGGTTTTTTTGTTTTCAAGGTGAGAAAGTGGCGGATTCTAGAGATGTTCTTCAGGTGCAAGCGACAAGAGTGGGCAAGAGATTGTATGTGGAAGGTGAAGGAAAGATTGGTGTCAAACACAACGCCCAGACAGCACGCCTGCTGGCTCGGCATTATTGTGGTGCCACACACGGAAAGAGAGATGTCAGATTTAGAGAGGTGAGCAGACGGCGGGAGTAGAAGAAGTTCAGTTTTGGAAAGGTTGAGTTTCAGGTAGAGAGCGGACATTATGTTAGAAACTGCGGCCAGACAGTCACTGGTGTTCTGTAGTACAGCGGGGGTAAGGTCAGGGGATGAGGTGTATAGTTGTGTGTCATCAGCATAAAGATGGTACTGAAAACCAAAATTGCTGATGGTCTGTTCAACTGGGGCTGTGTAGAGAGAGAATAAAAGAGGGCCAAGGACTGAACCCTGAGGAACGCCAATAGTGAGAGGAAGAGGGGAAGAAGTGGAGCCAGCGAACGATACACTGAAAGAGCGGTCAGATAGGTAGAAGGAGAACCAGGAGAGAGCAGTGTCCTTAATGCCGATTGAGTGGAGCGTAGAGAGTAGGAGGTGGTGGTCAACGGTGTCAAAGGCTGCAGAGAGGTCAAGAAGAATGAGGGTCACCATTACATTTTGCTGTCAGAAGGTCATTGGTTACTTTGATGAGTGCAGTTTCTGTAGAATATAGGGGATGGAAGCCGAACTGTGATGGGTCTAGAAGAGAGTGAGTGGAGAGGTAACTGGTAAGGCGGGAGTAGACCAGGCGCTCCAAGAGTTTAGAGATGAAGGGAAGATTGGAGACTGGTCTGTAGTTGTTTGTGCAGGAAAGGTCAAGAGAGGGCTTTTTTTAATAATGGAGTAATGATGGAGTGCTTGAAGGAGGAGGGGAAGATACCAGAAGAGAGGGAGAGGTTGAAGATTTTAGTTAGGCGAGTAGTGACGACTGAAGAAAGAGACTGGAGTAGATGTGAGGGGATGGGGTCAGTGGTGCATGTAGTGGGATGGGAAGAAGAGAGGAGCCTGGAGACTCTGTCTTCTGTGACTGGGTCATATGTGGAGAGTGATGCAGAGGGGATGTGGGGAGGGATGGGATTCACGGCTCTTGGTGGCTGGGAGCTAATTTCCTGATGGATGGTGTCTATTTTCTCTGTGAAGTAGGAGGCCAAGTACTTGGTACAAATGTCTGTGATGGGGGCCTGCGCTTTGAAGGGCAGCGTTATATGTTTTTAACATAAATTTGTAGTGGATAAAGTCTTCTAGTGTGCGAGTTTTCCTCCATAGGCGTTCGGCACTTCTAGAGCAACGCTGGAGAAATCGGCTTTGCGGTGTGAGCCAGGGCTGTTTTGCTCTGTGTTTAGAGGTTCTGAGGGTGACGGGCGCTACTTGGTCCAGCGTGCTTCTGAGGGTGTCATTGTAGTGGTTTACAGCCAGATCAGGACAGGAAAAAGAGGAGATTGGGGACAGTGATGAGTGAAGGGAGTCTGTAAGTGTATGAGGGTTAATGGCTTGTAGAATTCTGAATGTGTGATAGGTAGGAGTGTGCTGGGGCAGGCAAGGATTTGTGAGTGTGATAGAGAGAATGTTATGATCAGAGAGGGGAAGAGGGGAGTTATTTAGGTGGGGGATTGAACTAAGCCGGACAAAGACCAGATCAAGGGTGTTTCCATCTTTGTGTGTCTCAGAGGTTGATAGCTGTGAGAGGCCAAGAGAAGTGGTTAAAGATAGAAGCTGGGATGCGGATGAGGAGGTGGGGCTGTTTATGGGGATGTTGAAGTCTCCCAGGATAAGGGTTGGTAAATCTGAGGACATGAAGTGCGGCAGCCAGGCAGAAAAATGGTCAAGGAACTGGGTGGGTGAGCCTGGGGAACGGTATACGACCGCTACTCTGAGGGAGAGGGGATGGAAGAGCCTGATTGTGTGGACCTCAAAAGAAGGGAATGAGAGTGATGGTGCTGGGGGGATGACCTGGAAGGTGCAATGTGGGGACAGGAGTATGCCGACCCCACCACCAAGTCTGTTTGCAGGTCTCGGGGAATGGGAAAAATGCAGGCCGCCATGAGAAATAGGAGCAGGGGAGACAGTGTCAGAATCCTGGATCCAGGTTTCAGTGAGGGCCTGCAGATTGAAAGCGTTGGTCAGAAAGTAATTATGCAGGAAAGGAAGCTTGTTGCATATAGACCGTGGATTCCTCAGTGCGCAATTGACGGAGGTAGATGAAGGAGTACAGCTGATGTTAATAAGGTTAGCAGGGTTTCGATGTGAGGTAAGGGAGAGGTTGAGGTTGGTGGAGGGTGGTCCGGGGCTAGAAGAGATATCCCCTGAAATGAGTAGTAGCAGTTAAAAGAGAAAGAGCAGATAGTTTTTGGATTTGTGATATGATTTCCTGTGCAATACCATTGGATAAGATAGAGTGAGATTTTTCAGGAAGTTCAAAAGAGCATGGGAGCTGTACATAGGAGAGGGAAGGAGAGAGGGGCAGATATGGATGAGTGATGATGGAGGGGGGATAGGGCGGTCAATGTGGATGAAAAAAAGGACACAGGAATATGGATGCAGGAGTAAAGTACATAGTTAGAAGAGAGTATAAAGTGTCGGTTACCTGACTCCTGCCCTGAATGACTGCCATTGAAATGACTGTCAAACACTTGTTGAACAGGACACTTTGCTGAAGAGGACACGTGCGTGCACCCCTAATGGTGCATCTAGATTTATAGGAAGGACTATAGCATCAGATGAGAGGGATTGTGGGAGCTGCTTGTGACTAAATTGGCAGCTGCTCAGCTCACCAGGGAGTGGATAGCTGATCAAAGACACAGACCTAACACACTATGCCTAACACAGTATAACACCTTTCACCATCAGATAAAGTCTACAATGATGGAAGGACAGACAGTGACTATTGAATACATTGCATCAAATAACAGAGCACAGATACAGCAATCAGACACATTATACCATAGAAATGGTTTCAAGATGAGAGGTCAGCAGATGACATAGATCCAGCAAGCAGAGATGTTATACCATAGAATTGGTTTCAAGAGGAGATTTCAGCAGATGACATAGATCCAGCAAGCAGAGATGCTATACCATAGAAATGGTTTCAAGATGAGAGTTCAGCAGATGACATAGATCCAGCAAGCAGAGATGTTATACCATAGAAATGCTTTCAACATGAGCGTTCAGCTGATGACATAGATCCAGCAAGCAGAGATGTTATACCATAGAAATGGTTTCAAGATGAGATTTCAGCTGATGACATAGATCCAGCAAGCAGAGATGTTATACCATAGAAATGGTTTCAAGATGAGAGTTCAGCAGATGAAATAGATCCAGCAAGCAGAGATGTTATACCCTAGAAATGGTTTCAAGATGAAAGTTCAGCAGATGCCATAGATCCAGCAAGCAGAGATGTTATACCATAGAAATGGTTTCAAGATGAGAGTTCAGCAGATGACATAGATCCAGCAAGCAGAGATGTTATACCATAGAAATGGTTTCAAGATGAGAGTTCAGCACATGACATAGATCCAGCAAGCAGAGATGTTATACCATAGAAATGGTTTCAAGATGAGAGTTCAGCAGATGACATAGATTCTGCAAGCATAGATGTTATACCATAGAAATGGTTTCAAGATGAGAGTTCAGCAGGTGACATAGATCCAGCAAGCAGAGATGTTATACCATAGAAATGGTTTCAAGATGAGAGTTCAGCAGATGCCATAGATCCAGCAAGCAGAGATATTATACCATAGAAATGGTTTCAAGATGAGAGTTCAGAAGATGACATAGATCCAGCAAGCAGAGATGTTATACCATAGAAATGGTTTCAAGATGAGAGTTCAGCAGATGACATAGATCGAGCAAGCAGAGATGTTATACGATAGAAATGGTTTCAAGATGAGAGTTCAGCAGATGACATAGATCCAGCAAGCAGAGATGTTATACCATAGAAATTGTTTCAAGATGAGAGTTCAGCAGATGACATAGATCCAGCAAGCAGAGATATTATACCATAGAAATGGTTTCAAGATTAGACTTCAGCTGATGACATAGATCCAGCAAGCAGAGATGTTATACGATAGAAATGGTTTCAAGATGAGAGTTCAGCAGATGACATAGATCCAGCAAGCAGAGATGTTATACCATAGAAATGGTTTCAAGATGAGAGTTCAGCAGATGACATAGATCCAGCAAGCAGAGATGTTATACCATAGAAATGGTTTCAAGATGAGAGTTCAGCAGATGACACAGATCCAGCAAGCAGAGATGTTATACCATAGAAATGGTTTCAAGATGAGAGTTCAGCAGATGACATAGATCCAGCAAGCAGAGATGTTATACCATAGAAATGGTTTCAAGATGAGAGTTCAGCTGATGACATAGATCCAGCAAGCAGAGATGTTATGCCATAGAAATGGTTTCAAGATGAAATTTCAGCAGATGACATAGATCCAGCAAGCAGAGATGCTATTCCATAGAAATGGTTTCAAGATGAGAGTTCAGCAGATGAAATAGATCCAGCAAGCAGAGATGTTATACCATAGAAATGGTTTCAAGATGAGAGTTCAGAAGGTGACATAGATCCAGCAAGCAGAGAAGTTATACCATAGAAATGGTTTCAAGATGAGAGTTCAGCTCATGACAAAGATCCAGCAAGCAGAGATGTTATACCATAGAAATGGTTTCAAGATGAGAGTTCAGCAGATGCTATAGATCCAGCAAGCAGAGATATTATACCATAGAAATGGTTTCAAGATGAGAGTTCAGCAGATGACATAGATCCAGCAAGCAGAGATGTTATACCATAGAAATGGTTTCAAGATGAGAGTTCAGCAGATGACATAGATACAGCAAGCAGAGATGTTATACCATAGAAATGGTTTCATGATGAGAGTTCAGCTGATGACATAGATCGAGCAAGCAGAGATGTTATACCATAGAAATGGTTTCAAGATGAGAGTTCAGCAGATGACATAGATCGAGCAAGCAGAGATGTTATACCATAAAAATGGTTTCATGATGAGAGTTCAGCAGATGACATAGATCCAGGAAGCAGAGATGTTATACCATAGAAATGGTTTCAAGATGAGAGTTCAGCAGATGACACAGATCCAGCAAGCAGAGATGTTATACCATAGAATTGGTTTAAAGATGAGAGTTCAGCAGATGACATAGATCCAGCAAGCAGAAATGTTATACCATAGAAATGGTTTCAAGAGGAGAGTTCAGCAGATGACATAGATCCAGCAAGCAGAGATGTTATACCATAGAAATGGTTTCAAGATTAGACTTCAGCTGATGACATAGATCCAGCAAGCAGAGATGTTATACGATAGAAATGGTTTCAAGATGAGAGTTCAGCAGATGACATATATCCAGCAAGCAGAGATGTTATACCATAGAAATGGTTTCAAGATGAGAGTTCAGCAGATGACATAGATCCAGCAAGCAGAGATGTTATACCATAGAAATGGTTTCAAGAAGAGAGTTCAGCAGGTGACATAGATCCAGCAAGCAGAGATGTTATACCATAGAAATGGTTTCAAGATCAGAGTTCAGCAGATGACACAGATCCAGCAAGCAGATATGTTATACCATAGAAATGGTTTCAAGATGAGAGTTCAGCAGATGACATAGATCCAGCAAGCAGAGATGTTATACCATAGAAATGGTTTCAAGATGAGAGTTCAGCAGATGACATAGATCCAGCAAGCAGAGATGTTATACCATAGAAATGGTTTCAAGATGAGAGTTCAGCTGATGACATAGATCCAGCAAGCAGAGATGTTATACCATAGAAATGGTTTCAAGATGAGAGTTCAGCAGATGACATAGATCGAGCAAGCAGAGATGTTATACCATAAAAATGGTTTCATGATGAGAGTTCAGCAGATGACATAGATCCAGGAAGCAGAGATGTTATACCATAGAAATGGTTTCAAGATGAGAGTTCAGCAGATGACACAGATCCAGCAAGCAGAGATGTTATACCATAGAATTGGTTTAAAGATGAGAGTTCAGCAGATGACATATATCCAGCAAGCAGAGATGTTATACCATAGAAATGGTTTCAAGATGAGAGTTCAGCAGATGACATAGATCCAGCAAGCAGAGATGTTATACCATAGAAATGGTTTCAAGATGAGAGTTCAGCAGATGACACAGATCCAGCAAGCAGAGATGTTATACCATAGAAATGGTTTCAAGATGAGAGTTCAGCAGATGACATAGATCCAGCAAGCAGAGATGTTATACCATAGAAATGGTTTCAAGATGAGAGTTCAGCTGATGACATAGATCCAGCAAGCAGAGATGTTATGCCATAGAAATGGTTTCAAGATGAAATTTCAGCAGATGACATAGATCCAGCAAGCAGAGATGCTATTCCATAGAAATGGTTTCAAGATGAGAGTTCAGCAGATGAAATAGATCCAGCAAGCAGAGATGTTATACCATAGAAATGGTTTCAAGATGAGAGTTCAGAAGGTGACATAGATCCAGCAAGCAGAGAAGTTATACCATAGAAATGGTTTCAAGATGAGAGTTCAGCTCATGACAAAGATCCAGCAAGCAGAGATGTTATACCATAGAAATGGTTTCAAGATGAGAGTTCAGCAGATGCTATAGATCCAGCAAGCAGAGATATTATACCATAGAAATGGTTTCAAGATGAGAGTTCAGCAGATGACATAGATCCAGCAAGCAGAGATGTTATACCATAGAAATGGTTTCAAGATGAGAGTTCAGCAGATGACATAGATCCAGCAAGCAGAGATGTTATACCATAGAAATGGTTTCATGATGAGAGTTCAGCTGATGACATAGATCGAGCAAGCAGAGATGTTATACCATAGAAATGGTTTCAAGATGAGAGTTCAGCAGATGACATAGATCGAGCAAGCAGAGATGTTATACCATAAAAATGGTTTCATGATGAGAGTTCAGCAGATGACATAGATCCAGGAAGCAGAGATGTTATACCATAGAAATGGTTTCAAGATGAGAGTTCAGCAGATGACACAGATCCAGCAAGCAGAGATGTTATACCATAGAATTGGTTTAAAGATGAGAGTTCAGCAGATGACATAGATCCAGCAAGCAGAAATGTTATACCATAGAAATGGTTTCAAGAGGAGAGTTCAGCAGATGACATAGATCCAGCAAGCAGAGATGTTATACCATAGAAATGGTTTCAAGATTAGACTTCAGCTGATGACATAGATCCAGCAAGCAGAGATGTTATACGATAGAAATGGTTTCAAGATGAGAGTTCAGCAGATGACATATATCCAGCAAGCAGAGATGTTATACCATAGAAATGGTTTCAAGATGAGAGTTCAGCAGATGACATAGATCCAGCAAGCAGAGATGTTATACCATAGAAATGGTTTCAAGAAGAGAGTTCAGCAGGTGACATAGATCCAGCAAGCAGAGATGTTATACCATAGAAATGGTTTCAAGATCAGAGTTCAGCAGATGACACAGATCCAGCAAGCAGATATGTTATACCATAGAAATGGTTTCAAGATGAGAGTTCAGCAGATGACATAGATCCAGCAAGCAGAGATGTTATACCATAGAAATGGTTTCAAGATGAGAGTTCAGCAGATGACATAGATCCAGCAAGCAGAGATGTTATACCATAGAAATGGTTTCAAGATGAGAGTTCAGCTGATGACATAGATCCAGCAAGCAGAGATGTTATACCATAGAAATGGTTTCAAGATGAGAGTTCAGCAGATGACATAGATCGAGCAAGCAGAGATGTTATACCATAAAAATGGTTTCATGATGAGAGTTCAGCAGATGACATAGATCCAGGAAGCAGAGATGTTATACCATAGAAATGGTTTCAAGATGAGAGTTCAGCAGATGACACAGATCCAGCAAGCAGAGATGTTATACCATAGAATTGGTTTAAAGATGAGAGTTCAGCAGATGACATAGATCCAGCAAGCAGAAATGTTATACCATAGAAATGGTTTCAAGAGGAGAGTTCAGCAGATGACATAGATCCAGCAAGCAGAGATGTTATACCATAGAAATGGTTTCAAGATGAGAGTTCAGCAGATGACATAGATCCAGCAAGCAGAGATGTTATACCATAGAAATGGTTTCAAGATGAGAGTTCAGCTGATGACATAGATCGAGCAAGCAGAGATGTTATACCATAGAAATGGTTTCAAGATGAGAGTTCAGCAGATGACATAGATCGAGCAAGCAGAGATGTTATACCATAAAAATGGTTTCATGATGAGAGTTCAGCAGATGACATAGATCCAGGAAGCAGAGATGTTATACCATAGAAATGGTTTCAAGATGAGAGTTCAGCAGATGACACAGATCCAGCAAGCAGAGATGTTATACCATAGAATTGGTTTAAAGATGAGAGTTCAGCAGATGACATAGATCCAGCAAGCAGAAATGTTATACCATAGAAATGGTTTCAAGAGGAGAGTTCAGCAGATGACATAGATCCAGCAAGCAGAGATGTTATACCATAGAAATGGTTTCAAGATTAGACTTCAGCTGATGACATAGATCCAGCAAGCAGAGATGTTATACGATAGAAATGGTTTCAAGATGAGAGTTCAGCAGATGACATATATCCAGCAAGCAGAGATGTTATACCATAGAAATGGTTTCAAGATGAGAGTTCAGCAGATGACATAGATCCAGCAAGCAGAGATGTTATACCATAGAAATGGTTTCAAGAAGAGAGTTCAGCAGGTGACATAGATCCAGTAAGCAGAGATGTTATACCATAGAAATGGTTTCAAGATCAGAGTTCAGCAGATGACACAGATCCAGCAAGCAGATATGTTATACCATAGAAATGGTTTCAAGATGAGAGTTCAGCAGATGACATAGATCCAGCAAGCAGAGATGTTATACCATAGAAATGGTTTCAAGATGAGAGTTCAGCTGATGACATAGATCCAGCAAGCAGAGATGTTATGCCATAGAAATGGTTTCAAGATGATATTTCAGCAGATGACATAGATCCAGCAAGCAGAGATGCTATACCATAGAAATGGTTTCAAGATGAGAGTTCAGCAGATGAAATAGATCCAGCAAGCAGAGATGTTATACCATAGAAATGGTTTCAAGATGAGAGTTCAGAAGGTGACATAGATCCAGCAAGCAGAGAAGTTATACCATAGAAATGGTTTCAAGATGAGAGTTCAGCTCATGACAAAGATCCAGCAAGCAGAGATGTTATACCATAGAAATGGTTTCAAGATGAGAGTTCAGCAGATGCCATAGATCCAGCAAGCAGAGATATTATACCATAGAAATGGTTTCAAGATGAGAGTTCAGCAGATGACATAGATCCAGCAAGCAGAGATGTTATACCATAGAAATGGTTTCAAGATGAGAGTTCAGCAGATGACATAGATCCAGCAAGCAGAGATGTTATACCATAGAAATGGTTTCATGATGAGAGTTCAGCTGATGACATAGATCGAGCAAGCAGAGATGTTATACCATAGAAATGGTTTCAAGATGAGAGTTCAGCAGATGACATAGATCGAGCAAGCAGAGATGTTATACCATAAAAATGGTTTCATGATGAGAGTTCAGCAGATGACATAGATCCAGGAAGAAGAGATGTTATACCCTAGAAATGGTTTCAAGATGAGAGTTCAGCAGATGAAACAGATCCAGCAAGCAGAGATGTTATACCATAGAATTGGTTTCAAGATGAGAGTTCAGCAGATGACATAGATCCAGCAAGCAGAAATGTTATACCATAGAAATGGTTTCAAGAGGAGACTTCAGCAGATGACATAGATCCAGCAAGCAGAGATGCTATACCATAGAAATGGTTTCAAGATGAGAGTTCAGCAGATGACATAGATCCAGCAAGCAGAGATGTTATACCATAGAAATGTTTCAAGAAGAGAGTTCAGCAGATGACACAGATCCAGCAAGCAGAGTTGTTATACCATAGAAATGGTTTAAAGATGAGAGTTCAGCAGATGACATAGATCCTGCAAGCAGAGATGTTATACCATATAAATGGTTTCAAGATGAGAGTTCAGCAGATGACATAGATCCAGCAAGCAGAGATGTTAAACCATAGAAATGGTTTCAAGATGAGAGTTAAGCAGATGACATAGATCCAGCATGCAGAGATACTATACCATAGAAATGGTTTCAAGATGAGAATTCAGCAGATGAAATAGATCCAGCAAGCAGAGATGTTATACCATAGAAATGGTTTCAAGATGAGAGTTCAGCAGATGAGATAGATCCAGCAAGCAGAGATGTTATACCATAGAAATGGTTTCAAGATGAGAGTTCAGCAGATGACATAGATCGAGCAAGCAGAGATGTTATACCATAGAAATGGTTTCAAGATGAGAGCTCAGCAGATGACATAGATCGAGCAAGCAGAGATGTTATACCATAGAAATGGTTTCAAGATGAGAGTTCAGCAGATGACATAGATCCAGCAAGCAGAGATGTTATACCATAGAAATGGTTTCAAGATGAGAGTTCAGCAGATGACATAGATCCAGGAAGCAGAGGTGTTATACCATAGAAATGGTTTCAAGATGAGAGTTCAGCAGATGACATAGATCCAGCAAGCAGAGATGTTATACCATAGAAATGGTTTAAAGATGAGAGTTTAGCAGATGACATAGATCCAGGAAGCAGAGGTGTTATACCATAGAAAAGGTTTCAAGATGAGAGTTCAGCAGATGACACAGATCCAGCAAGCAGAGATGTTATACCATAGAATTGGTTTAAGATGAGAGTTCAGCAGATGACATAGATCCAGCAAGCAGAGATGTTATACCATAGAAATGGTTTCAAGATGAGAGTTCAGCTCATGACATAGATCCAGCAAGCAGAGATGTTCTACCATAGAAATGGTTTCAAGATGAGAGTTCAGCAGATGCCATAGATCCAGCAAGCAGAGATATTATACCATAGAAATGGTTTCAAGATGAGAGTTCAGCAGATGACATAGATCCAGCAAGCAGAGATGTTATACCATAGAAATGGTTTCAAGATGAGAGTTCAGCAGATGACATAGATCCAGCAAGCAGAGATGTTATACCATAAAAATGGTTTCAAGATGAGAGTTCAGCAAATGACATAGAACCAGGAAGCAGAGATGTTATACCATAGAAATGGTTTCAAGATGAGAGTTCAGCAGATGACACAGATCCAGCAAGCAGAGATGTTATACCATAGAATTGGTTTCAAGATGAGAGTTCAGCAGATGAAATAGATCCAGCAAGCAGAAATGTTATACCATAGAAATGGTTTCAAGAGGAGAGTTCAGCAGATGACATAGATCCAGCAAGCAGAGATGCTATACCATAGAAATGGTTTCAAGATGAGAGTTCAGCAGATGACATAGATCCAGCAAGCAGAGATGTTATACCATAGAAATGGTTTCAAGATGAGAGTTCAGCAGATGACACAGATCCAGCAAGCAGAGATGTTATACCATAGAAATGGTTTAAAGATGAGAGTTCAGCAGATGACATGGATCCTGCAAGCAGAGATGTTATACCATAGAAATGGTTTCAAGATGAGAGTTCAGCAGATGACATAGATCCAGCAAGCAGAGATGTTAAACCATAGAAATGGTTTCAAGATGAGAGTTAAGCAGATGACATAGATCCAGCATTCAGAGATACTATACCATAGAAATGGTTTCAAGATGAGAATTCAGCAGATGAAATAGATCCAGCAAGCAGAGATGTTATACCATAGAAATGGTTTCAAGATGAGAGTTCAGCAGATGACATAGATCCAGCAAGCAGAGATGTTATACCATAGAAATGGTTTCAAGATGAGAGTTTAGCAGATGACATAGATCCAGGAAGCAGAGGTGTTATACCATAGAAATGGTTTCAAGATGAGAGTTCAGCAGATGACACAGATCCAGCAAGCAGAGATGTTATACCATAGAATTGGTTTAAGATGAGAGTTCAGCAGATGACATAGATCCAGCAAGCAGAGATGTTATACCATAGAAATGGTTTCAAGAAAAGAGTTCAGCAGGTGACATAGATCCAGCAAGCAGAGATGTTATACCATAGAAATGGTTTCAAGATGAGAGTTCAGCAGATGACACAGATCCAGCAAGCAGAGATGTTATACCATAGAAATGGTTTCAAGATGAGAGTTCAGCAGATGACATAGATCCAGCAAGCAGAGATGTTATACCATAGAAATGGTTTCAAGATGAGAGTTCAGCTGATGACATAGATCCAGCAAGCAGAGATGTTATGCCATAGAAATGGTTTCAAGATGATATTTCAGCAGATGACATAGATCCAGCAAGCAGAGATGCTATACCATAGAAATGGTTTCAAGATGAGAGTTCAGCAGATGAAATAGATCCAGCAAGCAGAGATGTTATACCATAGAAATGGTTTCAAGATGAGAGTTCAGAAGGTGACATAGATCCAGCAAGCAGAGATGTTATACCATAGAAATGGTTTCAAGATGAGAGTTCAGCTCATGACATAGATCCAGCAAGCAGAGATGTTATACCATAGAAATGGTTTCAAGATGAGAGTTCAACAGATGCCATAGATCCAGCAAGCAGAGATATTATACCATAGAAATGGTTTCAAGATGAGAGTTCAGCAGATGACATAGATCCAGCAAGCAGAGATGTTATACCATAGAAATTATTTCAAGATGAGAGTTCAGCAGATGACATAGATCCAGCAAGCAGAGATGTTATACCATAGAAATGGTTTCATGATGAGAGTTCAGCTGATGACATAGATCGAGCAAGCAGAGATGTTATACCAAAGAAATGGTTTCAAGATGAGAGTTCAGCAGATGACATAGATCGAGCAAGGAGAGATGTTATACCATAAAAATGGTTTCAAGATGAGAGTTCAGCAGATGACATAGATCCAGGAAGCAGAGATGTTATACCATAGAAATGGTTTCAAGATGAGAGTTCAGCAGATGACACAAATCCAGCAAGCAGAGATGTTATACCATAGAATTGGTTTCAAGATGAGAGTTCAGCAGATGACAAAGATCCAGCAAGCAGAAATGTTATACCATAGAAATGGTTTCAAGAGGAGAGTTCAGCAGATGACATAGATCCAGCAAGCAGAGATGCTATACCATAGAAATGGTTTCAAGATGAGAGTTCAGCAGATGACATAGATCCAGCAAGCAGAGATGTTATACCATAGAAATGGTTTCAAGATGAGAGTTCAGCAGATGACACAGATCCAGCAAGCAGAGATGTTATACCATAGAAATGGTTTAAAGATGAGAGTTCATCAGATGACATGGATCCTGCAAGCAGAGATGTTATACCATAGAAATGGTTTCAAGATGAGAGTTCAGCAGATGACATAGATCCAGCAAGCAGAGATGTTAAACCATAGAAATGGTTTCAAGATGAGAGTTAAGCAGATGACATAGATCCAGCATGCAGAGATACTATACCATAGAAGTGGTTTCAAGATGAGAATTCAGCAGATGAAATAGATCCAGCAAGCAGAGATGTTATACCATAGAAATGGTTTCAAGATGAGAGTTCAGCAGATGACATAGATCGAGCAAGCAGAGATGTTATACCATAGAAATGGTTTCAAGATGAGAGCTCAGCAGATGACATAGATCGAGCAAGCAGAGATGTTATACCATAGAAATGGTTTCAAGATGAGAGTTCAGCTGATGACATAGATCCAGCAAGCAGAGATGTTATACCATAGAAATGGTTTCAAGATGAGAGTTCAGCAGATGACACAGATCCAGCAAGCAGAGATGTTATACCATAGAATTGGTTTCAAGATGAGAGTTCAGCAGATGACATAGATCCAGCAAGCAGAAATGTTATACCATAGAAATGGTTTCAAGAGGAGAGTTCAGCAGATGACAGATCCAGCAAGCAGAGATGCTTTACCATAGAAATGGTTTCAAGATGAGAGTACAGCAGATGACATGGATCCTGCAAACAGAGATGTTAAACCATAGAAATGGTTTCAAGATGAGAGTTCAGCAGATGACATAGATCCAGCAAGCAGAGATGTTATACCATAGAAATGGTTTCAAGATGAGAGTTCAGCAGATGACATAGATCCAGCAAGCAGAGATGCTATACCATAGAAATGGTTTCAAGATGAGAGTTCAGCAGATGACATAGATCCAGCAAGCAGAGATGTTAAACCATAGAAATGGTTTCAAGATGAGAGTTCAGCAGATGACATAGATCCAGCAAGCAGAGATGTTATACCATAGAAATGGTTTCAAGATGAGAGTTCAGCAGATGACATAGATCCAGCAAGCAGAGATGCTATACCATAGAAATGGTTTCAAGATGAGAGTTCAGCAGATGAAACAGATCCAGCAAGCAGAGATGTTATACCATAGAAAAGGTTTCAAGATGAGAGTTCAGCAGGTGACATAGATCCAGCAAGCAGAGATGTTATACCATAGAAATGGTTTCAAGATGAGAGCTCAGCTAATGACATAGATCCAGCAAGCAGAGATGTTATACCATAGAAATGGTTTCAAGATGAGAGTTCAGCAGATGCCATAGATCCAGCAAGCAGAGATATTATACCATAGAAATGGTTTCAAGATGAGAGTTCAGCAGATGACATAGATCCAGCGAGCAGAGATGTTATACCATAGAAATGGTTTCAAGATAAGAGTTCAGCAGATGACATAGATTGAGCAAGCAGAGATGTTATACCATAGAAATGGTTTCAAGATGAGAGTTCAGCAGATGACATAGATCCAGCAAGCAGAGATGTTATACCAAAGAAATGGTTTCAAGATGAGAGTTCAGCAGATGACATAGATCCAGCAAGCACAGATATTATACCATAGAAATGGTTTCAAGAAGAGAGTTCAGCAGGTGACATAGATCCAGCAAGCAGAGATGTTATACCATAGAAATGGTTTCAAGATGAGAGTTCAGCAGATGACACAGATCCAGCAAGCAGAGATGTTATACCATAGAAATGGTTTCAAGAGGAGAGTTCAGCAGATGACATAGATCCAGCAAGCAGAGATGTTATACCATAGAATTGATTTCAAGATGAGAGTTCAGCAGATGACATAGATCCAGCAAGCAGAGATGTTATACCATAGAAATGGTTTCAAGATGAGAGTTCAGCAGATGACATAGATCCAGCAAGCAGAGATGCTATACCATAGAAATGGTTTCAAGATGAGAGTTCAGCAGATGACATAGATCCAGCAAGCAGAGATGTTATACCATAGAAATGGTTTCAAGATGAGCGTTCAGCTGATGACATAGATCCAGCAAGCAGAGATGTTATGCCATAGAAATGGTTTCAAGATGATATTTCAGCAGATGACATAGATCCAGCAAGCAGAGATGCTATACCATAGAAATGGTTTCAAGATGAGAGTTCAGCAGATGAAATAGATCCAGCAAGCAGAGATGTTATACCATAGAAATGGTTTCAAGATGAGAGTTCAGAAGGTGACATAGATCCAGCAAGCAGAGCTGTTATACCATAGAAATGGTTTCAAGATGAGAGTTCAGCAGATGACATAGATCCAGCAAGCAGAGATATTATACCATAGAAATGGTTTCATGATGAGAGTTCAGCTGATGACATAGATCGAGCAAGCAGAGATGTTATACCATAGAAATGGTTTCAAGATGAGAGTTCAGCAGATGACATAGATCGAGCAAGCAGAGATGTTATACCATAGAAATGGTTTCAAGATGAGAGGTAAGCAGATGACATAGATCCAGGAAGCAGAAATGTTATACCATAGAAATGGTTTCAAGAGGAGAGTTCAGCAGATGACATAGATCCAGCAAGCAGAGATGCTGTACCATAGAAATGGTTTCAAAATGAGAGTTCAGCAGATGACATAGGTCCAGCAAGCAGAGATGTTATACCATAGAAATGGTTTCAAGATGAGAGTTCAGAAGATGACACAGATCCAGCAAGCAGAGATGTTATACCATAGAAATGGTTTCAAGATGAGAGTTCAGCAGATGACATGGATCCTGCAAGCAGAGATGTTATACCATAGAAATGGTTTCAAAATGAGAGTTCAGCAGATGACATAGGTCCAGCAAGCAGAGATGTTATACCATAGAAATGGTTTCAAGATGAGAGTTCAGAAGATGACACAGATCCAGCAAGCAGAGATGTTATACCATAGAAATGGTTTCAAGATGAGAGTTCAGCAGATGACATGGATCCTGCAAGCAGAGATGTTATACCATAGAAATGGTTTCAAGATGAGAGTTCAGCAGATGACATAGATCCAGCAAGCAGAGATATTAAACCATAGAAATGGTTTCAAGATGAGAGTTAAGCAGATGACATAGATCCAGCAAGCAGAGATGTTATACCATAGAAATGGTTTCAAGATGAGAGTTCAGCAGATGACATAGATCCAGCAAGCAGAGATTTTATACCATAGAAATGGTTTCAAGATGAGAGTTCAGCAGATGACATAGATCGAGCAAGCAGAGATGTTGTACCATAGAAATGGTTTCAAGATGAGAGCTCAGCAGATGACATAGATCGAGCAAGCAGAGATGTTATACCATAGAAATGGTTTCAAGATGAGAGTTCAGCAGATGACATAGATCCAGCAAGCAGAGATGTTATACCATAGAAATGGTTTCAAGATGAGAGTTCAGCAGATGACATAGATCCAGGAAGCAGAGGTGTTATACCATAGAAATGGTTTCAAGATGAGAGTTCAGCAGATGACACAGATCCAGCAAGCAGAGATGTTATACCATAGAATTGGTTTCAAGATGAGAGTTCAGCAGATGACATAGATCCAGCAAGCAGAAATGTTATACCATAGAAATGGTTTCAAGAGGAGAGTTCAGCAGATGACATAGATCCAGCAAGCAGAGATGCTTTACCATAGAAATGGTTTCAAGATGAGAGTTCAGCAGATGACATAGATCCAGCAAGCAGAGATGTTATACCATAGAAATAGTTTCAAGATGAGAGTTCAGCAGATGACACAAATCCAGCAAGCAGAGATGTTATACCATAGAAATGGTTTCAAGATGAGAGTTCAGCAGATGACATGGATCCTGCAAGCAGAGATGTTATACCATAGAAATGGTTTCAAGATGAGAGTTCAGCAGATGACATAGATCCAGCAAGCAGAGATGTTAAGCTATAGAAATGGTTTCAAGATGAGAGTTAAGCAGATGACATAGATCCAGCAAGCAGAGATGTTATACCATAGAAATGATTTCAAGATGAGAGTTCAGCAGATGACATAGATCCAGCAAGCAGAGATGCTATACCATAGAAATGGTTTCAAGATTAGAATTCAGCAGATGAAATAGATCCAGCAAGCAGAGATGTTATACCATAGAAATGGTTTCAAGATGTGAGTTCAGCAGATGACATAGATCCAGCAAGCAGAGATGTTATACCATAGAAATGGTTTCAAGATGAGAGTTCAGCAGATGACATAGATCGAGCAAGCAGAGATGTTATACCATAGAAATGGTTTCAAGATGAGAGCTCAGCAGATGACATAGATCCAGCAAGCAGAGATGTTAAACCATAGAAATGGTTTCAAGATGAGAGTTCAGCAGATGACATAGATCCAGCAAGCAGAGATGTTATACCATAGAAATGGTTTCAAGATGAGAGTTGAGCAGATGACATAGATCCAGCAAGCAGAGATGTTATACCATAGAAATTGTTTCAAGATGAGAGTTGAGCAGATGACATAGATCCAGCAAGCAGAGATGTTATACCATAGAAATGGTTTCAAGATGAGAGTTCAGCAGATGACATAGATCCTGCAAGCAGAGATGTTATACCATAGAAATGGTTTCAAGATGAGAGTTCAGCTGATGACATAGATCCAGCAAGCAGAGATGTTATACCATAGAAATGGTTTCAAGATGAGAGTTCAGCAGGTGACATAGATACAGCAAGCAGAGATGTTGTACCATAGAAATGGTTTCAAGATGAGAGTTCAGCTGATGACATAGATCCAGCAAGCAGAGATGTTATACCATAGATATGGATTCAAGATGAGAGTTCAGCAAATGCCATAGATCCAGCAAGCAGAGATATTATACCATAGAAATGGTTTCAAGATGAGAGTTCAGCAGATGACATAGATCCAGCAAGCAGAGATGTTATACCATAGAAATGGTTTCAAGATGAGAGTTCAGCAGATGACATAGATCGAGCAAGCAGAGATGTTATACCATAGAAATGGTTTCAAGATGAGAGTTGAGCAGATGACATAGATCCAGCTAGCAGAGATGTTATACCATAGAAATTGTTTCAAGATGAGAGTTCAGCAGATGACTTAGATCCAGCAAGCAGAGATGTTATACCATAGAAATGGTTTCAAGATAGAGTTCAGCAGATTACATAGATCCAGCAAGCAGAGATGTTATACCATAGAAATGGTTTCAAGATGAGAGTTCAGCTGATGACATAGATCCAGCAAGCAGAGATGTTATACCATAGAAATGGTTTCAAGATGAGAGTTCAGCAGATGACATAGATCCAGCAAGCAGAGATGTTATACCATAGAAATGGTTTCAAGATGAGAGTTCAGCAGATGACATAGATCGAGCAAGCAGAGATGTTATATCATAGAAATGGTTTCAAGATGAGAGTTGAGCAGATGACATAGATCCAGCAAGCAGAGATGTTATACCATAGAAATTGTTTCAAGATGAGAGTTCAGCAGATGACATAGATCCAGCAAGCAGATGTTATACCATAGAAATGGTTTCAAGATGAGAGTTCAGCAGATGACATAGATCCTGCAAGCAGAGATGTTATACCATAGAAATGGTTTCAAGATGAGAGTTCAGCAGATGACTTATATCCAGCAAGCAGAGATGTTATACCATAGAAATGGTTTCAAGATGAGAGTTCAGCAGATGACATAGATCCAGCAAGCAGAGATGTTATACCATAGAAAGGGTTTCAAGAAGAGAGTTCAGCAGATGAGATAGATCCAGCAAGCAGAGATGTTATACAATAGAAATGGTTTGAAGATGAGAGTTCAGCAGATGACATAGATCCAGCAAGCAGAGATATTATACCATAGAAATGGTTTCAAGGTGAGAGTTCAGCAGATGACATAGATCCAGCAAGCAGAGATGTTATACCATAGAAATGGTTTCAAGATGAGAGTTCAGCAGATGACATAGATCCAGCAGGCAGAGATGGTATACCACAGAAATGGATTCAAGAGGAGAGTTCAGCAGATGACATAGATCCTGCAAGCAGAGATGTTATACCATAGAAATGGATTCAAGATGAGAGTTCAGCAGATGACATAGATCCAGCAAACAGACACATTATACCATAGAAATTGTTTCAAGATGAGAGTTCAGCAGATGACATAGATCCTGCAAGCAGAGATGTTATACCATAGCAATGGTTTCAAGATGAGAGTTCAGCAGATGACATAGATCCAGCAAGCAGAGATGTTATACCATAGAAATGGTTTCAGGATGAGAGTTCAGCATATGACATAGATCCAGCAAGCAGAGATGTTATACCATAGAAATTGTTTCAAGATGAGAGTTCAGCACGTGACATAGATACAGCAAACAGATGTTATACCTGTGTGAAGATAGAAGAGATGGATGGACGTTAGTCGGTTGCCATTGAAATGACTGTCAGACACTTGTCGAACAGGACACTTTGCTGAAGAGGACGTGTGTGTGCACCCCACACTGTGTTAGATTGTAAGCTCCTAGGACAGGGTGTACAATATTGTGCATGCCCTCAGGAGCAGTCTGTATACTGTATATTAGATGGTAAGCTCCTAGGACAGGGTGTGCATTATTCTGCATGCCCTCAAGAGCACTCTGTATACTGTATAGTAGGCTTTAAGCTCCTAGGACAGGGTGTGCATTATTCTGCATGCCCTCAGGAGCAGTCTGTATATTGTATATTAGGCTGTAAGCTCCTAGGACAGGGTGTGCATTATTCTGCATGCCCTCAGGAGCAGTCTGTATACTGTATATTAGGCTTTAAGCTCCTAGGACAGGGTGTGCATTATTCTGCATGCCCTCAGGAGCAATCTGTATACTGTATATTAGGCTTTAAGCTCCTAGGACAGGGTGTACATTATTCTGCATGCCCTCAGGAGCAGTCTGTATACTGTATATTAGATTGTAAGCTCCTCGGACAGGGTGTACATTATTCTGCATGCCCTCAGGAGCAGCCTGTATATTAGATTGTAAGCTCCTCTTGAGTAGGGTGTATTTGTCTTTTCCTTTGCCTGAGCTTATAATACATGTAGATATACAGCAATATGCAGCAGGACAGACGTGATCCAGGGAAATATCCGATCGCCACCACTGGGGTCAGGAAGGAATTTTTTTCCCCCCTGAGGCAGAGCTCTCCGGGGGGTTTCTTCGCCTTCCTCTGGATCTCTGGCTTCAATGGCTCTCAGCCAGTCCTCAATGACCACAGCCAGTTCTGTGGTCTTTATGGAGCCTGATCTGAGAGTCATTGTGATCAGAGTTTAATTTCTTAAGGGGCCAGTAATAATTTTATTACAATGTTGCTTATTGCTATTCCAATAAAAAAATAAAAAGAAAGAAAATAAAAGTGTCATGTGAGTTTTTTTGTCTTGACTTTTTTTGTTTTTACACAGTTACAATGATGGAAGTGGCCATTACTACCCTCAATATTCCTGAAGTAGAACCAGGAATTATGGGGGCGCCATTTACAGACGGCAGACCACATCTATCTCCACCCATTGTGGTATCATAATGTCAGCTCCTGTCCCAAGTTACATTACAAGTGTTATGGGGGTCGATCTCTGTGATGGGGGCAGGGCACTAAAATAGTATATGTCCTACACAACAAACTACCTGATCGAAGACTGAAGACCGGACACAGAGCCGCCGAATACAAGAGACACAAGCAGAGTCTGACTGTAGTGCCAAGTGGCCCCCCACTATCCAACTCCAGGGCCCCACGTTTCAGCTTCTTGCAAATATGACGTTATTCTCAATTACAAATATATATAACAATGAACGGGGTAGATTGGTAAATGAATAAGATTCTGCCTTTGTCTGTAGATAGTGAGTCAATTATATTGTGCCAAGTGCTGCTCATATAAGAGGGTGGTGGACACTCTTGCAGGGCCGGCTCCAGGTTTTTCTGGGCCCCGGGCGAAAGAGTCTCAGTGGCCCCTTTAACACATGCTACGATTCATGATACACAGATACCGCAGAGAAATCACGTGCTGTGATGTGACGCAACCGGAACTGGATAAGACGTCATATCCGGTCGGCGAACCGCCGCCCCTTCCTATCTCTCATGCGTTCCACCCAAACGCTATGGTGGAACGCAACCGGAACTAGGTAAAAGATCATATCCAGTTTTAGAAACCACCCCCTCAGGGATCAAGAGGGATGCAGTCCCCCAAGACAGCCACAACAGGAAAGAAGCTGGCACTCCCGGGGAAGATAGAACGCAAGGAACATGCATGGCCCCGGAAGTAGCGCGCCCGCCACAAAAAAATTTTACCGGTACAAAGAAAAGAGGGCTAGCCCTGATCAAGGAAAGTGCCTGGCCAGGCCAAAGAGCAAGATGAAAAATATGAATGGAGTCAGAAAGTCACCAAATGTGCATAGAAGTGTGACCAATAATGACAATACAAACATAAACATGAACATAAAAGACTTACCAGACAAACCAACTATGGGCAAACATAGAACAGACAACAATCATGTACAAATTGTGGACCATTACAGAGATGGCTAATGAAGCCAAGCAACAACATATATGGATATACGTACAATTATAAATAAGGACCTGGCATTTGAGATGATAAGAATGTTGGGGATTAACTTGTTATGGGATGGAGGAGATGCACAAGCCAGCCACACGAGAAGCGATGGAAGGATAAAAAGGATAAAAAGAAAAAAGGTTGACCCAGAGAGCCCTCAATCTAAGGCGGGATTCCAATAGCAAGGATACCATGGGAGTTTAGGCCAAGTAACCAGTAAATGAAAAATCCTCATTTATACCCCTAGGGGCCACTGTATCAAGAACAAAGATCCACCTTGATTCAGATCTCAATAGATCCTTGGTGTGATCTGAATTACGTGAATTGGGCCTCATCTTCTGGAGGCCCATTACTCGCAATTTATTGGGGCTACCAGAGTGGTATTGGAAGAAGTGCAGAGCCACCGAAGAGATGGCTTTGCCCTTCTTCAAATCCTGTTCAGCAAGATGGATGTTAGAAACATGTTGCTGTACCCGTCTACGGAGTTCCTGCGACGTTTGACCAATATAAACCTTCGGACAAGGACAGGTCAATGCATATACAACATTGGTGGACCTACAATTAATAAAGTCCCTCAAAGGGTATTGAAGGTTGTCAGTCGGATTGGTGAAAGTTTTACCAGAAGAGAAAAATGGACAAGCAGAGCAATCGCCACAAGGGAATGAGCCCTTAAATTTACTACCACCCGAGGTACTACAACTAGGGCGTGTATAGTGACTGTGCATAAGTTTATCCCTTAAATTTGGGGCACGTCTAGCCGTCAACAACGGTCTCTCTGGTAAAATACTAGAAAGACGACTATCCGTCTTAAGTATATTCCAATGTTTCCGAAATAGACTACCCACTTCATTCCATTGATTGTTAAACCTGGTGATAAATCTAATCTGTGTATCCTCCATATTGACACGTGATTGTAGCAACATCTCCCGTGGTTTGACCAAAACCTTCTGGTGAGCCTTGGAAATTACCGCTTTAGGATATCCGCGTTCCCGAAAACGTGAGGTTAAATTGCTGGCCTCGGTTTTGTAATCCTCCTGTGTTGTACAGTTCCTTTTGGCCCTTGAAAATTGTCCCACCGGTATGCTGTCTCTCAAGTTTCTAGGGTGAAAACTTTGGTAGTGTAAGAGACTGTTTGTGGCAGTCGATTTCCTATGTAATTTGGACACAAGTGAGCCACCCACTTTCCTGATCTCCAGATCCAGGAAGTTAACTGCAGAGGAAGATACACAATGGGTAAGATGAATGTTAAAGTCATTAACGTTCAGCCTATCAATGAAAGTAAGTGCCTCGGCTTCCGTGCCCATCCAGATAATCAAAATATCATCTATGAAGCGTAGCCACTTGAAGACCCCCCGATTGTATGCCTGTGAGGGGTACACGTGTGTGTCCTCCCACCAACCCAGAAAAAGGTTGGCAAAGGAGGGCGCACACCGTGCCCCCATGGCAGTCCCAGAGATTTGTCGATAGAAGATATGATCAAACACAAAATAATTGTGGGTAAGAATGAAGTTCAAAAGGTCCACAATGAAAGAGTCATGTAAACGATTACCTCCACTTGTAGCATTCAGAAAATAGAGGACTGCTGCTATGCCATCTTTGTGGGCTATATTTGAATATAGCGATTCAACATCAACAGTGATGAATGAGAACTGGTCAGGTAAACAAAGAGAGTTGAGAGTCCGTATCAGATGAGATGAATCTCTGAGATAAGAGGGTAAACTGGTAACGAGGGGCTGTAAGAAAAAATCTATGTAAATACATGCCTTTTCACAAATGCTTCCTATGCCTGACACAATAGGTCGACCCGGTGGACATTCCAAATTTTTGTGGACTTTGGGCAAGACATAGAAAGTGGGTATAGTAGGTTTCCTCACTATCATAAATTCCCTCTCTTGTTTATTAATGGTTCCCATAGAAAAAGCCTTCAAAAGTAGTCGTTCAAGTTTGACCGAGAAGACCTGTGTGGGGTCCGAGGGAAGTCTCAAATAAAATCTGGTGTTATTGAGCTGTCTATGTACTTCAGCAGTGTACATGCCACGAGGCCATAAAACAATATTTCCCCCTTTGTCTGCTTCCTTTATCAGGAATTCCTGGTTTTTCTGCAGGCAAAGGAGGGCACGCCTCTCCATCATGGTTAAATTTTGATGAGATATATTATTGACAGGTAATCTCCTGATCTCATCTTTCATAACCTCAAAAAATGTAGAAACTGCTGGAACCAAAGACAGGGATGGTAGAATATTAGAAGGTAATCGATGCGGAAACTTTTTCCTACCTTGGTATGACTGGTTGTCCTCTAGGAGTTCAAGTAAGTCACGGAAGACCTGTTTATCAGTAGGGGAAGAGAGGTCTGAGAATGAATCAGATTTAGTGTAGATGACTTTGAGAATAATTCTCCTACAAAAGAGATACAAGTCTTTTAGCAAGATAAATTTATCGACCGGTACCATGGGAGAGAAAGAGAGACCCTTCTGTAATACAGACCTTTCAACATCATTTAATGTATAAGTGGAAAGGTTGATGATCTGAAGTTGGTCAGAGTTCTGACTTAAAATCTGTTCCTCTTCTTGTATGTCCTGGTGGCCATGGTCCTCACAGAATTTAATCCTGTTTTTTTGCTGCCGTTGCTTACGTTTCCCCCGTCTCGTCCGCCGTCGGTATCGCTCGTTTCTGAGCTTAAAAAATGATCACTGTGGCCTATACTTGACAGGGATCCTCCTTCCGTATATTTTACAGATGAAGGTTTACGCAGGTTGCCCCTATGTTTCCATTTGTAAGCTTGGTTCCTGTCATAATCAGCTTTATCCCTATTTAACTTGGCTCTTTTCCTCTCCATGGTATCTTTATCAAGACGATCAATGGTGTCCCTCAACTCAGTTTGGAAGGGCACTGTAAATTTATTATAATCATATTTGGACATCTGTGTTTCCAATGATTTAATGCGAATTTTCAATGTCTGGAAAAGATCCCTGTCATGTTGGATTAGCATATTGACTAGGACATTAGAACACTGTGATAAACCTGATTCCCATATGGCCTTAAATTCTGGGGTAGGTTCCCAGGCTGGAAATATCTGGACTCTCAATCCACGTGGATAGATAGAGAGTCTCTGATATTCCTCAAGGCTAGATATGTTCCACCAGACTCGTGTGACTGACTTGTGCAGGTCCGTCAAATCCCGTGCGAGACGATTAAAATCATTATCCTCCGCCAATGTAGGGGAAGGAAAAGCAGTCAAACTCTGTTTGCTCCAAGCCGCTTCCCTGGCCTCAAAATCAAACGCCATTATCCTTGAAAAGGGAATCACAACCAATTAGACAGTATAAAAAGCAAAATATAAGAAAAAAAAAATATATAATTGTATGTAGTTAGTGGCAATCATATAATTTACATACCAATATAATATTTGCGTGCAACCACCCTAGAACGTCAGAAAACTGACAAAAGCTAAATATCCTATGCAAGGAGGTGGGCACTGCTGTAGAATAGTGAGCAAAACGGGGTGCTACAGTAACCTGATATAATTGTATAATGTAGTTTAGAAGAAAAAAGACTCAGGATATACAACCGTGCACACCCAATATTAGAAAAGTGAAAAAATCTTTATTACATGATTATACACTGACAACACAAGAAAAAATAAAAACTTTTAAAAACAGACAAGGCATAACAATATTCATGGGGGAAGAACAATAATAATGTTCCAAAGCAATAAATCCCCCTTTAGGCCACAGGTATAATATATATCAATTTTAATGTCTCATAATACAATAATGGTTTTTGACCAAGCTATGTCACCCTAATTTCCAAGGCTCACCAGAAGGTTTTGGTCAAACCACGGGAGATGTTGCTACAATCACGTGTCAATATGGAGGATACACAGATTAGATTTATCACCAGGTTTAACAATCAATGGAATGAAGTGGTAGTCTATTTCGGAAACATTGGAATATACTTAAGACGGATAGTCGTCTTTCTAGTATTTTACCAGAGAGACCGTTGTTGACGGCTAGACGTGCCCCAAATTTAAGGGATAAACTTATGCACAGTCACTATACACGCCCTAGTTGTAGTACCTCGGGTGGTAGTAAATTTAAGGGCTCATTCCCTTGTGGCGATTGCTCTGCTTGTCCATTTTTCTCTTCTGGTAAAACTTTCACCAATCCGACTGACAACCTTCAATACCCTTTGAGGGACTTTATTAATTGTAGGTCCACCAATGTTGTATATGCATTGACCTGTCCTTGTCCAAAGGTTTATATTGGTCAAACGTCGCAGGAACTCCGTAGACGGGTACAGCAACATGTTTCTAACATCCATCTTGCTGAACAGGATTTGAAGAAGGGCAAAGCCATCTCTTCGGTGGCTCTGCACTTCTTCCAATACCACTCTGGTAGCCCCAATAAATTGCGAGTAATGGGCCTCCAGAAGATGAGGCCCAATTCACGTAATTCAGATCACACCAAGGATCTATTGAGATCTGAATCAAGGTGGATCTTTGTTCTTGATACAGTGGCCCCTAGGGGTATAAATGAGGATTTTTCATTTACTGGTTACTTGGCCTAAACTCCCATGGTATCCTTGCTATTGGAATCCCGCCTTAGATTGAGGGCTCTCTGGTTCAACCTTTTTATCCTTTTTATCCTTCTGACGCGCTCCTGGGCCTGAGTCGTGCGGCATCGCGCGCACGGGGGCTTACCCGGAGCCGGATCAGATAGGGATAGTAGTCTCGTGGCGGTGACCCGGTCCGTGCCCAGGGAGTCAAACTGAGTGGCAGTATTTAGCAGTAGATGTTAGAATGTTCGACTACGCCACCCGTTGAATGCGGCTATGAGGCCGCCGCTGCAGGGCAGACCGCTGAGGCCGGTGGTACGATTGTGCAGCGTAGATGGTATAACCCCCAACGGGAGGGGTATAGCCTCAGGGCAGCCGACGTGTTTGAAGGGGGTAGCAGTATAGCATGCAGGTGGCAGGAACCACTCAGAGACGGTGCGGTGTAGTTCAGGGTCTTTACTGGTGGCAAAGATAGACCCTCCCGGAGTACTGGCTAGCGATCGGGGCCTGGTCAGTCCGTGAGCAGATGGGATCTCCCCTGGCCAGGCGGAGTTGTAGGCCTCCCCAACTAATTGTACTCTTCTGGCTACCTTGCTAGAGGCGGGTAAAAGTAGCCCACGTCCCTGAGTGTACCATGTGGTGCTCACCCGTATGGCCGATGACTCGGGGTCTTCTGGTAGCTTCCGCTCCACGACGGCGGTGCTGGTCCCTTGCGTGTGACCGTGCCTTCGGGTTTCTTGGCCAGAGGACCTGAAATCCCCTGCCGGTCGGTTTCTGCTGCTGGGTAAGGATTAGTCCCCACAGCCTCGGACTCCGGGTCCGGTGAGAACTCTTCAATCAGGGCGAGCTCTACAGCTTCCAGCCCCTGACTCCTTTTAGCACTGCTCCCACTGAGCTCCTGATCTTTCTTTCCTATAGCTGCTCCTCTCCAGACCAGACTATGTCTCTGTCTGGGACTTCTCTTCTCCTCTTTTCCTTCTCTCCTTCAGGCCTAGCTCTGGAGCTGGGCCCAGACGGAGCCACAGCTCCCTGTCAGCCCTCTCTGGCTGAACTCTCTCTCAGCTTCTCCTCAGACTGAACTGACACTGTTCCTAGATGGTGCCCACCTTTTATACTCCCTCTGACACCCGAGCCCTGGTGACAATGCAACCAATGGGCTCCTACCTATGCCCAGAGTCCCTCCCCTGTCTGCTCCTACACCACTGGGATGTTCCCCCCCCCCCACTCCAGCCAGGGACAGACGCTGTCGTACCTGCACAACTATCTGGTGGGAGTACCGTTGTTCTGTCCCCCGGAAATGGGGTGTATGTGGTGCATGCAGCTGACTGAGCTCTGTTCCACACTCCATCCTTACCCGGGAGTGGAATACCACACCTCTGGTTCGAGGTGCAATACCCCTGTAGCAGCCGAGTCCTCGGGGTGCTACATTCCCCCCTGGTAAATCACAGCAGGTCCTCGGGCTGGAAAAGAGTAAAACAATTTAGACATACAAAAATTTTAAAGTGTACACTTGCATATAACACATAACTGAAAACTCATCCCTTTATGGGAGGTACTCTACTCTTTTTAAATGTTACTGGTACAAACATCATAAAACATTACAAAACTTTCTTCACACTTATAAAATACTATAAACTCTGTTAGCAGCATATGTAACTTTCAATATAAAACTTTTTCATATAAAACATTCTCAGATAAAACACATTCTTGATCTTCTGGCCACGGTGCAACTTGTGACCAGGTTAAGTGCAACAGTCTCTAGTTCTAAAATAGAAACGCAGTCCTTCTATAAAACCAGAAGGGGGCGCCTTAGGAAGCGCAACTATTTACAGGGTGACCGCTCTCAGTCCTCGGCCAGTGGGGATAAGGGAGTGGCTGCTCACAGTCCTCAGCCTGATTAGGGATAGGGGCACACAGGAAACAGTTCCACACTAGTCCCAACGGGGACCACACTTCAATTAGCAGCAGGTCAGGTACCCTGACGGGTAACTATGTACAGTTTCAGTTACCGTTCATTAGTAACGATGTCCTCCTGCTCCTTCCTGAGGGTAGTCTTCAGACCCGTCCGGGTCCTCTTGGCTTTCCTCATACTGTATCTCCTCCTCAGTCAGCCGGTGTACGTGAAGGGCATACGGTCCTTTGGCACACTGATGCCGGGTGAAGGTGACCTCATCACCCGGGTAAAGGTCACATCCGCGGTGTCCCTCCACATCCCTGCGGGTGACAAAGACGTCGCCGGGGGTTCGGTGGTCTCGGACAAAGCCCCAGCCGTGTTCCAGTTGAAACTTTATTACGGTCCGGGTGGCGCGGGGACTGTGGGCCGTACGGGGATTTCGTCGGGCCCGGCGTTTCTGCTCCACGCTTTGGACCTGCAGCTGTTCCTCGCGGATCCGCCTCTCTCGCCGTTCTCTCCCAAAGACCTCTAGCTGTTGACGGCAGCATTCCTCACGCCGGGCTGCGGCCGCCCGGGTCTCTTTGGTGAACCCCATGAGGTCCTCACCGGTCGGATCCCATGCGAATTGGGCGTCTTCCAACGGGAGCGGGACAATTTTGGCGGGCGCCGGTGCCGGGATCAGAGGCACACACAGGGGCCGTTCCCTCCGGAGTCGGGGGTTGATGTACTCCGGTGGCCACACGAAGGGCAGCCCGTCCGGGCTAGTATGTTGTGCGAAGAGATCTTCGCCCAGGGGCAGCACTGTGGAGGTTGAGGGCGCTGTGGGGGCAGCGGCGCCCGGAGGTACTTGGCCTTGCGTCCAGGCCGGAGGCATCCTCTTTGGATCCAGGTATGGCACCTTTGGGGAAGAGGGCGCTGGAGGGGCAGCGGCGCCCGGATTCACCAGGCCTTGCGACCAGGCCGGTGGCGCTGTGGAGGTAGAGGGCGCTGTGGAGACGGCGGCGCCCGGGGGTACTCGGCCCTGAGACCAGGCCGGTGGTACTTCCTGCTTTGCCGCGCTCAGGGTCAAGGGGCATGGCGTAACAGAGGGCGTGACCGCGGCTCCTGCCGCTTGAGGCCTAGTTAGGAGCGGTGGCGGTGCGGCAATGGGCGCGGTGAGTGGGACTTCGGGCTCTGCGACGGGGAGCTGGGGCAGGCTTTCGGCTACTGGGCTCGGGGTGATGACGTCCCCATTACCTGCTTCCATCCCTGCGGCTCCCTCCGCGGTGTCGTCTCCGGCCTTCGTCCCTCCTGCACCATCCTCAGGGGCAGACATGCTCCTCGTTGCGGGTGGCGTCCTCTGCTGGCGGGTTCCAGCCTGCTGGACCATCTCCCTTCTCCACTCGGCCAGTGCTTCTTGCTGCACTCAGGCCATCTTCCGGGCCAAGGCCTCCAGCGCGGTCTGTGCACGCTCCCGATCTCTGGGGAGCTGTGCCAGGATCTCCACCAGGCCTTCTGGAGTGGCAGCCTGCAACAGGTTCCGGACCACAGGGTCGGTGCTGTTCGACTCTCCCTCCATCTCCGGGTGCGATCTGTCCAGACTCCTCCAGGCCGCACCCATCCTCTCTGTTTTGTTCCCTATCCGCCCCCAATTGAGGGTGGTCCCGGGGCAACTTAGTGACAGTCAGTTCCAGGGGCAGCCCCCTCACGCTGATGGACATTTCTATCATTGCAGTCTCTGCTGGTGGGGGCGGTTTCCGCTTTTGGCGCCATTCTTGGACCTGGCCCACGATGGGAGGTGGTCTTTTGCCACCCTCTGGCACGCCCATAATGGCGTCCGCTCTGCCAGGGCGGGAAATCGTCTCAGATGGCGGGAATCGTCTCCTTATGGCGGGAAACTCCGTGGATGGCGGGCAAAGGCTGCAGATGGCGGGCAAACGGCGGGAAACGACCCGAGATGGCGTCCGATGGCGGGGACCCTCTGGAATTGGCAGGAGACTCCTTCTTACGGTACATGTGAATTTTTCTTCAGGCACGCAGTACCCGGTGGTTGCGGGCACGTAATCCTGCCGACTACGCCAAAGTTGACGCGCCCCTGGGCCTGAGTCGTGCGGCATCGCGCGCACGGGGGCTTACCCGGAGCCGGATCAGATAGGGATAGTAGTCTCGTGGCGGTGACCCGGTCCGTGCCCGGGGAGTCAAACTGAGTGGCAGTATTTAGCAGTAGATGTTAGAATGTTCGACTACGCCACCCGTTGAATGCGGCTATGAGGCCGCCGCTGCAGGGCAGACCGCTGAGGCCGGTGGTACGATTGTGCAGCATAGATGGTATAACCCCCAACGGGAGGGGTATAGCCTCAGGGCAGCCGACGTGTTTGAAGGGGGTAGCAGTATAGCATGCAGGTAGCAGGAACCACTCAGAGACGGTGCGGTGTAGTTCAGGGTCTTTACTGGTGGCAAAGATAGACCCTCCCGGAGTACTGGCTAGCGATCGGGGCCTGGTCAGTCCGTGAGCAGATGGGATCTCCCCTGGCCAGGCGGAGTTGTAGGCCTCCCCAACTAATTGTACTCTTCTGGCTACCTTGCTAGAGGCGGGTAAAAGTAGCCCACGTCCCTGAGTGTACCGTGTGGTGCTCACCCGTATGGCCGATGACTCGGGGCCTTCTGGTAGCTTCCGCTCCACGACGGCGGTGCTGGTGCCTTGCGTGTGACCGTGCCTTCGGGTTTCTTGGCCAGAGGGCCTGAAATCCCCTGCCGGTCGGTTTCTGCTGCTGGGTAAGGATTAGTCCCCACAGCCTCGGACTCCGGGTCCGGTGAGAACTCTTCAATCAGGGCGAGCTCTACAGCTTCCAGCCCCTGACTCCTTTTAGCACTGCTCCCACTGAGCTCCTGATCTTTCTTTCCTATAGCTGCTCCTCTCCAGACCAGACTATGTCTCTGTCTGGGACTCCTCTTCTCCTCTTTTCCTTCTCTCCTTCAGGCCTAGCTCTGGAGCTGGGCCCAGACGGAGCCACAGCTCCCTGTCAGCCCTCTCTGGCTGAACTCTCTCTCAGCTTCTCCTCAGACTGAACTGACCCTGTTCCTAGATGGTGCCCACCTTTTATACTCCCTCTGACACCCGAGCCCTGGTGACAATGCAACCAATGGGCTCCTACCTATGCCCAGAGTCCCTCCCCTGTCTGCTCCTACACCACTGGGATGTTCCTCCCCCCCCCACTCCAGCCAGGGACAGACGCTGTCGTACCTGCACAACTATCTGGTGGGAGTACCGTTGTTCTGTCCCCCGGAAATGGGGTGTATGTGGTGCATGCAGCTAACTGAGCTCTGTTCCACACTCCATCCTTACCCGGGAGTGGAATACCACACCTCTGGTTCGAGGTGCAATACCCCTGTAGCAGCCGAGTCCTCGGGGTGCTACACTTCCATCTCTTCTCGTGTGGCTGGCTTGTGCATCTCCTCCATCCCATAACAAGTTAATCCCCAACATTCTTATCATCTCAAATGCCAGGTCCTTATTTATAATTGTACGTATATCCATATATGTTGTTGCTTGGCTTCATTAGCCATCTCTGTAATGGTCCACAATTTGTACATGATTGTTGTCTGTTCTATGTTTGCCCATAGTTGGTTTGTCTGGTAAGTCTTTTATGTTCATGTTTATGTTTGTATTGTCATTATTGGTCACACTTCTATGCACATTTGGTGACTTTCTGACTCCATTCATATTTTTCATCTTGCTCTTTGGCCTGGCCAGGCACTTTCCTTGATCAGGGCTAGCCCTCTTTTCTTTGTACCGGTAAAAATTTTTTGTGGCGGGCGCGCTACTTCCGGGGCCATGCATGTTCCTTGCGTTCTATCTTCCCCGGGAGTGCCAGCTTCTTTCCTGTTGTGGCTGTCCTGGGGGACTGCATCCCCCTTGATCCCTGAGGGGGTGGTTTCTAAAACCGGATATGATCTTTTACCTAGTTCCGGTTGCGTTCCACCATAGCGTTTGGGTGGAACGCATGAGAGATAGGAAGGGGCGGCGGTTCGCCGACCGGATATGACGTCTTATCCAGTTCCGGTTGCGTCACATCACAGCACGTGGGCGGTACGCTGTGGAAATAGGAAGTTACCGTCCGACTTGCCACGATGCTGGAGAGATTATCTGAGGGCATCTATACTCACCTGAAAGGAATCACACTAAATTGGACAGATTATTTAATGTACACATGTGTTCACTGACAACATACCCCTGACGAAGCTGCGGTCTAGCAGCGTAACGCGTAGGGTCTCTGGTGCCAACAGGTAACTATGTCAATTTTTTATTTTTGATTTATCCCTTGACTACTCAGGAGTGCCCGTTTTGCCATACATAATTCAATTCATGATTTAATGTCGTACCTTACGTGGGATGACACTTTCTGGTAAATGCTGATACTATATGGGCCCCTAGTGCTAGCAGGTTATCACTCCCAATCATTCCTTCATTCCTCAATTTATTATGATGTATAGTCTGATTATTTGGGAATGCCTGGTTCATTACCTATGTTTGGTTTAGTGGTGCTGTGCTACCCTTTACTAGGGTGACATAGCTTGGTCAAAAACCATTATTGTATTATGAGACATTAAAATTGATGTATATTATACCTGTGGCCTAAAGGGGGATTTATTGCTTTGGAACATTATTATTGTTCTTCCCCCATGAATATTGTTATGCCTTGTCTGTTTTTAAAAGTTTTTATTTTTTCTTGTGTTGTCAGTGTGTAATCATGTAATAAAGATTTTTTCATTTTTCTAATATTGGGTGTGCACGGTTGTATATCCTGAGTCCCCCTTATAATGCCTCATGAAGGATGTCGCCCCCCTTATAATGCCCCATGCAGGATGTCACCCCCCTTATAATGCCCCATGAAGGATGTCGCCCCCTTATAATGCCCCATGCATTATGTCACCCCCCCTTATAATGCCCCATGCATGATGTCACACCCCCGCTCCTTATAATGCCCCATGCAGGATGTCACTCCCCCCCCCTTTAATGCCCCATGCAGGATGTCACACCCCCATCCCTTATAATGCCCCATGCCTCCGTACATTGAAAAAAAAATGAAATACTCACCACACTTCTCACCTGCTGCCGCTGCTCCAGAGCCCTCACCCGAGTCGCCGGCGTCTTCCTGCTCTGCACTGTGACGGCTCAGGAGAGAGCGCGGTGGAAAGCGGTCACCACACCCTCTGACCTGAGACATCACAGTCAGAGAACGCAGAAGAGACAGTAGCTGCTGCAGAGGCCTGGGAAGAGGTAAGTATTGTGCCGCCGGCTGCCGGGGCCCTGAGCAAGCGAGGGGGAGCGGGCACTGACACCGCTCTCCTCCGCTCACGGGTCCCATAGCGCAGCGGGTTGCCCGACAGCGAGTGCCCCCCCCCCCGCCTGCTCAGGGCCGACCCTGCACTCTTGCACAAGGGCCTACCGGAGGATTCTCCTGTTCTCCTGTGGGCCAGTCCAAGCCTGACTGTGCTATACATAATAAGGCTACATTCCTGCATTGAGCATGTCCTATTCTGATCCTCAAAATCAGATCACAACTGGACATTCTCTGACCTTCACAGATCTTATTCTCAGATCCATGATTTTCATGGATTTGTGAATGGACCTATAAAACTCTACGAGTCTGTGGACCATCCAATAAAAAAATCTTTCAGCACATGGACATTTCACACAAATGTGAGAATGCAGCCTAAGGGATTTTACAGATAACATTATCACTCCAAGTCACACAGCGCAGATACAGAATAATATTTACATCCAGGCACTTACCGCTGACGTCTCATCTGATCAGAGTCGGTTTCTGCTGTTTCTTCTCCATCTGGTCGGACCTTCATGTCAACATCCCCCAGCCACGACTCGTCTTGTCACGATGATCTCCAGTCTAGAAAATAACAAGGTCACATATATTGTATATATACACGTGTTTCCCCCACACTGCGCCCCTGAATACAGATATGTAGACCCCCCCCCCCATTAATATACTATTAGACACTTAGTAATCAAAATATAAAGTGATAAGCAGCACTGTGTCCCCCATTAACTATAATCTCCACCGGCCAATAGTATAAATTATTCAGTCTCTGTAACTCTCCCCAATTAACTGTAAGGCTATGTGCACACGGAAAATATACCAGGTTTTACAGTACAAGCAAAGTGAAACCCCCATCGCTGCTCTCTCCCAGCACCCCCATCATTGCTCTCCCCCAGCACACCCATCACTGCTCTCTCCCAGTACCCCCGTCATTGCTCTTTCCGGGCACCTCCATCATTGCTCTCTCCCAGCACCCCCATCATTGCTCTCTCCCAGCACCCCCATAACTACTCTCCCCAAGTACCCCTGTCATTGCTCTTTCCGAGCACCTCCATCATTGCTCTCTCCCAGCACCCCCATCATTGCTCTCTCCCAGCACCCCCATCACTGCTCTCCCCAAGTACCCCAGTCATTACTCTTTCCAAGCACCCCCATCATTGCTCTTTCCCAACACCCCCATCATTGCTCTCTCTCAGCACCCCTGTCATTGCTCTCTCCCAGCACCCCCATCATTGCTCTTTCCTAGCACCCCATCATTGTTCTCTCCCAGCACCCCCATCATTGCTCTCCCAGCACCCCCATCATTGCTCTCTCCCAGTACCCCATCATTGCTCTCTCCCAGCACTGCACCCCCATCATTGCTCTCTCCCAGCAACCCCATCATTGCTCTCCCCAGCACCATCATTGCTCTCCCAATCCCCACCATTCTCACCATCCCCATTATTGCTCTACCCATCCCCACCATCCCCATCATTGCTCTCCCCTTCTCCACCATCCTCATCATTGCTCTCCCCATCCCCACCATCCTCATCATTGCTTTCCCCATCCCCATCATTGCTCTGCTCATCCCCACTGTCCCCATCATAGCTCTGCCCATCATTTCTCTCCCCATCATTGCTTTGCCGATCACTGCTCTGCCCATCATTGCTCTCCCATCATTGCTCTCCCCATCATTGCTCTGCCCATCACTGCTCTGCTCATCACTGCTCTTCCCATCACTGATCAGCCCATCATTGCTCTGCCCATCACTGCTCTGCCCATCATTGCTCTGCCCATCATTGCTCTCCCCCCACCTCCCCTCATTCTCCTGTTCCTCTCCCCAGTGTATCAGTACAAAAAACAAAACAAAAAAAAAACACAACTTACCTCTCAGCACGCTCCCACAGCATCCTCCTTGTTGCCGGTAACTTCCTCCCTTACACAGGCCCGAGCTGCTTGATGACGTCATCAAGCTGTACGAGCCTGTGTCAGGGAGGAAGCACCAGGCAGGAAGCAGAGGACGGATCCCTCAGCTCCACTGCCATTTTCTTCTGTCAGCAGCGGAGCTGGAGGGATCGCTCGCTGCTCGCCGCACATGAGAGGGCAATCTGGCCATGGGCCCCCCAGAGCCTGGGGCTCCGAGAAGCAGGCCAGATTGCCCTCAATATTAACCGTCCGGTAAGGGCCCCCCTGCACCCTTGCACGGCCAGGCTCTGGTGCAGCTGCACCAGCGGTAGGTCCACCCCTGTCTCTGAACTAATCTGCTGATATCTCCCACCACGTAATCTCTGGTCCTCCCAAGACCTCCTTCGCTCCTCCACAATCATACGTTCCTCATCCAATCGCCTGCAAGACTTCTCCCGAGTATTCCCCATCCTGTAGAATTCTGTGGCCCAACACATCCGATTATCCCCTCATTTGGAACTTTCAAGCGGAACTTTAAAACCCATGTCTTCAGAACAGCTTACAGCCTGCAATGACCCCACTGCCACCTTACCAACAGCAGAGCTGTTGAACCCCCAAAACTACTATCCTTCCCCATTATCCTGTAGAATGTAAGGCCGCAATGGTAGGGTCCTCTCCCCTTTGTACTTGTCCGTCACTATTAGTTTGTTCATTGCAATTTCTATTTGTGTTTGTATGTAAGTCCTCCTCATGTACAGCACCATAGAATCAATGGTGCTCTAAAAATAAATAATAACAATAATCCCCCACATGATGTTCCCCCCAGTCTTCACCCCTGCCCTCCATGCCGGTGTGCACACTGCAGGAAGCTGCAGCAGTAGTTGGCACAGTGTTTCATCGTCAGTATCATCAGAGATGGGCTGCAGTGGTCTGCTGACCGTTTACACTACCCATCCCACGTACTCATCCTCCAACAAAACAAGTGGTTGGGCATCAGTGCACTCAATCTCTTCCAATTGTTGGCCACGGCCAGATGGATGGCCCACGGAACCACAGCCAGCAGTCATCAAAAAGCAGAAGATACCGCTGCATGACTTGGGGCTCAGACTGCTTGCCAGGGGGTGAGGTGGAAGACAGATGCCCATGAGCCGCAGGTGCCAAATCTGCGCTTTCAGCAGGGGATTAGGTGGAAGACAAAGCAATGGGACTGAAGGCACTCTCAGCCAACCAACCTAAAACCACTTCTACTTGTTCTGGCCTCACCATTCATCCAACGATACTCGGGCCTACGAAATTACACAGAGCATCCTGTCGCCTACTTGCAGCAAAGGAAGGTGTTTCATTTGGGCACGTAGCCGACACAGATCGACCACGGCCTTTCTCTCCCTGCAGCAGCTACATTCACCACCACCAGCAAAACTGACACATCTATTTGATGCTCTCCGCTTTGTTTTCAACCCAAAAAATTGCAGAGTATTACACGGCCTGTATTCAGAGAGAGAGTGGCTCGCAGATTATTACACTGCCTGTATTCAGAGAGAGAGTGGATCGCAGATTATTACACTGCCTGTATTCAGAGAGAGAGTGGATCGCAGATTATTACACTGCCTGTATTCAGAGAGAGAGTGGCTCGCAGATTATTACACTGCCTGTTTTCAGAGAGAGAGTGGCTCGCAGATTATTACACTGCCTGTATTCGGAGAGAGAGGGGCTCGCAGATTATTACACTGCCTGTTTTCAGAGTACCCCCTAAAAAAAAAAAAAAAAAAAATACAGTTTTGGCTACCTACTCCTCCTCCACTTTTTCCACCTACACCTCCACCTCCTCCTCCTCCTCCTCCTCAACCTCCTGCTTCACTTGGACCTCTGCCTCCTGGTTCAAGATTATAATTGTTTCTTTTTTTTTTATTATGTTATTTTAAGTCATTTTCTTATCAACATTTGTTTTCAGGGCAATTGTCCTGCACTTACCCCCATTTGGCTTCCTTTTGCAGCCCCTTAGCCCTTACTATGAACATTTTGCAGCCCTTTTTAAGCACTGAAGTTAGGGTCCCTATTGACTTCTATTGGGTTCGGGGTCGAGTTCGGTCCAAAACCAAACTTTTAACTGTAGCTTGGTAGAATCTGCTGAACCTGAACATCCATGGATCCACACATCCCTATCAGTAACACATCATTGTCTGCACATAGACGGTCATTTTTCTTGACAGCACATCTCTTGCTTACAGGACGATATAATTCTGAGAATGATTATTTTTAAGCTTAAAGAGGTGGTCCGCTACATTCTATAATGCCCCCTTCCATCCAGTATCGGTCCAAAATCAAGCGCGCGCTTTCCCTCTCTCCTCTGCTTTCATTGGCCACAAGCGCTCTCTGGATTTTGGGATGTTCACGATTACAATAATTGTCCTGCCCCCAGCTATAGAGTGAGGTGCGGGTGGAAGGGGGCTGCAGACCCCACAATCACTAGAGGATAGAAACTTCCACCGCACACTCAGGAGATCCAATGCAAAAGTTTTAATGATATTTAGAAAAACCTGCAAGTGGTGGACAAAAAACAGTTCTTTTGTTTAGAGGGGACTTTTACGTTTCGGTCCGCTCCTGGGCCTCGCTCACATAGTCGCTCTGAGTAAGGCTGTGATGGTCCAAACCATATGAGAGAGATCCCAGTGGGGATGCATATTCAGCTGAGTCCTTATGGGGAATGGCAGTAAGGGCGCTCCTGCACTTCCTGTGTGAAGGCCTTTTGGGATGTGACGTGCGGTGAAACGCCGTTCACAACCCAGTCAATCGTGGCGGGGGGTTTAGTGCGTGCGACTGGGTCATGCCTAGGTGAATCCAAGAAATCCGGAAGTTGAGGTGACATCAGCCGAGGTCACGTGATGTGGACTGAGCAGGAAGGGATAGCGCCACCCACAGGCACATCTGGCTACATAAGGTATTTCCAAAAATAGTTAGTTAAAAGGTGTAAATGGATGGGGGCATTTTACAATGTAGCGGACCACCTCTTTACACTTGTTCATTGGGTGATTGGCAGCAGTTCACACTGCACAGTTATTGGGAAACATAAGAGTATGTGATGAATGATTAGTGCAGGTCGTCATGGTGACTGTCTGTGACAATAAACCATAGGGAGCAGTGAGCATGGTGAATGGCATAGAATGGATGATAGCTGACAATGATGTTACTATGGTAATAAACTGGGGTGGATGGTATGGATGATTACTGCAATCATTACACTGCTTATAATCTGGAGGGGAGATGATGAAGGATTCCTGCAATATTTACTGTAATGACGTATGTGCTTTATTCACAGCGGCCTGCTGATATATATTTATGTACCGTATATAGTCTTTTAATTGCTAGATGAATGCAGAGGAGAGGGAGAGCGCGCGGTGGATGCTGGGCTGTGACAGGAGGTGGCGCCACTGGGTCACGCCGGCATGAATCTGGAATGTGACATGACCTCAGCGGGGTCAGAGCCGGCTGTAGCCGGGGTCAGAGACGCCCAATGAGCCGTCAGCGATAGCGCCCCTCACAGACCCTTATAACAACCAAAGGGAATCACAAAAAAACTTGTTTCCAAATTGAAATGGATGGGGGCATTATTGATTGCAGAGGACGACCTCTTTAATAAACCGTCCTGTTATTTAGTAACAATTCTTTATAAAGGGACAGTGAACACTTCTGACTAATTGTAACTTATAATTTGTGGGGTCCTGTAAATGAAGAGGTTCCTGCACACGGCCCCCGCTCAGCAGACAGCAGACGGGTCACTCACTAGCACCTTTAGGAAGGCAGCTTTTCTAAGAAAAATAAAAGTAGCATGCCAAAAATGTGTATAGAAATCCATGTAGCAACCTTATGGCAGCTTTACATTCTAGCTGTAATTCCTGCTTATGACGCGCCCCTGGGCCTGTGTCGCGCTGCGCTGCGCATGCGGGAGCTTACCCGGAGCCGGATCTGTGGAGGGTTGTAGTCTCGTGGCGGTGACCCGGTCCGTGCCCAGGGAGTCAAACTAGACGGCAGTCCATTAGTAGTAAATGGTTGATGACTACGCCACCCGTTGAGTGCAGCCAGGGGGCTGCTGCTGCAGGGCAGACCGCTGAGGCCGATGGTGGGATTGTGCAGCGTGATAGTATAACCCCCAACGGGAGGGGTATGGCCTCAGGGCAGCCGACGTGGATGATGGGGGTAGCAGGAACCACTCAGAGACGGTACGGTGTAGTTCAGGGTCTTTACTGGTAACAACAAAAGACCCTCCCGGAGTACTTGCTAGCGGATGGGGCCTGGTCAGTCCTTGAGCAGATGGGATCTCCCCTGGCCAGGCGTAGTTGTAGGCCTCCCAAACTGACTGTACTCTTCTGGCTACCTTGCTAGGAGCTGATGTAAGTAGCCCACGTCCCTGAGTGTACCGTGTGGTGCTCACCCGTATGGCCGGTGACTCGGGGCCTTCTAATGGCTTCCGCTCCACGATGGCGGTGCTGGTCCCACGCGTGTGACCGTGCCTTCGGGCTTCTGGGCCAGAGGACCTGAAATCCCCTGCCTGACGGATTCTGCTGCTGGGCAGGAATTAGTTCCCACAGCCTCGGACTCCGGGTCCGGTAAAAAGTCTTCTTAGTCAGGGCGAACTCTGCAGCTGCCAGCCCCTGACTCCTTGTAACTGCTGTTTCTTCCTATGCTGTCTCTACTTCTTCTCTTCTTCTACTCTCCTTGTCTGCAGGCTCAGGCCCCTGACAGGGCCTGCCTGTGGAGCAGAGCCCATAGAGCAGCTCTGCTCCCTGTCTTCTCCTCTCAGAACTCCCTACCCTGCCTCAGCCCCAGGTTTATATAGGGGAAGTCCTTCCCCTCCCAAGACTGGGCAGGAGGTGTGGCATGCACAGGATCCCTGACCAAAGGACCTCCCACCTGCTCTCAGACATAACATTACATTACTGTGGAAAACCAGACCCCTGGGGTGCCACATTCCCCCCTAGTGAAATTTAGTACTCCGGGACTAAACATATTTTTTTTTTTTAGAAAAACATAACAAGGTATAACAATAACAATACAATAAGAAAAACACATAAGATGGTTACGGCGTGTCCGCAACCGGGTGCAGTTTTGAAAAGCAAGGTGTCCATTTCACCAAAACAGGGAGACGTAACCAGGTAGGGGTCTGTCCTACCCCGAGTCCTTAACAGTCTTTTAGTCCATCCTGGGTTACGCTCCACTAACTGTACAAAGGATTCCCGGTAAATCCACCAAGGACTCCTATAAATAACTGGAAACACATAATATTTACAAGATATGGCCGCTCTCAGTCCTCGGCCAGTGGGGATAAGGATTGGCTGCTCACAGTCCTCAGCCTGTGGGGAGATGGGATGGCTGCTCACAGTCCTCAGCCTGGTTAAGGATAGGGGACACACGGGAACAGTTCACTCTTTTGTCCCAACGGGGAACATATTTTAAGCAGCAACAGTTTTTTTGGTACCCCTACGGGCAACTATATACAGTCTCTTCTCTACCGTACTCAACGACAGCGTCCTCCTGCTCCTTCTTGTGTGTAGGCTTCAGACCCGTCCGGGTCCTCTTGGCTTTCCTCGTATTGGTAGTACTGCAGCTCCTCCTTGGTTAACGTGGAGGGCGTACAGTCCTTTTGCACCTGGGGAGTTCAGGCCTTGCGACCAGGCGTGGAGAGGGTCGCCGTTGATGACGCCCGGGGTCAGAGGGTGCAACTTTGGGCCTGGGTGCGGGCTGGTGGTGGTAGTGCCCAGGGCTGGAGGGCTTGGCCGCAGGGCTTGTTGCGGGGGCTGGAGCAGGTCGGTGTCTGCAGCGCCCGGAATCGGCGGCTCCACCAGGGGGCCCGGGAGCAGGCTGGCGCTGGCAGCGTCCGGGACAGGGAGACTCCTCTTACCTGCTCCCGCGACCGCTCCTGCGTCACGCGTCTTCTCCCGGCGCTGGTCGGGGCCGGCGACGACTGGGGCACTGCCGATGCTGGGCAGCTTAGTCTGCTGCCGGTCCGCCATCTTGCTGTCCGTTCCTGGTGTCCTCCTCCCCCCTAGTGGACCGTGGCCTACCTTCCGGAGATCCTCTTCCGTAGGCCGCGGCTCCGCAGTCAATCGTCGGGGTAGAGGACCTGGCGTCGCGCTCCTGTGACGTCGGCGTCTGCTGGGCTCCTTCCAGGACCTTACGCAACGTCCGGACGTGAGGCGGGGCTTCAGTTCTCGCGCGCTTTCGGAGTCCACGCCCCTCTTCTTCCCGTGCGGCGTCTCCAAGATGGCGCCGGATGGCGGGAAAACTCCTCGGATGGCGGGAAGAAGGCAGAAGATGGCGCCGGATGGCGGGAAAACTCCTCGGATGGCGGGAAGAAGGCAGAAGATGGCGCCGGATGGCGGGAAAACTCCACGGATGGCTGGAATCTTCACCACTGGTAAGTTTGAAAAGTCTCTTTTTCAGGCACGCAGTACCCGGTGGTTGCGGGCACGAGATCCTGCCGACTACGCCAAAGTTGACGCGCCCCTGGGCCTGTGTCGCGCTGCGCTGCGCATGCGGGAGCTTACCCGGAGCCGGATCTGTGGAGGGTTGTAGTCTCGTGGCGGTGACCCGGTCCGTGCCCAGGGAGTCAAACTAGACGGCAGTCCATTAGTAGTAAATGGTTGATGACTACGCCACCCGTTGAGTGCAGCCAGGGGGCTGCTGCTGCAGGGCAGACCGCTGAGGCCGATGGTGGGATTGTGCAGCGTGATAGTATAACCCCCAACGGGAGGGGTATGGCCTCAGGGCAGCCGACGTGGATGATGGGGGTAGCAGGAACCACTCAGAGACGGTACGGTGTAGTTCAGGGTCTTTACTGGTAACAACAAAAGACCCTCCCGGAGTACTTGCTAGCGGATGGGGCCTGGTCAGTCCTTGAGCAGATGGGATCTCCCCTGGCCAGGCGTAGTTGTAGGCCTCCCAAACTGACTGTACTCTTCTGGCTACCTTGCTAGGAGCTGATGTAAGTAGCCCACGTCCCTGAGTGTACCGTGTGGTGCTCACCCGTATGGCCGGTGACTCGGGGCCTTCTAATGGCTTCCGCTCCACGATGGCGGTGCTGGTCCCACGCGTGTGACCGTGCCTTCGGGCTTCTGGGCCAGAGGACCTGAAATCCCCTGCCTGACGGATTCTGCTGCTGGGCAGGAATTAGTTCCCACAGCCTCGGACTCCGGGTCCGGTAAAAAGTCTTCTTAGTCAGGGCGAACTCTGCAGCTGCCAGCCCCTGACTCCTTGTAACTGCTGTTTCTTCCTATGCTGTCTCTACTTCTTCTCTTCTTCTACTCTCCTTGTCTGCAGGCTCAAGCCCCTGACAGGGCCTGCCTGTGGAGCAGAGCCCATAGAGCAGCTCTGCTCCCTGTCTTCTCCTCTCAGAACTCCCTACCCTGCCTCAGCCCCAGGTTTATATAGGGGAAGTCCTTCCCCTCCCAAGACTGGGCAGGAGGTGTGGCATGCACAGGATCCCTGACCAAAGGACCTCCCACCTGCTCTCAGACATAACATTACATTACTGTGGAAAACCAGACCCCTGGGGTGCCACACTTATCTCGTCTTTTGGTTTTTATTTTGATTTTTCTACTTTTCTCTTTTCTACAACTACAAATCTGTCGGCTTTCTAATATCGGCTCGTGGACCTGTTGGTTCAACCACATTCACCGTCTCCTATTACTAAATCAGGATCATCACAGTCCAACGTTGTATTAAAATAATTTAATGTCGTCAAACAATAATGAGAATTGTATGAACAGGATATGGAGAGGAGAGTTTCAGAATCGGGTGGATTCAGTCCTCTCTTCCTAGACTTAGACCCGGCGATATAACACAAGAAGCAGAATCATTAGAGCTGCGTCACTTACACCGCAGACAGGAAGTGCGATATAACACAATCATTAGAGCTGCGTCACTTACACGGCAGACAGGACGTGCGATATAACACAATCATTAGAGCTGCGTCACTTACACCGCAGACAGGACGTGCGAGATTCCAATAAACATTTAAAGCTGCTTAGATTAAAAAGGTTATTCCAAAAATCGTCATTTATTCCCTATGGGACTGTAGGGAATAGTCGGGGCTGTAATCTGACAGTCTTATAGACAATGAATAAAGTTGTGGTCTAGCATGTACACCTCCACTCCATTCAATACAGGGCTATGCAGAGCCTGGTTCCTGGGATCTAGGGACCCATTGTCTGGATTGCTAAGGGGGCCAGTGGTTGGACCCCAAACGATGAGTAAGTTTTATTATTGATATGGGACAACTAGGAATTTTGGGAAAAACCCTTTAGTTTTGTAAGAGTCAAGGCTGTGTGGCACCCCAGGGGGTCTGGTTGCCACAGTGGTAGTAATACCATGTCTGGGAGCAAAACAGGGGTTTCCTGGTCAGGAACACAGTACATGCAACACCTCCTGCCCCAGACCAGAAAGGGGAGGATCCTGCCCTTTATAACTGGGTCTGGAGGCGGGGTTAGAGCAGTCTAGTCTAGGCAGTCTAGTCAAGTGTGAGGAGTCAAGTGGGACACGCAGGAGCAAGAAGCCAGGGACTGGAGCTGGAGATAGCTCGTCCTGGACGTTTTACACAGAGGACCGGACACCAGAGTCCAAGTCTGTGGGGATTGCATACCCAGCAGCAGATACCGCAGGGCAGGAGATTGCAGGTCTCCTAGCCCCATCAGAAGCCCGGAGGCTCAGCCACCCGAAAGGACCAATACCTCCACAGAGGAGCGAGGAATACACAAGGCCCGAGTTGCCAGCCATACGGGTGAGCACAGCACGTTACACTCAGGGACATGGGCCGCAACACGACTATAAGCAGGATAGCCAAAGAGTACAGTCAGAACGGCAGGCCTACAACTCCAACTGGCCAGGAGGACTCTAGGATTGCTCCCAGACTGACCAGGCCTTCATCACTAGCTGGTACTCCCGTTGGGGCCCATATAATTGCCAACAGTAAAGACCCTGGGACTGCACTGCAAAAACTCCGTGTTGCCATTACTGATAACTTGCACTACTACCATCATCATCCACACACACTGCCCTGAAGCAACACTCTTCCTGTGGGGAGTTATACTACCCTGCTGCCAAACCATCAGCTTCAGAGGACTGTTCCGCAGCGGCGGTCTCTATTGACTGCATTCCACAGGGGGTGTAGTCGGACATTATAAATAACCTATACATAAATACGCCTTGGATTGACCACCTGGGTCACGGACCGGGTCACCGCCACAGTGACTACAACCCCCAGCATCTACAGGCCCGGCTCTGGGTACCCCACGGCCCAGGGGCGCGTCAGCTGTATGTGTATATATATATATATATATATATATATATATGGATTAGAATGTATATAAGTGGATTACATGAAGTGATAACATTCTATAATATATATATACACAGTATAGACACATATATATATATATAATTAAATCCTCTTATATTTAGTGAAATACTTTTCCACAATTAGACGTCAGAAGCAGAAGCCGTTGTATCATTTCAGTTTCTATTGTTCTTCTCTTTATGACTCTTTACATTCTTATCGGCATATATGTATCAGTACATTACAGCTGGAGATGATTTATTGCCGTTCATGTGATACAAATTAGGCAATGTCTGGAATCCCACTAATGGTTGGACTAGGACGGCCATTATATTAGTGGTCTGCAGGTTCTGAGCCTATAACTCAGATACAACCAGGGGGGAGTACGGGATTTCCAGGAGGGCCGCAGGCAGAACACTTGTATTTCTTATAATATATGATAAACTGTTCTCCGCTGTTTCAGCGCAGTAATAGCCGGGTATTATAGAAAGCCGACTGCTGACTGACACACAAGGTGACATCAATGGTCTCAAGGATTGAACGTTGATCGCTCCATTCTCAGGGGGTCTTGTGTGTAAGGCTATGTTCACACATCATGTTTTTTTCTGCAGCAAAACCTGATCTCTTGCCAGATGTTTGTTCAGGATTTTTCTTGCTGTTTTGCTTATTTTTGCTGTGTTTTTTTCACGGTCCTTTTGTCTCTTAGATGTTTGTACATAACGTTCAGTGAAAACAAGATAAAAATTTCTGGTTTTGGCGCAAAAAACGCTGAAAAAAAACACTGAAAAACCTGACACCTTCACTTTTGGTGCGTTTTTTCAGCGTTTTTTTCACCAACCATTACTTTCAATGGGTAAAAAAACACTGAAAAAAACGCTGAAAGAAGTGACATGCTCTATTTTGCAAAAAAAAAACCCATGATGTGTGCATGAGATTTCTGGAATCTAATAGACTTTGCGGGTACTGCAAGACGCAGCTGAAAATTACCATAAAAAACGCATTAGAAAAAACGCTGAAAAAAAACATGATGTGTGAACATAGCCTAAAGGTTGGTAAAGACTTAAAACATAATGCAATGAAGACTCGTCTGATCCTCACAGTCCTCTACTTCTGAGATTTGTAGAATCTCATTCACACCTTCACTCAAGTGTAGGTACAAAACAGGGATCCAGGTCTCTAATAAATCCACACCTCATCCACCATGAAACTCCAGCTGCCTTCCGTCCAGCGCCGGACTGGGGTGTCTGTGGCCCACCAGGGACATTGACTCCAGGGGTCCACCCACCCGGGCCCACCCTTCAGCTATTTGCAGATACCTGTTCGCCGTTATCCCCATTATATTGGCGGCTCCTGCCCATCACTGTGCGCTCACCAGAAATGCCATGTACAATTACTAGAGTTTGCATTAAAGGGTTTTTATTGGTGAAGTTCTCAGCGATGCACAGGTTGGGAAGGGGATCACTTATTTATTGGTGGAATCCGCGCTGTCAGGAGATTGTGGCACTAAGAGTATTTGGTGAGATTTTCACCTCTGTATTTATAAGACAAATCCAGGAGTGGAGCGATCCGAGGTCATGGTTTATGCATTTCTCACCCACTCCTGGTTTTGTCTTATCAATACAGAGGTGAAAATCTCACCAAATGCCAACTTGCTTTCTCTGGTGAACCTCTGTAACTACATCTCTGCTGCTGTGTAATAGTCACAAGACAGGGAGGGGTTAAACATCCAAGTATTTAATATCTATTGGAAATAAAGAGGTTTCCCCTTATTGATATCAGATAAAACAAATGACCAACCACAATCCACTCTACCAAGACCAATATTACCAGATAGAAGGCAGAAATACCACCATACCGTGACCAGATCACATATTACCACCACATAGTGCCCAAATAATGCCACATACAAGGCACAAATACCGCCACACCATGACCAAAGCACATAATACCACCACATAGTGATCAAATGCTACCAGATACAAGGTATAAATACTGACACACCATGAGACCACATATTACCACCACATAGTGACCGAATAATACCACATAGAAGGGACAAATATCGTCATGTCATGACCAAAGTACATAATGCCACCACATAGTGACAAATAATACTAAAATAATAAAAATTTATAAAAGCTCTGCATATTGGGTCAGTGTACAGGTTATACAGTGATCACCAGTGACATTATACACAGGAGCTCTGTATGTAGTGTCAGTGTACAGGTAATGCAATGATCACCATTGATATTATACACAAGAGCTCTGTATATAGTGTACAGGTTATACAGTGATCACCAGTGACATTACACACAGGAGCTATGTATATTGGGTCAGTGTACAGGTTATACAGTGATCACCAGTGATATTATACACAGGAGCTCGGTATATAGTGTATAATGTACAGGTAATGCAATGATCACCATTGATATTATACACAGGAGCTCTGTATATAGTGTACAGGTTATACAGTGATCACCAGTGACATTATGCACAGGAGCTCTGTATATGGTGTATAGTGTACAGTTAATACAGTGATCACCAGTGACATTATACACAGGAGCTCTGTATGTAGTGTCAGTGTACAGGTAATACAGTGATCACCATTGATATTATACACAGGAGCTCTGTATATAGTGTACAGGTTATACAGTGATCACCAGTGACATTATGCACAGCAGCTCTGTATATAGTGTATAGTGTACAGGTAATACAGTGATCACCATTGATATTATACACAGGAGTTCTGTATATAGTGTCAGTGTACAGGTAATGCAATGATCACAAGTGATATTATACACAGGAGCTCTGTATATAGTGTCAGTGTACAGGGAATGCAATGATCACCATTGATATTATACACAGGAGCTCTGTATATAGTGTCAGTGTTCGTGTATAGGTAATACAAATACTCACAAGTTCTTTATCTGCCGCAGACCGATATATCACATCTTCTATGCAGGACTTATCTCTGCAGAAAATATCATAGTTAGCTATAACTGATCACTTCCAGAGCACAATCCACACTTTTCCCAAGATTTTTACACTACATGAAATGACAAAAAAGCAACATAGTGCGGCACTCCACAGTAACAGTGCTCCAGTGTCATTCTGTGTCAGCGTCTGTGATTGGCTGTTGGGACTGTCACACATATAGAAATGTGAAAATAAATAAATAATAAAACAAAAATGATGTAGCGCTCCGCAGAATTTTTGATTCTCAGCGCAGATAAAGCAGACAGCTACGGGCTGCCACCTCCAGCTGCCTGGCTTTACCGTGGCTGCTGATCAAAAGTCAGGAAAGCCCAATGGGTTTTTTTTAATTTAAAAAAATAATTAAAAAAAAAATGCGCGGGCTCCCGCCATATTTTGATCGCCAGCCAGGCAAAACTAGGCAGCTGGGGGCTAGGATTCGCGTCCAGATGAGCTGCAGGCCTGCGCTGCCTGGGGCGACGCCGGGTCCGTCCTCCACAGTGCGCACAGGAAGCAGTCCCAGGGCGATGACGTCATCACCCTGAGACTGACCTCCTGCGCACGTGTGGCGCCCCTGGGGGTTCGGTCGCCACAGAGGTATTGCACCTCAACCAGAGGTGTGGTATCTCACTCTCAGGTAAGGAAGGAGTACAGCCCAGGACCCTAACACTACATCCACTACACCACATTTACGGGGGACAGGGCGAGATTGCTCCTACGGGAGAGCACAGTCCCTGATCCCTGGCTGAAGTGGGGAGGAACCACTTAGAGAGGGGGAACTATGTAGTGGATGGGTGGAGGACGTAGATCCTGGGAGCACTGTGGTAGGAGGTATAATAGGAAGGAACCATCTTGGTTCAGTCAGTCAGTGGGGAAGTTCCAATCAGTCAGACTGAGGTGCAGGCAGGGGGCAGAGGCTCTGTATGAGCTCTGCTCCATAGGCAGGCCCTGCCAAGAGGCATGAGCCTGGAAAGAGAGAAGAGAGGAAAGGGGAACAGGAAGGCTCCAGGAACGAGGGAAGAAGGGACCCTAGGGGTACGGGCCATGCAGCAAGCCACCCGTATGCCCGCTGCTGCCAGGAGGTAGGGGGGTCAGGCCAAAGAAGTGGAACCGGGTTCCCCAACCAGCAGAGACTACAAGGCTCAACTGGGAACCAGAGGCTGCAGCACTTCAAGTACAGCAGGCCGCCCACACCAGCCACCAGGAAAATAGCCACATAGGGCCAGGGGATGGAACACAAGTCGCCCGCCAAGGCCCGAGGACACTGGATAGAGGTGCCGCTAGGTGTGAGGTTCAAGGAGAGAGGCCAGAGAGGACACACAGAAGGGGGTCCTGCTAAGTGCTCCAGAGCTACCTGGGAGTCGACTGAGCCCCTCACTCGGTAAACACAGGACGACGCGGGAAGTTATAAACCTGCAGTAATAACTTGGAGTGAAAGAACTGTGAGTAAAGACCCTGAGACTGCATTGCAAAGACTCCGCGTTGTCATTACTGATTCCCAGCACTATCACCACCATCATCTCTACACGCTGCCCTGAAGCTACACTCCACCTGTGGGGAGTCACATCACCTAGCTGCACATACCACCAGCCTCAGCGGACTACCAATAACCGCAATCCACAGGTGGCGTAGTCGGACATTGACATTAGTGCACATAGACTACTACCCTGGTTTGACCGCCCTGGGTCACGGACCGGGTCACCGCCACGGTGACTACAACCCCCAGCATCTACAAGGCCCGGCTCCGGGTGTCCCCAAGGCCCAGGGGGCGCATCACACGCGCCGGCAGTATTGCGCTGCGCAGAGGAGGCAGAGGGGCACTGCAGCAGCAGGCAGAGCAGGGAGATCGCTCTCCCTGCTTTGCCGCTGCAGAGGGCCCATCACTAATCATATCGGCAGTGCTGCCGATATGATTAGCGAACCGGGGGGGCCCTTTGTTCTCTGTACAGGTCCCAGGGGGGTAGGGGGTGGGGCTTGGGGGTGTGGCCATCGGGACCCGGGGCCCACTGGGGTTTTCCCGGTCCTCCGGTGGGCCAGTCCGCCCCTGCTTCCGTCTCACCTACCACAAAATGATATAGCAGGAAGACATGTCCTCCCAATAGTGAAGCTCTGTGGAAAGCTTCTCTTATACTTACAGAATAAAGCCTTTTTTTACCTAGCTTACTAGAACTCCTGTTTTGCAATGAGGGTCAAATACCCTAAGATATGTGTTATTTCATCAAATCATGGAGTGTAAGTATAAAATTATGTCATATTAAGATTCAATTGATTCTTTAATAAGTTATTTCTAGAGTACCTCTTTTTAATATATTCATGAATTTATTTAATTTCTATTTATACTTCTTAATTCTATTAGTTTTATTACAAATTTTGAATGACAGGACGGAGACAAAGTTAGGCCTAGCTCCAGGCAGGTCAGAAACTTACTACGCAGAAGCCAGAACCAGGAGGCCCAAAACCTGCTCATTGGGGAGGATCCGGACATACACCCTTCACCCTACAGTGCTCCGGGACGTGCCTGAATTTCCACCAGTAAAAGGTACTGAAGTGACTATCGTGTCCGTCCCTGTACTTGCTCTGGCCCGGCGTAGTCTTTTTGTCCTGCATCCCCGTTCCTATACTGCCCTGAGGCCCAGCTCTACCTGTGGAGAGCAATACCATCAAGCTGCCCTATCATCAGCCTCAGTGGACTGCGCAGCGCTGGTGATCCTCACCAGAAGCCACAGGTGGCGTCACGAACTATTATTTTTACTAAATCAAACCCTTTTTGGGCCGACCACCGCGACATCCCTGAAGGGCAGGCTAAAGGCCCGGGTACCGAGTTATCCCCCATCTTCCTCTGGGTGCTACATATATCTTCCCAGAATTCCTATACTTTAGGGCATCCCCAGAGTCCATGTAACAGATCAGATTTTCCGAGTTTGCATTTTGGACAATGTACCAGACGATCCCTCATTGTTCTAGATACTGGTATGTTGAAGGCCAGTACAGCTCTGTGCAAAATCCTAAATTGTGTGTCTCTCCAGACCTCACTTAAGATGTTTTTCCGTACTGCCTGCCAACCCGCCAGCATTTTTTTCCCGATTTCCTCACCCTCTATTTGTTTGGCCCAGGATCTGAATGTTTTCTCTATGTCTATTTTTCCAAGGATGCCTTTCAGATTTCTGTATATTGCGGATATATTGCATGTACCTGTTCGGTCAAATAATAGATTATCCATTGCATTCCTTCTCGTCTCTTCACTCACATTTATCAAATGCGTCATAATTGTCCCTTTTATTTGTCCGAATTGTTGGAATTGTTGTTCACTTAGCTTGAATTTTAATATTATCTCTTCCCTACTCAGCCACCTATTTTCTTCTTCATGTAGTAGATTAGCTATTTTATGGATCCCCCTCACCCTCCATTCCTGAAATAGTTTGTTCTCTGCTATTTGTTGGAACACAGGATTTCCCCATATGGGTAAATCTCTCGATATTCTCCATGAGAATTTAAGTTTTCTCCTAAGTTCCTTCCATGTAGCTATTGTATCCCGATACACTATTGAGTTTTTTATTTTTTTAGGCATTAGGCTTTGTGGCGTGTGTAATAAGGCGACTAAGTTCCACGGGTACGCATACGATTTTTCCAGGACCGTATCAGAGAACCCACTAGTGTCTTTAAACCAATCTACTATGTGACGGGAAATACACGCTAGATTATATCCTCTTATGTCTGGCAAGTTTACCCCTCCCTCTTCCCTGGAAGCCATCAGTGTATTCAGTTTTATACGAGGTCTTCGACCTCTCCATATAAATTTCCTAATAGCCGAGTATACTTTCTGCACATCTACATGTTTTAGGAGAACAGGAATGGTCTGCAGTGGATACATGAGTTTCGGAAAACTCATCATTTTTAAAAGGTGAATCCTGCCCAATAGACTCAAAGGCAAATTTTGCCACCGTTCTAATTCCTGTTGAATTTTGGAGATGACTGGAGGAAAGTTTAAGTTATATATTGACTCTGGTTTTCTCCCCAGCTTGATACCCAGATATGTTATATGTGTTTTGGATATTGGAATACTGCACATTTCCTTTTCCACCATACTACTTCTGCCTCTATTTGTTAAGTGGAGAATTTCGCATTTGCTTTGATTTAGAGTGAATCCCAAATACCTACCAAAATTTTCCATAAGATCCAGGACCCCTGGCAGATCTCTTGCCACCTCAGCCATGTAAAGTATGATATCGTCTGCGAAATACGAGGCCTTAAGCTTCATGCCCCCTATTGGTATCCCTTCATAAACTTCATGTTGTTCTAGGTATCGCGCAAGGGGTTCTAATGCCAGATCAAACATTAGCGGGGACAAAGGACATCCCTGACGTGTTCCCTTTTCAAGAGGGAAATTTGCCGATAAATGACCTGGGGTTTGAATTCTTGCTGCGGGGTTAGCATATAGGGCTTTTATAACATTTCTGAAGTTTCCCACAAGCCCAATTTTGTCCAAAACTTGACCTACCCAGCTCCACTTCACCTTATCAAAGGCCTTCTCTGCGTCTAGTGTAACCAGAGCCGGCTTACCTCGACTGTTTTCTTCTTTATTTATTGCATCTATGGCTAACAATGTACGTCTTACATTAGTAACTGCACTCCTACCTTTCACAAAGCCCACCTGTGCGGGTGATACTAATGTTGGCAGTATCTCTGCTAATCTGTTTGCCATGAGTTTGGATATTATTTTAAGATCTTGATTTATCAAGGATATAGGTCTATAAGATGCTGGGTCCTCCACATTTTTCCCTTCTTTTGGTATTAAGCTAATATGAGCCACATTAGTGCCCACCAACAGATCCCCCCCCCTGTAACAATTCGTTATACCATGCAGTCAAAGTAGGGGTTATTTGTTGGGACATGACCTTATAAAAATCGCCCGTGAACCCATCCGGCCCAGGTGCTTTTCCAGCTGGCAATCCCCCAATGGTACTCTTCACTTCCCCCTCTGTAATGGGAGCATTTAGCATATTTAACTGTGGCTCTGAGACACAAGGTATGTTCATTTTTTTTAGAAAGTCCTCACCCTACTTGTGCCCTTGGCCTCTTCTATATATAAGTTAGCATAATACTCCCGCAGGGTTGAGTTTATTTCCCTAGGGTTATCCACCATTAGGCTGAGTTCACACGATGCGTATTTCATGCGTTTCCGCGGCGTTTTTGCAGTTGCGTAAACGCATGAAAAACGCATGGTAGAAGGGAAGCAATGTTCCCCAATGGAAATCCGCATGTGCTGTGCCCATGATGCGGATTCTTCCGCAGCGTTAACGCTGCGGTCAAAAATCCGCAGCATGTCAATTAATTTTGCGGAAACGCGGCGATTTTGCCGCCATTGACTTGCATTAGAACGCGCCAATTCTGCAAGACAGCATTTGTACTTGCGTTATTGGCGCGTTCTAATATGCGGATGGTACCCGGGTGTAGAGGAGAGGAGAGTCTCATCCACACCCAGGTACCATTAAAAAAGCTGTAAAAAAAGAATAAAATAAAAAATAATGTATTCTTACTTTCTGTCGGCCCGCGCAGCGCTCCCGCTTGGTTCCCGGCACTTGCAGTGAGTTGTAGGACCTGATCTGACGTCAGAGTCATGTGACGGGTCACGTGACGCTGACGTCGGCAGGTCTTTCAATTCAAAGTTGCCGGCGAGGGAGAACAGATTGAGCAGGACAGCGCGGGCCATCGGAGGTAAGTATATACACTCTCTCGGGTCACACTATATAAATCCATGCTGTTTGCTGTTTGCATGGATTTATATAGTGTGACCTAGTTGTCAAGCACTTTCCAGGTGATGCTAAAATCGCCTGGAAAGCGCTTGTCAATCTGCATGCGGAAACGCATGTGAATCTGCATGTGGATCCGCATGTATTCTGCAGGAAAAACGCATGCACAATCTGCATGCGTTTTTTCTGCCAGGGAGATGCAGAAATTTTCTGCTTCATGTCTGCATCGTGTGCACATACCCTTAAACCATCTCTAGTCTTAAGCTTTAAGATATTACTCTTTCCCTTCTTGCCCTTTGCCAAGTTTGCTAATAGCTTTCCTGCTTTATCTCCAAATCTCCTCAACTCTATTTCCATTTGCGTCTTTCTAAATAATTCTTTTTTTTCCGCCCATATGTCAAAATCCCTTTTGGCCTCCCTCCATTCATCCCTATTTTAGCTGTTTTTTGTTGTTGAAAGTGCAAGCATTTCTCCCTTAATTTCCTACTAAATTCCTCATATTTAGTGTTGGTTGGTTTTTTGTAATGTATGCACATACGCTATTAGTTGCCCTCTCAGGACCGCCTTTCCTGCTTCCCAGTATGTTTGTGGTTTCAGACCATCCGCCGAATTGTGGTAAGAATACTCCTCCCACCATTGCTGTAATATCACTTTAAACCGCTCGTCTCCAAGAAGAAACGATGGGAATCTCCATATGTAGTCCGTTCCCCTTGGATATTGCTCAATTAAATTTAGAGAGATTGGCGCATGATCCGAAATCACCATTTCCTCAATTTTTGACTTTTTGCATCTGTCTAGTAGCCCTCTACTCACCAATATATAGTCAATTCTAGACCAAGTTTGATGTGGGTGGGAAAAGTGTGTAAATTCTCGTTCATTGGGTGATTCCAACCTCCAAATATCCGACAAATCTGTGTCCTCTATGAACTCTGCCAATAGAGTTGATTTCCCACTAGCTTTCCCCCTCTTGTCCTCACGTGACTCAGTCGATCTTCCTCTATAGACTGTGTGTTGTTGTAATCTCCTCCTACTATCATGTTCTTTGTAATATCTTAAAACGTAGTTGTTCAAAAAAAGGTTTTTGCTCTGTGTTGGGCGCATATATATTGATTCCACCAATTTCTTCCTCATTTCTTTCTAGCTTTAGCATTATGTACCTTCCATCTGTATCCCGTTCTACCTGCGTTACTTTGTACGGTAGATTTTTGTGCAGCAATATGAGAACACCTGCCTTTCTTCCCACCCCCTCTGAACCATACACCTCTCCCACCCACAATCTTTTCATCCTAAACATATCTTCATTTCTCAAATGCGTTTCTGCAATAATGCAATATCTGCTTCTAGTTTCTTTACATGTCGCAGAACCATCATTCTTTTAGTCGGGGCTCTAAGCCCCTTTACACCCCATGATACAATGTGCATACTATGATATTTTCATTTTTGATTATATGTTGGCTGCTCACACCAAATAATCACAATTTTGCTCTGACTTACATTCTGTTCCTGCATGTCTCCCCTTTGAACAAAAAACAAGTTAACAACCAACAACAAACAATCACTCAATAGCATTTTTCTGTGACTTCCTTTTTCTGGCTTATTCCCCCACAAGCTCCTCCCCGGCAATATTTCTTTCGTTAAACCACCTCTAAGTTCTTTAAGTGGTCACCCCCTCAAGTGACTACAAATAGGAGAGTCCTTGGGTCGCCAGTCTCATTAAAGTGTCCTTCTCCCTGCTTCATCCCCTCCATAGTGTATTACTTATCTGCTTCAATATCCACTTCCTGGATTATCTTGTGATGTCTGGGTGTTCTTTGCCTTTGGGTCTGTGGGCTCAACCTCCAATTTTCGGATTCCTCTTCTCTCTCTGTACTTTGTTCTGCTTTTCTCCCCTGCTTCGGCGATGTTCCGACCTCTGTTTCATCTTGTCCGTTTTTCCTCAGCAGCTTCGATATGTACTCTTCTGCATCCTTCGGATTTTGAAAGCTTTTTGTTGAGCCATCTGTGTGCCTTACTTTCAATATGGCCGGGTACAGTAATTGGAACTGTATATGATTTTTAAATAGTCTGGAACAACAGTCACTGAACATTCTGCGCCGTTTATTAACCTCCACAGAATAGTCATTGAAAATGATAATTTTGTGTCTTTGAAAAGTTTACGGCTCTCTTCGACGTCTAAACGCTCGCAGAATGTTTTCCTTATCGTTAAAGTCCAAGTACTTGGCTATTGCTTGCCTTGGTCTCTGGTTTGTCTCTGGCGTACTGTTCGGTCTTTGAGGGGCTATTCGGTGCGCCCTTTCTACCCTCCTGTGAGAGGTTATTCCCAGAGCCTCTGGTAAATCATCTTCAAATATTCTCTGAAGTTGTCTGGGCTTGATAGTCTCCGGGAGTCCAACGACCCTTAAATTATTCCTACGTGATCTGTTTTCAAGATCTTCAATGCGATCTACCAAAATATGAACTTGCTTCTGCAGTAAACTGATGTCTTTATCAGCCTGTTCATTTATATCCTCCAGGCGCCCAATTCTGCCTTCTGCCTCCTCTATTCTCACTTCATGTTGTGAGATGTCTTCTTTAAGACCCATCAGCGTCTGTTTCATTGCATTCTCAAGGGAAACTCTTATCTGTGGGGTGAGGTGTTCGATTACTGATTCAGTAAGTTCTTTGTAGTTTATACTGCTGAAGTCTGCCTGCATCTCTCCCATTAGCTGGCCAGACTCTCTCTGTCCTCTCCCATCTTCTCTCACCCCCATCTCCTGCTGGGAGTCTGTACACAATTCCTCCCCTCTTGGCTTCTGTGCTGTCGTCTGTGATAAGGGCAAGTCACACTGAGAATCTTCATTTGTGACCATTTTGGATATCTCCTGAATCTCCCGTCATACCACTCACCGGGGTTTTACTGCTGCGGAGGAGATAACGTTCCATCGGCTGGTTAATCTGCTTCTCACTGTTCTGTGCTTTTGATCCTATGTTTTCTTAACAGGTTTTACTGCTTTGAGGGGGTGAAATCTGCCGGGGCTGCGGAGCTATTTCTTCTTATCGCCTCTCAGCCAGGGCCTGACCGGAAGTCAAAGTCGAGTTATATTTTATCGTCCACCGGTTTTCGCATGGAGCCGGCAAAAATTCAGGAGGTACTGGATTGGAAGCGTCCTGAGGATTTAAAGGCGTTACAAAGGTTTTTGGGTTTCGCCAACTACTACCGCAAGTTCATCAAAAACTTTTCTGTAGTAGCCAAACCTCTGACGGATATGACCAGGAAAGGGACAGACTATTCTAAATGGTCCAGTCCAGCCAGGGAGACATTTAATACCCTAAAGGAGTGTTTTGCATCTGCGCCGATTCGCATACGGCCTGACGTCACTCAGCCATTCATTGTAGAAGTTGATGCGTCTGAAGTGGTGGTGGGGGCTGTTTTGTCGCAGGGTGCGTGTCCTGGTAAATGACGTCGCCCGCTGAGAGAAATTATGACATTGGTAACAGAGAACTGTTGGCAATTAAGTGGGCTTTTGAGGAGTGGCGTCATTTTTTGGAGGGGACATTTCAATCTTGTATATCTAGGGTCTGCAAAACGTCTAACGCCCAGACAAGCAAGATGGGCGTTATTCTTTACCAGGTTTAACTTTTTTGTCACTGTCACGTAAAGGCTGGGGAACAAGGGCATTAAGGCGGATGCCTTATCTCGCTGTTTTCCTGGAGGTGGAGATAATTCTGAACCGATTCCTATACTTCAAAAAGGGGTTGTGGTTGCATCTACAGGTGCTTCTCACAAAATTAGAATATCATCAAAAAGTAAATTAATTTCAGTTCTTCAATACAAAAAGTAAAACTCATATATTATATAGAGTCATTACAAACAGAGTGATCTATTTCAAGCGTTTATTTCTATTAATGTTGATGATTATGGCTTACAGCCAATGAAAACACAAAAGTCATTATCTCAGTAAATTAGAATAATTAACAAAAAACACCTGCAAAGGTTTCCTAAGCGTATAAAATGTCCCTTAGTCTGTTTCAGTAGGCTCCACAATCATGGGGAAGACTGCTGACTTGACAGATGTCCAGAAGGCAGTCATTGACACACTCAAGGAGGGTAAGCCACAAAAAGTCATTGCTAAAGAAGCTGGCTGTTCAATGTTCATAGAGTGCTGTATCCAAGCATATTAATGGAAAGTTGAGTGGAAGGAAAAAGTGTGGTAGGAAAAGGTGCACAAGCAACCGGAATAACCGCAGCCTTGAAATGACTGTTAAGAAAAGGCCATTCAAAAATGTGGGGGAGATTCACAAGGAGTGGACTGCTGCTGGAGTCATTGCTTCAAGAGCCACCACACACAGAGGTATCCAGGACATGGGCTACAAGTGTCGCATTCCTTGTGTCATGCCACTCATGACCAATAGACAACGCCAGAAGCGTCTTACCTGGGCCAAGGAGAAAAAGACCTGGACTCATGCTCAGTGGTCCAACGTGTTGTTTTCAGATGAAAGTAAATTTTGCATTTTATTTGGAAATCAATGTCCCAGAGTCTGGAGGAAGAGTGGAGAGTAGAGATGAGCGTTGTTCTACTCGAACTGTTCGCCAATCTCAAATTCGAGCTGTTTTGGGCGGTGTTCGAGCCGTTCGGCGAACACGAACGATTTGAGAAAAATTCGGCTGTTCGAGGTTATGTTCGATAACTGTTCGTGCACCAAAATCATAACTGGATTTTTTCTCAGTAATGATGAAAAGTAATGTTAATACGCAGTTTGAGTGTACAGCGGGGTGGGGGGAGGGGCAGGGGATGGATCTCTGCAGGAATAATGAAGATCTCCATTTTTTTTTCTCTTTCTCGCATTTACAGTGGGGAGGTGCAGTCTGTCAGCCTATCAGCAGCGCACACACGGAGCGAAGTGCTTTTTTTCACACAAGCATGGGCATGTGTCATTGGCAGTGTATGTCACATGTCCTTGCCCTATAAGACCAAGCCATTTTCCCCGTCACCACCATTTTCTCACTGCTGCAGCTGCGTGTTAGACGGCACCGCTGTTGCTGTGTGCGCTATACCTTGTTAATTTCAAGCCAATTTTCGCACAAATCTACAGATAGCTTGGGAGTAGGGAATAGTTGTGATTGCAGTCCTTTTAAGGACTAGGTTACAGCATTTCCTACGACTTTTATCAGGGAGGTCTGTGCTCTTAAATAGATAGATTGTGGGAGTAAAGACTAATTGTAATTGCAGTCCTTTTCAGGACTAGGTTACATCAGTTCCTATCAGTTTTTGCCAGGCAGGTCTGTGCCAGTGCTGTGCAAGTTTTTTTCACAGCATTTGGCTGAATCTAGCAAAGCTAATCGTTTTTGGCCTATTGCAGAGTGTGTTAGTCAGTGGAGTAGCCTATCTGTGTTGCAAGATATACCACCTGTGTATAGAATACCAATTTTTTTACTGCACCTAGTGAAGTAAAATCTTTTGGGCATAGCATCATTCTATTAGTCCATCTATACTGACCTCCATCAGGTTGCAAATTGAATATAATTTTTTTCTGCATCTAGCTCTGAAAAAATATTTGGGCTTCTAGCAGTGTGTGGGACTTGTTCTATTAGTCCATCTATACTGACCTCCATCAGGTTGCAAACTGAATATAATTTTTTTCTGCATCTAGCTCTGAAAAAATATTTGGCCTTCTAGCAGTGTGTGGGACTTTGTTCTATTAGTCCATCTATACTGACCTCCATCACGCTGCAAATTCAAAATAATTTTTTGTCTGCATCTAGCTCTGAAAAAATATTTGGCCTTCTAGCAGTGTGTGGGACTTTCTCTATTAGTCCATCTATACTGACCTCCATCAGGTTGCAAATTAAAAATAATTTTTATCTGCATCTACCTCTGAAAAAATATTGGGCTTCTAGCTGTGTGTGGGACATGTTCTATTAGTCCATCTATACTGACCTCCATCAGGTTGCAAACTGAATATAATTTTTTTCTGCATCTAGCTCTGAAAAAATATTTGGCCTTCTAGCAGTGTGTGGGACTTTCTCTATTAGTCCATCTATACTGACCTCCATCAGGCTGCAAATTAAAAATAATTTTTATCTGCATCTACCTCTGAAAAAATATTTGGCCTTCTAGCAGTGTGTGGGACTTGTTCTATTAGTCCATCTATACTGACCTCCATCAGGTTGCAAATTAAAAATAATTTTTTTCTGCATCTAGCTCTGAAAAAATATTTGGCCTTCTAGCAGTGTGTGGGACTTTCTCTATTAGTCCATCTATACTGACCTCCATCAGGTGGCAAATTAAAAATAATTTTTATCTGCATCTACCTCTGAAAAAATATTTGGCCTTCTAGCTGTGTGTGGGACTTGTTCTATTAGTCGATCTATACTGACCTCCATAAGGTTGCAAACTGAATATAATTTTTTTCTGCATCTAGCTCTGAAAAAATATTTAGCCTTCTAGCAGTGTGTGGGACTTTCTCTATTAGTCCATCTATACTGACCTCCATCAGGTTGCAAACTGAATATATTTTTTTCTGCATCTACCTCTGAAAAAATATTGGGCTTCTAGCTGTGTGTGGGACTTGTTCTATTAATCCATCTATACTGACCTCCATCAGGTTGCAAATTGAATATAATTTTTTTCTGCATCTAACCCAGCCAATAGTTTTGGCCTAATACCACAGTTTGGCCACTGAGCTCTGCTCGGTTCCCATCCATTGTTTTTTTGTGCAAACAACTCCAGAGTTGTGAATTAGTTAACCACCAAAATGAGTGGAAAAAGGCCTGCTGCTGGTGGAAAGGGGAATAGGCGTGTTGGGAAGGGGAAAAAAGGTTGTGTCCGTGGGGTAGGTGTTAAAGCAACATTAACATCTGCAGAAGAAAGACCATCTTCCAGCCAAACTAAAATGTCTACTTCTTTTAGCGGACAATGTGATAAGATCCCTTTCTTACGGCCACGCCAATCGCTACAAATTCCAGATGAGGCACAAAAACAGCAGGTGCTTCAACGGATATCAAGTGCTCCTTTAAGTGGGCTCTTCTCCACATCAACTTCAACATCACAAATACTCCAGTCCTCAAAGGTGTCACCCCAATCGCACTTGCTTCCTCACAGCTCCCAAATCTCCAGTTGCCCGTCTGAGTATGAGGTAGAACAGATGGTTGAGTCTGCAGAGCTGTTTACTCATACTATATCCTGGGAATCAGAGGTCGACTCCAGCGCTTCTGTGAATCCAGACGAGGAAATGATCTGCACTGATGCCCAGAATCTTTATGAGTTGGATCCAGGACCAGACGCAGAAGGTTCTGACCATAATGTAGACCCTCATTCCCAAACTGTAACTCCTGTTGGTGGAGACAATGAGGAAGACGATGATGAGACTCAAATACCTGATTGGAGCGACAACTTTAGTTTTTTGTCAGGGCAGGAACAGGTTGGCTCTGAGGACGACGGGTGTGATAACGCACAGGGTGATGATGATGAGGTTGGAGATCCCACTTACTGTCAACCCACAGTCAGCCAAGAGATGAGGTCAGCAGAGGAGGTGGAGGAAGATGCTAGTGATGACGAGGTCAGGTTGCGCCTTCCTGGACAGAGACGTAGTACTGGAAGCACGTCAACAACTGCATCCTCAAACACAACTCTGCCTCTCACCACAAGTCGTGGTGGCTCTTCAGGTCGCATGGGTGCTAAGCCTTGCATAGCCTGGGCATTTTTTCAGATCGATAAAGATGACCCAAGTCGTGTTATCTGTAACATTTGTCAGCAAAAGCTAAGTAGAGGCCAAAAAATGCATAGTTTGAGTACTTCATGCATGAACCAGCACATGGACATGAAGCATAAGTTGCAGTGGGAAGCTCAGTGTGGTACAATGCGGCCTAGCCGGCCGGGCCAACCACCGTCTGCCATATCTTGTGCATCCGCGGCCTCTTCATCCTCTGTGACTGGGGGGACAGCAGTCACACCTGTTTTGGGGCGCAGACCTGCCACCTCTTTACCCGCAACAGCCAGCGTGATTGGCAGGTCATCATTTTCTTTGGAGGTGGTAATGACGCGCCCCTGGGCCTGTGTCGTGCGGCATCGCGCGCACGGGGGCTTACCCGGAGCCAGATCAGATAGGGGTAGTAGTCTCGTGGCGGTGACCCGGTCCGTGCCCAGGGAGTCAAACTGAGTCGCAGTATTTAGCAGTAGATGTTAGAATGTTCGACTACGCCACCCGTTGAATGCGGCTATGAAGCCGCCGCTGCAGGGCAGACCGCTGAGGCCGGTGGTATGGTTGTGCAGCGTGGATAGTATAACCCCCAACGGGAGGGGTATAGCCTCAGGGCAGCTGGTGAAGCAGGTGGAGATGGTAGTGGTAGTGGTGGTGTGACAAGGAGTCAGTGAGACGTGCAGCTGCAGTTTTCAATGCTTTACTCACAGTTCTTTATCAGGTCACTTGTGCGCAGTAAGGACCACCTGAGCCATGCTGCGTCCACCAGGTCAGGGACTCGGCCAACTCCCAGGTAATTCCAGAGCGTGGTCCAGAGCTCCCCTCTCTTCCTTCCTACTGGCCGTCCCCACCAGGGACCCACCTTTGTCCGGCTCCCTCGGGCCTTCTGGTGGCGAAACCTTTCCCGGCTTCCCTGACCCTATACGTGGTATGCCTTCCTGGTGGATGTGGTGAGGGGTCGCGCCAAGACTTGACCACGACCTCCGGTTCCTGGCTTAGGATAATTGGCCTCCACCAGTTTGGGATCCGGTACCCTGCTCTGCCAACCCTTCACCCGTTTTCGTTCTCTCGTGGGATCTCAGGGTTCCCTCTATGCTTGCGTCTCTGGGCCTTTCTTTGTGTTTCTCTTCTTCCTCCTTCTTCCTTCTCTCTCCTCTCTGCTTCAGGCCTGGCTCTGGAGCTGGGCCCAGACGGAGCCACAGCTCCCTGTCAGCCCTCTCTGGCTGAACTCTCCCTCAGCTTCTCCTCAGACTGAACAGTGTTCCTAGATGGTGCCCACCTTTTATACCTCCCTTCTGACACCCGAGCCCCGGCGACAATGCAACCAATGGGCTCTTACCTATGCCCAGAGTCCCTCCCCTATCTGCTACTACACCACTGGGATGTTCCTCCCCCCCCCCACTCCAGCCAGGGACAGACGCTGTTGTACCTGCACATCTATCTGGTGGGAGTACCGTTGTTCTGTCCCCCGGAAATGGGGTGAGTGTAGTGCATGCAGCTAACTGAGCTCTGTTCCACACTCCATCCTTACCCGGGAGTGGAATATCACACCTCTGGTTCGAGGTGCAATACCCCTGTAGCAGCCGAGTCCTCGGGGTGCTACATTCCCCCCTGGTAAATCACAGCACGTCCTCGGGCTGGAAAAGAGCAAAGACAATTTAAACTTACAACTTTTAGAATGCATTCATATACAGGACATTAACTTTTAAACTCATCCCTTTATGGGAGGTTCTCTTTTTAACGTTGCAGGTATAAAACATTACGGAAACATTATAAGACTTTCTTCACACACTTATAAAATACCATTAACTCTTTTAGCAAAAACTTTTTCATATAAAACATTCTTGATAAACACGTTCTTAATCTCTGGCCACCGTGCAGCTTGTGACCAGGTAAAGGTGCAACAGTCCATTTTAGGTGTCCCAACGGGGACCACACTTGTTAATCGGAACAGTTCAAACGGAAAGCAGTCCTTGTACCCTAACAGGTAACTATGTACAGTTCTTTATTCACGCTACTTCCCTTCAGTAGCTATGTCCTCTTTGTGCTCCCTCCTGAGGGTAGTCTTCAGACCCGTCCGGGTCCTCTTGGCTTTCCTCGTACTGGTAGTACTGCAGCTCCTCCTCGGTTAGCCGGTGAACGTGGAGGGCGTACAGTCCTTTTGCACCTGGGGAGTTCAGGCCTTGCGACCGGGCGTGGAGAGGGTCGCCGTTGATGACGCCCGGGGTCAGAGGGTGCGACTTTGGGCCTGGTGGTGGCAGTGCCCAGGGCTGGAGGGCTTGGCCGCAGGGCTTGTTGCGGGGACTGGAGCAGATCGGTGTCTACAGCGCCCGGGGTCAGCGGCTCCACCAGGGGGCCCGGGAGCAGGCTGACGCTGGCAGCGTCCGGGACAGGGAGACTCCTCTTACCTGCTCCCGCGACCGCTCCTGCGTCACGCGTCTTCTCCTGGTGCTGGTCGGGGCCCGCGACGGCTGGGGCGCTGCCGATGCTGGGCAGCTTAGTCTGCTGCCGGTCCGCCATCTTGCTGTCCGTTCCTGGTGTCCTCCTCCCCCCTGGTGGACCGTGGCCTACCTGGCGATGATCCTCTTCCGTAGGCCGCGGCTCCGCAGTGGATCGTCAGGGTTGACGACCTTCCGTCGCGCTCCTGTGACGTCAGTGACGTGCCCCTGGGCCTGTGTCGCGCAGCGTTGCGCACGCGGGAGCTTACCCGGAGCCGGATCTGTTGAGGGTTGTAGTGTCGTGGCGGTGACCCGGTCCGTGCCCAGGGAGTCAGACTAAGTGGCGCTGTATTAGCGGTAGATGTTGGACGACTATGCCACCCGTTGAGTGCAGCTAAGGAGCTGCTGCTGCAGGGCAGACCGCTGAGGCCGGTGGTAGGATTGTGCAGCGTGATAGTATAACCCCCAACGGGAGGGGTATGGCCTCAGGGCAGCCGACGTGGATGATGGGGGTAGCAGGAACCACTCGGAGACGGTACGGTGTAGTTCAGGGTCTTTACTGGTGACAAAGATAGACCCTCCCAGAGTACTGGCTAGCGATTGGGGCCTGGTCAGTCCTTGAGCAGATGGGATCTCCCCTGGCTAGGCGGAGTTGTAGGCCTCCCAAACTAACGATACTCTTCTGGCTACCTTGCTAGAGGCGGGTATAAGTAGCCCACGTCCCTGAGTGTACCGTGTGGTGCTCACCCGTATGGCCGGTGACTCGGGGCCTTCTAGTAGCTTCCGCTCCACGACGACGGTGCTGGTCCCACGCGTGTGACCGTGCCTTCGGGTTTCTGGGCCAGAGGACCTGCAATCCCCTGCCGGTCGGTTTCTGCTGCTGGATAGGAGTTAGTCCCCACAGCCTCGGACTCCGGGTCCGGTGATAACTTCTCAGTCAGGGCGAGCTCTGCAGCTGCCAGCCCCTGACTCCTTGTAGCACTGCTCCCACAGAGCTCCTGATGTTCTTTTCCTATATCTGCTTCTCTTCTCTGTCTCTACTTCTTCTCTACTCCCTAACCCTGCCTCAGCCCTAGGTTTATATAGGGGAAGTTCTTCCCCTCCCAGGACTGGGCAGGAGGTGTGGCATGCATAGGATTCCTGACCAAGAGACCTCCCACCTGCTCTCAGACATAACATTGCTGTTACTGTGGAAACCAGACCCCTGGGGTGCCACATTCCCCCCTAGTGAAATTTAGTACTCCGGGACTAAACATATTTTTTTAGAAAAAAAACATAACAAGGTATAAACAATAATAATACAATAAGAAAAACACATAAAGATGGTCACGGCATGTCCGTAACCGGGTGCAGTTTTTGAAGAAAAGCAAGGTGTCCATTTCACCAAAACAGGGAGACATAACCAGGTAGGGGTCTGTCCTGCCCCGAGTCCTTAACAGTCTTTAGTCCGTCCTGGGTTACGCTCCAACTATGTACAAAGGATTCCCGGTAAATCCACCAAGGACTCCTATAAATAACTAGAAACACATAATTATACACAAGCAACAAGAAAAACAGGTAACTACAAATAAAACAATTTATACACTTCAAATCCTCCAATGTGCGGGTAACTGGCCTCTAGTGGCCCTAGTGGACCTACGGAGCTGACTGTCTGGCCCTGAACTACAGGGTGTAGGAGCTGTCAAGGGTAAACTGAGCAGCTGTCTACGGGCTCTTTGGCTCACTAGGGGTATGGCAGGCTCACTATAAGCAGAGGGTTGATCCTCCTGGTCTGCTGGTGTGGGGTCTTCTGCCTCCTGGACCGGCTGTTCTTCCAGCTCTACCTGTTGCTCCGTAGGTGCTTGGGATGCTGGTTGGAAGAAGGTGAGTACGGGTACCACAACTGCACCATTGACTTGAGTCCAAGACCGAGGGAAGTCTCCGAGCACAGTACTAACCATATCTTCCCTTTCCTCTACGGGTCGATGGTCTTCTTGTTCCTCTTCAGGGTTCCGTAGCTGTTCAGGACACTTCTTCAGGTGATCCCGGGATACAATAGCTATGGTCTCCCCTCCGTCTTTACTGATGGTACAGACCTTCGGGTTCTCGTGGCTTGAGGGCAGTACGGTGTACGGGTCCTTCTCCCACTGGTCGTCCAACTTGTGGAGCCGTCTTTTCCTCTTCAAGACCTGCTCTCCGGGTACCAGGGGAACAGCGGGAGCATACTGGTTGTAAGTTTTCTCTTGTCTTTCCCTAGCCTGACAGAGACTTCGCTCCACGCTCTCCTGTACTTTCCGGTACTGCTGCTGCCTCTCTGTGTCCCAGTCTGCTTCTGGTGAAGTGTCCTCGGGTGTCAGGACTCCCATTTCCAGGTCAACAGGTAACTTACCAGGTCTCGCCCTCATTAGGTAAGCCGGGGTACAGTTGGTGGAACCTACCGGGATGTGGTTGTATAGGTCCACCAGATCGGGCAGCTTCTCAGGCCACAGACTGCGTTCTTCCAGGGGCAACGTTTTCAGAAGATCCATTACCACCTGGTTCATTTTCTCACAAAGTCCATTAGTTTGCGGATGATAGGGTGTCGTCCTTATCTTCCGGCAGCCATACAGATTGCAGAATTCCTGGAAGACCTCCGCTTCAAAGGCAGGTCCCTGGTGCGTCAGCACTTGGTCCGGGTACCCGTGTGGACGGCAGAAGTGCTGCTGGAAGGCTCTAGCTGCTGTTTGAGCCGTTAAGTCCTTGACGGGGACGACAACCAAGAACCGGGAGTAATGATCCACAATGGTTAACGCGTAGACGTAGCCACTTCTGCTTGGGGTCAGTTTTACATGATCCAAGGCTACCAGTTCCAACGGCTGCCGGGTGACGATGGACTGCAGGGGAGTCTTCTGGCTGGCACGGTCCTTCCTTCTTAGGTTGCACGGGCCACAGTCTCTGCACCACCTCTCGATGGTTCCCCTCATGCCTACCCAGTGGAACCGCCCGCGCAGCAGGAACTCCAGCTTCTTCCATCCGAAGTGTCCAGCCCCGTCGTGGTATGTCTCCATCACCATAGCTGCGTCTCTTCGTGGCACCACTACTTGCCAGATTAGTTCATGCGTCCGGGAGTTAACCATTCTGCGGCACAACTTCCCCTTGTAAAGGAACAGTCGACTCTTCTCAGCCCACAGTTGCTTGGCTTCCTCCGGAGCGTCTGGGTCAAGGCGAGCCTCTGGCCGAGTCAGCATCTCCTTCACCAGTCGGACGGCAGGGTCACTGTCTTGCGTTTCCTCCCAGTTGTAGTGAGGCAAGGGGTTAAACGTAGCGGCTTGCTTACTCCTTACCCGGTGGGAATACTGGATAGTCCCATGACGGTGGAACGCGGGGAGTTCGACTTCTTCCAGTCCCTCTGGATCTTCTCCTACGTCCGGTAGGTTTGGCATCCTGGACAGGGCGTCCGCGTTGGTATTGGAGCGTCCTGCCCGGTATTTGATTGTGAACTCGTAGTTGGACAGACGGGCCATCCATCTCTGCTCTAGGGCACCGAGTCTTGCCGTGTCCAGGTGTGTCAACGGGTTGTTATCCGTGTACACGGTGAATCGGGAAGAAGCGATGTAGTGCTTAAAGCGTTCGGTGACTGCCCACACCACTGCCAGGAACTCTAGCTTGAATGAGCTGTAATTCTCAGGGTTTCTTTCGGTGGGTCGCAGTTTTCGGCTGGCGTAAGCGATTACTCGTTCTTTCCCCTGCTGGATCTGGGACTGTACGGCTCCTAGCCCGATGTTACTTGCGTCGGTGTAGAGGATAAAGGGCTGGCTGTAATCAGGGTATGCCAGGATTTCATCCCCCGTGAGGGCCATCTTCAGCTGGCGGAAGGACTCTTCTTCTAACTTCTCCCATTTGAAGGGCGGCTTCTGGTACTTGGCCTTCCGGGACTGGCCTATCAGGAGGTCCTGCATAGGAGCTGCCTTTTTGGTGAAACCGGGGATGAATCTGGGGTAATAGCCTACCAACCCGAGGAACTGCCGCACTTCCTTTACACTGGAGGGACTTGGCCATTCCTTAATTGCGGTGATCTTATCAGGGTCGGGAGCCACTCCGTCAGCGCTCACCACGTGTCCCAGGTACTGCACCTTTGGTTTCAGGAGGTGACACTTGGAGGGTTTTACCTTTAGGCCGTAGCTTGCCAGAGCTTCGAACACTTCCGCCAGGTGTTTCAGGTGGTCCTCATAAGTCTTGGAATATACGATGACATCGTCCAGGTACAACAGGACCGTCTCGAAGTTTCTGTGGCCCAGACAGCACTCCATTAATCGTTGGAAGGTTCCTGGTGCGTTGCAGAGTCCGAACGGCATGCAGGTAAACTCGCTAAGTCCCATCGGGGTGGTGAATGCGGTCTTCTCCCGGTCCGCCTCTGCTACAGGAACCTGCCAGTACCCGCTAGTGAGATTCAAGGTAGAGAAGAAGTTAGCAGATCTTAAAGCAGCCAAAGACTCCTCTATCCTTGGTAAGGGGTACGCATCCTTGTGTGTGATACGGTTGATTTTCCGGTAACCTACACACATCCTCATGGTGTTGTCTTTCTTTTTGACTAAGACTAGTGGAGCTGCCCAGGGGCTACAGCTATCCCTGATCACCCCAGCCTCCTTCATGTCTCTAAGCATCCCCTTGGCGTGTTGGTAGTGTGCAGGGGGTACGGGTCGATACCTCTCTTTTATGGGAGGATGGTCTCCCGTGGGGATGTGGTGTTCTACCCCCTTGACTCGCCCGAAGTCTAACGGGTGTTTACTAAACACTCTCTCGTACTCTTGAACCACCCGATAGACTCCCTGTTTCTGGTGTGAGGGAGTGGAGTCAGCACCCAAATGTAGTTGCTGACACCAGTCCTCCATTGTTTCCTTAGAGCCGTTACCTTCCTCCGGGGAAGATGGAGGCAAGGGTTCTACGGACTGTATGGAATTTTGATTGATGGTATACAATTTGGCTAGCGTGGCATACCGGGGCAGGTACACTTCCCTCTCCCCGATATTTATTATGCGAACGGGCACCCTCCCATGGCGTACATTGACCACCCCCCGTGCTGTCAAAATGGTGGGCCTACTATCTGAGTAAACTGGTTCTACCATTGCCTGGTAATCTCTACCTCTCAGACCAATAGCTGCCCGGCACCAAATCATCATTTCACTTTTTGGGGGCATGGCAATAGGGAAAGGGTCACACATTCTTACGCTACCAATCTCACCACCGGAGAGTTCTATCTGTTGCCGTCGCATCAGTGCTCGGATCTCTTTCTGGAGCACTCGCTGCTGGCCGGAGCTGGCGTTCTTGGCAACCTGGTGTAAAAGGAAAATCACCTCTGCAAGACAATTTTCAATTACATTAGTTCCTAGAGTTATCTTTGGGTGACTCTCGTGTTTGTCAATGTCTACAATGATCAGTCCCTGTGCTGCCAGTTCGACTCTACCGATTTTAATGGTCACCTCTTTAACTCCAATCTGTGGCACGGGCTGACCATTGCTGGCGATGATACTCAAGTCGTCGTCAGGGTAGCGGGTGATATCCGAGTCATTCCAGTACTGCTTGAAGAGCACGTACGGGATAGTGGTGACCTGTGACCCGGTGTCCAGTAGGGCACTCATTGGGATGCCATCCAGTACCACAGGCAAGACTGGACGTCCTCCCACATATTTGTCGCGCCAGTTCGATGGGCCTGATGATCTTTTTCCTGGGGGTTGGCCCTCTACCCCAGGTTGTGCCAGTTTAAAGGACAGTACCTTGCCATATGTCCGGGTTGATTGCAGCGGCGGCAGATGGGTCGTCCGTCCTCGTTGTATCGGTCGCTGGGTCTTCCTCTGGCCGGTGGGGTCCTCCTTGGTCGACGCCACGGGATGTCCTCCGGTCCGGATGCCAGCTGGATCTTCCCTGGAGTGGAAACCTGTAAAGACTGCACAGTTCGGGTTAGCGCAGCAACGCTTTTAGCTAGCTCTTGGACCTGATGGTGCAGGTCTGGAGCCGGGTCATTGTTCAAAGCCTGCGCATCAGCTCCCACAGGCCCTGCCGACAAGGGCGCCGCCTCCTGGTGGTAAGTGGTAGTGGGGCGTCTGTGGGTCACAACGCCACCTGGTGCCGGTTCTCGGAGCACCCGGATGGCTCTGTCCTTGAACTGTGCAAATCCCAGATGAGGGTCCTGTAAGGCCATTGCCCGCAACTGGGTTCGGTGGGCATTGCAATATAAACCCTCTATAAATTGTTCAGTCAACAGCCTGTCCTCGTCTCCCACGCCGTCAGGGTCGGTCTGCTTAATGGCTCTCAGGGCCTCTTGTAGGTTCAGGGCATAGTCCCTTATACTCTCATGTGCCCGCTGTTTGCACCCGTAGAATCTAAGCTTGATCTCGGCTGAGGTGCGGGTATCAAAGGTGTCCCTCAGCCGGGTTAGTATCCCTGCGACAGTCCTCCCCCCAGGTGGCCAGGACTTTACCTCCCTTTGGGCTGCCCCGGTTAATTGGGCCACCAGGATGCTCACTTTTTGCTCTTCTGTGAGGGGGTACACCTGGAAGAGGCTATCCAGCTTTTCTCTAAAGTCATGCAGGGTATGTGACTCCCCTGAGTACTGGGGTAGCCAGGCTGCCCCCGGGATATAGGGCATGGTGAAAGGCATGACCGCAACAGCGGTGGCGCTGGCGGGGGTTGAAGCGGTGAACCTCTCCTCCGTATCCGACATCTTCCTCCCCCCTAGTGGACCGTGGCCTACCTTGCGATGATCCTCTTCCGTAGGCCGCGGCTCCGCAGTGGATCGTCAGGGTTGAGGACCTTCCGTCGCGCTCCTGTGACGTCGGCGTCTGCTGGGCTCCTTCCAGGACCTTACGCAACGTCCGGACGTGAGGCGGGGCTTCAGTTCTCGCGCACTTTCGGAGTCCACGCCCCTCTTCTTCCCGCGCGGCATCCTCAAGATGGCGTCCAATGGCGGGAAAACTCCACGGATGGCGGGAAGAAGGCCGAAGATGGCGCCGGATGGCGGGAAAACTCCACCGATGGCGGGAAGAAAGCGGAAGATGGCGCCGGATGGCGGGAATCTTCACCACAGGTAAGTTTTCACAGTCTTTTTCAGGCACGCAGTACCCGGTGGTTGCGGGCACGAAATCCTGCCGACTACGCCAAAAGTTGACGCGCCCCTGGGCCTGTGTCGCGCAGCGTTGCGCACGCGGGAGCTTACCCGGAGCCGGATCTGTTGAGGGTTGTAGTCTCGTGGCGGTGACCCGGTCCGTGCCCAGGGAGTCAGACTAAGTGGCGCTGTATTAGAGGTAGATGTTGGACGACTACGCCACCCGTTGAGTGCAGCTAAGGAGCTGCTGCTGCAGGGCAGACCGCTGAGGCCGGTGGTAGGATTGTGCAGCGTGATAGTATAACCCCCAACGGGAGGGGTATGGCCTCAGGGCAGCCGACGTGGATGATGGGGGTAGCAGGAACCACTCGGAGACGGTACGGTGTAGTTCAGGGTCTTTACTGGTGACAAAGATAGACCCTCCCGGAGTACTGGCTAGCGATTGGGGCCTGGTCAGTCCTTGAGCAGATGGGATCTCCCCTGGCCAGGCGGAGTTGTAGGCCTCCCAAACTAACGATACTCTTCTGGCTACCTTGCTAGAGGCGGGTATAAGTAGCCCACGTCCCTGAGTGTACCGTGTGGTGCTCACCCGTATGGCCGGTGACTCGGGGCCTTCTAGTAGCTTCCGCTCCACGACGGCGGTGCTGGTCCCACGCGTGTGACCGTGCCTTCGGGTTTCTGGGCCAGAGGACCTGCAATCCCCTGCCGGTCGGTTTCTGCTGCTGGATAGGAGTTAGTCCCCACAGCCTCGGACTCCGGGTCCGGTGATAACTTCTCAGTCAGGGCGAGCTCTGCAGCTGCCAGCCCCTGACTCCTTGTAGCACTGCTCCCACAGAGCTCCTGATGTTCTTTTCCTATATCTGCTTCTCTTCTCTGTCTCTACTTCTTCTCTACTCCCTAACCCTGCCTCAGCCCTAGGTTTATATAGGGGAAGTTCTTCCCCTCCCAGGACTGGGCAGGAGGTGTGGCATGCATAGAATTCCTGACCAAGAGACCTCCCACCTGCTCTCAGACATAACATTGCTGTTACTGTGGAAACCAGACCCCTGGGGTGCCACATCAGCGTCTGCTGGGCTCCTTCCAGGACCTTACGCAACGTCCGGACGTGAGGCGGGGCTCCAGTTCTCGCGCGCTTTCGGAGTCCACGCCCCTCTTCTTCCCGCGCGGCGTCCCCAAGATGGCGTCCAATGGCGGGAAAACTCCACGGATGGCGGGAAGAAGGCAGAAGATGGCGTCGGATGGCGGGAATCGACTCCGGATGGCGGGAATCGACTCCGGATGGCGGGAATCTTTACCACAGGTCAGTTTCAACAGTCTTTTTCAGGCACGCAGTACCCGGTGATTGCGGGCACGAAATCCTGCCGACTACGCCAAAGTTGATGCGCCCCTGGGCCTGTGTCGTGCGGTATCGTGCGCACGGGGGCTTACCCGGAGCCGGATCAGATAGGGGTAGTAGTCTCGTGGCGGTGACCCGGTCCGTGCCCAGGGAGTCAAACTGAGTGGCAGTATTTAGCAGTAGATGTTAGAATGTTCGACTACGCCACCCGTTGAATGCGGCTATGAAGCCGCCGCTGCAGGGCAGACCGCTGAGGCCGGTGGTATGGTTGTGCAGCGTGGATGGTATAACCCCCAACGGGAGGGGTATAGCCTCAGGGCAGCTGGTGAAGCAGGTGGAGATGGTAGTGGTAGTGGTGGTGTGACAAGGAGTCAGTGAGACGTGCAGCTGCAGTTTTCAATGCTTTACTCACAGTTCTTTATCAGGTCACTTGTGCGCAGTAAGGACCACCTGAGCCATGCTGCGTCCACCAGGTCAGGGACTCGGCCAACTCCCAGGTAATTCCAGAGCGTGGTCCAGAGCTCCCCTCTCTTCCTTCCTACTGGCCGTCCCCACCAGGGACCCACCTTTGTCCGGCTCCCTCGGGCCTTCTGGTGGCGAAACCTTTCCCGGCTTCCCTGACCCTATACGTGGTATGCCTTCCTGGTGGATGTGGTGAGGGGTCGCGCCAAGACTTGACCACGACCTCCGGTTCCTGGCTAAGGATAATTGGCCTCCACCAGTTTGGGATCCGGTACCCTGCTCTGCCAACCCTTCACCCGTTTTCGTTCTCTCGTGGGATCTCAGGGTTCCCTCTATGCTTGCGTCTCTGGGCCTTTCTTTGTGTTTCTCTTCTTCCTCCTTCTTCCTTCTCTCTCCTCTCTGCTTCAGGCCTGGCTCTGGAGCTGGGCCCAGACGGAGCCACAGCTCCCTGTCAGCCCTCTCTGGCTGAACTCTCCCTCAGCTTCTCCTCAGACTGAACAGTGTTCCTAGATGGTGCCCACCTTTTATACCTCCCTTCTGACACCCGAGCCCCGGCGACAATGCAACCAATGGGCTCTTACCTATGCCCAGAGTCCCTCCCCTATCTGCTCCTACACCACTGGGATGTTCCTCCCCCCCCCCACTCCAGCCAGGGACAGACGCTGTCGTACCTGCACATCTATCTGGTGGGAGTACCGTTGTTCTGTCCCCCGGAAATGGGGTGAGTGTAGTGCATGCAGCTAACTGAGCTCTGTTCCACACTCCATCCTTACCCGGGAGTGGAATATCACACCTCTGGTTCGAGGTGCAATACCCCTGTAGCAGCCGAGTCCTCGGGGTGCTACAGTAACACCAGCTGGTGTTGAGCGCTGTCCGACATCGATAGCACCACCTTTGGATCAAGGCAACCTAACATGTCCGCCTGCATCTTCCTCACAGACCGGCAGTTTGCCGGGGACACCCTTATCAACCCCGTCTAAGCACAATAGCCAGCCCTCGGTCCCTCAGATGTGGACAAGTAAAAGACCATTTCCTCCTAGCCATGAGAAAGCTAAGAGGTTGAATTTCACCATCTGCAAGTTCTTGGCTACAGAAATGCTGCCTTTCCGCCTGGTGGACACAGAGGATTTTCGAGACCTTATGTCCGTCGCAGTGCCCCAGTACCAGATGCCCAGTCGGCACTACTTCTCAAAGAAAGGTGTGCCAGCGCTCCACCAGCATGTCGCACACAACATCACCGCTTCTTTGAGAAACTCTGTGTGTGACAGGTTGCATTTCACCACAGACACTTGGACGAGTAGGCATGGACAGGGGCGTTACATGTCGCTGACTGGGCACTGGCTAACTATAGTGACAGCAGGACAAGGGGCTGCTGTCCAAGTCTTGCCGTCCCTACGAGTTGTGCGTCAATCCTCTTTATGTCAAAGTTCCTCCACTGCTTCTGCCTCCTCAACCTCCTCTCGGTCTTCCACCTGCACCCAAAGCCTGTCTGGTCGTGCCACAAGCTTTCTAACTGCGCAGAAGGGATCCTGCACACCTCCTTACTATGCTGGCAGTAGGGCTCAACGTCATCAGGCGGTTTTTACTTTGAAATGTCTGGGAAATGTGAGTCACACAGCTGAGGAGTTGTGGTCAGCTCTGGAGAACCAATTTCATGAATGGTTGTCTCCACTGGACCTGAAACCAGGGAAGGCCGTGTGCGACAATGCTGCAAACCTGGGTGCGGCCCTTCGCCGGGGCAATGTCACACACGTGCCTTGTATGGCTCACGTGTTGAACCTGGTTGTCCAGCAATTTTTAGCCCACTATCCCAGACTAGATGGCCTTCTGCAGAGGGCACGGTCGCTGTGTGCTCACTTCCGCCGTTCGCATCCCGCAGCTCAGCGACTTACATCTCTACAGAAGTCGTTGGGCCTGCCACTTCACCGGCTAAAATGCGATGTGCCTACCCGGTGGAATTCAACTCTGCACATGTTGCAGCGACTGTGGCAGCACCGACAAGCCCTGGTGCAATACGTTCTGATGTATAGCCTGGGCCAACGAGATCCAGAGGTGGGGCAAATCACGCTGGAGGAGTGGTCTCAGATCAGGGACCTATGCACCCTTCTGCACAGTTTTGAAATGGCGACGAAGATGTTTAGTGCTGACGATGCCATTATCAGCATGACTATTCTGGTGATTTACATGCTGGAGCACATGTTAAACAGAATTCGGAGTCAGATGGTGGCACAAGAGGAGGTGGAGGAAGTAGAGGAGGAGGAGTTGTATGCGGAAGGGCTAACATCTGCAAGGTCCAGACGGTCGGCAGCACCAAGGTGGCAGGCATGTGAGGGTGGGGGAGATGGTTTTACCAGGGCGCATGGTAGCAGCCAAACTAGTGAGGAAGGTGCAGGAGCCCAGGAAGAAGTGGAGGACGAACTGATGGAAGACTCATCAGATGAGGGAGACCTTGATCACATTTCTGTTGTGCGAGGTTGGGGGGAGAGGACAGAGGAAGGAAGCATGATTGTTACCTCGCCACCAACACAACAGGGACTTGGTGCTCCTGGATGCGCAACACACATGAGTGCCTTCTTGCTGCACTACCTGCAACATGACCCTCAAATTGTGAGAATTAGAAATAATCCTGACTACTGGGTTGCCACACTGTTAGATCCCCGGTACAAAAGTAAATTTGCAGAAATTATTCCTGCCATAGAAAGGGATGCACGCATGCAGGAGTATCAGCAGAGACTGTTGCAGAATCTTACATGTGCTTTTCCACAAAACACTAGTGGTGCACGTAGTGAATCTCACAGTTCCAACTTGCCAACCGTGGGACCGTCAAGTGTTCAGCACTCAAACCATAACAGAACCACAGTATTTGCTGGTAACATCAATTTTGCGGAATCATTTCACCACTTTTTTAGCCCATCCTTTGCAAGGCCACAGGAGACAAGAAGTCTGACACATAGTCAACGCCTAGAGACGATGGTACAGGAGTATCTCCAAGTAAACATTGAAGCCATGACTGTGTCACTGGACCCTTGCTCTTTTTGGGCTTCCAATCTGGATAAATGGCCGGAGCTAGCCACTTACGCCTTGGAGATCTTGTCATGCCCCGCAGCCAGCGTTCTGTCTGAACGTGTGTTCAGCGCTGCTGGTGGTGTGCTGACAGATAAGCGCACGCGGCTCTCCACTGATCATGTAGACAGACTCACGTTCATAAAGATGAACAAATCATGGATCCGAAACGACTTTTCTACCCCTGTGTCATCCTGGGGAGAGTAAAAGCTTGATGATTGGTTAAAATCACCCTACCAACCGTTTTAAGCTTTCAAATTACTAATCATGTTTATCTGTATCTTGGCTGGAAAATAATTTGGGCTTTGTAGCAGTGTGCAGCACTGATTCTAATAGGCCATCTATAATAAGCTCCACCAGATTTAAAATTACTAATCATGTTTATCTGTATCTTGACTGGAAAATAATTTGGGCTTTGTAGCAGTGTGCAGCACTGATCCTATTAGGCCATCTATACTAAGCTCCACCAGATTTAAAATTAATAATAATTTTTAGCTGCATCTATCCCGGAAAATAATTTTGGGGCTCCGAGATGCGCAAGACACACAAGTGCCTTCTTGCTGCACTACCTGCAACATGACCCTCATATTGTCAGAATTCGAAGTAATCATGACTACTGGGTTGCCACACTCTTAGATCCCCCAAACTTTTCGATCAACCTTTTCATTTTAATAAAGACCAAAAAAATGGTCATTTTTGCAATTATAAGCATTAGCAGGTTATTAGAAACTGAAATCAAACAGTTTTCAACTCAAAACTTTATTCTAGGTGATGTTACATTTTCACATAGGACCCCTTGTTCGAAAGGAGCTTCTGAACTCTCTCGTCCATTGAATTTGTCAGGTTTTGGATGGTTTCTGCTTCAATTGTTTTGCATGAGGACAGAATACCCTCCCAGAGCTGTTGCTTAGATGTGAACTGCCTCCTGCCATCATAGACACTCCTTTTGATGATGCTCCAGAGGTTCTGAATGGGGTAGAGGTCAGGGGAGCATGGGGGTCACACCATAAGTTTGTCCCCTTTTATGCCCATATCAGCCAGAGATGCAGATGTTTTATGTGCAGCATGAGATGGTGCATTATCATGCAAAAAAATGATCTTGCTGTGAAATACACGGTTCTTCTTCTTGAACCATGGCAGGAAGTGCTGTTTGAGAAAATCCACATACATTATGGAGTTCATCTTTAGCGCCTTCAGGGATCCTAAAGGGGCCGACAATCTCTCTCCCCATGATTCCAGCCCAAAACATTACTCCACCTCCTCCTTGTTGGCGCTGTAGCCGTGTTTGCGTGGGGTGTCCATCAACCAGCCATCCTCCACTCCATCCATCTGGACCATCGAGCGCTGCACGGCACTCATCCGTGAACAAAACAGTTTTGAAATCAGTCTTCATGTAATGTTTGGCCCACTAGAGCCGTTTCTGCTTGTGTGAAGTGGATAGAGGAGGTCGACAGGATGGCGTATGCACAGCTGCAAACCTCTGAAGGACCCTGCATCTTGTTGTTCGGGGGACGTTGGAGGCACCAGCAGCTTCAAAAACTTGTCTGCTGATATGACAAGGCTTTTTTGCCGCTGCTCTTTTAACCTGTCGTAATTGCCTGTAGGAAAGAGTCCTCAATTTGCCCTTATCAGCACGCACACGTGTGTACTGTGAATCAGCTACATACTTCTTGATTGCCAAGACACTTCATCCTGATCATCGCACAATGTTGATTGTAGTCATGCCTTGACCTAAACACTCCACAATTTGTTGCTTCTCAGCAGCCGACACATCCTTTTTCTTTCCCATTTTGGCAGAAAATGTAGGCTGCTTAATAATGTGAGACAGCCTTCTTAAGTAGTCTTGCCTTTCATTGGACACACCTGCCAAACTAATTAGCACAGGTGTCTGCAATTGCTTACAGTGATATAAAGAGCCCTGACACACATCACCATCAATGAGTTTAACTGACAAACAAACAAATTCTTCCCTTATCACTCCTAAACACTTTTTGCATAATAATTTGGAACACAGTGTACATGTGCTTTTCCACAAAACACCAGTGGTTCACGTAGTGAATCTTACAGTTCTAACTTGCCAACCGTGGTCTGTATGGAGTTGTTCAATAAAGGGCCCAAAATTAAGATAACATAGATGGGAGAGGTCTCTATGAATAGGAATTCCTAAGTATTTGATACCCTGTGAGGGCCAGGCAAAGGGAAAGTTGGACTGGATGGAATCCTATATGGATTTGGGGAGGGAGACATCGAGGGCCTCAGACTTCGCTGCATTGATTTTAAAATTTGACCATGTAACAAAGTGATCTATTTCAGCCATAATAGCATGGATGGATATATGTGATTGAGTGATATATACTAGGACATCATCAGCAAATAGAGAGCACTTGTACTCGGTGCCTCCCACCTCAATCCACCTAATATTGGGGTTATGGCGAATTGATGAGAGCAGGTGCTCCGTCACTAGGATGTATAAGAGAGGGGACAGAGGACATCCCTGCCTTGTCCCATTGGTGATTGTGAAAGGTGATGAAAATGTTCTGACGCGCCCCCTGGGCCTTGGGACACCCGGAGCCGGACCCTTTTTGGTGGATGCTGGTGGTTGTAGTCTTCGTGGCGGCGACCCGGTTCCGTGGCTCAGGGTGGTCAAACCAGTGGCGGGACTATTTATGTGGTTTTGATGTTTAAATGTCCGACTACGCCACCCGTGGATTGCGGTCAGAGTGAACCGCCGCTGCAGGGCAGACCGCTGAGGCTGGTGTTGTGGGTGCAGCAGAGCGAAGCATAACTCCCCACGGGAGGAGTATAGCCTCAGGGCAGTGTATGCGGAGGATGGGGGTGATGGTGCAGGGCAGCAGCAGTAACGACACGGAGTCAGTGATGCAGTCCAAGGCCTTTACTCACAGTTCTTATTATCCAGACCACGTCTGCAGGTAACGGCTGCCCACGTCGTACTGTGCTCACCAGGTGAGGGGCTCAGACAACTCCCAGATAACTTTGGAGCGCTTCACAGGACCCCCTTTGTGTGTCCTTTGTCTGGCCTTTCTTACCAACCCTTCTGTCCGGCTGCCTTGGGCCTCCTCTTGGTAAACTTGGCGCCAGTTTCCCTGACCCTATGTGGTGCCTTCCTAGCGGGTGTAGCGAGGGGCTGCGCTACATAAAATGTCACAGCCTCCGGTTTCTAGCTGAGGGTCGTTTCCTGCCTCCACTAGTTTCGGGGACCGGTCTCCCCCTTTGGCCTGACCCCTCCACGCAGGTGGATTCGGGCGTGCGGTGGCGACTCGCCCGTCCGCACCCCTGGGATCCCTTCATTCCTCGTTCCTGGAGCCTTCTCCGCTCCTCTTCCTTCCTTCTCCCTCTTCCAGGCCTGGGCCTCTGTTACTAGGCCTGCCTCCGGAGCAGAGCTCATGCAGAGCCCCTGCTCCCTGCCACTTCTGCTCAGACTTCTCTGCACTGAACTAAGATGGTGCCCACCTTTTATACTCCCTTCTCAATGCACCCAGGAACTGCTTCCTCCCTGCTCCTGCACTACAGGGTTCCCCTTCCTCAGTGTTCCCTCCCCCCACTCCAGCCAGGGACAGGGACTGTCGTGCCCATCTCAGAGGCATATTGGTCGCCCTGCCCCACGGCAATGTGGTGTAATGCATGCAGGTGTCGGGTCCTGATCCACACTCCATCCTTACCTGAGAGTGAGATATCACACCTCTTGGTGAGGTGCAATACCTCTGTAGCAACCGAGCCCTCAGGGTACTACAGTTCCATTTATCTTCAGCCTAGGTGACGTATTGTGATACAGGGCCGTGATTTTGGCTATAAAAGGGTCCCCTAGACCCCTACCCCAAGCTTTTTAAGAGAATCATATATGGCGTGCCAGGAGACTCTATGGAATGCTTTCTCAGCATCCAACGAGAGTATCTAATTACAAATTTTTAACTGCTTCTAGCCCAGGAAATACTTTGTACCTAGTAGCAGTGTCTGCTAGTCAGCGGATTATCCCGGCTGTTAAGCAAGCTACACCACCTGTAGTTTGGACACTTAATTTTTTCAAAGGAAATGCTTCGGGACCACGGGATACTCAGTGAAGAGCATCAGGAGGCACCCCAAGGCATAGGGGCTGGGACTGGCAGTAGGATGCCTTGCGGTGGACAGCCGGGCTCGATCCTTATAAAAGCTTTTTAACTGCAGCAGCTTTAGTGGACGCTACTGGAGCTGGAATTACGCGGCTGCTGGCATGAGACTTGCCCTCCAATAGATCCTTGTAAATGGATTTAAAGTGTATTCATTCAAATTAGAGAGACAATTTAAATTAAAAAGCTTAGAGCTGCCTCCACCACAGGGGGGCTCGCTCGACCCACCAGCGGACAGGCACCAGTATTGGGAGAGGGGGACTGGCCGTCAGGGTCCACCGCGGCTCTGGCACAAACCCGGCGACACGGAGGTGGCACGGGCAGGAGCGGACTGAACGTGTCGGCTTCTCACTTTTTGGATTTTAGAAGGGCATGACATGCCTATATCTGTGTCTCCCCCTCCTTTTACTCCTCCACCTCTTTTCTTTTCGCATGACTATATGTACTTGTCACTTTTCCATGTGTTAGTTGTGTCTTCTGAGCAGTTTGTCAGCTTTTGGACACCTTTGAAGGTGTTTTCTATGTGTTTCTATGTGTTTTTGTTTGCCTGCCATTGGTTTTAACGGTGTTCGAAGGTGTTCGACGAACAGTTCGACGAACAGTTCGGCGAACACACGGGTGTTCGACGAACCGAACCGAACTCGAACACTACGGGGGTGGCTCAACACTACTTATATTCCCCTCCGATGCTAGTGCCATTCCATTGATTTGAGTACAGGCTCTCCCGGCAATCGCGTGACAATGTCTGTCAAATAAATCAGACTTCCGGTGGAAGCCGGAGCTGCTGCTGTTCTCTCATTTCCTCCAGATGTCAATGCTGAAAAAAGTCCAAACTCATTAGATTTTATTGCTACCTGCTTGTCGCAGTCACAGTACCCTTGGGGTTGCAATATGACCCATTCACTTGCATTGCACTTCGATATAGTAGAGGAGAGATTGGTTGCAAGACAGGGGCAGTGTTCAAGGTCACTGTATAGCCCTAACCTAGGACAGAAGAGGAGGTAGGAGAATGTATGGGCTCCTGTCAGGTATATATTATTGCAGACAGCAGAGTGTATGGGCTCCTGTCAGGTATATATTATTGGAGGCAGGAGAATGTATGGGCTCCTGTCAGGTATATATTATTGGAGGCAGGAGAATGTATGGGCTCCTGTCAGGTATATATTATTGGAGGCAGGAGAATGAATGGGCTCCTATCAGGTATATATTATTGGAGGCAGGAGAATGTATGGGCTCCTGTCAGGTATATATTATTGGAGGCAGCAGAATGTATGGGCTCCTGTCAGGTATATATTATTGGAGACAGGAGAATGTATGGGCTCCTGTCAGGTATATATTATTGGAGGCAGCAGAATGTATGGGCTCCTGTCAGGTATATATTATTGGAGGCAGCAGAATGTATGGGCTCCTGTCAGGTATATATTATTGGAGGCAAGAGAATGTATGGGCTCCTGTCAGGTATATATTATTGGAGGCAGCAGAATGTATGGGCTCCTGACAGGTATATATTATTGGAGGCAGCAGAATGTATGGGCTCCTGTCAGGTATATATTATTGGAGGCAGCAGAATGTATGGGCTCCTGTCAGGTATATATTATTGGAGGCAGCAGAATGTATGGGCTCCTGTCAGGTATATATTATTGGAGGCAGCAGAATGTATGGGCTCCTGTCAGGTATATATTATTGGAGGCAGCAGAATGTATGGGCTCCTGTCAGGTATATATTATTGGAGGCAAGAGAATGTATGGGCTCCTGTCAGGTATATATTATTGGAGGCAGCAGAATGTATGGGCTCCTGTCAGGTATATATTATTGGAGGCAGCAGAATGTATGAGCTCCTGTCAGGTATATATTATTGGAGGCAGAAGAATCTATGGGCTCCTGTCAGGTATATATTATTGGAGGCAGCAGAATGTATGGGCTCCTGACAGGTATATATTATTGGAGGCAGCAGAATGTATGAGCTCCTGTCAGGTATATATTATTGGAGGCAGCAGAATGTATGGGCTCCTGTCAGGTATATATTATTGGAGGCAGGAGAATGCATGGGCTCCTGTCAGGTATATATTATTGGAAGCAGGAGAATGTATGGGCTCCTGTCAGGTATATATTATTGGAGGCAGGAGAATGCATGGGCTCCTGTCAGGTATATATTATTGGAGGCAGCAGAATGTATGGGCTCCTGTCAGGTATATATTATTGGAGGCAGCAGAATGTATGGACTCCTGTCAGGTATATATTATTGGAGGCAGGAGAATGTATGGGCTCCTGTCAGGTATATATTATTGGAGGTAGGAGAATGTATGGGCTCTTGTCAGGTATATATTATTGGAGGCAGGAGAATGTATGGGCTCCTGTCAGGTATATATTATTGGAGGCAGGAGAATGTATGGGCTCCTGTCAGGTATATATTATTGGAGGTAGGAGAATGTATGGGCTCCTGTCAGGTATATATTATTGGAGGCAGCAGAATGTATGGGCTCCTGTCAGGTATATATTATTGGAGGTAGAAGAATGTATGGGCTCCTGTCAGGTATATATTATTGGAGGTAGAAGAATGTATGGGCTCCTGTCAGGTATATATTATTGGAGGCAGCAGAATGTATGGACTCCTGTCAGGTATATATTATTGGAGGTAGGAGAATGTATGGGCTCCTGTCAGGTATATATTATTGAAGGCAGCAGAATCTATGGGCTCCTGTCAGGTATATATTATTGGAGACAGCAGAATGTATGAGCTCCTGTCAGGTATATATTATTGGAGGCGGGAGAATGTATGGGCTCCTGTCAGGTATATATTATTGGAGGCAGGAGAATGTATGGGCTCCTGTCAGGTATATATTATTGGAGGTAGGAGAATGTATGGGCTCCTGTCAGGTATATATTATTGGAGGCAGCAGAATGTATTGGCTCCTGTCAGGTATATATTATTGGAGGCAGCAGAATCTATGGGCTCCTGTCAGGTATATATTATTGGAGGTAGGAGAATGTATGGGCTCCTGTCAGGTATATATTATTGGAGGTAGGAGAATGTATGGGCTCCTGTCAGGTATATATTATTGGAGGCAGCAGAATGTATTGGCTCCTGTCAGGTATATATTATTAGAGGCAGCAGAATCTATGAGCTCCTGTCAGGTATATATTATTGGAGGCAGGAGAATCTATGGGCTCCTGTCAGGTATATATTATTGGAGGTAGGAGAATGTATGGGCTCCTGTCAGGTATATATTATTGGAGGTAGGAGAATGTATGGGCTCCTGTCAGGTATATATTATTGTAGGCAGGAGAATGTATGGGCTCCTGTCAGGTATATATTATTGGAGGTAGAAGAATGTATGGGCTCCTGTCAGGTATATATTATTGGAGGCAGCAGAATGTATGGACTCCTGTCAGGTATATATTATTGGAGGTAGGAGAATGTATGGGCTCCTGTCAGGTATATATTATTGAAGGCAGCAGAATCTATGGGCTCCTGTCAGGTATAAATTATTGGAGACAGCAGAATGTATGAGCTCCTGTCAGGTATATATTATTGGAGGCGGGAGAATGTATGGGCTCCTGTCAGGTATATATTATTGGAGGCAGGAGAATGTATGGGCTCCTGTCAGGTATATATTATTGGAGGCGGGAGAATGTATGGGCTCCTGTCAGGTATATATTATTGGAGGAAGCAGAATGTATGGGCTCCTGTCAGGTATATATTATTGGAGGCAGGAGAATCTATGGGCTCCTGTCAGGTATATATTATTGGAGGCAGGAGAATGTATGGGCTCCTGTCAGGTATATATTATTGGAGCCAGCAGAATGTATGGGCACCTGTCAGGTATATATTATTGGAGGCAGCAGAATGTATGGGATCCTGTCAGGTATATATTATTGGAGGCAGCAGAATGTATGAGCTCCTGTCAGGTATATATTATTGGAGGCGGGAGAATGTATGGGCTCCTGTCAGGTATATATTATTGGAGGCAGCAGAATGTATGAGCTCCTGTCAGGTATATATTATTGGAGGCAGGAGAATGTATGGGCTCCTGTCAGGTATATATTATTGGAGGCAGCAGAATGTATGGGCTCCTGTCAGGTATATATTATTGGAGGTAGGAGAATGTATGGGCTTCTGTCAGGTATATATTATTGGAGGCAGCAGAATGTATGAGCTCCTGTCAGGTATATATTATTGGAGGCAGGAGAATGTATGGGCTCCTGTCAGGTATATATTATTGGAGGCAGCAGAATGTATGGGCTCCTGTCAGGTATATATTATTGGAGGTAGGAGAATGTATGGGCTCCTGTCAGGTATATATTATTGGAGGCAGCAGAATGTATGAGCTCCTGTCAGGTATATATTATTGGAGGCAGGAGAATGTATGGGCTCCTGTCAGGTATATATTATTGGAGGCAGCAGAATGTATGGGCTCCTGTCAGGTATATATTATTGGAGGTAGGAGAATGTATGGGCTCCTGTCAGGTATATATTATTGGAGGCAGCAGAATGTATGAGCTCCTGTCAGGTATATATTATTGGAGGCAGGAGAATGTATGGGCTCCTGTCAGGTATATATTATTGGAGGCAGCAGAATGTATGGGCTCCTGTCAGGTATATATTATTGGAGGTAGGAGAATGTATGGGCTCCTGTCAGGTATATATTATTGGAGGCAGCAGAATGTATGGGCTCCTGTCAGGTATATATTATTGGGGGCAGGAGAATGTATGGGCTCCTGTCAGGTATATATTATTAGAGGCAGCAGAATGTATGGGCTCCTGTCAGGTATATATTATTGGAGGCAGCAGAATCTATGGGCTCCTGTCAGGTATATATTATTGGAGAAAGCAGAATCTATGGGCTCCTGTCAGGTATATATTATTGGAGGCAGGAGAATGTATGGGCTCCTGTCAGGTATATATTATTGGAGGCAGGAGAATGCATGAGCTCCTGTCAGGTATATATTATTGGAGGTTGGAGAATCTATGGGTTCCTGTCAGGTATATATTATTGGAGGCAGCAGAATGTATGGGCTCCTGTCAGGTATATATTATTGGAGACAGCAGAATGTATGGGCTCCTGTCAGGTATATATTATTGGAGGCAGGAGAATGTATGGGCTCCTGTCAGGTATATATTATTGGAGGCAGGAGAATGTATGGGCTCCTGTCAGGTATATATTATTGGAGGCTGCAGAATGTATGGGCTCCTGTCAGGTATATATTATTGGAGACAGCAGAATGTATGGGCTTCCGTCAGGTATATATTATTGGAGGCAGGAGAATGTATGGGCTCCTGTCAGGTATATATTATTGGAGGCAGCAGAATGTATGGGCTTCCGTCAGGTATATATTATTGGAGGCAGGAGAATGTATGGGCTCCTGTCAGGTATATATTATTGGAGGCAGCAGAGTGTATGGGCTACTGTCAGGTATATATTATTGGAGGCAGGAGAATGTATGGGCTCCTGTCAGGTATATATTATTGGAGGCAGGAGAATCTATGGGCTCCTGTCAGGTATATATTATTGGAGGCAGGAGAATCTATGGGCTCCTGTCAGGTATATATTATTGGAGGCAGGAGAATCTATGGGCTCCTGTCAGGTATATATTATTGGAGGCAGGAGAATGTATGGGCTCCTGTCAGGTATATATTATTGGAGGCAGGAGAATGTATGGACTCCTGTCAGGTATATATTATTGGAGGCAGGAGAATCTATGGGCTCCTGTCAGGTATATATTATTGGAGGCAGGAGAATCTATGGGCTCCTGTCAGGTATATATTATTGGAGGCAGGAGAATCTATGGGCTCCTGTCAGATATATATTATTGGAGGTAGGAGAATCTATGGGCTCCTGTCAGGTATATATTATTGGAGGCAGGAGAATGTATGGGCTCCTGTCAGGTATATATTATTGGAGGCAGGAGAATCTTTGGGCTCCTGTCAGATATATATTATTGGAGGTAGGAGAATCTATGGGCTCCTGTCAGGTGTATATTATTGGAGGCAGGAGAATGTATGGGCTCCTGTCAGGTATATATTATTGGAGGCAGGAGAATGTATGGGCTCCTGTCAGGTATATATTATTGGAGGTAGGAGAATGTATGGGCTCCTGTCAGGTATATATTATTGGAGGCAGGAGAATGTATGGGCTCCTGTCAGGTATATATTATTGGAGGCAGCAGAATGTATGGACTCCTGTCAGGTATATATTATTGGAGGTAGGAGAATGTATGGGCTCCTGTCAGGCATATATTATTGGAGGCAGCAGAATCTATGGGCTCCTGTCAGGTATATATTATTGGAGGCACGAGAATGTATGGGCTCCTGTCAGGTATATATTATTGGAGGCAGCAGAATCTATGGGCTCCTGTCAGGTATATATTATTGGAGGCAGCAGAATGTATGGGCTCCTGTCAGGTATATATTATTGGAGGCAGCAGAATCTATGGGCTCCTGTCAGGTATATATTATTGGAGGTAGAATGTATGGGCTCCTGTCAGGTATATATTACTGGAGGCAGAATGTATGGGCTCCTGTCAGGTATATATTATTGGAGGCAGAATGTATGGGCTTCTGTCAGGTATATATTATTGGAGGCAGGAGAATGTATGTGCTCCTGTCAGGTATATATTATTGGAGGCAGCAGAATCTATGGGCTCCTGTCAGGTATATATTATTGGAGGCAGCAGAATGTATGGGCTCCTGTCAGGTATATATTATTGGAGGCAGCAGAATCTATGGGCTCCTGTCAGGTATATATTATTGGAGGCAGCAGAATCTATGGGCTCCTGTCAGGTATATATTATTGGAGGCTGCAGAATGTATGAGCTCCTGGCAGGTATATATTATTGGAGGCAGGAGAACGTATGGGCTCCTGTCAGGTATATATTATTGGAGGTAGGAGAATGTATGGGCTCCTGTCAGGTATATATTATTGGAGGAAGGAGAATGTATGGGCTCCTGTCAGGTATATATTATTGGAGGCAGAATGTATGGGCTCCTGTCAGGTATATATTATTGGAGGCAGGAGAATGTATGGGCTCCTGTCAGGTATATATTATTGGAGGCAGGAGAATGTATGGGCTCCTGTCAGGTATATATTATTGGAGGCAGCAGAATGTATGGGCTCCTGTCAAGTATATATTATTGGAGGCAGGAGAATCTATGGGCTCCTGTCAGGTATATATTATTGGAGACAGGAGAATGTATGGGCTCAGGACAGGTATATATTATTGGAGGCAGCAGAATGTATGGGCTCCTGTCAGGTATATATTATTGGAGGCAGCAGAATCTATGGGCTCCTGGCAGGTATATATTATTGGAGGCAGCAGAATCTATGGGCTCCTGGCAGGTATATATTATTGGAGGCAGGAGAATGTATGGGCTCCTGTCAGGTATATATTATTGGAGGCAGCAGAATGTATGGGCTCCTGTCAGGTATATATTATTGGAGGTTGGAGAATCTATGGGTTCCTGTCAGGTATATATTATTGGAGGCAGCAGAATGTATGGGCTCCTGTCAGGTATATATTATTGGAGACAGCAGAATGTATGGGCTCCTGTCAGGTATATATTATTGGAGGCAGGAGAATGTATGGGCTCCTGTCAGGTATATATTATTGGAGGCAGGAGAATGTATGGGCTCCTGTCAGGTATATATTATTGGAGGCTGCAGAATGTATGGGCTCCTGTCAGGTATATATTATTGGAGACAGCAGAATGTATGGGCTTCCGTCAGGTATATATTATTGGAGGCAGGAGAATGTATGGGCTCCTGTCAGGTATATATTATTGGAGGCAGCAGAATGTATGGGCTTCCGTCAGGTATATATTATTGGAGGCAGGAGAATGTATGGGCTCCTGTCAGGTATATATTATTGGAGGCAGCAGAGTGTATGGGCTACTGTCAGGTATATATTATTGGAGGCAGGAGAATGTATGGGCTCCTGTCAGGTATATATTATTGGAGGCAGGAGAATCTATGGGCTCCTGTCAGGTATATATTATTGGAGGCAGGAGAATCTATGGGCTCCTGTCAGGTATATATTATTGGAGGCAGGAGAATCTATGGGCTCCTGTCAGGTATATATTATTGGAGGCAGGAGAATGTATGGGCTCCTGTCAGGTATATATTATTGGAGGCAGGAGAATGTATGGACTCCTGTCAGGTATATATTATTGGAGGCAGGAGAATCTATGGGCTCCTGTCAGGTATATATTATTGGAGGCAGGAGAATCTATGGGCTCCTGTCAGGTATATATTATTGGAGGCAGGAGAATCTATGGGCTCCTGTCAGATATATATTATTGGAGGTAGGAGAATCTATGGGCTCCTGTCAGGTATATATTATTGGAGGCAGGAGAATGTATGGGCTCCTGTCAGGTATATATTATTGGAGGCAGGAGAATCTATGGGCTCCTGTCAGATATATATTATTGGAGGTAGGAGAATCTATGGGCTCCTGTCAGGTGTATATTATTGGAGGCAGGAGAATGTATGGGCTCCTGTCAGGTATATATTATTGGAGGCAGGAGAATGTATGGGCTCCTGTCAGGTATATATTATTGGAGGTAGGAGAATGTATGGGCTCCTGTCAGGTATATATTATTGGAGGCAGGAGAATGTATGGGCTCCTGTCAGGTATATATTATTGGAGGCAGCAGAATGTATGGACTCCTGTCAGGTATATATTATTGGAGGTAGGAGAATGTATGGGCTCCTGTCAGGCATATATTATTGGAGGCAGCAGAATCTATGGGCTCCTGTCAGGTATATATTATTGGAGGCACGAGAATGTATGGGCTCCTGTCAGGTATATATTATTGGAGGCAGCAGAATCTATGGGCTCCTGTCAGGTATATATTATTGGAGGCAGCAGAATGTATGGGCTCCTGTCAGGTATATATTATTGGAGGCAGCAGAATCTATGGGCTCCTGTCAGGTATATATTATTGGAGGTAGAATGTATGGGCTCCTGTCAGGTATATATTACTGGAGGCAGAATGTATGGGCTCCTGTCAGGTATATATTATTGGAGGCAGAATGTATGGGCTTCTGTCAGGTATATATTATTGGAGGCAGGAGAATGTATGTGCTCCTGTCAGGTATATATTATTGGAGGCAGCAGAATCTATGGGCTCCTGTCAGGTATATATTATTGGAGGCAGCAGAATGTATGGGCTCCTGTCAGGTATATATTATTGGAGGCAGCAGAATCTATGGGCTCCTGTCAGGTATATATTATTGGAGGCAGCAGAATCTATGGGCTCCTGTCAGGTATATATTATTGGAGGCTGCAGAATGTATGAGCTCCTGGCAGGTATATATTATTGGAGGCAGGAGAACGTATGGGCTCCTGTCAGGTATATATTATTGGAGGTAGGAGAATGTATGGGCTCCTGTCAGGTATATATTATTGGAGGAAGGAGAATGTATGGGCTCCTGTCAGGTATATATTATTGGAGGCAGAATGTATGGGCTCCTGTCAGGTATATATTATTGGAGGCAGGAGAATGTATGGGCTCCTGTCAGGTATATATTATTGGAGGCAGGAGAATGTATGGGCTCCTGTCAGGTATATATTATTGGAGGCAGCAGAATGTATGGGCTCCTGTCAAGTATATATTATTGGAGGCAGGAGAATCTATGGGCTCCTGACAGGTATATATTATTGGAGACAGGAAAATGTATGGGCTCAGGACAGGTATATATTATTGGAGGCAGCAGAATGTATGGGCTCCTGTCAGGTATATATTATTGGAGGCAGCAGAATCTATGGGCTCCTGGCAGGTATATATTATTGGAGGCAGCAGAATCTATGGGCTCCTGGCAGGTATATATTATTGGAGGCAGGAGAATGTATGGGCTCCTGTCAGGTATATATTATTGGAGGCAGCAGAATGTATGGGCTCCTGTCAGGTATATATTATTGGAGGCAGCAGAATGTATGGGCTCCTGTCAGGTATATATTATTGGAGGCAGCAGAATCTATGGGCTCCTGGCAGGTATATATTATTGGAGGCAGGAGAATGTATGGGCTCCTGTCAGGTATATATTATTGGAGGCAGGAGAATGTATGGGCTTCTGTCAGGTATATATTATTGGAGGCAGGAGAATGTATGGGCTTCTGTCAGGTATATATTATTGGAGGCAGGAGAATGTATGGGCTTCTGTCAGGTATATATTATTGGAGGCAGCAGAATGTATGGGCTTCTGTCAGGTACATATTATTGGAGGCAGCAGAATGTATGGGCTCCTGTCAGGTATATATTATTGGAGGCAGGAGAATGTATGGGCTCCTGTCAGGTATATATTATTGGAGGCAGGAGAATGTATGGGCTCCTGTCAGGTATATATTATTGGAGGCAGCAGAATGTATGGGCTCCTGTGAGGTATATATTATTGGAGGCAGGAGAATGTATGGGCTCCTGTCAGGTATATATTATTGGAGGCAGCAGAATGTATGGGCTCCTGTCAGGTATATATTATTGGAGGCAGCAGAATGTATGGGCTCCTGTCAGGTATATATTATTGGAGGCAGCAGAATGTATGGGCTCCTGTCAGGTATATATTATTGGAGGCAGCAGAATGTATGGGCTCCTGTCAGGTATATATTATTGGAGGCAGGAGAATGTATGGGCTCCTGTCAGGTATATATTATTGGAGGCAGCAGAATGTATGGGCTCCTGTAAGGTATATATTATTGGAGGCAGCAGAATGTATGGGCTCCTGTCAGGCATATATTATTGGAGGCAGCAGAATGTATGGGCTCCTGTCAGGTATATATTATTGGAGGCAGGAGAATGTATGGGCTCCTGTCTGGTATATATTATTGGAGGCAGGAGAATGTATGGGCTCCTGTCAGGTATATATTATTGGAGGCAGGAGAATGTATGGGCTCCTGTCTGGTATATATTATTGGAGGCAGCAGAATCTATGGGCTCCTGTCAGGTATATATTATTGGAGGGAGGAGGATGTATGGGCTCCTGTTAGGTATATATTATTGGAGGCAACAGAATGTATGGGCTCCTGTCAGGTATATATTATTGGAGGCAGCAGAATGTATGGGCTCCTGTCAGGTATATATTATTGGAGGCAGCAGAATGTATGGGCTCCTGTTAGGTATATATTATTGGAGGCAACAGAATGTATGGGCTCCTGTCAGGTATATATTATTGGAGGCAGCAGAATGTATGGGCTCCTGTCAGGTATATATTATTGGAGGCAGGAGAATGTATGGGCTCCTCTCAGGTATATATTATTGGAGGCATCAGAATGTATGGGCTCCTGTCAGGTATATATTATTGGAGGCAGCAGAATGTATGGGCTCCTGTCAGGTATATATTATTGGAGGCAGGAGAATCTATGGGCTCCTGTCAGATATATATTATTGGAGGTAGGAGAATGTATGGGCTCCTGTCAGGTATATATTATTGGAGGTAGGAGAATGTATGGGCTCCTGTCAGGTATATATTATTGGAGGCAGGAGAATGTATGGTCTCCTGTCAGGTATATATTATTGGAGGCAGCAGAATGTATGGGTTCCTGTCAGGTATATATTATTGGAGGCAGGAGAATGTATGGGCTCCTCTCAGGTATATATTATTGGAGGCATCAGAATGTATGGGCTCCTGTCAGGTATATATTATTGGAGGCAGCAGAATGTATGGGTTCCTGTCAGGTATATATTATTGGAGGCAGGAGAATCTATGGGCTCCTGTCAGATATATATTATTGGAGGTAGGAGAATGTATGGGCTCCTGTCAGGTATATATTATTGGAGGTAGGAGAATGTATGGGCTCCTGTCAGGTATATATTATTGGAGGCAGGAGAATGTATGGGCTCCTGTCAGGTATATATTATTGGAGGCAGCAGAATGTATGGGCTCCTGTCAGGTATATATTATTGGAGGTAGGAGAATGTATGGGCTCCTGTCAGGCATATATTATTGGAGGCAGGAGAATGTATGGGCTCCTGTCAGGTATATATTATTGGAGGCACGAGAATGTATGGGCTCCTGTCAGGTATATATTATTGGAGGCAGCAGAATCTATGGGCTCCTGTCAGGCATATATTATTGGAGGCAGCAGAATCTATGGGCTCCTGTCAGGTATATATTATTGGAGGCACGAGAATGTATGGGCTCCTGTCAGGTATATATTATTGGAGGCAGCAGAATCTATGGGCTCCTGTCAGGTATATATTATTGGAGGCAGCAGAATGTATGGGCTCCTGTCAGGTATATATTATTGGAGGCAGCAGAATCTATGGGCTCCTGTCAGGTATATATTATTGGAGGCAGAATGTATGGGCTTCTGTCAGGTATATATTATTGGAGGCAGAATGTATGGGCTCCTGTCAGGTATATATTATTGGAGGCAGGAGAATGTATGGGCTCCTGTCAGGTATATATTATTGGAGGCAGGAGAATGTATGGGCTCCTGTCAGGTATATATTATTGGAGGCAGGAGAATGTATGGGCTCCTGTCAGGTATATATTATTGGAGGCAGAATGTATGGGCTTCTGTCAGGTATATATTATTGGAGGCAGGAGAATGTATGGGCTCCTGTCAGGTATATATTATTGGAGGCAGCAGAATCTATGGGCTCCTGTCAGGTATATATTATTGGAGGCAGCAGAATGTATGGGCTCCTGTCAGGTATATATTATTGGAGGCAGGAGAATCTATGGGCTCCTGTAAGGTATATATTATTGGAGGCAGGAGAATGTATGGGCTCCTGTCAGGTATATATTATTGGAGGCAGCAGAATGTATGGGCTCCTCTCAGGTATATATTATTGGAGGCAGCAGAATCTATGGGCTCCTGGCAGGTATATATTATTGGAGGCAGGAGAATGTATGGGCTCCTGTCCGGTATATATTATTGGAGGTAGGAGAATGTATGGGCTCCTGTCAGGTATATATTATTGGAGGCAGGAGAATGTATGGGCTCCTGTCAGGTATATATTATTGGAGGCAGAATGTATGGGCTCCTGTCAGGTATATATTATTGGAGGCAGCAGAATGTATGGCCTCCTGTCAGGTATATATTATTGGAGGCAGGAGAATGTATGGGCTCCTGTCAGGTATATATTATTGGAGGCAGGAGAATGTATGGGCTCCTGTCAGGTATATATTATTGGAGGCAGCAGAATGTATGGGCTCCTGTCAGGTATATATTATTGGAGACAGGAGAATGTATGGGCTCCTGTCAGGTATATATTATTGGAGGCAGCAGAATGTATGGGCTCCTGTCAGGTATATATTATTGGAGGCAGCAGAATCTATGGGCTCCTGGCAGGTATATATTATTGGAGGCAGCAGAATCTATGGGCTCCTGTCAGGTATATATTATTGGAGGCAGGAGAATGTATGGGCTCCTGTCAGGTATATATTATTGGAGGCAGCAGAATGTATGGGCTCCTGTCAGGTATATATTATTGGAGGCAGGAGAATGTATGGGCTCCTGTCAGGTATATATTATTGGAGGCAGCAGAATCTATGGGCTCCTGTCAGGTATATATTATTGGAGGCAGCAGAATGTATGGGCTTCTGTCAGGTATATATTATTGGAGGCAGGAGAATGTATGGGCTCCTGTCAGGTATATATTATTGGAGGCAGGAGAATGTATGGGCTCCTGTCAGGTATATATTATTGGAGGCAGGAGAATGTATGGGCTCCTGTCAGGTATATATTATTGGAGGCAGGAGAATGTATGGGCTCCTTTCAGGTATATATTATTGGAGGCAGGAGAATGTATGGGCTCCTGTCAGGTATATATTATTGGAGGCAGCAGAATGTATGGGCTCCTGTCAGGTATATATTATTGGAGGCAGCAGAATCTATGGGCTCCTGGCAGGTATATATTATTGGAGGCAGCAGAATCTATTGGCTCCTGTCAGGTATATATTATTGGAGGCAGGAGAATGTATGGGCTCCTGTCAGGTATATATTATTGGAGGCAGCAGAATGTATGGGCTCCTGTCAGGTATATATTATTGGAGGCAGCAGAATCTATGGGCTCCTGTCAGGTATATATTATTGGAGGCAGAATGTATGGGCTCCTGTCAGGTATATATTATTGGAGGCAGAATGTATGGGCTCCTGTCAGGTATATATTATTGGAGGCAGGAGAATGTATGGGCTCCTGTCAGGTATATATTATTGGAGGCAGGAGAATGTATGGGCTCCTGTCAGGTATATATTATTGGAGGCAGGAGAATGTATGGGCTCCTGTCAGGTATATATTATTGGAGGCAGAATGTATGGGCTTCTGTCAGGTATATATTATTGGAGGCAGGAGAATGTATGGGCTCCTGTCAGGTATATATTATTGGAGGCAGCAGAATCTATGGGCTCCTGTCAGGTATATATTATTGGAGGCAGCAGAATGTATGGGCTCCTGTCAGGTATATATTATTGGAGGCAGGAGAATCTATGGGCTCCTGTCAGGTATATATTATTGGAGGCAGGAGAATGTATGGGCTCCTGTCAGGTATATATTATTGGAGGCAGCAGAATGTATGGGCTCCTGTCAGGTATATATTATTGGAGGCAGCAGAATCTATGGGCTCCTGGCAGGTATATATTATTGGAGGCAGGAGAATGTATGGGCTCCTGTCCGGTATATATTATTGGAGGTAGGAGAATGTATGGGCTCCTGTCAGGTATATATTATTGGAGGCAGGAGAATGTATGGGCTCCTGTCAGGTATATATTATTGGAGGCAGAATGTATGGGCTCCTGTCAGGTATATATTATTGGAGGCAGCAGAATGTATGGCCTCCTGTCAGGTATATATTATTGGAGGCAGGAGAATGTATGGGCTCCTGTCAGGTATATATTATTGGAGGCAGGAGAATGTATGGGCTCCTGTCAGGTATATATTATTGGAGGCAGCAGAATGTATGGGCTCCTGTCAGGTATATATTATTGGAGGCAGCAGAATGTATGGGCTCCTGTCAGGTATATATTATTGGAGGCAGGAGAATCTATGGGCTCCTGTCAGGTATATATTATTGGAGACAGGAGAATGTATGGGCTCCTGTCAGGTATATATTATTGGAGGCAGCAGAATGTATGGGCTCCTGTCAGGTATATATTATTGGAGGCAGCAGAATCTATGGACTCCTGGCAGGTATATATTATTGGAGGCAGCAGAATCTATGGGATCCTGGCAGGTATATATTATTGGAGGCAGGAGAATGTATGGGCTCCTGTCAGGTATATATTATTGGAGGCAGCAGAATGTATGGGCTCCTGTCAGGTATATATTATTGGAGGCAGGAGAATGTATGGGCTCCTGTCAGGTATATATTATTGGAGGCAGCAGAATCTATGGGCTCCTGTCAGGTATATATTATTGGAGGCAGCAGAATGTATGGGCTCCTGTCAGGTATATATTATTGGAGGCAGGAGAATGTATGGGCTCCTGTCAGGTATATATTATTGGAGGCAGGAGAATGTATGGGCTCCTGTCAGGTATATATTATTGGAGGCAGGAGAATGTATGGGCTCCTGTCAGGTATATATTATTGGAGGCAGCAGAATCTATGGGCTCCTGGCAGGTATATATTATTGGAGGCAGGAGAATGTATGGGCTCCTGTCAGGTATATATTATTGGAGGTAGGAGAATGTATGGGCTCCTGTCAGATATATATTATTGGAGGCAGCAGAATCTATGGGCTCCTGTCAGGTATATATTATTGGAGGCAGGAGAATCTATGAGCTCCTGTCAGGTATATATTATTGGAGGCAGGAGAATGTATGGGTTCCTGTCAGGTATATATTATTGGAGGCAGCAGAATGTATGGGCTCCTGTCAGGTATATATTATTGGAGGCAGCAGAATGTATGGGCTCCTGTCAGGTATATATTATTGGAGGCAGGAGAATCTATGGGCTCCTGTCAGGTATATATTATTGGAGACAGGAGAATGTATGGGCTCCTGTCAGGTATATATTATTGGAGGCAGCAGAATGTATGGGCTCCTGTCAGGTATATATTATTGGAGGCAGCAGAATCTATGGACTCCTGGCAGGTATATATTATTGGAGGCAGCAGAATCTATGGGCTCCTGGCAGGTATATATTATTGGAGGCAGGAGAATGTATGGGCTCCTGTCAGGTATATATTATTGGAGGCAGGAGAATGTATGGGCTCCTTTCAGGTATATATTATTGGAGGCAGGAGAATGTATGGGCTCCTGTCAGGTATATATTATTGGAGGCAGCAGAATGTATGGGCTCCTGTCAGGTATATATTATTGGAGGCAGCAGAATCTATGGGCTCCTGGCAGGTATATATTATTGGAGGCAGGAGAATGTATGGGCTCCTGTCAGGTATATATTATTGGAGGTAGGAGAATGTATGGGCTCCTGTCAGATATATATTATTGGAGGCAGCAGAATCTATGGGCTCCTGTCAGGTATATATTATTGGAGGCAGGAGAATCTATGAGCTCCTGTCAGGTATATATTATTGGAGGCAGGAGAATGTATGGGCTCCTGTCAGGTATATATTATTGGAGGCAGCAGAATGTATGGGCTCCTGTCAGGTATATATTATTGGAGGCAGCAGAATGTATGGGCTCCTGTCAGGTATATATTATTGGAGGCAGGAGAATCTATGGGCTCCTGTCAGGTATATATTATTGGAGACAGGAGAATGTATGGGCTCCTGTCAGGTATATATTATTGGAGGCAGCAGAATGTATGGGCTCCTGTCAGGTATATATTATTGGAGGCAGCAGAATCTATGGACTCCTGGCAGGTATATATTATTGGAGGCAGCAGAATCTATGGGCTCCTGGCAGGTATATATTATTGGAGGCAGGAGAATGTATGGGCTCCTGTCAGGTATATATTATTGGAGGCAGCAGAATGTATGGGCTCCTGTCAGGTATATATTATTGGAGGCAGGAGCATGTATGGGCTCCTGTCAGGTATATATTATTGGAGGCAGCACAATCTATGGGCTCCTGTCAGGTATATATTATTGGAGGCAGCAGAATGTATGGGCTCCTGTCAGGTATATATTATTGGAGGCAGGAGAATGTATGGGCTCCTGTCAGGTATATATTATTGGAGGCAGGAGAATGTATGGGCTCCTGTCAGGTATATATTATTGGAGGCAGGAGAATGTATGGACTCCTGTCAGGTATATATTATTGCAGGCAGCAGAATGTATGGGCTCCTGTCAGGTATATATTATTGGAGGCAGGAGAATGCATGGGCTCCTGTCAGGTATATATTATTGGAGGCAGGAGAATGTATGGGCTCCTGTCAGGTATATATTATTGGAGGCAGGAGAATGTATGGGCTCCTGTCAGTTATATATTATTGGAGGCAGGAGTATCTATGGGCTCCTGTCAGTTATATATTATTGGAGGCAGGAGAATCTATGGGTTCCTGTCAGGTATATATTATTGGAGGCAGGAGAATGTATGGGCTCCTGTCAGGTATATATTATTGGAGGCAGCAGAATGTATGGGCTTCTGTCAGGTATATATTATTGGAGGCAGCAGAATGTATGGGCTCCTGTCAGGTATATATTATTGGAGGCAGCAGAATGTATGGGCTCCTGTCAGGTATATATTATTGGAGGCAGCAGAATGTATGGGCTCCTGTCAGGTATATATTATTGGAGGCAGGAAAATGTATGGGCTCCTGTCAGGTATATATTATTGGAGGCAGCAGAATCTATGTGCTCATGTCAGGTATATATTATTGGAGGTAGCAGAATGTATGGGCTCCTGTCATGTATATATTATTGGAGGCAGGAGAATGTATGGGCTCCTGTCACGTATATATTATTGGAGGCAGCAGAATGTATGGGCTCCTGTCAGGTATATATTATTGGAGGCAGGAGAATGTATGGGCTCCTGTCAGGTATATATTATTGGAGGCAGCAGAATGTATGGGCTCCTGTCAGGTATATATTATTGGAGGTAGCAGAATGTATGGTCTCCTGTCAGGTATATATTATTGGAGGCAGCAGAATGTATGTGCTCCTGTCAGGTATATATTATTGGAGGCAGCAGAATGTATGGGCTCCTGTCAGGTATATATTATTGGAGGCAGGAGAATGTATGGGCTCCTGTCAGGTATATATTATTGTAGGTAGGAGAATGTATGGGCTCCTGTCAGATATATATTATTGGAGGCAGGAGAATGTATGGACTCCTGTCAGGTATATATTATTGGAGGCAGCAGAATGTATGGGCTCCTGTCAGGTATATATTATTGGAGGCAGGAGAATGTATGGGCTCCTGTCAGGTATATATTATTGGAGGCAGGAGAATGTATGGGCTCCTGTCAGGTATATATTATTGGAGATAGCAGAATGTATGGACTCCTGTCAGGTATATATTATTGGAGGCAGCAGAATGTATGGGCTCCTGTCAGGTATATATTATTGGAGGCAGCAGAATCTATGTGCTCCTGTCAGGTATATATTATTGGAGGTAGGAGAATGTATGGGCTCCTGTCATATATATATTATTGGAGGCAGGAGAATGTATGGGCTCCTGTCACGTATATATTATTGGAGGCAGCAGAATGTATGGGCTCCTGTCAGGTATATATTATTGGAGGCAGGAGAATGTATGGGCTCCTGTCAGGTCTATATTATTGGAGGCAGGAGAATCTATGGGTTCCTGTCAGGTATATATTATTGGAGGCAGCAGAATGTATGGGCTCCTGTCAGGTATATATTATTGGAGGCAGCAGAATGTATGGGCTCCTGTCAGGTATATATTATTGGAGGCAGGAGAATGTATGGGCTCCTGTCAGGTATATATTATTGTAGGTAGGAGAATGTATGGGCTCCTGTCAGATATATATTATTGGAGGCAGGAGAATGTATGGACTCCTGTCAGGTATATATTATTGGAGGCAGGAGAATGTATGGGCTCCTGTCAGGTATATATTATTGGAGATAGCAGAATGTATGGACTCCTGTCAGGTATATATTATTGGAGGTAGCAGAATGTATGGTCTCCTGTCAGGTATATATTATTGGAGGCAGCAGAATGTATGGGCTCCTGTCAGGTATATATTATTGGAGGCAGCAGGATGTATGTGCTCCTGTCAGGTATATATTATTGGAGGCAGCAGAATGTATGGGCTCCTGTCAGGTATATATTATTGGAGGCAGCAGGATGTATGTGCTCCTGTCAGGTATATATTATTGGAGGCAGGAGAATGTATGGGCTCCTGTCAGGTATATATTATTGGAGGCAGCAGAATGTATGGGCTCCTGTCAGGTATATATTATTGGAGGCAGGAGAATGTATGGGCTCCTGTCAGGTATATGTTATTGGAGGCAGGAGAATGTATGGGCTCCTGTCAGGTATATATTATTGGAGGCAGGAGAATGTATGGGCTCCTGTCAGGTATATATTATTGGAGGCAGGAGAATGTATTGGCTCCTGTCAGATATATATTATTGGGGGCAGCAGAATGTATGGGCTCCTGTCAGATATATATTATTGGAGGCAGCAGAATGTATGGGCTCCTGTCAGGTATATATTATTGGAGGCAGGAGAATGTATGGGCTCCTGTCAGGTATATATTATTGTAGGTAGGAGAATGTATGGGCTCCTGTCAGATATATATTATTGGAGGCAGGAGAATGTATGGACTCCTGTCAGGTATATATTATTGTAGGTAGGAGAATATATGGGCTCCTGTCAGATATATATTATTGGAGGCAGGAGAATGTATGGACTCCTGTCAGGTATATATTATTGGAGGCAGGAGAATGTATGGGCTCCTGTCAGGTATATATTATTGGAGATAGCAGAATGTATGGACTCCTGTCAGGTATATATTATTGGAGGTAGGAGAATGTATGGGCTCCTGTCAGGTATATATTATTGGAGGCAGGAGAATGTATGGGCTCCTGTCAGGTCTATATTATTGGAGGCAGGAAAATCTATGGGCTCCTGTCAGGTATATATTATTGGAGGCAGCAGAATGTATGGGCTCCTGTCAGGTATATATTATTGGAGGCAGGAGAATGTATGGCTCCTGTCAGGTATATATTATTGTAGGTAGGAGAATGTATGGGCTCCTGTCAGATATATATTATTGGAGGCAGGAGAATGTATGGACTCCTGTCAGGTATATATTATTGGAGGCAGGAGAATGTATGGGCTCCTGTCAGGTATATATTATTGGAGATAGCAGAATGTATGGACTCCTGTCAGGTATATATTATTGGAGGTAGGAGAATATATGGGCTCCTGTCAGGTATATATTATTGGAGGCAGAATGTATGGGCTCCTGTCAGGTATATATTATTGGAGGCAGGAGAATATATGGGCTCCTGTCAGGTATATATTATTGGAGGCAGAATGTATGGGCTCCTGTCAGGTATATATTATTGGAGGCAGGAGAATGTATGGGCTCCTGTCAGGTATATATTATTGGAGGCAGGAGAATGTATGGACTCCTGTCAGGTATATATTATTGGAGGCAGGAGAATGTATGGGTTCCTGTCAGGTATATATTATTGGAGGCAGGAGAATGTATGGCCTCCTGTCAGGTATATATTATTGGAGGCAGCAGAATGTATGGGCTCCTGTCAGGTATATATTATTGGAGGTAGGAGAATGTATGGGCTCCTGTCAGGTATATATTATTGGAGGCAGGAGAATGTATGGGCTCCTGTCAGGTATATATTATTGGAGGTAGCAGAATGTATGGACTCCTGTCAGGTATATATTATTGGAGGCAGGAGGATGTATGTGCTCCTGTCAGGTATATATTATTGGAGGCAGCAGAATGTATGGGCTCCTGTCAGGTATATATTATTGGAGGCAGCAGGATGTATGGGCTCCTGTCAGGTATATCTTATTGGAGGCAGGAGAATGTATGGGCTCCTGTCAGGTATATATTATTGGAGGCAGGAGAATGTATGGGCTCCTGTCAGGTATATATTATTGGAGGCAGGAGAATGTATGGGCTCCTGTCAGGTATATATTATTGGAGGCAGCAGGATGTATGTGCTCCTGTCAGGTATATATTATTGGAGGCAGCAGAATGTATGGACTCCTGTCAGGTATATATTATTGGAGGCAGGAGAATGTATGGGCTCCTGTCAGGTATATATTATTGGAGGCAGGAGAATGTATGGGCTCCTGTCAGGTATATATTATTGGAGGCAGGAGAATGTATGGGCTCCTGTCAGGTATATATTATTGGAGGCAGGAGAATCTATGAGCTCCTGTCAGGTATATATTATTGGAGGCAGGAGAATGTATGGGCTCCTGTCAGATATATATTATTGGGGGCAGCAGAATGTCTGGGCTCCTGTCAGATATATATTATTGGAGGTAGCAGAATGTATGGGCTCCTGTCAGGTATATATTATTGGAGGCAGCAGAATGTATGGGCTCCTGTCAGGTATATATTATTGGAGGCAGCAGAATGTATGGTCTCCTGTCAGGTATATATTATTGGAGGCAGGAGAATGTATGGGCTCCTGTCAGGTATATATTATTGGAGGCAGGAGAATGTATGGGCTCCTGTCAGGTATATATTATTGGAGGCAGGAGAATGTATGGGCTCCTGTCAGGTATATATTATTGGAGGCAGGAGAATGTATGGGCTCCTGTCAGGTATATATTATTGGAGGCAGGAGAATGTATGGGCTCCTGTCAGGTATATATTATTGGAGGTAACAGAATGTATGGGCTCCTGTCATGTATATATTATTGGAGGCAGGAGAATGTATGGGCTGTTGCTAGGTATACAGTTAGTACTAATAGTACAACCCGTCTATAGCTATGTTGGTGTTTATGGGAGAAGGTGCTTCCCACAAGCTCCAAAGAGTGCCGACTCATGATACACATATCAAATTGAGAAGAAAGAGTTTTATCGGCATAAAAACACATTTTATTACATTATTATTCAACATATAAAAAGAGTATTCAAGCAATGCTAGAAATAAAGTGCATGGAGATAGCAGCGATGACCACCGGTGTCACTAGTCCTATATGTAGATAGAGCTCATGTATTCCACATGCAGTGGATAGAAGACAATATAGCCAAGCCACATTATTTAGTGAATTAATGTGTCGGTCCTAGGATAAATATGTAAATTAGTGGTACTAAATAGAAGGAATAGTTTCAAAATAGGACTTTTAAGTTACCCATATATTACACAAACAATGGTGCATGGCAAAAGAGAGCTATCTATTAAAGATTAAGTAAATCATCATTAGTCTTACCAAGTGAGCAGGCAATAGGACACCAGTGGTTTAAGGGTGTGCAATGGCGTACCCCAGGGTACCCCGACGCGCGTTTCGCGGCCCCCAATGGCCGCTTCCTCAAGGGGAATGAGGAGGAACGGAGGAGCGGATCCCTTAACCCCTTCGCAACCTGGGGTTTTGTCGTTTTTGCTTTTTCGTTTTTTGCTCCTCTTGTTCTCAGAGCCATAGCGTTTTTATTTTTTGGACAATATGGCCGTGTGAGGGCTTATTTTTTGCAGGACAAGTTGTACTTTTCAACGCCATTACTAGTTTTACCATATCATGTACGGGAAAACGGGAAAAAAATTCCAAGTGCGGTAAAATTGCAAAAAAAGTGCAATACCACAGTTGTTTTTTGTTTTTTTTTACCACATTCACTGAATGCTAAAACTGACCTGCCCTTCTTATTCTACATGTCATTACGAGTTCGTAGACACCAAATATGTATAGGTTCTTTTATATTTAAGTGGTGAAAAAAAATTCCAAAATTTGGTAAAAAAAACTAAAAAAAAATAGCGCCATTTTCCGAGACCTGTAGCGTCTCCATTTTTCGTGATCTGGGGCTGGGTGAGGGCTTATTTTTTGCGCGCCGGGCTGATGTTTTTATTGATAACATTTTGGGGTAGATCCGATGTTTTGATCGCCCGTTATTGCATTTTATTGCAATTTTGCGGCGACCAAAAAACGTAATTCTGGCGTTTAGGATTTTTTTCTCGTTACACCGTTTACCGATCGGATTAATTCTTTTTTTATATTGATAGATCGGGCGATTCTGAATGCGGTGATACCAAATATGTGTATGTGGGTTGTTTTTTTTTATATTTTAGTTTGAATGGGGCGAAAGGGGGGTGATTTAAACTTTTATATTTTTTTATATTTTTAAAAACTTTTTTTTTTCACTTACTGCATGCTTCAATAGTGTCCATAGGAGACTAGAAGCAGCAGTTGTCTGATCGTCTCTGCTACATACAGGGGACGAGCAGATTCCCTGCATGCAGCAGAAATGGTCCTGTGCTATGAGCGCCGACCACTAGGTGGCGCTCATAGCGACCAGATCATGACAACCACAGGCGTCTGCTGCAGACCCTGGGTTGTCATGCCCACCCATCGGTGACCCGCGATCACGTGACGGGGTCGCCGATGGGTGGGGCTTATGACGCACAACCCGGAAGCGCGCATTAAATGCTGCTGTCAGAGATTGACAGCGGCATTTAACATGTTAACAGCCGCGGGTGGATCGCGATTCCACCCGCGGCTGTTGCGGGCACATGTCAGCTGTAAGAATCAGCTGACATGTGCTCGGTTCAGTGAGGGCTCAGCGCAGCAGCCCTCACTGAACCGGGGGTACTCAAATGTGCGTACTAATACGGCAAGGGTTGGAAAGGGGTTAATCCCCATTGTGTCGATCACGTGTGGCCTCACGTGACCGATCACATGGGGTACATCCAGGTGTGGCCTGATGCTGGTATACGGCGCATGCGTCGCCGTGCCCGTCCTGGCCGCGCGCCCAAGCCATCAGGAGCCAGTGCGCAAGCGCGGGCACGCGGCACAAAGAGTGCCTGGGCGTCCGCGCGAACACCAGCCCCGCAGAGACAGCCAAGCGCGCACACCAGCAACGGAGACAGCAGCGCACGCGCACTGCATCATTGTATGCCAACGTACCCAGTAAGTGGAGAACATCTTTGCCAGACATCACTGGTTAATGGATACATACACAGAGGGAGACATATTATAACAATATATATGATCATCAAATCTTGTCCATGTTGCATTCATATTTAACTCCGCAGATGATCAATCATCCTTCATGCAAAGAAATTCTTATTTCATCCGGTCAGGTGGAGGCACATTCAGGCAATGTGACAGGGATATGATCCGTAGTACATGTCAATGAAAACTGAGAAAAATGCAATAAATAACGAATAATGGAAAAACCAAAAATCCCAAACTACAGATTGAAAACAAAAGCACGCCATGGCAATAAAAATAGTGGAGAAGCGGGGAGGGATTGGGGAGAGAAAAGGAAGAGGAGAAGGGGGAGGGGGAAAGGAAGGATGGAAACGGTAAAATTATAGGGATCCACATTGACATTCAATAAATTGAAATGTCATCACACGAAGGAAGAAAATGATAAGGATTCGTTAAGGCCTTCTGGTGATAGGGTGCCCAGCAAAACAATCCACTTGGCCTCTACTTGGGCTAAGATTTTCTTTACATTGCCCCCCCAGGTGCCCAGATGAATAACATCAATTCCACTGACTTTTAGGCCCCCAGGGTCGCAATTATGGACCTCCCTAAAGTGTCTAGGGATAGTCTTAAGTTCTGTAACTTTGGCCACCGTCCTGGCCGCATCAATGTCCCGCACGTGCTCCCGCACACGTACTCGGAGTTCTCTAGATGTAAGTCCAATGTAAATCAATGAGCAATCACATGTTGCATAGTAGATTACATTGCTTGTACTACAGGAGATATGATGTCTAATATTAAATTCACTTTTACCATCCGAGGACGTAAATGTGGTGCAGCGTAGGACATTGGTGCAGGCACGACAGTGGCCGCATGGGAATGTCCCCAATGTGGAGCTATGCGAGCCAAAGGGGTTAGGTTTCGCTGGAATATAATGGCTGGAGACCAGCATATCCTTAAGGTTGTGGGATCGTCTGGGGGTCATGAGGGGATAACACCCAAGGATTGGTCCCAGGGAGGTATCGGTCGTCAGGATGTCCCAGTGTTTCCTCATTATTTTTCTCATGTTCTCCCATTCATGATTGATTATAGGTAGATATATAACGTATCTTTCTCTGCCTATCCTTAGATGTATTTTGTTTATTGGGATATAATAGTCATAGCCCTGCTTTAGGCTGAGTTCACACGATGCGTATTTCATGCGTTTCCCCGGCGTTTTTGCAGTTGCGTAAACGCCGCGGAAACGCATGAAAAACGCATGGTAGAAGGGAAGCAATGTTCCCCAATGGAAATCCGCATGTGCTGTGCCCATGATGCGGATTTTTCCGCAGCGTGAACGCTGCGGTCAAAAATCCGCAGCATGTCAATTAATTTTGCGGAAACGCGGTGATTTCGCCGCCATTGACTTGCATTAGAACGCGCCAATTCCGCAAGACAGCATTTGTACTTGCGTTATTGCCGCGTTCTAATATGCGGATGGTACCCGAGTGTGGAGGAGAGGAGAGTCTCATCCACACCCAGGTACCATTAAAAAGCTGTAAAAAAAAGAATAAAATAAAAAATAAATGTATTCTTACCTTCTGTCGGCCCGCGCAGCGCTCCCGCTTGGTTCCCGGCACTTGCAGTGAGTTGTAGGACCTGCGGTGACGTCAGAGTCATGTGACGGGTCACGTGACGCTGACGTCGGCAGGTCTTTCAATTCAAAGTTGCCGGCAGCCGGGAGAACGGAGTGAGCGGGACAGCGCGGGCCATCGGAGGTAAGTATATACACTCTCTCGGGTCACACTATATAAATCCATGCTGTTTGCATGGATTTATATAGTGTGACCTAGTTGTCAAGCACTTTCCAGGTGATGCTAAAATCGCCTGGAAAGCGCTTGTCAATCTGCATGCGGAAACGCATGTGAATCTGCATGTGGATCCGCATGTATTCTGCAGGAAAAACGCAGGCACAATCTGCATGCGTTTTTTCTGCCAGGGAGATGCAGAAATGATGCAGAAATTTTCTGCTTCATTTCTGCATCGTGTGCACATAGCCTTATACATCTTTTGCTATAACCACGTAGTTCAAATCTGTTTTTTAAATCGGTAGCATGTTGTTCGAATTTAGGGTCTGAAGAGCAGATCCGTCTCGCCCTCAGGAACTGTCCGACTGGAACAACCCTAATAGTTGTGGGATGGTGTGCACTTGTGGCATGAACGAGGGAATTGACCGACGTAGGTTTCCTGTGTATGTCTGTCTGGAGGTGCCCGGCGCTGTCCACCTCAAGACAGACATCCAGGAACTCCATCTTGTGCTTGTCAAATTTGTACGTCAGCCGAATTCCCCACATATTACAATTTAATTGTGCCATAAAACTCTCGAGCTGCGGCACCGTGCCACGCCAAAAAAATAAAATATCATCGATATAGCGGAGCCAGCAGAGCACACGGTCCGTAGCCCGGGCACCCCTGTAGCCAAAAATCTGTCTCTCCCATGCGCCCAAGAAGAGATTGGTGTACGAGGGAGCGCAGGCCGCCCCCATGGCCGTGCCACGCCTCTGCAGATATATCATATCTTTAAACAAAAAATAATTATATGTGAGCACGAAGTGCAGCAGCTCAAGAATTAATTCGCACAAGGGCCGCCCAGGTCGGACGCCCCGAGGAAGAGACGGACCGCGTCCAGACCAATTGCATGTTCAATGCAGGTATACAAACTCTCAACATCTGCCGTGACGAGCAAGACACCTTCATCCAGGCGAACGCCGTCGACCCGCGTTAGGACATCCGTAGTGTCATGAGTCCATGTCCATGAGTTCAAGACTTCAGGCTGTCATTGCCAACAAAGGGTTTTCAACCAAGTACTAGAAATGAACATTTTATTTACAATTATTTAATCTGTCCAATTACTTTTGGTCCCTTTAAAAACAGGGTGGCACATGTTAAGGAGCTGAAACTCCTAAACCCTTCATCCAATTTTAGTGTGGATACCCTCAAATGAAAGCTGAAAGTCTGAACTTCAACTGCATCTGAATTGTTTTGTTTAAAATTCATTGTGGTAATGTCTAGAACCAAAATTAGAAAAATGTTGTCTCTGTCCAAATATATATGGACCTAACTGTATATTATTGGAGCCAGCAGAATCTATGATCCTTTCCCAGGTATATGTTAGTGAAGCTAGCAGAATGTAGCCTACAATGTATGGTCTCCTTCCAGTTCTTGACTGCAGCCCATAAAGTCAAAAGGATGGTCTATTCTCATCAGATCTATATCCACAGGTGTGCACCACCAAAATAGTCATGTTAGGTAGAGGAAAGGTGAAGTAGGAGAATTGTGGATATATAGAAATATTTAAAATGTATAAACTTTATTAATTTATTAAAATACTTTTAAACACAAAATTTCTCATGCATCAATAGATGCATATAAGGTAACCATCTATTGGAGTATAAAGATGGTACCCACTAATAAATCTGGCTCCTCAGTGTTATAAGAGATATGATCGCTTGGCAATGAGGTTTTCCTCCTGCTAATGATTTCAAATGGTGCCGGCTCAGCTATAACAAGTACAAATACACACACTGTGCAATTCATTATGGACAACTACGGGATTGGGCAGAGAGTGAGTGATGATAGTTGATATCTATCACTGCCATAATATCAGTAACCGCTAGATAAATGTCAGCTTATGTATACATGTTAATCAGGTGGTGAATAGTCGTGCCCCAAGGCAGACTCATACAAGATAGTGGTATAAAATATTTTGCCATGATAGTGTTATGGTTAATTTTTAATACCTATATATTATTAATTAGATAAAACAATTCTGATTCATGAGGCCTCTGCTTGAGTGTTTTAAGACATACATTGTGAAATGTCTGACTAAGATACTGGTTTCCTGTGAAAGTCTCTGAGAAGATTTTACGTTGGGTCAAGGGAAATGTGTTTGTTACTGATAAGCTATTTTGGTTGTCTGTTCAGTTGTATACAAAAACGAAGTTCCGCTTTTTTGTCTAGCTAATAAATTGGTGAGTCTAGGTTGCCACACCAGAAGACTCTACTTGCTGACAATGAATGTCACATGTATTCTGTCTCTCTCCCTTCATCGATGAAGTACCTTAATTTGAATCTCGCTGGCAACGTGAAGACCCTTTGCTGTCTAAACCAAAGTTCTCCTTAAACCAAAGAGGGTCTCCATAACATCAGTAACTTTCTTTGTCCCGTCCATTCCTTGCCAACTGTGATTTTTCATCCAAGCATTGAGAGATGAGCTGAAAGCAGACAATGTTTTCTATAGAATGGCAGACATGGGTGTTGTCCACATAGAAAGCCTCTCCTAAATCCCATGGACAAAAAAGCCGCCCTACAATCTGCCAGGACACATGCGGAAACATATGAAGCCTCCTGGGACTTTATACTCTGGAGTGATGAGACCAAAATAAATGTTTTTTTTGGAACTGATGGCTTCAAAACTTTACAACATTGAAGAGGTGAGGAATACAATGAGAATGCATGGTGTCTACAGAGAGACCTGGTGGTGGCCGTGTCCTTATGTGCGGCTGCATGAGGAGCTACATTTCATTGATGGTATCTTGAATTCACAGATGTTCTGCTCTGTAGTGACAGAGAAGATGCTGCCATCACTCTGCTCCCTTGGTAGGCCACTGTTACATTTCTGAAGAACAGGGTGACAGTGATTCAGTGGCCAAGTGTCTCCTGATCTGAACCCAACCAAACACCTATGGGGAATTCTGAAGAGACAAGTTGTCATCGCTCCATCCAGCATCCAGGCTCTAAGAGCTCGTTATTGAAAAAGAGATAAAAGATAGATATAGTATTGTCACTAACTTGTTCATTCCAGGCCTAGAAAACTTGGGGACGTCCTTTAAAATTATGGAGGCCATACAAAATAATAGATGTAGTAGCTTTTGATGTGGGGTGTACTCATTTTTTGCATCAACTAATTTGAGTAAAACTGAAGATTTTGTAATGAGAGTTATATTATTACCTTTACTTTCATGTTTTGATTACAAAAAAATGTTCTATGAAATTCAGTGTTGGCAAAATTTTAGAAATTGATCTTGTGTTCAGTGAGCTATTAAATAAAATCTAGAAAGAAGGAATTCTGCGGTGTTAGTGAAGCGCTAGAACAACTAGACAGTGGATTAGGTTATAACACACAAACCTTTTATTGTTTAGTACGCTCTCTAACGCCACGACGCGTTTCGATAGCAGACGCTATCTTCCTCAGGTAGATTCATTCATTGTGGAATGCCCACTTCGGTCACACGGTCCTGGTCATGTGACCGCTGAAGCAGACAGAAGCTCCCTACAACAGTTCCTGCCAAGTTGTGATCATCTTACAGACCCCCACCTGGAAGCGTTTTCCCTTGTTGTGCGGGGCTCCTTTGCACAACAGGACCAGGTGAGTGGTCACTACATCTCCCCCTTCATTTCCCCCCCCCCAAACCTCAGGCTCTTCACCACTGGCGCTCCTACTGTTTTTGTTTTCCATTAAACAAAATCTTACTCATCAAAGGGGGTGTACTCATTTATGGTGAACAATGTTTATTAAACTTTATAAAACACAGTGAACATAATTACACTTTCTTTCCCATATGACTTCTCTCATGTTTTACAAGGTGTGATTTATGTATAAAAGATTTCCCACATTCTGAACATGAATACGGCTTCTCTCCTGTGTGACTTCTCTCATGCTGCACAAGATAAGGTTTTTTTGTAAAGCATTTCTCACAGAATGAACATGAATACGGCTTTTCTCCTGTGTGAATTTTGTGATGTTTAACAAGATCTGATTTATTTGCAAAGCATCTTCCACATGCTAAACATGAAAAAAGTTTTTCTCTTGTGTGAATTCTCTGATGTGTAATAAGATCCCCTTTATGATTGAAGGACTTTCCACATTCTGAATAAAAAAATGGCTTTTCTCCTGTATGAATTCTCTTATGAACAGAAAGACTTGATTTACGCATAAAAGATTTCCCACATTCTGAACATGAATACGGCTTCTCTCCTGTGTGAGTTCTCTGATGTCTAACAAGATCTGATTTACCTGTAAAGCATTTTCCACATTCTAAACATGAAAACGGTTTCTCCCTGGTGTGAATTCTTTGATGTAAAACCAGCTCTGATTTACTTTTAAAACATTTCTCACATTCTAAACAAGAAAATGGCTTCTCTCCTGTATGAATTCTCTTATGAGTAGAAAGATTTGATTTACGCATAAAAGATTTCCCGCATTCTGAACATGAATACGGCTGCTCTCCTGTGTGAATTTTCTCGTGTGTCACAAGTTTTGATTTCTCTGTAAAGCATTTCCCACATTCTGCACATGAATACGGCTTTTCTCCTGTGTGAATTCTCTGATGTTTAACAAGATCTGATTTATAACTAAAACACATTTCCCACATTCTGAACATGAATATGGCGACTCTCCAGTATGAATGCTCTGATGTTTACTAAGATGCCCTTTAGCTGTGAAGGTCTTCCCACATAGTGAACACAAAAATGGTTTTTCTCCTGTGTGAATTCTCTGATGTGTTATAAGACTCCCTTTATTTGTGAAGGACTTCTCACATAAGGAACATGAAAATGTTTTTTTCTCCTGTGTGATTTCTCTGATGTGTAATAAGATTCCCTTTATTTCTAAAGCATTTCCCACATTCTGAACACGAATATGGCTTCTCTCCTGTGTGAATTCGCTGATGTGGAATAAGACTCCTTTTATCTGTAAAGGACTTCCCACATTCTGAACATGAATATGGCTTCTCTCCTGTGTGAATTTTCTGATGTGTAATAAGACTCCCTTTAAATGTAAAGCATTTCCCACATTCCGAACATGAATACGGCTTCTCTCCTGTGTGAATTCTCTGATGTATAATAAGACTCCCTTTAAATGTAAAGCATTTCCCACATTCTGAACATGAATACGGCGTTTCTCCTGTGTGAATTCTCTGATGTATAACAAACTGTGATTTATCTGGAAAGCACCTTCTACATTGTAAACATGAAAAAGGTTTTTCCCCTGTGTGAATTCTTTGATGTTTAACAAGATCTGATTTACTTCCAAAACATTTCCCACATTCTGAACATGAATATGGCTTCTCTCCTGTATGAATTCTCTGATGTGTAATAAGATCCCCTTTATGTTTAAAGGCCTTCCCACATTCCGAACATGAAAATGGCTTTTCTCCTGTGTGAATTCTCTCATGTATAACAAATTGTGATTTATATGTAAAGCATTTCCCACATTCTGAACAGGAGTATGTCTTTTTTCCTTTGTGTTTTCTGCGTGTTAAAAAATTTGAGCTTTTTGGAAATTTCTTGTCACACTGAAATCTTGAATCTACTTTGCCACCTGGACTTTTGGTAATAATGAGAGATTGTTCAGGAGATGATTCCTCATGATTAGGAGGATTATAAGAAAGTGAAGTGCTGTGAAGTCCAGGAGGTGCAGGAAGGGTGATGAGGTTTTCTCCATTAGAGTGCTTCATGATATCTTCTTTTTTACAATTTAGTGATGAACCGTTATTCTCACAAGGATTTCCTATCAGGATGAAAGATAAATTAGATGTGAGTTTTTTCTTCAACACAAAAGAGATTTCTGAATGTATTTTCTGGATCTCACAATGAAGACCCTCGTCAGTGAAAGTACCGGGAATAAGGAGGACAACTACATACCATAACATTAACACAATGACAGGTAAAGTGAATGACACTTATAAACTGGTGACATTGGCACAAGTCAGGGGTGGCAGAGATTAGACAGCAAATAGTTCTTTAAGTGGTAATTACTGATGGCAGGTTCCCTTAATGTACCTCCGGTGCCATTTCACTCTCTCAAGCTTCGTATCTTGCCCTCAGTGTAGAAAAGTGTCCAAGCAATTAAAGAAGTTGTCCACTACTATTAAAAATGCCCCCAATGTAATTAACCCATTGAGAGAAGATTTTTTTTAATTATCTTGCTTTGTCTTTATTGGCTGTGAGCGGCGCTATCGCTGGCCACTCACCGGCATCACGCGATCCCCGGCCTCAGCCGGCTCTTGCTTCCCCTGATGTCACGTCAAGTGAGGCGTGACTCGGTGATGCGATCCCCGCGGTGGATGCCGGGCTGTGGGTGGGGTTTCCCCGAGCGTCACATCCAGAATCCACCGCGCACTTTCCCAATGAATACAAGGTAATTGTGATTCACAAAATGTTATACAATTGAACGGTGAAGAAAAAAAAATTACATTTTTACAGCTATAATATTATTTTAGCCCCAGATTTTACATTTTCACAAAGGAAAATGAGTAAAAATGACCACATAATTTGTTATACAATTTCTGCTGAACGGGGCAATACCCCATAAGTGTCTGTACTGTACTGCTTAGCCACATGGCGAGACTCGGGAGGGAAGGAGCGCTATTTGACTCTTGGGGAACAAACTTTAGTAGAACAGTTTGCAGACTCCATATACAGAGCCCCAAAGTGGCAGAAGAGCAGAATCCCCCCTCAAGTGACACCAGTTTGCAAACTACACCCCTATGGAAATGTATCTATAGGTGTAGTGATGAATTTGACTCCATGGGTGCTTTCCAGAAACGAGCAGTAATGGATGTTGTGAAGTGAAAATGCAAATATTCCCTTATAGTGGCCAGTACATTGTAGTGTCCGGTACATTGTAGTGCCCTTACGTTGTAGCGCCCAGTACATGATTCCCAGCTAGTGCCTTCTGGAGAAATAAATTGGCTCTCCCCGCTACAGTAATGCCAAACATGTGGATGCTAACTGCACACGGTGGGGCCCAGGAGGAGGGGGCATTTGGATTTGGGAGCGCAGATGTCACTGGATTTCTTTAAGTGGGAGCCAAGTCACTTTTCCAGAGCCTTTGTGCTACCAGTAATATGGACACCCCCTATATTACTGTTTACAGATGATGAACCTGAGTGGGGACTTGTTTTTTGTGGGTTGAGTAGAAGCTCTTAATGGTGGCATTTTGGGGTACAGAACATTTTGGATCATATTTATCCTGTGCTGTACGCTGAACACTTACAGTGGGTACGGGAAGTATTCAGACCCCTTTACATTTTTCACTCTTTGTTTCATTGCAGCCATTTAGTAAATTCTAAAAAGTTCCTTTATTTTTCTCATTAAAGTACACTCTGCACCCCATCACATGGTCATAAGTATTCAAATCCTTCGCTCAGACACTCATATTTAAGTCACATGCTGTCCATTTCCTTGTGATCCTCCTTGAGATGGTTCTACTCCTTCATTGGAGTCCAGCTGAGTTTAATTAAACTTATAGGACTTGATTTTGAAAGACACACACCTGTCTATATAAGACCTCACCGCTCACAGTGCATGTCAGACCAAATGAGAATCATCAGCTCAAAGGAACTGCCCAAGGAGCTCAGAGACAGAATTGTGGCAAGGCACAGATCTGGCCAAGGTTTCAAAAGAATTTCGGCATTAATCAAGGCTCCTAAGAGCACAGTGGCCTTCATAATCCTTAAATGGAAGAAGTTTGGGACCACCAGAAGTCTTCCTAGACCTGGCCGTCCAGCCAAACTGAGCAATCGTGGGAGAAGAGCCTTGGTAGGAGAGGTAAAGAAAAACCCCAAGATCACTGTGGCTGAGCTCCAGCGATGCAGTAGGGAGAAAGCTCACAAAAGTCAACGATCACTGCAGCCCTCCACCAGTCGGGCCTTTATGGCAGAGTGGCCAGATGGAAGGATCTACTCAGTGCAAGACATATGAAAGCCCGCATAGAGTTTGCTCAAAAACACATGAAGGACTCACAGATTATGAGAAATAAGATTCTCTGGTCTGATGAGACGAAGATAGAACTTTTTGGTGATAATTCTAAGCGGTATGTGTGGAGAAAACCTGGCACTGCTCATGACCTGCCCAATACAATCCCTACAGTGAAACATGGTGGAGGCAGCATCATGCTATGGGGGTATTTTTCAGCTGCAGAGACAGGATGACTGGTTGCAATTGAAGGAAACACGAAAGCAGCCAAGTACAGAGATATCCTGGATGAAAACCTCTTCTAGAGTGCTCTGGAGCTCAGACTTGGCCGAAGGTTCACCTTCCAACAAGACAGTGACCCTAAGCACACAGCTAAAATGACAAAGGAGTGGCTTCAGAACAACTCTGTGACCATTCTTGACTGGCCCAGCCAGAGCCCTGACCTAAACCCAATTGAGCATCTCTGGAGAGACCTGAAAATGTCTGTCCACCAACGTTCACCATCCAACCTGATGGAACTGGAGAGGATCTGTAAGGAAGAATGGCAGAGGATCCCCAAATCCAGGGGTGAAAAACTTGTTGCATCATTCCCAAGAAGACTCATGGCTGTACTAGCTCAAAAGGGGCTTCTACTCAACACTGAGTAAAGGGTCTGAATACTTATGACCATGTGATATTTCAGTTTTTCTTTTTTAATAAATTTGCAAAAATTTCTACATTTCTTGTTTTTTTCAGTCAAGATGGGGTGCAGAGTGTACTATAATGATAAAAAAATAAACTTTTTAGAACTTACCGAATAGCTGCAATGAAACAAAGAGTGAAAAATGTAAAGGGGTCTGAATACTTTCCGTACCCACTGTACATCGGGGTTTCCATCTAAATCTACAAAATACACGATTCAGATGACACCCCCGAGGGATCCATTCAGAATAATGAGGCAGCAGAGTTACACCGGACTCCGTCTAGCCTCTGGTCGACTGCGCTTTTATGCACGCTGAAAAAGATGGACATCACTGGATCATAGGCCAGACGGCGTCCACAGCGCCTCATTATACGGAATCTTCCCCCGGGGTTCTGTCCGAATCGCAAGCTCAGTCATTTATATGGCAGCATGAGACTTGTGTAAGAATAATACGAAAATAAAAGATGGAAGTAATATTAAAAAACACAATTAGGAAAATTAAAAATGTGCTTCTTAAATCATTAAGAAGAGGTGTGAATGCGGCCCAGTTATTCATCGGTGCGCAACCGGACTCTGTACAAGAGCAGCCGAGACATCACCGGACGCTTCTGCTGTGATGTGGACGGCGGATAAAGCTTCACTGCACCGGAGACTTCATACAATATCACACACCGGTCATCATCACACGCCGCTAATCATAGTCACATGCCAATCATCATCGTCATACGCCAGTCATCATCATCACACGCCGCTAATCATAGTCACATGCCAATCATCATCGTCATACGCCAGTCATCATCATCACACGCCGCTAATCATAATCACATGCCAATCATCATCGTCATACGCCAGTCATCATCATCACACGCCGCTAATCATAGTCACATGCCAATCATCATCGTCATACGCCAGTCATCATCATCACACGCCGCTAATCATAGTCACATGCCAATCATCGTCATACGCCAGTCATCATCATCATCACACGCCGCTAATCATAGTCACATGCCAATCATCATCATGATACGCCAGTCATCATCATCACACGCCGCTAATCATAGTCACATGCCAATCATCATCGTCATACGCCAGTCATCATCATCACACGCCGCTAATCATAGTCACATGCCAATCATCATCATCATACGCCAGTCATCATCATCACACGCCGCTAATAATAGTCACATGCCAATCATCATCATCATACGCCAGTCATCATCATCACACGCCGCTAATCATAGTCACATGCCAATCATCATCGTCATACGCCAGTCATCATCATCACACGCCGCTAATCATAGTCACATGCCAATCATCATCATCATACGCCAGTCATCATCATCACACGCCGCTAATCATAGTCACATGCCAATCATCATCATGATACGCCAGTCATCATCATCACACGCCGCTAATCATAGTCACATGCCAATCATCATCGTCATACGCCAGTCATCATCATCACACGCCGCTAATCATAGTCACATGCCAATCATCATCATCATACGCCAGTCATCATCATCACACGCCGCTAATAATAGTCACATGCCAATCATCATCATACGCCAGTCATCATCATCACACGCCGCTAATCATAGTCACATGCCAATCATCATCGTCATACGCCAGTCATCATCATCACACGCCGCTAATCATAGTCACATGCCAATCATCATCATCATACGCCGCTAATCATAGTCACATGCCAATCATCATCGTCATACGCCAGTCATCATCATCACACGCAGCTAATTATAGTCACATGCCAATCATCATCATCATACGCCAGTCATCATCATCACACGCCGCTAATCAGTCACATGCCAATCATCATTGTCATACGCCAGTCATCATCATCATCACACGCCGCTAATCATAGTCACATGCCAATCATCATCATCACACGCCGCTAATAATAGTCACATGCCAATCATCATCATCATACGCCAGTCATCATCATCACACGCCGCTAATCATAGTCACATGCCAATCATCATCATCATACGCCGCTAATCATAGTCACATGCCAATCATCATCATCATACGCCAGTCATCATCATCACACGCCGCTAATCATAGTCACATGCCAATCATCATCGTCATACGCCAGTCATCATCACACGCCGCTAATCATAGTCACATGCCAATCATCATCATCATACGCCGCTAATCATAGTCACATGCCAATCATCATCATCATACGCCAGTCATCATCATCATCACACGCCGCTAATCATAGTTACATGCCAATCATCATCATCATACGCCAGTCATCATCATCACACGCCGCTAATCATAGTCACATGCCAATCATCATCGTCATACGCCAGTCATCATCATCACACGTCACTAATCATAGTCACATGCCAATCATCATCGTCATACGCCAGTCATCATCATCACACGCCGCTAATCATAGTCACATGCCAATCATCATCGTCATACGCCAGTCATCATCATCACACGCCGCTAATCATAGTCACATGCCAATCATCATCGTCATACGCCAGTCATCATCATCACACGCCGCTAATCATAGTCACATGCCAATCGTCATCGTCATACGCCAGTCATCATCATCACACGCCGCTAATCATAGTCACATGCCAATCATCATCGTCATACGCCAGTCATCATCATCACACGCCGCTAATCATAGTCACATGCCAATCATCATCATCATCACACGCCGGTCATCATCATCATCACACGCCGGACATTATTACACACCTGTGGAAACATCTACAGGAATCTCCTCCTTCCCGTCACTCACACACGGCTGATCCTCCCTCGTCATCGCTTCTTCTTCTGTCTCGTCCTTCACTTTATTCTTAGTCGGATCTTCCTCCTGATATATCAGATGTAACAATCAGCACAATACAAGAAGCCACCAAAATCTGTGACATCTATGACCTCGATCAGAAATGTCCCCCATATACAGATCCAGTACAGGGCTCAGCACCGTCTACCTGATGACTCTCCGGGATGTTGTGATTCTCCTCTGGACAGTCCTGGGGATACAGAGGACGGGGACATCTCTCTGGTGGATTTCTTTCCATGAGTCCATCTGTAGGAAACACACAGTGACAGAATACTGTGACATGTAAAAGTTTGGGCTCCAATGGTCAAAATTACTGTTATTGTGAATAGTTAAGTTGAAGATGAAATAATCTCTAAACGGCCTAAAGTTACAGATGACATTTCCTTTGTATTTAAGGCAAAACAATAAACTATATATATTTTCATCTTTTACATTTAAAAAAAAATTCAATAAGGGAAAATGGGCAAATGCAAAAGTTTTGGCACCCGGCAAGGTTAGTAGCTAGTAGCGCCCCCTTTTGAAAGTATCACAGCTTGTAAATGCTTTTTGTAGCCAGACAATAGTCTTTCAATTCTTGTTTGAGGGATTTTCATTCATTCTTCTTTGGAGAATTCTTCCAGTTCTATGAGATTCTTGGGTCGTCTTGCATCGTCTGCTATTTTGAGGTCTAGCCACAGATTTTCAATGATGTTCAGATCAGGGGACTGTGAGGGCCATTGTAAAACCTTCAGCTTGCGCCTTTTGAGGTCGTCTATTGTGGATTTTGACATGTGTTTAGTATAGTATCATTATCCATTTGTAGAAGCCATCCTCTTTTTACCTCCAGCTTTTTTGCAGATGGTATTATGTATGTATCAAGAATTTGCTGAAATTTCATGGAATCCATTCTTCCCTCTACCCGTTCCCTGTGCCATTGGCTGCAACACAACCCCAAAGCAGGATTGATCCACCACCATGTTCTTTTACTAAAATTCTGTGCCCTTTTTTCTCCACACAACTTTGATCATTGCTCTATTTTAACCTCATCGGTCCACAAGACTTGTTTACAAAATGCATCAGACCTTCTTAGATGTACTTTTGCATACTTCTGACGCTGAATTTTATGGTGAGGTCGCAGGAGAGGTTTTCTTCTGATGACTCTTCCATGAAGGCCATATTTGTGCAGGTGTCTCTGAAGAGTACAACAATGTTCCACAACTTCAGAGTCTGCTAAATCTTTCTGAAGGTCATTTTCAGTCAAGTGGGGGTTCTGATTTGCCTCTCTAGCAATCCTACTGAAAATTTGCTTGGTCTTCCAGACCTTATCTTGACCTCCACTGTTTCTGTTAACTACCATTTCTTTATTACATTTTGAACCAAGGAAAGGGCAACTTGAAAATGCTTTGCTCATAGCTTTCTCCTGCTTTCTGGGCCTCCACCATTTTTAGAGTGCTAGACAGCGGATTAGAAGAAGCCCTGGCTGCGGTTATTTTGGCACAATGTTAGAGTAAGCTGTGTTTTTATAAAGCTGGAAATTTGCATCACCTGGCCTTTCCTAACGATGATAGTGAACGAGCCATAACCCTAACAGGCTAAGTAAGATCTGAATCATTGGTCAAAGTTATCTGAGCACACAAATGTCCAAGGGTAACACAAAGGAAATGTGTCATCTTTAACTTTAGGTCTTTTAGAGATCATTTCATCTTTAACTTGCTTAACTGGTCACAATAACAGGAATTTGGCCAGGGGTGCCCAAACTTTTACATTCCACTGTAGATTGTGTCATGCAATGATGGAAGTAGTAGTAGATGACCACAGAACAGACATGACAGTCTCCCTTCCTCACCCTGCTGATCGGCCCATATTGCGGTCGCCTCTTGTGCTCCATGTATAACCTCAACCTTAATATCAATCAGATCTTCACCCTAAAAAGAAAAATGTAAGATGAGCTCAGGTCCCATCACTTCATGGTCAGATGTTGTGGGGACTTCAGTGTCATCTACCTGATGATCCTCCGGGATGTTGTGAATCTCCTCTGGACAGTCCTGGGGATACAGAGGACGGGGACATCTCTCTGGTGGATTTCTCCTCCTGGATCCATCTGTGGAGACACAGAGACTGAATACATGACCTGCCGTGTATCTGTCTATATATGAGACTCGTCTCTCAGAACCAGTAATTCTATGTTTATGTATCAGGGAATAAATTACATTGTTGTGGTCCTCACCCCCGGTACCAAGGACCCAGCACATTGTGGCCTCAAGTATGAAGTGATAATCAGCGAGGCCAAAGCCTAATGCTCTGCACTTGGAGGATGAGGACCCTGAGGAGAGGGACAGAGAAGACCCTCGTCAGATGGAGGAGCCGTACTAAAAAACACAACTTCTCCAAGTTTCGTCTCCAGGGATGGAACCACAGAGGAGCTGGAGAAAGCTCCACATTTCTATCCATCGGTTTCTTCTCTCCTAATTCACTGTATGGAGATTGGGGGAAGGACGGTGACCATTTACCAGTGATTGTATTTTTGAGAGCTCATGATGTCACCATGAGGACACGGCCTCCCTCCTGGAAAGGATCCTCTGGGATCACTCAGAGGAGAGAACCTGACTTCCTCCTATTAAAAGACGGGTTACCGCATTTTTCTTCTTCTTTAAATAGAGATAAATCTCAACATTCGCCTCGGTATAAACACTAAAATAGGCAGCAAATGTAGCGTTTGTCTCTAAAGGAGGAAAAAAGGGCACATGTACGACTAACGTACGAAGTCACAGAACCCGGAAGGACGGTGTTGTGGGGAGCACCCGGTACGCAGCGGTTAGTACCTATCAATGTGTAGAAAGGACAACTAGAGAGCCGGCACCGGGGTCATGGGCACTTACTGATGCACACGGGGAGCCAAGGAGAGATTGTCTGGTCAGACTCCACAGAAAAGTTCCATAATACATATTCTTCTGAACAAACATCCCTGTAACGGAGACTTACACTTATTATTATCACCAGACCAGGATCTCAGATTGAAGTCCCCATTATTTTTGCTTTGTCTCCCAAAATTAGAACAAATGTTTTTGTTTTATAAAAATAAATCTACCTATCTAATCTATCTACATACATATACACACACACATATATATATTATTATTTGGCAAAATAAAGTATTATTATTTGGCATTTTCAAGTCAGGATTTATTGCACATGGTAAACGCCAAAAGAAAAAAACACATCAGAAACACCTCCCCAAAACTGCAATGAAAAAACAATGATCAAAAAAAGTCACCAATAAAAAGGTCAGCGGCCATTCAAGAAGAGAAGCCCTCACACAGCTCCGATAACGGAAGATAAAGTGATGGGTGTCAGGAACAGTTCTGAAAATGGCAGCGACGTCGTTCTTACCGCCCAATAAATGCTGAGAAACAAAACCCAAAAAGCCAGAAGCCCGACCACGACTGATGACGACATTGAGCCGGCACCGATTCAGAGGGACGGACGAGCGACAGCGGATTAGGGGGAAAATCATCAGTAAATTAACCCCGACTCTGCTGAGTAACAATCCACGACAGACTCAGGTACCGAAAGATCTCACAGGAGAGAACAGACAGAAGCGCTGGGACATCTGCAGACAAAATGTGACCGATGCTCTAAGGAAGGTGAAAGATTCTGAAAGAAGCCGCCGAGGACGAAGACTCAAGACTGATGAAGACGACAGCGGAGAAACCGCGACTCACAGATCAGAAGAGAAGAATCAGGGAATGAAAGCTGTGAGAAAATGTAGAGAAAACCAGAGCAAGTCTGGAGAAAAATCATCTATTATAGGAGGAGGCCGAGAGACGTCATCACATCCACCGGAGCCAACAAGAGTCTCCTCTCACCTGGTGATGTCAGAGGCCGGAGCTCCTCCATCATCACCTCCTGGTACCGATCCTGGTGTCCTTCTAGATACTCCCACTCCTCCATGGAGAGATAGACAGCGACGTCCTGACACCTTATAGGAGCCTGACAACAACGACACCGTCATCACCCAGAATCCTCCAGTGCTGTCCTGTATAATGTCCCAGCAGTCACCTCTCCGGTCATCACCCAGAATCCTCCAGTGCTGTCCTATATAATGTCCCAGCAGTCACCTCTCCGCTCATCACCCAGAATCCTCCAGTGCTGTCCTGTATAATGTCCCAGCAGTCACCTCTCCGCTCATCACCCAGAATCCTCTCCAGTGCTGTCCTGTATAATGTCCCAGCAGTCACCTCTCCGGTCATCACCCAGAATCCTCCAGTGCTGTCCAGTATAATGTCCCAGCAGTCACCTCTCCAGTCATCACCCAGAATCCTCCAGTGCTGTCCAGTATAATGTCCCAGCAGTCACCTCTCCAGTCATCACCCAGAATCCTCCAGTGCTGTCCCGTATAATGTCCCAGCAGTCACCTCTCCGGTCATCACCCAGAATCCTCCAGTGCTGTCCTGTATAATGTCCCAGCAGTCACCTCTCCGCTCATCACCCAGAATCCTCCAGTGCTGTCCTGTATAATGTCCCAGCAGTCATCTCTCCGCTCATCACCCAGAATCCTCCAGTACTGTCCTGTATAATGTCCCAGCAGTCACCTCTCCGGTCATCACCCAGAATCCTCCAGTGCTGTCCTGTATAATGTCCCAGCAGTCACCTCTCCGGTCATCACCCAGAATCCTTCAGTGCTGTCCTGTATAATGTCCCAGCAGTCACCTCTCCGGTCATCACCCAGAAACCTCCAGTGCCGTCCAGTATAATGTCCCAGCAGTCACCTCTCCGGTCATCACCCAAAATCCTCCAGGGCTGTCCTGTATAATGTCCCAGCAGTCACCTCTCCGGTCATCACCCAGAATCCTCCAGTGCTGTCCTGTATAATGTCTCAGCAGTCACCTCTCCGCTCATCACCCAGAATCCTCCAGTGCTGTCCTGTATAATGTCCCAGCAGTCACCTCTCCGCTCATCACCCAGAATCCTCCAGTGCTGTCCTGTATAATGTCCCAGCAGTCACCTCTCCGCTCAGCAGCTCAATCATCTTGTTGCTGAGCTCTAGGATCTTCTTCTTCTTCCTCTCATGTATCGGGGGGTGCGGGGGAGGCTCTGTGATGGGGTCCGGGCTCCGCCCTCCTGACTCCTGGAGATGGATGCTGGGAGTCACACCCTCCCCCGGTGTCTTCCTCACTATTGTGTAATCCTGTGTATGGAGAGAGACACTTAGGGAGAAGAATTCCTTCCCGACTCCAGATCTGACAATCAGTAGAAATCCCGGGATCAATAACCGTCTCCAGTAATCTGGGGCCATAACCTGGAATATTATTACACTCAGGACAGACATCCAGGCCCCTCTACAGCTCTTATAGGGAATCCCCATGACAACTCCTCCTGGCAGAGAGCTGCACACAATCACTGCTCTTACAGTAAAGAATCCTTCTCTTCCTCTTCTGGATTTCCTCTTCCCGATGTCGGACTTGTTACATAACACAATAAAGCTGATAGAAATGTAGAGGAGTTACCTCTCCGCTCAGCAGGGAGATGATCTCCAGGGTGAAGTGTAATAATCTTCTGGTGGTCTCGTCCTCGTCCATCCTCGGGGTCATTCAGGAGAAGGAGGGATGAACACTGGATCAGCTGGAGGGATCTCGTCCTGCCGGCGTCTTAATGATAAAGAAGAAGATGGAGATCACAGGGGACGATATAACGACAATCACTGAATTCTGCCCCAAATATCCGACATTTATCAGGAAGAATCTGGAGGAAAAGCCACAAACTCCACCGATCTGACCGCTCATTATCAGCCTCGTAGGAGGACGGTCACCGTGGTAACTACACAGCCAGCGGGGGGGACGGTCACCGTGGTAACTACACCACCAGCGGGGGACGGTCACCGTGGTAACTACAGCGCCAGCGGGGGAAGGTCACCGTGGTAACCACAACTCCAGCGGGAGACGGTCACCGTGGTAACTACAGTGCCAGCGGGGGACGGTCACCGTGGTAACTACACCTCCAGCGGGGGACGGTCACCGTGGTAACTGCACCGCCAGCGGGGGACGGTCACTGTGGTAACTGCACCTCCAGCGGGGGACGGTCAGCGTGGTAACTCCACCTCCAGCGGGGGACGGTCAGCGTGGTAACTCCACCTCCAGCGGGGGACGGTCAGCGTGGTAACTCCACCTCCAGCGGGGGGCGGTCACCGTGGTAACTCCACCTCCAGCGGGGGACGGTCACCTTGGTAACTCCACCTCCAGCGGGGGGCGGTCACCGTGGTAACTCCACCTCCAGCGGGGGACGGTCACCGTGGTAACTCCACCTCCAGCGGGGGACGGTCACCGTGGTATCTCCACCTCCAGCGGGGGGCGGTCACCGTGGTAACCACACCTCCAGCGGGGGACGGTCACCGTGGTAACTACAGCGCCAGCGGGGGACGGTCACCGTGGTAACTCCACCTCCAGCGGGGGGCGGTCACCGTGGTAACTCCACCTCCAGCGGGGGACGGTCACCGTGGTAACTCCACCTCCAGCGGGGGACGGTCACCGTGGTAACTCCACCTCCAGCGGGGGACGGTCACCGTGGTAACTCCACCTCCAGCAGAGGACGGTCACCGTGGTAACTCCACCTCCAGCGGGGGACGGTCACCGTGGTAACTCCACCTCCAGCAGAGGACGGTCACCGTGGTAACTCCACCTCCAGCGGGGGCGGTCACCGTGGTAACTCCACCTCCAGCGGGGGGCGGTCACCGTGGTAACCACACCTCCAGCGGGGGACGGTCACCGTGGTAACTACAGCGCCAGCGGGGGACGGTCACCGTGGTAACTCCACCTCCAGCGGGGGGCGGTCACCGTGGTAACTCCACCTCCAGCGGGGGACGGTCACCGTGGTAACTCCACCTCCAGCGGGGGACGGTCACCGTGGTAACTCCACCTCCAGCGGGGGACGGTCACCGTGGTAACTCCACCTCCAGCAGAGGACGGTCACCGTGGTAACTCCACCTCCAGCGGGGGACGGTCACCGTGGTAACTCCACCTCCAGCAGAGGACGGTCACCGTGGTAACTCCACCTCCAGCGGGGGCGGTCACCGTGGTAACTCCACCTCCAGCGGGGGACGGTCACCGTGGTAACTCCACCTCCAGCAGAGGACGGTCACCGTGGTAACTCCACTTCCAGCGGGGGACGGTCACCATGGTAACTCCACCTCCAGCGGGGGACGGTCACCGTGGTAACTCCACCTCCAGCGGGGGACGGTCACCGTGGTAACTCCACCTCCAGCAGAGGACGGTCACCGTGGTAACTTCACCTCCAGCGGGGACGGTCACCGTGGTAACTCCACCTCCAGCGGAGGACGGTCACCGTGGTAACTCCACCTCCAGCGGGGGACGGTCACCGTGGTAACTACACCTCCAGTGGGGGACGGTCACCGTGGTAACTCCACTTCCAGCAGAGGACGGTCACTGTGGTAACTCCACCTCCAGCGAGGGACGGTCACCGTGGTAACTCCACCTCCAGCGGGGGACGGTCAGCGTGGTAACCACAACTCCAGCGGGAGACGGTCACCGTGGTAACTACAGTGCCAGCGGGGGACGGTCACCGTGGTAACTACACCTCCAGCGGGGGACGGTCACCGTGGTAACTGCACCGCCAGCGGGGGACGGTCACCGTGGTAACTGCACCTCCAGTGGGGGACGGTCACCGTGGTAACTCCACCTCCAGCGGGGGACGGTCAGCGTGGTAACTCCACCTCCAGCGGGGGACGGTCAGCGTGGTAACTCCACCTCCAGCGGGGGACGGTCACCGTGGTAACTCCACCTCCAGCGGGGGACGGTCACCGTGGTAACTCCACCTCCAGCGGGGGACGGTCACCGTGGTAACTCCACCTCCAGCGGGGGACGGTCACCGTGGTAACTCCACCTCCAGCAGAGGACGGTCACCGTGGTAACTCCACCTCCAGCGGGGGCGGTCACCGTGGTAACTCCACCTCCAGCGGGGGACGGTCACCGTGGTAACTCCACCTCCAGCAGAGGACGGTCACCGTGGTAACTCCACTTCCAGCGGGGGACGGTCACCATGGTAACTCCACCTCCAGCGGGGGACGGTCACCGTGGTAACTCCACCTCCAGCAGAGGACGGTCACCGTGGTAACTTCACCTCCAGCGGGGACGGTCACCGTGGTAACTCCACCTCCAGCGGAGGACGGTCACCGTGGTAACTCCACCTCCAGCGGGGGACGGTCACCGTGGTAACTACACCTCCAGTGGGGGACGGTCACCGTGGTAACTCCACTTCCAGCAGAGGACGGTCACTGTGGTAACTACACCTCCAGCGAGGGACGGTCACCGTGGTAACTCCACCTCCAGCGGGGGACGGTCAGCGTGGTAACCACAACTCCAGCGGGAGACGGTCACCGTGGTAACTACAGTGCCAGCGGGGGACGGTCACCGTGGTAACTACACCTCCAGCGGGGGACGGTCACCGTGGTAACTGCACCGCCAGCGGGGGACGGTCACTGTGGTAACTGCACCTCCAGCGGGGGACGGTCACCGTGGTAACTCCACCTCCAGCGGGGGACGGTCAGCGTGGTAACTCCACCTCCAGCGGGGGACGGTCAGCGTGGTAACTCCACCTCCAGCGGGGGGCGGTCACCGTGGTAACTCCACCTCCAGCGGGGGACGGTCACCTTGGTAACTCCACCTCCAGCGGGGGGCGGTCACCGTGGTAACTCCACCTCCAGCGGGGGACGGTCACCGTGGTAACTCCACCTCCAGCGGGGGACGGTCACCGTGGTATCTCCACCTCCAGCGGGGGGCGGTCACCGTGGTAACCACACCTCCAGCGGGGGACGGTCACCGAGGTAACTACAGCGCCAGCGGGGGACGGTCACCGTGGTAACTCCACCTCCAGCGGGGGGCGGTCACCGTGGTAACTCCACCTCCAGCGGGGGACGGTCACCGTGGTAACTCCACCTCCAGCGGGGGACGGTCACCGTGGTAACTCCACCTCCAGCGGGGGACGGTCACCGTGGTAACTCCACCTCCAGCAGAGGACGGTCACCGTGGTAACTCCACCTCCAGCGGGGGACGGTCACCGTGGTAACTCCACCTCCAGCAGAGGACGGTCACCGTGGTAACTCCACCTCCAGCGGGGGCGGTCACCGTGGTAACTCCACCTCCAGCGGGGGACGGTCACCGTGGTAACTCCACCTCCAGCAGAGGACGGTCACCGTGGTAACTCCACTTCCAGCGGGGGACGGTCACCATGGTAACTCCACCTCCAGCGGGGGACGGTCACCGTGGTAACTCCACCTCCAGCAGAGGACGGTCACCGTGGTAACTTCACCTCCAGCGGGGACGGTCACCGTGGTAACTCCACCTCCAGCGGAGGACGGTCACCGTGGTAACTCCACCTCCAGCGGGGGACGATCACCGTGGTAACTACACCTCCAGTGGGGGACGGTCACCGTGGTAACTCCACTTCCAGCAGAGGACGGTCACTGTGGTAACTCCACCTCCAGCGAGGGACGGTCACCGTGGTAACTCCACCTCCAGCGGGGGACGGTCAGCGTGGTAACTCCACCTCCAGCGGGGGGCGGTTACCGTGGTAACTCCACCTCCAGCGGGGGACGGTCACCTTGGTAACTCCACCTCCAGCGGGGGGCGGTCACCGTGGTAACTCCACCTCCAGCGGGGGGCGGTCACCTTGGTAACTCCACCTCCAGCGGGGGACGGTCAGCGTGGTAACTCCACCTCCAGCGGGGGGCGGTTACCGTGGTAACTCCACCTCCAGCGGGGGACGGTCACCTTGGTAACTCCACCTCCAGCGGGGGGCGGTCACCGTGGTAACTCCACCTCCAGCGGGGGACGGTCAGCGTGGTAACTCCACCTCCAGCGGGGGGCGGTTACCGTGGTAACTCCACCTCCAGCGGGGGACGGTCACCTTGGTAACTCCACCTCCAGCGGGGGGCGGTCACCGTGGTAACTCCACCTCCAGCGGGGGACGGTCACCTTGGTAACTCCACCTCCAGCGGGGGGCGGTCACCGTGGTAACTCCACCTCCAGCGGGGGGCGGTCACCTTGGTAACTCCACCTCCAGCGGGGGGCGGTCACCGTGGGGCGGTCACCGTGGTATCTCCACCTCCAGCGGGGGACGGTCACCGTGGTAACTCCACCTCCAGCGGGGGACGGTCACCGTGGTAACTCCACCTCCAGCGGGGGACGGTCACCGTGGTAACTCCACCTCCAGCGGGGGTCGGTCACCGTGGTAACTCCACCTCCAGCGGGGGACGGTCACCGTGGTAACTCCACCTCCAGCGGGGGTCGGTCACCGTGGTAACTCCACCTCCAGCGGGGGACGGTCAGCGTGGTAACTCCACCTCCAGCGGGGGACGGTCACCGTGGTAACTCCACCTCCAGCGGGGGACGGTCACCGTGGTAACTCCACCTCCAGCGGGGGGCGGTCACCGTGGTAACTCCACCTCCAGCGGGGGGTGGTCACCTTGGTAACTCCACCTCCAGCGGGGGGCGGTCACCTTGGTAACTCCACCTCCAGCGGGGGACGGTCACCGTGGTAACTACACCTCCAGCGGGGGACGGTCACCGTGGTAACTCCACCTCCAGCGGGGGGCGGTCACCTTGGTAACTCCACCTCCAGCGGGGGACGGTCACCGTGGTAACTCCACCTCCAGCGGGGGTCGGTCACCGTGGTAACTCCACCTCCAGCGGGGGACGGTCAGCGTGGTAACTCCACCTCCAGCGGGGGACGGTCACCGTGGTAACTCCACCTCCAGCGGGGGACGGTCACCGTGGTAACTCCACCTCCAGCGGGGGGCGGTCACCGTGGTAACTCCCACCTCCAGCGAAGGACGGTCACTGTGGTAACTCCACCTCCAGCGGGGTCGGCCACCGTGGTAACTCCACCTCCAGCGGGGACGGTCACCGTGGTAACTCCACCTCTAGCGGGGGACGGTCACCGTGGTAACTACACCTCCAGCGGGGGACGGTCACCGTGGTAACTACACCTCCAGCGGGGGACGGTCACCGTGGTAACTACACCTCCAGCGGGGGACGGTCAGCGTGGTAACTACACCTCCAGCGGGGGACGGTCACCGTGGTAACTACACCTCCAGCGGGGGTCGGTCACCGTGGTAACTCCACCTCCAGCAGGGGTCGGTCACCGTGGTAACTCCACCTCCAGCGGGGGCGGTCACTGTGGTAACTCCACCTCCAGCGGGGGCTCAGTGCTGGAGTCCCCGCCCTGTACACAGACAGCAGCCTCCGCTGTGACTCCATCCATCACCACTGGGGCTGACACCAGAGAGCAACAGAGCGCAACACAGAGCTATACCGAGCGGGAGGAGCTGCGGTGACGTCATCACATCACATGGCCTTCACATCTCTCCTGAGCTCCGCCCACTGATCACATGGCGGTGACGTCACCACAGGTCCTTCACCACCTCTCTCCTGAGCTCCGCCCCCTGAGCACATGGCGGTGACGTCACCACAGCTCCTTCACCCCCCTCTCTCCTGAGCTCCGCCCCCTGATCACATGGCGGTGACGTCACCACAGCTCCTCCCGCTCTCAGTGCAGCAGCTCCGTCCTGGTTGTGCGCAGCTCTTGCTCTCTGGTATCAGCCAGCAGCAGGTTTCCGCTTCCCGCCATTCCGGTGAGATTACAGGGAGGGTTTGTGGTGAATCTGTGAGAGGAGAGTGTGGGGTGAGATCAGAGCTGTTCCTGTGGAGGCTCCTGCTCCATGTGACTGCGGCTCCTCAGTGTTGTATGGGGGATGTGCAGCGGCTCCTCCTCACCTCACCGCCCCCGCTGGAGGTGGAGTTACCACGGTGACCGCCCCCCGCTGGAGGTGGAGTTACCACGGTGACCGTCCCCCGCTGGAGGTGGAGTTACCACTGTGACCGTCCCCCGCTGGAGGTGCAGTTACCACGGTGACCGTCCCCCGCTGGAGGTGGAGTTACCACGGTGACCGTCCCCCGCTGGAGGTGGAGTTACCACGGTGACCGTCCCCCACTGGAGGTGAAGTTACCACGGTGACCGTCCCCCGCTGGAGGTGGAGTTACCACGGTGACCGTCCCCTGCTGGAGGTGGAGTTACCACGGTGACCGTCCCCCGCTGGAGGTGGAGTTACCACGGTGACCGACCCCTGCTGGAGGTGGAGTTACCACGGTGACCGACCCCCGCTGGAGGTGTAGTTACCACGGTGACCGTCCCCCGCTGGAGGTGTAGTTACCACGCTGACCGTCCCCCGCTGGAGGTGTAGTTACCACGGTGACCGTCCCCCGCTGGAGGTGTAGTTACCACGGTGACCGTCCCCCGCTGGAGGTGTAGTTACCACGGTGACCGTCCCCCGCTAGAGGTGGAGTTACCACGGTGACCGTCCCCGCTGGAGGTGGAGTTACCACGGTGGCCGACCCCGCTGGAGGTGGAGTTACCACAGTGACCGTCCTTCGCTGGAGGTGGGAGTTACCACGGTGACCGTCCCCCGCTGGAGGTGGAGTTACCACGGTGACCGTCCCCCGCTGGAGGTGGAGTTACCACGGTGACCGTCCCCCGCTGGAGGTGGAGTTACCACGGTGACCGCCCCCGCTGGAGGTGGAGTTACCACGGTGACCGTCCTCCGCTGGAGGTGTAGTTACCATGGTGACCGCCCCCACTGGAGGTGTAGTTACCACACTGACCGTCCCCTGCTGGAGGTGTAGTTACCACGGTGACCGACCTCTGCTGGCGGTGTGGTTACCACGGTGACTGTCCTCCTACGAGGCTGATAATGAACGGTCAGGTCGGCGGAGGAGGCCGCGGTGGAGTTTGTGGCTTTTCCTCCAGATTCTTCCTGATAAATGTCGGATATTTGGGGCAGAATTCAGTGATTGTCGTTATATCGTCCCCTGTGATCTCCATCTTCTCGTTTATCATGAAGGCGCCGGCAGGACGAGATCCCTCCAGCTGATCCAGTGTTCATCCCTCCTTCTCCTGAATGACCCCGAGGATGGACGAGGACGAGACCACCAGAAGATTATTACACTTCACCCTGGAGATCATCTCCCTGCTGAGCGGAGAGGTAACTCCTCTACATTTCTATCAGCTTTATTGTGTTATGTAACAAGTCCGACATCGGGAAGAGGAAATCCAGAAGAGGAAGAGAAGGATTCTTTACTGTAAGAGCAGTGATTGTGTGCAGCTCTCTGCCAGGAGGAGTTGTCATGGGGATTCCCTATAAGAGCTGTAGAGGGGCCTGGATGTCTGTCCTGAGTGTAATAATATTCCAGGTTATGGCCCCAGATTACTGGAGACGGTTATTGATCCCGGGATTTCTACTGATTGTCAGATCTGGAGTCGGGAAGGAATTCTTCTCCCTAAGTGTCTCTCTCCATACACAGGATTACACAATAGTGAGGAAGACACCAGGGGAGGGTGTGACTCCCATCATCCATCTCCAGGAGTCAGGAGGGCGGAGCCCGGACCCCATCAAAGAGCCTCCCCCGCACCCCCCGATACATGAGAGGAAGAAGAAGAAGATCCTAGAGCTCAGCAACAAGATGATTGAGCTGCTGAGCGGAGAGGTGACTGCTGGGACATTATGCAGGACAGCACTGGAGGATTCTGGGTGATGACCCGAGAGGTGACTGCTGGGACATTATACAGGACAGCACTGGAGGATTCTGGGTGATGACTGGAGAGGTGACTGCTGGGACATTATACAGGACAGCACTGGAGGATTCTGGGTGATGACCGGAGAGGTGACTGCTGGGACATTATACAGGACAGCACTGGAGGATTCTGGGTGATGACCGGAGAGGTGACTGCTGGGACATTATACAGGGCAGCACTGGAGGATTCTGGGTGATGACAGGAGAGGTGACTGCTGGGACATTATACAGGACAGCACTGGAGGATTCTGGGTGATGAGTGGAGAGGTGACTGCTGGGACATTATACAGGACAGCACTGGAGGATTCTGGGTGATGAGCAGAGAGGTGACTGCTGGGACATTATACAGGACAGCACTGGAGGATTCTGGGTGATGAGCGGAGAGGAGACTGCTGGGACATTATACAGGACAGCACTGGAGGATTCTGGGGGATGAGTGGAGAGGTGACTGCTGGGACATTATACAGGACAGCACTGGAGGATTCTGGGTGATGACTGGAGAGGTGACTGCTGGGACATTATACAGGACAGCACTGGAGGATTCTGGGTGATGACCGGAGAGGTGACTGCTGGGACATTATACAGGACAGTACTGGAGGATTCTGGGTGATGAGCGGAGAGGTGACTGCTGGGACATTATACAGGACAGCACTGGAGGATTCTGGGTGATGAGCGGAGAGGTGACTGTTGGAACATTATACAGGACAGCACTGGAGGATTCTGGGTGATGACCGGAGAGGTGACTGCTGGGACATTATACAGGACAGCACTGGAGGATTCTGGGTGATGACCGGAGAGGTGACTGTTGGAACATTATACAGGACAGCACTGGAGGATTCTGGGTGATGACCGGAGAGGTGACTGCTGGGACATTATACAGGACAGCACTGGAGGATTCTGGGTGATGAGCGGAGAGGTGACTGCTGGGACATTATACAGGACAGCACTGGAGGATTCTGGGTGATGAGCGGAGAGGTGACTGCTGGGACATTATACAGGACAGCACTGGAGGATTCTGGGTGATGAGCGGAGAGGTGACTGCTGGGACATTATACAGGACAGCACTGGAGGATTCTGGGTGATGAGCGGAGAGGTGACTGTTGGAACATTATACAGGACAGCACTGGAGGATTCTGGGTGATGACCGGAGAGGTGACTGCTGGGACATTATACAGGACAGCACTGGAGGATTCTGGGTGATGAGTGGAGAGGTGACTGCTGGGACATTATACAGGACAGCACTGGAGGATTCTGGGTGATGACCGGAGAGGTGACTGCTCGGACATTATACAGGACAGCACTGGAGGATTCTGGGTGATGACTGGAGAGGTGACTGCTGGGACATTATACAGGACAGCACTGGAGGATTCTGGGTGATGAGCGGAGAGGTGACTGCTGGGACATTATACAGGACAGCACTGAAGGATTCTGGGTGATGACCGGAGAGGTGACTGCTGGGACATTATACAGGACAGCACTGGAGGATTCTGGGTGATGACCGGAGAGGTGACTGCTGGGACATTATACAGGACAGCACTGAAGGATTCTGGGTGATGACCGGAGAGGTGACTGCTGGGACATTATACAGGACAGCACTGAAGGATTCTGGGTGATGACCGGAGAGGTGACTGCTGGGACATTATACAGGACAGCACTGGAGGATTCTGGGTGATGAGCGGAGAGGTGACTGCTGGGACATTATACAGGACGGCACTGGAGGATTCTGGGTGATGAGCGGAGAGGTGACTTCTGGGAGATTATACAGGACAGCACTGGAGGATTCTGGGTGATGAGCGGAGAGGTGACTGCTGGGACATTATGCAGGACAGCACTGGAGGATTCTGGGTGATGACCGGAGCGGTGACTGCTGGGACATTATACAGGACAGCACTGGAGGATTCTGGGTGATGAGCGGAGAGGTGACTGCTGGGACATTATACAGGACAGCACTGGAGGATTCTGGGTGATGAGCGGAGAGGTGACTGCTGGGACATTATACAGGACAGCACTGGAGGATTCTGGGTGATGAGCGGAGAGGTGACTGCTGGGACATTATACAGGACAGCACTGGAGGATTCTGGGTGATGAGCGGAGAGGTGACTGCTGGGACATTATACAGGACAGCACTGGAGGATTCTGGGTGATGAGCGGAGAGGTGACTGCTCGGACATTATACAGGACAGCACTGGAGGATTCTGGGTGATGAGCGGAGAGGTGACTGCTGGGACATTGTACAGGACAGCACTGTAGGATTCTGGGTGATGACTGGAGAGGTGACTGCTGGGACATTATACAGGACAGCACTGGAGGATTCTGGGTGATGAGCGGAGAGGTGACTGCTGGGACATTATACAGGACGGCACTGGAGGATTCTGGGTGATGACGGTGTCGTTGTTGTCAGGTTCCTATAAGGTGTCAGGGCGTCGCTGTCTATCTCTCCATGGAGGAGTGGGAGTATCTAGAAGGACACCAGGATCGGTACCAGGAGGTGATGATGGAGGCGCTCCGGCCTCTGACATCACCAGGTGAGAGGAGACTCTTGTTGGCTCCGGTGGATGTGATGACGTCTCTCGGCCTCCTCCTATAATAGATGATTTTTCTCCAGACTTGCTCTGGTTTTCTCTACATTTTCTCACAGCTTTCATTCCCTGATTCTTCTCTTCTGATCTGTGAGTCGCGGTTTCTCCGCTGTCGTCTTCATCAGTCTTGAGTCTTCGTCCTCGGCGGCTTCTTTCAGAATCTTTCACCTTCCTTAGAGCATCGGTCACATTTTGTCTGCACATGTCCCAGCGCTTCTGTCCGTTCTCTCCTGTGAGATCTTTCGGTACCTGAGTCTGTTGTGGATCGTTACTCAGCAGAGTCGGGGTTAATTTACTGATGATTTTCCTCCTAATCCGCTGTCGCTCGTCCGTCCCTCAGAATCGGTGCCGGCTCAATGTCGTCATCAGTCGTGGTCGGGCGTCCGGCTCCTCCCTCTTGGCTGACACTTGTGTGATCTTCCTTGGTCTCCTCCGTTCATTCTTCTTCTTTGTGACAAATCACTTTCTCCGTACTGAGCACAAAGTCCTGGATAAATATCGGCACCGGACCGTCCCTCAGACCCCGAAACACGAGTCCTGACATGAAGATGGAGCGTGGTGGAGCCGATCACCCCCCAGAGCCGGACATGGAGGCTCCAGCAGTTCTCCGGCCCCCGCGTCTATTCACCACTCGCTCTGCAGGCGGAGAAGCACAGAACTTTCCGCACTGGAGGAGACGGTCTCATCACCGCGCACTCCTCTCTATAGGGGGAATGTGTCTCCTGGAGGACAGCGGAGATTCTGAGTACGGAGAGTTATAGGCCATGTAATGCCCCATGGGAAATAAGATATGCAAATTTCCTTTTGCCAGATGCAGAGAACATGGTCTCTAGCGCCATCTACAGGATTCAGAAATCCTAGGAGTCAATGTCAAAGTTTCAAACCCATCCTGATAGGGCAAATTTCCATTTTTTTCCTCCCCTTCTTCTATAGGCCATAATATTTATATTTTTCCATCCACAGATGTTTGAGCTCTTCTGTTTTTTACATGACATTTTACCATATAATGTGCTGAAAAACAGGAAAAATTCCAGATGAGGCCAAACAGTTAATAAAAAGAAAACAAAAATCCTATTCCACATTTATGTTTTGGGTTTTGTGACCTCGCTGTGAATTTCCAGGTCATTACAGTTACGGTGATTCCAAACTTCCATTTTTTTTTTTTTAGAATATATTTTATGGGTTAAATATTCAGAACTGTTCCTGACACCCAGGGCCGGCGTCAGCACCCGGCGCACCCGGGCAAGTGCTGGGGCCCTGAGCAGGCAGGGGGGCCCACTGGCGGTCGCGCACCCCGCTGGGCCATGGGCGGAGGAGAGCGGTGTCAGTGCCCACCCTTCTCCGCCGCTTGCTCAGGGCCCCGGCAGCCGGATAATTACCTCTCCCCGTGCCTCCGCAGATCCGCCGTCTTCCTGCTGTGCGCTTCCTGTGACGTCTCAGGTCAGAGGGCACGGTGACGTCTTTCCACCGGGCGCTCCCCTGAGCCGTCACAGGCAGCGCAGAGAGGGACGACGCCGGCCACGCTGGAGTCCGGACCCGAGCAGCGGCTGGAGGAGGGAGGTGAGTATTTGATTTTTTTTTTTTTTAATGTATGGAGACATGGGGCATAATATGGGGAGGGGGGTGACATCCTGCATGGGGCATAATATGGGGGGGTGACATCTTGCATGGGGCATTATAAAGAGAGGGGGGGATGACATCCTGCATGGGGCATTATAAAGAGAGGGGGGGTGACATCCTGCATGTGGCATTATAAAGAGAGGGGGGGTGACATCCTGTATGGGGCATTATAAAGAGAGGGGAGGGGTGACATCCTGCATGGGGCATTATAAAGAGAGGGGAGGGGTGACATCCTGCATGGGCATTGTAAAGAGAGGGGGGGTGACATCCTGCATGGGGCATTATAAAGAGAGGGGAGGGGTGACATCCTGCATGGGGCATTATAAAGAGAGGGGGGGTGACATCCTGTATGGGGCATTGTAAAGAGAGGGGGGGTGACATCCTGCATGGGGCATTATAAAGAGAAGGGGGTGACATCCTGCATGGGGCCTTATATGGGGGCCAGTATTCCGTATGGGGCCTTATATGGGGGCCAGTATTCCGTATGAAGCGTTATATGGGGGCCAGTATTCCGTATGGAGCCTTATATGGGGGCCAGTATACTGTGTGGAGCGATTCGCTGGTTTCTGAGCTATTGTGGAATTTACAATAGATATCACTCATGTAATGTAAGAAGTGAAATCTTTGCATTGTACTATATATATATATATATATATATTTCTCTGCGGTATCTGTGCATCATGAATCGTGGTATGTGTTAAAGGGGCCACTGAGACTCTTTCGCCCGGGGCCCAGAAAAACCTGGAGCCGGCCCTGCTGACACCCATCACTATCTTCCTTTATCGGAGCTGTGTGAGGGCTTCTCTTCTTGAATGGCCGCTGACCTTTTTATTGGTACCATTTTAGGGGTATCTGTGACTTTTTGATCTATTTTCATTGCAGTTTTGGGGAGGTGTTTTTGAGGTTTTGATGTTTTTTTCCTTATGGCGTTTACTGTGTGGGATAAATCCTGAAGTGAAAATGCCAAATATGTTTGTTTTTTTTTAAAAAAAAAATAAATAAAATTCTTCTCATTTTGGGAGACAAAGCAAAAATAATGGCGACTTCAACCTAAGATCCTTGTTGTGGATCCGGGTGGTGGAACCTCTGTGCTGCGGTGCAAGGAGGGACCAGAGGAGCGTGACTAAGGTCGCACAGCGGCTCAGTCGACTCCGTGAACCAGGGAGGGACCGAGCAGAGGGACCAGGTGCCACTCTGGGACCGACCTTGTATGAGAGCAGGTGATTCCCACGGGTCAGATGGCAGGAACTGACCGGTACAGCGGATGAGCACAGCAGGCAGGCTGACTTGTAGACAAGCAGGCTGATTCGGCTGATAGCCAGACGAGTGCTCCAGGTAGGCAAACTGGCGGGCACAACAGGTAACTGGTAGAGACGCCGATGCTACAATCCTATTCATACCGGGCTTCATAGGAAACCCATGGAGGCAGAGACGGGGGTCTTCTGCAGGCCGCTGGTAGTCATGGCAAACCGTTGTTGGGATCCTCCGATTTATTGACTGATTGGCAGGAGAATGGGACACCCAACCACATAAAGGGAACCTGTCATGTAAAATAACACTATTAACCTGCAGATGTTCCCTAGCAGTGTTCGGTTTCCAGTCATAGTTTCGGCCGGCGCAGCTACAGTCACTGTTGAGTGTATAGAGAGCAGCTTATGTTACCGCGCCCCCGGCACTGACTGACAGCCGGGTCAACATTTGAGCTGGCTATCAGTCAGTACCTGGGGGCGCGGATTCAGTCTCTCCTCAGTATACAGTGAGCAGCGGCTGAATCCGCACCCCCGGCACTGACTGACTGCCAGCTCTAATGCTGAGCTGGCTGTCAGTCAGTGCCGGGGTGCGGTAAGTGCTGCCGCTCTCTTTACACTGAGCAGTGACTGTAGCTGCTCCGACCCAAACTCTATGACCGGAAGCCAAACACTGTGGAGTGGAATAAGGTTCATTTCCTACCGACAGCGTGGCTGTAAATGTGGGCGCCAAGCAGGTTCAAAATGCTATTAACCTGTAGATTGGCCTGATGTCTGCAGGTTAATAGCATTGTTTTACATAACGGGTTCCCTTTAAATGGCACTGTCAGGCTGTCAGCAGCAGTGAAGTGGTTAAATGGCAGCAATTGGAGCTCTCTCCACATACGTGCACCTGGCATGCTCCATGCATGAACACCAGATATCAGCAAGGGGTTAAAGAGCGTTATCACATGACATCAGAATGCGCGGGACGGGGTGTTCTCGCCTCAAGGGCTCAACGATAGCAAAATGTCAGGTGGTCCGCTCCTCCTCTTCATGGGGTCTGATCAGAATCATATAAGTGGGATGATGACGCAGGTGTTGGCCCTGCAGGAACATCGGGCAGCACAAGGGTGGTAATAATAAGTGTAAGTCTCCCTTAAAGGGATGTTTGCTCAGAAGAATATGTATTATGGAGCTTTTCTGTGGAGTCTGACCAGACAATCTCTCCTTGGCTCCCCGTGTGCATCAGTAAGCGCCCATGACCCCGGTGCCTGCTCTCTAGTTGTCCTTTCTACACATTGATAGGTACTAACCGCTGTGTACCGGGTGCTCCCCACAACACCGTCCTTCCGGGCGCTGTGACTTCATCCGTCAGCCGTACATGTGCCTTTTTTCCTCCTTTAGAGACAAACGCTGCACTTGCTGCCTATTTTAGTGTTTATATCGAGGCGGATGTTGAGATTTATCTCTATTTAAAGAAGAATAAAAAAGCGGTAACTTATCTTTTAATAGGAGGATGTCAGGTTCTCTCCTCTGAGTGATCCCAGAGGATCCTGTCCAGGAGGGAGGCCACATCCACATAGTGACATTGTGAGCTCTCAAAAAACAATCACTGGTAAATGGTCACCATCCGTCCCCCAATCTCCATAATGGCGAATTAGGAAAGGAACCGATGGATAGAAGTGTGGAGCTTTCTCCAGCTCCTCTGTGGTTCCATCCCTGATGGAGATGAATCTTGGAGAAGTTGTGTTTCTTAGTACGGCTCCTCCATCTGACTGACGAGGGTCTTCTCCAGGGCTGTGGAGTCGGTAAGCCAAACCTCCGACTCCTCAATTTCCATGACTCCGACTCCCTCATACACGGCTCATGTTTAAGTGATAAATTTACTGTACCACAGATTCATCTCATCTAAAAGTCTAGACCCTTAGATCAGGAATAGGACGGACATTTATAGGACATTTCATAACTTTCCCAAATTCTTATGAAAAAATATTTCCCACAAACTGCATTGAATTACTATACCCAATTTATTATATATTTTAGGGGTCACTCGGTCCATTTTATATCGACTCCAGCAAAATGGGCTCCAACTCCACAGCCCTGATCTTCTCTGTCCCTCTCCTCATGGTCTTCATCCTCCGAGTGCAGAGCAGAGAGCATTAGGCTTTGGCCTCGCTGATTATCACTTCATACTTGAGGCCCACAATGTGCTGGGTCCTCGGTACCGGTGGTGAGGACCACAACAATGTAATTTAGTCCCTGATACATAAATATAGAATTACCGGTTCTGAGAGACGAGCCTCATATATAGACAGATACACGGCAGGTCATGTATTCAGTCTGTGTGTCTCCACAGATGGATCCAGGAGGAGAAATCCACCAGAGAGATGTCCCCGTCCTCTGTATCCCCAGGACTGTCCAGAGGAGAATCACAACATCCCGGAGGATCATCAGGTAGATGACACTGAAGTCCCCACAACATCTGACCATGAAGTGATGGGACCTGAGCTCATCTTACATTGTTCTTTTTAGGGTGAAGATCTGATTGATATTAAGGTTGAGGTTATACATGGAGTAAAAGAGGCGACTGCAATATGGGCCGATCAGCAGGGTGAGGAGGGAGACTATCATGTCTGTTCTGCGGTCAGCTACTACTACTCCCATCATCACATGACACAATCTGCAGTGTCATGTAAAAGTTCGGTCACCCCTGGTCAAAATGACTTATTGTGAACAGTTAAGCAAGTTGAAGATGAAATGATCTAAATGGCCTAAAGTTAAAGATGACACATTTCCTTTGTATTTTAGGAAAAAATAAGAAATATTGACATTTTTTACAGTTTAAAAACTACTAAAAGGAAAATGGGCTGATGTAAAAGTTTGGGCGCCCTTGGAGATTTGTGTGCTCAGATGACTTCAACCAAGGTCTCAGACCTTACTTAGCCTGTTAGGGTTATGACTCGTTCACTATCATCGATAGTAAAGACCAGGTGATGCCAATTTCTTAGCTTTATAAAAACCCAGCCTCCTCTAACATTGTGCCAGAACCAGCAGCCATGGGTTCTTCTAAACAGCTGCCAAGTACTCAGAAAATGGTGGAGGCCACAAAGCAGGAGAAGGCTATAAGAAGATAGCAAAGCGTTTTCAAGTTGCCCTTTCCTCAGAAATGTAATTTAGAAATAGCAGTTACCAGGCACAGTGGAGGTCAATATAAGGTCTGGAAGACCAAGCAAAATTTCAGTGAGAGCTGCTCGTAGGATTGCTAGAGAGGCAAATCAGAACACCCAGCTGACTGCAAAAGACTTTCACAAAGATTTAGCAGACTCTGGAGTTGAGGTACATTGTCCTACTGTTCAGAGACACCTGCACAAATATGGCCGTCATGGAAGAGTCATCAGAAGAAAACCTCTCCCGCATTCTCACCATAAAATTCAGTGTCAGAAGTACAAAAGAACATCTAAACAAGCCTGATGCATTATGGAAACAAGTCCTGTGGACCGATGAGGTTAAAATAGAAAATGATCAGAGGTATGTGTGGAGGAAAAAGGGCACAGAATTTTAGGAAAAGAACATCTCGCCAACTATTAAGCATGGGGGTGGATCAATCATGCTTTGGGGTTCTGTTTCAGTCAGTGGCACAGGGAACATTTCACGGGTAGAGGGAAGAATGGGTTCAATGAAATTTCAACAAATTCTTGATGCAAACATAACAGCATCTGTAAAAAAGCTGAAGGTGAAAAGAAGATGGCTTCTACAAAAGGATAATGATCCTAAAAACAGGTCAAAATCCACAATAGAAGACCTGAAAAGGCGCAAACTGAAGGTTTTACAATGGCCCTCACAGTCCCCTGATCTGAACATCTTGAAAATCTGTGGCTAGACCTCAAAATAGCAGAGGAGGCAAGACGACCCAAGAATCTCACAGAACTGGAAGAATTCTCAAAGGAAGAAAGGATGAAAATCCCTCAAATAAGAATTTGGCCAAAAAAGGTTTACACGCTGTGATACTTGCAAAAGGGGGTGCTACTAGGTACTAACCATGCAGGGTGCCTAAACTTTTGCATTATTTATTTATTATTTGCCTAAAATACAAAGGAAATGTGTCATCTTTAACTCTAGGCCTTTTAGAGATCATTTCATCTTCAACTTGCTTGTTCACAATAACAGTAATTTTAACCATTGGGGCCCAAACTTTTACATGTCACTGTATTCTGTCACTATGTGTTTCCTACAGATGGACTCGTGGAAAGAAATCCACCAGAGAGATGTCCCCGTCCTCTGTATCCCCAGGACTGTCCAGAGGAGAATCACAACATCCCGGAGAGTCATCAGGTAGACGGTGCTGAGCCCTGTACCGGATCTGTATATGGGGGGACATTTCTGATCGAGGTCATAGATGTCACAGATTTTGGTGGTTTCTTGTATTGCGCTGATTGTTACATCTGATATATCAGGAGGAAGATCCGACTAAGAATAAAGAGGAGGACGAGACAGAAGAAGAAGCGATGACGAGGGGGGATCAGCCGTGTGTGAGTGACGGGAAGGAGGAGATTCCGGTAGATGTTTCCACAGGTGTGTAATAATGTCCAGTGTATAATAATTACTGGCTTTAATATTACTTCCATCCTTTACTTCCATATTGTTCTTACACAAGTCCCGTGCTGCCATGTAAATGATTCAGCTTGTGATTCAGACAGACTGATTTCTTATAATGAGGCAGATGGAGACATTGTGGACGCCGTCTGACCTGTGATCCGTCGGTGTCCGTCTTTTTAAGCGTGCATAAAAGCGCGGTCCGCCACAGCTTTGTGCACTTTTGAAAAAAAGGACACCGCTGATCAGAGCCAACACAGAGTCCAGAGCAACTCTGCTGTCTCATTATATGAATGGATCCCTCGGAGGTGTCATCTGAAACACGTATTTTGTAAATATTGATTGAAGCCCCGATGTAAGTGCTCAGCGTAGAGCACAGGATAAATGTGATCCAAAATGCCACCAATAAAAGCTTCTACTCAACCCACAAAAAACAAGTCCCTACTCAGGTTCATCATCTGTAAACAGAAGTATAGGGGGCATCCATATTACTGGTAGAACAAAGGCTCTGGAAAAGTGACGTGGCTCCCACTAAAAGAAATCCAGCAAAATCTGCGCTCCCAAATCCAAATACCCCCCTCCTCCTAGGCCCCACAGTGTGCCAAAACCGCTGTTAGCGTCCACATGTTTGTCATTAATGTAGATAGAAGAGCCCACTTAATTTCCAGGGTGTGTGACTCCATAAGCACGAGCCGGGCATAATGTACTGGGCGCTACAAAGTACTGAGCGCTACAAAGTACCGGGCACGACAATGTACCAGTCACTACAATGTACCAGTCACTACAATGTACCAGTCACTACAATGTACCAGGCACTACAATGTACCAGACACTACAATGTACCAGTCACTACAATGTACCGGACACTACAATGTACCAGTCACTACAATGTACCAGGCACTATAATGTACCAGACACTACAATGTACCAGACACTACAATGTACCAGACACTGCAATGTACCAGGCACTACAATGTACCAGGCACTACAATGTACCAGGCACTACAATGTACCAGTCACTACAATGTACCAGACACTACAATGTACCAGTCACTACAATGTACCAGGCACTACAATGTACCAGACACTACAATGTACCAGTCACTACAATGTACCAGGCACTATAATGGCAGATTTGCATTTTCACTTGGCAACATTCATTGCTGATAGTTTCTGGAAAACATTCATGGAGTCAAATTCATCACTACAATAGTAGATAAATTCTTAAAGGGTTATAATTTTCAAAATAGGGTCACTTGAGGGGGGATTCTGCTCTTCTGCCACTTAGAGGCTCTGTATATGGAGTCTGCAAATTATTCTATGAAAATTTGTTCTCCAAGAGTCAAATATTGCTCCTTCCCTCCCGAGTCTCGCCATGTGGCTAAGCAGTACAGTACAGCCACATATGGGGTATCGCCACGTTCAGCAGAAATTGTGTAACAAATTATGTGGTCATGTTTGCCCATTTCCCCTTGTGAAAATGTAAAATCTGGGGCTAAAACAACATTTTAGTGGTAAATATGTCATTTTTGTTCTTCTCCGTTCAATGGTATAACATTTTGTGAAACACATATGGAGTCAATATGATCACTGCACCCCTGGATGATTTCTTTGTGAAAATGAAAAATTCGTGGCTAAAACAACATTTTTGGAGAAAAAACATAATTTTTAATTTTCACAGTCCAATTTCTTAAAATTTTGTGAAACACCTGTGGTTTTAAAATGTTCACCATACCTTTAGATAAATTCCTTGAGCGTTGTAGTTTCCAAAATGGGGTCAGTTATGGGGGGTTTCCACTGTTTAGGCACATCAGGGGCTCTGCAAACGTGACATGGCGTCCGCTATCTATTTAGACGATTTTGCACTCCAAAAGTCAAATGGCGCTCCTTCCCTTCTGAGCCCTGCCATGCACCCAAACAGTAGGTTTTCCCCCACATATGGGGTATCGGTGTACTCAGGAGAAAGTGCACATCAAATTGTATGATGCATTTTCTCCTTTCATTCTTGTAAAAATGCAAAATCTGGGGCTAAAGCAACATTTTTGTGGGAAAAAAATAATTTTTCATTTTTCTCTTCCACATTGCTTTAATTCCTGTAAAGCACCTAAAGGGTTAATAAACTTCTTGAATGTGGTTTTGAGCAATTTTGATTGGTGCAGTTTCTCAAATCGTGTCACTTTGGGGTATTTTCTGTCACATAGGCCCCTCAAAGTCAAACATGATGTGGTCCCTAAAAAATAGGTTTTGTAAATATTCTTGTAAAAATGAGAAACTTCTGATAAATTTCTAACCCTCTAATTTCGTAACAAAAAATATATTTGTTTTAAAAATGACTCTGATGTAAAGTAGACATGTAGTAAATGTTAGTTTTACCACCAAAAATAGTTAATAAATATCTGGTTTAAAGGCATAAAAATTCAATGTTGGAAAATTGCAAAACTCTCAATTTTTTTGGGTGAAATTTTTGATATTTTCATAAATAAATGCAAATAATAACGACCAAAATTTACCACTAACATGAAGAGCAATGTGTCACGAAAAACATTCTCAGAATCGCTGGGATGTGCGGAAGCTCCAGAGTTATTACCACATAAAGTGACGCCGGTCAGAATTGTAAAATGAGGCCGGGTCATTAACATACAAAGTGGCTGGGTCCTTAAGTGGTTAATGTGTCTTCAGTGCTATTCCAGTCTTCTAAGGTTTCCTATCATGCTCGTAGACATACTGTGGACATGATTACTGATAAGAGATAAAATAAATCCAACTCACCTGTGTGGTTCATGATTGGAGCACGGGAGAAGGTTCTGATCAAAGCGTGATGAATAGCCAAAGAAGATGCGGTATCCAGCTCCAAGTAAAAACATGCGTTTAATTAGTCCATGTGTAAAAATTACACCCATGGGGCGTGGCGTGGACGGACATGTGAGTGGAAGTGTGCTAGGAGAGCCCCTGGGATAACTAGCCTGCCGGAGGATCCATTGGTCCCCTAACTTAATAAAAAGCGGTATTACCCCTTCTATACACGTCCTAGCACTGACCGGTGTGCATAGGAGGAGCCATCATGGCCAGAGGAGCAGCAGCGAGACGACGGGGAGCAGGAGGGAATGGAGGCACCCAAGATGGCGCAGGCTCCTCTGCAGCAGGTAACAGAACAGGGAAGTCAGTGGCTGCAGGCACAGCACTGAGGCTGGCTGGATGTGTTAGAGCTTCAGACACAGGAGCCTCCACTGACAATGAGGCACAGACACAAATCATTGAGGTGTCTAATCCTTTCTCTGTGCTTTCAGAGGAATTCAATAACACTGCTGATAAGGTCTCTGCAAGTTCCCGTGCCCGCAGCCTCAGCCAGAAATCACTGCTTCCCACCATAATACAGATCAGAACATTAATGAGCCCACGATAAAGGATGTGTTTGTGGCTGTAACACAGTATGAAGCTGCTTTAGCCTCACTTAACAGTCAGATGGGAGAGATTAAAGAGGAACTTTGTTTTATGAGGCAAGGGCTACAAAAGGTTAACGACCGCACTACAGCAGCAGAGGGCAGAACCAGTGATCTGGAGGATAAACAGTCTCAGATATCACAGGACAGCCACAGACATGGACAGCCGATCATGGCCCTATTACCTAAAACTGATGATTGGAGAACAGACTCCGGCGAAATAATATAAGAGTGATGGGTGTCCCTGAAAAAACTGTGAGCAATAATCTGAATGAGTACTTTGAGACATGGTTATGTTCTTTGTTTGGGGCTGATTGCCTGTCTGCCTTCTTTGCTGTGGAAAGGGCGCACAGGGTGCCAACCCGGCCATTGTCACCAGGGTCCCCTCCACGTCCAGTATTAATAAAGCTGCTGCACTACAAAGACAGAGATGCCACCCTTAAGGCCGCCTGTGATAAAGGGGACATCTCTATTAACGGCCAAAGAATTTCCTTTTTTCCGGATTACTCCATTGAAGTTTCAAAACATAGGGCGCAGTTTCTTGATGTAAACTGAAGGCTGCGTAGTCTGCAAACCTCATACTCCATGATTTACCCTGCAAAACTTAGAGTGGCGGCTCTGGGAGAGACTTTCTTTTTTGAACATCTGAAAGACGCACTCCGCTGGATTGATCTGAATGAGCCGAGGATCCATCAAAATCAGTAACTTTGAATCTGGATAATTAAAGATATATATCATCGGAGTTTCCCGATTGACTGTTGGGGTCATATCCTTTACTGCCTAGCCCACGGCCCAGTGGACACAACTATCCTGAGCTATATCTGAATATTGCAGGCCCCCAGGAAGTGTTTAACCCTTTTTCGTTTTAGGTTGATTGTTCACTTGCCTTGTATACAGCTACAGGATGGACTGGTGCCTTTCTTCATTCGCTTGCCTTGTATACGGCTACAGGATGGACTGGTGGCTTTCTTCATTCGCTTGCCTTGTATACGGCTACAGGATGGACTGGTGACTTTCTTCATTCGCTTGCCTTGTATACGGCTACAGGATGGACTGGAACCTTTCTTCATTCGCTTGCCTTGTATACGGCTACTGGATGGACTGGTGGCTTTCTTTATTCGCTTGCCTTGTATACGGCTACAGGATGGACTGGTGACTTTCTTCATTCGCTTGCCTTGAATACGGCTACAGGATGGACTGGTGCCTTTCTTCATTCGCTTGCCTTGTATACGGCTACAGGATGGACTGGTGCCTTTCTTCATTCGCTTGCCTTGTATACGGCTACAGGATGGACTGGTGCCTTTCTTCATTCGCTTGCCTTGTATACGGCTACAGGATGGACTGGTGCCTTTCTTCATTCGCTTGCCTTGTATACGGCTACAGGATGGACTGGTGACTTTCTTCATTTGCTTGCCTTGTATACGGCTACAGGATGGACTGGTGGCTTTCTTCATTAGCTTACCTTGTATACGGCTACAGGATGGACTGGTGCCTTTCTTCATTCGCTTGCCTTGTATACGGCTACAGGATGGACTGGTGACTTTCTTCATTCGCTTGCCTTGTATATGGCTACAGGATGGACTGGTGGCTTTCTTCATTCTCTTGCCTTGTATACGGCTACAGGATGGACTGGTGCCTTTCTTCATTCGCTTGCCTTGTATACGGCTACAGGATGGACTGGTGACTTTCTTCATTCGCTTGCCTTGTATACGTCTACAGGACGGACTGGTGACTTTCTTCATTCGCTTGCCTTGTATACGGCTACAGGATGGACTGGTGCCTTTCTTCATTCGCTTGCCTTGTATACGGCTACAGGATGGACTGGTGACTTTCTTCATTCGCTTGCCTTGTATACGGCTACAGGATGGACTGGTGCCTTTCTTCATTCGCTTGCCTTGTATACGGCTACAGGATGGACTGGTGCCTTTCTTCATTCGCTTGCCTTGTATACGGCTACAGGATGGACTGGTGACTTTCTTCATTCGCTTGCCTTGTATTCGGCTACAGGATGGACTGGTGGCTTTCTTCATTCGCTTGCCTTGTATACGGCTACAGGATGGACTGGTGGCTTTCTTCATTAGCTTACCTTGTATACGGCTACAGGATGGACTGGTGCCTTTCTTCATTCGCTTGCCTTGTATACGGCTACAGGATGGACTGGTGACTTTCTTCATTCGCTTGCCTTGTATATGGCTACAGGATGGACTGGTGGCTTTCTTCATTCTCTTGCCTTGTATACGGCTACAGGATGGACTGGTGCCTTTCTTCATTCGCTTGCCTTGTATACGGCTACAGGATGGACTGGTGACTTTCTTCATTCGCTTGCCTTGTATACGTCTACAGGACGGACTGGTGACTTTCTTCATTCGCTTGCCTTGTATACGGCTACAGGATGGACTGGTGCCTTTCTTCATTCGCTTGCCTTGTATACGGCTACAGGATGGACTGGTGACTTTCTTCATTCGCTTGCCTTGTATACGGCTACAGGATGGACTGGTGCCTTTCTTCATTCGCTTGCCTTGTATACGGCTACAGGATGGACTGGTGCCTTTCTTCATTCGCTTGCCTTGTATACGGCTACAGGATGGACTGGTGACTTTCTTCATTCGCTTGCCTTGTATACGGCTACAGGATGGACTGGTGGCTTTCTTCATTCGCTTGCCTTGTATACGGCTACAGGATGGACTGGTGCCTTTCTTCATTCGCTTGCCTTGTATACGGCTGCAGGATGGACTGGTGCCTTTCTTCATTCGCTTGCCTTGTATACGGCTACAGGATGGACTGGTGCCTTTCTTCATTCGCTTGCCTTGTATACGGCTACAGGATGGACTGGTGACTTTCTTCATTCTCTTGCCTTGTATACGGCTACAGGATGGACTGGTGACTTTCTTCATTCGCTTGCCTTGTATACGGCTACAGGATGGACTGGTGACTTTCTTCATTCGCTTGCCTTGTATACGGCTACAGGATGGACTGGTGACTTTCTTCATTCGCTTTCCTTGTATACGGCTACAGGATGGACTGGTGACTTTCTTCATTCGCTTGCCTTGTATACGGCTACAGGATAGACTGGTGACTTTCTTCATTCGCTTGCCTTGTATACGGCTACAGGATGGACTGGTGACTTTCTTCATTGACTTTCCTTGTATACGGCTACAGGATGGACTGGTGACTTTCTTCATTCGCTTGCCTTGTATACGGCTACAGGATGGACTGGTGCCTTTCTTCATTCGCTTGCCTTGTATACGGCTACAGGATGGACTGGTGCCTTTCTTCATTAGCTTGCCTTGTATACGGCTACAGGATGGACTGGTGGCTTTCTTCATTAGCTTGCCTTGTATACGGCTACAGGATGGACTGGTGCCTTTCTTCATTCGCTTGCCTTGTATACGGCTACAGGATGGACTGGTGCCTTTCTTCATTCTCTTGCCTTGTATACGGCTACAGGATGGACTGGTGCCTTTCTTCATTCGCTTGCCTTGTATACGGCTACAGGATGGACTGGTGACTTTCTTCATTCGCTTGCCTTGTATACGGCTACAGGATGGACTGGTGACTTTCTTCATTCGCTTGCCTTGTATACGGCTACAGGATGGACTGGTGGCTTTCTTCATTCGCTTGCCTTGTATACGGCTACAGGATGGACTGGTGCCTTTCTTCATTCGCTTGCCTTGTATACGGCTACAGGATGGACTGGTGCCTTTCTTCATTCTCTTGCCTTGTATACGGCTACAGGATGGACTGGTGCCTTTCTTCATTCGCTTGCCTTGTATACGGCTACAGGATGGACTGGTGGCTTTCTTCATTAGCTTGCCTTGTATACGGCTACAGGATGGACTGGTGCCTTTCTTCATTCGCTTGCCTTGTATACGGCTACAGGATGGACTGGTGCCTTTCTTCATTCGCTTGCCTTGTATACGGCTACAGGATGGACTGGTGCCTTTCTTCATTCGCTTGCCTTGTATACGGCTACAGGATGGACTGGTGGCTTTCTTCATCCAGATTGAACGGATGGATTAATATTTACTTGTTTAAATGTGGGATTTTGTTTCTATAACTTGTTGTTTGCTTCTGCAAATACTAGCGGTCAAGCCGACTAAGTGGAAATACTGTAAAGAGGGTTATAAAAGGGAAGAGAAAGGCGAGATACCTTACAAGTCACCTGTATTTTTCAATCCCTTATAACTATATATAAAGTAAAATTCCTTTCATGGAATGTCAGAGGTCATCCTTAAGGCTGCCCGGGTCAGAGGTCTGGGGGAATCCTTAAAGAGAGCGGCAGTCATGGAGGATATCCGGGATCATCTGCCTGCAGTGGTGCCATCCTTAAGGCTGCCCGGGTCAGAGGTCTGGGGGAATCCTTAAAGAGAGCGGCGGTCATGGAGCATATCCAGGATCACCTGTCTGCAGTGGTGCCATCCTTAAGGCTGCCTGGGTCAGAGGTCTGGGGGACTCCTTAAAGAGAGCAGCGGTCATGGAGCATATCCGGGATCACCTGCCTGCGGTGCCATCCTTAAGGCTGCCCGGGTCAGAGGTCTGGGGGAATCCTTAAAGAGAGCGGCGGTCATGGAGCATATCCGGGATCACCTGCCTGCAGTGGTGCCATCCTTAAGGCTGCCTGGGTCAGAGGTCTGGGGGACTCCTTAAAGAGAGTGGCGGTCATGGAGCATATCCGGGATCACCTGTCTGCAGTGGTGCCATCCTTAAGGCTGCCCGGGTCAGAGGTCTGGGGGACTCCTTAAAGAGAGCGGCGGTCATGGAGCATATCCGGGATCACCCGCCTGCAGTGGTGCCATCCTTATGGCTGCCCGGGTCAGAGGTCTGGGGGACTCCTTAAAGAGAGCTGTGGTCATGGCGCATATCCGGGATCATCTGCCTGCAGTGGTGTCATCCTTAAGGCTGCCCGGGTCAGAGGTCTGGGGGACTCCTTAAAGACAGCGGCGGTCATGGAGCATATCCGGGATCATCTGCCTGCAGTGGTGTCATCCTTAAGGCTGCCTGGGTTGGAGGTCTGGGGGACTCCTTAAAGAGAGCGGCGGTCATGGAGCATATCCGGGATCACCTGCCTGCAGTGGTGTCATCCTTAAGGCTGCCTGGGTTGGAGGTCTGGGGGACTCCTTAAAGAGAGCGGCGGTCATGGAGCCTATCCGGGATCATCTGCCTGCAGTGGTGTCATCCTTAAGGCTGCCTGGGTTGGAGGTCTGGGGGACTCCTTAAAGAGAGCGGTGGTCATGGAGCATATCCGGGATCACCTGCCTGCAGTGGTGCCATCCTTAAGGCTGCCCGGGTCAGAGGTCTGGGGGACTCCTTAAAGAGAGCAGCAGTCATGGAGCATATCCGGGATCACCTGCCTGCAGTGGTGCCATCCTTAAGGCTGCCCGGGTCAGAGGTCTGGGGGACTCCTTAAAGAGAGCGGCAGTCATGGAGCATATCTGGGATCACCTGCCTGCAGTGGTGCCATCCTTAAGGCTGCTCAGGTCAGAGATCTGGGGGACTCCTTAAAGAGAGCGGCAGTCATGGAGCATATCCGGGATCACCTCCCTGCAGTGGTGCCATCCTTAAGGCTGCTCGGGTCAGAGATCTGGGGGACTCCTTAAAGAGAGCGGCGGTCATGGAGCATATCCGGGATCACCTGCCTGCATTGGTGCCATCCTTAAGGCTGCCCGGGTCAGAGGTCTGGGGGACTCCTTAAAGAGAGCAGCAGTCATGGAGCATATCCGGGATCACCTGCCTGCAGTGGTGCCATCCTTAAGGCTGCCCGGGTCAGAGGTCTGGGGGACTCCTTAAAGAGAGCGGCAGTCATGGAGCATATCCGGGATCATCTGCCTGCTGTGGTGTCATCCTTAAGGCTGCCGGGGTCAGAGGTCTGGGGGACTCCTTAAAGAGAGCGGCGGTCATGGTGGATATCCGGGATCACCTGCCTGCAGTGGTGCCATCCTTAAGGCTGCCTGGGTCAGAGGTCTGGGGGACTCCTTAAAGAGAGCGGTGGTCATGGAGCATATCTGGGATCACCTGCCTGCAGTGGTGCCATCCTTAAGGCTGCCCGGGTCAGAGGTCTGGGGGACTCCTTAAAGAGAGCGGCGGTCATGGAGCACATCCGGGATCACCTGTCTGCAGTGGTGCCATCCTTAAGGCTGCCCGGGTCAGAGGTCTGGGGGACTCCTTAAAGAGAGCGGCGGTCATGGAGCATATCTGGGATCATCTGCCTGCAGTGGTGCCATCCTTAAGGCTGCCCAGGTCAGAGGTCTGGGGGACTCCTTAAAGAGAGCGGTGGTCATGGAGCATATCTGGGATCACCTGCCTGCAGTGGTGCCATCCTTAAGGCTGCCCGGGTCAGAGGTCTGGGTGACTCCTTAAAGAGAGCGGTGGTCATGGAGCATATCCGGGATCATCTGCCTGCAGTGGTGCCATCCTTAAGGCTGCCCAGGTCAGAGGTCTGGGGGACTCCTTAAAGAGAGCGGCGGTCATGGAGCATATCTGGGATCATCTGCCTGCAGTGGTGTTTGCAGCAAATGCACTTTGGGAAAAACAGTGTTGTGGGCATGAAATACTCATGGATCGGCCACAGCTTCCACTCTGCCTTCTCCACATACTCTAGGGGGGTCAGCATCCTAGTACATAGGACGATCCCTTTTGAATTCATTGATTCCAAGATAGATGGAGAAGGCAGATTTCGGGGATCCACTGTAAAAATATTTACAAAAGAAATTCTACTTGCGGCCGTCTATGTTCCTCTTCCATATAACAACATTAGTCTGAAAAATATTGCTTCACTAATGAATAAGAGACCGGGAGTTCCAGTCCTTTTGTATGGGAGATTTCAATAATGGTGTCCATCCATATTGGGATAGAGATAAATCAGACACTGCTACAAAAACTGCCCCATAACTAAGTTTGGAGAAATACTATCAGAACTATCATTAGTGGACATATGGCGTCTCACATATCCGAACACTAGACAGTTTTCTTGCTATTCTAAGACACATAAAACATTATGGCGTATTGATCTGGTATTGGGCACAGAACATATTTCCTCCTTGGTGAGAACAGTGGACTATCTGCCCAGACGCTATCAGATCATTCACCCTCGCTGACTACTCTCTGTTTGTTACCCAGGCCGCTGGATTCTCTGACTATATCGGCCATGAATCCCTTCTGGCTTCACATTATAGATATTACACGGATCACATCGACCTTAGAACATTATTATAAGGAAAACGACAAACGAGTGTCGCAAACACATTATGGGATGCCATGAAAGCGGCTTACGAGGAGTCTTAATACCGGCCATTAACAGATCCAAAACTAAGACAAAACAGTTTGGGGAGTTTTTACGGGATAGAGTTCGATCTACAGAAGAGAAATCTGTACTAACCGTGTAAAAGAGGACCTGATGGAGTGGGGAGAGGCGCAAGAAGCATATACCATACATATTAGGAAAAAAGCTAAAAACAAACGCATGTTTCACCCAGACACACTTCATCGAGGAGGGGGAGAAGGCAGGAGACTTATTGGCCGTGATGGCAAGAGCCCAGACGGGGAGGTCTATTATTGGTGCTGAAGGACTGGGAAGGAGCGGTAGTAAACCAGACTGACCAGATCTCAAACACTCTGCTAGAATTTTATAAAGATTTATATACACCCAAACTGCAATTTAATAGAGAACAAATCTTATCTTACTTGAGGGAAATCAAACTACCGACATTCAGCGGTAACGATCAAGAATTATTAAACAGACCACTACAGCTGGAGGAGGTACAAATGGCAGTAGCCTCTATGGCTAATAACAAATCGCCAGGACTAGACGGGCTTCCCACAGAAATATATAAGAAATTTGGAGATATTCTACTTGCCCACTTACTGGCTACCTGCGGAGACGGTGAGGGAGTAAAACCCTACCCCATTCAATGCAAGAGGCGGTGTCACGCTGTCTCTGCGTACAGGAGGTCAGGGGCCTAAGCTGACCCTAAGCTGGGGCCCTGACTAATCCCTCTACCTGGAGGTACTGTTAAAGGTACAGAGGTCCAGGCCGCCAGCGTAACCCCTACCCCCTGAGGATCCCTGCACCTCAGTAATCTAGTCCTGAGAAGGCCCCCCATCACAACAATAGGGGACAGGAAATAATATGCCAACACTCAGTACTTAGACGAACGAGACAGTACAAGGGTCAAACCAAAAACTACCTTGCATACAAAAACTACTCACAACAACAGAGGGAACACCAACGGGAAAGGAGATAAATGATAAAGCGAGGAAGGGAAAAATCACACCAAATACACTTAGCTCAGAACTCCAAAACACCACGATCCGCTCTGTTTGTCTGTATGAAATGCTTTCACCGACACTTCCCTAACAGACCGGCAGGCATTTGAAGGAGTCCCACTACAGCAGCATTGATTGCAGCTGGGCGAGGCTGGACCTGTCTAGCACAGAGAGAGAGAGAGTTAACTCCCTCACTGCCGAAAAACACAAAGCACCAAAAACTCAGCTGCGAGAAGTCAGGCTGTGTAATCGTGACGATCTTCGTGGCGACACACCCGTGACAGTACCCCCCCTTCTACGAGGGGCCTCCGGACCCTCAGGGCCAGGTTTATCCGGGTGAGTCGTGTGGAAGGCCCGAACTAATCGGTCTGTGTTAGTATCCGACGCAGGAACCCACATCCTCTCCTCAGGACCATACCCCTTCCAATGAACCAGGTACTGAAGGGACCGGCGATTAAAGCGTGAATCGATGACCCTCGATACCTGGAACTCCAAGTTACCATTGACCACCACTGGAGGGGGAGGTAAAGGTGACGGTACCACCGGCGCCACATACCTCTTAAGCAACGATCTGTGGAACACGTTGTGAATTTTAAACGTAGGGGGGAGGTCAAGACGGAATGCCACCGGATTAATTATAGAACTGATCCTGTACGGCCCGATGAACCTGGGACCCAGTTTCCAGGAGGGAACTTTAAGTTTTATATTCCTGGTAGACAACCATACCCGATCGTTCACACTTAGGTCCGGACCAGACACTCTCCTCCTATCAGCCATACGTTTGTATCGGTTCCCCATAGTATTCAGATTCTTCAGCACCCCTCTCCATACTGAAGCGAGTGATGAGGAAAATCGCTCCTCCTCAGGAACCCCCGAAGAGCCCCCCCTACTGAAAGTACAAAACTGGGGGTGAAAACCATATGCCCCAAAAAACGGGGACTTACCAGTGGACTCGCTCCGCCTATTATTAAGAGCAAACTCTGCCAGAGGTAAGAAAGAAGCCCAGTCCTCCTGGTTCTCTGACACAAAACACCGGAGATATGTCTCCAAGCTCTGGTTCATACGTTCCGTCTGACCATTGGTCTGAGGATGAAAAGCCGATAAGAACGATAAATGCATCCCCCGCCGTGTACAAAACGCCTTCCAGAATTTGGACACAAACTGAGACCCCCGATCTGACACCACATCGGAGGGTACCCCGTGAAGCCTCACAATCTCCCCAATGAACACCTGCGCAAGAGTTTTAGCATTAGGAAGAGCGATAAAATGTGCCATCTTGCTGAACCTGTCCACTACAACGAGTATGACCGTTTTACCCGAAGACGGCGGGAGGTCCGTAATAAAGTCCATAGACAGATGAGTCCAAGGACGCTCCGGGATCTTCAAAGGTAAGAGGGCCCCAGACGGACGGGTATGTGAGGTCTTAGAGCGCGCACAAACCCCACAGGACGCGACAAAAGTTACCACCTCCTTATGTAAGTTAGGCCACCAAAACCGACGCGAGAGGAGATCCACCGTTGCTTTACTCCCCGGGTGTCCTGCAAAAACTGAGTTATGGTGTGCCTCGATCACCTTTTGTCGCAAGTGATCTAGAACAAACAGTCTCCCCGGAGGTCCAACAGGGGCGTCCCCCTGAGCCTCCAATACCTCCTCCTCAAGCTCAGAGCATACTGCCGAAACCACCACCCCCTCCTGAAGGATAGGAACCGGGTCGTCCGTATTCCCGGCCCCAGGGAAACTACGAGATAAGGCATCCGCCTTTACATTTTTTGACCCAGGACGATATGTAATGACAAAATTAAACCTGGTAAAAAACAATGACCACCTAGCTTGTCTGGGATTCAGACGTTTTGCGGACTCCAGATATAGCAGGTTCTTGTGATCGGTGATGACGGTGACCGGATGGACTGCCCCCTCTAAAAAATGGCGCCACTCCTCAAAAGCTAACTTAATGGCCAAGAGTTCCCTATTGCCGACATCGTAATTCCTCTCAGCGGACGACAATTTTTTAGAGAAAAAGGCGCACGGATGCCACTTACCAGGGGACGAACCTTGTGACAATACTGCTCCCACCCCTACCTCGGAAGCGTCTACCTCTGCAATGAATGGCTGTGACGCATCAGGTTGAATGAGTATGGGTGCCGAGGCAAAACATTTTTTCAAGGAGGAGAATGCTTGACAAGCCTTGTCAGACCACCTAGAAAAATCCGTCCCCTTTTTAGTCATGTCTGTGAGAGGCTTAACCGTGGACGAGAAATTACGAATGAACCTCTGGTAATAATTAGCAAACCCCAGGAAACGTTGTAGTGCCTTAAGATTCTCTGGCCGATCCCACTCAAGAACTGCCCGCACTTTCCCAGGGTCCATACGAAAACCGGACGCTGAAACCAGGAAGCCTAAAAACTGGAGTTCCTGTACGGCGAACACACACTTTTGCCATTTGGCATACAGTTTATTATCCCGCAAGATCTGTAACACCTGCCTAACGTGCTCCTGATGAGACACCAGATCCGGCGAGTAAATTAAGATATCATCCAGATATATGACAACAAACTGTCCCACCAGGCGGCGAAAAATGTCATTAACAAAGTGTTGGAACACCGCCGGGGCATTAGTCAGACCGAATGGCATGACAAGGTTCTCATAATGCCCCTCAGGAGTGTTAAACGCCGTCTTCCACTCATCCCCCTCCTTCATCCTAATCAGATTGTACGCCCCCCTGAGATCCAACTTAGAGAACCATTTGGCGCCCACGATCTGATTAAAGAGATCGGGAATAAGTGGGAGCGGATACGGATCTCGGACCGTAATCCGATTAAGTTCACGGAAATCCAGGCAAGGGCGTAGGCCTCCATCTTTCTTCTTAACAAAGAAGAACCCCGCGGCCACCGGTGAAGATGAAGGTCTAATATGCCCCTTAGCCAGACTTTCTGAAGTATAATCCTTCATGGCCTGCCTCTCAGGACCAGAAAGGTTATACAACCTAGCTTTAGGTAACTTGGCCTCAGGGAGCGTTTTACAGAACAGTCATACTCGCGATGAGGAGGTAGTTCCTGACACCCTTTCTCCGAGAATACATCCTCAAAGTCCGCCAGAAATGGAGGCAAGACCCTAGGAGTAACCGCACCGATGACCGTATTCATGCAGATTTTATTACAGAATTTACTCCATTGGCTTATCTCTCTGGATTGCCAATTAATAACCGGGTTATGCTTAGTTAACCAAGGAAGGCACAACACTATAGGAGTGGGAAGACCCTCCAACACGTAGCAAGACAACAGTTCTTTATGTATCGCCCCCACTTGAAGTTTTACGTTATGCACAGCTTGCAAAAAACTTCCCTGACTGAGAGGCCTGGCATCGATCGAGAATATGGGGATGGGTTTAGCCAACTCACTCAATCGCATACCTTGAACCCGGGCAAACCGAGCGTCCACCAGATTAGCCCCGGCCCCACTATTCAGAAGAACAGATATCCTCTCAGTTCTCGTACCCACCACCACCTCCGCCGGTACGAGAAACTGAGACGAACCTAGGAACGAAATACCTACTCCCAGATTGCCGTCCACCACACAACCTGGGATCAACAGTTTTCCGACGACTCTTCACTCTGCAAGGGACAGGATGGACACCCCCCAATAAAATGTCCCTTTCTCCCGCAGAAGAAACACCTTCCTGTCTTATGGCGCACCACCGGTCCCCTCCCCCCAAATGATGTCCCTCCTAATTGCATAGGCTCCTCTGGACTGACCAGGGGAACCTCCATATGAGAGGACCTTGTAGGAGGTGGAGTCATCACAGGGGGTGGAGTTACCCCGCTGCTCTCCCGAAGCCGTCTGTCAATGCGAATAGCAAGGGCCATAGCGGCTTCCAGTGACGCGGGAGGGTCATACTGTGCCAATACATCCTTTAATTTGTCGGATAAACCTTGACAAAACTGGCTCCTAAGAGCCGGGTCATTCCACTGGGTGTCCGTGGCCCACCTACGGAACTCCGAACAGAATTCCTCCGCCGGACGATCTCCCTGCTGGATCCTACGTACCTTAGATTCAGCAAGGGAGATCCGATCCGGGTCATCATATACGAGACCCAGAGCTGCAAAAAACTTATCCACTGACTGGAAAGCCGGGGAGCCCGGGGGAAGAGAGAACGCCCAAGATTGTGGGTCCCCTTGTAGGAGCGAGATGACAATTCCCACCCTTTGTTCTTCACTCCCCGATGACCGAGGCCGCAGCCGAAAGTACAACTTGCATGCCTCCCGGAAAACAAAAAACTTGTCCCGCCCCCCAGTGAACCTGTCAGGGAGAGCTACTTTAGGTTCTGGTCCGGCTTGCTCCTGGGGATACAAAACCTTAGACCTAACGTCCGCCAGCTCCATGGATAAACTCTGCAACTGCCGAGCTAGACTGGCTACTGGATCCATGGTAGCTGGAGAGAATCTTAGTTGGTCGGTGAAAATGTCACGCTGTCTCTGCGTACAGGAGGTCAGGGGCCTAAGCTGACCCTAAGCTGGGGCCCTGACTAATCCCTCTACCTGGAGGTACTGTTAAAGGTACAGAGGTCCAGGCCGCCAGCGTAACCCCTACCTCCTGAGGATCCCTGCACCTCAGTAATCTAGTCCTGAGAAGGACCCCGATCACAACAATAGGGGACAGGAAATAATATGCCAACACTCAGTACTTAGACGAACGAGACAGTACAAGGGTCAAACCAAAAACTACCTTGCATACAAAAACTACTCACAACAACAGAGGGAACACCAACGGGAAAGGAGATAAATGATAAAGCGAGGAAGGGAAAAATCACACCAAATACACTTAGCTCAGAACTCCAAAACACCACGATCCGCTCTGTTTGTCTGTATGAAATGCTTTCACCGACACTTCCCTAACAGACCGGCAGGCATTTTAAGGAGTCCCACTACAGCAGCATTGATTGCAGCTGGGCGAGGCTGGACCTGTCTAGCACAGAGAGAGAGAGAGTTAACTCCCTCACTGCCGAAAAACACAAAGCACCAAAAACTCAGCTGCGAGAAGTCAGGCTGTGTAATCCTGACGATCTTCGTTGCGACACACCCGTGACAGGCGGTGATAGTAGTCATACCTAAGCCAGGTAAACACCCTTTAATTCCTGACTCATACAGGCCCATATCTTTAATGTCAACTGACGTTAAAATCATTGCGAAGGTTCTGGCGTCTAGATTGAATACAATAATTTCTACAGTAATTCATACCGACCAGTCAGGCTTCATGCCGGCTAGATCCACAGCTGTTAATATCCGCAGATTGTTTCTTAATCTTCAGTTGCCAGTGGATGGTGATGGGGACAGGGCTGTATATTCTCTGGACGCCGCTAAGGCTTTCGATTCTGTTGAGTGGGAATATTTATGGGCGGTGTTGGAGAAGTTTGGTATAGCACATAGTTTTATTTCATGGGTTAGATTGCTGTATGGTAAACCGGTGGCTAGAATACAGGTAAATGGACACCTCTCCCCGGCTTTTGGACTGAGTAGAGGTAGGCGGCCGGGGTGCCCATTGTCCCCCCTGCTCTTTGCACTGGGCATTGAACCCCTGGCATCGGTTATCAGGGAACATCCAGGAATAGTTGGGTTTCGTAGAGGGATCAGTGAAGAGAAGGTCGCGTTATACGCTGATGACTCTTTATTATTTCTGGCTAAAACTTCTGAGTCCCTTCCTGTAGCAATGGAAACGATAGAAACATTTGGAAAATACTCTGGTCTGAAGATAAACTGGAGCAAATCAGTCATACTTCCATTGGACAATACAGATGAGAACGCTTCCCACTACATTAACTCGGGTTCACAATTGGTATCGGAGTTTAAATATTTAGGCATCAATATATCGGCAAAAATAAATGATTATGAGAAGTTGAATCTTGACCCAGTCTTGATTAAATTTAGAGGTAAACGAGGCGCCTGGTCTAAGTTACCGTTGTCGGTGGTGGGCCGTGCTAACCTGGTCACACTGATCCGGATGCCACAACTGCTGTATGTTCTACACAACCCCCCAATATGGATAAATCAGAGGCTTTTCTTTAAAGTCAGTCAGGAGCTTAGAGAATTAATATGGGGCAAACAGACTCCGAGAATTACACTGAAAACATTGCAAAGAAACTAAACAATGGGAGGGCTTGCAGTTCCTTACCCATGGGTGTATTATTCGGCATCTCAGCTTCAACCTATCCAGGGATGGGACGACCCTGGGGGAGGGGGGGCTCAGCGTATGTGGAGATGGGACGACCCTGGGGGAGGGGGGGCTCAGCGTATGTGGAGATGGGACGACCCTGGGGGAGGGGGGGCTCAGCGTATGTGGAGATGGGACGACCCTGGGGGAGGGGGTGCTCAGCGTATGTGGGGATGGGATGACCCTGGGGGAGGGGGGGCTCAGCATATGTGGGGATGGGACGACCCTGGGGGAGGGGGGGGCTCAGCGTATGTGGGGATGGGACGACCCTGGGGGAGGGGGGGCTCAGCATATGTGGAGATGGGACGACCCTGGGGGAGGGGGGGGGCTCAGCGTATGTGGGGATGGGATGACCATGGGGGAGGGGGGGCTCAGCATATGTGGGGATGGGACGACCCTGGGGGAGGGGGGGGCTCAGCGTATGTGGGGATGGGACGACCCTGGGGGAGGGGGAGCTCAGCGTATGTGGAGATGGGACGACCCTGGGGGAGGGGGGGCTCAGCGTATGTGGGGATGGGATGACCCTGGGGGACGGGGAGCTCAGCGGATGTGGGGATGGGACGACCCTGGGGGAGGGGGGGCTCAGCGTATGTGGGGATGGGACGACCCTGGGGGAGGGGGAGCTCAGTGTATGTGGAGATGGGACGACCCTGGGGGAGGGGGAGCTCAGCGTATGTGGAGATGGGACGACCCTGGGGGAGGGGGAGCTCAGCGTATGTGGGGATGGGATGACCCTGGGGGAGGGGGGGCTCAGCGTATGTGGGGATGGGATGACCCTGGGGGAGGGGGAGCTCAGTGTATGTGGAGATGGGACGACCCTGGGGGAGGGGGAGCTCAGCGTATGTGGAGATGGGACGACCCTGGGGGAGGGGGAGCTCAGCGTATGTGGGGATGGGACGACCCTGGGGGAGGGGGGGCTCAGCGTATGTGGAGATGGGACGACCCTGGGGGAGGGGGAGCTCAGCGTATGTGGAGATGGGACGACCCTGGGGGAGGGGGAGCTCAGCGTATGTGGGGATGGGACGACCCTGGGGGAGGGGAGCTCAGCTTATGTTGCTACAGCATTATTTCCAATCAGATAAACTCTATGAGGTATTGGAGGCGCATAAGTTTGGGACACTTGGAGGCAAAATACCGACTATGCTGTTATGTCACAAACTTTGGGGGACGGTGAAAGAATTACAAGGAATAGAAGGTGTTTCACAATTTTCTTCATTATGGAACACTCCATGGCTTCCAAATCTACAGCAACTGGTGGGATTTAACTCCTGGAGCTCCAAGGGTTTAAACAGACTTAATCAATCAAGTGCTGATAGGTGATGTGATTAAGGAATTCTCACAGCTGCACAATGAATATGAGTTACCTCCTCTGAATTCTATAGATACTTACAATTTAGGCGCGCGTATCGGGGGGAAGGCATTGTTCTGGAAGGAGGGTTACCCCGAAACTCAATAATACAGAGAATAGCAAATCTACACAGTTCTCGTGGACTGATCTCATTACTTTATAACATTATATTGACAAACCAGCCGACGCGATCAAAGGAGAAATGGGAGAGTGTAATGGACCATAGAGGAAAATCACTGGTCAGATATACTGGAAAGAGTCCCACAATTGTCTGTAAGTGAATCCCATAGACTGTCCATATATATGTGATACACCGGGTATACAGGACGCCTCAATTCTTATTTAACATCGGATTTCGTTCAAGTCCCCACTGTCCTAGATGCAAAACTACCATAGCAGACCTGCTTCATATGATGTGGAACGGTCCTAACCTGGTGTCCTTCTGGAAGAGTGTTGTAGCAATGATTAACAGGGTTTATTCAGTTGACGTAGAGCTTTCACCATTACTATGTATACTGGGATATGTTGAGTACGGCAAAATTGCGGCGTCACGTATGTTATATATGGCAAGAAAATAGATAGCAGATCAGGAGCCCATGATATCAGAATGATAAAGGTAACTGGCTGGTAAACTTATACTAAAGGCATATACCTAAAAGGAGATGCTGTCTGTAAATGTGACAAGATCTGGGGTCTATGGATTGACGGCTCTGGTCTGACATCTAGAGACCTGAGGGGCTTTAGCTTGCTTTGAGTTACGTTTATACGATGCCTCAAATGAAACTTATATGAAAATTAATATAAATGTTATTATTCCACCGGTTATATGTAATTGGACGGAGTATTGTTACTATCTTCAGATGTTTCTTCATCTAATTCTGCTGGTTTTGCGGAGCCGATGTCGGTGCATCTTACATTCCATTGATAATGACAAACCGGTGCTGATGTATCAGACGGTTAGGCGCGTCCACAGACGTCATCACCGAGAAGAAACCCGCATGGATTCCGGAACAGTGTGTCAGCGCAGCCTGAATGCTCTCAACAAACTGCAGACTGGCATCTAAACATTTAATGTCTCCACATAATAGACAGATCTCATCTTTACGTGTTATGGGTATAGAAGGAGTTATTACATCTACCCGGGGCGGCGATCGTATGAGACGACTGTGCACCACAGAAGCCTTCTGGAGTTACAGTTTGGGCTCGTGTGTTCCCCGGTCTGAACCTGCGCAGAGAGGTAATGCTTCACTACTCAATAATCCAGAGAGGTAATGCTTCACTGCTCAATAATCCAGAGAGGTAATGCTTCACTACTCAATAATCCAGAGAGGTAATGCTTCACTACTCAATAATCCAGAGAGGTAATGCTTCACTACTCAATAATCCAGAGAGGTAATGCTTCACTACTCAATAATCCAGAGAGGTAATGCTTCACTACTCAATAATCCAGAGAGGTAATGCTTCACTACTCAATAATCCAGAGAAGTAATGCTTCACTACTCAATAATCCAGAGAGGTAATGCTTCACTGCTCAATAATCCAGAGAGGTAATGCTTCACTGCTCAATAATCCAGAGAGGTAATGCTTCACTGCTCAATAATCCAGAGAGGTAATGCTTCACTGCTCAATAACCCAGAGAGGTAATGCTTCACTGCTCAATAATCCAGAGAGGTAATGCTTCACTGCTCAATAATCCAGAGAGGTAATGCTTCACTGCTCAATAATCCAGAGAGGTAATGCTTCACTACTCAATAACCCAGAGAGGTAATGCTTCACTGCTCAATAATCCAGAGAGGTAATGCTTCACTGCTCAATAATCCAGAGAGGTAATGCTTCACTGCTCAATAATCCAGAGAGGTAATGCTTCACTGCTCAATAACCCAGAGAGGTAATGCTTCACTGCTCAATAATCCAGAGAGGTAATGCTTCACTGCTCAATAATCCAGAGAGGTAATGCTTCACTACTCAATAATCCAGAGAGGTAATGCTTCACTGCTCAATAATCCAGAGAGGTAATGCTTCACTGCTCAATAATCCAGAGAGGTAATGCTTCACTGCTCAATAATCCAGAGAGGTAATGCTTCACTGCTCAATAACCCAGAGAGGTAATGCTTCACTGCTCAATAATCCAGAGAGGTAATGCTTCACTGCTCAATAATCCAGAGAGGTAATGCTTCACTGCTCAATAATCCAGAGAGGTAATGCTTCACTGCTCAATAATCCAGAGAGGTAATGCTTCACTGCTCAATAATCCAGAGAGGTAATGCTTCACTGCTCAATAATCCAGAGAGGTAATGCTTCACTACTCAATAATCCAGAGAGGCAATGCTTCACTGCTCAATAATCCAGAGAGGTAATGCTTCACTGCTCAATAATCCAGAGAGGCAATGCTTCACTGCTCAATAATCCAGAGAGGCAATGCTTCACTGCTCAATAATCCAGAGAGGTAATGCTTCACTGCTCAATACTCCAGAGAGGTAATGCTTCACTGCTCAATAACCCAGAGAGGTAATGCTTCACTACTCAATAATCCAGAGAGGTAATGCTTCACTACTCAATAATCCAGAGAGGTAATGCTTCACTACTCAATAATCCAGAGAGGTAATGCTTCACTACTCAATAATCCAGAGAGGTAATGCTTCACTGCTCAATAATCCAGAGAGGTAATGCTTCACTGCTCAATAATCCAGAGAGGTAATGCTTCACTGCTCAATAATCCAGAGAGGTAATGCTTCACTGCTCAATAATCCAGAGAGGTAATGCTTCACTGCTCAATAACCCAGAGAGGTAATGCTTCACTGCTCAATAATCCAGAGAGGTAATGCTTCACTGCTCAATAATCCAGAGAGGTAATGCTTCACTGCTCAATAATCCAGAGAGGTAATGCTTCACTACTCAATAACCCAGAGAGGTAATGCTTCACTGCTCAATAATCCAGAGAGGTAATGCTTCACTGCTCAATAATCCAGAGAGGTAATGCTTCACTGCTCAATAATCCAGAGAGGTAATGCTTCACTACTCAATAACCCAGAGAGGTAATGCTTCACTGCTCAATAATCCAGAGAGGTAATGCTTCACTGCTCAATAATCCAGAGAGGTAATGCTTCACTGCTCAATAATCCAGAGAGGTAATGCTTCACTGCTCAATAATCCAGAGAGGTAATGCTTCACTGCTCAATAATCCAGAGAGGTAATGCTTCACTACTCAATAATCCAGAGAGGTAATGCTTCACTGCTCAATAACCCAGAGAGGTAATGCTTCACTGCTCAATAACCCAGAGAGGTAATGCTTCACTGCTCAATAATCCAGAGAGGTAATGCTTCACTGCTCAATAATCCAGAGAGGTAATGCTTCACTGCTCAATAATCCAGAGAGGTAATGCTTCACTGCTCAATAATCCAGAGAGGTAATGCTTCACTGCTCAATAATCCAGAGAGGTAATGCTTCACTACTCAATAATCCAGAGAGGCAATGCTTCACTGCTCAATAATCCAGAGAGGTAATGCTTCACTGCTCAATAATCCAGAGAGGCAATGCTTCACTGCTCAATAATCCAGAGAGGCAATGCTTCACTGCTCAATAATCCAGAGAGGTAATGCTTCACTGCTCAATACTCCAGAGAGGTAATGCTTCACTGCTCAATAACCCAGAGAGGTAATGCTTCACTGCTCAATAATCCAGAGAGGTAATGCTTCACTGCTCAATAATCCAGAGAGGTAATGCTTCACTGCTCAATAATCCAGAGAGGTAATGCTTCACTACTCAATAATCCAGAGAGGTAATGCTTCACTACTCAATAATCCAGAGAGGTAATGCTTCACTGCTCAATAACCCAGAGAGGTAATGCTTCACTACTCAATAACCCAGAGAGGTAATGCTTCACTGCTCAATAATCCAGAGAGGTAATGCTTCACTGCTCAATAATCCAGAGAGGTAATGCTTCACTGCTCAATAACCCAGAGAGGTAATGCTTCACTGCTCAATAACCCAGAGAGGTAATGCTTCACTGCTCAATAACCCAGAGAGGTAATGCTTCACTACTCAATAATCCAGAGAGGTAATGCTTCACTACTCAATAATCCAGAGAGGTAATGCTTCACTGCTCAATAATCCAGAGAGGTAATGCTTCACTGCTCAATAACCCAGAGAGGTAATGCTTCACTGCTCAATAATCCAGAGAGGTAATGCTTCACTGCTCAATAATCCAGAGAGGTAATGCTTCACTACTCAATAATCCAGAGAGGTAATGCTTCACTGCTCAATAATCCAGAGAGGTAATGCTTCACTGCTCAATAATCCAGAGAGGTAATGCTTCACTGCTCAATAATCCAGAGAGGTAATGCTTCACTGCTCAATAATCCAGAGAGGTAATGCTTCACTACTCAATAATCCAGAGAGGTAATGCTTCACTACTCAATAATCCAGAGAGGTAATGCTTCACTGCTCAATAACCCAGAGAGGTAATGCTTCACTACTCAATAATCCAGAGAGGTAATGCTTCACTGCTCAATAATCCAGAGAGGTAATGCTTCACTGCTCAATAATCCAGAGAGGTATGCATCTCTCCTCTTTATGTTTCTCCTTAGATGGGGTTTTTGGATGTTTTTTATACTCATTCCCATTTTTCATTGTATATTTTTTTTTCCCTTTTTGTATTTGCTCTTATTCTCTATGTGCCGCTGTATAATTGTGTTTTCTTCTGGCACCGATGTCGGTTCATATTTTGATAATGGCAAGCACGGTGGCTCAGTGGTTAGCACTGCCCGGTGGCTCAGTGGTTAGCACTGCACGGTGGCTCAGTGGTTAGCACTGCACGGTGGCTCAGTGGTTGTCACTGCATGGTGGCTCAGTGGATAGCACTGCACGGTGGCTCAGTGGTTAGCACTGTATGGTGGCTCAGTGGTTAGCACTGCACGGTGGCTCAGTGGTTAGCACTGCACGGTGGCTCAGTGGTTAGCACTGTATTGTGGCTCAGTGGTTAGCACTGCACGGTGGCTCAGTGGTTAGCACTGTACGGTGGCTCAGTGATTAGCACTGCACGGTGGCTCAGTGGTTAGCACTGCACGGTGGCTCAGTGGTTAGCACTGTACGGTGGCTCAGTGGTTAGCACTGCACGGTGGCTCAGTGGTTAGCACTGCACGGTGGCTCAGTGGTTAGCACTGTACGGTGGCTCAGTGGTTAGCTCTGTATGGTGGCTCAGTGGATAGCACTGCACGGTGGCTCAGTGGTTAGCACTGTACAGTGGCTCAGTGGATAGCATTACACGGTGGCTCAGTGGTTAGCACTGTACGGTGGCTCAGTGGTTAGCACTGTACGGTGGCTCAGTGGTTAGCACTGCACGGTGGCTCAGTGGTTAGCACTGCACGGTGGCTCAGTGGTTAGCACTGCACGGTGGCTCAGTGGTTAGCTCTGTATGGTGGCTCAGTGGATAGCACTGCACAGTGGCTCAGTGGTTAGCACTGTACAGTGGCTCAGTGGTTAGCACTGTACAGTGGCTCAGTGGATAGCATTGCACGGTGGCTCAGTGGTTAGCACTGTACGGTGGCTCAGTGGTTAGCACTGTACGGTAGCTCAGTGGTTAACACTGCACGGTGGCTCAGTGGTTAGCACTGCACGGTGGCTCAGTGGTTAGCACTGAACGGTGGCTCAGTGGTTAGCACTGTACAGTGGCTCAGTGGATAGCATTGCACGGTGGCTCAGTGGTTAGCACTGCACGGTGGCTCAGTGGTTAGCACTGCACGGTGGCTCAGTGGATAGCATTACACGGTGGCTCAGTGGTTAGCACTGTACGGTGGCTCAGTGGTTAGCACTGTACGGTGGCTCAGTGGTTAGCACTGCACGGTGGCTCAGTGGTTAGCTCTGTATGGTGGCTCAGTGGATAGCACTGCACAGTGGCTCAGTGGTTAGCACTGTACAGTGGCTCAGTGGATAGCACTGCACAGTGGCTCAGTGGATAGCACTGCACGGTGGCTCAGTGGTTAGCACTGCACGGTGGCTCAGTGGTTAGCACTGAACGGTGGCTCAGTGGTTAGCACTGTACAGTGGCTCAGTGGTTAGCACTGTACAGTGGCTCAGTGGATAGCATTGCACGGTGGCTCAGTGGTTAGCACTGCACGGTGGCTCAGTGGTTAGCACTTCATGGTGGCTCAGTGGTTAGCACTGCACGGTGGCTCAGTGGATAGCACTGCACGGTGGCTCAGTGGTTAACACTGCACGGTGGCTCAGTGGTTAGCACTTCACGGTGGCTCAGTGGTTAGCACTGCACGGTGGCTCAGTTGATAGCACTGCACGGTGGCTCAGTGGTTAGCACTGCACGGTGGCTCAGTGGTTAGCACTGCACGGTGGCTCAGTGGTTAGCACTGCACGGTGGCTCAGTGGATAGCACTGCACGGTGGCTCAGTGGTTAGCACTGCACGGTGGCTCAGTGGATAGCACTGCACGGTGGCTCAGTGGTTAGCACTGCACGGTGGCTCAGTGGCTAGCACTGTATGGTGGCTCAGTGGCTAGCACTGTATGGTGGCTCAGTGGATAGCACTGTATGGTGGCTCAGTGGTTAGCACTGCCCAGTGGCTCAGTGGCTAGCACTGCACGGTGGCTCAGTGGATAGCACTGTATGGTGGCTCAGTGGTTAGCACTGCAGCCTTACAGCACTGGGGTCCTAGGTTCAAATCCCACCAAGGACAACATCTGCAAGGTGTTTGTATGTTCTCCCCGTGTTTGTGTGGGTTTTCTCCGGGTTCTCCGGTTTCCTCCCACACTCCAAAGACACACTGATAGGGAATTTAGATTGTGAGCCCCAATGGGGACAGTGCCCATAATGTCTGGAAAGCGCTGTGGAATTAGTGGTGCTATATAAGTGAGTAAAATAAATAAAAAATGTGAACTAATTATTTCACCAGTCTGCAATTGTTTTTAGATCCTTCAGGATGCGCTGACACACTGTTCCGGAATCCATGCTGATTTCTTCTCAGTGATGAGGTCTGTGGACATGGCGAACCATCTGATTAAATCACACACTGTTCCAGAAGCTGTGACAAAGAACGCCAGATCGTTAAAAACGCGTAGCACTGTCCACCTACCCCCCATACCCTTTCCTCATGGGTGTAATTTATAACATGGAGTAATTAAAAGCATCTTTTTCCTTGGAGCTGGATACCACATCTTCTGTGACGTCATTACTGAGGCCGGAGCTCCACTGCTCCTGGATGTGCGGCCGCCTTTGTGATTAGTCAATCTCATTTATATATGATACTGAAATATTAAAAAGTAATTGTTAATTGCGTGGACACTTTTCTACACTGAGGGCAGGATAGGAAGCTTGAGACAGTGAAATGGCACTGGTGGTACATTAACCTCTTTACAGCCTGTGACGTATTAGTGCGCACATGCAAAAAGAAAAGGGAAAGGGCACATGTGTAGACTCACAGGGCTATTTATATCAATTAAAAAGTGCCAGTGCACTCTGCTGTGATGGTTGTGTAGGTCTCCACAACCAAGATTAAGCGTGTGATTAATGAGGCTCCGGGTCACCTCTATTTGTAATACCGTCCTGTCGGTGTTTGCATCGCAACTCCGTGCTGCTCGAGTGGTCACGCGATCCTGCCGGACCGGACACCACGTCACCGCAGGTCCTCAAACATTCAAATATGCCCGGCTGCTCCTGCCGCTTTAGCTCCGTATGGAGATGTTTCACATGGAAACAATGGTGCAGCGGTCTCAGGGGGCGCCAAAGGAATACTGGACAATTTATTCTTCCTCCAATACCACAACGCGTTTCCACGGTCTAAGCCGTCTTCATCAGGTGGGGTAAAGGAGAATGTTACAATACAGCTTTATAAAGGGGTGGTAATTTGCATAATTTAGACCACGTGTTGTAATCAATTAACCCTTTCATTGCAAAACTCCATATAATGCATTCGTTACCAATTAACCTCTTATTTCCCCTTGAAACAACATTGTGCACTAAAAAATCCCTACATGGATTCATAAAATCACAATTCTTAATAAAAACTTCCTATTTATATTTAAAAAAAAGAAATTTTAATTTTTATTTATTACCCACTGTTAAAATCATCCCGGGGACCTTCTTAGGGTGTCTTGACAGTGCTATGCTGCGATTTCCAGCCCTCAATTCAAAAGTTAACTTACTTAAAGAGACAGTACACTTTCATATAAAATGGCCGAAAATAACCTTGTACCGTTGCCCACTACGATTATAAACCCCATAAACTTTTAAAATCACTCTGGGAACCTTCCCAGGGTGTCCTGACAATGCTATACTGCGATTACCAACCCCCAATTCAAAAGTTACATTTCTTAAAGAGACAGTACACTTTCATATAAAATAACCTTGTACGGTTGCCCACTACTATTTTGAAGGTCCTAAAACCCAATACTATCCATTATCATAATCGGAACCTATGCTTCCAGTAGACCAAGTGACCGACAACAATAGGAAAAATGAGCTAAATGACAACCCGAAAGGGCGAGCAAGTCTCCTGCCAGGCTGCCTCATACCATACCTTCAATCCTGTGCAGGTGACCCCGCAAGCCGTCATTAAACGGCTGATGACAACCCGGGAAAGATATGAGAGGGACAACATTAAACCTACTCGGATTTAATGGTTTGATGTGTTTTCAATCGTAAGGTTCAAACCCTCAGGGTACAAAGTGGCCATTTTGTATATCCAAAAACTTTCTTTCTTTATCAGTGTACTCACTCGTTCTTGTCCATTATCCACAATATGGTCGATGATGGTTATTTTCATTTTGCTCGGGTCTTTGTGATGATGGTTTGCAGTGTCTGGAGACTCTATGTAATGGATATCCTGCCCTTATATTAGATCTGGGTTTATGTAATCGGGCATGGGCGGTCTGAATTGTCCGGCCGATGTATTGCGAGCCACAAGGGCACTCCCGCAGGTACACTACATAGGTGGATTGGCATGTTAATCTCTGTTTGATCTGGAAAACCTCATTAGTGGTATTAGATGGAAAGGTTTTTGCATTATTGGTTATAACGCCGCAGTACATACATTTAGGTGTATTGCATGTGAAACCGCCTCCTGTGTTAGGATTAGTCGTCACATCCCTTATTTTTTTCTTTTTTCTATTCGTGTTGCTGGGAGCAAGCAAGGTTATTACACTTCTATTCTTCCTGAAGATAATATTTGGTTTCTCTGGAATGCTTTTGGAGAGAATGGGGTCACCTTTTAAATAAACCAATGTTTCTGTAATAACTCCCGTACTACTGACCTGGATTGGCAAAATGTATTAATTAAACTCCACTTTGTCTTTTCCTCTGTTCTTAAAGAAGCCCTATCCGGATTCTCCCTTCTGTCCAAGCACGAGTCCTGTGATAGAGTGCATGTTCTTTTATATGCATCTTTTAAAAGTTTTTTTGGATAGCCTTTTTCCCAGAATCTCTTTTTGAGGATCTTGGATTCCACCTTAAAGTCAGAATCCAGAGTACAGTTTTTCCTGACTCTCCAATACTGCCCACAGGGCACATTTTTGATCCATCCGGGAAGGTGTCCACTGTTGAATTTGAGGTAACTATTCACATCCACTGGTTTAAAAAGCATGGATGTGAATATTCTCCCCAGGTGGTCGAACTGCCCCCATAGATCCAAGAACTGAAGAGAAGTGGATGATGCTGTGGCCGTGAATTTTATCCCCCAATCATTGATATTTAGTTTGTCCGCAAAGCTCAATGCCTCCTCCATTGGTCCATGCCATATAATGAATAAATCATCTATAAAGCGCCTATAGAAAAGTACAGCTGCGCGATGAGGACGAATTCCACCGCACCCATAAAGAGATTGGCATAGCTTGGTGCAAATCTCGTCCCCATCGCGCAGCCCTTGATCTGTTTATATAATCCATCCTCAAAAGAAAACACATTGTTCTCCAATATGAACGCTATTGCGCTCAGAATGAATTCTCTTTGGTTTATAGGCATATTAGTGTCTCCAGTTAAAATTTCTTCGATGACCTTTATTCCCAATATATGTGAAATATTATTGTAGAGGGCCACTACATCCAGAGAGAGGAAGACGCATCCCTCCATGGGTGGTAGAGCCCTTAATTCTTTAATTAATTGTGACGAGTCCTTTAGATATGATGTTAATCTCAGCACATATATCTGCAAAAATAAATCTACATAATGCGATAGATTACTTGTAATGGATTGGATCCCTGATATTATTGGGCGTCCAGGAGGATATTTTAGGTCTTTATGCAGTTTGGGCAGAAAATAGAAAAAAGGTATTCTATATTGCGCAATATCTAAAAAGTTATTTTCTTTTTTATTGAGTATCCCCTTTTCATAAGCCTTCTTAATTAGAAGATTATACTTTATAAAGATACTTATATTAGGATCATCCTCCAATTTTTCATAAAATTCTGTATCACTCAATATTCTCATGCCCTCCTCCGCAAACCAAGATCTATCCAAAAGGACAATTTTCAAATTATCTCTCATTTTCATGCGGGGAATTGATCTTACTTCCTTTAATATTAGTTGTTGGAATGCCTCAATATGCGACCCCTTATGGTGTAGAGGATAAATTTTTTATTTGGGTGTTTGATCTCTACATGTACTATTTCATCTATTGTGGTTCTATCCTTTTCTGTCTCTTGTTCATCATGGGGTGGTTTCCTCTTAACATTTTTACCATTTTTTTTCTTCAAGTAAGAAATGTCTTTGTACCGTGAGTTTCCTAAAAAACTCATTAAAGTCAAGGTAAAGCGAGAATGTGTCTATTTCTGCTGTGGGGCAAAATGAGAGCCCCTTACTTAGAAGGGAGCGTTCATCATTAGTAAGTGTGTAGCTCGATAAGTTGTATATTCCACTATCCTGATCATCCGGATTCCCTATTTGTATCATGCTTATGGGGTTTACCCTGATTTTGTCTTTTTCAGAGTGGTGCTCTGTGCCGTGGGGTTCTCTTCTTCTAGTTCTTCCACTACCTCTACACCCTCTTGTTCTCTTTTTCTTTTGGGGTGTCGCCCTGGGGCCACCCGAAAAAATTTAGTGATTTTTGAGTCTTTCAGGTTTGTTTGGATAATAGATTTTGGTAAGTTACCTTCATTGGAGTTTCTTTCCTTTTGAGGTGCATACATATTTACATTTGATGTCTCTGTGATTACAGGTAAAATTTCCAATTGACCCCCAACCGTAATACCTGTGAAGCTGTCTATATACTCATTTTCACCCATGTTTTCTATATCACTATTTTCCTTTTCATTTATTATTATTTCCTGTGTACATATTTCGATGTTCTGATCTATATTTTGTATATTTTTTTTCAATTTTATCTGTATTGGTGTCCAATTCTAAAATGTATGTTTCACTGGGAGAATCTGTAATTGGAATTCCCGTTGTTTGGGTTGAAGTCACCTCGTGTCTGGTAATAGTCTCCGTTTCTCTCTTTATTACTTGCATGTCCAGTGTTGCTATTTTTCCATGTGCGCATGCTTTTCTCTCTTTATTACTTGCATGTCCAGTGTTGCTATTTTTCCATGTGCGCATGCTTTTCTCTCTTTATTACTTGCATGTCCAGTGTTGCTATTTTTCCATGTGCGCATGCTTTTCTCTCTTTATTTGGAGAAAATGTATTAGTGCTAGTTCTATTCTCTGCTCTCACATTGAAATCATTTGCCATACTAGTTACTTGCTGTTGATTTCATTTCTTTGTTCTTTTTCTGATTGTTGGTGATTTTATTCATATGTTGTTCATAATACTCTCTCTGCTTCTCTGTCGTGAGGAGAGTAAATGACCTTTCTTTATTGGAATTGGTGAGTTTATCCATTTTTTCTCCTTTCCCTTTTTTATCCCTCCCTTCCACATCTAATTGTGCTCTTCATCCCCCCTCAGATGCATTCATTGGGGGGGTGGTATCCATTTTTTCACACTCACTTCTCCTTTCCTTTCTATCCCTCCATAATTTCATAGCTTTCTTTCTAATTAGATCTTCTTCAAATTTATTTAATTTGACTTTTAATGCCAAATCAAATTCTTTGAAGTCAGGTTTCCAGGTTATCCCTAAGACGTTTAACCCCCTCCAAGGCTATCACGGCTAGTAAGTGTCCCTCTTACAAATTAACATTTTCATAAATCCTTTTGAACAAGATGTGGAATATTCATCTCATTTCTTTGTAAATTCCACATCTTGGGGGAAGAAGTATTTCTTGAACGTGTACTGTCTCTTTAAGAAACGTAACTTTTGAATTGGGGGCTGGAAATCGCAGCATAGCACTGTCAGGACACCCTAAGAAGGTCCCCGGGATGATTTTAACAGTGGGTAATAAATAAAAATTAAAATTTCTTTTTTTTAATATAAATAGGAAGTTTTTATTAAGAATTGTGATTTTATGAATCCATGTAGGGATTTTTTAATGCACAATGTTGTTTCAAGGGGAAATAAGAGGTTAATTGGTAAAGAATGCATTATATGGCGTTTTGCAATGAAAGGGTTAATTGATTACAACACGTGGTCTAAATTATGCAAATTACCACCCCTGATGAAGACGGTTTAGACCGTGGAAACGAGTTGTGGCAGTGGTATTGGAGGAAGAATAAAGGTCAGTTATTATCTACTAAATTGTCCAGTATTCCTTTGGCGCCCCCTGAGACCGCTGCACCATTGTTCACATGTAATAGTACGCACAGGCTGCAATCCCCCGGTTCAGCGCGGGCTCCGGCTCTGAGCCCGCACTGAACCGAGCACATGTCAGCTGATTATTACAGCTGACAGGCGCCCGCAACAGCCGCAGGTGGAATCGCGATCCACCCGCGGCTGGTAACTAGTTAAATGCCGCTGTCAATCTCCGACAGCGGCATTTAACATCGCCGCGCCGGAAGCGGGTCACTCGTCCCCTGTATGTAGCAGAGGCGATCGCACAGTTGCTGCTTCCAGTCTCCTATGGAAACTATAGAAACAAGCAAAAAGTGTAAAAAAAAATGTTTTAAAAAATTATTTAAAAAAATATAAAAGTGTAAATCACCCCCCCTTTCAAAATAAAATAATAAAAAAAAACCACATACACATATTTGGTATCGCCGCGTTCAGAATCGCCCGATCTATCAATATAAAAGAAGAATTAATCCGATGGGTAAACGGCGTAACGAGAAAACAATTCTAAACGCCAGAATTACGTTTTTTTGTCGCCGCAAAATTGAAATAAAATGCAATAACGGGCGATTAAAACATCGGATCTACCCCAAAATGTTATCAATAAAAACTTCAGCTCGGTGCACAAAAAATAAGCCCTCACCCGGCTCCAGATCCCAGAAAATGGAGACGCTACAGGACTTGGAAAATGGCGCCATTATTTTTTTTTTTTACCAAACTTTGGAATTTTTTTTCACCGCTTAAATAAAAAAGAACCTATACATGTTTGGTATCTACGAACTCGTAATGACCTGGAAAATAAGAATAGCAGGTCAGTTTTAGCAATCAGTGAACGTGGTAAAAAAAAACAAAAAAAAAACATCTGTGGTATTGCACTTTTTTTGCAATTTCACCGCACTTGGAATTGTTTTCCCATTTTCCCGTACAGGATATGGTAAAACTAGTAATGGCGTTGAAAAGTACAACTCGTCCCGCAAAAAATAAGCCTTCACATGACCATATTGACCAAAAAATGAAAACGCTATGGCTCTGGGAACAAGGGGAGAAAAAACGAAATCGCAAAAACGGAAAATCCCAGGGTTGCGAAAGGGTTAAGGGGGTAATTACTGATGACAGGTTCCCTTAAGAACTGTCTATTTGCTGTCTAATCTCTGCCACCCCTGACTTGTGCCAATGTCACCAGTTTATAAGTGTCATTCTCTTTACCCGTCATTGTGTTAATGTTATGGCATGTAGTTGTCCTCCTTATTACCGGTACTTTCACTGATGAGGGTCTTCATTGTGAGATCCAGAAAATACATTCAGAAATCTCTTTTGTGTTGAAGAAAAAACTCACATCTAATTTATCTTTCATCCTGATAGGAAATCCTTGTGAGAATAACGGTTCATCACTAAATTGTAAAAAAGAAGATCTCATGAAGCACTCTAATGGAGAAAACCTCATCACCCTTCCTGCACCTCCTGGACTTCACAGCACTTCACCTTCTTATAATCCTCCTGATCATGAGGAATCATCTCCTGAGCAATCTCACATTGTTACCAAAAGTCCAGGTGACACAGTGGATTCAAGATTTCAGTGTGACAAGCAACTTACTAAAAGCTCAGCTCAGACACAAAGAAAACACAAAGGAGAGAAGCCATACTGCTGTTCAGAATGTGGGAAATGTTTTACATATAAATCACAATTTGTTATACATGAGAGAATTCACACAGGAGAAAAAACATTTTCATGTTCAGAATGTGATAAATCCTACACAGATAAAGGGAGTCTTATTACACATCAGAGAATTCATACAGGTGAGAAGTTGTATTCATGTTCAGAATGTGGGAAATGTTTTACATATAAAAGTAGTCTTATTAGACATCAGAGAACTCACACAGTTGAGAATCCATATTCATGTTCACTATGTGGGAAATCCTTCACTGGTAAGGGGCATCTTAGAAGACATCAGAGCATTCATACTGGAGAGAAGCCATTTTCATGTTCAGAATGTGAGAAATGCTTTAGATATAAATCAGATCTTGTTATACATCAGAGAATTCACACCGGGGAGAAACCATATTCATGTTCAGAATGTGGGAAATCTTTTATATATAAATCAGTCCTTGTTGCACATGAGAAAATTCATACAGGAGAAAAATCATTTTCCTGTTCAGAATGTTGGAAATGTTTTATATATAAATCAAATCTTGCAACACATGAGAGAATTCACACAGGAGAGAAGCCATTTGCATGTTCAGAATGTGAGAAATGTTTTGGAAGTAAATCAAAGCTTGTTAAACATCAAAGAATTCACACGGGAGAAAAACCTTTTTCATGTTTAGAATGTGGAAGGTTCTTTACAGATAAATCATATCTTGTTACTCATCAGAAAATCCACACAGGAGAGAAGCCGTATTCATGTTCACTATGTGAGAAGTCCTTCGCAGTTAAAGGGAGTCTTATTAGACATCAGAGAATCCACACAGGAGAGAAGCCGTATTCATGTTCGGAAGGTGGGAAATGTTTTAGAAAAAAATCAAATCTTATTGAACATCAAAGAATTCACACCGTGGAGAAACCGTTTTCATGTTTACAATGTGGAAAATTCTTTACAGGTAAATCAGATCTTTTTAGACATCTGAGAACTCACACAGGAGAGAAGCCGTATTCATGTTCAGAATGTGGGAAATGTTTTATACATAAATATCAACTTGCTGCACATAAGAGAATTCATACAGGAGAAAACACATTTTCATGTTCAGAATGTGGGAAATGTTTTATATATAAATCGGATCTTGTTAAACATCACAGAATTCACACAGGAGAGAAGCCGTATTCATGTTCACAAAGTGGGAAATCTTTTATACATAAATCATATCTTTTAAAACATGAGAAAAGTCATACAGGAAAGAAACTGTAATTATGTTCACTGTGTTTCATAAATTTAATAAACATTGCTCAGCATAAATAAGTACACCCCCTTTGATAAGTAAGATTTTATTTAATATCTTCCTGAATAAATTTCTAAAATTTTGCCAACACTGAATTTCATTGAACATTTTATTTGTAATCAAAACATGAAAGTAAGGTTCATAATATAACTCTCATTACAAAATCTTCAGTTTTACTCAAATTAGTTGGTGCAAAAATGAGTACACCCCACATCAAAAGCTACTACATCTAGAATTTTGTATGGCCTCCATGATTTTTTAAGGACGGCACCAAACCTTCTAGTCATAGAATGAACAAATTAGTGACATAATACAACATCTATAGTTTTTCTCTTTTTCAATAACGAGCTCTTGGAGCCTGGATGCTGGATGGAGCGATGACAACTTGTCTCTTCAGAATTCCCCATAGGTGTTTGGTTGGGTTCAGATCAGGAGACACTTGGCCACTGAATCACTGTCACCCTGTTCTTCAGAAATGTAACAGTGGCCTTAGATGTGTGTTTTGGATCATTGTCATGTTGGAGAAGTGCAGGTCTATCAAGGGCATGGAGTGATGGCAGCATCTTTTCTTCCACTATAGTGTAACGCTGATGCCGGCGCCCTCGCATGGTGTCCCCTTCTCCCTCCATGCAAAGACGCTTTCTCACTGCTCCGGCCGTAGGCGTGGTTCCTGGCGCTCTCCTTGTCCTCTGTTCCTGTGACTGCGTTGCAGCTACCGGCGGCGTCTAGTACACGCGTGTTTCCCTGTTTTTAAAGGGGCAGCGTGCGCCTTATGCTAAATGCCTCAACTGGTAGCTGAGAGGCATTTAGCATAAGTAGTACACCTGCAAGATGGCTCCCAACCAATAGCTGGGAGGCATGTGGTATAAAAAGACTCACTCTCCCCTTACTAAGGTGTACTGCTTGTGACTTGTGAGGTCCCCTGGTCTTGGCGTGGCCAGGGTCCTGAGTCCTGTACCTGAATCCCTAGTCCTAGAGTAGCCCGTGCCAAAAACCTCGTCCCCTGGTCCTGGAGCAGCCAGTGCCTGAACCCTTGCCCCCTGGTCCTGGAGCGGCCAGTGCCTGAACCCTCATTCCCTGGTTCTGGAGTGGCCGGTGCCTGTACCATCGTCCTTTGGTCCTGGAGAGATCAAAGCTTTTACCCTTGTCCCCTGGTTCTGGAGAGACCAGTGCCGGTACCCTCATCCCCTGGACCTGGAGAGACCAGTGCCAGTACCCTCGTCCCGTGGTCCTGTAGCGGCCAGTGCCTGAACCCTCATCCCCTGGTTCCAGAGCGGCCAGTGCCTGTACCCTCGTCCCTTGGTCCCGGAGCAGTCAGTGACTGAACCCTTGTCAAATGGTCCTGGTTCTGCCAGAGCCCTGAACGTTGTCCCCTGGTCCTAGTGTGGCCATTCCTGTTCCTGAAGTCCCCTGGTCACAGTGCATCGAGTGTCTGAACATTCCCCTAAGTCTCCGTGTCAGTGATCCTGGACTGTATTTACTGAGTCTGAATGGAGCTGTAATCAGTGTCAGCTAAGCTGACCCCTGGGGTCAGCAGCTACTGCCGGACACCACCCTGGAGTTGTACTTGGCAGCTACCTGCCGCACAAGCCTGACCTCACCACTAGAGGCTCCAGTGAACACCAAAGTAGTTGCTTAGTTACGCCCCTCCAGGGTCGGCCCGGTGGGTCCAGAAGTCCACTAGCGCCACCAGTGGGCGTAACAAAGCAGAGCATCTGTGAATAAATGATGTCATCAATGACCTGTAGCTCCCCGACACCAGCAGCGCTCATGCAGCCGCACATGAGGACACGGCCACCACCAGGTCTCACTGTAGACACCATGCATTCTCATTGTATTCCTCACCTCTTCAATGTTATACAGTTTTGAAGCCATCAGTTCCAAACACATTTATCTTGGTCTCATCACTCTAGAGTATAAAGTCCCAGGAGGCTTCATATGTTTCCGCATGTGTCCTGGCAGATTGTAGGGCGGCTTTTTTGTGTATGGGATTTAGGAGAGGCTTTCTATGTGGACAACACCCATGTCTGCCATTCCTCTATAGAAAAATATGTCTGCTTTCAGCTCATCTCTCAGTGCTTGGTGAGATCCATGGGAAGTGCTCGGAGGGAAAATCACAGTTGGGAAGGAATGGACGGGATTTATTAAGTTACTGATAATCCAGCACCTGTTTTCCAGTGTGAATAAAAACAAAACCTTATATGGAAACATACAAATTAAAATCATAGAAACATTAAAAAGCAATGTGCACACTGTGCGTTTTTGATGTGTTTTCGCTGCGTTATTTCTGCTCGGAAATGCACCAAAAACGCTAGGTAATCCGTGTGCCAGCTAATGCAATGACAATCCTGAAGCGCTGTGCACATGAATTATCTTGACCGGATTGTCATTGCGTTTAAATCTGCAGCATGTCAATTCTTTGTGCGTTTCTGCAGCGTTTTTCACCCATAGACTTGAATTGAGTCAGTCAAATCCGCAACAAAAACTTCAGGTATAAATATATCTGCGGATTTGCTGCATATTTGACTGACTCAATTCAAGTCAATGAGTCAAAAACGCCGCAAAACCGCACAAAGAATGGACCGCGGAAGACTACACCTCCTATCATCCGATGGCCGATCCCGCTGATAACAGCGGGAGCAGGCGCAGCTGAGGGGAGAAGTAGTCTCCTCAGCCAGCGTCTGTGCGCAATGTAAAAAAAAAAAAAAAAAGTAAAAAATCAATATTAAAATAAAAACACTGTATTCTCACCTGTCCGCCATCCTCCCGATGTCTCACGGCAACCCGGCCACCCGACAATCGCTCCCGGCAGTGTACATCGCTGCGCTTCTGGGACTGAGTTCACGAGAGTTCATCAGCTGACGAGCTCCGGTGACCTCACATACGGCTTCAGTGCTGCTTGGGAATTTTCCCACGCAACACTGATGCAGTGTATGAGGGCACCTGGGCTTATCAGCTGATCTTCAGCTGATGAACTCCAGTGAACTCAGTCCCAGCAGCGCAGCGATGTACACTGATAGCAGTGATTACACCCCTGTCGGTATATACAGAGCTGTCTTCTACAACAGTCACATCAGTGATTGATGTGGATGCTGTAGAAGTTAACCGGATTGCCGTGGGACACTGGGATTACGTCATGACGGCAGGTAAGGGATATGGTTATTTTTGGTTTCTTACAGGAGACGAGGGCTTCAGGGACTGGGCGTTAGGTGAGTATAGTTTTTCTTTATTTTCAAATAAAAGATTAAAACCGTTTATAATTTTATTTCAATAAAACACTTTATTCTAGCTGTGTCTTTAATGAAAAATGACAAAAACATTACTACGGGGTTAGTAATGGGGGCGTCTATAACCTGGGCTTCATGTCAGCTGCCAATACAAGACTGACATGAACCCTGCACCAGTTCTGGGGCAGCTGAGAGCTGATATTATTAGCCACGGAGGGGGCCAGGATCCATGGCCCCTTCCCTGGCTTTTAGTATGAACCTGCAGATGTCTGTATAGCCTTTGCTGGTTAGATTTTATAGGGGACCCTACGTCAATTTTTTTCTGGGGTCCCCATGTAATCTAGCCAGTAAAGGCTAAGCAATCAGCTGTGTGCTGTTAATAGCCAGGAAACATTTTTGGCTAATGGCCCCTTCCCCGGCTACTAATATCACCTCACAGTAGTTGGCTTTCCCTTTGCTGATTATGAAAATAATGGAGCCCACAACATTTTTTTTTTAAATATAAGGCTATGTGCCCACGATCCGGGCGTGGCAAAATACTGCTTCTATTGAACGCAGGTAAATACGCATGTGTTCACTGAATACAATACAATACATTCTAGTGGTCAAATTTATGTTGCGGAGACAAGCGACTCCACAGGAGAATTTGACATGCTGCGGTCCTGAAAAACGCACCGCATGTCAGTGTCCGCGGGTGATCCGCAGCCTCAGATGCACACATAGTGGAAATAGGATTTCTAGAAAACCCATCCACTGAGCTGTAACATCTGAACACTGCGGGTTTGACTCTGCATAAATACACAGCTCCAAACCCACAGTGGCTCCTGATCATGGGCATACCCAAATTCACCTGCAGAAAATCAATTTCTGGGTCTCTGCTGTAGATTTTGACTGATTGAAATGTCATTATATGCGGTGGATCCGCATGTATTGACAGCAAAAGTGCGGCATTAGAACACAGCGTTTTGGGGGACGTAGCGGCTAAACAAACAACTGTGAGCTGTTATTAATAGCCAGGGAACATGGTTGCCTAATGGCACCTTCCTAGGCTAAAAAGAGCAGCTCTCAGCTGCCCCAGAAATGACATGAATGGGAATACTAATGGGATTAACCCGTATGGGATTAGCTGACACCTAGCCCTTTTGTTTAGTGATGAAAAAGTGTCAATCAGGCCATCTCATTACTAAACTTAAGTAAAGAGCTAAATAAACCCACACACAGAGTAAAACACTTTATTTGAACTACAACTGACACATTCTTTAATCATTTAAATTAACCAATATACAGGTCTGACAGTAATCCAAGGGTTAAAGCGATGTCCCACATTTCTTTTTTCAAATATCTTTATTTGGCTCCAAAAAGGATTTATTGCTGTACAAAACGCATCAAAATAGCTGTAAAACGCGTGTTTTTTTCTGCAGTGTTTTTCCTGCCAAGAGATGCAGAAACCTGAAGGAATTTTCTGCATTCAAATCCTGAACGTGCGCACATAGCCAAGAACAGGATCTCCTGGGGAAAGTCGCAAAAGCTACGTGTTTAGAACTGTTATATGTGTTTGATTCATAGTCATGGAACAATAAATCACCAGTAACCGGCTTCTTATACACATCATAGTGTCTAATGCACAGTGGAGACCCCCAGCCCCAAATGGACATGTGCAAGTATGTCTACATTACCCCTATGGACGATCATATGTCCACAACAAAAAGCATCCGTGCAATAGAAGAATGAAGTGTCTGCATCTATAATGTGTATATTATGTATAATTACTATAAAAGAGGAAAAACACAATTCAGTAAATGGATACAAGGTCTGAAGGAAGCTTCATATCACTGGGGAATCTGGGGTCCAATTCCAGAATCCACAAGGCTTCTCGGGGGTGTACTTTTTATACCAATCTCCCCCCTTAGCTGGTCTGGTGACATATTCAATACCCACAACTGTAAAGTGATTAATCCCTATTGTGTTGTATGAGATGTTGTGATGCAGCAGATGTATTACGTGTTGTGGGGCCAAGAACGTCCCTAACGTGTCCCCCAATGCGGTGACTAGTGATGTGTAGCTCCTGAACGAGCCGGCTCTTTATAGTGAATGATATGAGTCGGCTCCTGGCAGGGAGCAAATTGAAATTTAAACGGCTCTTTGCCAGTTCACGTTCCACAGTCAGTCCCCTCTGGCCCCGCCCCTCCCCTCTGGCCCCTCCCGGCAGTAGTCACTCTGATCCTGAGGATGCCTGCTCCTCCTGCTGCCGCACATAGCACTGACTCACAGCCCCGCCCCTCCCTCCCTCTGGCTCCGCCCTCCCGGCCCCTCCCTCCCGGCAGTAGTCACTCTGATCCTGAGGATGCTGCTCCTCCTGCTGCCGCACATAGCACTGACTCACAGCCCCGCCCCTCCCTCCTCTGGCCCCGCCCCTCCCGGCCCCTCCCTCCCGGCAGTAGTCACTCTGATCCTGAGGATGCCTGCTCCTCCTGCTGCTGCACATAGCACTGACTCACAGCCCCGCCCCCCTCCAATCTGTGATAAGCAGCAGTCAGGCAGTCAGGCACTTTATTAAAGGAACACTGACATCTGGATTTAGCCTGATTATAGTTATTTACCGCCAGCTGAGCGAGGGAGAAACAGCGGATGTAAATGTGCGTCCCTTGTTCTCTCTCATTCACTTGAATGGAAGAGAACAAATGATCCAGCGATGCATATGGGCAGATAAGGATCTCCTCTGCAGACACCATCGCTGGATGGAGCATCACTGGATCGCAGGCTCGGGGGCTGCATGCTCCATGCGCTCAGTCAGCGAGCGCTGCCCGACAACATGGTCGCATCCTGAATAGGGCTCCGGCACAGGACGACTTCCATGGAAACCCGTGTAAACAGTTCCATAGGTGTTTATGGAATACCAGCAGGATTGAAGCAGAATTTTTAAAATAAGTCTATGGAGAATAAACCTATTGTAAAAAGTTCTCTTCAATTAATGGCACTAATGCCCATGAGATCCAACCCCTTTAATGACATTATATTAGTGATGGCAAAAGACATTGGTCCTTGATGGGACCCCAAAAAAACAGATAATAACAGAGGAAATAAACTGCATCAGTCCATCCAGCTCTGGCACTGAGTTTATCCAATGGGCCCTGCAGACAATTCTAGGCGGCGTTCACACTGTGTGGATTTGCAGCGCAGTTTCCATGCAGATCATCAGCCTGGACGTTCCACGGCATTTACAGAAGCCGACAGCGGCCATGGTCTCTACCCAAAACACATTCTCACTTCCTGGAAAACTTCAGCATCTGCCATGAGGTGTGAAATGGTCTTCAGCAGCAGCGTGTGAATATGTGCCGAGTATCCGAGCTGCGGAATTCATTGCAGTCAATGGACGGGTGAATCCGCCTGGATGCAGATGCCACAGTTCACACTGCAGACGGCCCACAGCCAACCTGCCCAGTGTGAACGCAGCTTTACAATGTGGCGCTGATCATTACCAGCTTGTTGCTATTTTGCATCTTCATTTTGTGTTTGTTAAAGTTTTTACAGCAAATAATATAAAATCCGGTTATTCTGGAAACTATTCTGTTTTATGTCAGAAATTGTCAGATGTGGAGATTCTACTAAAAGGCTAAAACATACCAGAATATGGCGTCAAACGTAAAGCCAAAGGGAACAGGAAATGAAGAGCCGGCTCCCCAAAAATCACACTTTACCCATCACTAGCGGTGACGTAAGGGTCTGAACGTGCCCCCCACATATTGCAGCAGACGTCACCACAGGTCCTTCACGTCTCTCCTGAGCTCCGCCCCCTGATCACATGGCGTTGACGTCACCACAGGTCCTTCAACACTTCTCTCCTGAGCTCCGCCCCCTGATCACATGGCGTTGACGTCACCACAGGTCCTTCAACACTTCTCTCCTGAGCTCCGCCCCCTGATCACACGGCGGTGACGTCACCACAAGACCTTCACCACTTCTCTACTGAGCTCCGCCCCCTGATCAATTTATGTCAGAAATTGTCAGATGTGGAGATTATACTAAAAGGCTAAAACATCCCAGAATATGGCTTCAAACGTAAAGCCAAAGGGAACAGGAAATGAAGAGCCGGCTCCCCAAAAAATCACATTTTACCCATCACTACTCTGCAGTGACACCAAGGAGTGGGCGGAGCTCTGAGGAGGGGCGGAGCTCTGAGGAGAGGCGTGGGCGGAGCTCTGAGGAGGGGGCGGAGCTCTGAGGAGAGGGCGTGGGCGGAGCTCTGAGGAGAGGGCGTGGGCGGAGCTCTGAGGAGGGGGTGGAGCTCTGAGGAGAGGGCGTGGGCGGAGCTCTGAGGAGAGGGCGGAGCTCTGAGGAGAGGGCGTGGGCGGAGCTCTGAGGAGGGGGCGGAGCTCTGAGGAGAGGGCGTGGGCGGAGCTCTGAGGAGGGGGCGGAGCTCTGAGTGGCGTGGGCGGAGCTCTGAGGAGGGGGCGTGGGCGGAGCTCTGAGGAGGGGCGTGGTCGGAGCTCCGAGGAGGGGGCGTGGCCGAGCACTGCTTTTTACTTCCTTGTTGTCTTTCTCTCGGGTTCTGCCTGTGAAGCTGCACAGTGTGAACGCGCTCCTACACTCCGCAGCGTCTCCTCCGGCTCAGGGTCTTGGTTCTGCTGCAGTTTCTTGGCCTCTGTACACACAGGGCGCGGCTCCTCTCTGAGCGGCGGCGTCTTCTTCGTGTCCCGGGGCCCCACATGCTGAGGGCTCAGTACTGGAGTCCCCGCCCTGTACACAGACAGCAGCCTCCGCTGTGACTCCATCCATCACCACTGGGGCTGACACCAGAGAGCAACAGAGCGCAACACAGACCTATACCGAGCGGGAGGAGCTGCGGTGACGTCATCACATCACATGGCCTTCACCACTTCTCTCCTGAGCCCCGCCCCCTGATCACATGGCGGTGACGTCACCACAGGTCCTTCACTTCTCTCCTGAGCCCCGCCCCCTGATCACATGGCGGTGACGTCACCACAGGTCCTCCCGCTCTCAGTGCAGCAGCTCCGTCCTGGCTGTGCGCAGCTCTTGCTCTCTGGTATCAGCCAGCAGCAGGTTTCCGCTTCCCGCCATTCCGGTGAGATTACAGGGAGGGTTTGTGGTGAATCTGTGAGAGGAGAGTGTGGGGTGAGATCAGAGCTGTTCCTGTGGAGGCTCCTGCTCCATGTGACTGCGGCTCCTCAGTGTTGTATGGGGGATGTGCAGCGGCTCCTCCTCACCTCACCGCCCCCGCTGGAGGTGGAGTTACCACGGTGACCGCCCCCCGCTGGAGGTGGAGTTACCACGGTGACCGCCCCCGCTGGAGGTGGAGTTACCACGGTGACCGTCCCCCGCTGGAGGTGGAGTTACCACGGTGACCGCCCCCGCTGGAGGTGGAGTTACCACGGTGACCGTCCCCCGCTGGAGGTGGAGTTACCACGGTGACCGTCCCCCGCTGGAGATGGAGTTACCAAGGTGACCGCCCCCCGCTGGAGGTGGAGTTACCACGGTGACCGTCCCCCGCTGGAGGTGTAGTTACCACGGTGACCGTCCTCCGCTGGAGGTGGAGTTACCACAGTGACCGTCCCCCACTGGAGGTGGAGTTACCACGGTGACCGCCCCCCGCTGGAGGTGGAGTTACCACGGTGACCGTCCCCCGCTGGAGGTGGAGTTACCACGGTGACCGCCCCCCGCTGGAGGTTTAGTTACCACGGTGACCGCCCCCACTGGAGGTGTAGTTACCACGGTGACCGTCCTCCTACGAGGCTGATAATGAGCGGTCAGGTCGGCGGAGGAGGCCGCGGTGGAGTTTGTGGCTTTTCCTCCAGATTCTTCCTGATAAATGTCGGATATTTGGGGCAGAATTCAGTGATTGTCGTTATATCGTCCCCTGTGATCTCCATCTTCTCCTTTATCATGAAGACGCCGGCAGGACGAGATCCCTCCAGCTGATCCAGTGCTCATCCCTCCTTCTCCTGAATGACCCCGAGGATGGACGAGGACGAGACCACCAGAAGATTATTACACTTCACCCTGGAGATCATCTCCCTGCTGAGCGGAGAGGTAACTCCTCTACATTTCTATCAGCTTTATTGTGTTATGCAACAAGTCCGACATCGGGAAGAGGAAATCCAGAAGAGGAAGAGAAGGATTCTTTACTGTAAGAGCAGTGATTGTGTGCAGCTCTCTGCCAGGAAGAGTTGTCATGGGAATTCCCTATAAGAGCTGTAGAGGGGCCTGGATGTCTGTCCTGAGTGTAATAATATTCCAGGTTATGGCCCCAGATTACTGGAGACGGTTATCGATCCCGGGATTTCTACTGATTGTCAGATCTGGAGTCGGGAAGGAATTCTTCTCCCTAAGTGTCTCTCTCCATACACAGGATTACACAATAGTGAGGAAGACACCGGGGGAGGGTGTGACTCCCATCATCCATCTCCAGGAGTCAGGAGGGCGGAGCCCGGGCCCCATCACAGAGCCTCCCCCGCACCCCCCGATACATGAGAGGAGGAAGAAGAAGATCCTAGAGCTCAGCAACAAGATGAATGAGCTGCTGAGCGGAGAGGTGACTGCTGGGACATTATACAGGACGGCACTGGAGGATTCTGGGTGATGAGCGGAGAGGTGACTGCTGGGACATTATACAGGACAGCACTGGAGGATTCTGGGTGATGACCGGAGAGGTGACTGCTGGGACATTATACAGGACAGCACTGGAGGATTCTGGGTGATGACCGGAGAGGTGACTGCTGGGACATTATACAGGACAGCACTGGAGGATTCTGGGTGATGAGCGGAGAGGTGACTGCTGGGACATTATACAGGACAGCACTGGAGGATTCTGGGTGATGAGCGGAGAGGTGACTGCTGGGACATTATACAGGATGGCACTGGAGGATTCTGGGTGATGACCGGAGAGGTGACTGCTGGGACATTATACAGGACAGCACTGGAGGATTCTGGGTGATGACCGGATAGGTGATTGCTGGGACATTATACAGAACAGCACTGGAGGATTCTGGGTGATGACCGGAGAGGTGACTGCTGGGATATTATACAGGACAGCACTGGAGGATTCTGGGTGATGACCGGAGAGGTGACTGCTGGGACATTATACAGAACAGCACTGGAGGATTCTGGGTGACTGCTGGGACATTATACAGGACAGCACTGGAGGATTCTGGGTGATGAACGGAGAGGTGACTGCTGGAACATTATACAGGACAGCACTGGAGGATTCTGGGTGATGACCGGAGAGGTGACTGCTGGGACATTATACAGGACAGCACTGGAGGATTCCGGGTGATGACCGGAGAGGTGACTGCTGGGACATTATACAAGACAGCACTGGAGGATTCTGGGTGATGACCGGAGAGGTGACTGCTGGGACATTATACAGAACAGCACTGGAGGATTCTGGGTGATGTCCGGAGAGGTGACTGCTGGGACATTATACAGGACAGCACTGGAGGATTCTGGTGATGACCGGAGAGGTGACTGCTGGGACATTATACAGGACAGCACTGGAGGATTCTGGGTGATGACCGGAGAGGTGACTGCTGGGACATTATACAGGAGAGCACAGGAGGATTCTGGTGATGACCGGAGAGGTGACTGCTGGGACATTATACAGGACAGCACTGGAGGATTCTGGTGATAACCGGAGAGGTGACTGCTGGGACATTATACAGGACAGCACTGGAGGATTCTGGGTCATGATCGGAGAGGTGACTGTTGGGACATTATACAGAACAGAACTGGGGGATTCTGGGTGATGACCGGAGAGGTGACTGCTGGGACATTATACAGGACAGCATTGGAGGATTCTGGCTAATGACCGGAGAGATGACTGCTGGGACATTATGCAGGATGGCACTGGAGGATTCTGGGTGATCAGCGGAGAGGTGACTGCTGGGACATTATACAGGACGGCAGTGGGGAATTCTGGGTGATCAGCGGAGAGGTGACTGCTGGGACATTATACAGGACGGCACTGGAGGATTCTGGGTGATGACCGGAGAGATGACTGCTGGGACATTATGCAGGACGGCACTGGAGGATTCTGGGTGATCAGCGGAGAGGTGACTGCTGGGACATTATACAGGACAGCACTGGAGGATTCTGGGTGATCACCGGAGAGGTGACTGCTGGGACATTATACAGGACGGCACTGGAGGATTCTGGGTGATGACCGGAGAGGTGACTGCGGGGACATTATACTGGACAGCACTGGAGGATTCTGGGTCATGACCGGAGAGGTGACTGCTGGGACATTATACAGGACGGCACTGGAGGATTCTGGGTGATCAGCGGAGAGGTGACGGTTCGGACATTATACAGGACGGCACTGGAGGATTCTGAGTGATGACCGGAGAGGTGACTGCTGGGACATTATACAGGATCGCACTGGAGGATTCTGGGTGATGACCGGAGAGGTGACTGCGGGGGACATTATACAGGACAGCACTGGATGATTCTGGGTGATGAGTGGAAAGGTGACTGCTGGGACATTATACAGGACCGCACTGGATGATTCTGGGTGATGAGTGGAAAGGTGACTGCTGGGACATTATACAGGACAGCACTGGAGGATTCTGGGTGATGAGTGGAGAGGTGACTGCTGGGATATTATACAGGACAGCACTGGAGGATTCTGGGTGATGACCGGAGAGGTGACTGCTGGGACATTATACAGGACAGCACTGGAGGATTCTGGGTGATGACCGGAGAGGTGACTGCTGGGACATTATACAGGACAGCACTGGAGGATTCTGGGTGATGACTGGAGAGGTGACTGCTGGGACATTATACAGGATGGCACTGGAGGATTCTGGGTGATGACCGGAGAGGTGACTGCTGGGACATTATACAGGACGGCACTGGAGGATTTTGGGTGATGAGCGGAGAGGTGACTGCTGGGACATTATACAGGACAGCACTGGAGGATTCTGGGTGATGACCGGAGAGGTGACTGCTGGGACATTATACAGGACAGCACTGGAGCATTCTGGGTGATGAGCGGAGAGGTGACTGCTGGGACATTATACAGGACGGCACTGGAGGATTTTGGGTGATGACCGGAGAGGTGACTGCTGGGACATTATACAGGACAGCACTGGAGGATTCTGGGTGATGAGCGGAGAGGTGACTGCTGGGACATTATACAGGACAGCACTGGAGGATTCTGGGTGATGACCGGAGAGGTGACTGCTGGGACATTATACAGGACAGCACTGGAGGATTCTGGGTGATGACCGGAGAGGTGACTGCTGGGACATTATACAGGACAGCACTGGAGGATTCTGGGTGATGAGCGGAGAGGTGACTGCTGGGACATTATACAGGACAGCACTGGAGGATTCTGGGTGATGAGCGGAGAGGTGACTGCTGGGACATTATACAGGATGGCACTGGAGGATTCTGGGTGATGACCGGAGAGGTGACTGCTGGGACATTATACAGGACAGCACTGGAGGATTCTGGGTGATGACCGGATAGGTGATTGCTGGGACATTATACAGAACAGCACTGGAGGATTCTGGGTGATGACCGGAGAGGTGACTGCTGGGATATTATACAGGACAGCACTGGAGGATTCTGGGTGATGACCGGAGAGGTGACTGCTGGGACATTATACAGAACAGCACTGGAGGATTCTGGGTGACTGCTGGGACATTATACAGGACAGCACTGGAGGATTCTGGGTGATGAACGGAGAGGTGACTGCTGGAACATTATACAGGACAGCACTGGAGGATTCTGGGTGATGACCGGAGAGGTGACTGCTGGGACATTATACAGGACAGCACTGGAGGATTCCGGGTGATGACCGGAGAGGTGACTGCTGGGACATTATACAAGACAGCACTGGAGGATTCTGGGTGATGACCGGAGAGGTGACTGCTGGGACATTATACAGAACAGCACTGGAGGATTCTGGGTGATGTCCGGAGAGGTGACTGCTGGGACATTATACAGGACAGCACTGGAGGATTCTGGTGATGACCGGAGAGGTGACTGCTGGGACATTATACAGGACAGCACTGGAGGATTCTGGGTGATGACCGGAGAGGTGACTGCTGGGACATTATACAGGAGAGCACAGGAGGATTCTGGTGATGACCGGAGAGGTGACTGCTGGGACATTATACAGGACAGCACTGGAGGATTCTGGTGATAACCGGAGAGGTGACTGCTGGGACATTATACAGGACAGCACTGGAGGATTCTGGGTCATGATCGGAGAGGTGACTGTTGGGACATTATACAGAACAGAACTGGGGGATTCTGGGTGATGACCGGAGAGGTGACTGCTGGGACATTATACAGGACAGCATTGGAGGATTCTGGCTAATGACCGGAGAGATGACTGCTGGGACATTATGCAGGATGGCACTGGAGGATTCTGGGTGATCAGCGGAGAGGTGACTGCTGGGACATTATACAGGACGGCAGTGGGGAATTCTGGGTGATCAGCGGAGAGGTGACTGCTGGGACATTATACAGGACGGCACTGGAGGATTCTGGGTGATGACCGGAGAGATGACTGCTGGGACATTATGCAGGACGGCACTGGAGGATTCTGGGTGATCAGCGGAGAGGTGACTGCTGGGACATTATACAGGACAGCACTGGAGGATTCTGGGTGATCACCGGAGAGGTGACTGCTGGGACATTATACAGGACGGCACTGGAGGATTCTGGGTGATGACCGGAGAGGTGACTGCGGGGACATTATACTGGACAGCACTGGAGGATTCTGGGTCATGACCGGAGAGGTGACTGCTGGGACATTATACAGGACGGCACTGGAGGATTCTGGGTGATCAGCGGAGAGGTGACGGTTCGGACATTATACAGGACGGCACTGTAGGATTCTGAGTGATGACCGGAGAGGTGACTGCTGGGACATTATACAGGATCGCACTGGAGGATTCTGGGTGATGACCGGAGAGGTGACTGCGGGGGACATTATACAGGACAGCACTGGATGATTCTGGGTGATGAGTGGAAAGGTGACTGCTGGGACATTATACAGGACCGCACTGGATGATTCTGGGTGATGAGTGGAAAGGTGACTGCTGGGACATTATACAGGACAGCACTGGAGGATTCTGGGTGATGAGTGGAGAGGTGACTGCTGGGATATTATACAGGACAGCACTGGAGGATTCTGGGTGATGACCGGAGAGGTGACTGCTGGGACATTATACAGGACAGCACTGGAGGATTCTGGGTGATGACCGGAGAGGTGACTGCTGGGACATTATACAGGACAGCACTGGAGGATTCTGGGTGATGACTGGAGAGGTGACTGCTGGGACATTATACAGGATGGCACTGGAGGATTCTGGGTGATGACCGGAGAGGTGACTGCTGGGACATTATACAGGACGGCACTGGAGGATTTTGGGTGATGAGCGGAGAGGTGACTGCTGGGACATTATACAGGACAGCACTGGAGGATTCTGGGTGATGACCGGAGAGGTGACTGCTGGGACATTATACAGGACAGCACTGGAGCATTCTTGGTGATGAGCGGAGAGGTGACTGCTGGGACATTATACAGGACGGCACTGGAGGATTTTGGGTGATGACCGGAGAGGTGACTGCTGGGACATTATACAGGACAGCACTGGAGGATTCTGGGTGATGACTGGAGAGGTGACTGCTGGGACATTATACAGGACAGCACTGGAGGATTCTGGGTGATGAGAGGAGAGGTGACTGCTGGGACATTATACAGGACAGCACTGGAGGATTCTGGGTGATGACCGGAGAGGTGACTGCTGGGATATTATACAGGACAGCACTGTAGGATTCGGGGTGATGAGCGGAGAGGTGACTGCTGGGACATTATACAGGACAGCACTGGAGGATTCTGGGTGATGACGGTGTCGTTGTTGTCAGGTTCCTATAAGGTGTCAGGACGTCGCTGTCTATCTCTCCATGGAGGAGTGGGAGTATCTAGAAGGACACCAGGATCGGTACCAGGAGGTGATGATGGAGGAGCTCCGGCCTCTGACATCACCAGGTGAGAGGAGACTCTTGTTGGCTCCGGTGGATGTGATGACGTCTCTCGGCCTCGTCCTATAATAGATGATTTTTCTCCAGACTTGCTCTGGTTTTCTCTACATTTTCTCACAGCTTTCATTCCCTGATTCTTCTCTTCTGATCTGTGAGTCGCGGTTTCTCCGCTGTCGTCTTCATCAGTCTTGAGTCTTCGTCCTCGGCGGCTTCTTTCAGAATCTTTCACCTTCGTTAGAGCATCGGTCACATTTTGTCTGCAGATGTCCCAGCGCTTCTGTCCGTTCTCTCCTGTGAGATCTTTCGGTTCCTGAGTCTGTCGTGGATCGTTACTCAGCAGAGTCGGGGTTAATTTACTGCTGATTTTCCCCCTAATCCGCTGTCGCTTGTCCGTCCCTCAGAATCGGTGCCAGCTCAATGTCGTCATCAGTCGTGGTCGGGCTTCTGGCTTTTTGGGTTTTGTTTCTCAGCATTTATTGGGTGGTAAGAACGACGTTGCTGCCATTTTCAGAATTGTTCCTGACACCCATCGCTTTATCTTCCGTTATCGGAGCTGTGTGAGGGCTTCTCTTCTTGAATGGCCGTTGACCTTTTTATTGGTGACTTTTTTTGATTGTTGTTTTTTCATTGCAGTTTTGGGGAGGTGTTTCTGATGTGTTTTTTTCTTTTGGCATTTACCGTGCAAGATAAATCCTGACATGAAAATGCCAAATAATATAATATATATATGTGTGTGTGTATATGTATGTAGATAGTTAGATTTATTTTTATTAAAAAAAAAACATTCGTTCTCATTTTGGGAGACAAAGCAAAAATAATGGGGACTTCAATCTGAGATCCGGGTGTGGTGGTAATAAGTGTAAGTCTCCCTTACAGGGTTGTTTGTTTAGAAGAATATGTATTATGGAGCTTTTCTGTGGAGTCTGACCAGACAATCTCTCCTTGGCTCCCCGTGTGCATCAGTAAGCGCCCATGACCCCGGTGCCGGCTCTCTAGTTGTCCTTTCTACACATTGATGGGTACTAACCGCTGCGTACCGGGTGCTCCCCACAACACCGTCCTTCCGGGTTCTGTGACTTCGTACGTTAGTCGTACATGTGCCTTTTTTTTCATCCTTTAGAGACAAACGCAGAACTTGCTGCCTATTTTAGTGTTTATACCGAGGCGGATGTTGAGATTTATCTCTATTTAAAGGAGAAGAAAAACACGGTAACTCGTCTTTTAATAGATCAGGTTCTCTCCTCTTAGTGATCCCAGAGGATCCTGTCCAGGAGGGAGGCCGTGTCCACATGGTGACGTCATGAGCTCTCAAAAAAACAATCACTGGTAAATGGTCACCGTCCTTCCCCCAATCTCCATACAGTAAATCAGGAGAGGAAACCAATGGATAGAAATGTGGAGCTTTCCCCAGCTCCTCTGTGGTTCCATCCCTGGTGGAGCTGAATCTTGGAGAAGTTGTGTTTCTTAGTACGGTTCCTTCATCTGACTGATGAGGGTCTTCTCTGTCCCTCTCCTCAGGGTCCTCATCCTCCGAGTGCAGAGCATTAGGCTTAGGCCTCGCTGATTATCACTTCATACTTGAGGCCCACAATGTGCTGGGACCTCTGTATCGGTGGTGAGGACCACAACAATGTAATTTATTCCCAGATACATACACATAGAATTACCGGTTCTGAGAGACGAGTCTCATATATAGACAGATACACGGCAGGTCATGTATTCAGTCTGTGTGTCTCCACAGATGGATCCAGGAGGAGAAATCCACCAGAGAGATGTCCCCGTCCTCTGAATCCGCAGGACTATCCAGAGGAGAATCACCACATCCCGGAGGATCATCAGGTAGATGACACTGAAGTCCCCACAACATCTGACCATGAAGTGATGGGACCTGAGCTCATCTTCCATTTTTATTTTTAGGGTGAAGATCTGATTGATATTAAGATTGAGGTTATACATGGAGCACAAGAGGCGACCGCAATATGGGCCGATCAGCAGGGTGAGGAGGGCAGACTGTCATGTCGGTTCTGTGGCCATCTACTACTACTCCCATCATCTCATGATCACATGATACAATCTACAGTGGCATGTAAAAGTTTGGGCACCCCTGGTCAAAATTACTGTTATTGTGACCAGTTAAGCAAGTTGAAGATGAAATGATCTCTAAAAGACCTAAAGTTAAAGATGACACATTTCCTTTGTGTTACCCTTGGACATTTGTGTGCTCAGATAACTTTGACCAATGATTCAGACCTTACTTAGCCTGTTAGGGTTATGGCTCGTTCACTATCATCGTTAGGAAAGGCCAGGTGATGCAAATTTCCAGCTTTATAAAAACACAGCTTACTCTAACATTGTGCCAAAATAACCGCAGCCATGGCTTTTTCTAAGCAGCTGTCTAGCACTCTAACAATGGTGGAGGCCCACAAAGCAGGAGAAGGCTATGAGCAAAGCGTTTTCAAGTTGCCTTTTCCTTGGTTCAAAATGTAATAAAGAAATGGCAGTTAACAGAAAGAATGGAGGTCAAGATAAGGTCTGGAAGACCAAGCAAATTTTCAGTAGGATTGCTAGAGAGGCAAATCAGAACCCCCGCCTGACTGCAAAAGACCTTCAGAAAGATTTAGCAGACTCTGTAGTTGTGGAACATTGTTGTACTCTTCAGAGACACCTGCACAAATATGGCCTTCATGGAACAGTCATCAGAAGAAAACCTCTCCTGCGACCTCACCATAAAATTCAGCGTCAGAAGTATGCAAAAGTACATCTAAGAAGGTCTGATGCATTTTGTAAACAAGTCTTGTAGACCGATGAGGTTAAAATAGAGCAATGATCAAAGTTGTGTGGAGAAAAAAGGGCACAGAATTTTAGTAAAAGAACATCTCGCCAGCCATTAAGCATGGTGGTGGATCAGTCATGCTTTTGGGTTGTGTTGCAGCCAATGGCACAGGGAACGGGTAGAGGGAAGAATGGATTCCATGAAATTTCAGCAAATTCTTGATACAAACATAACACCATCTGCAAAAAAGCTGACGGTAAAAAGAGGATGGCAAATGATAATGGTACTAAACACACGTCAAAAGGCACAAGCTGAAGGTTTTACAATGGCCCTCATAGTCCCCTGATCTGAACATCATTGAAAATCTGTGGCTAGACCTCAAAATAGCTGAGGATGCAAGACGACCCAAGAATCTCACAGAACTGGAAGAATTCCTCCAAGGAAGAAAGGATGAAAATCCCTCAAACAAGAATTGAAAGACTATTGTCTGGCTACAAAAAGCATTTACAAGCTGTGATACTTTCAAAAGGGGGCGATACTGGGTACTAACCTTGCCAGGTGCCAAAACTTTTGCATTTATCCATTTTTCCTCATTGAAATTTTTTTTAAATGTAAAAGTTGAAAATACAGTGGTGGCCAAAAGTATTGGCACCCCTGCAATTCTGTCAGATAATACTCAGTTTCTTCCTGAAAATGATTGCAATCACAAATTCTTTGGTCTTATTATCTTCATTTAATTTGTCTTCAGTGAAAAAAACACAAAAGAGAATGAAGCAAAAATGAAATCATTGATCATTTCACACAAAACTCCAAAAATGGGCCCGACAAAAGTATTGGCACCCTCAGCCTAATACTTGGTTGCACAACCTTTAGCCAAAATAACTGCAAACAACTGCTTCCGGTAACCATCAATGAGTTTCTTACAATGCTCTGCTGGAATTGTAGACCATTCTTCATTGGCAAACTGCTCCAGATCCCTGATATTTGAAGGGTGCCTTCTCCAAACTGCCATTTTGAGATCTCTGCACAGGTGTTCTATGGGATTCAGGTCTGGACTCATTGCTGGCCACCTTAGAAGTCTCCAGTGCTTACTCTCAAACCATTTTATAGTGCTTTTGGAAGTGTGTTTTGGGTCATTGTCCTGCTGGAAGACCCATGACCTCTGAGGGAGACCCAGCTTTCTCACACTGGACCCTACATTATGCTGCAAAATTTGTTGGTAGTCTTCAGACTTCATAATGCCATGCACACGGTCAAGCAGTCCAGTGCCAGAGGCAGCAAAGCAACCCCAAAACATCAGGGAACCTCCGCCATGTTTGACTGTAGGGACCGTGTTCTTTTCTTTGAATGCCTCTTTTTTTTTCCTGTACACTCTATGTTGATGATTTTTCCCAAAAAGCTCTACTTTTGTCTCATCTGACCAGAGAACATTCTTCCAAAACGTTTTAGGCTTTCTCAGGTAAGTTTTGGCAAACTCCAGCCTGGCTTTTTTATGTCTCGGGGTAAGAAGTGAGGTCTTCCTGGGTATCCTACCATACAGTTCCTTTTCATTTAGACGCCAACGGATAGTACGGGTTGACACTGTTGTACCCTCGGACTGCAGGGCAGCTTGAACTTGTTTGGATGTTAGTCGAGGTTCTTTATCCACCATCCACACAATCTTGCGTTGAAATCTCTCGTCAATTTTTCTTTTCCATCCATATCTAGGGAGGTTAGCCCCAGTGCCATGGGCTTTACACTTCTTGATGAAACTGCGCACAGAAGACACAGGAACATTCAGGTCTTTGGAGATGGACTTGTAGCCTTGAGATTGCTCATGCTTCCTCACAATTTGGTTTCTCAAGTCCTCAGACAGTTCTTTGGTCTTCTTTCTTTTCTCCATGCTCAATGTGGTACACACAAGGACACAGGACAGAGGTTGAGTCAACTTTAATCCATGTTAACTGGCTGCAAGTGTGATTTAGTTATTGCCAACACCTGTTAGGTGCCACAGGTAAGTTACAGGTGCTGTTAATTACACCAATTACAGAAGCATCACAGGATTTTTAAAAGGGTGCCAATACTTTTGTCCACCCCCTTTTTTAGGTTTGGTGTGAAATTATATCCAATTTGGCTTTAGGACAATTCTTTTTGTGTTTTTTCATTGAAGACTAATTAAATGAAGAGAATAATACCAAAGAATTTGTGATTGCAATCATTTTCAGGAAGAAACTGAGTATTATCTGACAGAATTGCAGGGGTGCCAATACTTTTGGCCACCACTGTATATATAGTTTATTATTTATTATTTTGCCTGAAATACAAAGGAAATGTAATCTTTAACTTTAGGCCGTTTAGAGATTATTTCATCTTCAACTCAACTGTTCACAATAACAGTAATTTTGACCATTGGTGCCCAAACTTTTACATGTCACTGTATTCTGTCACTATGTGTTTCCTACAGATGGACTCATGGAAAGAAATCCACCAGAGAGATGTCCCCGTCCTCTGTATCCCCAGGACTGTCCAGAAGAGAATCACAACATCCCGGAGAGTCATCAGGTAGACGGTGCTGAGCCCTGTACCGGAACTGTATATGGGGGGACATTTCTGATCGAGGTCATAGATGTCACAGATTTTGGTGGTTTCTTGTATTGTGCTGATTGTTACATCTGATATATCAGGAGGAAGATCCGACTAAGAATAAAGTGAAGGACGAGACAGAAGAAGAAGTGATGACGAGGAGGGATCAGCCGTGTGTGAGCGACGGGAAGGAGGAGATTCCTGTAGATGTTTCCACAGGTGTGTAATAATGACCGGCGTGTGATGATGATGATGACTGGCGTATGACGATGACGATTGGCATGTGACTATGATTAGCGGCGTGTGATGATGATGACTGGCGTATGACGATGGCGATTGGCATGTGACTATGATTAGCTGCGTGTGATGATGATGACTGGCGTATGATGATGATGATTGGCATGTGACTATGATTAGCGGTGTGTGATGATGATGACTGGCGTATGACGATGATGATTGGCATGTGACTATGATTAGCGGCGTGTGATGATGATGACCGGCTTGTGATGATGATGACTGGTGTATGACGATGATGATTGGCTTGTGACTATGATTAGCGGCGTGTGATGATGATGACTGGCGTATGATGATGATGATTGGCATGTGACTATGATTAGCGGCGTGTGATGATGATGACTGGCGTATGATGATGATGATAGGCATGTGACTATGATTAGCGGCGTGTGATGATGATGACTAGCGTATGACGATGATGATTGGCATGTGACTATGATTAGCGGCGTGTGATGATGATGACTGGCGTATGACGATGATGATTGGCATGTGACTATGATTAGCGGCGTGTGATGATGATGACTGGCGTATGATGATGATGATAGGCATGTGACTATGATTAGCGGCGTGTGATGATGATGACTAGCGTATGACGATGATGATTGGCATGTGACTATGATTAGCGGCGTGTGATGATGATGACTGGCGTATGACGATGATGATTGGCATGTGACTATGATTAGCGGCGTGTGATGATGATGACCGGTGTGTGATGATGATGACTGGCGTATGACGATGGCGATTGGCATGTGACTATGATTAGCTGCGTGTGATGATGATGACCGGTGTGTGATGATGATGACTGGCGTATGACGATGATGATTGGCATGTGACTATGATTAGCGGCGCCTGACGATTATGACTGGCGTATGACGATGACGATTGGCATGTGACTATGATTAGCGGCGTGTGATGATGATGACTGGCGTATGATGATGATGATTGGCATGTGACTATGATTAGCGGCGTGTGATGATGATGACTGGCGTATGATGATGATGATAGGCATGTGACTATGATTAGCGGCGTGTGATGATGATGACTGGCGTATGATGATGATGATTGGCATGTGACTATGATTAGCGGCGTGTGATGATGATGACTGGCGTATGATGATGATGATTGGCATGTGACTATGATTAGCGGCGTGTGATGATGATGACTGGCGTATGACGATGATGATTGGCATGTGACTATGATTAGCGGCGTGTGATGATGATGACTGGCGTATGATGATGATGATTGGCATGTGACTATGATTAGCGGCGTGTGATGATGATGACCGGCTTGTGATGATGATGACTGGCGTATGACGATGATGATTGGCATGTGACTATGATTAGCGTCGTGTGATGATGATGACTGGCGTATGATGATGATGATTGGCATGTGACTATGATTAGCGGCGTGTGATGATGATGACTGGCGTATGATGATGATGATTGGCATGTGACTATGATTAGCGGCGTGTGATGATGATGACTGGCGTATGATGATGATGATAGGCATCTGACTATGATTAGAGGCGTGTGATGATGATGACTGGCGTATGACGATGATGATTGGCATGTGACTATGATTAGTGGCGTGTGATGATGATGACTGGCGTATGACGATGGCGATTGGCATGTGACTATGATTAGTGGCGTGTGATGATGATGACTGGCGTATGACGATGATGACTGGCATGTGACTATGATTAGCGGCGTGTGATGATGATGACTGGAGTATGATGATGATGATTGGCATGTGACTATGATTAGCGGCGTGTGATGATGATGATGATTGGCGTATGATGATGATGATTGGCATGTGACTATGATTAGCGGCGTGTGATGATGATGACTGGCGTATGACGATGATGATTGGCATGTGACTATGATTAGCGGCGTGTGATGATGATGACTGGCATATGATGATGATGATTGGCATGTGATTATGATTAGCGGCGTGTGATGATGATGACTGGCGTATGAGGATGATGATTGGCATGTGACTATGATTAGCGGTGTGTGATGATGATGACTGGCGTATGACGATGATGATTGGCATGTGACTATGATTAGCGGTGTGTGATGATGATGACTGGCGTATGATGATGATGATTGGCATGTGACTATGATTAGCGGTGTGTGATGATGATGACTGGCGTATGACGATGATGATTGGCATGTGACTATGATTAGTGGCGTGTGATGATGATGACTGGCGTATGACGATGATGATTGGCATGTGACTATGATTAGCGGTGTGTGATGATGATGACTGGCGTATGATGATGATGATTGGCATGTGACTATGATTAGCGGTGTGTGATGATGATGACTGGCGTATGACGATGATGATTGGCATGTGACTATGATTAGTGGCGTGTGATGATGATGACTGGCGTATGACGATGATGATTGGCATGTGACTATGATTAGCGGCGTGTGATGATGATGACTGGCGTATGATGATGATGATTGGCATGTGACTATGATTAGCGGCGCCTGACGATGACCGGTGTGTGATATTGTATGAAGTCTCCGGTGCAGTGAAGCTTTTATCCGCCGTCCACATCACAGCAGAAGCGTCCGGTGATGGCGCGGCTGCTCTTGTACAGAGTCCGGTTGCGCACCGATGAATAACTGGGCCGCATTCACACCTCTTCTTAATGATTTAATAAGCACATTTTTAATTTTCCTAATTGTGTTTTTTAATATTACTTCCATCTTTTACTTCCATATTATTCTTACACAAGTCTCATGCTGCCATATAAATGACTGAGCTTGCGATTCGGACAGAACCCCGGGGGAAGATTCCGTATAATGAGGCGCTGTGGACGCCGTCTGGCCTATGATCCAGTGATGTCCATCTTTTTCAGCGTGCATAAAAGCGCAGTCGACCAGAGGCTAGACGAAGTCCGGTGTAACTCTGCTGCCTCATTATTCTGAATGGATCCCTCGGGGGTGTCATCTGAATCATGTATTTTGTAGATTTAGATGGAAACCCCGATGTACAGTGGGTACGGAAAGTATTCAGACCCCTTTAGATTTTTCACTCTTTGTTTCATTGCAGCCATTTTGTAAATTGTAAAAAGTCATTTTTTTCTCATTATAGTACACTCTGCACCACATCTTGACTGAAAAAAACAAGAAATGTAGAAATTTTTGCAAATTTATTAAAAAAGAAAAACTGAAATATCACATGGTCATAAGTATTCAGACCCTTTGCTCAGTATTGAATAGAAGCACCTTTTGAGCTAGTACAGCCATGAGTCTTCTTGGGAATGATGCAACAAGTTTTTCACCCCTGGATTTGGGGATCCTCTTCCATTCTTCCTTGCAGATCCTCTCCAGTTCCGTCAGGTTGGATGGTGAACGTTGGTGTACAGACATTTTCAGGTCTCTCCAGAGATGCTCAATTGGGTTTAGGTCAGGGCTCTGGCTGGGCCAGTCAAGAATAGTCACAGAGTTGTTCTGAAGCCACTCCTTTGTCATTTTAGCTGTGTGCTTAGGGTCATTGTCTTGTTGGAAGGTGAACCTTTTGCCAAGTCTGAGGTCCAGAGCACTTTGTAAGAGGTTTTCATCCAGGATATCTCTGTGCTTGGCTGCATTCATGTTTCCTTCATTTACAACCAGTCATCCTGTGCCTGCAGCTGAAAAATACCCCCATAGCATGATGCTGCCACCACCATGTTTCACTGTAGGGATTGTATTGGGCAGGTGATAAGCAGTGCCTGGTTTTCTCCACACATACCGCTTAGAATGATCACCAAAAAGTTCTATCTTCGTGTCATCAGACCATATAATCTTATTTCTCATAGTCTGGGAGTTCTTCATGTGTTGTGAGCAAACTCTATGCGGGCTTTCATATGTCTTGCACTGAGGAGAGGCTTCCATCTGGCCACTCTGCCATAAAGGCACGACTGGTGGAGGGCTGCAGTGATAGTTGACTTTGTGGAACTTTCTCCCATCTCCCTACTGCATCTCTGGAGCTCAGCCACAGTGATCTTGGGGTTCTTTTTTACCTCTCCTACCAAGGCTCTTCTCCCACGATTGCTCAGTTTGGCTGGACGGCCAGGTCTAGGAAGACTTCTGGTGGTCCCAAACTTTTTCCATTTAAGGATTATGGAGGCCACTGTGCTCTTAGGAACCTTCAATTCAATAATGCAGAAATTCTTTTGTAACCTTGGCCAGATCTGTGCCTTGCCACAATTCTGTCTCTGAGCTCCTTGGGCAGTTCCTTTGAGCTCATGATTCTCATTTGGTCTGACATGCACTGTGAGCGGTGAGGTCTTATATAGACAGGTGTGTGTCTTTCCAAATCAAGTCCTATGAGTTTCTTTAGACACAGCTGGACTCAAATAAATGAGTAGAACCATCTCAAGGAGGATCACAAGGAAATGGACAGCATGTGACTTAAATATGAGTGTCTGAGCAAAGGGTCTGAATACTTATGACCATGTGATATTTCAGTTTTTCTTTTTTAATAAATCTGCAAAATTGTCTGCATTTATGCTTTTTTTCAGTCAAGATGGGGTGCAGAGTGTACCTTAATGAGAAAAATAAATGAACTGTTTAGAATTTACCAAATGGCTGCAATGAAACAAAGAGTGAAAAATGTAAAGGGGTCTGAATACTTCCCGTACCCACTGTAAGTGTTCAGTGTACAGCACAGGATAAATATGCTCCAAAATGTTCTGTACCCCAAAATGCCACCATTAAGAGCTTCTACTCAACCCACAAAAAACAAGTCCCCACTCAGGTTCATCATCTGTAAACAGTAATATAGGGGGTGTCCATATCACTGGTAGCACAAAGGCTCTGGAAAAGTGACTTGGCTCCCACTTAAAGAAATCCAGTGACATCTGCGCTCCCAAATCCAAATGCCCCCTCCTCCTGAGCCCCACCGTGTGCAGTTAGCATCCACATGTTTGGCATTACTGTAGCGAGGAGAGCCAATTTATTTCTCCAGAAAGCACTAGCTGGGAATCATGTACTGGGCGCTACAACGTAAGGGCACTGCAATGTACCGGACACTACAATATACTGGCCACTATAAGGAAATATTTGCATTTTCACTTCGCAACATCCATTACTGCTCGTTTCTGGAAAGCACCCATGGAGTCAAATTCATCACTATTCCTGTAGATACATTTCCATAGGGGTGTAATTTCCAAACTGGTGTCACTTGAGGGGGGATTCTGCTCTTCTGCCACTTAGGGGCTCTGTATATGGAGTCTGCAAACTGTTCTACTAAAGTTTGTTCTCCAAGAGTCAAATAGCGCTCCGTCCCTCCCGAGTCTCGCCATGTGGCTAAGCAGTACAGTACAGACACATATGGGGTATTGCCCCGTTCAGCAGAAATTGTATAAAATTATGTGGTCATCTTTACCCAGTTTCCCTTGTGAAAATGTAAAATCTGGGGCTAAAATAACATTATAGTGGTAAAAATGTAATTTTTTTTTTTCCTTCACCGTTCAATTGTATAACATTTTGTGAATCACAATTACCTTGTATTCATTGGGAAACTGAGCGGTGGATGCTGGGTGTGACGCGTGGGGAAACCCCACCCACAGCCCACCGAGTCACGCCTCACTTGACGTGACATCAGACATCAGGTGAAGCAAGAGCCGGCTGCAGCCGGGGGTCGCGTGATGCCGGTGAGTGTCCAGCGATAGCGCCGCTCACAGCCAATAAAGACAAAGCTAGGTAATTAAAAGAAATCTTCTCTCAACGGGTTAATTACATTGGGGGCATTTTTAATAGTAGTGGACAGCTTCTTTAATTACGTGGACACTTTTCTATACTGAGGGCAAGATACGAAGCTTGAGAGAGTGAAATGGCACTGGAGGTACATTAAGGGAACCGGTCATCAGTAATTACCACTTAAAGAACTATTTGCTGTCTAATCTCTGCCACCCCTGACTTGTGCCAATGTCACCAGTTTATAAGTGTCATTCACTTTACCCGTCATTGTGTTAATGTTATGGCATGTAGTTGTCCTCCTTATTCCCGGTACTTTCACTGACGAGGGTCTTCACTGTGAGATCCAGAAAATACATTCAGAAATCTCTTTTGTGTTGAAGAAAAAACTCACATCTAATTTATCTTTCATCCTAATAGGAAATCCTTGTGAGAATAACGGTTCATCACTAAATTATAAAAAAGAAGATATCAGGAAGCACTCTAATGGAGAAAACCTCATCACCCTTCCTGCACCTCCTGGACTTCACAGCACTTCACTTTCCTATAATCCACCTGATCATGAGGAATCATCTCCTGAGCAATCTCACATTGTTACCAAAAGTCCAGGGGGCAAAGTGGATTCAAGATTTCAGTGTGACAAGCAATTTACAAAAAGCTCAGATTTTTTAACACACAGAAAACATAAAGGAGAGAAGCCATACTCCTGTTCAGAATGTGAGAAATGCTTTACATATAAATCACAATTTATTATACATGAGAGAATTCACACAGGAGAGAAGCCATTTTCATGTTCGGAATGTGGGAAGGCCTTTAAACATAAAGGAGATCTTATTACACATCAGAGAATTCATACAGGAGAGAAGCCATTTTCATGTTCGGAATGTGGGAAATGTTGTAGAAGTAAATCAGTCCTTGTTAAACATCAAAGAATTCACACAGGAGAAAAACCTTTTTCATGTTTACAATGTAGAAGGTGCTTTCCAGATAAATCACAGCTTGTTATACATCAGAGAATTCACACAGGAGAAAAGCCATATTCATGTTCGGAATGTGGGAAATGCTTTACATTTAAAGGGAGTCTTATTATACATCAGAGAATTCACACAGGAGAGAAGCCGTATTCATGTTCAGAATGTGGGAAGTCCTTTACAGATAAAAGGAGTCTTATTCCACATCAGCGAATTCACACAGGAGAGAAGCCATATTCGTGTTCAGAATGTGGGAAATGCTTTACAAATAAAGGGAATCTTATTACACATCAGAGAAATCACACAGGAGAAAAAACATTTTTGTGTTCACTATGTGGGAAGACCTTCACAGCTAAAGGGCATTTTAATAGACATCAGAGCATTCATACTGGAAAGTCGCCATATTCATGCTCAGAATGTGGGAAGTGTTTTAGTTATAAATCACATCTTGTTAAACATCACAGAATTCACACAGGAGTAAAGCCATTTTCTTGTTCAGAATGTGGGAAATGTTTTAAAAGTAAATCAGATCTGGTTTTACATCAAAGAATTCACACCGGGGAGAAACCGTTTTCATGTTTACAATGTGGAAAATGTTTTACAGAGAAATCATATCTTGTTAGACATCAGAAAACTCACACAGGAGAGAAGCCGTATTCATGTTCAGAATGTAGGAAATCTTTTATACATAAATATCAACTTGCTGCACATAAGAGAATTCATACAGGAGAAAACACATTTTCATGTTCAGAATGTGGGAAATCTTTTATATATCAATCAGAGCTTGTTATACATCACAGAATTCACACAGGAGAGAAGCCGTATTCATGTTCAGAATGTGGGAAATCTTTTATACATAAATCAAATCTTTCTGCTCATAAGAGAATTCATACAGGAGAGAAGCCGTATTCATGTTCATTCTGTGAGAAATGCTTTACAAAAAAAACTTATCTTGTGCAGCATGAGAGAAGTCACACAGGAGAGAAGCCGTATTCATATTCAGAATGTGGGAAATCTTTTATACAAAAATCACACCTTGTAAAACATGAGAGAAGTCATACGGGAAAGAAAGTGTAATTATGTTCACTGTGTTTTATAAAGTTTAATAAACATTGCTCAGCATAAATGAGTACACCCCCTTTGATGAGTAAGATTTTATTTAATAGCTCACTGAACACAAGATCAATTCCTACAATTTTGCCAACACTAAGTTTCATAGAACATTTTTTTGTAATCAAAACATGAAAGTAAGGGTAATAATATAACTCTCATTAGAAAACCTTCAGTTTTACTCAATATAGTTGATGCAAAAATGAGTACACCCCACATTAAAAGCTACTACATCTATTATTTTGTATGGCCTCCATAATTTTAAAGGACGGCACCAAGTTTTCTAGGCCTGGAATGAACAAGTTAGTGACAATACTACATCTATCTTTTATCTCTCTTTCGATAACGAGCTCTTAGAGCCTGGATGCTGGATGGAGCGATGACAACTTGTCTCTTCAGAATTCCCCATAGGTGTTTGGTTGGGTTCAGATCAGGAGACACTTGGCCACTGAATCACTGTCACCCTGTTCTTCAGAAATGTAACAGTGGCCTACCAAGGGAACAGAGTGATGGCAGCATCTTTTCTGTCACTATAGAGCAGAACATCTGTGAATTCAAGATACCATCAATGAAATGTAGCTCCTCATGCAGCCGCACATAAGGACACGGCCACCACCAGGTCTCACTGTAGACCCCATGCATTCTCATTGTATTCCTCACCTCTTCAATGTTATACAGTTTTGAAGCCATCAGTTCCAAAAAAAACCTTTATCTTGGTCTCATCACTCCAGAGTATAAAGTCCCAGGAGTCTTCATATGTTTCCGCATGTGTCCTGGCAGATTGTAGGGCGGCTTTTTTGTGTATGGGATTTAGGAGAGGCTTTCTATGTGGACAACACCCATGTCTGCCATTCCTCTATAGAAAAAATTATCTGCTTTCAGCTCATCTCTCACTGCTTGGATGAAAAATCACAGTTGGGAAGGAATGGACGGGACAAAGAAAGTTACTGATAATCCAGCACTTGTTTTCCAGTGTGAATAAAACCAAAAACTTTTATTGAAAAATCCAAATTAAAATCATAGAAACATTAAAAAACAGATAGGAGCAAAACATCTCTGCGTTTCTACCTGGTATTTGTGTTCAGTTCTTCTTCATGACATAATAAATCACCAGTAACCGGCTTCTTATACACATCATAGTGTCTAATGCACAGCGGAGACCCCCAGCCCCAAATGGACATGTGCAAGTATGTCTACATTACCCCTATGGATGATCATATGTCCACAACAAAAAGCATCCGTGCAATAGAAGAATGAAGTGTCTGCATCTATAATGTGTATATTATGTATAATTACTATAAAAGAGGAAAAAACACAATTCAGTAAATGGATACAAGGTCTGAAGGAAGCTTCATATCACTGGGGAATCTGGAGGCCAATTCCAGAATCCACAAGGCTTCTCTGGGGTGTACTTTTTATACCAATCTCCCCCTTAGCTGGTCTGGTGACATATTCAATACCCACAACTGTAAAGTGATTAATCCCTATTGTGTTGTATGAGATGTTGTGATGCTGGAGATGTATTACGTGTTGTGGGGCCAAGAACGTCCCTAACGTGTCCCCCAATGCGGTGACGTAAGGGTCTGACCGTGCCCCCCACATATTGCAGCAGACAAGCTTCACATTGTATGGTGTCAATGACGTGTGGAGCTACAACTAATGAGATGTCGGATATTATAGGGTTTATTATGGTTAGTAGATGCAGACATTTTTGCTTTGTGCACAGACTTGCACAAACCACATTTATTTCTCCCACATTCAATGAAACCTTTGGTGTTTGTCCTCCACGTGTCAGTTGTCTTTCTTGTTGCTGGATCCTTGTCGGTGTATAACATAGGTAAATGTTTTCTGGTAATATTCACTATATTATAGGAATCTTCTCTGCAGCCAGTATTGAATGTAACTCTAGACTGATGGATGTTTCCTTCTTTGTGAGTTTTCGGTAATGTATGAAATATTGGACATTGTGGGTGATTTTCCTTTAATCGTTCTGTTTGGCATTAAGTACAGCCGATACCAAACCCTCCTCCAAAAGACAATGTAAGGGGGTATTGTATGAATTAGTAGGATCTCCATCTAGAGTGCGGCATATATTAGTATCGTCATCCATGTTCATAACCTCCGGCTCATACAACCCACTATCCAGAGCTGTGATCGAGCCCCCTTTATCTGCAGCTCTAATGACTTTATTAGGGCTGTGCTCAGGGCCGTATCTGGCATTCATGCTGCCCTAGGCACTTTAAGTGGTCACGCCCCCTACTGGTAACTCTTACTAGAAGTGCTCATACCCTTTAGGCCCCCTTCACACGTACCGGAGACACACACGTACACCCATTATAATCTATAGGCTGCGCACATGGTCACACGGACCGGACATGTCCGTTTTTTGCCGGCAGCTCGGACGTCAGTACGTCCTGCACACAGATGACATAAAGTGTGACATCCGCACACACGTCTGTGTGACACGTGCCGGAAGAGAGCGCAGAATAGAAATGACAGATATTTAGGTGTTAGATGTGCAAAGATTGAGATAGATGATAGATATCCGTGAGATATATAATTAGTAGTGTTGAGCATTCCGATAATGAAATATCGGGTATCGGCCGATATTCGCGGTATCGGAATTCCGATACTTAATTCCGATACTTTTACAATATCGAATACCGGAATCGGAAGTTCCCATAATGCCTGCGCTCTGCAGTGTCTCTGAAGGATGACAAGCTGGATGGCAGCGCTCAGCTGAGATCCAGCCTGTCATCAGAATGCCATCCCAGCGTGAGAGAATTCTCCTGATTGTTTAACCCCTTAACAACATCTGACATACTAATACGCGTCTGTGCCCTGGGACTTAAAAGCCAGACCCGTATTAGTACGTCATGGCGATCGCGCGCGCACACAGACTGTGCGGGCGCGATCGCCGCCGGGTGTCAGCTGATTGTCACAGCTGACACCCGATACTATGTGCAGGGAGCGGTCCTGCACCGCTCCCAGCACATTAACCGCGGCATTGCGGGGCAAGGGGAGGTGATCGGCGACACCATGTTGCGTTTGGCAAGCCCCTGTGTGCTCAAACTTTGGAGCTCCCCCACAAGTGACCCCATTTTGGAAACTAGACCCCCGAAGGCACCTATCTAGTTGCATAGTGAGCACTTGGAACCCCAGGTGCTTCACAAATTGATTCATAAAAATGAAAAAGTGTTTTTTTTTTCACTTTTTCATTTTTACAAATCAATTTGTGAAGCACCTTGGGGTTCCAAGTGCTCACTATGCATCTAGAAAGGTGCCTTGGGGGGTCTAGTTTCCAAAATGGGGTCACTTGTGGGGGAGCTCCAAAGTTTGGGCACAGAGGGGCTCTCCAAACGCAATGTGGTGTCCGCTAACAATTTGAGCCGATTTTCCATTCAATTTGTTAGCGGATATCATGTTGCATTTGGAGAGTCCCTGTGTGCCCAAACATTGGAGCTCCCCCACAAGTGACCCCATTTTGGAAACTAGACCCCCCAAGGCACCTATCTAGATGCATAGTGAGCACTTGGAACCCCAGGTGCTTCACAAATTGATTCATAAAAATGAAAAAGTGTTTTTTTTTTCAATTTTTCATTTTTACGACTCAATTTGTGAAGCACCTGGGGGTTCCAAGTGCTCACTATGCATCTAGAAAGGTGCCTTGGGGGGTCTAGTTTCCAAAATGGGGTCACTTGTGGGGGAGCTCCAAAGTTTGGGCACACAGGGACTCTCCAAACACAACATGGCGTCCGCTAATTATTCAAGCAAATTTTACAATCAAAAAGTCAAATGGCGCTCCTTCCCTTCCGAGCCCTGCCGTGCGCCCAAACAGTGTTTTTTCCCCAAATATTGGGTATCTGCGTGCCCAGGGGAAATTGCACAACAAATTTTGGGGTCCATTTTTTCTTGTTACCCCTGTGAAAATAAAAAAAATTGGGTCTAAAGTAACATTTTTGTGAAAAAAGTTAAATGTTCATTTTTTTCTTCCACATTCAAAAAATTCCTGTGAAGCACCTGAAGGGTTAATAAAGTTCTTGAATGTGGTTTTGAGCTCCTTGAGGGGTGCAGTTTTCAGAATGGTGTCACTTTTGGGTATTTTCTGTCATAAAGACCTCTCAAAGTGACTTCAAATGTGATGTGGTCCCTAAAAAAATGGTTTTGTAAATTTTGTTGGAAAAATGAGAAATCGCTGGTCAACTTTTAACCCTTATAGCTCCCTAACAAAAAAAAAATTTGGTTCCAAAATTGTGCTGATGTAAAGTAGACATGTGGGAAATGTTATTTATTAACTCTTTTGTGTGACATATCGCTCTGATTTCAGGGCTTAAAAATTCAAATTTTGAAAATTGCAAAATTTTCAAAATTTTCGCCAAATTTCCGTTTTTTTCACAAATAAACGCAAGTGATATCGAAGAAATTTTTCCACAATCATGAAGTACAATATGTCACGAAAAAACATTCTCAGAATCAGGGGGATCCGTTGAAGCGTTCCAGAGTAATTACCTCATAAAGTGACAGTGGTCAGAATTGTAAAAATTGGCCTGGTCATTAACGTGCAAACCACCCGCGGGGCTTAAGGGGTTAAAAGCTGGTGGGCGGTAAAAAGCTGGTGGGCGGTAAAAAGCTGGCGGGCGGTAAAATGCTGGCGGGCGGTAAAAATCCGCCGGCTTTTAAACAATCACACAGCCCCATACTGCTTCCCCGCAGCCTCCCACCCCGATCCTCCACTCCCCTCGCCACCTCCCATCCCGATCGTAAGTTAGGACCGGGCGGGGAGTGCAGCACCAAGGAGCGGGGAGCGAAGGACCCGGGCGGGGAAGCCGGCAGTGAAAAGACTTCACCGCCGGCTTTCCCGTTCTGTGCTGCGCTTTCCCGCCGGTTATTTCAACTGAACAGCTGAGGTATCAGGTGATGCCGATCAGCTGTTCATTGAAGTAGCCGCGGTGCCCTCAGAGGGTTCATGTGAGTTCATGCTTGACTGCATTGCATGAACTCACATGAACTTTCCCACGGCCGCACAGGGCAGCCTCACCTCCCAGACCATCAGCCCGTCATGATTGGTGTGTGTGGGTGTCTGTGCGATGTGTGCGGGTGTGCGCGCTGTCTGTGCGATGTCTGCGAGTGTGTGCGGGTGTGCGCGGTGTCTGTGCGAGTGTGTGCGAGTGTGCGCGGTGTCTGTGCGATGTCTGCGGGTGAACGCGGTGTCTGCGAGTGTGTGCGGGTGTGCGCGGTGTCTGTGCGATGTCTGTGAGGGTGTGCGCGGTGTCTGTGCGATGTCTGCGAGTGTGTGCGGGTGTGCGCGGTGTCTGTGCGATGTCTGCGGGTGTGCGCGTGCAGGCAGACATAGGCCGATGTGACACTACTACTCCCATCGGCCTATGTCTGTCCCCCGTCCACTCCTGCCAGCAGGATCAGCTCGATGGGAGCAGTAGTTCCCATCAGCCTGATCCTGCTATTTAAATTACCCTACTGTGTCCCCAATAAATTTTAAATACATGTCATTGGTGGCCAGTGGTTGCCTACAATAAATTAGTTCATACATTACCTGTCCCTGCCGATCGCCACCTAAAATAAAGTAAAAAATAAAAAACTACACCTATGCTCACCTAGACACCTAATTCCCCGAAGCCATCGATCTCCTGTAATAAAATATAAAATAATAAACCACAACCTTATCCTTACCCCTCCGTAGTAGTCCACGAGTGTCCCACGATGATCTCCAGTTTAGAGCAGCCACATAGAATATAACCGCTCTGAACCGCTGCCGCCGCTACAATGATGGGGCCGTAGAGCAGCCCCTTCATTGCATAAGCGGGTTCGCCGGAGTTCAGGCAGCGCTGCTCCGGTTAGCTCCTTTACGGCCCTGCTGTATCGTGAGAAATTCCCACGGTACAGCAGTGCCGTAAAGGAGGTCTCCGGAGCTACGCTGCCTGAATGCACTCCGGTGACCTCAGTCAGTGGCTCCCGCTGCCGGGAGCGGACGTGTTCCCGGCAGCGTGAGCTTACAGCAGCCATGCACAGCTGTCACCATCTCCAGATGTGACAGCTGTGCATGGGAGATCAGCGCAGGAACGTGGACAGGTAACTATTTTTTTTTTAGTAAACTAAGAATTAAATAAAATTGTGTGTTTTATTTCAAATAAATTATTTTTTTCTGGGTGTAGTGTGAGTTTTTTATTTTTAACACTTTGTAGGTTAGTAATGGGGGTGTCTTATAGACGCCCATCATTACTAACCTGGGCTTCATGGCAGCTGGCGCTGACATGAACCCCACCACTATTACCCCCTGCCACCGCACCAGGGCAGCGTGGAAGAGCGAGGCTAAGTGCCAGAATTGGCGCATCCTATGGATGCGCCATTTCTGGGGCGGCTGACGGCTGGTGTTTCTAGCCTGGGAGGGGGCCAATATTCATGGCACCCTTCCTGGGCTATTAATATCAGCCCCCAGCTGTCTGCCTAGCCTTTGCTAGCTATTAAAATAGGGGGGACCCCACGTCATTTTTTTGGGGGGTCTCCCATTTTAATAGCTAGTAAAGGCTAGGTATTCAGCTGGGGGCTGATATTAGTAGCCTGGGAAGCTCCGTGGGTATTACCCCCTTCCCAGGCTTCAAACATCTGCCCCAGCCGTCTGCTTAACCTCCGCTAGAGACTAAAATTATGGGGGATCCCACTCCAATTTTATTTTTAATAAATCCTTTATTTTAACAGTAAATGACACTTGAGGGATTAATAAAGATGCAGTCCCTAAATTATTATTTATTTTTTAATTATTTTCTCCCAAAAATTTTGACGTGGGCTTTGCCATATTTTTGTATGCCAGCCAGGTACAGCAGGCAGGAACGGGCTGCCCCCAACTGCCAGCTGCCTATTTGTACCTGGCCGGACACAACAATATAGGGAAGCCCTTTTTTTCTAAATTATTTCATGAAATAATTAAAAAAAAATTGACGTGGGGCTTCGCCCTATTTTTGTGTCCAGCCAGGTACAACTAGGCAGCTGGGGGCTGGAATCCGCAGCGCTGGGAGGCCCAAGCTTTCTGGGCCACCCCCTCTGCAAATTGCAGTCCGCAGCCACCCCAGAAAATGGCGCGTTCATAGAAGCGCCATCTTCTGGCGCTGTACCCAACTCATCCAGGGCCCTGGTGCGGTGGCTCACTGGGTAATAAAGGGGTTAGGGCAAGCTTGATATTATCAGCTGGCCCTAAGCCTGAAATTCATGGGGTCACGCCAATATTAGACATGACCACCATGATTTTCTAGTAAAGTATTTAAAAAAAACACAACACCGAGAAAAAAGTCCTTTAATTGAAATAAAGACACAATTCTTTATTGTTCTAAATTAAACCATACTTACCATCACGCCCATTCCAGCTGAAGCCAACGATCTCCTGCAATAAAAGAAAAATAATAAAGCAACATCATCCTTACCTTTCCATGGTTCCCACGACAGCTTCAGCTCTGCTACATCGAGATGACAGGCTGGACCGCAGCAGAACGCTGCCATCCAGCCTGTCATCCCGCAGAGACTGAGAAGCGCAGTGACGGCATCCAGATGAGCCGAGTTCATGTCCAATGAACTCGGCTCACCTCATGCATTTCTGAGGTGGCTGACGGCTGGTGTTTCTAGCCTGGGAGGGGGCCAATATTCATGGCTCCCTTCCTGGGCTATTAATATCAGCACCCAGCTGTCTGCCTAGCCTTTGCTAGCTATTAAATTAGGGGGGACCCCACGTCATTTTTTTGGGGTGGTCCCCCATTTTAATAGCTAGTAAAGGCTAGGTATTCAGCTGGGGGCTGATATTAGTAGCCTGGGAAGCTCTGTGGGTATTACCCCCTTCCCAGGCTTCAAACATCTGCCCCAGCAGTCTGCTTAACCTCCGCTAGAGCCTAAAATTACGGCGAACCCCTCGCCAATTTTTTTTTAAATAAATCCTTTATTTTAACACTAAATGACAAGTACAGTAATCAACACTGTCACTGTACTTCTTATATATGTGACTGACATGTTTCTATCTATCTAATCTATGTATGATTCTCTATTCCTTCTATTCTAAATTGTCGGGTACCGCTGCTGAATTGCATTTCCGGTGACGACCTCTTGAAGCTGATCAAGAGAATGCCAAGAGTGTGCAAAGCAGTCATCAAAGCAAAAGGTGGCTACTCTGAAGAACCTAGAATATAAGACATATTTTCAGTTGTTTCACACTTTTTTGTTAAGTATATAATTCCACATGTGTTAATTCATAGTTTTGATGCCTTCAGTGTGAATGTACAATTTTCAAAGTCATGAAAATACAGGAAAATCTTTAAATGAGAAGGTGTGTCCAAACTTTTGGTCTGTACTGTACTGGTTCTCTGCGCCATCATTCCTTCTACTCATTCTCTATATGTCAACCAGGGCTGCTTCTGTCATGAGGTGAGATGAGCATCTTGCCCCAGGCGCTTGTTGGAGCTGTCTGAAAGGGGTGGCAGAATGCGGTTGCTGCTCCCTCAGAGACACTAGACACAGGCCTGTAGGCAGCTGCTGCCCCCTCAGAGACACTAGACACAGGCCTGTAGGCAGCTGTTGCCCACTCAGAGACACTAGACACAGGCCTGTAGGCAGCTGTTGCCCACTCAGAGACACTAGACACAGGCCTGTAGGCGGCTGCTGCCCCCTTAGAGACACTAGACACAGGCCTGTAGGCGGCTGCTGCCCCCTCAGAGACACTAGACACAGGCCTGTAGGCGGCTGCTGCCCCCTCAGAGACACTAGACACAGGCCTGTAGGCGGCTGCTGCCCCCTCAGAGACACTAGACACAGGCCTGTAGGCGGCTGCTGCCCCCTCAGAGACACTAGACACAGGCCTGTAGGCGGCTGCTGCCCCCTCAGAGACACTAGACACAGGCCTGTAGGCGGCTGCTGCCCCCTCAGAGACACTAGACACAGGCCTGTAGGCGGCTGCTGCCCCCTCAGAGACACTAGACACAGGCCTGTAGGCAGCTGCTGCCCCCTCAGAGACACTAGACACAGGCCTGTAGGCAGCTGTTGCCCACTCAGAGACACTAGACACAGGCCTGTAGGCAGCTGTTGCCCACTCAGAGACACTAGACACAGGCCTGTAGGCGGCTGCTGCCCCCTCAGAGACACTAGACACAGGCCTGTAGGCGGCTGCTGCCCCCTCAGAGACACTAGACACAGGCCTGTAGGCGGCTGCTGCCCCCTCAGAGACACTAGACACAGGCCTGTAGGCGGCTGCTGCCCCCTCAGAGACACTAGACACAGGCCTGTAGGCGGCTGCTGCCCCCTCAGAGACACTAGACACAGGCCTGTAGGCGGCTGCTGCCCCCTCAGAGACACTAGACACAGGACTGTAGGCAGCTGCTGCCCCCTCAGAGACACTAGACACAGGCCTGTAGGCGGCTGCTGCCCCCTCAGAGACACTAGACACAGGCCTGTAGGCGGCTGCTGCCCCCTCAGAGACACTAGACACAGACCTGTAGGCGGCTGCTGCCGCCTCAGAGACACTAGACACAGGCCTGTAGGCAGCTGCTGCCCCCTCAGAGACACTAGACACAGGCCTGTAGGCAGCTGCTGCCCCCTCAGAGACACTAGACACAGGCCTGTAGGCTGCTGCTGCCCCCTCAGAGACACTAGACACAGGCCTGTAGGCGGCTGCTGCCCCCTCAGGGACACTAGACACAGGCCTGTAGGCGGCTGCTGCCCCCTCAGAGACACTAGACACAGGCCTGTAGGCGGCTGCTGCTCCCTCAGAGACACTAGACACAGGCCTGTAGGCGGCTGCTGCCCCCTCAGAGACACTAGACACAGGCCTGTAGGCGGCTGCTGCCCCCTCAGAGACACTAGACACAGGCCTGTAGGCGGCTGCTGCCCCCTCAGAGACACTAGACACAGGCCTGTAGGCAGCTGCTGCCCCCTCAGAGACACTAGACACAGGCCTGTAGGCGGCTGCTGCCCCGCATAGACACTAGACACAGGCCTGTAGGCGGCTGCTGCCCCCTCAGAGACACTAGACACAGGCCTGTAGGTGGCTGCTGCCCCCTCAGAGACAATAGACACAGGCCTGTAGGCGGCTGCTGCCCTCTCAGAGACACTAGACACAGGCCTGTAGGCGGCTGCTGCCCCCTCAGAGACACTAGACACAGGCCTGTAGGCGGCTGCTGCCCCCTCAGAGACACTAGACACAGGTCTGTAGGCTGCTGCTGCCCCCTCAGAGACACTAGACACAGGCCTGTAGGCAGCTGCTTCCCCCTCAGAGACACTAGACACAGGCCTGTAGGCGGCTGCTGCCCCCCATAGACACTAGACACAGGCCTGTAGGCGGCTGCTGCCCCCTCAGAGACACTAGACACAGGCCTGTAGGCGGCTGCTGCCCCCTCAGAGAAACTAGACACAGGCCTGTAGGCGGCTGCTGCCCCCTCAGAGACACTAGACACAGGCCTGTAGGCGGCTGCTGCCCCCTCAGAGACACTAGACACAGGCCTGTAGGCGGCTGCTGCCCCCTCAGAGACACTAGACACAGGCCTGTAGGCGGCTGCTGCCCCCTCAGAGACACTAGACACAGGCCTGTAGGCAGCTGCTGCCCCCTCAGAGACACTAGACACAGGCCTGTAGGCAGCTGCTGCCCCCTCAGAGACACTAGACACAGGCCTGTAGGCGGCTGCTGCCCCCTCAGAGACACTAGACACAGGCCTGTAGGCGGCTGCTGCCCCCTCAGAGACACTAGACACAGGCCTGTAGGCTGCTGCTGCCCCCTCAGAGACACTAGACACAGGCCTGTAGGCGGCTGCTGCCCCCTCAGAGACACTAGACACAGGCCTGTAGGCAGCTGCTGCTCCCTCAGAGACACTAGACACAGGCCTGTAGGCAGCTGCTGCCCCCTTAGAGACACTAGACACAGGACTGTAGGCGGCTGCTGCCCCCTCAGAGACACTAGACACAGGCCTGTAGGCGGCTGCTGCCACCTCAGAGACACTAGACACAGGCCTGTAGGCAGCTGCTGCCCCCTCAGAGACACTAGACACAGGCCTGTAGGCTGCTGCTGCCCCCTCAGGGACACTAGACACAGGCCTGTAGGCAGCTGCTGCCCCCTCAGAGACACTAGACACAGGCCTGTAGGCAGCTGTTGCCCACTCAGAGACGCTAGACACAGGCCTGTAGGCAGCTGTTGCCCCCTCAGAGACACTAGACACAGGCCTGTAGGCGGCTGCTGCCTCCTCAGAGACACTAGACACAGGCCTGTAGGCGGCTGCTGCCCCCTCAGAGACACTAGACACAGGCCTGTAGGCGGCTGCTGCCCCCTCAGAGACACTAGACACAGGCCTGTAGGCGGCTGCTGCCCCCTCAGAGACACTAGACACAGGCCTGTAGGCAGTTGCTGCCCCCTCAGAGACACTAGACACAGGCCTGTAGGCGGCTGCTGCCCCCTCAGAGACACTAGACACAGGCCTGTAGACGGCTGCTGCCCCCTCAGAGACACTAGACACAGGCCTGTAGGCGGCTGCTGCCCCCTCAGAGACACTAGACACAGGCCTGTAGGCGGCTGCTGCCCCCTCAGAGACACTAGACACAGGCCTGTAGGCGGCTGCTGCTGCCCCCTCAGAGACACTAGACACAGGCCTGTAGGCAGCTGCTGCCCCCTCAGAGACACTAGACACAGGCCTGTAGGCAGCTGCTGCCCCCTCAGAGACACTAGACACAGGCCTGTAGGCAGCTGCTCTCCCCTCAGAGACACTAGACACAGGCCTGTAGGCGGCTGCTGTCCCATCAGAGACACTAGACACAGGCCTGTAGGCAGCTGCTGCCCCCTCAGAGACACTAGACACAGGCCTGTAGGCGGCTGCTGCCCCCTCAGAGATACTAGACACAGGCCTGTAGGCAGCTGCTGCCCCCTCAGAGACACTAGACACAGGTCTGTAGGCGGCTGCTGCCCCCTCAGAGACACTAGACACAGGCCTGTAGGCGGCTGCCAGTCACAGTGTATCAGACAGAGGGGCGAGATCGCAGAGCAGAGGGGGGCGCTCCAATGCTAGCTCCATACTCAGGTGCAGCCTCGTACTGCTGAGCCTCGGGCCCACCAGAGGAAATTATTCCTGGGGCCCAATATGTAACTACATAGAAATAATACAAGCCCACCAATTGTGAGATAAAATATGCTAGTATTGTGGTGTAACATAAAAACACAATGGTTCACATTTATCAAAAATGGCAGAATTTGAGCAAAATCTTTTGTACTCGCTTCAACTCCATTATTCCATATTTATCACATTTCGTCACTAATGATACATTTGGTGCAAATTATTTAAGCAGAACATTTTAAGCGTGGTAGCACACGTCTCAATGCTAAAAAAGAGCTGACATCCAGTGCGTCAAATGTTGCATAGTAATATAATTTTGTACAAATTGCAACTTTTTTTGCATGTAAAAATGGTTTTAATATGAATGCATTTGTTCCGCGCCTTTTTTAAGACAGCCGGTGCCAGGGTGCTCCTGTCCCCAGGCACATACATAAAATCAATTAGAAATATATTAATCCCTTGGCACAGATGAACATACAGTACCAGTACGTCCACAGCAGGGTCCACGTGTGCGGAGTTGGCTCAGGAGTGGAGACCACTTCACACGCAACATACAGCGGGCATGTGCCTGTATGGTGACCATTCAGCTGTGCACACACAACATACAGCGGGCATGTGCCTGTATGGTGACCATTCAGCTGTGCACACGCAGCATACAGCGGGCATGTGCCTGTATGGTGACCATTCAGCTGTGCACACGCAGCATACAGCGGGCATGTGCCTGTATGGTGACCATTCAGCTGTGCGCACGCAACATACAGCGGGCATGTGCCTGTATGGTGACCATTCAGCTGTGCACACACAACATACAGCGGGCATGTGCCTGTATGGTGACCATTCAGCTGTGCACACGCAACATACAGCGGGCATGTGCCTGTATGGTGACCATTCAGCTGTGCACACACAACATACAGCGGGCATGTGCCTGTATGGTGACCATTCAGCTGTGCACACGCAACATACAGCGGGCATGTGCCTGTATGGTGACCATTCAGCTGTGCACACGCAACATACAGCGGGCATGTGCCAGTATGGTGACCATTCAACTGTGCGCACGCAACATACAGCGGGCATGTGCCAGTATGGTGACCATTCAGCTGTGCACACGCAACATACAGTGGGCATGTGCCTGTATGGTGACCATTCAACTGTGCGCACGCAACATACAGCGGGCATGTGCCAGTATGGTGACCATTCAGCTGTGCACACGCAACATACAGCGGGCATGTGCCTGTATGGTGACCATTCAGCTGTGCGCACGCAACATACAGCGGGCATGTGCCGGTATGGTGACCATTCAGCTGTGCACACACAACATACAGCGGGCATGTGCCTGTATGGTGACCATTCAGCTGTGCACACGCAACATACAGCGGGCATGTGCCTGTATGGTGACCATTCAGCTGTGCACACGCAACATACAGCGGGCATGTGCCTGTATGGTGACCATTCAGCTGTGCACACGCAACATACAGCGGGCATGTGCCTGTATGGTGACCATTCAGCTGTGCGCACCCATCTTGATACTCCTGTGATATCCAGCATTAGGCTGGATTCATATGGGATCATTATTTCCACTATATACTGCAATACTGTTACTGTTATATTAAAACATACAAAACAAGCAGGGGCGTAATGATCGCGGTCATAGAGGGTACAACCGGGACCAGACCCATGCTTGTGCGTGGCCCGACGACACCGATTTCACCTGGATGTGCATTCTCTGACACACATTCTGCTGAAATGTATTGTGACGCAGAGACCCGTCGGCTCCCTGCACTTCAAGACATGCTGCCAGCCAATCAGAGGCAAGCAGCAGGTGTTGGCGGCCCGCAGAAGTCAGCTACCGGCTGGGGGAACATTATACCAGGATGGCGGACCTTATACCAGGATGGCGGACCTTATACCAGGATGGCGGACCTTATACCAGGATGGCGGACCTTATACCAGGATGGCGGACATTATATCAGGATGGGAGATAAGATACCAGGCTGGGAACATTATATTAAGATGGGCACAATATACCAGGATGAGTGACATTACACCAGAAGGGGGACATGGTTATAGCATGGAGCCCACGATGGGGGACATTATATCAGTCAGGGGTGGTACAGGGTGGGCATCAGTCAGGGTTGATACAGGGGCACTCAGGGGTAATACAGGGGAGGCTCAGTCAGTCAGGGGTGAAACAAAACATTGAGGGAAATCCTCCGTTAGTGACTGAGCCCTCTCACCCTCTATCACCAATGAGTAAAGCCCCTCACTGTTGGTGTTGATGGGGGTCACTTAGTTATGTGATAATCCTGCTCAGCTACATATATCTGACCTTTGGTGAGTGATGTAGCAGGCGGCCATCCATCTCCCTGTGCTTCTCACTGTCAGCCTGTGACACAGTTAGGGAGGAGCGCTGTTACTCAGCACATCATGGCTCATTACCTCAGCTCTGCTGTTAGCACGGGGAAGAGGCCACAAACAAAACTAACACTGATTGGCTGCGATGCTGCCAATCACTATTAGACTTACCAGCAGCAGCACCGCTCTCCCTGGTTGCTCCAGGTGCGGTATCGCAGAGGCAGAGATTCAGCATTATTGATCAGCGATCAGTCAGTCCCTGAAGTGAGCTGCTGTCTGCACTGCAGCAGAACAGATCCAGTGACTCCCGTACTCTGCCGGGATGTCTAATGCTGGGAGGAGCGGTGAATAGTAATCAGTGACACGTGTGAGCTGCCGTGCTTGCAGCATGTCATGTGCTAGTGCGCTGAGTGCTGCTGACTGCTCCTCCCAGCATTAGACATCCCGGGAGAGCAGTGCACGGGTCACTGAATCTCTCCAGCTGCAGACAGCGGCTCACTCCTCATACTGACCAGAACACTGATCCATCCTGCTGGATCCTGAACACTGTGATATCGCACCTGGAGCTGAATCACTGGAATCAGTAAGTCATAAAAATGCCTGAAAACCTTCTCTCTCTCTCATTATTCTGGCATTTGGCAAATATTAAAAATGATGGTAAAATCCTAATTGACCTAAAACGGGAAAGGTTTATTCTGATTTCATGTCAGATATTGAGAAAAACCTGCGTCTTTTTATATAGTGTATGGAAACTTCTGGTTTCAGCTGTGTGTGTATGTGTCCCTATAGTTATAGTTTTGGATGATTACTATTGTCCCTTCATTGTCTGCGTCGTTGCATCCAAATAACCTGTTCACAAAATCAAAGTATGTCATTGGGTTGGAAGGGGTTAAACAGGCAGTTCTGATGACATCACAAAGCACATAGACATCATAGGCATCCTATGACATCACAATTGGTATAGAATGTCCAGAGTGTAACTCCTGAGCCATCTTGTGTCATTCCAGGCTGACTGCTGGAAGGTGACAAGTCCAGGTCGGGAACTCTTCACCTATGACCTCACTCATACATTGTATAGATGGGGGGCTAGTAGTCGGATTCAGAACTGCATCATTAACCTGAAAATCTCAGCAGATGGCGCTGGATCCTGTGTCCCGTGCTGGGATTGTTAGAATGAGTCTATGATTTACAAAAAAAATGTTATTGAGCAGATTCCATGGAAAATCATTTGGGGGCTTTAGTAAAGCAGTGTGAGCCCGGCCTAACGGGGGCTACCAATCTGGACAAACCCTTCCCTGAATGAGGACTTGCTGGAGATCACCTGATCATGTGTCACTGGTCTTGAAGACCCTCAGCAATCGGCTGGCTTTGCCCTCTATGACACCCATGTGCTGTAATAAAAGCATATAGAAAGGGGAGCGCCGGCTGACACCCCCCCATTTGGCTCCATTTTTGGGCAGCTTTGCCATTAATGTTGTCAGAACCTAGCGTTTTCAGAACATCCATTTAATAGCAGACGGGTCCAGTTCTCCATTATCCGTTCTCATGGTCCTGCTGGATCCGGAGTGACCGGGAGCTGACGGTTTATGGTGATCAGGAGTTGCAGGATGGCGCCGGTGTTTCCCTTTAGGTCATAGAGCAGTAGATGATGCGGATTAGAATAAAAGATGGAAATGTTTAGGTTATTATCTGCGTCATGACTCAATTAATAATGAGGCTGGTGGTTATTTGCAGCCGGTGATTTCTTTTTATTAATTCAACTCTTCCTTGATGTTGGAAACTCGATATATAACACAGCAGTGGCAGTTATTATGACATCACAGGGCACATGACATCATAGATATCACATGACATCACAGTTGGTACAGAATGTGTAAAGTTCTAATCCTGAACCATCTTGTGTCCCAGAGGCGGCATTTTGAGGAAGACAAGTCTATGTAGGTAGCTCTTCACTTAGCACTAAGGCCCTGTTCACACATTGTGTAGCTGTGCGGAGTTTGTGGTGAAGTTTAGAACTTCATCATTTACCCCTAAAAAAATCTCAGCAAACATCTCTGAGCGACGTGTTCTTTCTTGTGCATCAGGATGATTCCTTAAATAGGACCTGTCATGTAATCCTCATTTTTGTAATGATAGGTGTTATGTCTCATCTAGTTCAGATGAGCAGCAGTAATGAAGCACGGACAGATGACGGCGGCGCAGCAGGACGGCCGAGCAGAAACAACGGAGAACGCCGTGGCTTGATGGCAGCAGGAAGACCAGAACTGGAACCACAGGAAATCAGGAGCAGAATTGAAGCAGCGGCACCTGGTATAATAGAGGGACAGACTCTGATCAGACTTTCATCAGAGTGGTATCAGGTTTTCTCGGACATGGAGAGGAGAAAGAAAAGGTTTCTCACCTTCTCCCTTCTGCAAGTCGGTGAAAATCAGACCACACTCCGATGTCAAAGCGCGGTCCAATTTTTCCACAAGCGCATAGACTTGCATTGCCATTGCCATATTTTGCAGACTATAAGACGCACCCCAAATTTTGGGGTGGAAAATCATTTTTTAAAATAAAATGGTGGTGCCTCTTATAGTCCGTTTAACAGTAGGTTACCAGGGGGCGGCGGTGGTGGAGCGGGGTAACAGGAGGCAGGGCCACTGCTTTAGGCAGTCGGCGGCGACAGGAGTGGGGCGATGCTGCAGGCCCTGGGCTCTAATAAGATGTCGGCGCCGGTGAGCAGAGTCCCCTTTCCTATAGATTGCCCTGCAGTAGGCTTTGGGAAAATGGCTGCTGGAGGTGACGCATGTGCAGATTGAGATCTCGGGAGATGCATGCGCCGCCTCAAGCGTTCATTTTCCCAAAGCCCACTGCAAGGCAATAAATGGGAAAAGCTACTCTGCTCACCGGCGCCGACATCTTATGAGAGTCCAGGGACCGCCGACACCGGCCTCCTGTGACCGCGCTCCACCGCAACCACCCCTCGGTAAGCTACACTCAGATATTGTATATTAGATTGTAAGCTCCTAGGACAGGGTGTGCATTATTCTGCATGCCCTCAGGAGCAGTCTGTATATTGTATATTAGATTGTAAGCTGCTAGGACAGGGTGTGCATTATTCTGCATGCCCTCAGGAGCAGTCTGTATACTGTATATTAGATTGTAAGCTCCTAGGACAGGGTGTACATTATTCTGCATGCCCTCAGGAGCAGTCTGTATATTATATATTAGATTGTAAGCTCCTAGGACAGGGTGTGCATTATTCTGCATGCCCTCAGGAGCAGTCTGTATATTGTATATTAGATTGTAAGCTCCTAGGATAGGATGTGCATTATTCTGCATGCCCTCAGGAGCAGTCTGTATATTATATATTATATTGTAAGCTCCTAGGACAGGGTGTACATTATTCTGCATGCTCTCAGGAGCAGTCTGTATATTGTATATTAGATTGTAAGCTCCTAGGACAGGGTGTACATTATTCTGCATGCCCTCAGGAGCAGTCTGTATACTGTATATTAGATTGTAAGCTCCTAGGACAGGGTGTGCATTATTCTGCATGCCCTCAGGAGCAGTCTGTATATTGTATATTAGATTGTAAGCTCCTAGGACAGGGTGTACATTATTCTACATGCCCTCAGGAGCAGTCTGTATATTGTATATTTGATTGTAAGCTCCTAGGACAGGGTGTGCATTATTCTGCATGCCCTCAGGAGCAGTCTGTATATTATATATTAGATTGTAAGCTCCTAAGACAGGGTGTACATTATTCTGCATGTCCTCAGGATCAGCCTGTATATTGTATATTAGATTGTAAGCTCCTAGGACAGGGTGTGCATTATTCTGCATGCCCTCAGGAGCAGTCTGTATATTGTATATTAGATTGTAAGCTCCTAAGACAGGGTGTACATTATTCTGCATGTCCTCAGGATCAGCCTGTATATTGTATATTAGATTGTAAGCTCCTAGGACAGGGTGTGCATTATTCTGCATGCCCTCAGGAGCAGTCTGTATATTGTATATTAGATTGTAAGCTCCTAGGACAGGATGTGCATTATTCTGCATGCCCTCAGGAGCAGCCTGTATATTGTATATTAGATTGTAAGCTCCTAGGACAGGGTGTGCATTATTCTGCATGCCCTCAGGAGCAGTCTGTATATTGTATATTAGATTGTAAGCTCCTAAGACAGGGTGTACATTATTCTGCATGTCCTCAGGATCAGCCTGTATATTGTATATTAGATTGTAAGCTCCTAGGACAGGGTGTGCATTATTCTGCATGCCCTCAGGAGCAGTCTGTATATTGTATATTAGATTGTAAGCTCCTAGGACAGGATGTGCATTATTCTGCATGTCCTCAGGAGCAGCCTGTATATTGTATATTAGATTGTAAGCTCCTAGGACAGGGTGTGCATTATTCTGCATGCCCTCAGGAGCAGCCTGTATATTGTATATTAGATTGTAAGCTCCTAGGACAGGGTGCACATTATTCTGCATGCCCTCAGGAGCAGTCTGTATACTGTATATTAGATTGTAAGCTCCTAGGACAGGGTGTACATTATTCTGCATGCCCTCAGGAGCAGTCTGTATATTGTATATTAGATTGTAAGCTCCTAGGACAGGGTGTGCATTATTCTGCATGCCCTCAGGAGCAGTCTGTATATTGTATATTAGATTGTAAGCTCCTAGGACAGGGTGCACATTATTCTGCATGCCCTCAGGAGCAGTCTGTATACTGTATATTAGATTGTAAGCTCCTAGGACAGGGTGTACATTATTCTGCATGCCCTCAGGAGCAGTCTGTATATTGTATATTAGATTGTAAGCTCCTAGGACAGGGTGTACATTATTCTGCATGCCCTCAGGAGCAGTCTGTATATTGTATATTAGATTGTAAGCTCCTAGGACAGGATGTGCATTATTCTGCATGCCCTCAGGAGCAGTCTGTATATTGTATATTAGATTGTAAGCTCCTAGGACAGGGTGTGCATTATTCTGCATGCCCTCAGGAGCAGCCTGTATACTGTATATTAGATTGTAATCTCCTAGGACAGGGTGTACATTATTCTGCATGCCCTCAGGAGCAGTCTGTATATTGTATATTAGATTGTAAGCTCCTAGGACAGGGTGTGCATTATTCTGCATGCCCTCAGGAGCAGTCTGTATATTATATATTAGATTGTAAGCTCCTAGGACAGGGTGTGCATTATTCTGCATGCCCTCAGGGGCAGTCTGTATATTGTATATTAGATTGTAAGCTCCTAGGACAGGATGTGCATTATTCTGCATGCCCTCAGGAGCAGTCTGTATATTGTATATTAGATTGTAAGCTCCTAGGACAGGGTGTACATTATTCTGCATGCCCTCAGGAGCAGCCTGTATATTGTATATTAGATTGTAAGCTCCTAGGACAGGGTGTGTATTATTCTGCATGCCCTCAGGAGCAGCCTGTATATTGTATATTAGATTGTAAGCTCCTAGGACAGGGTGCACATTATTCTGCATGCCCTCAGGAGCAGTATGTATACTGTATATTAGATTGTAAGCTCCTAGGACAGGGTGCACATTATTCTGCATGCCCTCAGGAGCAGTCTGTATATTGTATATTAGATTGTAAGCTCCTAGGACAGGGTGTACATTATTCTGCATGCCCTCAGGAGCAGTCTGTATACTGTATATTAGATTGTAAGCTCCTAGGACAGGGTGTACATTATTCTGCATGCCCTCAGGAGCAGTCTGTATATTGTATATTAGATTGTAAGCTCCTAGGATAGGGTGTACATTATTCTGCATGCCCTCAGGAGCAGTCTGTATATTGTATATTAGATTTGTAAGCTCCTAGGACAGGGTGTACATTATTCTGCATGCCCTCAGGAGCAGTCTGTATATTGTATATTAGATTGTAAGCTCCTAGGATAGGGTGTACATTATTCTGCATGCCCTCAGTAGCAGCCTGTATATTGTATATTAGATTGTAAGCTCCTAGGATAGGGTGTACATTATTCTGCATGCCCTCAGGAGCAGCCTGTATACTGTATATTAGATTGTAAGCTCCTAGGACGGGGTGTGCATTATTCTGCATGCCCTCAGGAGCAGTCTGTATATTGTATATTAGATTGTAAGCTGCTAGGACAGGGTGTACATTATTCTGCATGCCCTCAGGAGGAGCCTGTATATTGTATATTAGATTGTAAGCTCCTAGGACAGGGTGTACATTATTCTGCATGCCCTCAGGAGCAGCCTGTATATTGTATATTAGATTGTAAGCTTCTAGGACAGGGTGTACATTATTCTGCATGCCCTCAGGAGCAGCCTGTATATTGTATATTAGATTGTAAGCTCCTAGGACAGGGTGTGCATTATTCTGCATGCCCTCAGGATCAGTCTGTATATTGTATATTAGATTGTAAGCTCCTAGGACAGGGTGTGCATTATTCAGCATGCCCTCAGGAGCAGTCTGTATACTGTATATTAGATTGTAAGCTCCTAGGACAGGGTGTACATTATTCTGCATGCCCTCAGGAGCAGTCTGTATACTGTATATTAGATTGTAAGCTCCTAGGACAGGGTGTACATTATTCTGCATGCCCTCAGGAGCAGTCTGTATACTGTATATTAGATTGTAAGCTCCTAGGACAGGGTGTACATTATTCTGCATGCCCTCAGGAGCAGCCTGTATACTGTATATTAGATTGTAAGCTCCTAGGACAGGGTGTACATTATTCTGCATGCCCTCAGGAGCAGTCTGTATACTGTATATTAGATTGTAAGCTCCTAGGACAGGGTGTGCATTATTCTGCATGTCCTCAGGAGCAGTCTGTATATTGTATATTAGATTGTAAGCTCCTAGGACAGGGTGTACATTATTCTGCATGCCCTCAGGAGCAGTCTGTATACTGTATATTAGATTGTAAGCTCCCAGGACAGGGTGTACATTATTCTGCATGCCCTCAGGAGCAGTCTGTATACTGTATATTAGATTGTAAGCTCCTAGGACAGGGTGTACATTATTCTGCATGCCCTCAGGAGCAGTCTGTATATTGTATATTAGATTGTAAGCTCCTAGGACAGGGTGTGCATTATTCTGCACGCCCTCAAGAGCAGCCTGTATTTTGTATATTAGATGGTAAGCTCCTAGGACAGGGTGTACATTATTCTGCATGCCCTCAGGAGCAGTCTGTATACTGTATATTAGATTGTAAGCTCCTAGGACAGGGTGTGCATTATTCTGCATGTCCTCAGGAGCAGTCTGTATATTGTATATTAGATTGTAAGCTCCTAGGACAGGGTGTACATTATTCTGCATGCTCTCAGGAGCAGCCTGTATATTGTATATTAGATTGTAAGCTCCTAGTGCAGGGTGTACATTATTCTGCACGCCCTCAAGAGCAGCCTGTATATTGTATATTAGATTGTAAGCTCCTAGGACAGGGTGTACATTATTCTGCATGCTCTCAGGAGCAGTCTGTATACTGTATATTAGATGGTAAGCTCCTAGGACAGGGTGTACATTATTCTGCATGCCCTCAGGAGCAGTCTGTATATTGTATATTAGATTGTAAGCTCCTACGACAGGGTGTGCATTATTCTGCATTCCCTCAGGAGCAGCCTGTATATTGTATATTAGATTGTAAGCTCCTAGGACAGGGTGTGCATTATTCTGCATGCCCTCAGGAGCAGCCTATATATTGTATATTAGATTGTAAGCTCCTAGGACAGGGTGTACATTATTCTGCATGCCCTCAGGAGCAGTCTGTATATTGTATATTAGATTGTAAGCTCCTAGGACAGGGTGTACATTATTCTGCATGCCCTCAGGAGCAGTCTGTATATTGTATATTAGATTGTAAGCTCCTAGGACAGGGTGTGCATTATTCTGCATGCCCTCAGGAGCAGTCTGTATAATATAATAATAATAATCTTTATTTATATAGCGCCAACATATTCCGCAGCGCTTAACAATTCACAGGTTCATATACAACAGTCATAAGTAACATAGCTAAAGATAATACAATAATTACAGCAAAAATAATGGCAACCCTGCTCGTAAGAGCTTACAATCTACAATGAGGTGGGGGTGACACAAAGTACAATAGCTTATTTACAAGGATGGTCCAGCCATCTTGAGGGGATGAGGGATAGATAAAGGCTGCATGAGCTCATCACCAGCCAGTATTTGTGGTGCTTTTTGGTTCGGTGGAGAGTTGTGTGGAGAAATAAGGGATGGGTTATAAGAAGATAAAAGGACTTCGATTAGGGAAGGTGATAGGCTGCCCTAAACAGGTGTGTTTTAGGAAGCGCCTAAAACTGTGTAAATAGTGGTTCATCCTAATTTCTTGGGGTAGAGCATTCCAAAGAATAGGTGCAGCTCAGGAGAAGTTTTGAAGCAGGGAGTGGGAGGTACGGATTAGTGTGGATGTTAGTCGAAAGTCGCTTGCGGAGCGTAGAGAACGGGTAGGCCGATAAACAGAAATGAGGGAAGAGATGTAGGGTGGTGCCGCACTGTGGAGAGCTTTGTGGGTGAGAACAAGCAATTTAAATTGGATCCTATAATTCATGGGCAGCCAGTGCAATGACTGGCACAGAGCGGAGGAGTCTGAGTAACGGTTAGCCAAATAGATGACCCTGGCAGCAGCATTAAAGATGGACTGGAGGGGGGAAAGTCGAGTGAGGGGGAGGCCAATTAATAGAGAGTTACAGTAGTCGAGGCGGGAGTGGATCAGGGCAACAGTGAGGGTTTTTGTTGTTTTCAAGGTGAGAAAGTGGCGGATTCTAGAGATGTTCTTCAGGTGCAAGCGACAAGAGTGGGCAAGAGATTGTATGTGGAAGGTGAAGGAGAGATTGGTGTCAAACACAAGGCCCAGACAACGTGCCTGCTGGCTCGGCATTATTGTGGTGCCACACACGGAGAGAGAGATGTCAGATTTAGAGAGGTGAGTAGACGGCGGGAGTAGAAGAAGTTCAGTTTTGGAAAGGTTGAGTTTCAGGTAGAGAGCGGACATGATGTTAGAAACTGCAGCCAGACAGTCACTGGTGTTCTGTAGTACAGCGGGGGTAAGGTCAGGGGATGAGGTGTATAGTTGTGTGTCATCAGCATAAAGATGGTACTGAAAACCAAGTTTGCTGATGGTCTGTCCAACTGGGGCTGTGTAGAGAGAGAATAGAAGAGGGCCAAGGACTGAACCCTGAGGAACCCCAATAGTGAGAGGAAGAGGGGAAGAAGTGGAGCCAGCGAACGATACACTGAAAGAGCGGTCAGATAGGTAGGAGGAGAACCAGGAGAGAGCAGTGTCCTTAATGCCGATTGAGTGGAGCGTAGAGAGTAGGAGGTTGTGGTCAACGGTGTCAAAGGCTGCAGAGAGGTCAAGAAGAATGAGGGTCACCATTACATTTTGCTGTCAGAAGGTCATTGGTTACTTTGATGAGTGCAGTTTCTGTAGAATATAGGGGATGGAAGCCGAACTGTGATGGGTCTAGAAGAGAGTGAGTGGAGAGGTAACTGGTAAGGCGGGAGTAGACCAGGCGCTCCAAGAGTTTAGAGATGAAGGGAAGATTGGAGACTGGTCTGTAGTTGTTTGTGCAGGAAAGGTCAAGAGAGGGCTTTTTTAATAATGGAGTAATGATGGAGTGTTTGAAGTAGGAGGGGAAGATACCAGAAGAGAGGGAGAGGTTGAAGATTTTAGTTAGGCGAGTAGTGACGACTGAAGAAAGAGACTGGAGTAGATGTGAGGGGATGGGGTCAGTGGTGCATGTAGTGGGATGGGAAGAAGAGAGGACTTCGTCTTCTGTGACTGGGTCATATGTGGAGAGTGATGCAGAGGGGATGTGGGGAGGGATGGGAGTCACGGCTCTTGGTGGCTGGGAGTTGATTTCCTGATGGATGGTGTCTAATTTCTCTGTAAAGTAGGAGGCCAAGTACTCGGCACAAATGTCCGTGATGGGGGCCTGCGCTTTGAAGGGCAGAGTTATATGTTTTTAACATAAATTTGTAGAGGATAAAGTCTTCTAGTCTCTGAGTTTTCCTCCATAGGCGTTCGGCACTTCTAGAGCAATGCTGGAGAAATCGGCTTTGCGGTGTGAGCCAGGGCTGTTTTGCTCTGTGTTTAGAGGTTCTGAGGGTGACGGGCGCTACTTGGTCCACTGTGCTTCTGAGGGTGTCATTGTAGTGGTTTACAGCCACATCAGGACAGGAAAAAGAGGAGATTGGGGACAGTGATGAGTGAAGGGAGTCTGTAAGTGTATGAGGGTTAATGGCTTGTAGAATTCTGAATGTGTGATAGGTAGGAGTGTGCTGGGGCAGGCGAGGATTTGTGAGTGTGACGGAGAGAATGTTATGATCAGAGAGGGGAGTTATTTAGGTGGGGGATTGAACTAAGCCGGACAAAGACCAGATCAAGGGTGTTTCCATCTTTGTGTGTCTCAGAAGTTGAAAGCTGTGAGAGGCCAAGAGAAGTGGTTAAAGATAGAAGCTGGGATGCGGATGAGGAGGTGGGGCTGTTTATGGGGATGTTGAAGTCTCCCAGGATAAGGGTTGGTAAATCTGAGCACATGAAGTGCGGCAGCCAGGCAGAAAAATGGTCAAGGAACTGGGTGGGTGAGCCTGGGGAATGGTATACAACCGCTACTCTGAGGGAGAGAGGATGGAAGAGCCTGATTGTGTGGACCTCAAAAGAAGGGAATGAGAGTGATGGTACTGGGGGGGATGACCTGGAAGGTTAAATGTGGGGACAGGAGTATGCCGACCCCACCAACAAGTCTGTTTGCAGGTCTCGGGGAATGGGAAAAATGCACGCCGCCATGAGAAATAGCAACAGGGAAGACAGTGTCAGAATCCTGGATCCAGGTTTCAGTGAGGGCCAGCAGATTGAAAGCGTTGGTCAGAAAGTAATTCTGCAGGAAAGGAAGCTTGTTGCATATAGACCGTGGATTCCTCAGTGCGCAATTGAAGGAAGTAGATGAAGGAGTACAGCTGATGTTAATAAGGTTAGCAGGGTTTCGATGTGAGGTAAGGGAGAGGTTGAGGTTGGTGGAGGGTGGTCCGGGGCTAGAAGAGATATCCCCTGAAATGAGTAGTAGCAGTTAAAAGAGAAAGAGCAGATAGTTTTTGGATTTGTGACATGATTTCCTGTGCAATACCTTTGGATAAGATAGAGTGAGATTTTTCAGGAAGTTCAAAAGAGCATGGGAGCTGTACATAGGAGAGGGAAGGAGAGAGGGGCAGATATGGTGATGGAGGGGGGATAGGGCGGTCAATGTGGATGAAAAAAAGGACACAGGAATATGGATGCAGGAGTAAAGTACATAGTTAGAAGAGAGTATAAAGTGTCGGTTACCTGACTCCTGTCCTGAATGACTGCCATTGAAATGACTGTCAAACACTTGTTGAACAGAACACTTTGCTGAAGAGGACACGTGCGTGCACCCCTTATGATGCATCTAGATTTATAGGAAGGACTATAGCATCAGGTGAGAGGGATTGTGGGAGCTGCTTGTGACTAAATTGGCAGCTGCTCAGCTCACCAGGGAGTGGAGAGCTGATCAAAGACACAAACCTAACACACTATGCCTGACACAGTATAACATCTTTCACCATCAGATAAAGTCTACAATGATGGAAGGACAGACAGTGACTATTGAATACATTGCATCAAATAACAGAGCACAGACACAGCAAGCAGACACATTATACCATAGAAATGATTTCAAGATGAGAGGTCAGCAGATGACATAGATCCTGCAAGCAGAGATGTTATACCATACAAATGGTTTCAAGATGAGAGTTCAGCAGATGACATAGATCCAGCAAGCAGAGATGTTATACCATAGAAATGGTTTCAAGATGAGAGTTCAGCAGATGACACAGATCCAGCAAGCAGAGATGTTATACCATAGAAATGGTTTCAAGATGAGAGTTCAGCAGATGACATAGATCCGGTAAGCAGAAATGTTATACCATATAAATGGTTTCGAGATGAGAGTTCAGCAGATGACATAGATCCAGCAAGCAGAGATGTTATACCATAGAAATGGTTTCCAGATGAGAGTTCAGCTGATGACATAGATCCAGCAAGCAGAGATATTATACCATAGAAATGGTTTCAAGATGAGAGTTCAGCAGATGACATAGATCCAGCAAGCAGAGATATTATACCATAGAAATGGTTTCAAGATGAGAGTTAAGCAGATGACATAGATCCAGCTAGCAGAGATGTTATACCATAGAAATGGTTTCAAGATGAGAGTTCAGCTGATGACATAGATCCAGCAAGCAGAGATGTTATACCATAGAAATGGTTTCAAGATGAGCATTCAGCTGATGACATAGATCCAGCAAGCAGAGATTTTATACCATAAAAATGGTTTCAAGATGAGAGATCAGCAGATGACATAGATCCAGCAAGCAGAGATGTTATACCATAGAAATGGTTTCAAAATGAGAGTTCAGCAGATGACATAGATCCAGCAAGCAGAGATGTTATACCATAGAAATGGTTTCAAGATGAGAGTTCAGCAGATGCCATAGATCCAGCAAGCAGAGATATTATACCATATAAATGGTTTCAAGATGAGAGTTCAGTAGATGACATAGATCCAGCAAGCAGAGGTGTAATACCATAGAAACGGTTTCAAGATGAGAGTTTAGCAGATGACATAGATCCAGCAAGCAGAGATATTATGCCATAGAAATGGTTTCAAGATGAGAGTTCAGCAGATGACATAGATCCCGCAAGCAGAGATGTTATACCATAGAAATGGTTTCAAGATGAGAGTTCAGCAGATGACATAGGTCTTGCAAGCAGAGATATTATACCATAGAAATGGTTTCAAGATGAGAGTTCAGCAGATGACATAGATCCGGCAAGCAGAGATGTTATACCATAGAAATGGTTTCAAGATGAGAGTTCAGCAGATGACATAGGTCTTGCAAGCAGAGATGTTAAACCATAAAAATGGTTTCAAGATGAGAGTTGAGCAGATGACATAGATCCTGCAAGCAGAGATGTTATACCATAGAAATGGTTTCAAGAGAAGAATTCAGCAGATGCCATAGATCCAGCAAGCAGAGATGTTATACCATAGAAATGGTTTCAAGAGGAGAGTTCAGCAGATGACATAGATCCAGCAAGCAGAGATGTTATACCATAGAAATGGTTTCAAGATAAGAGTTCAGCAGATGACATAGATCCAGCAAGGAGAGATGCTATACCACAGAAATGGTTTCAAGAGGAGTGTTCAGCTGATGACATAGATCCAGCAAGCAGAGATGTTATACCATAGAAATGGTTTCAAGATGAGAGTTCAGCTGATGACATAGATCCAGCAAGCAGAGATGTTATACCATAGAAATGGTTTCAAGAGGAGAGTTCAGCAGATGACATAGATCCAGCAAGCAGAGATAATATACCATAGAAATGGTTTCAAGATGAGAGTTCAGCTGATGACCTAGATCCAGCAAGCAGAGATGTTATACAATAGAAATGGTTTCAAGAGGAGAGTTCAGCAGATGACATTGATCCAGCAAGGAGAGATGCTATACCACAGAAATGGTTTCAAGAGGAGAGTTCAGCTGATGACATAGATCCAGCAAGCAGAGATGTTATACCATAGAAATGGTTTCAAGATGAGAGTTCAGCTGATGACATAGATACAGCAAGCAGAGATGTTATACCATAGAAATGGTTTCAAGATGAGAGTTCAGCAGATGACATAGATACAGCAAGCAGAGATGTTATACCATAGAAATGGTTTCAAGATGAGAGTTCAGCAGATGACATAGATACAGCAAGCAGAGATGTTATACCATAGAAATGGTTTCAAGATGAGAGTTCAGCAGATGATATAGATCCAGGAAGCAAAGGTGTTATACCACAGAAATGGTTTCAAGATGAGAGTTCATCAGATGACATAGATACAGCAAGCAGAGATGTTATACCATAGAAATGGTTTCAAGATGAGAGTTCAGCAGATGATATAGATCTTGCAAGCAGAGATGTTATACCATAGAAATGGTTTCAAGATGAGAGTTCAGCAGATGATATAGATCCTGCAAGCAGAGATGTTATACCATAGAAATGGTTTCAAGATGAGCATTCAGCTGATGACATAGATCCAGCAAGCAGAGATGTTATACCATAAAAATGGTTTCAAGATGAGAGTTCAGCAGATGACATAGATCCAGCAAGCAGAGATGTTATACCATAGAAATGGTTTCAAAATGAGAGTTCAGCAGATGACATAGATCCAGCAAGCAGAGATGTTATAGCATAGAAATGGTTTCAAGATGAGAGTTCAGCAGATGCCATAGATCCAGCAAGCAGAGATATTATACCATATAAATGGTTTCAAGATGAGAGTTCAGTAGATGACATAGATCCAGCAAGCAGAGATGTTATACCATAGAAATGGTTTCAAGATGAGAGTTCAGTAGATGACATAGATCCAGCAAGCAGAGATGTTATACCATAAAAATGGTTTCAAGATGAGAGTTCAGCAGATGACATAGATCCAGCAAGCAGAGATGTTATACCATAGAAATGGTTTCAAAATGAGAGTTCAGCAGATGACATAGATCCAGCAAGCAGAGATGTTATACCATAGAAATGGTTTCAAGTTGAGAGTTCAGCTGATGACATATATCCAGCAAGCAGAGATGTTATACCATAGAAATAGTTTCAAGATGAGAGTTCAGCAGATGCCATAGATCCAGCAAGCAGAGATATTATACCATAGAAATGGTTTCAAGATGAGAGTTCAGCAGATGACATAGATCCAGCAACCAGAGATGTTATACCATAGAAATGGTTTCAAGATGAGAGTTCAGCAGATGACATACGTCTTGCAAGCAGAGATATTATACCATAGAAATGGTTTCAAGATGAGAGTTCAGCAGATGACATAGATCCGGCAAGCAGAGATGTTATACCATAGAAATGGTTTCAAGATGAGTGTTCAGCAGATGACATAGGTCTTTCAAGCAGAGATGTTAAACCATAAAAATGGTTTCAAGATGAGAGTTGAGCAGATGACATAGATCCTGCAAGCAGAGATGTTATACCATAGAAATGGTTTCAAGAGAAGAGTTCAGCAGATGCCATAGATCCAGCAAGCAGAGATGTTATACCATAGAAATGGTTTCAAGAGGAGAGTTCAGCATATGACATAGATCCAGCAAGCAGAGATGTTATACCATAGAAATGGTTTCAAGAGAAGATTTCAGCTGATGACATAGATCCAGCAAGCAGAGATGTTATACCATAGAAATGGTTTCAAGAGGAGAGTTCAGCAGATGACATAGTTCCAGCAAGGAGAGATGCTATACAACAGAAATGGTTTCAAGAGGAGAGTTCAGCTGATGACATAGATCCAGCAAGCAGAGATATTATACCATAGAAATGGTTTCAAGATGAGAGTTCAGCTGATGACATATATACAGCAAGCAGAGATGTTATACCATAGAAATGGTTTCAAGATGAGAGTTCAGCTGATGACATAGATCCAGCAAGCAGAGATTTTATACCATAGAAATGGTTTCAAGAGGAGAGGTCAGCAGATGACATAGATCCAGCAAGCAGAGATGCTATACCACAGAAATGGTTTCTAGAGGAGAGTTCAGCTGATGACATAGATCCAGCAAGCATAGATAATATACCATAGAAATGGTTTGAAGATGAGAGTTCAGCTGATGACCTAGATCCAGCAAGCAGAGATGTTATACCATAGAAATGGTTTCAAGAGGAGAGTTCAGCAGATGACATAGATCCAGCAAGGAGAGATGCTATACCACAGAATTGGTTTCAAGAGGAGAGTTCAGCTGATGACATAGATCCAGCAAGCAGAGATGTTATACCATAGAAATGGTTTCAAGAGGAGTGTTCAGCAGATGACATAGATCCAGCAAGCAGAGATGCTATACCATAGAAATGGTTTCAAGATGAGAGTTCAGCAGATGACATAGATCCAGCAACCAGAGATGTTATAACATAGAAATTGTTTCAAGATGAGAGTTCAGCAGATGACATAGGTCCGGCAAGCAGAGATGTTATACCATAGAAATGGTTTCAAGATGAGAGTTCAGCAGATGACATACGTCTTGCAAGCAGAGATATTATACCATAGAAATGGTTTCAAGTTGAGAGTTCAGCTGATGACATATATCCAGCAAGCAGAGATGTTATACCATAGAAATGGTTTCAAGATGAGAGTTCAGCAGATGCCATAGATCCAGCAAGCAGAGATATTATACCATAGAAATGGTTTCAAGATGAGAGTTCAGCAGATGACATAGATCCAGCAACCAGAGATGTTATAACATAGAAATTGTTTCAAGATGAGAGTTCAGCAGATGACATAGGTCCGGCAAGCAGAGATGTTATACCATAGAAATGGTTTCAAGATGAGAGTTCAGCAGATGACATACGTCTTGCAAGCAGAGATATTATACCATAGAAATGGTTTCAAGATGAGAGTTCAGCAGATGACATAGATCCGGCAAGCAGAGATGTTATACCATAGAAATGATTTCAAGATGAGTGTTCAGCAGATGACATAGGTCTTTCAAGCAGAGATGTTAAACCATAAAAATGGTTTCAAGATGAGAGTTGAGCAGATGACATAGATCCTGCAAGCAGAGATGTTATACCATAGAAATGGTTTCAAGAGAAGAGTTCAGCAGATGCCATAGATCCAGCAAGCAGAGATGTTATACCATAGAAATGGTTTCAAGAGGAGAGTTCAGCATATGACATAGATCCAGCAAGCAGAGATGTTATACCATAGAAATGGTTTCAAGAGAAGAGTTCAGCTGATGACATAGATCCAGCAAGCAGAGATGTTATACCATAGAAATGGTTTCAAGAGGAGAGTTCAGCAGATGACATAGTTCCAGCAAGGAGAGATGCTATACAACAGAAATGGTTTCAAGAGGAGAGTTCAGCTGATGACATAGATCCAGCAAGCAGAGATATTATACCATAGAAATGGTTTCAAGATGAGAGTTCAGCTGATGACATATATACAGCAAGCAGAGATGTTATACCATAGAAATGGTTTCAAGATGAGAGTTCAGCTGATGACATAGATCCAGCAAGCAGAGATTTTATACCATAGAAATGGTTTCAAGAGGAGAGGTCAGCAGATGACATAGATCCAGCAAGCAGAGATGCTATACCACAGAAATGGTTTCTAGAGGAGAGTTCAGCTGATGACATAGATCCAGCAAGCATAGATAATATACCATAGAAATGGTTTGAAGATGAGAGTTCAGCTGATGACCTAGATCCAGCAAGCAGAGATGTTATACCATAGAAATGGTTTCAAGAGGAGAGTTCAGCAGATGACATAGATCCAGCAAGGAGAGATGCTATACCACAGAATTGGTTTCAAGAGGAGAGTTCAGCTGATGACATAGATCCAGCAAGCAGAGATGTTATACCATAGAAATGGTTTCAAGAGGAGTGTTCAGCAGATGACATAGATCCAGCAAGCAGAGATGCTATACCATAGAAATGGTTTCAAGATGAGAGTTCAGCAGATGACATAGATCCAGCAAGCAGAGATGTTATACCATAGAAATGGTTTCAAGATGAGAGTTCAGCTGATGACATAGATCCAGCAAGCAGAGATGTTTTACCATAGAAATGGTTTCAATAGGAGTGTTCAGCAGATGACATAGATCCAGCAAGCAGAGATGCTATACCATAGAAATGGTTTCAAGATGAGAGTTCAGCAGATGACATAGATCCAGCAAGCAGAGATGTTATACCATAGAAATGGTTTCAAGATGAGAGTTCAGCAGATGACATAGATACAGCAAGCAGAGATGTTATACCATAGAAATGATTTCAAGATGAGAGTTCAGCAGATGACATAGATACAGCAAGCAGAGATGTTATACCATATAAATGGTTTCAAGATGAGAGTTCAGCAGATGATATAGATCCAGGAAGCAGAGATATTATACCACAGAAATGGTTTCAAGATGAGAGTTCAGCAGATGACATAGATCCAGCAAGCAGAGATGTTATACCATAGAAATGGTTTCAAGATGAGAGTTCAGCAGATGACATAGATCCAGCAAGCAGAGATGTTATACCATAGAAATGGTTTCAAAATGAGAGTTCAGCAAATGACAGATCCAGCAAGCAGAGATGTTATACCATAGAAATGGTTTCAAGAGGAGAGTTCAGCAGATGACACAGATCCAGCAAGCAGAGATGTTATACCATAGAAATGGTTTCAAGAGGAGAGTTCAGCAGATGACATAGATCCAGCAAGCAGAGATGTTATACCATAGAAATGGTTTCAAGAGGAGAGTTCAGCAGATGACATAGATCCTGCAAGCAGAGATGCTATACCATAGAAATGGTTTCAAGATGAGAGTTCAGCAGATAACATAGATCCTGCAAGCAGATATGTTATACCATAGAAATGGTTTCAAGATGAGAGTTCAGCAGGTGACATAGATCCTGCAAGCAGAGATGTTATACCATAGAAATGGTTTCAAGAGGAGAATTCAGCAGATGACATAGATCCAGTAAGCAGAGATGTTATACCACAGAAATGGTTTCAAGATGAGAGTTCAGCAGATGGCATAGATCCAGCAAGCAGATTTGTTAAACCATAGAAATGGTTTCAAGATGAGAGTTCAGCAGATGACACAGATCCAGCAAGCAGAGATGTTATACCATAGAAATGGTTTCAAGAGGAGAGTTCAGCAGATGACATAGATCCAGCAAGCAGAGATGTTATACCATAGAAATGGTTTCAAGAGGAGAGTTCAGCAGATGACATAGATCCAGCAAGCAGAGATGTTATACCATAGAAATGGTTTCAAGAGGAGAGTTCAGCAGATGACATAGATCCTGCAAGCAGAGATGCTATACCAAAGAAATGGTTTCAAGATGAGAGTTCAGCAGATAACATAGATCCTGCAAGCAGAGATGTTATACCATAGAAATGGTTTCAAGATGATTGTTCAGCTGATGACATAGATCCAGCAAGCAGCAATGTTATACCATAGAAATGGATTCAAGATGAGAGTTCAGCAGATGACATAGATCCAGCAAGCAGAGATGTTATACCATAGAAATGGTTTCAAGATGAGAGTTCAGCAGATGACATAGATCCAGCAAGCAGAGATGTTATCCATAGAAATGGTTTCAAGAGGAGAGTTCAGCAGATGACATAGATACAGCAAGCAGAGATGTTATACCATAGAAATGGTTTCAAGATGAGAGTTCAGCAGATGACATAGATCCAGCAAGCAGAGGTTATACCATAGAAATGATTTCAAGATGAGAGTTCAGCATATGACATAGATCCAGTAAGCAGAGATGTTATACCATAGAAATGGTTTCAAGATGAGAGTTCAGCAGATTACATAGATCCAGGAAGCAGAGATGTTATACCATAGAAATGGTTTCAAGATGAGAGTTCAGCAGATGACATAGATCCAGTAAGCAGAGATGTTATACCATAGAAATGGTTTCAAGATGAGTGTTCAGCAGATGACATAGATCCAGCAAGCAGAGATGTTATACCATAGAAATGGTTTCAAGATGAGAGTTCAGCAGATGACATAGATCCAGCAAGCAGAGATGTTATACCATAGAAATGGTTTCAAGATGAGAGTTCAGCAGAGGACATAGATCCAGCAAGCAGAAATGTTATACCATAGAAATTGTTTCAAGATGAGACTTCAGCAGATGACATAGATCCGGCAAGCAGAGATGTTATACCATAGAAATGGTTTCAAGATGAGAGTTCAGCAAATGACATAGGTCTTGCAAGCAGAGATGTTAAACCATAAAAATGGTTTCAAGATTAGAGTTGAGCAGATGACATAGATCCTGCAAGCAGAGATGTTATACCATAGAAATGGTTTCAAGAGGAGAGTTCAGCAGATGACATAGATCCAGCAAGCAGAGATGTTATACCATAGAAATGGTTTCAAGATAAGAGTTCAGCAGATGACATAGATCCAGCAAGGAGAGATGCTATACCACAGAAATGGTTTCAAGAGGAGTGTTCAGCTGATGACATAGATCCAGCAAGCAGAGATGTTATACCATAGAAATGGTTTCAAGATGAGAGTTCAGCTGATGACATAGATCCAGCAAGCAGAGATGTTATACCATAGAAATGGTTTCAAGAGGAGAGTTCAGCAGATGACATAGATCCAGCAAGCAGAGATAATATACCATAGAAATGGTTTCAAGATGAGAGTTCAGCTGATGACCTAGATCCAGCAAGCAGAGATGTTATACCATAGAAATGGTTTCAAGAGGAGAGTTCAGCAGATGACATTGATCCAGCAAGGAGAGATGCTATACCACAGAAATGGTTTCAAGAGGAGAGTTCAGCTGATGACATAGATCCAGCAAGCAGAGATGTTATACCATAGAAATGGTTTCAAGATGAGAGTTCAGCTGATGACATAGATACAGCAAGCAGAGATGTTATACCATAGAAATGATTTCAAGATGAGAGTTCAGCAGATGACATAGATACAGCAAGCAGAGATGTTATACCATAGAAATGGTTTCAAGATGAGAGTTCAGCAGATGACATAGATACAGCAAGCAGAGATGTTATACCATAGAAATGGTTTCAGGATGAGAGTTCAGCAGATGCCATAGATCCAGCAAGCAGAGATGTTATACCATAGAAATGGTTTCAAGAGGAGAGTTCAGCAGATGCCATAGATCCAGCAAGCAGAGATGTTATGCCATAGAAATGGTTTCAAGAGGAGAGTTCAGCAGATGACATAGATCCAGCAAGCAGAGATGTTATACCATAGAAATGGTTTCAAGATAAGAGTTCAGCAGATGACATAGATCCAGCAAGGAGAGATGCTATACCACAGAAATGGTTTCAAGAGGAGTGTTCAGCTGATGACATAGATCCAGCAAGCAGAGATGTTATACCATAGAAATGGTTTCAAGATGAGAGTTCAGCAGATGGCATAGATCCAGCAAGCAGAGATGTTATACCATAGAAATGGTTTCAAGAGGAGAGTTCAGCAGATGCCATAGATCCAGCAAGCAGAGATGTTATACCATAGAAATGGTTTCAAGAGGAGAGTTCAGCAGATGACATAGATCCAGCAAGCAGAGATGTTATACCATAGAAATGGTTTCAAGATAAGAGTTCAGCAGATGACATAGATCCAGCAAGGAGAGATGCTATACCACAGAAATGGTTTCAAGAGGAGTGTTCAGCTGATGACATAGATCCAGCAAGCAGAGATGTTATACCATAGAAATGGTTTCAAGATGAGAGTTCAGCTGATGACATAGATCCAGCAAGCAGAGATGTTATACCATAGAAATGGTTTCAAGAGGAGAGTTCAGCAGATGACATAGATCCAGCAAGCAGAGATAATATACCATAGAAATGGTTTCAAGATGAGAGTTCAGCTGATGACCTAGATCCAGCAAGCAGAGATGTTATACCATAGAAATGGTTTCAAGAGGAGAGTTCAGCAGATGACATTGATCCAGCAAGGAGAGATGCTATACCACAGAAATGGTTTCAAGAGGAGAGTTCAGCTGATGACATAGATCCAGCAAGCAGAGATGTTATACCATAGAAATGGTTTCAAGATGAGAGTTCAGCTGATGACATAGATACAGCAAGCAGAGATGTTATACCATAGAAATGGTTTCAAGATGAGAGTTCAGCAGATGACATAGATACAGCAAGCAGAGATGTTATACCATAGAAATGGTTTCAAGATGAGAGTTCAGCAGATGACATAGATACAGCAAGCAGAGATGTTATACCATAGAAATGGTTTCAAGATGAGAGTTCAGCAGATGATATAGATCCAGGAAGCAAAGATGTTATACCACAGAAATGGTTTCAAGATGAGAGTTCATCAGACGACATAGATACAGCAAGCAGAGATGTTATACCATAGAAATGGTTTCAAGATGAGAGTTCAGCAGATGATATAGATCCTGCAAGCAGAGATGTTATACCATAGAAATGGTTTCAAGATGAGAGTTCAGCAGATGATATAGATCCTGCAAGCAGAGATGTTATACCATAGAAATGGTTTCAAGATGAGCATTCAGCTGATGACATAGATCCAGCAAGCAGAGATGTTATACCATAAAAATGGTTTCAAGATGAGAGTTCAGCAGATGACATAGATCCAGCAAGCAGAGATGTTATACCATAGAAATGGTTTCAAAATGAGAGTTCAGCAGATGACATAGATCCAGCAAGCAGAGATGTTATAGCATAGAAATGGTTTCAAGATGAGAGTTCAGCAGATGCCATAGATCCAGCAAGCAGAGATATTATACCATATAAATGGTTTCAAGATGAGAGTTCAGTAGATGACATAGATCCAGCAAGCAGAGATGTTATACCATAGAAAAGGTTTCAAGATGAGAGTTCAGTAGATGACATAGATCCAGCAAGCAGAGATGTTATACCATAAAAATGGTTTCAAGATGAGAGTTCAGCAGATGACATAGATCCAGCAAGCAGAGATGTTATACCATAGAAATGGTTTCAAAAGGAGAGTTCAGCAGATGACATAGATCCAGCAAGCAGAGATGTTATACCATAGAAATGGTTTCAAGTTGAGAGTTCAGCTGATGACATATATCCAGCAAGCAGAGATGTTATACCATAGAAATGGTTTCAAGATGAGAGTTCAGCAGATGCCATAGATCCAGCAAGCAGAGATATTATACCATAGAAATGGTTTCAAGATGAGAGTTCAGCAGATGACATAGATCCAGCAACCAGAGATGTTATACCATAGAAATTGTTTCAAGATGAGAGTTCAGCAGATGACATAGATCCGGCAAGCAGAGATGTTATACCATAGAAATGGTTTCAAGATGAGAGTTCAGCAGATGACATACGTCTTGCAAGCAGAGATATTATACCATAGAAATGGTTTCAAGATGAGATTTCAGCAGATGACATAGATCCGGCAAGCAGAGATGTTATACCATAGAAATGGTTTCAAGATGAGTGTTCAGCAGATGACATAGGTCTTTCAAGCAGAGATGTTAAACCATAAAAATGGTTTCAAGATGAGAGTTGAGCAGATGACATAGATCCTGCAAGCAGAGATGTTATACCATAGAAATGGTTTCAAGAGAAGAGTTCAGCAGATGCCATAGATCCAGCAAGCAGAGATGTTATACCATAGAAATGGTTTCAAGAGGAGAGTTCAGCATATGACATAGATCCAGCAAGCAGAGATGTTATACCATAGAAATGGTTTCAAGAGAAGAGTTCAGTTGATGACATAGATCCAGCAAGCAGAGATGTTATACCATAGAAATGGTTTCAAGAGGAGAGTTCAGCAGATGACATAGTTCCAGTAAGGAGAGATGCTATACAACAGAAATGGTTTCAAGAGGAGAGTTCAGCTGATGACATAGATCCAGCAAGCAGAGATATTATACCATAGAAATGGTTTCAAGATGAGAGTTCAGCTGATGACATATATACAACAAGCAGAGATGTTATACCATAGAAATGGTTTCAAGATGAGAGTTCAGCTGATGACATAGATCCAGCAAGCAGAGATTTTATACCATAGAAATGGTTTCAAGAGGAGAGTTCAGCAGATGACATAGATCCAGCAAGCAGAGATGCTATACCACAGAAACGGTTTCTAGAGGAGAATTTAGCTGATGACATAGATCCAGCAAGCATAGATAATATACCATAGAAATGGTTTGAAGATGAGAGTTCAGCTGATGACCTAGATCCAGCAAGCAGAGATGTTATACCATAGAAATGGTTTCAAGAGGAGAGTTCAGCAGATGACATAGATCCAGCAAGAGAGATGCTATACCACAGAATTGGTTTCAAGAGGAGAGTTCAGCTGATGACATAGATCCAGCAAGCAGAGATGTTATACCATAGAAATGGTTTCAAGAGGAGTGTTCAGCAGATGACATAGATCCAGCAAGCAGAGATGCTATACCATAGAAATGGTTTCAAGATGAGAGTTCAGCTGATGACATAGATCCAGCAAGCAGAGATGTTTTACCATAGAAATGGTTTCAATAGGAGTGTTCAGCAGATGACATAGATCCAGCAAGCAGAGATGCTATACCATAGAAATGGTTTCAAGATGAGAGTTCAGCAGATGACATAGATACAGCAAGCAGAGATGTTATACCATAGAAATGATTTCAAGATGAGAGTTCAGCAGATGACATAGATACAGCAAGCAGAGATGTTATACCATATAAATGGTTTCAAGATGAGAGTTCAGCAGATGATATAGATCCAGGAAGCAGAGATATTATACCACAGAAATGGTTTCAAGATGAGAGTTCATCAGATGACATAGATACAGCAAGCAGAGATATTATACCATAGAAATGGTTTCAAGATGAGAGTTCAGCAGATGACATAGATCCAGCAAGCAGCGATGTTATACCATAGAAATGCTTTCAAGATGAGAGTTCAGCAGATGACATAGATCCAGCAAGCAGAGATGTTATACCATAGAAATGGTTTCAAGATGAGAGTTCAGCTGATGACATAGATCCAGCAAGCAGAGATGTTATACCATAGAAATGGTTTCAAGATGAGAGTTCAGCAAATGACATAGATCCAGCAAGCAGATTTGTTATACCATAGAAATGGTTTCAAGATGAGATTTCAGCAGATGACACAGATCCAGCAAGCAGAGATGTTATACCATAGAAATGGTTTCAAGAGGAGAGTTCAGCAGATGACATAGATCCAGCAAGCAGACATGTTATACCATAGAAATGGTTTCAAGAGGAAAGTTCAGCAGATGACATAGATCCTGCAAGCAGAGATGCTATACCATAGAAATGGTTTCAAGATGAGAGTTCAGCAGATAACATAGATCCTGCAAGCAGAGATGTTATACCATAGAAATGGTTTCAAGATGAGAGTTCAGCAGGTGACATAGATCCTGCAAGCAGAGATGTTATACCATAGAAATGGTTTCAAGAGGAGAATTCAGCAGATGACATAGATCCAGTAAGCAGAGATGTTATACCACAGAAATGGTTTCAAGATGAGAGTTCAGCAGATGGCATAGATCCAGCAAGCAGATTTGTTAAACCATAGAAATGGTTTCAACATGAGAGTTCAGCAGATGACACAGATCCAGCAAGCAGAGATGTTATACCATAGAAATGGTTTCAAGAGGAGAGTTTAGCAGATGACATAGATCCAGCAAGCAGAGATGTTATACCATAGAAATGGTTTCAAGAGGAGAGTTCAGCAGATGACATCGATCCTGCAAGCAGAGATGCTATACCATAGAAATGGTTTCAAGATGAGAGTTCAGCAGATGACATAGATCCAGCAAGCAGAGATGTTATCCATAGAAATGGTTTCAAGATGAGAGTTCAGCAGATTACATAGATCCAGGAAGCAGAGATGTTATACCATAGAAATGGTTTCAAGATGAGAGTTCAGCAGATGACATAGATCCAGTAAGCAGAGATGTTATACCATAGAAATGGTTTCAAGATGAGTGTTCAGCAGATGACATAGATCCAGTAAGCAGAGATGTTATACCATAGAAATGGTTTCAAGATGAGTGTTCAGCAGATGACATAGATCCAGCAAGCAGAGATGTTATACCATAGAAATGGTTTCAAGATGAGAGTTCAGCAGATGACATAGATCCAGCAAGCAGAGATGTTATACCATAGAAATGGTTTCAAGATGAGAGTTCAGCAGAGGACATAGATCCAGCAAGCAGAAATGTTATACCATAGAAATTGTTTCAAGATGAGAGTTCAGCAGATGACATAGATCCAGCAAGCAGAGATGTTATACCATAGAAATTGTTTCAAGATGAGAGTTCAGCAGATGACATAGATACAGCAAGCAGAGATGTTATACCTTTGTGAAGATAGAAGAGATGGATGGACGTTAGTCGCTTGCCATTGAAATTACTGTCAGACACTTGTCGAACAGGACACTTTGCTGAAGAGGACACGTGCGTGCATTCCACACTGTATTAGATTGTAAGCTCCTAGGACAGGGTGTACATTATTCTGCATGCCCTCAGGAGCAGTCTGTATACTGTGTATTAGATGGTAAGCTCCTCGGACAGGGTGTGCATTATTCTGCATGCCCTCAGGAGCAGTCTATATATTGTATATTAGATTGTAAGCTCCTAGGACAGGGTGTGCATTATTCTGCATGCCCTCAGGAGCAGTCTGTATACTGTATATTAGGCTTTAAGCTCCTAGGACAGGGTGTGCGTTATTCTGCATGCCCTCAGGAGCAGTCTGTATACTGTATATTAGATTGTAAGCTCCTCGGACAGGGTGTCCATTATTCTGCATGCCCTCAGGAGCAGCTTGTATATTAGATTGTAAGCTCCTCTTCAGCAGGGTGTATTTGTCTTTTCCTTTGCCTTAGCTTATAATACATGTAGATATACAGCAATATGCAGCAGGACAGACATGATCCAGGGAAATATCCGATCGCCACCACTGGGGTCAGGAAGGAATTTTTTTCCCCCCTGAGGCAGAGCTCTCCGGGGGGTTTCTTCGCCTTCCTCTGGATCTCTGGCTTCAATGGCTCTCAGCCAGTCCTCAATGACCACAGCCAGTTCTGTGGTCTCTATGGAGCCTGATCTGAGAGTCATTGTGATCAGAGTTTAATTTCTTAAGGGGCCAGTAATATTTTTATTACAATGTTGCTTATTGCTATTCCAATAAAAAAATAAAAAGAAAGAAAATAAAAGTGTCATGTGAGTTTTTTTGTCTTGACTTTTTTTTATTTAAACAGTTACAATGATGGAAGTGACCATTACTACCCTCAATATTCCTGAAGTAGAACCAGGAATTATGGGGGCGTCATTTACAGACGGCAGACCACGTCTATCTCCACCCATTGTGGTATCATAATGTCAGCTCCTGTCCCAAGTCACATTACAAGTGTTATGGGGGTCGATCTCTGTGATGGGGGCAGGGCATTAAAATAGTATATGTCCTACACAACAAACTACCTGATCGAAGACTGAAGACCGGACACAGAGCCGCCGAGTACAAGAGACACAAGCAGAGTCTGACTGTGGTGCCAAGTGGCCCCCCACTATCCAACTCCAGGGCCCCACGTTTCAGCTTCATGCAAATATGACGTTATTCTCAATTACAAATATATATAACAATGAACGGGGTAGATTGGTAAATGAATAAGATTCTGTCTTTGTCTCTACATAGTGAGTCAATTATATTGTGCCAAGTGCTGCTCATATAAGAGGGTGGTGGACACTCTTGCAGGGCCGGCTCCAGGTTTTTCTGGGCCCCGGGCGAAAGAGTCTCAGTGGCCCCTTTAACACATACTACGATTCATGATGCACAGATACCGCAGAGAAATATATATATATATATATATATATACATATATATATATATATATATAGTACAATGCCAAAGATTTCACTTCTTACATTACATGAGTGATATCTATTGTAAATTCAACAATAGCTCAGAAACCGGCGAATCGCTCCACACAGAATACTGGCCCCCATATAAGGCCCCATACAGGATACTGGCCCCATATAACGCTCCATACAGAATACTGACCCCCATATAACGCTCCATGCAGGCTGTTCCCACCACATAATGCCTAATGCAGGCTGTTCCCCCCACATAATGCCCCACACAGGCTGTTCTCCCCTTATAATGCCCCATGCAGGCTGTTCCCCCCCTTATAATGCCCCATGCAGGATGTCACCCACCCTTATAATGCCCCATGCAGGATGTCACCCCCCTTATAATGCCCCATGAAGGATGTCGTCCCCCTTATAATGCCCCATGCAGGATGTCACCCCCCTTATAATACCCCATGAAGGATGTCGCCCCCTTATAATGCCCCATGCATTATGTCACCCCCCCTTATAATGCCCCATGCATGATGTCACACCCCCGCCCCTTATAATGCCCCATGCAGGATGTCACTCCCCCCCCCATATAATGCCCCATGCAGGATGTCACACACACCCTCCCTTATAATGCCCCATGCAGGATGTCACTCCCCCCCTTATAATGCCCCATGCAGGATGTCACTCCCCCCCTTTAATGCCCCATGCAGGATGTCACCCCCCCTCCCTTATAATGCCCCATGCAGCCATACATTTTAAAAAAATGAAATACTCACCACACTTCTCACCTGCTGCCACTGCTCCAGACCCCTCACCCGCGTCGCCGGCGTCTTACTTCTCTGCGCTGTGACGGCTCAGGAGAGAGCGCGGTGGAAAGCGGTCACCACGCCCTCTGACCTGAGACATCACAGTCAGAGGACGCAGAAGAGACAGGAGCTGCTGCAGAGGCTTGGGAAGAGGTAAGTATTGTGACGCCGGCTGCCGGGGCCCTGAGCACGCGAGGGGGAGCGTGCACTGACACCGCTCTCCTCCGCTCACGGGTCCCATAGCGCAGCAGGGTGCCCGACAGCGAGTGGCCCCCCCGCCTGCTCAGGGCCCCGGCACTTGCCGGGGTGCGCCAGGTGCTGACGCCGACCCTGCACTCTTGCACAAGGGCCTACCGGAGGATTCTCCTGTTCTCCTGTGGGCCAGTCCAAGCCTGACTGTGCTATATATAATAAGGCTACATTCCTGCATTGAGCATGTCCTATTCTGATCCTCAAAATCAGATCACAACTGGACATTCTCTGACCCTCACAGATCTTATTCTCAGATCCATGATTTTCATGGATTTGTGAATGGACCTATAAAACTCTACGAGTCTGTGGACCATCCAATAAAAAAATCTTTCAACACATGGACATTTCACACAAATGTGAGAATGCAGCCTAAGGGATTTTACAGATAACATTATCACTCCAAGTCACACAGTGCAGATACAGAATAATATTTACATCCAGGCACTTACCGCTGACGTCTCATCTGATCAGAGTCGGTTTCTGCTGCTTCTTCTCCATCTGGTCAGACCTTCATGTCAACATCTCCCAGCCACGACTCGTCTTGTCATGATGATCTCCAGTCTAGAAGATAACAAGGTCACATATATTGTATATATACACGTGTTTCCCCCACACTGCGCCCCTGAATACAGATATGTAGACCCCCCCCCCCCATTAATATACTAGTAGCCACTTAGTAATCAAAATATAAAGTGATAAGCAGCACTGTGTCCCCCATTAACTATAATCTCCACCGGCCAATAGTATAAATTATTCAGTCTCTGTGACTCTCCCCAATTAACTGTAAGGCTATGTGCACATGGAAAATATACCAGGTTTTACAGTACAAGCAATGTGAGACCCCCATCACTGCTCTCTTCCCAGCACCCCCATCATTGCTCTCCCCCAGCACACTCATCACTGCTCTCTCCCAGTACCCCCGTCATTGCTCTTTCCGGGCACCTCCATCATTGCTCTCTCCCAGCACCCCCATCATTGCTCTCTCCCAGCACCCCCATCACTACTCTCCCCAAGTACTCCCATCATTGCTCTTTCCGAGCACCTCCATCATTGCTCTCTCCCATCACCCCCATCATTGCTCTCTCCCAGCACCCCCATCACTGCTCTCCCCAAGTACTCCAGTCATTACTCTTTCCAAGCACCCCCATCATTGCTCTTTCTGAGCACCCCATCATTGCTTTTTCCCAACACCCCCATCATTGTTCTCTCTCAGCACCCCTGTCATTGCTCTCTCCCAGCACCCCCATCATTGCTCTTTCCAAGCACCCCATCATTGTTCTCTCCCAGCACCCCCATCATTGCTCTCCCAGCACCCCAATCATTGCTCTCTCCCAGTACCCCATCATTGCTCTCTTCCAGCACTGCACCCCATCATTGCTCTCTCCCAGCAACCCCCATCATTGCTCTCCCCAGCACCATCATTGCTCTCCCAATCCCCACCATTCTCACCATCCCCATTATTGCTCTACCCATCCCCACCATCCCCATCATTGCTCTCCCCTTCTCCACTATCCTCATCATTGCTCTCCCATCCCCACCATCCTCATCATTGCTCTCCCCATCCCCACCATCCCCATCATTGCTCTCCCCATCCCCACTATCCTCATCATTGCTTTCCCCGTCCCCATCATTGCTCTGCTCATCCCCACTGTCCCCATCATAGCTCTGCCCATCATTTCTCTCCCCATCATTGCTTTGCCGATCACTGCTCTGCCCATCATTGCTCTCCCATCATTGCTCTCCCCATCATTGCTCTGCCCATCACTGCTCTGCTTATCACTGCTCTTCCCATCACTGATCAGCCCATCATTGCTCTGCCCATCACTGCTCTGCTCATCACTGCTCTGCCCATCACTGCTCTCCCCCCACTTCCCCTCATTCTCCTGTTCCTCTCCCCAGTGTATCAGTACAAAAAAAACAACAAAAAAAACCACAACTTACCTCTCAGCACACTCCCGCAGCATCCTCCTTGTTGCCGGAAACTTCCTCCCTTACACAGGCCCGAGCTTCTTGATGACGTCATCAAGCTGTACGAGCCTGTGTCAGGGAGGAAGTGCCGGGCAGGAAGCAGAGGACAGATCCCTCAGCTCCACTGCCATTTTCCTTCTGTCAGCAGCGGAGCTGGAGGGATCGCTTGCTGCTCGCCGCACATGAGAGGGCAATCTGGCTATGGGCCCCCCCAGAGCCTGGGGCTCCGAGAAGCAGGCCAGATTGCCCTCAATATTAACCGTCCGGTAAGGGTCCCCCTGCACCCTTGCACGGCAAGGCTCCGGTGCAGCTGCACCAGCGGTAGGTCCGCCCCTGTCTCTGAACTAATCTGCTGATATCTCCCACCATGTAATCTCAGGTCCTCCCAAGACCTCCTTCTCTCCTCCACAATCGTACGTTCGTCATCCAATCGCCTGCAAGACTTCTCCCGAGTATTCCCCATCCTGTAGAATTCTGTGGCCCAACACATCTGATTATTCCCTCATTTGGAACTTTCAAGCGGAACTTGAAAACCCATTTCTTCAAAACAGCTTACAGCCTGCAATGACCCCACTGCCACCTTACCAACAGCAGAGCTGTTGCACCCCCCAATACTACTATCCTTCCCCATTATCCTGTAGAATGTAAGGCCGCAATGGTAGGGTCCTCTCCCCTTTGTACTTGTCCGTCACTATTAGTTTGTTCATTGCAATTTCTATTTGTGTTTGTATCTAAGTCCTCCTCATGTACAGCACCATAGAATCAATGGTGCTCTAAAAATAAATAATAACAATAATCCCCCACATGATGTTCCACCCAGTCTTCACCCCTGCCCTCCATGCCGGTGTGCACACTGGAGGAAGCGGCAGCAGTAGTTGGCACAGTGTTTCATCGTCAGCATCATCAGAGATGTGCTGCAGCGGTCTGCTGACCGTTTACACTACCCATCCCACGTACTCATCCTCCAACAAAACAAGTGGTTGGGCATCAGTGCACTCAATCTCTTCCAACTGTTGGCCAGGGCCAGATGGATGGCCCACGGAACCACAGCCAGCAGTCATCAAAAAGCAGAAGATACCGCTGCATGACTTGGGGCTCAGACTGCTTGCCTGGGGGTGAGGTGGAAGACAGATGCCCATGAGCCGCAGGTGCCAAATCTGCGCTTTCAGCAGGGGATTAGGTGGAAGACAAAGCAATGGGACTGAAGGCACTCTCAGCCAACCAACCTAAAACCACTTCTACTTGTTCTGGCCTCACCATTCACCCAACGATACTCGGGCCTACGAAATTACACAGAGCATCCTGTCGCCTACTTGCAGCAAAGGAAGGTGTTTCATTTGGGCACATAGCCGACACAGATCGACCACGGCCTTTCTCTCCCTGCAGCAGCTACATTCACCACCACCAGCAAAACAGACACATCTATTTGATGCTCTCCGCTTTGTTTTCAACCCAAAAAATTGCAGAATATTACACGGCCTGTATTCAGAGAGAGAGTGGCTCGCAGAGTATTACACTGCCTGTTTTCAGAGTACCCCCTAAAAAAACAAAACCAAAAAATACAGTTTTGGCTACCTACTCCTCCTCCACTTTTTCCACCAACACCGCCACCTCCACCTCCTCCTCCTCCTCAACCTCCTGCTTCACTTGGACCTCTGCCTCCTGGTTCAAGATTATAATTGTTTCTTTTTTTTTATTATGTTATTTTAAGTCATTTTCCTATCAACATTTGTTTTCAGGGCAATTGTCCTGCACTTACCCCCATTTGGCTTCCTTTTGCAGCCCCTTAGCCCTTACTATGAACATTTTACAGCCCTTTTTAAGCACTGAAGTTAGGGTCCCTATTGACTTCTATTGGGTTCAGGGTCAAGTTCGGTCCAAAACCAAACTTTTAACTGTAGCTTGGTAGAATCTGCTGAACCTGAACATCCATGGATCCACACATCCCTATCAGTAACACATCATTGTCTGCACATAGACGGTCATTTTTCTTGACAGCGCATCTCTTGCTTACAGGACGATATAATTCTGAGAATGATTATTTTTAAGCTTAAAGAGGTGGTCCGCTACATTCTATAATGCCCCCTTCCATCCAGTATCGGTCCAAAATCAAGCGCGCGCTTTCCCTCTCTCCTCTGCTTTCATTGGCCGCAAGCGCTCTCTGGATTTTGGGATGTTCACGATTACAATAATTGTCCTGCCCCCAGCTATAGAGTGAGGGGCCGGTGGAAGGGGGCTGCAGACCCCACAATCACTAGAGGATAGAAACTTCCACCGCACACTCAGGAGATCCAATGCAAAAGTTTTAATGATATTTAGAAAAACCTGCAAGTGGCGGAGAAAAAACAGTTCTTTTGTTTAGAGGGGACTTTTACGTTTCGGTCCGCTCCTGGGCCTTGCTCACATAGTCGCTCTGAGTAAGGCTGTGATGGTCCAAACCATATGAGAGAGATCCCAGTGGGGATGCATATTCAGCTGAGTCCTTATGGGGAATGGCAGTAAGGGCGCTCCTGCACTTCCTGTGTGAAGGCCCTTTGGGATGTGACGTGCGGTGAAACGCCGTTCACAACCCAGTCAATCGTGGCGGGGGGTTCAGTGCGTGCGACTGGGTCATGCCTAGGTGAATCCAAGAAATCCGGAAGTTGAGGTGACATCAGCCGAGGTCACGTGATGTGGACTGAGCAAGAAAGGATAGCGCCACCCACAGGCACATCTGGCTACATAAGGTATTTCCAAAAATAGTTAGTTAAAAGGTGTAAATGGATGGGGGCATTTTACAATGTAGCGGACCACCTCTTTACACTTGTTCATTGGGTGATTGGCAGCAGTTTACACTGCACAGTTATTAGGGAACATAAGAGTATGTGATGAATGATTAGTGCCGGTCGTCATGGTGACTGTCTGTGACAATAAACCATAGGGAGCAGCGAGCATGGTGAATGGCATAGAATGGATGATAGCTGACAATGATGTTACTATGGTAATAAACTGGGGTGGATGGTATGGATGATTACTGCAATCATTACACTGCTTATAATCTGGAGGGGAGATGATGAAGGATTCCTGCAATATTTACTGTAATGACGTATGTGCTTTATTCACAGCGGCCTGCTGATATATATTTATGTACCGTATATAGTCTTTTAATTGCTAGATGAATGCAGAGGAGAGGGAGAGCGCGCGGTGGATGCTGGGCTGTGACAGGAGGTGGCGCCACTGGGTCACGCCGGCATGAATCTGGAATGTGACATGACCTCAGCGGGGTCAGAGCCGGCTGTAGCCGGGGTCAGAGACGCCCAATGAGCCGTCAGCGATAGCGCCCCTCACAGACCCTTATAACAACCAAAGGGAATCACAAAAAAACTTTTTTCCAAATTGAAATGGATGGGGGCATTATTGATTGCAGAGGACGACCTCTTTAATAAACCGTCCTGTTATTTAGTAACAATTCTTTATAAAGGGACAGTGAACACTTCTGACTAATTGTAACTTGTAATTTGTGGGGTCCTGTAAATGAAGAGGTTCCGGCACACGGCCCCCGCTCAGCAGACAGCAGACGGGTCACTCACCAGCACCTTTAGGAAGGCAGCTTTTCTAAGAAAAATAAAAGTAGCATGCCAAAAATGTATATAGAAATCCATGTAGCAACCTTATGGCAGCTTTACATTCTAGCTGTAATTCCGGCTTATCTCGTCTTTTGGTTTTTATTTTGATTTTTCTACTTTTCTCTTTTCTACAACTACAAATCTGTCGGCTTTCTAATATCGGCTCGTGGACCTGTTGGTTCAACCACATTCACCGTCTCCTATTACTAAATCAGGATCATCACAGTCCAACGTTGTATTAAAATAATTTAATGTCGTCAAACAATAATGAGAATTGCATGAACAGGATGTGGAGAGGAGAGTTTCAGAATCGGGTGGATTCAGTCCTCTCTTCCTAGACTTAGACCCGGCGATATAACACAAGAAGCAGAATCATTAGAGCTGCGTCACTTACACGGCAGACAGGAAGTGTGATATAACACAATCATTAGAGCTGCGTCACTTACACGGCAGACAGGAAGTGCGATATAACACAATCATTAGAGCTGCGTCATTTACACGGCAGACAGGAAGTGCGATATAACACAATCATTAGAGCTGCGCTCACTTACACCGCAGACAGGAAGTGCGATATAACACAATCATTAGAGCTGCGTCACTTACACGGCAGACAGGAAGTGCGATATAACACAATCATTAGAGCTGCGCTCACTTACACAGCAGACAGGAAGTGCGATATAACACAATTATTAGAGCTGCGTCACTTACACGGCAGACAGGAAGTGCGATATAACACAATCATTAGAGCTGCGCTCACTTACACGGCAGACAGGAAGTGCGATATAACACAATCATTAGAGCTGCGCTCACTTACACGGCAGACAGGAAGTGCGATATAACACAATCATTAGAGCTACGCTCACTTACACCGCAGACAGGAAGTGCGATATAACACAATCATTAGAGCTGCGTCACTTACACGGCAGACAGGAAGTGCGATATAACACAATCATTAGAGCTGCGCTCACTTACACAGCAGACAGGAAGTGCGATATAACACAATCATTAGAGCTGCGTCACTTACACGGCAGACAGGAAGTGCGATATAACACAATCATTAGAGCTGCGCTCACTTACACGACAGACAGGAAGTGCGATATAACACAATCATTAGAGCTGCGTCACTTACACGGCAGACAGGAAGTGCGATATAACACAATCATTAGAGCTGCGCTCACTTACACCGCAGACAGGAAGTGCGATATAACACAATCATTAGAGCTGCGCTCACTTACACGGCAGACAGGAAGTGTGATATAACACAATCATTAGAGCTGCGTCACTTACACGGCAGACAGGAAGTGCGATATAACACAATCATCAGAGCTGTGCTCACTTACACGGCAGACAGGAAGTGCGATATAACACAATCACTAGAGCTGCGTCACTTACACGGCAGACAGGAAGTGCGATATTCCTTTAAACATTTAAAGCTGCTTAGATTAAAAAGGTTATTCCAAAAATCGTAATTTATTCCCTATGGGACTGTAGGGAATAGTCGGGGCTGTAATCTGACAGTCTTATAGACAATGAATAAAGTTGTGGTCTAGCATGTACACCTCCACTCCATTCACTACAGGGCTATGCAGAGCCTGGTTCCTGGGATCTAGGGACCCATTGTCTGGATTGCTAAGGGGGCCAGTGGTTGGACCCTAAACGATTAGTAAGTTTTATTATTCATATGGGACAACTTAGAATTTGGGGAAAAACCCTTTAGTTTTGTAAGAGTTAAGGCTGTGTGGCACCCCAGAGGGTCTGGCTGCCACAGTGGTAGTAATACCATGTCTGGGAGCAAAACAGGGGTTTCCTGGTCAGGAACACAGTACCAGCAACACCTCCTGCCCCAGACCAGAAAGGGGAGGATCCTGCCCTTTATAACTGGGTCTGGAGGCGGGGTTAGAGCAGTCTAGTCTAGGCAGTCTAGTCTAGTGTGAGGAGTCGAGTGGGACACGCAGGGGCAAGAAGCCAGGGACTGGAGCTGGAGATAGCTCGTCCTGGACGGTTTACACAGAGGACCGGACACTGGAGTCCGAGGCTGTGGGGATTGCATACCCAGCAGCAGATACCGCAGGGCAGGAGATTGCAGGTCTCCTGGCCCCATCAGAAGCCCGGAGGCTCAGCCACACGAAAGGACCAATACCGCCACAGAGGAGCGAGGAATACACAAGGCCCGAGTCGCCAGCCATACGGGTGAGCACAGCACGTTACACTCAGGGACGTGGGCCACGACACGACTATAAGCAGGATAGCCAAAGAGTACAGTCAGAACGGCAGGCCTACAACTCCACCTGGCCAGGAGGACTCTAGGATTGCTCCCAGACTGATCAGGCCTTTATCACTAGCCGGTACTCCCGTTGGGGCCCATATAATTGCCAACAGTAAAGACCCTGGGACTGCACTGCAAAGACTCCGTGTTGTCATTACTGATACCTTGCACTACTACCATCATCATCCACACACACTGCCCTGAAGCAACACTCTTCCTGTGGGGAGTTATACTACCCTGCTGCCAAACCATCAGCTTCAGAGGACTGTTCCGCAGCGGCGGTCTCTATTGACTGCACCTGGGTCATGGACCGGGTCACCGCCACGGTGACTACAACGCCCAGCATCTACAGGCCCTGCTCCGGGTACCCCACGGCCCAGGGGCGCGTCAGCTGTATGTATATATATATATATGGATTAGAATGTATATAAGTGGATTACATGAAGTGATAACATTCTATAATATATATATACACAGTATAGACACATATATATATAATTAAATCCTCTTATATTTAGTAATTGAAATACTTTTCCACAATTAGACGTCAGAAGCAGAAGCCGTTGTATCATTTCAGTTTCTATTGTTCTTCTCTTTATGACTCTTTACATTCTTATCGGCATATATGTATCAGTACATTACAGCTGGAGATGATTTATTGCCGTTCATGTGATACAAATTAGGCAATGTCTGGAATCCCACTAATGGTTGGACTAGGACGGCCATTATATTAGTGGTCTGCAGGTTCTGAGCCTATAACTCAGATACGACCAGGGGGGAGTACGGGATTTCCAGGAGGGCCGCAGGCAGAACACTTGTATTTCTTATAATATATGATAAACTGTTCTCCGCTGTTTCAGCGCAGTAATAGCCGGGTATTATAGAAAGCCGACTGCTGACTGACACACAAGGTGACATCAATGGTCTCAAGGATTGAACGTTGATCGTTCCATTCTCAGGGGGTCTTGTGTGTAAGGCTATGTTCACACATCATGTTTTTTCTGCAGCAAAACCTGATCTCTTGCCAGATGTTTGTTCAGGATTTTTCTTGCTGTTTTGCTTATTTTTTGCTGCATTTTTGCTGCGTTTTTTTCACTGTCCTTTTGTCTCTTAGATGTTTGTACTTAACGTTCAGTGAAAAAAAGATAAAAATTTCTGGTTTTGGCGCAAAAAACACTGAAAAAAAACACTGAAAAACCTGACACCTGCATTTTTGGTGCGTTTTTTCAGCGTTTTTTTCACCACTCATTACTTTCAATGGGTAAAAAAACACTGAAAAAAATGCTGAAAGAAGTGACATGCTCTATTTTGCAAAAAAAACCATGATGTGTGCATGAGATTTCTGGAATCTCATAGACTTTGCGGGTACTGCAAAACGCAGCTGAAAATTTGCATAAAAAAACGCATTAAAAAAAGCGCTGAAAAAAAACATGATGTGTGAACATAGCCTAAAGGTTGGTAAACACTTAAACATAATGCAATGAAGACTCGTCTGATCCTCACAGTCCTCTACTTCTGAGATTTGTAGAATCTCATTCACACCTTCACTCAAGTGTAGGTACAAAACAGGGATCCAGGTCTCTAATAAATCCACACCTCATCCACCATGAAACTCCAGCTGCTTTCCGTCCAGCGCCGGACTGGGGTGTCTGGGGCCCACCAGGGACATTGACTCCAGGGCAGGGCCGGCTCCAGGTTTTTCTGGGCCCCGGGAGAAAGAGTCTCAGTGGCCCCTTTAATACTGTACATACCACGATTCATGATGCACAGATACCGCAGAGAAAAAAAAAATATATATATAGTACAAGGCCGAAGATTTCACTTCTTACATTACATGAGTGATATCTATTATAAATTCCACAATAGCTCAGAAACCAGCGAATCGCTCCACACAGAATACTGCCCCCCATAAAATGCTCCATACAGAATACTGGCCCCCATATAATGCTCCATACAGGATACTGGCCCCCATATAACTCTCCATACAGGATACTGGTCCCCATATAACTCTCCATACAGAATACTGACCCCCATAAAATGCTCCATACATAATACTGGCCCCCATATAATGCTCCATATCCATACAGGATACTGGCCCCCATATAATGCTCCATACAGGATACTGGTCCCCATATAACGCTCCATACAGAATACTGACCCACATATAACACTCCATACAGGATACTGGCCCCCATATAATGCTCCATACAGGATACTGGCCCCCATATAACTCTCCATACAGAATACTGACCCCCATATAACACTCCATACAGGATACTGGCCCCCATATAATGCTCCATACAGAATACTGGCCCCCATATAATGCTCCATACAGAATACTGGCCCCCATATAATGCTCCATACAGGATACTGGTCCCCATATAACTCTCCATGCAGAATACTGACCCCCATATAACACTCCATACAGGATACTGGCCCCCATATAATGCTCCATACAGAATACTGGCCCCCATATAACTCTCCATACAGAATACTGACCCCCATATAACACTCCATACAGGATACTGGCCCCCATATAATGCTCCATACAGAATACTGGCCCCCATATAACTCTCTATACAGAATACAGGCCCCCATATAATGCTCCACACAGAATACTGGCCCCCATAAAATGCTCCATACAGAATACTGGCCCCCATAAAATGTTCCATACAGAATACTGGCCCCCATATAAGGCTCCATACGGAATACTGGCCCCCATATAAGGCTCCATACGGAATACTGGCCCCCATATAAGGCCCCATACGGAATACTGGCCCCCATATAAGGCTCCATAAGGAATACTGGCCCCCATATAAGGCCCCATACAGAATACTGGCCCCCATATAAGGCCCCATACGGAATACTGGCCCCCATATAAGGCTCCATACGGAATACTGGCCCCCATATAAGGCCCCATGCGGAATACTGGCCCCTATATAAGGCTCCATACGGAATACTGGCCCCCATATAAGGCCCCATACAGAATACTGGCCCCCATATAAGGCCCCATACGGAATACTGGCCCCCATATAAGGCCCCATACAGAATACTGGCCCCCATATAAGGCCCCATACGGAATACTGGCCCCCATATAAGGCCCCATACGGAATACTGGCTCCCATATAAGGCTGCATACGGAATACTGGCCCCCATATAAGGCTCCATACGGAATACTGGCCCCCATATAAGGCTCCATACGGAATACTGGCTCCCATATAAGGCTCCATACGGAATACTGGCCCCCATATAAGGCTCCATACGGAATACTGGTCTCCATATAAGGCTCCATACGGAATACTGGCCCCCATATAAGGCTCCATATGGAATACTGGCCCCCATATAACGCTCCATACAGGATACTGATCCCCTTATAATGCTCCATACAGGATACTGGCCCCCATATAATGCTGCATGCAGGCTGTTACCCCCCACATAATGCCCCATACAGGCTGTCCCCCACCTTATAATGCTCCATGCAGGCTGTTCCCCCCACATAATGCACTATGCAGGCTGCCCCCCCCCCCTTATAATGCCCCATGCAGGCTGTTCCCCCCTTTATAATGCCCCATGCTGGCTGTCACCCCTCCTCTTCATAATGCCCCATGCAGGATGTACCCCCCCTCTTTATAAGGCCCCATGCAGGATGTCACCCCCTCTGTTTATAATGCCCCATGCAGGATGTCACCCCCCTCTCTTTATAATGCCCCATGCAGGATGTCACCCCCCCTCTTTATAATGCCCCATGCAGGATGTCACCCCCCCTCTCTTTATAATGCCCCATGCAGGATGTCACCCCCCCTCTCTTTATAATGCTCCATGCAGGATGTCACACCTCCCTATCTTTATAATGCCCCATGCAGGATGTACCCCCTTCTTTATAAGGCCCCATGCTGGCTGTCACCCCCCCTCTCTCTATAATGCCCCATGCAGGATGTACCCCCCCTCTTTATAAGGCCCCATGCAGGCTGTCACCCCCTCTCTCTATAATACCCCATGCAGGATGTCACCCCCTCTCTCTATAATGCCCCATGCAGGATGTCACCCCCTCTCTCTATAATACCCCATGCAGGATGTCACCCCCTCTCTCTATAATGCCCCATGCAGGATGTCACCCCCCCTCTCTTTATAATGCCCCATGCAGGATGTCACCCCCATATTATGCCCCATGCTAGGCTCCATACATTAAAAAATAAAAATAAAAAAAAATCAAATACTCACCTCCCTCCTCCTCACCTGCTGCCCGCTGCTTGGGTCCAGACTTCAGCGTTGCCGGCGTCTTCCCGCTATGCGCTCCCTGTGATGGCTCAGGGGAGCGCGCGGTGGAAAGACGTCACCGCGCCCTCTGACCTGAGATGTCACAGGGAGCGCAGAGCAGGAAGACAGCGGATCTGCGGAGGCACGGGGAGAGGTAAGTATCCGGCTGCCGGGGCCCTGAGCAAGCGGGGAAGAAGGGCGGGCGCTGACACCCCTCTCCTCCGCCCATAGCCCAGCGGGGTGCGCGACCGCCAGTGGGCCCCCCTGCCTGCTCAGGGCCCCGGCACTTGCCAGGGTGCGCCGGGTGCTGACGCCGGCCCTGCTCCAGGTGCCCACCCACCCGGGCCAACCCACCCTTCAGCTATTTGCAAATACCTGTTAGCCGTTATCCCCATTATATTGGCGGCTCCTGCCCATCACTGTGCGCTCACCAGAAATGCCATGTACAATTACTGGAGTTTGCATTAAAGGGTTTTTATTGGTGAAGTTCTCAGCGATGCACAGGTTGGGAAGGGGATCACTTATTTATTGGTGGAATCTGCACTGTCAGGAGATTGTGGCACTTTGAGTATTTGGTGAGATTTTCACCTCTGTATTTATAAGACAAATCCAGGAGTGGAGCGATCCGAGGTCATGTTTTATGCATTTCTCACCCACTCCTGGTTTTGTCTTATAAATACAGAGGTGAAAATCTCACCAAATGCCAACTTGCTTTCTCTGGTGAACCACTGTAACTGCATCTCTGCTGCTGTGTAATAGTCACAGGACAGGGAGGGGTTAAACATCCAAGTATTTAATATCTATTGGAAATAAAGAGGTTTCCCCTTATTGATATCAGATAAAACAAATGACCAACCACAATCCACTCTACCAAGACCAATACTACCAGATAGAAGGCAGAAATACCACCACACCGTGACCAGATCACATATTACCACCACATAGTGCCCAAATAATGCCACATACAAGGCACAAATACCGCCACACCATGACCAAAGCACATAATACCACCACATAGTGATCAAATGCTACCAAATACAAGGTATAAATATTGACACACCATGAGACCACATATTACCACCACATAGTGACCGAATAATACCACATACAAGGGACAAATATCGTCATGTCATGACCAAAGCACATAATGCCACCACATGACAAATAATACTAAAATAATAAAAAAAGCTCTGTATATTGGGTCAGTATACAGTGATCACCAGTGACATTATACACAGGAGCTCTGTATATAGTGTATAGTGTACAGGTGATACAGTGATCACCAGTGACATTATACACAGGAGCTCTGTATATAGTGTCAGTGTACAGGTAATACAGTGATCACCAGTGACATTATACACATGAGCTCTGTATATAGTGTACAGGTTATACAGTGATCACCAGTGACATTATACACAGGAGCTCTGTATATAGTGTCAGTGTACAGGTAATGCAATGATCACCATTGATATTATACACAGGAACTCTGTATATAGTGTGAGTGTACAGGTAATACAGTGAACACCAGTGACATTATACACAGAAGCTCTGTATATAGTGTCAGTGTACAGCTAATACAGTGATCACCATTGATATTATACACAGGAGCTCTGTATATAGTGTCAGTGTACAGGTAATGCAATGATCACCAGTGACATTATACACAGAAGCTCTGTATATAGTGTCAGTGTACAGGTAATGCAATGATCACCAGTGACATTATACACAGAAGCTCTGTATATAGTGTCAGTGTACAGGTAATACAGTGATCACCAGTGACATTATACACAGGAGCTCTGTATATAGTGTATAGTGTACAGGTAATACAGTGATCACCAGTGACATTATACACAGGAGCTCTGTATATAGTGTCAGTGTACAGGTAATACAGTGATCACCAGTGACATTATACACAGGAGCTCTGTATATAGTGTATAGTGTACAGGTAATACAATGATCACCAGTGACATTATACACAGGAGCTCTGTATATAGTGTCAGTGTGCGTGTATAGGTAATACACATACTCACAAGTTCTTTATCTGCCGCAGAGTGATATATCACATCTTCTATGCAGGACTTATCTCTGCAGGAAATAACATAGTTAGCTATAACTGATCACTTCCAGAGCACAATCCACACTTTTCCCAAGATTTCTACACTACATGAAATGACAAAAAAGCAACATAGTGCGGCACTACACAGTAACAGTGCTCCAGTGTCATTCTGTGCCGCCTCATCTGTCAGCAGACATACTCGTCTGATGGCAAAGATGTAGCAGAGCTGAAGACAGAAGATCCGTGGATTACGTTGGAGTGAGGATTTTTCTTTATTAAAGATGGAGTCCCTAAATGTGTTTTATTTTTAATAAAAAAAAAAAATTCTGTCTTTTTTTCTTCTGTTTACTAGAAATTCATGGTGGCCATGTCTAATTTGGCGTGACACCATGAATTTCGGGCTTAGTACCAGCTGATAATGCAAAGCTGGCCTGGTACTAACCCTATTATTACCCAGAGTGCCACTCACCACCAGGGCCGCTGGAAGAGCCGGGTAAAGCACCTGGCAATGCTGCTATGATGAATGCGCCATTTTCAGGGGTGGCTGCGGGCTGCGATTTTCAGCGTGGGGGGCGAGGAACGCTTGGGCCTTACCATGCTGAGAATCCCGGCCCCCAGCTGCCTTGTTTTATCTGGCTGGCGATCAACATATGGCGGGAGCCCACGCATTTTTAAAAAAAATAAATGTTAATTAAGTTTAAAACAAATATTCGTCTTCTCTGTCTTGTGATCGCCAGCCAAGGTAAAGCCAGGCAGTTGGGGGGGCAGGCCGTAGCTGTCTGCTTTATCTGCGGTGAGAATCAGAAATTCTGTGGAGCGCTACATCGTTTTAAACATTTCTTTTCACACTTCTATATGTGACAGACCCAACAGCCAATCGCAGATGCTGTCAAAGTGGATGAGCGTCTGTGATTGGCTGTTCGAGTAATGTACAATTAGCCCATATATTCTAGTATGCTACTATGTATGGGCTGCTTTCAGGTTACTCAAGCAGCCAATCACAGACGCCCATTCTCTGTGTCAGCGTCTGTGATTGGCTGTTGGGACTGTCACACATATAGAAGTGTGAAAATAAATAAATAATAAAACAAAAATGACATAGCGCTCCGCAGAATTTTTGATTCTCAGCGCAGCTAAAGCAGACAGCTACGGGCTGCCACCTCCAGCTGCCTGGCTTTACCGTGGCTGCTGATCAAAAGTCAGGAAAGCCCTAAGGTTTTTTTTTTATTTAAAAAAATAATTAAAAAAAAAATGCATGGGCTCCCGCCATGTTTTGATCGCCAGCCAGGCAAAACCAGGCAGCTGGGGGCTAGGATTCGCGTCCAGATGAGCTGCAGGCCTGCGCTGCCTGGGGCGACGCCGGGTCCGTCCTCCACAGTGCGCACAGGAAGCAGTCCCAGAGCGATGACCCCATCACCCTGAGACTGACCTCCTGCGCACGTGTGGCGCCCCTGAGGGTTCGGTCGCCACAGAGGTATTGCACCTCAACCAGAGGTGTGGTATCTCACTCTCAGGTAAGGAAGGAGTACAGCCCAGGACCCTAACACTACATCCACTACACCACATTTACAGGGGACAGGGCGAGATTGCTCCTACGGGAGAGCACAGTCCCTGATCCCTGGCTGGAGTGGGGAGGAACCACTTAGAGAGGGGGAACTATGTAGTGGATGGGTGGAGGACGTAGATCCTGGGAGCACTGTGGTAGGAGGTATAATAGGAAGGAACCATCTTGGTTCAGTCAGTCAGTGGGGAAGTTCCAGTCAGTCAGACTGAGGTGCGGGCAGGGGGCAGAGCCTCTGTATGAGCTCTGCTCCATAGGCAGGCCCTGCCAAGAGGCCTGAGCCTGGAAAGAGAGAAGAGAGGAAAGGGGAGCAGGAAGGCTCCAGGAACGAGGAGAGAAGGGACCCTAGGGGTACAGGCCATGCAGCAAGCCACCCGTACGCCCGCTGCTGCCAGGAGGTAGGGGGGTCAGGCCAAAGAAGGGGAACCGGGTCCCCCAACCAGCAGAGACAACAAGGCTCAACTGGGAACCGGAGGCTGCAGCACTTCAAGTACAGCAGGCCGCCCACACCAGCCACCAGGAAAGTAGCCACATAGGGCCAGGGGACGGAACACAAGTCGCCCGCCAAGGCCCGAGGACACTGGACAGAGGTGCCGCTAGGTGTGAGGTTCAAGGAGAGAGGCCAGAGAGGACACACAGAAGGGGGTCCTGCTAAGTGCTCCAGAGCTACCTGGGAGTTGACTGAGCCCCTCACTCGGTAAACACAGGACGACGCGGGAAGTTATAAACCTGCAGTAATAACTTGGAGTGAAAGAACTGTGAGTAAAGACCCTGAGACTGCATTGCAAAGACTCCGCGTTGTCATTACTGATTCCCAGCACTATCACCACCATCATCTCTACACGCTGCCCTGAAGCTACACTCCACCTGTGGGGAGTCACATCACCTAGCTGCACATACCACCAGCCTCAGCGGACTACCAATAACCGCAATCCACAGGTGGCGTAGTCGGACATTGACATTAGTGCACATAGACTACTACCCTGGTTTGACCGCCCTGGGTCACGGACCGGGTCACCACCATGGTGACTACAACCCCCAGCATCTACAAGGCCCGGCTCCGGGTGTCCCCAAGGCTCAGGGGGCGCATCACACGCGCCGGCAGTATCGTGCTGCACAGAGGAGGCAGAGGGGCACTGCAGCAGCAGGCAGAGCAGGGAGATCGCTCTCCCTGCTTTGCCGCTGCAGAGGGCCCATCACTAATCATATCAGCAGTGCTGCCGATATGATTAGCGAACCGGGGGGGCCCTCTGTTCTCTGTACATGTCCCAGGGGGGTAGGGGGTGGGGCTTGGGGGCGTGACCATTGGGACCCGGGGCCCACTGGGGGTTTTTCCGATCCTCCGGTGGGCCAGTCCGCCCCTGCTTCCGTCTCACCTACCACAAAATGATATAGCAGGAAGACATGTCCTCCCAATAGTGAAGCTCTGTGGAAAGCTTCTCTTATACTTACAGAATAAAGCCTTTTTTACCTAGCCTACTAGAACTCCTGTTTTGCAATGAGGATCAAATACCCTAAGATATGTGTTATTTCATCAAATCATGGAGTGTAAGTATAAAATGATGTCATATTAAGATTCAATTGATTCTTTAATAAGTTATTTCTAGAGTACCTCTTTTTAATATATTCATGAATTTATTTAATTTCTATTTATACTTCTTAATTCTATTAGTTTTATTACAATTTTTGAATGAGATTCCTATGACTGAAATAGTGGCGGAATTTTTTTTTTTAAATAATAATTTTTATTGATTTTAACATATAACATAAGTATGTAAATGTACATTCCAATGCATTATTCTTAGCTTAAGTATTCATCATTTCAGTTTTGATTATCACCTTACTAATTGTATGGTCTAAGTACAAAGTAAACATTGAAGAAAAGAAAAAAACAAACAAACTCCTCCCCATTGCCGTCCCTCTTCCCCAACATGCAGGAAACACTTGTATATTTCTTGTGTGCACCTCTCCTTTCTTTTCGTCTTCTTCTTAATCCCTTAAACATTATTGAATATTTAGTCTGTATCCATATTTTATACTACGTCTTAACCTGTATCCCTTCCACCTTTTCCATCAACATTCAGATCAACTATTTTCCACTTCCCCAATGTTCCGCCCAAGTCTTCCAGTATGGACCAACTGGTCTGTTCAAAGGGTTTCATAATTCCCTGAAGTTCTTGGTTTGTGTAATGTCTAAGTAAGAAGCTTTTCCATTTCATTATGAGCGATTTTATACTCTTTTCCTTGTTACGCTCGGCTTCCAACCATTCTAAGTGAAACAAAGTTTTCATTTGTCCCATTATAACTTTCCGATTTGGAATGGAATCGCTCAACCAATCCTTTAATAGGCTTCTTTTGGCTATCATACAAATTAAGTGGAACATTGGAGTTAATGTGTCCTTTCCTTTTTGTTGTGGGGCTTCTTCTCCTTTCCAGTAATGGAAGAAGAACGGTAATGGGTGCAATGATATGTTCCCAATACCTATATTTTCCATCATATGTTTTATATCTTCCCAGAATTCCTGTACTTTAGGGCATCCCCAGAGTCCATGTAACAGATCAGATTTTCCGAGTTTGCATTTTGGACAATGTACCAGACGATCCCTCATTGTTCTAGATACTGGTATGTTGAAGGCCAGTACAGCTCTGTGCAAAATCCTAAATTGTGTGTCTCTCCAAACCTCACTTAAGATGTTTTTCCGTACTGCCTGCCAACCCGCCAGCATTTTTTCCCCGATTTCCTCACCCTCTATTTGTTTGACCCAGGATCTGAATGTTTTCTCTATGTCTATTTTTCCAAGGATGCCTTTCAGATTTCTGTATATTGCGGATATATTGCATGTACCTGTTCGGTCAAATAATAGATTATCCATTGCATTCCTTCTCGTCTCTTCACTCACATTTAGCAAATGCGTCATAATTGTCCCTTTTATTTGTCCGAATTGTTGGAATTGTTGTTCACTTAGCTTGAATTTTAATATTATCTCTTCCCTACTCAGCCACCTATTTTCTTCTTCATGTAGTAGATTAGCTATTTTATGGATCCCCCTCACCCTCCATTCCTGAAATAGTTTGTTCTCTGCTATTTGTTGGAACACAGGATTTCCCCATATGGGTAAATCTCTCGATATTCTCCATGAGAATTTAAGTTTTCTCCTAAGTTCCTTCCATGTAGCTATTGTATCCCGATACACTATTGAGTTTTTTATTTTTTTAGGCATTAGGCTTTGTGGCGTGTGTAATAAGGCGACTAAGTTCCACGGGTACGCATACGATTTTTCCAGGACCGTATCAGAGAACCCACTAGTGTCTTTAAACCAATCTACTATGTGACGGGAAATACACGCTAGATTATATCCTCTTATGTCTGGCAAGTTTACCCCTCCCTCTTCCCTGGAAGCCATCAGTGTATTCAGTTTTATACGAGGTCTTCGACCTCTCCATATAAATTTCCTAATAGCCGAGTATACTTTCTGCACATCTACATGTTTTAGGAGAACAGGAATGGTCTGCAGTGGATACATGAGTTTCGGAAAACTCATCATTTTTAAAAGGTGAATCCTGCCCAATAGACTCAAAGGCAAATTTTGCCACCGTTCTAATTCCTGTTGAATTTTGGAGATGACTGGAGGAAAGTTTAAGTTATATATCGACTCTGGTTTTCTCCCCAGCTTGATACCCAGATATGTTATATGTGTTTTGGATATTGGAATACTGCACATTTCCTTTTCCACCATACTACTTCTGTCTCTATTTGTTAAGTGGAGAATTTCGCATTTGCTTTTATTTAGAGTGAATCCCGAATACCTACCAAAATTTTCCATAAGATCCAGGACCCCTGGCAGATCTCTTGCCACCTCAGCCATGTAAAGTATGATATCGTCTGCGAAATACGAGGCCTTAAGCTTCATGCCCCCTATTGGTATCCCTTCATAAACTTCATGTTGTTCTAGGTATCGCGCAAGGGGTTCTAATTCCAGATCAAACATTAGCGGGGACAAAGGACATCCCTGACGTGTTCCCTTTTCAAGAGGGAAATTTGCCGATAAATGACCTGGGGTTTGAATTCTTGCTGCGGGGTTAGCATATAGGGCTTTTATAACATTTCTGAAGTTTCCCACAAGCCCAATTGTGTCCAAAACTTGACCTACCCAGCTCCACCTCACCTTATCAAAGGCCTTCTCTGCGTCTAGTGTAACCAGAGCCGGCTTACCTCGACTGTTTTCTTCTTTATTTATTGCATCTATGGCTAACAATGTACGTCTTACATTTGTAACTGCACTCCTACCTTTCACAAAGCCCACCTGTGCGGGTGATACTAATGTTGGGAGTATCTCTGCTAATCTGTTTGCCATGAGTTTGGATATTATTTTAACATCTTGATTTATCAAGGATATAGGTCTAGAAGATGCTGGGTCCTCCACATTTTCCCCTTCTTTTGGTATTAAGCTAATATGAGCCACATTAGTGCCCACCCTGTAACAATTCGTTATACCATGCAGTCAAAGTAGGGGTTATTTGTTGGGACATGACCTTATAAAAATCGCCCGTGAACCCATCCGGCCCAGGTGCTTTTCCAGCTGGCAATCCCCCAATGGTACTCTTCACTCCCCCCTCTGTAATGGGAGCATTTAGCATATTTAACTGTGGCTCTGAGACACAAGGTATGTTCATTTTTTTTAGAAAGTCCTCACCCCTACTTGTGCCCTTGGCCTCTTCTAAATATAAGTTATCATAATACTCCCGCAGGGTTGAGTTTATTTCCCTAGGGTTATCCACCATTAAACCCTCTCTAGTCTTAAGCTTTAAGATATTACTCTTTCCCTTCTTGCCCTTTGCCAAGTTTGCTAATAGCTTTCCTGCTTTATCTCCAAATCTCCTCAACTCTATTTCCATTTGCGTCTTTCTAAATAATTCTTTTTTTTCCGCCCATATGTCAAAATCCCTTTTGGCCTCCCTCCATTCATCCCTATTTTAGCTGTTTTTTGTTGTTGAAAGTGCAAGCATTTCTCCCTTAATTTCCTACTAAATTCCTCATATTTAGTGTTGGTTGTTTTTTTTTAATGTATGCACATACGCTATTAGTTGCCCTCTCAGGACCGCCTTTCCTGCTTCCCAGTATGTTTGTGGTTTCAGACCATCCGCCGAATTGTGGTAAGAATACTCCTCCCACCATTGCTGTAATATCACTTTAAACCGCTCGTCTCCAAGAAGAAACGATGGGAATCTCCATATGTAGTCCGTTCCCCTTGGATATTGCTCAATTAAATTTAGAGAGATTGGCGCATGATCCGAAATCACCATTTCCTCAATTTTTGACTTTTTGCATCTGTCTAGTAGCCCTCTACTCACCAATATATAGTCAATTCTAGACCAAGTTTGATGTGGGTGGGAAAAGTGTGTAAATTCTCGTTCATTGGGTGATTCCAACCTCCAAATATCCGACAAATCTGTGTCCTCTATGAACTCTGCCAATAGAGTTGATTTCCCACTAGCTTTTCCCCTCTTGTCCTCACGTGACTCAGTCGATCTTCCTCTATAGACTGTGTGTTCTTGTAATCTCCTCCTACTATCATGTTCTTTGTTGTGTTTTAAAACGTAGTTGTTCAAAAAAAGGTTTTTGCTCTGTGTTGGGCGCATATATATTGATTCCACCAATCTCTTCCTCATTTCTTTCTAGCTTTAGCATTATGTACCTTCCATCTGTATCCCGTTCTACCTGCGTTACTTTGTACGGTAGATTTTTGTGCAGCAATATGAGAACACCTGCCTTTCTTCCCACCCCCTCTGAACCATACACCTCTCCCACCCACAATTTTTTCATCCTAAACATATCTTCATTTCTCAAATGCGTTTCTGCAATAATGCAATATCTGCTTCTAGTTTCTTTACATGTCGCAGAACCATCATTCTTTTAGTCGGGGCTCTAAGCCCCTTTACACCCCATGATACAATGGGCATACTATGATATTTTCATTTTTGATTATATGTTGGGTGCTCACACCAAATAATCACAATTTTGCTCTGACTTACATTGTGTTCCTGCATGTCTCCCCTTTGAACAAAAAACAAGTTAACAACCAACAACAAACAATCACTCAATAGCATTTTTCTGTGACTTCCTTTTTCTGGCTTATTCCCCCACAAGCTCCTCCCCGGCAATATTTCTTTCGTTAAACCACCTCTAAGTTCTTTAAGTGGTCACCCCCTCAAGTGACTACAAATAGGAGAGTCCTTGGGTCGCCAGTCTTATTAAAGTGTCCTTCTCCCTGCTTCATCCCCTCCATAGTGTATTACTTATCTGCTTCAATATCCACTTCCTGGATTATCTTGTGGTGTCTGGGTGTTCTTTGCCTTTGGATCTGTGGGCTCAACCTCCAATTTTCGGATTCCTCTTCTCTCTCTGTACTTTGTTCTGCTTTTCTCCCCTGCTTCGGCGATGTTCCGACCTCTGTTTCATCTTGTCCGTTTTTCCTCAGCAGCTTCGATATGTACTCTTCTGCATCCTTTGGATTTTGAAGGCTTTTTGTTGAGCCATCTGTGTGCCTTACTTTCAATATGGCCGGGTACAGTAATTGGAACTGTATATGATTTTTAAATAGTCTGGAACAACAGTCACTGAACATTCTGCGCCGTTTATTAACCTCCACAGAATAGTCATTGAAAATGATAATTTTGTGTCCTTGAAAAGTTAACGGCTCTCTTCGACGTCTAAACGCTCGCAGAATGTTTTCCTTATTGTTAAAGTCCAAGTACTTGGCTATTGCTTGCCTTGGTCTCTGGTTTGTCTCTGGCGTATTGTTCGGTCTTTGAGGGCCTATTCGGTGCGCCCTTTCTACCCTCCTGTGAGAGGTTATTCCCAGAGCCTCTGGTAAATCATCTTCAAATATTCTCTGAAGTTGTCTGGGCTTGATAGTCTCCGGGAGTCCAACGACCCTTAAATTATTCCTACGTGATCTGTTTTCAAGATCTTCAATGCGATCTACCAAAATATGAACTTGCTTCTGCAGTAAACTGATGTCTTTATCAGCCTGTTCATTTATATCCTCCAGGCGCCCAATTCTGCCTTCTGCCTCCTCTATTCTCACTTCATGTTGTGAGATGTCTTCTTTAAGACCCATCAGCGTCTGTTTCATTGCATTCTCAAGGGAAACTCTTATCTGTGGGGTGAGGTGTTCGATTACTGATTCAGTAAGTTCTTTGTAGTTTATACTGCTGAAGTCTGCCTGCATCTCTCCCATTAGCTGGCCAGACTCTCTCTGTCCTCTCCCATCTTCTCTCACCCCCATCTCCTGCTGGGAGTCTGTACACAATTCCTCCCCTCTTGGCTTCTGTGCTGGCGTCTGTGATAACGGCAAGGCACACTGAGAATCTTCATTGGTGGCCATTTTGGATGTCTCCTGAATCTCCCCTGTCATACCACTCACCGGGGTTTTACTGCTGCGGAGGAGATAACGTTCCATCGGCTGGTTAATCTGCTTCTCACTGTTCTGTGCTTTTGATCCTATGTTTTCTTAACAGGTTTTACTGCTTTGAGGGGGTGAAATCTGCCGGGGCTGCGGAGCTATTTCTTCTTATCGCCTCTCAGCCAAGGCCTGACCCGGAAGTCAAAGTCGAGTTATATTTTATCGTCCACCGGTTTTCGCATGGATCCGGCAAAAATTCAGGAGGTACTGGATCGGAAGCATCCTGAGGATTTAAAGGCGTTACAAAGGTTTTTAGGTTTCGCCAACTACTACCGCAAGTTCATCAAAAACTTTTCTGTAGTAGCCAAACCTCTGACGGATATGACCAGGAAAGGGACAGACTATTCTAAATGGTCCAGTCCAGCCAGGGAGACATTTAATACCCTAAAGGAGTGTTTTGCATCTGCGACCATTCTCATACGGCCTGACGTCACTCAGCCATTCATTGTAGAAGTTGACGCGTCTGAAGTGGTGGTGGGGGCTGTTTTGTCGCAGGGTGCGTGTCCTGGTAAATGACGTCGCCCACTGAGAGAAATTATGACATTGGTAACAGAGAACTGTTGGCAATCAAGTGGGCTTTTGAGGAGTGGCGTCATTTTTTGGAGGGGACATTTCATCCGGTTATGGTAATCACGGATCATAAAAATCTGGTATATCTAGGGTCTGCAAAACGTCTAACGCCCAGACAAGCAAGATGGGCGTTATTCTTTACCAGGTTTAACTTTTTTGTCACTGTCACGTAAAGGCTGGGGAACAAGGGCATTAAGGCGGATGCCTTATCTCGCTGTTTTCCTGGAGGTGGAGATAATTGTGAACCGGTTCCTATACTTCAAAAAGGGGTTGTGGTTGCATCTACAGGTGCTTCTCACAAAATTAGAATATCATCAAAAAGTAAATTTATTTCAGTTCTTCAATACAAAAAGTAAAACTCATATATTATATATAGTCATTACAAACAGAGTGATCTATTTCAAGCATTTATTTCTATTAATGTTGATGATTATGGCTTACAGCCAATGAAAACACAAAAGTCATTATCTCAATAAATTAAAATAATTAACAAAAAACACCTGCAAAGGTTTCCTAAGCGTATAAAATGTCCCTTAGTCTGTTTCAGTAGGCTCCACAATCATGGGGAAGACTGCTGACTTGACAGATGTCCAGAAGGCAGTCATTGACACACTCAAGGAGGGTAAGCCACAAAAAGTCATTGCTAAAGAAGCTGGCTGTTCAATGATCATAGAGTGCTGTATCCAAGCATATTAATGGAAAGTTGAGTGGAAGGAAAAAGTGTGGTAGGAAAAGGTGCACAAGCAACCGGGATAACCGCAGCCTTGAAATGACTGTTAAGAAAAGGCCATTCAAAAATGTGGGGGAGATTCACAAGGAGTGGACTGCTGCTGGAGTCATTGCTTCAAGAGCCACCACACACAGAGGTATCCAGGACATGGGTTACAAGTGTCGCATTCCTTGTGTCATGCCACTCATGACCAATAGACAACGCCAGAAGCGTCTTACCTGGGCCAAGGAGAAAAAGACCTGGACTGTTCTCAGTGGTCCAACGTGTTGTTTTCAGATGAAAGTAAATTTTGCATTTTATTTGGAAATCAATGTCCCAGAGTCTGGAGGAAGAGTGGAGAGGCCAAAATCCAAGCTGCTGGAGGTCTAGTGTGAAGTCTCCACAATCAGTGATGGTTTGGGGGGCCATGTCATCTGTCGGTGTAGGTCCACTGTGTTTTATCAAGACCAAAGTCAGCGCAGCCGTCTACCAGGACATTTTACAGCCCTTCATGCTTCCCTCTGCCGACAAGCTTTTTGGAGATGGAAATTTCATTCTCCAGCAGGACTTGGCCCCTGTCCACACGGCCAAAAGTACCAATACCTGGTTTACACACAACAGTATCACTGTGCTTGATTGGCAGCAACATCGCCTGACCTTAACCCCATAAAGAATCTATGGGGTATTATCAAGAGGAAGATGAGAGACACCAGAGCCAACAATGCAGACGAGCTGAAGGCTGCTATCAAAGCCACCTGGGCTTCCATAACACCTCAGCAGGGCCATAGGCTGATCCCTCCATGCCACAGGCTGATCGCCTCCATGCCACATTGCCGCATTGATGCACAAGGAGCCCCGACCAAGTATTGAGGGCATTTGCTGAACATACATTTCAGTAGGACAACATTTCGGATTTTAAAATCATTTTTCAAGCTGTTGTTATAAAGTATTCTAATTTACTGAGATAATGACTTTTGTGTTTTCATTGGCTGTAAGCCATAATCATCAACATTAACAGAAATAAACACGTGAAATAGATCACTCTGTGTCTAATGACTCTATATAATAGATCCCTCTGTGTGTAATGACTATATAATATATGAGTTTCACTTTTGTATTGAAGAACTGAAATAAATTACCATATTTTTCGGACTATAAGACGCACTTTTTTCCTCCAGAATTTTGGAGGAAAGTGGGGGGATGCGTCTTATAGTCCGATATACATAAATACTGTTGCTGTGGGTGGTGGGGTATGTAGGGGAAGCGACAGCGGCGGAGTAGCGAGGCACAGGAGGCAGCAGCCTGCAGCAGCCTACACTGTGCCTGTAGTGCGACTCCTGGTATGTATGGCCCCCCTCATCGTGGTATGCTTGGCACCCCCTGATCCTCGTAGCACTTCACAGAAAGAAAATAAACAATTACACTCACCTCCTCTCTCCTCCAGCGCTGTGTCCCACTCTGTGCCGGAATAGTCACTGCTCCCCATGAGAGAATATTTTGTGTGCCTGGAGTTTTCTGTTTATCCCTGTCTGTGCTGCCCTGTTTGTCGGGTGGGTGTACTTCGGTGCACAGTAGTGCCCCTCTTCCCCGAGTGGGGGAGAACAAGCAGAGGGTTAACTCAGGAGTTAGAGCGAGGGTGGAGGCCTCGGCATCCTCACCTTCAGAGGTATCCCGGGGAATAGGGTGAGCTAGGGTGCCCCCTAGTGTTAGGGTCAGAATAGGAGCCCCTGATCCCTGGTCACCTGACAGCTGTGTCGTGAAATGGATCCTTTAACTAAGGCTCTGATCACATCGACAAAATGACACCAACCACGACCGATGGATCCTGTAACTAAGGCTCCGATCACATCTACAAGATGTCACCAACCACGACCGATGGATCCTGTCACTAAGGCTCCGATCACATCTACAAGACGTCACCGACCACGACCGATGGATCCTGTAACTAAGGCTCAGATCACATCTACAAGACATCACCGACCACGAGCGATGGATCCTGTAACTAAGGCTCCAATCACATCTACAAGACGTCACTGACCATGACCAATGGATCCTGTAACTAAGGCTCCGATCACATCTACAAGACGTCACCGACCATGACCGATGGGCCTGTAACTAAGGCTCCGATCACATCTACAAGATGGCACCAATCATGACCGATGGATCCTGTAACTAAGGCTCCGATCACATCTACAAGACGTCACCGACCACGATCGATGGATCCTGTAACTAAGGCTCCGATCACATCTACAAGACGTCACCGACCACGAGCGATGGATCCTGTAACTAAGGCTCTGATCACATCTACAAGACGTCACCGGCCACGACCGATGAATCCTGTCACTAAGGCTCTGATCACATCTACAAGACGTCACCGACCACGACCGATGGATCCTGTAACTAAAGCTCCAATCACATCTACAAGACGTCACCGACCATGACCGATGGATCCTGTAACTAAGGCTCCAATCACATCTACAAGACGTCACCGACCACTACCGATGGATCCTGTAACTAAGGCTCCGATCACATCTACAAGACGTCACCGACCACGACCGATGGATCCTGTAACGAAGACTCTGATCACATCTACTAGACATCATAAAATCACTAGATTACACCTCGGAAGTGACATCATATGTAAAACAAAAAAACGCTTACTCAATAAAATTCTTTATGCATAAATCTCGTATAACATAATTCAAAAAATACATAAAACAAAACTATATACATATATATGTATATACATATACATGTATATTTTTATATTATTCACAGCTACATAGACATTATTGCATTAAATACAATTAATCAAAGCTATATTAATGAATCATATACTGCTATACAGAAAGGTTTTTTCCTTAGAATATAATAGTGCATCAAATCTATTCTATTAGTTCTTTTTAAATTAATCCTCCTCTATTAGATAAAATTTCATATAATGCCATAAGTCCCCACAGTCCCTCTTCATATCTACTCAACTCTCCTCCTCCAAAACCAGCTTCTCCACCATCACAGAAGATCAACTTTCCTCTCCAAGTAACATCTCACCACCTGTGAACTTGACCCAATCCCGTTCCACCTCATCCCAAACCTGCAGTCTTCATCCCAACCCTAACCCACCTCTTCAACCTATCACTAGCAACCGGTGTCTTCCCCTCATGCTCCAAACATGCCTCGATCACACCCATCCTCAAAAATCCATCCCTTGACCCATCCTCTCTGTCTAGCTATCTCCCCATATCACTTCTCCCCTTTGCCTTAAAACCACTGGAACAACACGTCCATCTTGAGGTGTCCTTCCACCTCTCCTCCTGCTCCCTCTTTCACCGCCTCCAATCTGGCTTCTGACCGCACCATTCTACTGAAACGGCCCTGACTAAAGTCACCAACGACCTACTGACCACTAAATCCAAGCGACACTACTCTGCCCTTCTCTTTCTGGACCTGTCATCTGCCTTTGACACAGTAGACCATTCCCTCCTACCAGGGGTGGATTAAGAGTAGTCAGGACCCCGGGCAATTTAGAAGGCGTGGGCCCCCCACGGGCACCTGATGTATCACGTGACATGTCACATGATCCCCTTTGATAGATCATGTGATAGGTCATGTGAGTAACACACAGATGCTTTGATCACATCTGTAGACGGAAAATTACGGAATTTTTTTCCATTATTTACAGCACTATACATAACATAGCGCTATACATAATAGAGCAGCGGTGGTAGATTATTTTTCCCAAGGGGCCACAAGAGAGACCATGACTGTTGTGGAAGCCGAACCAATAGGCTGAAATTAATTCTGCTCCATATTAATAATATTAATAAAATAATAAAAAATAATATTAATTGTATGACATAATACTGAGCAGTTTTAAGTATGCTGACATCCCCCTATATACTGTATGAGCCCCCATATAGCTTCCTAGATACAGTATGAGCCCCTACACAGCCGTATACATACATTTTGAGCCAACACGCAGCCCCCTACACACAGTATGAGCCCCCGTACTGCCACCTACATACAGTATGAGCCCCCACATAGCCTCCTAGATACAGTATGAGCCCCCACATAGCCCTCCATATACAGTAAGAGCCCCCACATAGCCCTCTATATACAGTAAGAGCCCGCACATAGCTCCCTATATACAGTGAGAGCCCGCACATAGCTCCCTTTATACAGTATGAGCCCCCACATAGCTCCCTATATACAATAGGAGCCCGCACATAGCTCCCTTTATACAGTATGAGCCCCCACATAGCTCCCTATATACAGTAAGAGCCCATACATAGCTCCCTATATACAGTAAGAGCCTGTACATAGCTCCCTATATACAATAGGAGCCTGCACATAGTTCCCTATATACAATAGGAGCCCGCACATAGCTCCCTATATACAATAAGAGCCCGCACATAGCTCCCTATATACAATAAGTGCCCGCACATAGCTCCCTTTATACAGTATGAGCTCCCACATAGCTCCCTATATACAGTAAGAGCCCATACATAGCTCCCTATATACAGTAAGAGCCCGCACATAGCTCCCTATATACAGTAAGTGCCCGCACATAGCTCTCTTTATACAGTATGAGCCCCCACATAGCTCCCTATATACAGTAAGAGCCCATACATAGCTCCCTATATACAGTAAGAGCCCGCACATAGCTCCCTATATACAATAAGAGCCTGCACATAGCTCCCTATATACAATAAGAGCCCCCACATAGCTCCCTATATACAGTAAGAGCCCATACATAGCTCCCTATATACAGTAAGAGCCCGCACATAGCTCCCTATATACAATAAGAGCCCGCACATAGCTCCCTATATACAATAAGAGCCTGCACATAGCTCCCTATATACAATAAGTGCCCGCACATAGCTCCCTATATACAGTAAGAGCCCGTACATAGCTCCCTATATACAATAAGAGCCCACACATAGCTCCCTATATACAGTAAGTGCCCGCACATAGCTCCCTTTATACAGTATGAGCCCCCACATAGCTTCCTATATACAGTAAGAGCCCATACATAGCTCCCTATATACAGTAAGAGTCCGCACATAGCTCCCTATATACAATAAGTGCCCGCACATAGCTCCCTATATACAATAAGTGCCCGCACATAGCTCCCTATATACAATAAGTGCCCGCACATAGCTCCCTTTATACAGTATGAGCCCCCACATAGCTCCCTATATACAGTAAGAGCCCGTACATAGCTCCCTACTCTGATCGACTGTCAGTTCCACAGCCAGCTCAGAGAATGGTCGAATGCAAAATGCAGCTGCCTGGGAGAAACCTCTGACCATCGCATGAGGTGGCCCGAAGGCGCCCCCCCTGACGAATGTACCCAGGTCACGTGCCCCCCCCGATTCCCCTAGGTATGGCCCTGTACAGTCTATATGACAATACATGACTGGTATCTATAGTACAATCAGGGAAGTTTCCTTCTGTCAGAAGCCTCTATAGACTGCGCCAGTGCAATACCTGCACAGTCTGGCCGCAGACAGAAAGACGCATCCACATCCCAGACAGGGATGAGGAGTGTGGAGCCAGAGATCGCGGTATACATAAGCACTGAGCGCATACCGCGATCTCCAGCACCATAAACACATACTTTTTCGGTCCGGTCATCTCTGGAGAGGCCGGGGGAAGAGTGTGGCGCCAAAATCGGCGCCTGCGCATAGCGCGATTTTTGGTGGCATTTTAGTGAAGACAAATATGCACAGTGTCTTCAACAAAATGGACAGCGTGGCATGCGCTTGCGCGTATTCTGGTGGCATTTTGTTGAATACACTCTGCACAATCGTATTCATTATAATTAAAATGGATATCGCGCTATGAGTGAGTGCCGATTCCGGCGCAATTGTTAGTGAAATAACGCAGGCGATGCGCTGCAGTGGAGAGGTGGAAAAGCAAGTAGGAGTCTTTTTTTTTTTTAATTAATTTATGGATGGGGTAGTATATACCAGGATGGAGGAGTATATACCAGGATGGGGAGGGGGGCATAGACCAGGATGGGGTAGTATATACCAGGATGGGGGAGCATATACCAGGATGGGGGGGGGAGCATGGACCAGAATGGGGGAGCATATACCAGGATGAGGAAGCATACACTAGACTGGAGGAGTATATACCAGGATGGGGGAGCAGGCTTGGGGAGCATACACCAGGATGGGGTACCAGGATAAGGGGGAGCCATGGACCAGGATGGGGTCATATATACCAGGATGGAGGAGTATATACCAGGATGGGGAAGGGGGCATGGACCAGGATGGGGTAGTATATACCAGGATGGGGGAGTATATACCAAGATGGGGGACCAAGATGGAGGAGCATATACCAATAAAAAAGCTTGCCACCCGGGCGTAGAACGGGTTCAATAGCTAGTATGATATACTGTGATACAGACATCAGATATTATATACTATACACATTGTTATATCCCATCTGATGTCTGTACCACAGTATACCATACACTAATCTGTATACTGGATGACATTTTTTGTACAGGGATATACACTGTACTGATCACACCTGGACCTGCACACAGGACCTCACATATTATATATGGAGCAGTATAGTATGTGATGTCCTGTAGGTTCAGGGTTGATCAGTCAGTGCAGGATCCTATATGGATGTCTGTGGATGCTCAAATGGGGCTCAGTGTGATTTATTGCAGGACTGGTGACGCTTGAGCCAATGACTCAGAGTGACCTGATCTGCAGCAAAGGTCAGACTCCAGCAATAAGTCACACAGAGCCCCAGCAGAGCGTCTGCAGACCTGACACTAAGGGATCTGTGTGAACTCATCAAGAGAAGAGCAGCGTCCTGCAGCCCCCTCCTCAATCCTCATATTTACCGCCATCCACTGAGGTCTCCTGCATGAGCTCCTCTCCGGCAGGCTGATGCTCCTCTCCGGCAGGCTGATGCTCCTCTCCGGCAGGCTCATGAGCTCCAGGCGCCGCTGTGTAATGTCAGCTCTGGAGACGCAGCACACAGCGTGCAGGGGGCGTGTCTGTCTCCCTGATGCGGCTGGCGTCTAAGGCACAGTGCGGTCCCCCTCTGCCGAAAACATTATAATGAGGGCAAATTGGCCATGGGCCCCCTGGAGGCCCGGGCCCAGGGCGGTAGCCCAGATTGCCCTTATTATAATCCACCTATGCCTCCTACTACAGACTCTCTCATCTCTTGGCATCACAAACTTGGCCCTATCTTGTATCTCCTTATATCTAACAGACTGGATATTCAGCGTCTCCCACTCCCACACCACCTCCTCACCTCGCCCCCTATCTGTCAGTGTTCCCCAAGGCTCAGTTCTAAGACCCCTGCTCTTCTCCATCTACACCTTCGGCCTGGGACAGCTCATAGAGTCTCACGGCTTTCAGTATCACCTCTATGCCGATGACACACAGATCTACCTCTCTGGACCTGATATCACCTACTTACTAACCAGAATCCCCCAATGTCTGTCTGCTATTTCATCTTTCTTCTCCAGATTTCTAAAACTTAATATGGATAAAACTGAATTCATCATCTTTCCACCATCTCGCTCAACCCCCCATCTATCAAAGTCAATGGCTGCCCACTCTCCCCAGTCCCGCAAGCTCGCTGCCTCGGGGTAACCCTTGACTATGATCTCTCCTTCAAACCTCATATCCAAGCCCTTTCCACTTCCTGCCGACTCCAGCTCAAAAATATTTCCCAGATCCGCACATTCCTGAACGACGAATCTGCAAAAACACCCGTGCATGCCCTCATCATCTCCCGCCTCGACTACTGCAACCTCCTGCTCTGTAGCCTCCCTTCTGCCACTCTAATCTATCCTAAACTCTGCTGCCCGACTAATCCACCTGTCCCCCCACTATTCCCCGGCCTCTCCTCTCTGTCAATCCCTTCACTGGCTCCCCATTGCCCAGAGACTCCAGTTCAAAACCCTAACCATGGCATACAAAGCCATCCACAACCTGTCTCCTCCATATATCTCTGACCTAGTCTCCCGGTACTTACCTGCACGCAACCTCTGATCCTCACAAGATCTCCTTCTCTACTCCCCTCTCATCTCCTCTTCCCACAATCGCATACAAGATTTCTCCCGTGTATCCCCCCTACTCTGGAACTCTCTACCCCAACACATCAGACTCTCGTCGACCGTGGAAACCTTCAAAAGGAGCCTGAAGACCTACCTGTTCCAACAAGACTACAACCTGCAGTAACCCTTGCTCCACCACACTGCTGCACGATCAGCTCTACCCTCACCTATTGTATCCTCACCCATCCCTTGTAGATTGTGAGCCCTCGCGGGCAGGGTCCTCTCTCCTCCTGTACCAGTCGCTGACTTGTTTTTGTTCCAATTATTGTACTTGTTGTTTGCTATGTATATCCCTTTTAAACATGTAAAGTGCCATGAAATTAAGGGTGCTATAATAATAAATAATAATAATGCGACTTATCTAATCTAATCTAATTTAATATAAACTAGTGATTGTATGATGACTGCATTGTTGAAAAAAGCCTGGGACAGGCTGAAACATCCTTTGGAATTGGCAATGAAATAAAAGAGCAATTATTCACTGAACACGTGAGTGCCGGGAATTACTTCCTTTCTGCATATTCTACTCCACGTGCACCACCACCACCGATCCACCATCCCTGTATTCATATTGGGATACGAGCACACATTTTTCACCATCGCTGCAACAAGTCGGATTTCCAATTAGGAAGAAGCCGCTAGAATTATGGCGCAATCCACAATATCAACAGATTTCCTGAAAATCCCAACAAGTGAGTTCAAAAGACGGGACTTTGAGAGGGGAAACTAAGAGGTTGATTTCATACGAGTTGCATGCTGAAACACTTGTAGAATATTATCGAGAAAAGAAAATACAGCAGGACTTAAGGGTTTAACCTACGCTCGACGCTGTTTTCAGAAGATAATATATTCTGCGATGATTTTGAGCAAGTGCTTAATAAATGCTCTATGGATTTGATGTTACTAACTATTGACAGATTGCATAAAGCCATCGCTGACCTTAAAGTTCAGAGTGCTAATATTGAAGAGCAATTAACCTCCTGTTTGAAATCTGATAAACTTTCCATTATGAAGGAATCTTTGTAATTGTGTTCAGGATATTCATTGAAAGGATTTACAAGAGAGAGAAAGAAGGAAATTTACTCGTGACACTGAAGACTATCTTTCTAATAAAGTCTATAGATGGCGAGAGCAAACTTTAAATAGGATTAGAAATCCCAGACAATGTTTTAGGAATGATTTTTATTCATCTGATTCTAGCAGCGAGTTCTCAGGATCCTGGAGGAATCCACGTCCTTTTTCCGCGAGAACAAAGAAGCAGAACATCACAAGAAGAGGAGGAGAACAGGTCGCCATCACCGACACAGCTACACCTGCGATGCAAACAAGATCTCGGTAGAGAGGAGTCCCTTGCTATAAACATTTCATCAAAAACTTTTTGGCAATTCAGATGCAGGTATTGCAGAAAGGACTTTCATTTGTTGTTATGTCCAAACTTAATACATTTCAACTTGATTTGGACATTAAGTTTCTCCGTAATGTCAGATTAAAACGTATTTTTCAAATGTGATTACACCTGCGCGCACTTTACCTGTATTACAGTTGAAATGCTTTACTGCATCTGAACTGGGATTAAAACAAAGAAGCTTTTTCTCTCCACCCAAAATTCACGTATGCAGATAGACAAAGTGGTCCTTATCCAAGAATGAATTTGGGTTTTAGAGAGAGACAAGCATTGACTTCTTTAACGCATGACGATTCGATCGAAATTAAACCGGCAGCCAAGGGTGGTTCAGTGGTGGTAATGGATCGTTACCAATATAATAAAAAGAAATCTTGCGACAATTGTCAGATCAGACGACCTATGTACCACTGAGCCATGATCCCTTGCCCAAAATTCAGAGGAAAATTTCCAACATGATTGATAAATATAAAAACCTGGGTATTATTGATGATAAATTAGCAGAGTTTTTGGTGAAGACGGATCCCCTTACACCTGTATTTTATATACTGCCAAAGGTGCATACAACCTTAATTGATCCTCCGGGCAAGGCCAATTGTGGCATCAACTAACTCGGTATTATCCCCGTTTATCAATCATGTTGGAAAGGATCCTCCTCACACTTTTAATAAAAAAAAAACAAAAGCATTTCTTCTGGATACTAAAGACTTTTTTGAAAAAAATTAAAATGATTGATGATAGTGGAGATGATACTATATTAGTTACCATTGATGGAGCTAATTTATACACTTCTAGAGAACATCACAAGGGACTTGAGGCGATCCATTGGATTTTGAATTGAAATGAATTTACACACTTCCAAATTGATTGCATTATCGGGTTTTTTTTTATTCTAGTCCTCAATGAGAACTATTTCCTCTTTCAGGACACTTTCTATTGTCAACGGAGGGGTTTGGCGATGGGTGCTAATGTGGCCCCCCCATATGCAAATGCATATATGGCATTCTTTGAAGAACGATTTATATACAAACATACTTTATTTCAAACACACGTGAAAACGTGGTATAGATATATTGACGATGTCATTTGCATATGGGAGGGGCCACACTAGAGGCAATGCAAGATTTTGAAAAATATCTGAATAATATTTGGGATGAATTAAAATTTACCACGACAAACGATTTGGGAAGAATAATTTTTTTTTTTGATACATCAATTATTAAAAATGATAATAGTCTGGATACAGATTTATATATATAAAAAAAAAATACAGACAAAAATAGTGTTTTATACTTTGAAAGTGCGCACTCTTATTCTCTTAAGAGGGCTATCCCTAAATCACAGTTACAAAGGATACGCAGAATTGTGTCCAAACCATCTCTTTGTGAACAGAGACTTACTGAAATGCGACATGATTTTATGGCGAGAGGTTATCCACGCCACCTGTTAGAGAAAGTTAAAGAGGATTCTCTGTCTAATAAAAGATCTAGAAGTGCATTATCACACAGGATACCTTTTGTCAGGGATTATCATCCAATCAATTTAAAAGTTGATCATATTGTTAAAAAACATCGGCATATCTGACATCATGCGTATCCTCAGATATCACAGTTTGAGAATCTCCCATTGATTTGTAACAAAAAGTTGACTAATATTAAAGATAAATTAGTGCGTGCGGACCTAGGTAGTGAAAAGAGAGAATCTAAACAAACCTTTATTTCAAGTAGGAAAAAACGGTACATATCCATGTTTGGGATGTTTCCAATGTAATAATGTTGCTAAAGGAGAATTTTTTTTTATGACTCTCAAACCGGACAACCACGAAAAAGAAAAGTTTTTTTTACTTGCCTCTCCAATAACGTGATTTATATGATAAAATGTCCCTGTGGTTTAGCTTATAGTAGAGAAACCACGCAATCAGTTGGTACAAATATTAATAAGCACAAATCCACAATAAGGTGCGGAGATATTACCTTTATTGGTATTGCCATTACCTCTTCCAGCACATTTTCAGGGAAAAAAAACACATACTATCGCACAATTAAAATACCAAGTGCTGGAACAGGTGATAATTCCTAGAATTCCTAGGAGGGGTGGTAATATAAAGACAATGCTCCTCCGAAGTGAGGCGTATTGGATACATAATGTAAAAACGTTATCCCTGAATGTATTAATAAAGGTTCTGAAATGAGTCGCAATATATGAAATTGTATCTTTTATTTTTACCTTAAATTTGTTTGTGATTAAAAAATATACCGTATTTTTTCGGACTATAAGACGCACTTTTTTCCTCCAAAATTTTGGAGGAAAGTGGGGGTGTCTTATATTCCGAACTGTGCCCCGTACTATATATCTATGGCTGTGGGTGGTGAGGGGTGTGGGGGGAGCGGCGGCGGGGCACAAGAGGCAGGAGCCGCCTGCTGCAGCCTACACTGTGCCCGCTGCTAAAGAAAATGAATATTCACTGCTCCACACGCCCATGGGCGTGGAGAACAATGAATATTAATTTTCCTCAAAAACGCGCACACTGTAGCCGCAGTGCGGCTCCTGCTGCCGCTGTCCGGTTTGTGTTCGCGCTATTAAAGACCATGAATATTCACTACAATGCACTCCCATGGGTTGTAGTTAATATTCATGGTCTTTAATAGTGGGCACAAAGACTGCCGTCCGCAGCAGGAGCTGTGCTGCAGGTACTGTGTGAGTTAATGGTCACTGCTCCCCACACACAGTTCTGGCGCAGGGAGCAGTAACTATTCTAGAACAGCATCTCACACTGTGAGGGCGCATGGCAGGGACGCAATGCGCGCCTTTCATAGTGAGAGTGTCGAAAGCAGAGTGGGTCGTAGCGCTGGAGGAGAGAGGAGGTGATTATAATTGTTTATTTTTGTGTGTGCAGCGTGATGGGGATCAGGGGGTGGCCTTGTATACTAGGATGAGGGGTGCCATGCATACTGTTACGGATCCGGATGGTGGAACCTCTGTGCTGCGGAACAAGGAGGGACCCAGAGGGGCGTAACTAAGTATAAACTCAGACCGACCAAGGTCGTACGGCGGCTAACGATTCCGTGACCAGGGAGGGACCGAGCAGAGAGACCAGGTGCTACTCTGGGGACGACCTTGTAAGAGAGCAGGTGACTCCCACGCGTCAGATGGCTGAGACTGACCGATACTGCAGATGGGCACAGCAGGCAGGCTGATGAGAGATCCGGGTAGATGAACTGGCAGAGACAGCAGGCGACAGGCGGGAGCCTCCAGGTAGGCTGTCAGGTGGTCACGGCAAGTGACAGGCAGGAGCCTCTAGGTAGGCTGTCAGGTGGTCACGGCAAGTGACAGGCGGAAGCCTCTAGGTAGGCTGTCAGGTGGTCAAGGCAAGTGACGGGCAGGAGCCTCCAGGTAGGCAGACAGGTGGTCACGGCAAGTGACGGGCAGGAGCCTCCAGGTAGGCTCACAGGTTACAGGCAGGTGCTTCTAGGTAAGCAGGTGGGCAAAGCCCATAGACAGACTGGCAGACTGGACGGAAGACAGACTGTCGGGCTGGAGAGTAGTCAGGCTGGCGGACTGGACTGATAGTCGGGCTGGCGGGCAGGACTAGTAGTCAGGCTAGCAGCGGGACCTGAGGGCTGAAGCAGAGGTAAGTACACTGTGCATCAACTATTGCTCGGGCACCTCCATTTTGGAGGAGGTGCTTTATATATGGGAGGACCTCCGGCAATTGGCCGGGGACTCCTTAGGGCGGCGCGCGCGGCCCCTTTAAGAGGGGGGGAGCGCGCGCGCCCTAAGCACAGTGCCCGGGAAGCTGCGCACGCCGGCAGAAGCAGGAAGAGGAGCGCTGGAGGATGCCGGGCAGGGAGCACGGCGGTGAGAGGGACGGCGTCTCTGCCTGGCAGGGAGCAGAGACGCCGATGCTACACATACCAGGATGAGGGGTGTCATGCATACCAGGAAGAGGGATGAGGGGTGCCATGCATACCAAGATGAGGGGGACCATGCATAACAGGATGAGGGGTGCCATGCCTACCAGGATGAGGGGTGCCTAGCATATCAGGATGGGGATCAAGGGGTGCCATGCATACCAGGATAGGAGATTGGGGTGCCATGCATACAAAGATGGGGGATTGGGGTGCCATGCAGACCAGGATGGGGATGAGGGGTGCCATGCATATCCGGATGGTGATGAGGGCCACGTATAACAGGAAGGAGGGGGCCATACAGACCAGGATGGGGAATATTAACAGAATTGGGGGACATTACCCCTATAACAGTGTCAGCAGCAGACCCCCTCCCCCTTAACAGGGCATCATGACCACATTTTTTGCTTACATTTTTTTTTTCTATTTTCTTCCTCTAAAACCTAGGTGCGTCTTATAGTCCGAAAAATACGGTATTTCTTTGTTTTAGACAACATTGTTGCGCTGATTTAATATTGATGAATCCCTACTTGATGTAATTTCAATGATGATACTCGACACAGTCCAAGTGGAAGTTATTTTCATTTCAGTAAAAAAATTTCATAAGATAATTTACGTATGATATAACAATAATAATAATAATAATAATAATAATAATATAATGAGATAATCATGTTTCAACTTCATATTAGTAAATTGAATAGAAATAAATCTAATAGAGGATTAATTTAAAAATAACTAATAGAATAGATTTGATACACTATAATGTTCTAAGGAATAAACTTTCTGTATAGCATATGATTCATCAATATAGCTTTGATTAATTATATTTAATGCAATAATGTCTACGTAGCCGTGAATAATATAATAATTAAAAAAATACATAAAATAAAAAATAAATTATGTTATACGGGATTCATGCATGAATAATTATATCGGCTAGGCGTTTTTTTGTTTTACATCTGATGTCACTTCTGAGGTGTAATCCTTTATAAACTAGTGATTGTATGATGACTGCATTGCTGAAAAAAGCCTGGGACGGGCTGAAATGTCCACTGGAATTGGCAATGAAATAAAAGATGTGACAAAGTCACTGGTAAAGTGCTGGAGGGGAGATATGTTTTCCTGAGGCCATTAGCTTTAGTGAAATAAAGCCGTTAAGTTTCCTTCAGCATATTATTTGCTGAGAAGGGTTAAGTCACCACTTGTAAAATGTATGTTTTTATAAGAACAACCATAGAGCGGGGGGAGGTTGTTCTCCATATCTCCACCTGAAGGTGCGGTCTGGGGTCTAAATACAAGGTCTGCTGAGGCATTACTTGTTCAGTAAGTCTGGGGAGGCAAACTCCAGACATGTTTGTGTTGAGCTGACCTGAACCTTGTGGAGTTGCTAGACTCTGAGCAGGTGGACCCCTGCTAACACAAGGACTGTGTTTTGCGTGACCAATTTATTTTTTTGTTTTCCCGTTTTGCCCAAAGGGCTGTTTTATTTTCATTGACTCAATGTTGGTTTATGCCACATTCTAATAAACCAACAAGAGATATAAAGAAAGCGTACCTGTGTCTACCTCCATGTGCAGCTGAGTGAGCGATCTAGTGAGCAATTATTCACTGAATACGTGAGTGCCGGGAATTACTTCCTTTCTGCATATTCTACTCCACGTGCACCACGCTAACGGAGTGCCGATCCACCATCCCTGTATGCAGGGTTCTAGTGATCTGCCTACCATCAGGAAATAGTCTAAGTATGGAATTATTATGGTGTTCTGTTCACAAAGATTTGCTGTCATCTCCACTATGATCTTTGTAAATACTCTCGGAGCCATGGACAGACCAAAGGGCCGGGGCCCTGAACTGAAAATGTCTGATTCTCTAGTTTATGGATAGGGCCACTCTCAGGAATTTTTCAGCTTCTGCATGGATTGAAACATGGTAGTATGCATCTTTTCTCATTAAGACATACCACAGAAGAGTCCGCATAATCACGCAGCTAATACACCACCACAACGGGGAGACTCATGGACGATTAACGAGAGGGCATCGCAAAAACAACTGAAAAAAATGACCAAGGAAAAAATAGCGACATAAAGCCCATAAACATAACTTAGATGTAAAAAATATATAAATCTTTATTGAATATATCTTAGTTAAAAGTCAATTAGATTACATAAGGAGTAGTAAACACCAATGACCATGTACAGAAAAGAGAACGGACATATCACACAGCCAGCCCTTATGGCCCGACAATATTATCGATGATTAAATAAATATGCTCCGATCCATAACACTGCTCTAATATTCCCATCCATCTAGGGTAGTTTATAAGTCATGATTCCATATGAAGATAAAATATATAGCTACCTTGGGTACAGGAAGCCAGGAGCGTACCAACGGCTGGGTGGTGTACATCCACCCCAACGCGCGTTTCGGCGAACCTTCGTCAGGGGGTATGTGTCAGTGTCAATGTGATCCCTTTTAAATCTGCCCACGCTAATCACCACGTGTGTAAAAAACCGGATGTCTATAGTCTGATCGATAGGTTTGAGGACCTTTGATGACGCATACCGCGTCATGATAGGCGGGGCGGCCCGCGGCGTCGGCATCACATGGCACCCGCGTCACAGTCAGCTGACCGCGGCGCAGGTCCTCACGATGTAGCAACCTAGAAACAGAAGTTTTACAGCCGATTGTTTTGACTTCATCTTGAAGGGTTGATACACCAGAAATCTGTTCAGACCTCTCAAATTTACTATAGTTCTGAAAGTGCCATCCAGCTTCTTTATCAAGAAAAGGGGGGAATATAATCCCTTTTCTTATTCTTCTATGGGTACCTCCAAGAGGACCAAAAACTCTGCCTCCAGGACTAACTATTGCTTGGAAGACCTTCGGAGATCGTGTCACCATGAAGGTTCGCAGGGGTGGAAGGATAGTCTGGAATTCCAATTTTAGGTCTGCTTCCACTATCCCTAGAATCCAGACATGGGATGAATTTTATTCGTACGCATGGAGGAAGAGGGAAAGCTTTCCTCCTTCCAGGGGAATGACATCACTGGGAAGACTTCCTTCCCCCTGAAGGCGGCCCCCCAAACATGAAACCTTTTTTTTTACTCTTCTGACTTCCTATTTTCCCTGATCCCTAGGAGGTCTTTTCTGGCTGTATCTTCAATTCCAAAAGGTACTCCTGTATTCTGGGATAGACAAACTGGGGAATCCTTTCTTTTTATCTCCAGCTTTGTCCAAGATGTCATCCAGAACTTGACCAAAAAGAAAGCCCCCATCACATGGGATTGAACACAGTTTGGTCTTTGACTGGACATCCCCAAGCCAACTTTTTACCCATAGCGCCCTACGAGTGGCAATAAAGAGGCCCGCTAACCTGGCTGCCAGCCTCACTGAGTCTGTTGAGGCATCTGCAATAAAAGCTGCTGCTCCCTGCATCAGCCAGGATCTTTTCCCTTGGGACATTATCCTTCGGTTGACCTTCTAGTTGTTGCAACCAGATAATCATAGATCTGGCTGTACAGGTCGTAGAGACCGCTGGCTTCAGGGCACCCACCGAGGACTCCCAGGTGTGTCTTAAGTAACCATCTGCCTTTCTATCCAGATGGTCTTTCAGAATACCCACATCCTCAAAAGGCAAGGTAGATTTTCTGGATGAATTGGCCACTGCTACGTCAAGCTTTGGGATCTTATTCCATGAGTCTTGTTTCCTCATCAAATTGGTATCTTCTCTTAGAAGATGATGGTAGTGAAACCTTTCTCTTCGTTTTTTTCTCTTAATGAGAGAATCTTTTCATTAATTAGAAATATGCGCCTCTTTTTTTTGCTCTAATCCACAAAACATGAACTCTTGTATGGATTTGGGAGTCTTAGCATCCGAGATGCCCATGGTAGCTCTCACAGCCTTAATCAACCTATCTGCGACTATTATAGGAAAGCATGGCCTACCCCCTGTATCGCCATTAAAGAATGAAAAGGAACAAGAATCCAATCCACATTCACCTTCCGACTTTATAGATTCATCTAAATCAGGTGATAATTTTTTGGACCCTTTCCTTCCCTTTCTATTCCTTTTTTTATGAATAAGGGTCTCAAGGGAATTCTTAACTTGTGCCCTGATCACGGATCTCAAATCCATGCGGTTTTCTGTATACAATCTGCACAGTCTTTTCTGCCACAAGTCAGGTAACTTATCCCTACAAAGGGTACACTCCTTATTCTTTTGTGCCACATTTCTTAAGCCATTCCTAGTAGTTAGAGACAAGAAAAAGGGACTTAATTACCATGGTAAAATTTCTCAAAGATCAGTCAGCATTCTGGAGTTTAATAAGGGTACCAGATTCAGAGGCTGGATCAAATCACACCATTATTCGTGGTTGGTGGTACTGTCACTTCTGCAACTCATGAGACTGCCATTGCTGCGTGAACTCTGATCCTGGCACTGACGTTCCTCCATATCACGTGGGGAAGGAGAGCCAGAGCAAACCCACTCTTTTGGCAGTCAGGCGTGATTTTAAAAGAGGGACCAGCCACAGCAACTTCCGCACACCCTTGTACATGCCTTCTCCAGACCCCCTAGAAGTTAAATCCAACACTTCAGGTCAGAAGTCTCCGGAATGCTCGTCATCAGGGCGCACCAATCCCAGGTCGTCCTGCACATGCGCAAGCCTGGGACATTGTTGGAGCCAGCAAGCATCCAAAAGGACTTCGGCGCTCGCATCTACATGAGCCCTCAAGTGACCAGCGGTGGAACTTCCAGGACCCGACACCGGCACTATAGACAAGGAGCCTTTCTTCCAGGCAAGGCCTGGGTAAGTTTCTCCTTTAACTTTCCTCTCCTGATTCTTCAGCTTCAGGTTTCCTCATGGACAGGAAACCAAAATGATGCGGGGTAGAGGTGCAGCCCTCTTATTCAGTACGCTTCCTGTCCTTATTGGGTGAATTCCCTCTCTCGTGTGGCGCTGGTCATGGGGGAAAGGACAATTTTAGAAATTGTTCTGGTATTCAGTGAGATATTAATGACAATCTTACTTATCAAAGGAAGTGTACTCATTATTCTGAGCAATTTTATTAAAAAAATTAAAACACACAGTGTACATGATTACAGTTTCTTTCCTGTATGACTTCCCTCATGTCTAGCAAGATACAATTTATTTACAAAAGATTTCCCACATAGTGAACATGAATACAGCTTCTCCCCAGTGTGACTTCTCTCGTGCATCACAAGACTTAATTTACCTGTGAAGGCTTTCCCACATTCCAAACATGAAAATGGCTTTTCTCCTGTGTGAATTCTCTCATGTCTAACACATTTTGATTTCTCTGTAAAGCATTTCCCACATTCTGAACAGGAATATGGCTTCTCTCCTGTGTGAGTTTTCTGATGTCTAATAAGAGTCTTTTTATCAATAAAGCATTTCCCACATACTGAACATGAAAATGGCTTCTCTCCTGTGTGAATTCTCTGATGTATAATAAATCCTGATTTAGCTGGAAAGCATTTCCCACATTCTGAACATGAATACGGCTTCTCTCCAGTGTGAAATGTCTGATGTCTAATAAGACTCCCTTTGTATCCAAAGCATTTCCCACATTCTAAACATGAATATGGCTTATCTCCTGTGTGAGTTTTCTGATGTTTATTAAGAGTCTTTTTATCAGTAAAGCATTTCCCACATACTGAACATGAAAATGGTTTTTCTCCTGTGTGAATTCTCTGATGTATAATGAATCTTGATTTAGTTGGAAAGCATTTCCCACATTCTGAACATGAATACAGCTTCTCCCCAGTGTGACTTCTCTCGTGCATCACAAGACTTAATTTACCTGTGAAGGCCTTCCCACATTCCGAACATGAAAATGGCTTTTCTCCTGTGTGAATTCTCTCATGTCTAACACATTTTGATTTATCTGTAAAGCATTTCCCACATTCTGAACATGAAAATGGCTTCTCTCCTGTGTGAATTCTCTGATGTATAATAAATCTTGATTTAGTTGGAAAGCATTTCCCACATTCTGAACATGAATACGGCTTCTCTCCTGTGTGAAATGTCTGATGTCTAATAAGACTCACTTTATATCCAAAGCATTTCCCACATTCTGAACATGAATATGGCTTCTCTCCTGTGTGAGTTTTCTGATGTCTAATAAGAGTCCTTTTATCATTAAAGCATTTCCCACATACTGAACATGAAAATGGTTTTTCTCCTGTGTGAATTCTCTGATGTATAATGAATCTTGATTTATCTGTAAAGCATTTCCCACATTCTGAACATGAATACGGCTTCTCTCCTGTGTGACTTCTCTGATGTATAACAAGTTTTGTTTTATTTGTAAAGCATTTCCCACATTCTGAACAGGAGTATGACTTTTCTCCTTTGTGTTTTCTGTGTGTTAATAAATCTGAGCTTTTAGTAAGTTGCTTGTCACACTGAAATCTTGTATGTGTGTCACCTGGAATTGTGGTAACAATGTGAGATTGCTCAGGAGATGATTCCCCATGATTAGGAGGATTATAAGAAAGTGAAATGCTGTGAAGTCCAGGAGGTGCAGGAAGGGTGATGAGGTTTCCTCCATTAGAGTGCTCCCAGATATCTTCTTTTTTACAATTTAGTGATAAACCGTTATTCTCACAAGGATTTCCTATCAGGATGAAAGATAGATTGGTGTTGTTAAAAAAATCATATCCAAAGAGATTTACACATTTATTTTCTGGATCTCACAATGAATACCCTCGTCAAAGTATCGGTATAAGGAGGACAACTACATGCCATAACATTAACACAATGACGGGTAAAGTGAATAACACTTATAAACTGGTGACATTGGCACAAGTCAGGGGTGGCAGAGATTAGATAGCAAATAGACAGTTCTTAAAGGGAACCTGTCACCAGCATTTACCCCTTAATGTACCACCAGTGCCATTTCACTCTCTCAAGCTTCCTATCTCGCCCTTAGTGTAGAAAAGTGTCCACACAATTAACAATGGAGTTTTAATCTTTTATTACTGCATGCAAATGAGATTGACTAATCACAAAGGTGGGCCTCATAAAGGTGGCCACCGTAATCATGTCCACAGTATGCCTAAGGACTAGTGTTGAGCGAGTATGTTCTATTAACCCTTTCGGCGAGTATGCTCGGGCCGAGCTCCGAGTATTTATAGCTGCTCGGTGATAAGGTTAGATCGCTCCCGTGTGCATGATTTGCGACTGTTTGACAGTTTTATTACATGGGAGAAATGTCTATTTCTTACACATTCCTCCCATGTAATAAAACTGTCAAACAGTTGGAAATCATGCACATGGGAGCGATCTAACCTTATCACCGAGCAGCTGTAAATACTCGAAGCTTGGCCCGAGCATACTCGGACAGAACATACTCGCTCAACCCTACTAAGGACATGATACGAACCATTAGAAGAATGAAATAGCACCAAAATCATATTACAGGGTTAAATCCTAATTACCGGACCCAGGAGAGTCCTTCTCCCAATGTCTGAGAAGAAAAATCTACAGAGGTAGAAAGTGGGACGATTCCAGTATGTGAGCAACCTGTAGTGCAAATGGGTCTCCATGTCACCTCTGGAGACTCCTTATTCCATTAACCACCCTAAACCACGGATCCTCCTTAACAAGGAGGTGGGCACTGCTATGAAATAATAAATGTTATGGGGTGCTATAGTAACCTGATATAGTTACATAATATAAGGAAAAAAAGAAAAGACTCAGGATATACAACCGTGCACACCCAATATTAGAAAAATGAAAAATCTTTATTACATGATTACAGACTGACAACACAGAAAAATAAAAACAATTAAAAACAAACAAAGCATAGCAATATTCATGGGGGAGGAATAATGTAGTGTTCCAAAGTAATAAATCCCCCTAAAGCCACAGGTATCATTTAATATAATATATTTACCATCTCATAATACAATAAGGCTTATTGACCAAGCTATGTCACCCTAATGAAGGGTGGCACAGTACCACTAGACCAAATATGGATAATAAACCACGTACTACCAAATAATCGAACCATACATAATAATAAATAGATCAAAAAATAAAGGAATGAATGGAAGTAGTAGTCTGCTTAAACTAGGGGCCCTTGTAATATCAGCGTATGTCAAAACATATCATCCCACCTGGTATACGATATGGGATCATGAATAAAGGCCCTATATAACCAAGCAGACACTCTTAAATGGTCAAAGGAAAAGGTCAAAAATAATAAAGTGACATAGTTACCTGTTGGCACCAGAGACCCTACGCGTTACGCTGCTAGACCGCAGCTTCGTCAGGGGTATGTTGTCAGTGGACACATGTGTACATTAAATAGTCTATCCAATTTAGTGTGATTCCCTTCAGGTGAAAATAAATACCCTCACTAAGTCTCTCCAGTATCGTGGCGGATCGAACGATCATTTCCTGTTTCCACAGCGTGCGGCCCACGTGCTATGGTATGACACAACCGGAATTGAATGAGACGTCATATCCGGTCGGCGAAGCGCCGCCCCTTCCTATCACTCATGCGTTCCACCCAGACGCCATGGTGGAACGCAACCGGAACTAGACAGGAAACATCATATCCGGTTCTAGGAGCCGCCCCCATTGGGATCGCACGGGACATGGTCCCATAACCACAACGGGCAGAGGCCGGGACTAGGGAAAAAAAACAAAAAACACAAACAAAAAAAACAAAAAACAAGGCGCAAAAAACATATATATATATGTAAATAGACACCCCCGAAAGTAGCGCGTCCGCTACAAAAAATGCACCGGTACAGAAACAAGAGGGCTAGCCCTAATCAAGAAAAATGCCTGACTAGGCCAAGAACACCACGGATCCTCCTTATCCCCTGGAGCCTCCCTACACCACAGAGCCTCCTTATCCCCTGGAGCCTCCCTACACCACGGATCCTCCTTACCCCCTGGAGCCTCCCTACACCACAGAGCCTCTTATCCCCTGGAGCCTCCCTACACCACGGAGCCTCCTTATCCCCTGGAGCCTCCCTACACCACGGATCCTCCTTACCCACTGGAGCCTCCCTACACCACAGAGCCTCTTATCCCCTGGAGCCTCCCTACACCATGGATCCTCCTTATGCCCTGGAGCCTCCCTACACCACAGAGCCTCCTTATCCCCTGGAGCCTCCCTACACCACAGAGCCTGCTTATCCCCTGGAGCCTCCCTACACCATGGATCCTCCTTATCCCCTGGAGCCTCCCTACACCACAGAGCCTGCTTATCCCCTGGAGCCTCCCTACACCATGGATCCTCCTTATCCCCTGGAGCCTCCCTACACCACAGAGCCTTCTTATCACCTGGAGCCTCCCTACACCACAGAGCCTGCTTATCCCCTGGAGCCTCCCTACACCACAGAGCCTGCTTATCCCCTGGAGCCTCCCTACACCACGGAGCCTGCTTATCTCCTGGAGCCTCCCTACACCACAGAGCCTGCTTATCCCCTGGAGCCTCCCTACACCACAGAGCCTGCTTATCCCCTGGAGCCTCCCTACACCACGGATCCTCCTTATCCCCTGGAGCCTCCCTACACCACAGAGCCTGCTTATCCCCTGGAGCCTCCCTACACCACAGAGCCTGCTTATCTCCTGGAGCCTCCCTACACCACGGAGCCTGCTTACCCCCTGGAGCCTCCCTACACCACGGATCCTCCTTATCCCCTGGAGCCTCCCTACACCATGGATCCTCCTTATCCCCTGGAGCCTCCCTACACCACGGAGCCTCATCCCCTGGAGCCTCCCTACACCATGGATCCTCCTTATCCCCTGGAGCCTCCCTACACCACAGAGCCTCCTTATCCCCTGGAGCCTCCCTACACCACGGATCCTCCTTATCCCCTGGAGCCTCCTTACATTACTTGGTCTATATGCAGCTGAACCTACTGCACATGTGATACATCCGCCCCTGCCCAAAACACTAAATATATGTCCTTAAAAATTATGTGTAAAGGGAAACTGTCCGTTCCCTGTGCCCCCAGAACCCGCAGCAGTTGTGTCTGCAGATATAAACTCTCCGCCTAACATCTCTATTACATTAAACACACAAACAGATCTATAGAAAAAGTACTGTATTTCTAAAGTTTATGATATGTAAATGAGGCCTTTGATTTGTCGATGAGGCGTTCGTGACCCGAGTAGTCGCCCCACTTAGCATGTCATCACGGCTTTGGGGGCTTGAGAACATGACAAACCTACCGCATGCGCGCGGCTTCTCCTCCTCACTGCATTGAGCCTCTGACGCCGGGTGTACGCGTCCCATTACTGAGATAGGAGAGGACGGTCACTACTGGTCAGAGTCCATGTAGATGGGAGGAGCTCGGCCTCTAGCCCCGCCCTCCTCTCCCCTCCCCCTACACAGAATCTTATCAGTAGCGGCCGTCACCTCCGATCTCAGTGATGGAACAATGTTTCCTAACTGAATAGAGATTTTACCCCGGAACCGAGAATCCTGAGACGGAAGAAGAAATACGCAGATTTCTGTGGAGACTCCGGGGAGAAAGTTTCCTATTTCCATCTCGTCTATTCTTACAATTCATGAAGTTTATTCCTCTTATTCCTGTGTAATAAAGACTGATCAGGACGTTGTGTATATTATATGGGAACAATGAGGAATACTGTCACCATGTAACAATACATCGCTTATGGTTTATGGCCGCCAGGATTTGGTAACACAAAAATGTCTGAAAAGAAACAAAGTATTTATTGTAGAAAAGTCCTAAAAGAAAATGAAATAAATATATTGTTATTGGCTTGGATTAGTTGTATTACCGCAGTTACAGCGACCCTCCACCCCGGGACTGAACACTACACATTTCCCTGTACAGTCCCCTATGGGGTCCTCTGCCCTCCGCTGCCCCCTCAGCTCAGATCGGTGGTCTCTTCCCCCGGCTTCCAGGACGGCCAGTGCAGTGGTATGGGGAGTGCAGTAATACGTCTACCCCACCCTCCCCTGCCTTTCCTGTGCTGTGACCTATGGGGCAGCGCCCCTCCTATTAATCTCCCAGCAGTCTGCGGGGCGTCACCAGTTACAGATGTATTCTGCACCTGCTTTCATTGCTCCTGTTTGTCTTTGGTAACCTTGTCTGGCTTCCATAATACCCCGGGATGACTTAGGCCTCCATCTACAGGACCATTCTTACTCGGCTTCCTGATTCTGACCTCGTCCCGCTTCTTGATTGTCTAGCACCTGCCATCTTTGGGTCAGATCTGACATGTCGACCTTCTTCTGCCAGCTCGCTCTATCAGCCAGCACTACTATGTGGAGCAGCCCCGGTGTCTGTGCTGTAAGTCCAGATCACTGTACAGTGGTAAAAAGATGGAAGCCGGGAAACCTCTGGGACCGGCTGTATGGAGACTGTCTGTAAGCGCCTTATTATTAGGACCTGCCAGGTTTCCTCCATCGGTTCACCGTTACAGGAGGCAAATGGAGGACACAAGGAAGGGAGTCTATATATGATAACCGTATAGTCACTTCTCAGTCTCAGGGTGGACGGTCGTTTTATCACTCAACTTGTGCAGCTCATGAAGAGAGAAAAATTCTAAAAAATAACAGCAGAATAAAGATGATAAAGTAACAAGATGAGAAATACAACTCATCCCCCACAAAAAAGCTCCTCATACAGCGAGGTCAGTAATGAGAAATAAACCATCAAGAATGGAGAAAACAATCCAACAGAGGCCGGACAGACATCTGTCTGAGATGGTGAGTCCTGCATTGAGCAGGGGGCTGGATACGGGGACCCTGGAGGTGGTCCCCTCCAACCAGAACATTCTAGGATTGTAAGTTGTTTGGTCATTTTATCTGTAAATCATTTCCCCCATTATCGGCCTTACAGACACATTTTTTCTTTATTGATTTTTAATTTAGTTTTTTTTTTTACTTTCTCGTCCTCTCATTTCCGGAGTCATAATGTTATTGGTCACTAAGCTGCGCAGTTCTCCTGCTATTCACCCTATAAATGTAAGGAAATACTGACAACTGGGCGTTATCATTGTTCCCCTACATTGTCCAATCAGCGCTGAGTGTCAGAAGTGTGGGGACACATGTATGGAGAACGGTGACACCCGGTTATCATGTCATTCATAAATGTCGGAGGAACGGCCGGGAATCGGAGCAGCAGTTTCTTTCTTTGGTAACAATTCTTGTAGGAAAAAGAATTTCATCCAATTTATTGGTAAAAAAAACAAAAAAAAAAAACTTAAAACTTTCGGAACCTGGATGAGGACGTCTTCTTACCTTCTTTTAGTAATTTATGGATTTTACTGTGGGAAAGAGAATTATTTATTGAAGTTAGAGGCTCAGATGGGGGGACGATTCCTAGACGACATCTTGTCTGAAGAGACCGAGAGTGAAGATTCTTCTAAAGGGACGTTCCCAAAATCACAATGTGCTCTTATAATAAAGTACACCCTGGTTATTGTGAATATAACCCCTGTATAACATCTGGCCTGTCCAGCACATATCACCCCCTGAGTATGCCCCCCAGGCTCTAAATCGAAAATTTTACAAAAAAAATGTTGGACTTTTAATTTTTATGCCTTTAAACCAGATATGTATTAACTATTTTGTATGGTATAACTAACATTTACCACATGTCTACTTCACATCAGATTTATTTTTTTTGTTAAAAGTTTAATCAGCAATTTCTTATTTTTCAAACAAAATTTACAAAACCAATTTTAAGTTTCCTCCTTTCTCCCCTTTTGCATTTTAAGTCTGCAGTCCTGCTCCCCAATACTTATATCTATGGTCAGTTTGACGTCAATCAGCCGTTACTAACATGTCGCATTTAAGGGATCGCACTCATCGGGTGAAATAAAATTGGTCGGATATTCCTGAACAGTAGGATGATTGTCTTGCGAGTACGATGCGACTTCTCTCACCTGTCTCGCATCTGTATGACATCCGTATCAAACGCGTTTATAACATCAGCTTTTACAGACGATCATTCTCTGACATTTCAGGGTAATTTTCTAACTAATAAAACATTTTTTTATAGATCTAGAAAGATAGAAATGAGTCAGTGAGATATATCATCAGTGCAGGGCGTGTGGAGCTGCTGTACATGGATTTAGCTAATAATTAAAGAATTTAAAGTAAAAAAAGCAAAGGGGGAAAGCGGACAGCTGATGCTTATAGTCTGGGAAGCGGGTAATAAACATTAATATACATAGATCTTCCCAGGGGATTAATATTAACATCTGCGTAGCCTTTACTGGTTATTAACAAGTCACGAACTCCAGCTCTGCTACATCTGTATGGTGTGTTGAGCGATGGCTCAGCACGCCAGCCAGGACACACTGGTCAGTGCAGCGAGCAGTGACGTCAGTAAGGTGAGCAGAGCTCATCGGCTATGAACTCCGGTGACCTTAGTCAGAGCAGCGCTAGACACTGCAGGAGCATTCTCACGCTACTGGCTTGCTGAGCGGTCACATCAAACAATCCAGATGTAGCACGGCTGGGGATTTTTGTTGGACAGCACCACATAAGGATTATCTGCGGACAGGTGAGGATTATTTTGTATTTTAATTTGATCTTTATAAAGGGTAAAAGAGGGTCTAGGAGTGTTCATTTCAATTAAAGGACTTTGCTCTGTGTGTGTGTTTTTTTAACTAAACTTACGGGGTTAGTAATGGGGGTGTCTTATAGACGCCTCTCCATTACTAACCCCTGGGCTCGATGTCAGCAAACATTACAAAGCTAACATCAACCCCAATAGTATTACCCCACTCGCCACCGCACCAGGGCAAGTGGAAAGAGCCGAGGCTAGGCGCCAGAAATGGTGCATCTTATGAATTCTTGGGCAGATGAGTGCTGGTGTTCTTGCACTGGGAGGGGGACAATATCCAATTCCCAGGCTATTAATATCAGCCGGCAGCTGTCTGTTTAGCCTTTGCTGGTTGGGTCCCTGGTTTCCTGCACTGCTGGTAACATTACCATTATGTCTATCTATTGTGTCCTATTGCACTTGGTCTGTTGATGCTTATTTGTATCACCTTTGCCCAGCATACTGACTGAACCTATCACTTTATATGTTTATTACTATATCCTTTATGTCTATGAGGTATAATGCTTACTTGTGATAGTGTTTCTCTAGTCAGAAACTTTTTCATTCTAATGATATAAATAACTGATATTATATATTACTTATGTGATGTATGCTATGGACCTTTACGCATTAGTATACTCTCTAACATATAATTGGACCCATATTTCGTATTTACTTAATAGGATAATTTCACCTTTGGTCGGGGCCTTAGATGTAGCAGTGCAGTACACCAAGTGTTATATCCAGGTATACCACCATTGTTCCTCCTGAACTTGTACCTCACTTTTTGTATATATTGTATTTGTATATGAATACATATGGTATTCCTCTATATGTTTTTTTTTAATTTGTTAATAATAAAGATATATTTTTAGGCCATTGAAGAAAACGCTTCATCTCTTTAGTGACAGTAATTAACAGAGGCTGAAGTTACAGTTCTATCCAAAGGCTTAACCTTCTCCCCGACAATTGAGTTTGACGTTCATAGAACTTTATTAGATGTGAATAAGTTTGTGAGAACTTTCACTTTGCGTTGTCATTTCATGGTCAATGAACAGAATGAGAACATGGAGAACTCGTTACAAGAAGTTTCTCATGATGATGTTCCCAATAGAACTGGAACTTTTGATGAACAGAGTTCACTTCTTGATCATAAAACTCCAGCGATTCAACACAACAGACAGTTACTTTCAATCGTTTGTTATAAAAAAAATCTCTATTACTATCCGGTCAAGTCTCGTCCACCAGTCTTGGATGTTTTCTAGGAAATGATTGAAGATGAACTACTTACATTAAAAAGAACACAAAATTTCAAGGACAGAAATATCATAATCTAATGATATCAGAGCAACGAGCTCTGAAAGAACTTAACGAGAACTCTGACCTCCTCATAAGGAAAGCAAAGGACGATCCGCTGTTATATTGAATGTGGGACTTTATGAAAAATTCCATTGGGAAATCTGCAGACAAAATGTGACCGATGCTCTAAGGAAGGTGAAAGATTCTGAAAGAAGCCGCCGAGGACGAAGACTCAAGACTGATGAAGACGACAGCGGAGAAACCGCGACTCACAGATCAGAAGAGAAGAATCAGGGAATGAAAGCGGTGAGAAAATGTAGAGAAAACCAGAGCAAGTCTGGAGAAAAATCATCTATTATAGGACGAGGCCGAGAGACGTCATCACATCCCCCGGAGCCAACAAGAGTCTCCTCTCACCTGGTGATGTCAGAGGCCGGAGCTCCTCCATCATCACCTCCTGGTACCGATCCTGGTGTCCTTCTAGATACTCCCACTCCTCCATGGAGAGATAGACAGCGACGTCCTGACACCTTATAGGAACCTGACAACAACGACACCGTCATCACCCAGAATCCTCCAGTGCTGCCCTGTATAATGTCCCAGCAGTCACCTCTCCGCTCATCACCCAGAATCCTCCAGTGCCGTCCTGTATAATGTCCCAGCAGCCACCTCCCCGCTCATCACCCAGAATCCTCCAGTGCTGTCCTGTATAATGTCCCAGCAGTCACCTCTCCGGTCATCACCCAGAATCCTCCAGTGCTGTCCTGTATAATGTCCCAGCAGTCACCTCTCCGCTCATCACCCAGAATCCTCCAGTGCTGTCCTGTATAATGTCCCAGCAGTCACCTCTCCGCTCATCACCAAGAATCCTCCAGTGCTGTCCTGTATAATGTCCCAGCAGTCACCTCTCCGCTCATCACCCAGAATCCTCCAGTGCTGTCCTGTATAATGTCCCAGCAGTCACCTCTCCGGTCATCACCCAGAATCCTCCAGTGCTGTCCTGTATAATGTCCCAGCAGTCACCTCTCCTGTCATCACCCAGAATCCTCCAGTGCTGTCCTGTATAATGTCCCAGCAGTCACCTCTCTGCTCATCACCCAGAATCCTCCAGTGCTGTCCTGTATAATGTCCCAGCAGTCACCTCTCCGCTCATCACCCAGAATCCTGCAGTGCTGTCCTGTATAATGTCCCAGCAGTCACCTCTCCGCTCAGCAGCTCAATCATCTTGTTGCTGAGCTCTAGGATCTTCTTCTTCTTCCTCTCATGTATCGGGGGGTGCGGGGGAGGCTCTGTGATGGGGTCCGGGCTCCGCCCTCCTGACTCCTGGAGATGGATGATGGGAGTCACCCCCTCCCCCGGTGTCTTCCTCACTATTGTGTAATCCTGTGTATGGAGAAAAGTGGTAAAACACAAAACCCCAGAGACATAATGAAATAGTTGTGGCTTTCTAACCCAAAACCTAATTACAGGTTCCTATTAACACTTTCACCCACGAGACTGTTTTCACCTTTCTGATTAGGCCAATTTTTTCAATTCTTATTAGTTTGACTTTAATTTTGATCAAAATTACACGGTGACCCTATTTGGGCCATGTGTGAACACGCTCTTGCATGCTGCATGTACACTCATTTATATTCCAGTTCATTTCTTTAGTTTTTTTTTCAGTTAAAGGGGTCCTCCCATCTCCAAGATCCCATCCCAATATGGAGTAGGTGTAATAATAATAATAATATTAGCAAATACCTTCAATTAGAAATGTAGTATAGTATTTTTGGTTGGCTAGCTCTCTTACCCCATGTGCAGAGCATCGCAGGACCTTAGGTATCCATGGTTACGACCACTAGCAGCTAGCCAACTAACTGTGATTTTATCAGTGGACGTAACCATGGATACCTAAGGTCCTGCGATGCTCTGCACATGAGGTAAGTGGCGAATCAAAAATACTATACTACATTTCTAATTAGAGGCATTTGCTAATATTACTATTATTACACCTACTACATATTGGGATAGGATCTTGGAGATGGGAGTACCCCTTTAAGTGTGCACAAGTGTGGTAATCTCATGTGGTGTATGGCAGGGGGCTGCACTCCTCGCAGTATACAATGTATCTCGCTGTGGACAGTTTTCTGTCAGGAGAAGAGTCCTCTCTTCTCAAATTAAACTCCACAATATAATATTTTTCCAGTAAATGCCTCCAGGTAGAGGGTGATGATGGTGGTAGTAGTCTGTGCACCCGAGCCCCAGTCATAAAGAAGCCTAAAGATCTTAAACAGAAGTCCCTTTACTGGGGATAATGGGTCAAATTCTTAGGCTGTGTGCCCACAATGCGTTTATGAAGCGTTTCTGCAGCAGCAAAAACACTGAAGAAACGCATCAAAAACGCTTGGTAGAAGGTCCGCCATGTCCCCCAATGATAATCCGCGTGTGCTCTGCTCATGCTGCTCAAATTTCCACTTCCGTTTTTTCATGAGGAAAAAAAACGCAGCACCACCAATTATTTTGCAGAAGCGCTGCGTTTTCGCCGCCATTGACTTGCATTGGAACGCTTCAAATCTGCAAATATGTAAAACTACTTGCAGAATTAAAGCGCATTTGCTGCGATTTTGGAACACAAGACTGCAGCAAATGGGAAGTGACCTCATGCGGGGGCGTTCCAGCCATCCCATAAATCCAGGAAGACGAGAATCCCATACCATTCCTGTCTTCCTGGATCATGGCTGAGCACCTGGGGTGGTACAAGATGGACCTGAATGTCCCGGTCATGATTGGTGTCTGCGGGTGTCTGCGCTGGAAACCTGCGCAGTGTCAGCATGGGCTCTGCGCGGTGTCTGCGGTTGTCAGCGGGTGTCTGCGTGCAGGCAGACATAGGTCTATGTGACACTACTACTCCCATCGGCCTATGTCTGTCCCCCGTCCACTAGTGGCAGCAGGATCAGCTCGATGGGAGCAGTAGTTCCCATCAACCTGATCCTGCTGTTAAAATTGCCCTAATGTGTCCGTAAAACTGCCCCATATGTTATTTTTGGCCCCCATAGGTTTATATTTTTGCCCCTATATATTTTTTATTTTTTGTATGCCCCCATTTTTTTTTTTTGGGCAACCTATTTTTTTTAATTAATTTAAAGTCCCATTTTTTTTTGTTTGGTCCCCAATTAATTTTAAAAATACATTTCATTGGTGGCCAGTGGTTGCCTAAAGAAATTTAGTTTATACATTACCTGTTCCCACCGATCGCCACCTAAAATAAAGTAAAAAATAAAAATACACCTATACTCACCTAATTCCCCAAAGCCCTCAATCTCCTCTAATAAAATATAAAATAAAAAAACACAATTTTATCCTTACCCCTCCGTAGTAGTCCACAAGTGTCCCATGAAGATCTCCAGATTAGAGCAGCCACATAAAATGTGACCGCTCTAAACCGCTGCCGCCGCTACAATGGCGAGGCCGTAAAGCAGCCCCGTCATTGCATAAGCGAGTTCACCGGAGTTCAGGCAGCGCTGCTCCGGTGACCTCCTTTACGGCCCCGCTGACTGAGAAATTCCCACGGTACAGCAGGGCCGTAAGGGGGGGGGGGGTCACCGGAGCTGCGCTGACTGAATGCACTCCGGTGACCTCAGTCAGTGCCTCACACTGCCGGGAGCGGACGTGCTCCCGGCAGTGTGAGCTTACAGCAGCCATGACAGCTGTCACATCTCCAGATGTGACAGCTGTGCATGGGAGATCATCGCAGGAGTGTGGACAGGTAATTATTTTTTTTTAGTAAATTAATAATTAAATAAAATTGTGTGTTTTATTTCAAATAAATAATTATTTTCTGGGTGTAGTGTGTGTTTTTTCTTTTTAACTCTTTGTAGGTTGGTAATGGGGGTGTCTTATAGACGCCCCTCATTACTAACTTGGGCTTTATGGCAGCTGGCGCTGACATGAACCCCACTACTATTACCCTCTGCCACCGCACCAGGGCAGCGTGGAAGAGCGAGGCTAAGCATCAGATTTGGCGCACAAATATGATGCGCCAAATCTGGGGCGGCTGAGGGCTGATATTATAGCCTGGGAGGGGGCCTATAACCTTGGCCCCTTTCTAGGCTATTAATATCAGGTCGCAGCTGTCCGCCTAGCCTTTGCTGGCTCCAATTTATAGGGTGACACTATGTCATTTTTTTTTTTTTGGGTCCCCCTGTAGAATGGACAGTAAAGGCTAAGCTAACTGCTGCGGCCTGATATTAATAGCAAGGGAAGGGGCCATGATCCTTGGCTACTTTCCAGACTATATCAGCCCTCAGCCGTCTGCTTTCCCTCTGCTGGTTATTAAAAATACACGTGAACCCACCCATTTTTTTTTAAATACATTGAAATGTAAGATTATTGTACAGCGTATGCGTGACCAAGCATACATTGAAATGGGTCTGTGTGTGTTTCCGGTATGTGTGGAAAAAGTCATCACCATTCGTACCGGAGATTCTGACGTGTGAAAGAGCCGTAATTGGATACTGGGTGAGGAGTGTGTGTGTGTGTGTGTGGGGGGAGCCCATGTATACACACGCGTACATATCTGCATTGAGTATGTATGTGTATATATATATTTTTTATATTAATTACAGGGGCTGCAGTTCTTGTGGCATCCTGAATACTTCCAAAATGGTGAATAGGGGTTTGACTAGGAAATGACATTATTCACCTTTTTTTTTTTTCCCACTAACTTTATTTGGCTTCAAAAACGTTTACAAAACGCATTAAAAAACGCATCAAAAAAGCGTCAAAAACGCACATAGAATCCACATGCATTTTTCTGGCAAGGAGATGCAGAAATGGTCAGGAAAATTTCTGCTTCATTTCTGCATCGTGGGCACATAGCCTTATTCACAAGCGGTAGGGAGCTGAGGTACAGGATGACACTCATGGTTGAATATTGTTCTGCACCTGCAGACAGGCAGATCCTGGGAACCTCTGGTTTCATCAAATCTGAATATTTCTTCCTCAGCGCTGTGCTCTGTTTCTGCCCTGAGGTAATTCTTCCTAATATGAAGACTATCAGCTCCCCTTATTGTGTCTGTCCCTTTTTTAAGCGCAGCAGTCAGGGAGAAGGTAGGTAACTCCTTCACCTACAAAATGGCTTCCTCTTCTCAAAATGTCTGACCACCAACTGCCTCTTCAATCCTTAACTACCTCACAGGATTTAACTCCTCCCACTCCCATGTGACTGTTAGAACTGCAGTCATTGGCTGACTGCCCAGAGGCGTTTTTCCAGAAGCTTCAACGGATCCCTCTGATTCTGAGATATTGTACTTCAAGATAGTGATAAAATTTCTTCGATGTCACTTGCGTTTATTTGTGAAAAAAAAGGAAATTTGGCGAAAATTTGTAAAATGTTGCAATTTTCAAAATTTGAATTTTTATGCCCTTAAATCAGAGAGATATGTCACACAAAAGAGTTAATAAATAACATTTCCAACATGTCTACTTTACATCAGCACAATTTTGGAACCAAAATTTTTTTTTGTTAGGGAGCTATAAGGGTTAAAAGTTGACCAGCGATTTCTTTCGATTTATTTTCGCAGGGGTAAGAGGAAAAAATGGACCCCAAAATTTGTTGTGCAATTTCCCGTGAGCACGCAGATACCCCATATGTGAGGAAAAACCACTGTTTGGCCGCACGGCAGGGCTCGGAAGGGAAGGAGCGCCATTTGACTTTTTGAATGTAAAATTTGCTTGAATAATTAGTGATGTCATGTTGCGTTTGGAGAGCCCCTGATGTGCCTAAACAGTGGAAACCCCCCACAAGTGACACCATTTTGGAAACTAGACCCCTCAAGGATTTTATTAAGGGGTATAGTGAACATTTTGAACCCAGAGGTACGACACAGAATTTGATAATATCAGGTCATCATATTGAATAAGTTGTCATTAGTGCTCGCTACATGATTTTGCATCAGGTACTCGGGTATGCACCATGTATCGCGGGTGCTCGAGTCCCCGCTCGCATGTTTCATGGTTATTAGACACCCAAAAAAAACATGTGGGGATCGCTCGTGCATGGCAGGCAATCCCCGCGAGTTTTTTTTGGCCACAATGCATATGGGGCGGAGACTCGAGCACCCGCGATACTCAATGCATACCCGAGCACCCGATGCAAACTCAAGTAGCGAGCACTTGCGCTCGACACTAGTCGCCATATCGTCATCTTTTTTTTTTTACTTTTGAAAAAAATCCCAACCCCATCACAACCCTAACCCCAAACCCAGCCCTAACCCTAGAGTTTATTTTTTGCGCCGTTCCTCGTGCGGTATAAGTGATTAGACGACTTTATTCTTCGGGTCGGTGCGATTACAGTGATACCAGAATGATATCGGGTTTTTATGATTGACAGCTGTCACACACTAAAGGACGCATTTTTTTTTTTTTTTTTTTAAAAATCTAGTTTTTGCATCGCCATATTTTGAGAGCTATAATTTTTACATATTTTGGCCGACAGACTCATGTGACGGCTTGTTTTTTTGCGGGACAAGTTGGCATTTTTATTGGTACCATTTTCAGGCATGTGACATTTTTTGATCACTTTCTATTCCAATTTTTGGGAGGCAGAATAAACAAAAAACAGAACTTCCAGAATTTTTTTTTATGTTTTTTTTTTATTCTGTTCCACGTGTGGTAAAATTGATAAGGTAGCTTTATTCTTCGGGTCAGTACGTTTACAGCGGTACCACATTAATATAATTTTTCGATGTTTTGGCGCTTTTACACAATAAAAGCTATTTTATAGAAAACATTTTTTTTTTGCATCGCTTTATTCTGAGAGCTATAACTTTTTTATTTTTAAGCTGATGGAGCTGTATGGCGGCTTGTGTTTTTGCGGGACAAGATGGAGTTTTCAGCGGTACCATTTTTATTTACATTCGCCTTTTTGATCGCGTGTTATTACATTTTTAGTTTGGCGGTATGGTGATAAATCATTGTTATTTGCTTTGTTTTTTGTTGTTTTTTTACCGTGTTCACTGAAGGGGTTAACTAGTGGGACAGTTTTATAGATCGGGTCGTTCTGGACACAGCGATACCAAAAGTGTACTTTATTTATTTTTATGTAAATATGTGTATTTAATTAATAATTTTTCCTTTCTTTGTTGTTGTTTACCTTGTCTCTGGACGGGACATCAACTTTTCCTGCCCGGATCGCTGATCTAATACTCTGGATTGCTTGCATCAGGTGCTGCATGTACGGTGAATGTCATGAAGAGGTTAACGGATCGCTGATCTAATACTCTGGATTGGTTGCATCAGGTGCTGCATGTACGGTGAATGTCATGAAGAGGTTAAATGGAATCTGTCACCAAGTTATTGCCACTGACTGGCAGCTTTCTGCCTATGCACAGTGTACAGAGAGCGGCCAATCATGGATGTGGGCGGAGCTATACAGAGCTCAGAGCACTACTAGATCTACAGCAGAAGAAACAGGGATTTCATCAGAACTGCAGCGAGCAGCCCAGTAAGTGACCGATCACTGGAATCAAGGTCTCTGCCCCCACATCATGCTGCTCTCATATCAGATAGATGTCGGACTTGTTACATAACACAATAAAGCTGATAGAAATGTAGAGGAGTTACCTCTCCGCTCAGCAGGGAGATGATCTCCAGGGTGAAGTGTAATAATCTTCTGGTGGTCTCGTCCTCGTCCATCCTCGGGGTCATTCAGGAGAAGGAGGGATGAACACTGGATCAGCTGGAGGGATCTCGTCCTGCCGGCTGATAACAGAGAGCAAGAGCTGCACACAACCAGGACGGAGCTGCTGCACTGAGAGCTGGAGGACCTGTGGTGATGTCACCGCCATGTGATCAGGGGGCGGAGCTCGGGAGAGAGGTGAAGGACCTGTGATAATGATGACGTCACCACAGCTCCTCCCCCTCAGTGCAGCAGACACTTCATACTTCTCCTGGATCTCTGTTCTCTCTGTTATCAGCCATTATACAGAGACCTGCGCCCAGGAGACATTATATACAGAGCAGAGAACATTCCCCGCAGATTATATTCCTGGAGACAGAACAGGATCTGTGTGACGTCAGCACTGAGGGGATTCCAGGAGGAGACCAGAGGCCGAGAGACCGGATCCATCAGTGGTTGATGTCCTCTTGTAGATGTGATCAGAGCCTTAGTTACAGGATCCATCGCTCGTGGTCGGTGTCGTCTTGTAGATGTGATCGGAGCCTTAGTTACAGGATCCATCGGTCGTGGTCGGTGCCGTCTTATAGATGTGATCGGAGCCTTAGTTACAGGATCCATCGCTCGTGGTCGGTGACGTCTTGTAGATGTGATCGGAGCCTTAGTTACTGGATCCATTGGTCGTGGTCGGTGACGTCTTGTAGATGTGATCGGAGCCTTAGTTACAGGATCCATTGGTCGTGGTCGGTGACGTCTTGTAGATGTGATCGGAGCCTTAGTTACAGGATCCATTGGTCGTGGTCGGTGACGTCTTGTAGATGTGATCAGAGCCTTAGTTACAGGATCCATCGGTCGTGGTCGGTGACGTCTTGTAGATGTGATCGGAGCCTTAGTTACAGGATCCATTGGTCGTGGTCGGTGACGTCTTGTAGATGTGATCGGAGCCTTAGTTACAGGATCCGTCGGTCGTGGTCGGTGACATCTTGTAGATGTGATCGGAGCCTTAGTTACAGGATCCATCGGTTGTGGTCGGTGACGTCTTGTAGATGTGATCGGAGCCTTAGTTACTGGATCCATCGGTCGTGGTCGGTGACGTCTTGTAGATGTGATGGGAGCCTTAGTTACAGGATCCATCGGTCGTGGTCGGTGACGTCTTGTAGATGTGATCGGAGCCTTACTTACTGGATCCATCGGTCGTGGTCAGTGACGTCTTGTAGATGTGATCGGAGCCTTAGTTACAGGATCCATCGGTCGTGGTCGGTGACGTCTTGTAGATGTGATCGGAGCCTTAGTTACAGGATCCATCGGTTTTGGTCGGTGACGTCTTGTAGATGTGATCGGAGCCTTAGTCACAGGATCCATCGGTCGTGGCCGGTGTCGTCTTGTAGATGTGATCGGAGCCTTAGTTACAGGATCCATCGGTCGTGGTCGGTGACGTCTTGTAGATGTGATCGGAGCATTAGTTACAGGATCCATCGGTCGTGGTCGGTGACGTCTTGTAGATGTGATCGGAGCCTTAGTTACAGGATCCATCTTTCGTGGTTGGTGACATCCTATAGATGTGATCGGAGCCTTAGTTACAGGATCCATCGGTCGTGGTTGGTTATGTCTTGTAGATGTGATCGGGGCCTTAGTTACAGGATCCATCGGTCGTGGTCGGTGACGTCTTGTAGATGTGATCGGAGCATTAGTTACAGGATCTATCGGTCGTGGTCCGTGTCGTCTTGTAGATGTGATCGGAGCCTTAGTTACAGGATCCATCGGTCGTGGTTGGTGATGTCTTGTAGATGTGATCGGGGCCTTAGTTACAGGATCTATCGGTCGTGGTTGGTGACGTCTAGTAGATGTGATCGGAGCCTTAGTTACAGGATCCATCGGTCGTGGTTGGTGACGTCTAGTAGATGTGATCGGAGCCTTAGTTACAGGATCTATCGGTCATGGTCCGTGTCGTCTTGTAGATGTGATCGGAGCCTTAGTTACAGGATCCATCGGTCGTGGTTGGTGATGTCTTGTAGATGTGATCGGGGCCTTAGTTACAGGATCCATTGGTCGTGGTCGGTGTCGTGTTGTAGATGTGATCGGAGCCTTAGTTACAGGATCCATCGGTCGTGGTTGGTGTCGTCTTGTAGATGTGATCGGAGCCTTAGTAACAGGATCCATCGGTCGTGGTCGGTGACGTGTTGTAGATGTGATTGGAGCCTTAGTTACAGGTTCCATCGGTCGTGCTCAGTGACGTCTTGTAAATGTGATCGGAGCCTTAGTTACAGGATCCATCGGTCATGGTCGGTGATAGCCCTTCGAAGAAGAGTCTCTCTCTCTGTGTAAGGCATGTCTCTGGGCTCCACTCTCTCTCTTTGTGTGTGTGTGTGAGGCATGTATCTGAGCTCCGCTCTCTCTCTCTCTGTGTGTGTGAGGTGCCGTCTCTGGGCTCCGCTCTCTCTCTCTCTGTGAGGCGCCGTCTCTGGGCTCCTCTCTTTCTCTCTGTGTGAGGCGCTGTCTCTGGGCTACGCTCTCTCTCTCAGTGTGTGTGAGGCATGTCTCTGGGCTCCGCTCTCTCTCTCTCTGTGTGTGTGAGGTGCCGTCTCTGGGCTCCGCTCTCTCTCTCTCTGTGAGGCGCCGTCTCTGGGCTCCTCTCTCTCTCTGTGTGAGGCTCGTCTCTGGGCTCTGCTCTCTCTCTCTCTCTGTGTGAGGCACGTCTCTTGGCTCCGCTCTCTCTCTGTGTGTGTGTGAGGCGATGACTCTGGGCTCCGCGCTCTCTCTCTCTGTGTGTGTGTGAGGCTCCGCTCTCTCTCGCTCTGTGTGTGTGTGTGAGGCGCCGTCTCTGGGCTCCGCTCTCTCTCTGTGTGTGTGTGTGAGGCACTGTCTCTGGGCTCCGCTCTTTCTCTCTCTCTGTATGTGTGTGAGGTGCCGTTTCTGGGCTCCGCTCTCTCTCTCTCTCTCTGTGAGGCGCCGTCTTTGGGCTCCTCTCTCTCTCTGTGTGTGAGGCACGTCTCTGGGCTCCACTCTCTCTCTCTCTCTGTGTGAGGCACGTCTCTGGGCTCCACTCACTCTCTGTGTGTGTGAGGCGCCGTCTCTGGGCTCCGCTCTCTCTCTCTCTCTATGAGGCGCCATCTCTGGGCTCCGCTCTCTCTCTCTGTGTGTGGCATTGTCTCTGGGTTCCGCTCTCTCTCTCTCTGTGTGTGTGTGAGGCACTGTCTCTGGGCTCCGCTCTCTCTCTCTCTCTATGAGGCGCCATCTCTGGGCTCCGCTCTCTCTCTCTGTGTGTGGCATTGTCTCTGGGCTCCGCTCTCTCTCTCTCTGTGTGTGTGTGAGGCACTGTCTCTGGGCTCCGCTCTCTCTCTCTCTCTCTGTGTGTGTGTGTGTGAGGTGACTTCTCTGGGCTCTGCTCTCTCTCTCTCTCTGTGTGCGAGGTGCCGTCTCTGGCTCCGCTCTCTCTCTCTGTGAGTGAGGTGCCGTCTCTGGGCTCTGCGCTCTCTCTCTCTGTTTGTGTGTGTGTGTGTGGCGCCGTGTCTGGGCTCCGCTCTCTCTCTCTGTGTGTGAGGCGTCGTCTCTGGGCTCCGCTCTCTCTCTCTCTGTGTGTGTGTGAGGCGCCGTCTCTGGGCTCCACTCTCTCTCTCTCTCTGTGTGTGAGGCGCTTTCTCTGGGCTCCGCTCTCTCTCTCTCTCTCTGTGTGTGTGAGGCACGTTTCTGGGCTCCGCTCTCTCTCTCTCTCTGTGTGTGTGTGTGTGTGAGGAGTTGTCTCTGGGCTCTGCTCTCTCTCTCTCTCTGTGTGTGTGAGGCGAAGTCTCTGGGCTCTGCTCTCTCTCTCTGTGTGTAAGGCGCCGTCTCTGGGCTCCGCTCTCTCTCTCTCTGTGTGTGAGGCGCCGTCTCTGGGCTCTGCGCGCTCTCTCTCTGTGTTTGTGTGTGTGTGGCGCCGTCTCTGGGCTCCGCTATCTCTCTCTGTGTGTGAGGCGCCATCTCTGGGCTCCGCTCTCTCTCTCTGTGAGGCGCTGTCTCTGGGCTCTGCTCTCTCTGTGTGTGTGTGTGAGGCGCCGTCTCTGGGCTCTGCTCTCTCTCTCTCTCTCTGTGAGGCACGTCTCTGGGCTCTACTCTCTCTCTCTCTGTGTGTGTGAGGCGCCGTCTCTGGGCTCCGCTCTCTCTCTCTCTCTCTGTGTGAGGCGCCATCTCTGCGCTCCACTCTCTCTCTCTCTGTGTGTGTGAGGCACTGTCTCTGGGCTCCACTCTCTCTCTCTCTGTGTGTGTGTGTGATGCGCTGTCTCTGGGCTCCACTCTCTCTCTCTCTGTGTGTGTGTGAGGCGCTGTCTCTGGGCTTTGCTCTCTTTCTCTCTCTGTGTGTGTGTGTGAGGCGCTGTCTCTGGGCTCTGCTCTCTCTCTCTCTCTCTCTGTGTGTGTGAGGCGACGTCTCTGGGCTCTGCTGTCTCTCTCTGTGTGTGAGGCGCCGTCTCTGGGCTCTGCTCTCTCTCTCTCTCTGTGTGTGAGGCGTCGTCTCTGGGCTCCGCTCTCTCTCTCTCTGTGTGTGAGAGGCGCCGTCTCTGGGCTCCGCTCTCTCTCTTTGTGTGAGGCGCCATCTCTGGGCTCCGCTCTCTCTCTGTGTGTGTGTGTGTGTGAGGCACTGTCTCTGGGCTCCGCTCTCTCTCTCTGTGTGTGTGTGAGGCACTGTCTCTGGGCTCCGCTCTCTCTCTCTCTGTGTGTGTGTGTGTGTGTGTGTGTGTGTGTGTGTGTGTGTGTGTGTGTGTGTGTGAGGCGTCGTCTCTGGGCTCCACTCTCTCTCTGTGTGTGTGTGTGTGTGTGAGGCGCTGTCTCTGGGCTCTGCTCTCTCTCTCTGTGTGTGTGAGGTGACGTCTCTGGGCTCTGCTCTCTCTCTGTGTGTGAGGCGCCGTCTCTGGGCTGACCTCTGCTTCAGCCCTCAGGTCTAGTTGCCAGCCTGACTACTGTTCCAGTCCGCCAGCCTGACTACTTTCCAGCCCGACAGTCTGCCTTCCGTTCTACCCGCCAGTCTGTCTATGGGCAAGTCCGCCTGCTTACCAGGAAGCACCTGCCAGTTACCTGCCTGCTACCTGCTGTGCCTGCTAGCCCGCTCAACTGGGAGCATTCGCCTGTTACCTGCCTGTTACCTGAAAGCCTACCTGGAGGCTTCTGCTGTCACTTGCTGTGACCACCCGCCTGCTAACCTAGAGACTTCAGCCTGCTTGGCCGTCACTTGCCGTGACCACCTGTCAACTATCCAGAGACTCCTGCCTGCCTGTTGTGTCCATCCGCTATTCCGGTCAGTACCAGTCTACTGACCCATGGGAGTGACCTGCTCTCTTACAAGGTCGTCCCCAGAGTAGCACCTGGTCCCTCTGCTCGGTCCCTCCCTGGTCACGGAGTCATTAGCCGCCGTACGACCAGGGTCGGTCTGAGTTGATACTTAGTCACGCCCCTCTGGGTCCCTCCTTGCACCGCGGCACAGAGGTTCCACCACCTGGATCCGTAACAGTTTGCTCGGGCCATGGAACCCGGTGGCCCCAGGCTCCTTCGCTTGCTGGCCTGTACCAGGAGGTTTCTCGTCAGAGATCCCAACAGGAAACCATCCTGACCTACCTGCGGTCTGTCAACACTCGCCTGGACACGCTGTCCGTACCACCTGTGTCCGCCCCTAGTCGAGCAACACCCGTTCCGGCAGCGCCGCTGCCCACCAATACCATGGCATCCAACCCAGGCCCCTGGCTTTCTGCACCTCCTCGTTTTGGAGGCGACCTCGCTCTAGCTCGGGGTTTCCTAAACCAGTGCACCCTGCACTTTGAACTCTTGGCACATCAGTTCATATCCGACCGGGCTAAGGTGGCATTCATCATGTCCCATCTCACTGGGGAAGCACTGACATGGCTAAATCCCCTGTGGGAGAGAGGGGACCCCCTGGTGTCCGACCTATTGTCTTTCCTCGCGGCTTTCCGGAGAGTCTTCGATGAGCAAGGACGAAAATCCTCTTCAGCATCCTCTCTGCTACGTCTCCGCCAAGGGAGTCTCACCGTGGGCCAATATGCCATACGGTTCCGTACCCTCGCTTCTGAGCTTGCCGGGGATAACGAGGCTCTGGTGTCCGTCTTCTGGGAGGGTCTTTCCGGTCGGATTAAGGATGAGCTAGCCGGTCGGGACATTCCTACCACCCTGGATGACCTGGTGTCACTCGCTACCCGGATTGACATCCGGTTTCAAGAAAGCACCAAAGGGACCACTCAGGAGAGAAAGTTCCCCCGCCTCGCTCCTACTTTCCAGAGACCTGCCTCTCAACTAGTCACTCCCCGGGCGCACTCGCCCGAACTCAGGCAGATCGACCAGACCAAGATGGTCAAAGCTCGCCAAGAGTCACGTCGAGCCGAGGGGAGCTGTTTCTATTGTGGCAGTAAAGAGCACCTGATCCGTTCCAGCCCGGAGAGGCCGGGAAACTTCAGTGTCTAGGACCGCTCGGAGAGGTCGTCCTAGGCAAAAGTAAGCCCTCTCCATCCCTGACTTTGTCTGTCTCTATCTCCTGGGGAGAGAACCGTCTCCTTGAAATTGCTCATCTGGATTCTGGAGCTGCTGGAAACCTCATTTCCCAGTCCCTGGTAGAGAGATACCGTATTCCCACCAAACCTCTGTCTGAACCATTGTCCGTCGCCTCCATGGATGGAGGACTCCTTCCGGTGACCATCCTGCTCATCACTTAGCCCCTAACCCTGCAGGTGGGAATGCTGCACTCGGAGAAAATCTCCTTCCATGTGCTGTCCGGACTCTCTCACTCCTTATGGCTAGGTCTACCCTGGCTCCAGACACATGAACCCGTGCTGAACTGGCAATCTGGTGAAGTACTCCGGTGGGGGCAGGACAGCCATAGGACCTGCCTGATTCCGGTTCGCCCGACTCGTCCACCACCTACCCCAGCTAATTCACCCGGTCTACCGGCTCCTTACTGGTCCTACGCGGATTTCTTCGGTAAAAAGGAAGCAGAGACACTGCCACCTCATAGGCCATATGATTGCCCGATCGACCTGGTACCTGGCGCCACTCCACCCCGTGGGCGAATTTACCCGTTGTCGGCGGCTGAAATCCGAGCCATGTCTGAGTACATTGAGGAGAATCTGGCTAGGGGATTCATCCGGAAATCTACCTCCCCGGCTGGAGCCGGATTCTTCTTTGTCAAGAAGAAGGATGGTTCGCTACGCCCCTGTATTGATTATAGAGGATTCAATCAGATCACGGTAAAAAACAAATATCCCCTGCCGCTCATCTCCGAGTTGTTTGATCGACCTTAAGGGCGCCAGGATCTTTTCCAAGCTGGATCTTCGTGGAGCGTATAACCTGGTCCGAATCCGTCAAGGAGATGAGTGGAAGACGGCATTCAATACCCGGGACGGTCACTATGAGTACCGTGTGATGCCCTTCGGTCTCTGCAATGCTCCCGCTGTCTTCCAAGAATAGGTCAACGACATCTTCCTTGACCTTCTTTACTCCTGTGTGGTGGTATACCTGGACGATATCTTGGTCTTCTCTCCGGATCTTCCCACACACCGGAGGGATGTTTGTCAGGTCCTGCTTAGGCTCAGGCAGAACCACCTCTATGCAAAATACGAGAAGTGCCTCTTCGAGCAGACCTCTCTTCCATTCCTGAGCTATGTTATCTCCTAGACAGGCCTACGAATGGATCCTGAGAAGCTTTCTGCTGTCCTAAAGTGGCCCCGTCCGGAGGGGTTGAAGGCGATTCAGCGATTCCTGGGCTTCGCCAACTACTATCGTCTCTTCATCCCGCACTTCTCTGCCCGGACTGCTCCCATATCTGCGCTCACCCGTAAGGGAGCAAATCCCAAGGAATGGTCGCCCGAAGCTGAGGAGGCCTTCCTTTCCTTAAAGCAAGCCTTCTCCTCTGCCCCAGTGCTGCACCGTCCGGATAGCAACAAACAGTTCTACCTGGAGGTTGATGCTTCCTCCTCTGGAGCCGGAGCGGTGCTCACCCAAAAGTCTTCTTCCGGGAGAATGGTAACCTGCGGCTTCTTCTCCAAACTCTTCTCCTCCTCTGAGCACAACTACTCTATAGGAGACCGAGAACTGTTAGCTGTTAAATTGGCGCTAGAGGAGTGGCGTTACCTGCTTGAAGGGGCTCTATACCGGGTGATCATCTATACGGATCACAAAAACCTGGCATATCTCCAGAATGCCCAAAGACTTAACCCGCGCCAGGCCCGGTGGTCTTTGTTCTTCGCCCGCTTCGACTTCGTCCTACACTTCCCCCCGGCGGACAAGAATGTCAAAGCCGATGCCTTGTCCCGATCCTTCCTGTCCTCCGATCAAGAGGAGGAGCCTATGCACATCATCGACCCCTCCAAAGTGATGAATGTGGCCCCCTTGGATCTGACTCGTCTTCCACCCGGTAAGACGTTTGTAGCAGTACCGGATCGTGAGAAGGTTCTTCGCAGGGGTCATTCATCTAAACTAGCTGGCCATGCTGGCCAAAAGAAGACCTTCCTGCTCATCGCCCGGCATTACTGGTGGCCTACCCTGCGCAAGGATGTGGTAGACTTCGTCTCGGCCTGTTCGTCCTGTGCCCGCAACAAAGTTCCCAGACATCTACCAGCCGGTCATCTCCTGCCTCTTCCCGTACCTGATGCTCCGTGGCAACACATTGCTATGGACTTTATTACATGCTAAGGCATCCCCGGCCAATAGCCAAGGGTCCTTCCATATAAATAAGGCACCTCCTCCAAAATGGAGGTGTCCGAGCAAAAGTTGACGCACAGCATACTTACCTCTGCTTCAGCCCTCAGGTCTAGTTGCCAGCCTGACTACTGTTCCAGTCCGCCAGCCTGACTACTCTCCAGTCTGACAGTTTGCCTTCCATTCTACCTGCCAGTCTGTCTATGGGCAAGTCCGCCTGCTTACCAGGAAGCACCTGCCAGTTACCTGCCTGCTACCTGCCGTGCCTGCTAGCCCGCTCACCTGGGAGCACTCGCCTGTTACCTGCCTGTTACCTGAAAGCCTACTTGGAGGCTCCTGCTGTCACTTGTCGTGACCACCTGTCTGTTACCTAGAGACTTCAACCTGCTCTGCCGTCACGTGCCGTGACCACCTATCAACTATCCAGAGACTCCTGCCTGCCTGTTGTGTCCATCCGCTATACCGGTCAGTCCCAGTCCGCTGACCCATGGGAGCGACCTGCTCTCTTACAAGGTCGTCCCCAGAGTAGCACCTGGTCCCTCTGCTCGGTGCCTCCCGGGTCACAGAGTCGTTAGCCGCCATACGACCAGGGTCGGTCTGAGTTGATACTTAGTCACGCCCCTCTGGGTCCCTCCTTGTACCGTGGCACAGAGGTTCCACCACCCGGATCCGTTACAGTTTGCAGACTACGCAGCCTTCAGTTTATATCAAGAAACTGCGCCCTATGTTTTGAAACTTCAATGCAGTAATCTGGAAAAAAAGAAATTCTTTGGCCGTTAATAGAGATGCCCCCTTTATCACGGGCAGCCTTAAGGGTGGCATCTCTGTCTTTGTAGTGCAGCAGCTTTATTAATACTGGACGTGGAGGGGCCCCTGGTGACAGTGGCCGGGTTGGCACCCTATGCGCCCTTTCCACAGCAAAGAAGGCAGACAGGCAATCAGCCCCAAACAAAGAACATAAACATGTCTCAAAGTACTCATTCGGATTATTGCTCACAATTTTTTCAGGGAAACCCATCACTCTTATATTATTTCGCTGGAGTCTGTTCTCCAAATCATCTGTTTTAGGTAATAGGGTCATGATCGGCTGTCCATGTCTGTGGCTGTCCTGTGATATCTGAGACTGTTTATCCTCCAGATCACTGGTTCTGCCCTCTGCTGCTGTAGTGCGGTCGTTAACCTTTTGTAGCCCTTGCCTCATAAAACAAAGTTCCTCTTTAATCTCTCCCATCTGACTGTTAAGTGAGGCTAAAGCAGCTTCATGCTGTGTTACAGCCACAAACACATCCTTTATCGTGGGCTCATTAATGTTCTGATCTGTATTATGGTGGGAAGCAGTGATTTCTGGCTGAGGCTGCGGGCACGGGAACTTGCAGAGACCTTATCAGCAGTGTTATTGAATTCCTCTGAGAGCACAGAGAAAGGATTAGACACCTCAATGATTTGTGTCTGTGCCTCATTGTCAGTGCAGGCTCCTGTGTCTGAAGCTCTAACACATCCAGCCAGCCTCAGTGCTGTGCCTGCAGCCACTGACTTCCCTGTTCTGCTACCTGCTGCAGAGGAGCCTGCGCCATCTTGGGTGCCTCCATTCCCTCCTGCTCCCCGTCGTCTCGCTGCTGCTCCTCTGGCCATGATCGCTCCTCCTATGCACACCGGTCAGTGCTAGGACGTGTATAGAAGGGGTAATACCGCTTTTTATTAAGTTAGGGGACCAATGGATCCTCCGGCAGGCTAGTTATCCCAGGGGCTCTCCTAGCACACTTCCACTCACATGTCCGGCCACGCCACGCCCCATGGGTGTAATTTTTACACATGGACTAATTAAACGCATGTTTTTACTTGGAGCTGGATACCACATCTTCTTTGGCTATTCATCACGCTTTGATCAGAACCTTCTCCCGTGCTCCAATCATGAACCACACAGGTGAGTTGGATTTATTTTATCTCTTATCAGTAATCATGTCCACAGTATGTCTACGAGCATGATAGGAAACCTTAGAAGACTGCAATAGCACTGAAGACACATTAACCACTTAAGGACCAAGCCACTTTGTATGTTAATGACCCGGCCTCATTTTACAATTCTGACCGGCGTCACTTTATGTGGTAATAACTCTGGAGCTTCCGCACATCCCAGCGATTCTGAGAATGTTTTTCGTGACACATTGCACTTCATGTTAGTGGTAAATTTTGGTCGTTATTATTTGCATTTATGAAAATATCAAAACTTTCACCCCAAAAAATTGAGAGTTTTGCAATTTTCCAACATTGAATTTTTATGCCTTTAAACCAGATATTTATTAACTATTTTTGGTGGTAAAACTAACATTTACTACATGTCTACTTTACATCAGAGTCATTTTTAAAACAAATATATTTTTTGTTACGAAATTAGAGGGTTAGAAATTTATTAGAAGTTTCTCATTTTTACAAGAATATTTACAAAACCTATTTTTTAGGGACCACATCATGTTTGACTTTGAGGGGCCTATGTGACAGAAAATACCCAAAAGTGACACGATTTGAGAAACTGCACCAATCAAAATTGCTCAAAACCACATTCAAGAAGTTTATTAACCCTTTAGGTGCTTTACAGGAATTAAAGCAATGTGGAAGAGAAAAATGAAAATTAAATTTTTTCACACAAAAATGTTGCTTTAGCCCCAAATTTTGCATTTTTACAAGAATGAAAGGAGAAAATGCATCATACAATTTGATGTGCACTTTCTCCTGAGTACGCCGATACCCCATATGTGGGGGAAAACCTACGGTTTGGGTGCATGGCAGGGCTCAGAAGGGAAGGCGCGCCATTTGACTTTTGGAGTGCAAAATCGTCTAAATGGATAGCGGACGCCATGTCACGTTTGCAGAGCCCCTGATGTGCCTAAACAGTGGAAACCCCCCACAACTGACCCCATTTTGGAAACTACAACGCTCAAGGAATTTATCTAAAGGTATGGTGAACATTTTAAAACCACAGATGTTTCACAAAATTTTAAGAAATTGGACTGTGAAAATTAAAAATTATGTTTTTTCTCCAAAAATGTTGTTTTAGCCACGAATTTTTCATTTTCACAAAGAAATCATCCAGGGGTGCAGTGATCATATTGACTCCATATGTGTTTCACAAAATGTTATACCATTGAACGGTGAAGAACAAAAATGACATATTTACCACTAAAATGTTGTTTTAGCCCCAGATTTTACATTATCACAAGGGGAAATGGGCAAACATGACCACATAATTTGTTACACAACTTCTGCTGAACGGGGCAATACCCCATATGTGGCTGTACTGTACTGCTTAGCCACATGGCGAGACTCGGGAGGGACGGAGCAATATTTGACTCCTGGAGAACAAATTATCATAGAATAATTTGCAGACTCCATATACAAAGCCTCTAAGTGGCAGAAGAGCAGAATCCCCCCTCAAGTGACCCTATTTTGAAAATTATAACCCTTTAAGAATTTATCTACTATTGTAGTGATGAATTTGACTCCATGAATGTTTTCCAGAAACTATCAGCAATGAATGTTGCCAAGTGAAAATGCAAATATGCCATTATAGTGCCTGGTACATTGTAGTGACTGGTACATTGTAGTGTCTGGTACATTGTAGTGCCTGGTACATTGTAGTGACTGGTACATTGTCGTGCCCGGTACTTTGTAGCGCTCAGTACTTTGTAGCGCCCAGTACATTATGCCCGGCTCGTGCTTATGGAGTCACACACCCTGGAAATTAAGTGGGCTCTTCTATCTACATTAATGACAAACATGTGGACGCTAACAGCGGTTTTGGCACACTGTGGGGCCTAGGAGGAGGGGGGTATTTGGATTTGGGAGCGCAGATTTTGCTGGATTTCTTTTAGTGGGAGCCACGTCACTTTTCCAGAGCCTTTGTTCTACCAGTAATATGGATGCCCCCTATACTTCTGTTTACAGATGATGAACCTGAGTAGGGACTTGTTTTTTGTGGGTTGAGTAGAAGCTTTTATTGGTGGCATTTTGGATCACATTTATCCTGTGCTCTACGCTGAGCACTTACATCGGGGCTTCAATCAATATTTACAAAATACGTGTTTCAGATGACACCGCCGAGGGATCCATTCATATAATGAGACAGCAGAGTTGCTCTGGACTCTGTGTTGGCTCTGATCAGCGGTGTCCTTTTTTTCAAAAGTGCACAACGCTGTGGCGGATCGTGCTTTTATGCACGCTTAAAAAGACGGACAACGACGGATCACAGGTCAGACGGCGTTCACAATGTCTCCATCTGCCTCATTATAAGAAATCAGTCTGTCTGAATCACTAGCTCAATCATTTACATGGCAGCACGGGACTTGTGTAAGAACAATATGGAAGTAAAGGATGGAAGTAATATTAAAGCCAGTCATTATTATACACTGGACATTATTACACACCTGTGGAAACATCTACCGGAATCTCCTCCTTCCCGTCACTCACACACGGCTGATCCCCCCTCGTCATCGCTTCTTCTTCTGTCTCGTCCTCCTCTTTATTCTTAGTCGGATCTTCCTCCTGATATATCAGATGTAACAATCAGCGCAATACAAGAAACCACCAAAATCTGTGACATCTATGACCTCGATCAGAAATGTCCCCCCATATACAGATCCGGTACAGGGCTCAGCACCGTCTACCTGATGACTCTCCGGGATGTTGTGATTCTCCTCTGGACAGTCCTGGGGATACAGAGGACGGGGACATCTCTCTGGTGGATTTCTTTCCATGAGTCCATCTGTAGGAAACACATAGTGACAGAATACAGTGACATGTAAAAGTTTGGGCCCCAATGGTCAAAATTACTGTTATTGTGAACAAGCAAGTTGAAGATGAAATGATCTATAAAAGGCCTAGAGTTAAAGATGACACATTTCCTTTGTATTTTAGGCAAATAATAAATAAATAATGCAAAAGTTTAGACACCCTGCATGGTTAGTACCTAGTAGCACCCCCTTTTGCAAGTATCACAGCTTGTAAACCCTTTTTTGGCCAAATTCTTGTTTGAGGGATTTTCATCCTTTCTTCCTTTGAGAATTCTTCCAGTTCTGTGAGATTCCTGGGGCGTCCTGCATCCTCTGCTATTTTGAGGTCTAGCCACAGATTTTCAAGATGTTCAGATCAGGGGACTGTGAGGGCCATTGTAAAACCTTCAGCTTGCGCCTTTTCAGGTCTTCTATTGTGGATTTTGACCTGTTTTTAGGATCATTATCCTTTTGTAGAAGCCATCTTCTTTTCACCTTCAGCTTTTTTTACAGATGGTGTTATGATTGCATCAAGAATTTGTTGAAATTTCATTGAACCCATTCTTCCCTCTACCCGTGAAATGTTCCCTGTGCCAATGACTGCAACAGAACCCCAAAGCATGATTGATCCACCCCCATGCTTAATAGTTGGCGAGATGTTCTTTTCCTAAAATTCTGTGCCCTTTTTTCTCCACACATACCTCTGATCATTTTCTATTTTAACCTCATCGGTCCACAGGACTTGTTTCCATAATGCATCAGGCTTGTTTAGATATTCTTTTGTACTTCTGACACTGAATTTTATGGTGAGAATGCGGGAGAGGTTTTCTTCTGATGACTCTTCCATGACGGCCATATTTGTGCAGGTGTCTCTGAACAGTAGGACAATGTACCTCAACTCCGGAGTCTGCTAAATCTTTGTGAAGGTTTTTTGCAGTCAGCTGGGTGTTCTGATTTGCCTCTCTAGCAATCCTACGAGCAGCTCTCACTGAAATTTTGCTTGGTCTTCCAGACCTTATATTGACCTCCACTGTGCCTGGTAACTGCTATTTCTAAATTACATTTCTGAGGAAAGGGCAACTTGAAAACGCTTTGCTATCTTCTTATAGCCTTCTCCTGCTTTGTGGCCTCCACCATTTTGAGAGTACTTGGCAGCTGCTTAGAAGAAGCCCATGGCTGCTGGTTTTGGCACAATGTTAGAGGAGGCTGGGTTTTTATAAAGCTAAGAAATTGGCATCACCTGGTCTTTACTATCGATGATAGTGAACGAGTCATAACCCTAACAGGCTAAGTAAGGTCTGAGACCTTGGTTGAAGTCATCTGAGCACACAAATCTCCAAGGGCGCCCAAACTTTTACATCAGGCCATTTTCCTTTTAGTAGTTTTTAAAATGTAAAAAATGTCAATATTTCTTATTTTTTCCTAAAATACAAAGGAAATGTGTCATCTTTAACTTTAGGCCATTTAGATCATTTCATCTTCAACTTGCTTAACTGTTCACAATAAGTCATTTTGACCAGGGGTGACCGAACTTTTACATGACACTGCAGATTGTGTCATGTGATGATGGGAGTAGTAGTAGGTGACCGCAGAACAGACATGATAGTCTCCCTCCTCACCCTGCTGATCGGCCCATATTGCGGTCGCCTCTTGTGCTCCATGTATAACCTCAACCTTAATATCAATCAGATCTTCACCCTAAAAAGAAAAATGTAAGATGAGCTCAGGTCCCATCACTTCATGGTCAGATGTTGTGGGGACTTCAGTGTCATCTACCTGATGATCCTCCGGGATGTTGTGATTCTCCTCTGGACAGTCCTGGGGATACAGAGGACGGGGACATCTCTCTGGTGGATTTCTCCTCCTGGATCCATCTGTGGAAACACACAGACTGAATACATGACCTGCCGTGTATCTGTCTATATATGAGGCTCGTCTCTCAGAACCGGTAATTCTATGTTTATGTATCAGGGAATAAATTACATTGTTGTGGTCCTCACCACCGGTACCGAGGACCCAGCACATTGTGGGCCTCAAGTATGAAGTGATAATCAGCGAGGTCAAAGCCTAATGCTCTCTGCTCTGCACTCGGAGGATGAGGACCCTGAGGAGAGGGACAGAGAAGATCAGGGCTGTGGAGTTGGAGCCCATTTTGCTGGAGTCGATATAAAATGGACCGACTGACTCCTAAAATATATAATAAATTGTGTACAGTAGTTCAATGCAGTTTGTGGGAAATATTTTTTCATAAGAATTTGGGAAAGTTATGAAATGTCCTATAAATGTCCGTCCTATTCCTGATCTAAGGGTCTAGACTTTTAGATGAGATGAATCTGTGGTACAGTAAATTTATCACTTAAACATGAGCCGTGTATGAGGGAGTCGGTGTCATGGAAATTGAGGAGTCAGAGGTTTGGCTTACCGACTCCACAGCCCTGGAGAAGACCCTCGTCAGTCAGATGGAGGAGCCGTACTAAGAAACACAACTTCTCCAAGATTCATCTCCACCAGGGATGGAACCACAGAGGAGCTGGAGAAAGCTCCACATTTCCATCCATCGGTTCCTTTCCTAATTCGCCATTATGGAGATTGGGGGACGGATGGTGACCATTTACCAGTGATTGTCTTTTGAGAGCTCACAATGTCACTATGTGGATGTGGCCTCCCTCCTGGACAGGATCCTCTGGGATCACTCAGAGGAGAGAACCTGACATCCTCCTATTAAAAGACGAGTTACTGCGCTTTTATTCTTCTTTAAATAGAGATAAATCTCAACATCCGCCTCGATATAAACACTAAAATAGGCAGCAAGTTCTGCGTTTGTCTCTAAAGGAGGAAAAAAGGGCACATGTACGACTAACAGATGAAGTCACAGAACCTGGAAGGACGGTGTTGTGGGGAGCACCCGGTACACAGCGGTTAGTGCCTATCAATGTGTAGAAAGGACAACTAGAGAGCAGGCACCGGGGTCATGGGCGCTTACTGATGCACACGGGGAGCCAAGGAGAGATTGTCTGGTCAGACTCCACAGAAAAGCTCCATAATACATATTCTACTGACAAACATCCCTTTAAGGGAGACTTACACTTATTATTACCACCCTTGTGCAGCCCGATGTTCCTGCAGGGCCAACACCTGCGTCATCATCCCACTTATATCGTTCTGATCAGACCCCATGAAGAGGAGGAGCGGACCACCTGACATTTTGCTATCGTTGAGCCCTTGAGGCGAGAACACCCCGTCCCGCGCATTCTGATGTCATGTGATAACGCTCTTTAACCCCTTGCTGATATCTGGTGTTCATGCATGGAGCATGCCAGGTGCACGTATGTGGAGCGAGCTCCAATTGCTGCCATTTAACCACTTCACTGCTGCTGACAGCCTGACAGTGCCATTTAAAGGGAACCCGTTATGTAAAACAATGCTATTAACCTGCAGACATCAGGCCAATCTACAGGTTAATAGCATTTTGAACCTGCTTGGCGCCCACATTTACAGCCACGCTGCCGGTAGGAAATGAACCTTATTCCACTCCCCAGTGTTTGGCTTCGGTCATAGAGTTTGGGTCGGAGCAGCTACAGTCACTGCTCAGTGTAAAGAGAGCGGCAGCACTTACCGCACCCCGGCACTGACTGACAGCCAGCTCAGCATTAGAGCTGGCAGTCAGTCAGTGCCGGGGGTGCGGATTCAGCCGCTGCTCACTGTATACTGAGGAGAGACTGAATCCGCGCCCCCAGGTACTGACTGATAGCCAGCTCAAATGTTGACCCGGCTGTCAGTCAGTGCCGGGGGCGCGGTAACAGCCGCTGCTCTCTATACACTCAACAGTGACTGTAGCTGCGCCGGCCGAAACTATGACTGGAAACCGAACACTGCTAGGGAACATCTGCAGGTTAATAGTGTTATTTTACATGACAGGTTCCCTTTATGTGCATGGGTGTCCCATTCTTCTGCCAATCAGTCAATAAATCGGAGGATCCCAACAACGGTTTGCCATGACTACCAGCGGCCTGCAGAAGACCCCCGTCTCTGCCTCCATGGGTTTCCTATGAAGCCCGGTATGAATAGGATTGTAGCATCGGCGTCTCTACCAGTTACCTGTTGTGCCCGCCAGTTTGCCTACCTGGAGCACCCGTCTGGATATCAGCCGAATCAGCCTGCTTGTCTACAAGTCAGACTGCCTGCCGTGCTCATCCGCTGTACCGGTCAGTTCCTGCCATCTGACCCGTGGGAATCACCTGCTCTCATACAAGGTCGGTCCCAGAGTGGCACCTGGTCCCTCTGCTCGGTCCCTCCCTGGTTCACGAAGTCGACTGAGCCGCCGTGCGACCTTAGTCACGCTCCTCTGGTCCCTCCTTGCACCGCAGCACAGAGGTTCCACCACCCGGATCCGCAACAAGGATCTTAGGTTGAAGTCGCCATTATTTTTGCTTTGTCTCCCAAAATGAGAAGAATTTTATTTTTATTTTTTTTAAAAAAAAAAAAAACATATTTGGCATTTTCACTTCAGGATTTATCATCCCACACAGTAAACGCCATAAGGAAAAAAACATCAAAACCTCAAAAACACCTCCCCAAAACTGCAATAAAAATACAAAGATCAAAAAGTCACAGATACCCCTAAAATGGTACCGATAAAAAGGTCAGCGCGCCATTCAAGAAGAGAAGCCCTCACACAACTCCAATAATGGAAGATAGTGATGGGTGTCAGCAGGGCCGGCTCCAGGTTTTTCTGGGCCCCGGGCGAAAGAGTCTCAGTGGCCCCTTTAACACATACCACGATTCATGATGCAGAGATACCGCAGAGAAATATATATATATATATAGTACAATGCAAAGATTTCACTTCTTACATTACATGAGTGATATCTATTGTAAATTCAACAATAGCTCAGAAACCAGCGAATCGCTCCACACAGTATACTGGCCCCCATATAAGGCTCCATACGGAATACTGGCCCCCATATAAGGCTCCATACGGAATACTGGCCCCCATATAAGGCCCCATACGGAATACTGGCCCCCATATAAGGCCCCATACGGAATACTGGCCCCCATATAAGGCCCCATACGGAATACTGGCCCCCATATAAGGCCCCATACGGAATACTGGCCCCCATATAAGGTCCCATACGGAATACTGGCCCCCATATAAGGCTCCATACGGAATACTGGCCCCCATATAAGGCCCCATACGGAATACTGGCCCCCATATAAGGCCCCATACGGAATACGGGCCCCCATATAAGGCCCCATACGGAATACTGGCCCCCATATAAGACTCCATAAGGAATACTTGGCCCCCATATAAGGCTCCGTACAGAATACTGGCCTCCATATAAGGCTCCATACAGAATACTGGCCCCCATATAAGGCTCCATACAGAATACTGGCCCCCATATAACGCTCCATACAGGACACTGGTCCCCTTATAAAGCTCCATACAGGATACTGGCCCCCATATAACGCTCCATACAGGATACTGGTCCCCTTATAAAGCTCCATACAGGATACTGGCCCCCATATAATGCTGCATGCAGGCTGTTACCCCCACATAATGCCCCATACAGGCTGTCCCCCCCCCCCTTATAATGCTCCATGCAGGCTGTTACCCCCCACATAATGCCCCATACAGGCTGTCCCCCCCCCCCCCTTATAATGCTCCATGCAGGCTGTTCCCCCCACATAATGCACTATGCAGGCTGCCCCCCCCCCTTATAATGCCCCATGCAGGCTGTCCCCCCCTTATAATGCCCCATGCAGGCTGTTCCCCACCTTATAATGCCCCATGCAGGCTGTCACCCCTCCTCTTTATAATGCCCCATGCAGGATGTACCCCCCCCTCTTTATAAGGCCCCATGCAGGATGTCACCCCCCCTCCTTATAATGCCCCATGCAGGATGTCACCCCCTTCTCTTTATAATGCCCCATGCAGGAGGTCACCCCCTTCTCTTTATAATGCCCCATGCAGGATGTCACCCCCCCTCTTTTTATAATGCCCCATGCAGGATGTCACCCCTCCCCTCTCTTTATAATGCCCCATGCAGGATGTCACCCCCCCTCTCTTTACAATGCCCCATGCAGGATGTCACCCCTCCCCTCTCTTTATAATGCCCCACGCAGGATGTCACCCCTCCCCTCTCTTTATAATGCCCCATACAGGATGTCACCCCCCCTCTCTTTATAATGCCACATGCAGGATGTCACCCCCCCTCTCTTTATAATGCCCCATGCAGGATGTCATCCCCCCCTCTCTTTATAATGCCCCATGCAAGATGTCACCCCCCCATATTATGCCCCATGCAGGATGTCACCCCCCTCCCCATATTATGCCCCATGTCTCCATACATTAAAAAAAAAAAAAATCAAATACTCACCTCCCTCCTCCAGCCGCTGCTCGGGTCCGGACTCCAGCGTGGCCGGCGTCGTCCCGCTCTGCGCTGCCTGTGACGGCTCAGGGGAGCGCCCGGTGGAAAGACGTCACCGTGCCCTCTGACCTGAGACGTCACAGGAAGCGCACAGCAGGAAGACGGCGGATCTGCGGAGGCACGGGGAGAGGTAATTATCCGGCTGCCGGGGCCCTGAGCAAGCGGCGGAGAAGGGTGGGCACTGACACCGCTCTCCTCCGCCCATGGCCCAGCGGGGTGCGCGACCGCCAGTGGGCCCCCCTGCCTGCTCAGGGCCCCAGCACTTGCCCGGGTGCGCCGGGTGCTGACGCCGGCCCTGGGTGTCAGGAACAGTTCTGAATATTTAACCCATAAAATATATTCTAAAAAAAAAAAAATGGAAGTTTGGAATCACCGTAACTGTAATGACCTGGAAATTCACAGCGAGGTCACAAAACCCAAAACATAAATGTGGAATAGGATTTTTGTTTTCTTTTTATTAACTGTTTGGCCTCATCTGGAATTTTTCCTGTTTTTCGGCACATTATATGGTAAAATGCATGTAAAATGTCATGTAAAAAACAGAAGAGCGCAAACATCTGTGGATGGAAAAATATAAATATTATGGCCTATAGAAGAAGGGGAGGAAAAAAATGGAAATTTGCCCTATCAGGATGGGTTTGAAACTTTGACATGGACTCCTAGGATTTCTGAATCCTGTAGATGGCGCTAGAGACCATGTTCTCTGCATCTGGCAAAAGTAAATTTGCATATCTTATTTCCCATGGGGCACTGCATGGCCTATAACTCTCCGTACTCAGAATCTCCGCTGTCCTCCAGGAGACACATTACCCCTATAGAGAGGAGTGCGCGGTGATCCGACCTTCTCCTCCAGTGCGGAAAGTTCTGTGCTTCTCCGCCTGCAGAGCGAGTGGTGAATAGACGCGGGGGCCGGAGAACTGCTGGAGCCCCCATGTCAGGCTCTGGGGGGTGATCGGCTCCACCACACTCCATCTTCATGTCAGGACTCGTGTTTCGGGGTCTGAGGGACGGTCCGGTGCCGATATTTATCCAGGACTTTGTGCTCAGTACGGAGAAAGTGATTTGTCACAAAGAAGAAGAATGAACGGAGGAGACCAAGGAAGGTCACACAAGTGTCAGCCAAGAGGGAGGAGCCGGACGCCCGACCACGACTGATGATGACACTGAGCCGGCACCGATTCTGAGGGACGGACGAGCAACAGCGGATTAGGAGGAAAATCATCAGTAAATTAACCCCGACTCTGCTGAGTAACAATCCACGACAGACTCAGATACCGAAAGATGTCACAGGAGAGAACGGACAGAAGCGCTGGGACATCTGCAGACAAAATGTGACCGATGCTCTAAGGAAGGTGAAAGATTCTGAAAGAAGCCGCCGAGGACGAAGACTCAAGACTGATGAAGACGACAGCGGAGAAACCGCGACTCACAGATCAGAAGAGAAGAATCAGGGAATGAAAGCTGTGAGAAAATGTAGAGAAAACCAGAGCAAGTCTGGAGAAAAATCATCTATTATAGGAGGAGGCCGAGAGACGTCATCACATCCACCGGAGCCAACAAGAGTCTCCTCTCACCTGGTGATGTCAGAGGCCGGAGCTCCTCCATCATCACCTCCTGGTACCGATCCTGGTGTCCTTCTAGATACTCCCACTCCTCCATGGAGAGATAGACAGCGACGTCCTGACACCTTATAGGAACCTGACAACAACGACACCGTCATCACCCAGAATCCTCCAGTGCTGTCCTGTATAATGTCCCAGCAGTCACCTCTCCACTCATCACCCAGAATCCTCCAGTGCTGTCCTGTATAACGTCCCAGCAGTCACCTCTCCGCTAATCACCCAGAATCCTCCAGTGCTGTCCTGTATAATGTCCCAGCAGTCACCTCTCCGCTCATCACCCTGAATCCTCCAGTGCTGTCCTGTATAATGTCCCAGCAGTCACCTCTCCGCTCATCACCCAGAATCCTCCAGTGCTGTCCTGTATAATGTCCCAGCAGTCACCGCTCCGGTCATCACCCAGAATCCTCCAGTGCTGTCCTGCATAATGTCCCAGCAGTCACCTCTCCGCTCATCACCCAGAATCCTCCAGTGCTGTCCTGTATAATGTCCCAGCAGTCACCTCTCCGCTCATCACCCAGAATCCTCCAGTGCTGTCCTGTATAATGTCCCAGCAGTCACCTCTCCGCTCATCACCCAGAATCCTCCAGTGCTGTCCTGTATAATGTCCCAGCAGTCACCTCTCCGCTCATCACCCAGAATCCTCCAGTGCTGTCCTGTATAATCTCCCAGAAGTCACCTCTCCGCTCATCACCCAGAATCCTCCAGTGCCGTCCTGTATAATGTCCCAGCAGTCACCTCTCCGGTCATCACCCAGAATCCTTCAGTGCTGTCCTGTATAATGTCCCAGCAGTCACCTCTCCGGTCATCACCCAGAATCCTTCAGTGCTGTCCTGTATAATGTCCCAGCAGTCACCTCTCCGGTCATCACCCAGAATCCTCCAGTGCTGTCCTGTATAATGTCCCAGCAGTCACCTCTCCGGTCATCACCCAGAATCCTTCAGTGCTGTCCTGTATAATGTCCCAGCAGTCACCTCTCCGCTCGTCACCCAGAATCCTCCAGTGCTGTCCTGTATAATGTCCCAGCAGTCACCTCTCCAGTCATCACCCAGAATCCTCCAGTGCTGTCCTGTATAATGTTCCAACAGTCACCTCTCCGGTCATCACCCAGAATCCTCCAGTGCTGTCCTGTATAATGTCCCAGCAGTCACCTCTCTACTCATCACCCAGAATCCTCCAGTGCTGTCCTGTGTAATGTCCCAGCAGTCACCTCTCCGGTCATCACCCAGAATCCTCCAGTGCCGTCCTGTATAATGTTCCAACAGTCACCTCTCCGCTCACCACCCAGAATCCTCCAGTGCCGTCCTGTATAATGTCCCAGCAGTCACCTCTCCGCTCATCACCCAGAATCCTCCAGTGCTGTCCTGTATAATGTCCCAGCAGTCACCTCTCCGGTCATCACCCAGAATCCTCCAGTGCTGTCCTGTATAATGTTCCAACAGTCACCTCTCCGGTCATCACCCAGAATCCTCCAGTGCTGTCCTGTATAATGTCCCAGCAGTCACCTCTCCAGTCATCACCCAGAATCCTCCAGTGCTGTCCTGTATAATGTCCCAGCAGTCACCTCTCCGCTCATCCCCCAGAATCCTCCAGTGCTGTCCTGTATAATGTCCCAGCAGTCACCTCTCTGCTCATCACCCAGAATCCTCCAGTGCTGCCCTGTATAATGTCCCAGCAGTCACCTCTCTGCTCATCACCCAGAATCCTCCAGTGCTGTCCTGTATAATGTCCCAGCAGTCACCTCTCCACTCATCACCCAGAATCCTCCAGTGCTGTCCTGTATAATGTCCCAGCAGTCACCTCTCCTGTCATCACCCAGAATCCTCCAGTGCTGCCCTGTATAATGTCCCAGCAGTCACCTCTCCGGTCATCACCCAGAATCCTCCAGTGCTGTCCTGTATAATGTCCCAGCAGTCACCTCTCCGGTCATCACCCAGAATCCTCCAGTGCTGTCCTGTATAATGTCCCAGCAGTCACCTCTCCAGTCATCACCCAGAATCCTCCAGTGCTGTCCTGTATAATGTCCCAGCAGTCACCTCTCGGGTCATCACCCAGAATCCTCCAGTGCTGTCCTGTATAATGTCCCAGCAGTCACCTCTCAGCTCAGCAGCTCAATCATCTTGTTGCTGAGCTCTAGGATCTTCTTCTTCTTCCTCTCATGTATCGGGGGGTGCGGGGGAGGCTCTGTGATGGGGCTCGGGCTCCGCCCTCCTGACTCCTGGAGATGGATGATGGGAGTCACACCCTCCCCCGGTGTCTTCCTCACTATTGTGTAATCCTGTGTATGGAGAGAGACACTTAGGGAGAAGAATTCCTTCCCGACTCCAGATCTGACAATCAGTAGAAATCCCGGGATCAATAACCGTCTCCAGTAATCTGGGGCCATAACCTGGAATATTATTACACTCAGGACAGACATCCAGGCCCCTCTACAGCTCTTATAGGGAATCCCCATGACAACTCCTCCTGGCAGAGAGCTGCACACAATCACTGCTCTTACAGTAAAGAATCCTTCTCTTCCTCTTCTGGATTTCCTCTTCCCGATGTCGGACTTGTTACATAACACAATAAAGCTGATAGAAATGTAGAGGAGTTACCTCTCCGCTCAGCAGGGAGATGATCTCCAGGGTGAAGTGTAATAATCTTCTGGTGGTCTCGTCCTCGTCCATCCTCGGGGTCATTCAGGAGAAGGAGGGATGAACACTGGATCAGCTGGAGGGATCTCGTCCTGCCGGCGTCTTCATGATAAAGGAGAAGATGGAGATCACAGGGGACGATATAACGACAATCACTGAATTCTGCCCCAAATATCCGACATTTATCAGGAAGAATCTGGAGGAAAAGCCACAAACTCCACCGCGGCCTCCTCCGCCGACCTGACCGCTCATTATCAGCCTCGTAGGAGGACAGTCACCGTGGTAATTACACCGCCAGCAGAGGACGGTCACCGTGGTAACCACACCGCCAGCAGAGGTCGGTCACCGTGGTAACTACACCTCCAGCGGGGGACGGTCAGTGTGGTAACTACACCTCCAGTGGGGGCGGTCACCATGGTAACTACACTTCCAGCGGAGGACGGTCACCGTGGTAACTCCACCTCCAGCGGGGGCGGTCACCGTGGTAACTCCACCTCTAGCAGGGGACGGTCACCGTGGTAACTCCCACCTCCAGCGGGGGACGGTCACCGTGGTAACTCCCACCTCCAGCGGGGGACGGTCACCGTGGTAACTCCACCTCCAGCGAAGGACGGTCACCGTGGTATCTCCACCTCCAGTGGGGGATGGTCACCGTGCTAACTCCACCTCCAGCGGGGGTCGGCCACCGTGGTAACTCCACCCCCAGCGGGGACGGTCACCGTGGTAACTCCACCTCCAGCGGGGGACGGTCACCGTGGTAACTCCACCTCCAGCGGGGGACGGTCACCGTGGTAACTCCACCTCCAGCGGGGGACAGTCACCGTGGTAACTCCACCTCCAGCGGGGGAAAGTCACCGTGGTAACTCCACCTCCAGTGGGGGACGGTCACCGTGGTAACTCCACCTCCAGCGGGGGTCGGTCACCGTGGTAACTACACCTCCAGCGGGGGACGGTCACTGTAGTAACTCCACCTCCAGCGGGGGACGGTCACCGTGGTAACTCCACCTCCAGCGGGGGCGGTCACCGTGGTAACTCCACCTCCAGCAGAGGACGGTCACCGTGGTAACTCCACCTCCAGCGGGGAACGGTCACTGTGGTAACTCCACCTCCAGCGGGGGACGGTCACCGTGGTAACTCCACCTCCAGCGGGGGACGGTCACCGTGGTAACTCCACCTCCAGCGGGGGACGGTCACCGTGGTAACTCCACCTCCAGCGGGGGACGGTCACCGTGGTAACTCCACCTCCAGCGGGGGACGGTCACCGTGGTAACTACACCTCCAGCAGAGGACGGTCAAAGTGGTAACTCCACCTCCAGCGGGGGACGGTCACCGTGGTAACTCCACCTCCAGCGGGGGACGGTCACCGTGGTAACTCCACCTCCAGCGGGGGACGGTCACCGTGGTAACTCCACCTCCAGCGGGGGACGGTCACCGTGGTAACTCCACCTCCAGCGGGGGACGGTCACCGTGGTAACTCCACCTCCAGCAGGGGACGGTCACCGTGGTAACTCCACCTCCAGCAGGGGACGGTCACCGTGGTAACTCCACCTCCAGCGGGGGACGGTCACCGTGGTAACTCCACCTCCAGCGGGGGCGGTGAGGTGAGGAGGAGCCGCTGCACATCCCCCATACAACACTGAGGAGCCGCAGTCACATGGAGCAGGAGCCTCCACAGGAACAGCTCTGATCTCACCCCACACTCTCCTCTCACAGATTCACCACAAACCCTCCCTGTAATCTCACCGGAATGGCGGGAAGCGGAAACCTGCTGCTGGCTGACACCAGAGAGCAAGAGCTGCGCACAGCCAGGACGGAGCTGCTGCACTGAGAGCTCGAGGACCTGTGGTGACGTCACCGCCTTGTGATCAGGGGGCGGAGCTCAGGAGAGAAGTGTTGAAGGACCTGTGGTGACGTCACCGCCATGTGATCAGGGAGCGGAGCTCAGGAGAGAGGTGGTGAAGGACCTGTGGTGACGTCACCGCCATGTGATCAGGGGGCGGAGCTCAGGTGAGAAGCGGTGAAGGCCATGTGAAGTGATGACGTCACCGCAGCTCCTCCCGCTCGGTGTAGGTTAGTGTTGCCTTCTGTTGCTCTCTGGTGTCAGCCCCAGTGGTGATGGATGGAGTCACAGCGGAGGCTGCTGTCTGTGTACAGGGCGGGGACTCCAGTACTGAGCCCTCAGCATGTGGGGCCCCGGGCCACGAAGAAGACGCCGCAGCTCAGAGAGGAGCCGCGCCCTGTGTGTACAGAGGCCAAGAAACTGCAGCAGAACCAAGACCCTGAGCCGGAGGAGACGCTGCGATATGTGCGGAGTGTAGGAGTGCGTTCACACTGCGCCGCTTCACAGCCAGAACCCAAGAGCAAGACGCAGGAAGTAGTGATGTGTAGCTCCTGAACCTCTTTATAGTGAATGATATGAGTCGTCTCCTGGCAGGGAGCCAACTGAAATGTAAACGGCTCTTTGCCAGTTCACGTTCCACAGTCAGTCCCCACTGACCCCGCCCCTCCCCTCTGACCCCTGCCAGCCCCACCCCTCCCTCCCCTCTGGCTCCGCCCCTCCCGGCCCCTCCCTTCCCTCTGGCCCCTCCCTTCCCTGTGGCTCCTCCCTCCCCTCTGGCTCGGCCCCTCCCTTCCCTCTGGCCCCGCCCCTCCCGGCCCCGCCCTCCCGGCAGTAGTCACTCTGATCCTGAGGATGCCTGCTCCTCCTGCTGCCGCACATAGCACTGACTCACAGCCCCGCCCCTCCCTCCTCTGGCCCCGCCCCTCCCTCCCCTCTGGCCCCTCCCTCTCCTCTGCAGACATACCATCGCTGGATTGAGCATCACTGGATCGCAGGCTCGGGGGCTGCATGCTCCATGCGCTCAGTCAGCGAGCGCTGCCCGACAACATGGTCGCATCCTGAATAGGGCTCCGGCACAGGACAACTTCCATGGAAACCCATGTAAACAGTTCCATAGGTGTTTATGGAATACCAGCAGGATTGAAGCAGAATTTTTAAAATAAGTCTATGGAGAATAAACCTATTGTACAAAGTTCTCTTCAATTAATGGCACTAATGCCCATGAGATCCAACCCCTTTAATGACATTATATTAGTGAGGGCAAAACACATTGCTCCTTGATGGGACCCCAAAAAAACAGATAATAACAGAGGAAATAAACGGCGTCAGTCCATCCAAGCTCTGGCACTGAGTTTATCCAATGGGCCCTGCAGACAATTCTAGGCGGCGTTCACACTTTGTGGATTTGCAGCGCAGTTTCCCTGCAGATCATCAGCCTGGACGTTCCACGGCATTTACAGAAGCCGACAGCGGCCATGGTCTCTACCCAAAACACATTCTCACTTCCTGGAAAACTTCAGCATCTGCCATGAGGTGTGAAATGGTCTTCAGCAGCAGCATGTGAATATGTGCCGAATATCCGAGCTGCGGAATTCATTGCAGTCAATGGACGGGTGAATCCGCCTGGATGCAGATGCCACAGTTCACACTGCAGACGGCCCACAGCCAACCTGCCCAGTGTGAACGCAGCTTTACAATGTGGCGCTGATCATTACCAGCTTGTTGCTATTTTGCATCTTCATTTTGTGTTTGTTAAAGTTTTTACAGCAAATAATATAAAATCCGGTTATTCTGGAAACTATTCTGTTTTATGTCAGAAATTGTCAGATGTGGAGATTCTACTAAAAGGCTAAAACATCCCAGAATATGGCGTCAAACGTAAAGCCAAAGGGAACAGGAAATGAAGAGCCGGCTCCCCAAAAATCACACTCTGCAGTGACACCGAGGAGGGGGCGGAGCTCTGAGGAGGGGGCGGAGCTCTGAGGAGGGGCGGAGCTCTGAGGAGGGGGCGGAGCTCTGAGGAGGGGCGTGGGCGGAGCTCTGAGGAGGCGGAGCTCTGAGGAGGGGGCGGAGCTCCGAGGAGGGGGCGTGGGCGGAGCTCTGAGGAGGGGCGTGGGCGGAGCTCTGAGGAGGCGGAGCTTTGAGGAGGGGGCGGAGCTCTGATGAGGGGCGTGGGCGGAGCTCTGAGGAGGGGGCGTGGCCGAGCACTGCTTGTTACTTCCTTGTTGCCTTTCTCTCGGGCTCTGGCTGTGAAGCGGCGCAGTGTGAACGCGCTCCTACACTCCGCAGCGTCTCCTCCGGTTCAGGGTCTTGGTTCTGCTGCAGTTTCTTGGCCTCTGTACACACAGGGCGCGGCTCCTCTCTGAGCTGCGGCGTCTTGTTCGTGGCCCGGGGCCCCACATGCTGAGGGCTCAGTGCTGGAGTCCCCGCCCTGTACACAGACAGCAGCCTCCGCTGTGACTCCATCCATCACCACTGGGGCTGACACCAGAGAGCAACAGACCGCAACGCAGACCTACACCGAGCGGGAGGAGCTGCGGTGACGTCATCACATCACATGGCCTTCACCACTTCTCTCCTGAGCTCCGCCCCCTGATCACATGGCGGTGACGTCACCACAGGTCCTTCACCACTTCTCTCCTGAGCTCCGCCCCCTGATCACATGGCGGTGACGTCACCACAGGTCCTTCACCACTTCTCTCCTGAGCTCCGCCTCCTGATCACACGGCGGTGACGTCACCACAGGTCCTCCCGCTCTCAGTGCAGCAGCTCCGTCCTGGCTGTGCGCAGCTCTTGCTCTCTGGTATCAGCCAGCAGCAGGTTTCCGCTTCCCGCCATTCCGGTGAGATTACAGGGAGGGTTTGTGGTGAATCTGTGAGAGGAGAGTGTGGGGTGAGATCAGAGCTGTTCCTGTGGAGGCTCCTGCTCCATGTGACTGCGGCTCCTCAGTGTTGTATGGGGGATGTGCAGCGGCTCCTCCTCACCTCACCGCCCCCGCTGGAGGTGGAGTTACCACGGTGACCGCCCCCGCTGGAGGTGGAGTTACCACGGTGACCGTCCCCCGCTGGAGGTGGAGTTACCACGGTGACCGCCCCCCGCTGGAGTTGTGGTTACCACGGTGACCGTCCCCCGCTGGCGCTGTAGTTACCACGGTGACCGTCCCCCGCTGGTGGTGTAGTTACCACGGTGACCGTCCCCCCCGCTGGAGGTGTAGTTACCACGGTGACGGCCCCCCGCTGGAGTTGTGGTTACCACGGTGACCGTCCCCCGCTGGCGCTGTAGTTACCACGGTGACCGTCCCCCGCTGGTGGTGTAGTTACCACGGTGACCGTCCCCCCCGCTGGAGGTGTAGTTACCACGGTGACCGTCCCCCCTGCTGGAGGTGTAGTTACCACGGTGACCGTCCTCCTACGAGGCTGATAATGAGCGGTCAGATCGGTGGAGGAGGCCGCGGTGGAGTTTGTGGCTTTTCCTCCAGATTCTTCCTGATAAATGTCGGATATTTGGGGCAGAATTCAGTGATTGTCGTTATATCGTCCCCTGTGATCTCCATCTTCTTCTTTATCATTAAGACGCCGGCAGGGCGAGATCCCTCCAGCTGATCCAGTGTTCATCCCTCCTTCTCCTGAATGACCCGGAGGATGGACGAGGACGAGACCACCAGAAGATTATTACACTTCACCCTGGAGATCATCTCCCTGCTGAGCGGAGAGGTAACTCCTCTACATTTCTATCAGCTTTATTGTGTTATGTAACAAGTCCGACATCGGGAAGAGGAAATCCAGAAGAGGAAGAGAAGGATTCTTTACTGTAAGAGCAGTGATTGTGTGCAGCTCTCTGCCAGGAGGAGTTGTCATGGGGATTCCCTATAAGAGCTGTAGAGGGGCCTGGATGTCTGTCCTGAGTGTAATAATATTCCAGGTTATGGCCCCAGATTACTGGAGACGGTTATTGATCCCGGGATTTCTACTGATTGTCAGATCTGGAGTCGGGAAGGAATTCTTCTCCCTAAGTGTCTCTCTCCATACACAGGATTACACAATAGTGAGGAAGACACCGGGGGAGGGAGTGACTCCGATCATCCATCTCCAGGAGTCAGGAGGGCGGAGCCCGGACCCCATCACAGAGCCTCCCCCGCACCCCCCGATACATGAGAGGAAGAAGAAGATCCTAGAGCTCAGCAACAAGATGATTGAGCTGCTGAGCGGAGAGGTGACTACTGGGACATTATACAGGACCGCACTGGAGGATTCTGCGTGATGACGGAGAGGTGACTGCTGGGACATTATACAGAACGGCACTGGAGGATTCTGGGTGATGACCGGAGAGGTGACTGCTGGGACATTATACAGGACGGCACTGGAGGATTCTGGGTGATGACCGGAGACGTGACTGCTGGGAGATTATACAGGACGGCACTGGAGGATTCTGCGTGATGACGGAGAGGTGACTTCTGGGACATTATACAGGACGGCACTGGAGGATTCTGGGTGATGAGTGGAGAGGTGACTGCTGGGACACTATACAGGACGGCACGGGAGGATTCTGGGTGATGACCGGAGAGGTGACTGCTGGGACACTATACAGGACAGCACTGGAGGATTCTGGGTGATGACCGGAGAGGTGACTGCTAGGACATTATACAGGACAGCACTGGAGGATTCTGGGTGATGACCGGAGAGGTGACTGCTGGGACATTATACAGTACAGCACTGGAGGATTCTGGGTGATGACTGAAGAGGTGACTGCTGGGACATTATACAGGACAGCACTGGAGGATTCTGGGTGATGACCGGAGAGGTGACTACTGGGACATTATACAGGACAGCACTGGAGGATTCTGGGTGATGAGCGGAGAGGTGACTGCTGGGACATTATACAGGACAGCACTGGAGGATTCTGGGTGATGACTGAAGAGGTGACTGCTGGGACATTATACAGGACAGCACTGGAGGATTCTGGGTGATGACTGAAGAGGTGACTGCTGGGACATTATACAGGACCGCACTGGAGGATTCTGGGTGATGAGCGGAGAGGTGACTGCTGGGACATTATACAGGACAGCACTGGAGGATTCTGGGTGATGAGCGGAGAGGTGACTGCTGGGACATTATACAGGACGGCACTGGAGGATTCTGGGTGATGACCAGAGAGGTGACTGCTGGGACATTATACAGGACGGCACTGGAGGATTCTGGGTGATGACCAGACAGGTGACTGCTGGGACACTATACAGGACGGCACTAGAGGATTCTGGGTGATGACCGGAGAGGTGACTGCTGGGATATTATACAGAACGGCACTGGAGGATTCTGGGTGATGACGGAGAGGTGACTGCTGGGACATTATACAGGACGGCACTGGAGGATTCTGGGTGATGACCGGAGAGGTGACTGCTGGGACACTATACAGGACAGCACTGGAGGATTCTGGGTGATGACCGGAGAGGTGACTGCTGGGACATTATACAGGACAGCACTGGAGGATTCTGGGTGATGACCGGAGAGGTGACTGCTGGAAGATTATACAGGACGGCACTGGAGGATTCTGGGTGATGACGGAGAGGTGACTGCTGGGACATTATACAGGACCGCACTGGAGGATTCTGGGTGATGACGGAGAGGTGACTGCTGGGACACTATACAGGACGGCACTAGAGGATTCTGGGTGATGACCGGAGAGGTGACTGCTGGGACATTATGCAGGACGGCACTGGAGGATTCTGGGTGATGACCGGAGAGGTGACTGCTGGGACACTATACAGGACAGCACTGGAGGATTCTGGGTGATGACCGGAGAGGTGACTGCTAGGACATTATGCAGGATGGCACTGGAGGATTCTGGGTGATGACCGGAGAGGTGACTGCTGGGACATTATACAGGACGGCACTGGAGGATTCTGGGTGATGACCGGAGAGGTGACTGCTGGGAGATTATACAGGATGGCACTGGAGGATTCTGGGTGATGACCGGAGAGTTGACTGCTGGGACACTATACAGGACAGCACTGGAGGATTCTGGGTGATGACCGGAGAGGTGACTGCTTGGACACTATACAGGACAGCACTGGAGGATTCTGGGTGATGACCGGAGAGGTGATTGCTGGGACATTATACAGGACAGCACTGGAGAATTCTGGGTGATGACCGGAGAGGTGACTGCTGGGACATTATACAGGATAGCACTGGAGGATTCTGGGTGATGACCGGAGAGTTGACTGCTGGGACACTATACAGGACAGCACTGGAGGATTCTGGGTGATGACCGGAGAGGTGACTGCTTGGACACTATACAGGACAGCACTGGAGGATTCTGGGTGATGACCGGAGAGGTGATTGCTGGGACATTATACAGGACAGCACTGGAGGATTCTGGGTGATGACCGGAGAGGTGACTGCTGGGACATTATACAGGATAGCACTGGAGGATTCTGGGTGATGAGCGGAGAGGTGACTGCTGGGACATTATACAGGACAGCACTGGAGGATTCTGGGTGATGACCGGAGAGGTGACTGCTGGGACATTATACAGGACAGCACTGGAGGATTCTGGGTGATGACCGGAGAGGTGACTGCTGGGATATTATACAGAACGGCACTGGAGGATTCTGGGTGATGACCGGAGAGGTGACTGCTGGGACATTATACAGGACGGCACTGGAGGATTCTGGGTGATGAGCGGAGAGGTGACTGCTGGGACATTGTACAGGACGGCACTGGAGGATTCTGGGTGATGAGCGGAGAGGTGACTGCTGGGACATTGTACAGGACAGCACTGGAGGATTCTGGGTGATGAGCGGAGAGGTGACTGCCGGGACATTATACAGGAGAGCACTGGAGGGTTCTGGGTGATGGCGATGTCGTTGTTGTCAGGCTCCTATAAGGTGTCAGGACGTCGCTGTCTATCTCTCCATGGAGGAGTGGGAGTATCTAGAAGGACACCAGGATCGGTACCAGGAGGTGATGATGGAGGAGCTCCGGCCTCTTACACCAGGTTCGCTGTAGATGACGTGTAATGATGAATCTCCCATTTTCGGCTTTTCTCCTCTTTTTTTGCCTTGTACATGTCACTCTTGTGCTGCTGTTCTCGCTCCCTCACGGTCTCGTCTTCTCCGCTCCCCTCCCCCATCGCTCACACAGGAGAGTGATTGTCAGCAGCGTTTGATTTTACATTCTGTGGATAAATCAGCAGATTTCCGATTGTGTTTGGAGGACAATGAAGCCTCATAAGGCGACAGCAGAAGAAATATTAGGAAGATTCATCGCTTCATGACATAATGGCCGATCAGTAATGAGGGTTATGAAGGGTCGTTCCTCCTGAGCTTTTTGGGGTCTCAGGACTTGTTCTGGTGACTGATGGGGTCCTTTGTCCCCTGATCCGACGTCCCACACTGGACGGTTACTCCGGTGATGTCCCCCCCGGTATCAGTATGGTACAATATAAGGGAGGGCCCTGCTCACAGTCTACATGTTACAGGGGAATAGAAGGAGTTTCGTATCGGACACGACCAGAATAAGATGTTACACGTCTCTGAGGTCTCAGATTTGTAGTGATTTACATTTATTGTGCATTGTTCCTTACAGGGAACCTGTGTGGTTGGATATCGCCAGTAACATGCACATATGGGGTTAATCTGCTGGTTAATAGCATTAGGGAGGTGCCCGGCTGCTGTACTGAGTGTGCGGCACCCTGAAGCCGCTGGCTTTCAGTCATGTAGCCGCCAACGCAGATACAGTCACCGTACGCAGCACTGAGCGGCGTCTGTAACTGCGCCCGGGACTGAGACTGACAGCCGGCTCAGCAGTGCATCAGTACAGAGCGACCGTCACTCAGTATCGGGGCGCAGTTACAGCTGTCGCTCACAGTGCTGCCAGTGGTGACTGTAGCTGCACCTTCTTGATTCCTTGGGATTACATCAGGCCTATGCATTTTTTGTGAGGGTGGTAGTAGTGGCGAGGGACTGTTGTGTTCCTACACCCTGGCTCCCTGACAAAGACAAATGTCCCCATTCTCCTGTGCTGTGCGTGTGGTGCAGAACACTCACGTTTTGGTCGCAGATCTCTGCCGTCTTCGGTTTTTCCACTTCAGTAACCGCCGCACACACGATAGGGGACTTCCACTCCGCTTTATAAAAAAGAACTTTACTTAACAGTCCAACTTCACCATGAGGGAACACGCAGTATTGGGCGCATCCTTTTCCAGGTGCACAGTTCATTGCACAGCATATGTTAATATTCACCGTCTGTTTCTCCTGAGATGTCCCTTCCATAGTCGACCTCTTTGGCCTCTGAGACCCTCGCAGTTTTTAGAGTCCCGTTCCATTTCCTCTGTACTATTCCCCGTCCGACTTCCCCTTCTGGGAAGATTTTGAGACAAGTTACTCTGCTGACTCCTGTGGACCGTAGGCCCCGAACATTAAGGGAAAGTCGTTTTAGAGTTCCTGACTAACGTTCCTCTGCTGCTGGTCGGACCGGGTTTCTGTGCCCCCTGGACCTCCAGCTACTGCTCTGTCACATCCCTCCCTCAGAACTAACTGACAGGAAAAACCGTTACTCCGCCCTGGCCTAATCTCCTCCCCTTTTGACTGGGCCAATCACCAATCCTCCTTCGGTTGCTGGGCAGACTTCCCCGTTACTCCCCTGCTGCAGTCACTAAACCTCCTGGTAACTACCCCGGCTCCTCCTGCTCTGCAGCTATTGCTGAACACATTAACGGTTTCTATCCTAAACTATTGCGTTCACCCCTACACTGTACCCAATTCCTAGTAATAATAATACGTTTTATTTATATAGCGCCAACATATTCCGCAGCACTTTACAATTAAGCGGGGACATGTACAGACAATAAATTCAATACAAGGTAAGACAGTGTAAACAGTTACATTAGGAGCGAGGGTCCGGCCGCTCGCACGCTTACAATCTACAAGGGAATGGGGGGGACACAGTAGGTGTAAAGTGCTTGTTATTTCAGGTCTGACAATTCTAATAAATAGGGATTTTCATATAAAGCTGCATGATCCGGTCATCAGCCCGTATGTATAAGTGCAATAATCAAGGATCGAGTGCAGTTATCTTGTGCATGGAGGGTGTGGAGACAGATGAAGAGTAGGGAGCAGATTCTGAATAATATTTAGAAGGAGGGAACAGGGGAAAGTTGGTTTACTGAGTAGTTGAGGTGGTCGGCTTGTTTAAAGAGATGGGTTTTTAAAGCGCGCTTGAAGACATGGGGGCTAGGCATCAGTCGGATCGTTTGGGGCAGAGCATTCCAGAGAACTGGCGCAGCACGAGAGAAGTCTTGGAGACGGAGGTGCGAGGTTCAGATTATGAGGGATGTTAGTCTTAGGTCATTTGTAGAACGGAGGGCACGTGTAGGGCGATAGAGATGAGAGAGGAGATATAAGGCGGTGCAGAACTGTGGAGAGCTTTGTGGGTGAGAGCGATGAGTTTATATTGGACCCTGTAGCGAATGGGCAACCAGTGTAATGACTGGCACAAGGTGGAGGCATCGGTGAAGCGGCTGGACAGAAATACGACCCTGGCTGCCGCATTCAGGACAGATTGGAGAGGAGAAAGTTTGGTAAGAGGGAGACCGATCAGAAGAGAGTTGCAGTAGTCCAGACGAGAGTGAATAAGAGCGACAGTAAGAGTTTTAGCAGTTTCAAAGGTGAGAAAAGGTCGGATTCTGGAGATGTTTTTAAGATGCAGGTGACAAGAGCGAGTGAGTGATCGGATATAGGGAGTAAAGGAAATGTTAGTGTCGAATATGACCCCAAGGCAGCGGGCGTGCTGCTGGGAGTTATGGTTGAACCATCCAAGGTAATTTCGATGTTAGGTAGAGTTGGGTTAGTAGAGGGGAGAAACACAAGAAGTTCAGTTTTAGAGAGATTCAGTTTAAGATAGAGGGAGGACATGATGTTAGAGACAGCGGACAGATAATCCTTGGTATTTTGTATTAGGGTAGGGGTGATGTCAGGTGAAGAAGTGTATAGTTGGGTGTCGTCAGCATAGAGATAATACTGAAACCCAAATCTGCTGATTGTTTGTCCAATACGGGCAGTGTATAGAGAGAAGAGGAGGGGGCCTAGGACTGAGCCCTGCGGGACCTCGATAGTAAGGGGAAGAGGAGCCGGCAAAAGATACAGTGAAGGAGCGGTCAGAGAGGTAGGAGGAGAACCAGGAGAGAACGGTTTCCTTGAGGCCTATAGAGTGGAGCACAGTGAGGAGGAGCTGGTGATCCACAGTGTCAAATGCAGCCGAGAGATCCAGGAGAATCAGCAGGGAGCAGTGACCTTTGGATTTAGCTGTTAGTAGATCATTAGAGACTTTAGTGAGGGCAGTTTCAGTAGAGTGTAAGGAGCGGAAACCAGATTGTAGAGGGTCAAGAAGAGAGTTATCTGAGAGAGAGCGGATTAGACGGGAGTGGACCAAGCGTTCCAGGAGTTTAGAGATATAAGGAAGGTTAGAGACAGGTCTGTAGTTAGCAGTGCAGTTCTGGTCCAGGGATGGCTTTTTAAGTAAAGGGGTTATGATGGCATGTTTAAATGAGGAGGGAAAGATACCCGAAGAAAGAGAGAGGTTAAATATTTTAGTCAGGTGAGTGGTGACCACCGGTGAGAGAGACTGCAGGAGATGTGAAGGAATGGGGTCACTGTTGCAGGTTGTAGGTCGAGGAGAAGCGAGGAGCTGGGTAACTTCTTCTTCTCTAACAGGCTCAAAGATGGCTAGTGAGCTTGAAGTGCGGCAGGGAAGGGGATCCAGGCACTGAGGAGATTGGGCTGAGATGTCCTGATGGATGTGGTTGATTTTTTTCTAGGAAATAAGTGGCCAGATCCTCTCTGCTGAGGTTGGTGGTGGGGTCCTGTGCATTAGGGTTTCAGGAGGGAGTTTAAGGTTTCAAAAAGTCGTTTTGGATTGTTGGACAGTAAAGTGATGAGGGTGGTGAAGTAGGATTGTTTGGCCAGATAAAGGGCAGAGTTATAGGTTTTGAGCATGAATTTATAGTGGATGAAGTCCTCTGCTAAAAGAGATTTTCTCCACTGCCGCTCAGCACACCTTGAGCAACGCTGAAGAAAACGTGTTTGCATTGTGTGCCAGGGCTGCCGTTGTCTCTGTCGGGTCTTTCTGCGTATAGAAGGTGCTGCTTCATCTAGGGCGCTCTTCACTGTATTATTGTAGTGTGACAATGCCAAGTCTGGACAGGAGATGGAGGAGATGGGGGCTGAAGATGTGTGGAGATTGTCCATAAGCTGCTGGGTATTAATGGCACGTGTATTTCTAGAAGTGAGGTAATTGGGGGTGTCCCGGGGGAGAAGGAAAGAAGGTTGTGGTCCGAGAGCGGGAGAAGGGAGTTAGTAAAGTCATGCAACGAGCATAGATGGGAGAAAACCAGGTCCAGAGTATTCCAGTCTTCATGTGTAGGACAGTTAGTAACCTAAGAGAGGCAGATTGGGAGAGGAGATCATTGATGGGGATGTTAAAGTCTCCCATGATGAGGGTGGGGATGTCACAGGATAGAAAGTGAGGAAGCCAGGTGGCAAAGTGATCCAGGAACTGGCAGCAGGAGCCTGGAGGGCGATACACAACCGCCACTCCCAGGGAGAAGGGTTTGAAGAGTCTGACGGTGTGGACTTCAAAGGAAGGAAACATAAGTGAGGGAACCGGGGTGGGGGGTGACCTGGAAAGCACATTGTGGTGAAAGGAGCAAACCAACACCTCCACCCTGTCTATTCTCAGGTCTGGCCGCATGTGAAAATTTCATCCCACCAAATGAGAGAGCAGCAGCTGCGGTGGTGTCTGAATGCTGGGTCCAGATTTTTGTAATAGCCAGAAGGTGAAGGGAATTGCTGAGGAAAAAATCGTGAATGTAAGTTAGTTTGTTACACACAGACCGTGCGTTCCAGAAAGCACAATGAAAGCAATAGGAGAGGGCATGCACCGAATGTTAATTAGATTAGCAGGGTTTCTATATGCAGCTGGAGGAGAGTATATGTTAGTGCAGAGAGGCCCAGGGTTGGGGGAGATGTCGCAGCGACTAGGAGAAGGAGAAAAAAGAGAAAGAGCAGGTGGTGCAATGATTTGTATGAACGTTTTGAGTGCTGTATGGAGGTAGTGGATGGTTTGGAGTGGGTGAGAAATGTCAGTAGAGCCTCAGAGTTATACATGGGAGAGGGGAGAAGGGAGGGGTGGATATGGAGAGAGTGCATAAAAACAAGTAAGAGGCAGATTGCTATGACCAATGCATAATGCAATACAACTGACCAAGAAGCAGCATGTTTGTATGAATATCTTATGCACCTTACCTGTCTCCTGCCCTGTCCAACTGCCCTTGTATAACTGCTTATTAAAAGCACTTTAAGCTATTGCACTTAGTCTGTTGCACGTGTGACCCAGCATGCGTGCTATCCTGAGCCAGAGCTGAATATACACTGCTCAAAAAAATAAAGGGAACACTTAAATAAAACATCATAGATCTGAAGGAATGAAATATTCTCATTGAATACTTTGTTCTGTACGAAGTGGAATGTGCTGACAACAAAATCACACAAAAATAATCAGTGGAAATCACATTTATTAACCAATGGAGGCCTGGATTTAGGGTCACCCCCAAAATTAAAGTGGAAAAACACACTACAGGCTGATACAACTTTGATGTAATGTCCTTAAAACAAGTCACAATGAGGCTCAGTATTGTGCGTGGCCTCCACGTGCCTGTATGACCTCCCTACAACACCTGGGCATGCTCCTGATGAGGCTGAGTATTGTGTGTGGCCTCCACGTGCCTGTATGACCTCCCTACAACGCCTGGTCATGCTCCTGATGAGGGTGAGTATTGTGTGTGGCCTCCACATGCCTGTATGACCTCCCTACAACGCCTGGGCATGCTCCTGATGAGGGTGAGTATTGTGTGTTGCCTCCACGTGCCTGTATGACCTCCCTACAACGCCTGGACATGCTCCTGATGAGGCTGAGTATTGTGTGTGGCCTCCACGTGCCTGTATGACCTCCCTACAACGCCTGGGCATGCTCCTGATGAGGTTGTGGATGGTCTCCTGTGGGATCTCCTCCCAGACCTGGGCTAAAGCATCCGCCAACTCCTGGACAGTCTGTGGTGCAACGTGACGTTGGTGGATGGAACGAGACATGATGTCCCAGATGGAGGGGGCCGTAGGAGGGCAACAACCCAGCAGCAGGACCGTTACCTACTCCTTTGTGCAAGGAGGAACAGGAGGAGCACTGCCAGAGCCCTGCAAAATGACCTCCAGCAGGCCAAAAATGTGCATGTGTCTGCACAAACGGTTAGAAACCGACTCCATGAGGGTGGTATAAGGGCCCGACGTCCACAAATGGGGGTTGTGCTCACAGCCCAACACCGTGCAGGACGCTTGGCATTTGCCACAGAACACCAGTATTGGCAAAGTCGCCACTGGCGCCCTCTGCTCTTCACAGATGAAAGCAAGTTCACACTGAGAACATGTGACAGACGTGACAGAGTCTGGAGACGCCATGGAGAGCGATCTGCTGCCTGCAACATCCTTCAGCATGACCGGTTTGGCAGTGAGTCAGTAATGGTGTGGGGTGGCATTTCTTTGGAGGGCCGCACAGCCCTCCATGTGCTCGCCAGAGGTAGCCTGACGGTCATTAGGTACCGAGATGAGATCCTCAGACCTCTTGTGAGACCATATGCTGGTGTGGTTGGCCCTGGGTTCCTCCTAATGCAGGGCAATGCCGGACCTCATGTGGCTGGAGTGTGTCAGCAGTTCCTGCAAGATGAAGGCATTGAAGCTATGGACTGGCCCACCCATTCCCCAGACCTGAATCCGATTGAGTACATCTGGGACATCATCTCTCGCTCTATCCACCAACGTCACGCTGCACCACAGGCTTCCAGGAGTTGGCGGATGCTTTAGTCCAGGTCTGGGAGGAGATCCCACAGGAGACCATCTGCAACCTCATCAGGAGCATGCCCAGGCGTTGTAGGGAGGTCATACAGGCACGTGGAGGCCACACACAATACTGAGCCTCATCAGGAGCATGTCCAGGCGTTGTAGGGAGGTCATACAGGCACGTGGAGGCCACACACAATACTGAGCCTCATCAGGAGCATGCCCAGGCGTTGTAGGGAGGTCATACAGGCACGTGGAGGCCACACACAATACTGAGCCTCATCAGGAGCATGCCCAGGCGTTGTAGGGAGGTCATACAGGCACGTGGAGGCCACACACAATACTGAGCCTCATCAGGAGCATGCCCAGGCGTTGTAGGGAGGTCATACAGGCACGTGGAGGCCACACACAATACTGAGACTCATCAGGAGCATGCCCAGGCGTTGTAGGGAGGTCATACAGGCACGTGGAGGCCACACACAATACTGAGACTCATCAGGAGCATGCCCAGGCGTTGTAGGGAGGTCATACAGTCACGTGGAGGCCACACACAATACTCAGCCTCATCAGGAGCATGCCCAGGCGTTGTAGGGAGGTCATACAGTCACGTGGAGGCCACACACAATACTCAGCCTCATCAGGAGCATGCCCAGACGTTGTAGGGAGGTCATACAGGCACGTGGAGGCCACACACAATACTCAGCCTCATCAGGAGCATGCCCAGACGTTGTAGGGAGGTCATACAGGCACGTGGAGGCCACACACAATACTCAGCCTCATCAGGAGCATGCCCAGGCGTTGTAGGGAGGTCATACAGGCACGTGGAGGCCACACACAATACTCAGCCTCATCAGGAGCATGCCCAGGCGTTGTAGGGAGGTCATACAGGCACGTGGAGGCCACACACAATACTCAGCCTCATCAGGAGCATGCCCAGGCGTTGTAGGGAGGTCATACAGGCACGTGGAGGCCACACACAATACTCAGCCTCATCAGGAGCATGCCCAGGCGTTGTAGGGAGGTCATACAGGCACGTGGAGGCCACACACAATACTCAGCCTCATCAGGAGCATGCCCAGGCGTTGTAGGGAGGTCATACAGGCACGTGGAGGCCACACACAATACTCAGCCTCATCAGAAGCATGCCCAGGCGTTGTAGGGAGGTCATACAGGCACGTGGAGGCCGCACACAATACTCAGCCTCATCAGGAGCATGCCCAGGCGTTGTAGGGAGGTCATACAGGCACGTGGAGGCCACACACAATACTCAGCCTCATCAGGAGCATGTCCAGGCGTTGTAGGGAGGTCATACAGGCACGTGGAGGCCACACACAATACTCAGCCTCATCAGGAGCATGCCCAGGCGTTATAGGGAGGTCATACAGGCACGTGGAGGCCACACACAATACTGAGCCTCATCAGGAGCATGCCCAGGCATTGTAGGGAGGTCATACAGGCACGTGGAGGTCACACACAATACTCAGCCTCATCAGGAGCATGCCCAGGCGTTGTAGGGAGGTCATACAGGCACGTGGAGGCCACACACAATACTCAGCCTCATCAAGAGCATGCCCAGGCATTGTAGGGAGGTCATACAGGCACGTGGAGGTCACACACAATACTCAGCCTCATCAGGAGCATGCCCAGGCATTGTAGGGAGGTCATAGAGGTACGTGGAGGCCACACACAATACTCAGCCTCATCAGGAGCATGCCCAGGCATTGTAGGGAGGTCATACAGGCACGTGGATGCCACACACAATACTCAGCCTCATCAGGAGCATGCCCAGGCGTTGTAGGGAGGTCATACAGGCACGTGGAGGCCACACACAATATTGAGCCTCATCAGCAGCATGTCCAGGCGTTGTAGGGAGGTCATGCAGGCACGTGGAGGCCACACACAATACTCAGCCTCATCAGGAGCATGCCCAGGCGTTGTAGGGAGGTCATACAGGCACATGGAGGCCACACACAATACTCAGCCTCATCAGGAGCATGCCCAGGCGTTGTAGGGAGGTCATACAGGCACGTGGAGGCCACACACAATACTGAGCCTCATCAGGAGCATGCCCAGGCGTTGTAGGGAGGTCATACAGGCACGTGGAGGCCACACACAATACTCTGCCTCATCATTAGCATGCCCAGGCGTTGTAGGGAGGTCATACAGGCACGTGGAGGCCACACACAATACTCAGCCTCATCAGGAGCATGCCCAGGCATTGTAGGGAGGTCATACAGGCACGTGGAGGCCACACACAATACTGAGCCTCATCAGGAGCATGTCCAGGCGTTGTAGGGAGGTCATACAGGCACGTGGAGGCCACACACAATACTCAGCCTCATCAGGAGCATGCCCAGGCGTTGTAGGGAGGTCATACAGGCACGTGGAGGCCACACACAATACTGAGCCTCATCAGGAGCATGTCCAGGCGTTGTAGGGAGGTCATACAGGCACGTGGAGGCCACACACAATACTGAGCCTCATCAGGAGCATGCCCAGGCGTTGTAGGGAGGTCATACAGGCACGTGGAGGCCACACACAATACTGAGACTCATCAGGAGCATGCCCAGGCGTTGTAGGGAGGTCATACAGGCACGTGGAGGCCACACACAATACTCAGCCTCATCAGGAGCATGCCCAGGCGTTGTAGGGAGGTCATACAGGCACGTGGAGGCCACACACAATACTCAGCCTCATCAGGAGCATGCCCAGACGTTGTAGGGAGGTCATACAGGCACGTGGAGGCCACACACAATACTCAGCCTCATCAGGAGCATGCCCAGACGTTGTAGGGAGGTCATACAGGCACGTGGAGGCCACACACAATACTCAGCCTCATCAGGAGCATGCCCAGGCGTTGTAGGGAGGTCATACAGGCACGTGGAGGCCACACACAATACTCAGCCTCATCAGGAGCATGCCCAGGCGTTGTAGGGAGGTCATACAGGCACGTGGAGGCCACACACAATACTCAGCCTCATCAGGAGCATGCCCAGGCGTTGTAGGGAGGTCATACAGGCACGTGGAGGCCACACACAATACTCAGCCTCATCAGGAGCATGCCCAGGCGTTGTAGGGAGGTCATACAGGCACGTGGAGGCCACACACAATACTCAGCCTCATCAGGAGCATGCCCAGGCGTTGTAGGGAGGTCATACAGGCACGTGGAGGCCACACACAATACTCAGCCTCATCAGAAGCATGCCCAGGCGTTGTAGGGAGGTCATACAGGCACGTGGAGGCCGCACACAATACTCAGCCTCATCAGGAGCATGCCCAGGCGTTGTAGGGAGGTCATACAGGCACGTGGAGGCCACACACAATACTCAGCCTCATCAGGAGCATGTCCAGGCGTTGTAGGGAGGTCATACAGGCACGTGGAGGCCACACACAATACTCAGCCTCATCAGGAGCATGCCCAGGCGTTGTAGGGAGGTCATACAGGCACGTGGAGGCCACACACAATACTGAGCCTCATCAGGAGCATGCCCAGGCATTGTAGGGAGGTCATACAGGCACGTGGAGGTCACACACAATACTCAGCCTCATCAGGAGCATGCCCAGGCGTTGTAGGGAGGTCATACAGGCACGTGGAGGCCACACACAATACTCAGCCTCATCAAGAGCATGCCCAGGCATTGTAGGGAGGTCATACAGGCACGTGGAGGTCACACACAATACTCAGCCTTATCAGGAGCATGCCCAGGCATTGTAGGGAGGTCATAGAGGTACGTGGAGGCCACACACAATACTCAGCCTCATCAGGAGCATGCCCAGGCATTGTAGGGAGGTCATACAGGCACGTGGATGCCACACACAATACTCAGCCTCATCAGGAGCATGCCCAGGCGTTGTAGGGAGGTCATACAGGCACGTGGAGGCCACACACAATATTGAGCCTCATCAGCAGCATGTCCAGGCGTTGTAGGGAGGTCATGCAGGCACGTGGAGGCCACACACAATACTCAGCCTCATCAGGAGCATGCCCAGGCGTTGTAGGGAGGTCATACAGGCACATGGAGGCCACACACAATACTCAGCCTCATCAGGAGCATGCCCAGGCGTTGTAGGGAGGTCATACAGGCACGTGGAGGCCACACACAATACTGAGCCTCATCAGGAGCATGCCCAGGCGTTGTAGGGAGGTCATACAGGCACGTGGAGGCCACACACAATACTCTGCCTCATCATTAGCATGCCCAGGCGTTGTAGGGAGGTCATACAGGCACGTGGAGGCCACACACAATACTCAGCCTCATCAGGAGCATGCCCAGGCATTGTAGGGAGGTCATACAGGCACGTGGAGGCCACACACAATACTGAGCCTCATCAGGAGCATGTCCAGGCGTTGTAGGGAGGTCATACAGGCACGTGGAGGCCACACACAATACTCAGCCTCATCAGGAGCATGCCCAGGCGTTGTAGGGAGGTCATACAGGCACGTGGAGGCCACACACAATACTGAGCCTCATCAGGAGCATGTCCAGGCGTTGTAGGGAGGTCATACAGGCACGTGGAGGCCACACACAATACTGAGCCTCATCAGGAGCATGCCCAGGCGTTGTAGGGAGGTCATACAGGCACGTGGAGGCCACACACAATACTGAGACTCATCAGGAGCATGCCCAGGCGTTGTAGGGAGGTCATACAGGCACGTGGAGGCCACACACAATACTCAGCCTCATCAGGAGCATGCCCAGGCGTTGTAGGGAGGTCATACAGGCACGTGGAGGCCACACACAATACTGAGCCTCATCAGGAGCATGCCCAGGCGTTGTAGGGAGGTCATACAGGCACGTGGAGGCCACACACAATACTCAGCCTCATCAGGAGCATGCCCAGGCGTTGTAGGGAGGTCATACAGACACGTGGAGGCCACACACAATACTCAGCCTCATCAGGAGCATGCCCAGGCGTTGTAGGGAGGTCATACAGGCACGTGGAGGCCACACACAATACTGAGCCTCATCAGGAGCATGCCCAGGCGTTGTAGGGAGGTCATACAGGCACGTGGAGGTCACACACAATACTCAGCCTCATCAGGAGCATGCCCAGGCGTTGTAGGGAGGTCATACAGGCACGTGGAGGCCACACACAATACTCAGCCTCATCAGGAGCATGCCCAGGCGTTGTAGGGAGGTCATACAGGCACGTGGAGGCCACACACAATACTCAGCCTCATCAGGAGCATGCCCAGGCGTAGTAGGGAGGTCATACAGACACGTGGAGGCCACACACAATACTCAGCCTCATCAGGAGCATGCCCAGGCGTTGTAGGGAGGTCATACAGACACGTGGAGGCCACACACAATACTCAGCCTCATCAGGAGCATGCCCAGGCGTTGTAGGGAGGTCATACAGGCACGTGGAGGCCACACACAATACTGAGCCTCATCAGGAGCATGTCCAGGCGTTGTAGGGAGGTCATACAGGCACGTGGAGGCCACACACAATACTGAGCCTCATCAGGAGCATGCCCAGGCGTTGTAGGGAGGTCATACAGGCACGTGGAGGCCACACACAATACTCAGCCTCATCAGGAGCATGCCCAGGCGTTGTAGGGAGGTCATACAGGCACGTGGAGGCCACACACAATACTGAGCCTCATCAGGAGCATGTCCAGGCGTTGTAGGGAGGTCATAGAGGCACGTGGAGGCCACACACAATACTGAGCCTCATCAGGAGCATGCCCAGGCGTTGTAGGGAGGTCATACAGGCACGTGGAGGTCACACACAATACTCAGCCTCATCAGGAGCATGCCCAGGCGTTGTAGGGAGGTCATACAGGCACGTGGAGGCCACACACAATACTCAGCCTCATCAGGAGCATGCCTAGGTGTTGTAGGGAGGTCATACAGTCACGTGGAGGCCACACACAATACTCTGCCTCATCATTAGCATGCCCAGGCGTTGTAGGGAGGTCATACAGGCACGTGGAGGCCACACACAATACTCAGCCTCATCAGGAGCATGCCCAGGCATTGTAGGGAGGTCATACAGGCACGTGGAGGCCACACACAATACTGAGCCTCATCAGGAGCATGTCCAGGCGTTGTAGGGAGGTTATACAGGCACGTGGAGGCCACACACAATACTCAGCCTCATCAGGAGCATGCCCAGGCGTTGTAGGGAGGTCATACAGGCACGTGGAGGCCACACACAATACTCAGCCTCATCAGGAGCATGCCCAGGCGTTGTAGGGAGGTCATACAGGCACGTGGAGGCCACACACAATACTGAGCCTCATCAGGAGCATGTCCAGGCGTTGTAGGGAGGTCATACAGGCACGTGGAGGCCACACACAATACTGAGCCTCATCAGGATCATGCCCAGGCGTTGTAGTTAGGTCATACAGGCACGTGGAGGCCACACACAATACTCAGCCTCATCAGGAGCATGTCCAGGCGTTGTAGGGAGGTCATACAGGCACGTGGAGTCCACACACAATACTCAGCCTCATCAGGAGCATGCCCAGGTGTTGTAGGGAGGTCATACAGGCACGTGGAGGCCACACACAATACTCAGCCTCATCAGGAGCATGCCCAGGCGTTGTAGGGAGGTCATACAGACACGTGGAGGCCACACACAATACTCAGCCTCATCAGGAGCATGCCCAGGCGTTGTAGGGAGGTCATACAGGCACGTGGAGGCCACACACAATAGTCAGCCTCATCAGGAGCATGCCCAGGCGTTGTAGGGAGGTCATACAGACACGTGGAGGCCACACACAATACTCAGCCTCATCAGGAGCATGCCCAGGTGTTGTAGGGAGGTCATACAGGCACGTGGAGGCCACACACAATACTCAGCCTGATCAGGAGCATGCCCAGGCGTTGTAGGGAGGTCATACAGGCACGTGGAGGCCACACACAATACTCAGCCTGATCAGGAGCATGCCCAGGCGTTGTAGGGAGGTCATACAGGCACGTGGAGGCCACACACAATACTGAGCCTCATCAGGAGCATGTCCAGGCGTTGTAGGGAGGTCATACAGGCACGTGGAGGCCACACACAATACTCAGCCTCATCAGGAGCATACCCAGGCGTTGTAGGGAGGTCATACAGACACGTGGAGGCCACACACAATACTCAGTCTCATCAGGAGCATGCTCAGGCGTTGTAGGGAGGTCATACAGGCACGTGGAGGCCACACACAATACTGAGCCTCATCAGGAGCATGCCCAGGCGTTGTAGGGAGGTCATACAGGCACGTGGAGGTCACACACAATACTCAGCCTCATCAGGAGCATGCCCAGGCGTTGTAGGGAGGTCATACAGGCACGTGGAGGCCACACACAATACTCAGCCTTATCAGGAGCATGCCCAGGTGTTGTAGGGAGGTCATACAGGCACGTGGAGGCCACACACAATACTCTGCCTCATCATTAGCATGCCCAGGCGTTGTAGGGAGGTCATACAGGCACGTGGAGGCCACACACAATACTCAGCCTCATCAGGAGCATGCCCAGGCATTGTAGGGAGGTCATACAGGCACGTGGAGGCCACACACAATACTGAGCCTCATCAGGAGCATGTCCAGGCGTTGTAGGGAGGTTATACAGGCACGTGGAGGCCACACACAATACTCAGCCTCATCAGGAGCATGCCCAGGCGTTGTAGGGAGGTCATACAGGCACGTGGAGGCCACACACAATACTCAGCCTCATCAGGAGCATGCCCAGGCGTTGTAGGGAGGTCATACAGGCACGTGGAGGCCACACACAATACTGAGCCTCATCAGGAGCATGTCCAGGCGTTGTAGGGAGGTCATACTGGCACGTGGAGGCCACACACAATACTGAGCCTCATCAGGAGCATGCCCAGGCGTTGTAGGGAGGTCATACAGGCACGTGGAGGCCACACACAATACTCAGCCTCATCAGGAGCATGCCCAGGCGTTGTAGGGAGGTCATACAGGCACGTGGAGGCCACACACAATACTGAGCCTCATCAGGAGCATGTCCAGGCATTGTAGGGAGGTCATACAGGCACGTGGAGGCCACACACAATATTGAGCCTCATCAGGAGCATGCCCAGGCGTTGTAGGGAGGTCATACAGGCACGTGGAGGCCACACACAATACTCAGCCTCATCAGGAGCATGCCCAGGCGTTGTAGGGAGGTCATACAGGCACGTGGAGGCCACACACAATACTGAGCCTCATCAGGAGCATGTCCAGGCGTTGTAGGGAGGTCATACTGGCACGTGGAGGCCACACACAATACTGAGCCTCATCAGGAGCATGCCCAGGCATTGTAGGGAGGTCATACAGGCACGTGGAGGCCACACACAATACTGAGCCTCATCAGGAGCATGTCCAGGCGTTGTAGGGAGGTTATACAGGCACGTGGAGGCCACACACAATACTCAGCCTCATCAGGAGCATGCCCAGGCGTTGTAGGGAGGTCATACAGGCACGTGGAGGCCACACACAATACTCAGCCTCATCAGGAGCATGCCCAGGCGTTGTAGGGAGGTCTTACAGGCACGTGGAGGCCACACACAATACTGAGCCTCATCAGGAGCATGTCCAGGCGTTGTAGGGAGGTCATACTGGCACGTGGAGGCCACACACAATACTGAGCCTCATCAGGAGCATGCCCAGGCGTTGTAGGGAGGTCATACAGGCACGTGGAGGCCACACACAATACTCAGCCTCATCAGGAGCATGCCCAGGCGTTGTAGGGAGGTCATACAGGCACGTGGAGGCCACACACAATACTGAGCCTCATCAGGAGCATGTCCAGGCGTTGTAGGGAGGTCATACAGGCACGTGGAGGCCACACACAATATTGAGCCTCATCAGGAGCATGCCCAGGCGTTGTAGGGAGGTCATACAGGCACGTGGAGGCCACACACAATACTCAGCCTCATCAGGAGCATACCCAGGCGTTGTAGGGAGGTCATACAGACACGTGGAGGCCACACACAATACTCAGCCTCATCAGGAGCATGCCCAGGCGTTGTAGCGAGGTCATACAGGCACGTGGAGGCCACACACAACACTGAGCCTCATCAGGAGCATGCCCAGGCGTTGTAGGGAGGTCATACAGGCACGTGGAGGTCACACACAATACTCAGCCTCATCAGGAGCATGCCCAGGCGTTGTAGGGAGGTCATACAGGACGTGGAGGCCACACACAATACTCAGCCTCATCAGGAGCATGCCTAGGTGTTGTAGGGAGGTCATACAGGCACGTGGAGGCCACACACAATACTCTGCCTCATCATTAGCATGCCCAGGCGTTGTAGGGAGGTCATACAGGCACGTGGAGGCCACACACAATACTCAGCCTCATCAGGAGCATGCCCAGGCATTGTAGGGAGGTCATACAGGCACGTGGAGACCACACACAATACTCAGCCTCATCAGGAGCATGCCCAGGCATTGTAGGGAGGTCATACAGGCACGTGGAGGCCACACACAATACTGAGCCTCATCAGGAGCATGTCCAGGCGTTGTATGGAGGTTATACAGGCACGTGGAGGCCACACACAATACTCAGCCTCATCAGGAGCATGCCCAGGCGTTGTAGGGAGGTCATACAGGCACGTGGAGGCCACACACAATACTCAGCCTCATCAGGAGCATGCCCAGGCGTTGTAGGTAGGTCATACAGACACGTGGAGGCCACACACAATACTCAGCCTTATCAGGAGCATGCCCAGGTGTTGTAGGGAGGTCATACAGGCACGTGGAGTCCACACACAATACTCAGCCTCATCAGGAGCATGCCCAGGCGTTGTAGGGAGGTCATACAGGCACGTGGAGGCCACACACAATACTGAGCCTCATCAGGAGCATGTCCAGGCGTTGTAGGGAGGTCATACAGGCACGTGGGGGCCACACACAATACTGAGCCTCATCAGGAGCATGCCCAGGCGTTGTAGGGAGGTCATACAGGCACGTGGAGGCCACACACAATACTCAGCCTCATCAGGAGCATGTCCAGGCGTTGTAGGGAGGTCATACAGGCACGTGGAGTCCACACACAATACTCAGCCTCATCAGGAGCATGCCCAGGTGTTGTAGGGAGGTCATACAGGCACGTGGAGGCCACACACAATACTCAGCCTCATCAGGAGCATGCCCAGGCGTTGTAGGGAGGTCATACAGACACGTGGAGGCCACACACAATACTCAGCCTCATCAGGAGCATGCCCAGGCGTTGTAGGGAGGTCATACAGGCACGTGGAGGCCACACACAATAGTCAGCCTCATCAGGAGCATGCCCAGGCGTTGTAGGGAGGTCATATAGACACTTGGAGGCCACACACAATACTCAGCCTCATCAGGAGCATGCCCAGGTGTTGTAGGGAGGTCATACAGGCACGTGGAGGCCACACACAATACTCAGCCTGATCAGGAGCATGCCCAGGCGTTGTAGGGAGGTCATACAGGCACGTGGAGGCCACACACAATACTCAGCCTCATCAGGAGCATGCCCAGGCGTTGTAGGGAGGTCATACAGACACGTGGAGGCCACACACAATACTCAGCCTCATCAGGAGCATGCCCAGGCGTTGTAGGGAGGTCATACAGGCACGTGGAGGCCACACACAATACTCAGCCTCATGAAGAGCATGCCCAGGCGTTGTAGGGAGGTCATACAGGCATGTGGAGGCCACACACAATACTCAGCCTCATCAGGAGCATGCCCAGGCGTTGTAGGGAGGTCATACAGGCACGTGGAGGCCACACACAATACTCAGCCTCATGAGGAGCATGCCTAGGCGTTGTAGGGAGGTCATACAGGCACGTGGAGACCACACACAATACTCAGCCTCATGAGGAGCATGCCCAGGCGTTGTAGGGAGGTCATACAGGCACGTGGAGGCCACACACACTACTCAGCCTCATCAGGAGCATGCCCAGGCGTTGTAGGGAGGTCATACAGGCATGTGGAGGCCACACACAATACTCAGCCTCATCAGGAGCATGCCCAGGCGTTGTAGGGAGGTCATACAGGCACGTGGAGGCCACACACAATACTCAGCCTCATCAGGAGCATGCCCAGGCGTTGTAGGGAGGTCATACAGGCACGTGGAGGCCACACACAATACTCAGCCTCATCAGGAGCATGCCCAGGCATTGTAGGGAGGTCATACAGGCACGTGGAGGCCACACACAATACTCAGCCTCATCAGGAGCATGCCCAGGCGTTGTAGGGAGGTCATACAGGCACGTGGAGGCCACACACAATACTCAGCCTGATCAGGAGCATGCCCAGGCGTTGTAGGGAGGTCATACAGGCACGTGGAGGCCACACACAATACTCCGCCTCATCAGGAGCATGCCCAGGCGTTGTAGGGAGGTCATACAGACACGTGGAGGCCACACACAATACTCAGCCTCATCAGGAGCATGCCCAGGCGTTGTAGAGAGGTCATACAGGCATGTGGAGGCCACACACAATACTCAGCCTCATCAGGAGCATGTCCAGGCGTTGTAGGGAGGTCATACAGACACGTGGAGGCCACACACAATACTCAGCCTCATCAGGAGCATGCCCAGGCGTTGTAGGGAGGTCATACAGACACGTGGAGGCCACACACAATACTCAGCCTCATCAGGAGCATGTCCAGGCGTTGTAGGGAGGTCATACAGACACGTGGAGGCCACACACAATACTCAGCCTCATCAGGAGCATGCCCAGGTGTTGTAGGGAGGTCATACAGACACGTGGAGGCCACACACAATACTCAGCCTCATCAGGAGCATGCCCAGGTGTTGTAGGGAGGTCATACAGGCACGTGGAGGCCACACACAATACTCAGCCTCATCAGGAGCATGCCCAGGCGTTGTAGGGAGGTCATACAGGCACGTGGAGGCCACACACAATACTCAGCCTCATCAGGAGCATGCCCAGGCGTTGTAGGGAGGTCATACAGGCACGTGGAGGCCACACACAATACTGAGCCTCATCAGGAGCATGCCCAGGCGTTGTAGGGAGGTCATACAGGCACGTGGAGGCCACACACAATACTCAGCCTCATCAGGAGCATGCCCAGGCGTTGTAGGGAGGTCATACAGGCACGTGGAGGCCACACACAATACTCAGCCTCATCAGGAGCATGCCCAGGTGTTGTAGGGAGGTCATACAGGCACGTGGAGGCCACACACAATACTCAGCCTTATTTTGACTTGTTTTAAGGACATTACATCAAAGTTGGATCAGCCTGTAGTGTGTTTTTCCACTGTAATTTTGGGGGTGACTCCAGATCCAGGCCTCCATTGGTTAATAAATGTGATTTCCATTGATGATTTTTGTGTGATTTTGTTGTCAGCACATTCAGCTTTCTACAGAACAAAGTATTCAATGAGAAGATTTCATTCATTCAGATCTAGGATGGGTTATTTCACTGTTCCCTTTAGTTTTTTGAGCAGTGTATATGAATTGAAATGTCTGCTAACATGCAGCACCTAATCTAATACTCTATCTATATATACTGACCCTATAACTAACACATCAGACATTAGGTCACATACATACTCATATATAAACACAGGGTACAGCAATATGTGCAGAAAGAGGGAAGAGGCGCATGACCGTCCTGGTCTCCCTCTTACACATTTCCTCCCCCCGTGATATTAATATCTCACTCCTCTGCTACGTGTTATCTCTTCTGAAATCTGCATTGTATCTCCATGTTACTTGCAATGCTCTGCAGCTAATCACTGGTATATACACTGCTCAAAAAAATAAAGGGAACACTTAACAGAATATAACTCCAAGTAAATCAAACTTCTGTGAAATCAAACTGTCCACTTAGGAAGCAACACTGATTGACAATCAATTTCACATGCTGTTGTGCAAATGGAATAGACAATAGATGGAAATTATTGGCAATTATCAAGACACCCTCAATAAAGGAGTGGTTCTGCAGGTGGGGACCACAGACCACATCTCAGTACCAATGCTTTCTGGCTGATGTTTTGGTCACTTTTGAACGTGTAAACCTGCCGCCGTTTCACTCGGGTGCGCCAGTTACGTTGCCTTCACCAGCCTTTGTTGCGCCTTCACCCAGGCTTGCATTGTACAGAGCCTCCTGTTCTGCAGCTTAGCAAACAAACCACTGACACCCAAACCTTTGCTGAAGGTTTTCTAATGGATTCTGTGGCCATGAGCCACTTGTAAGACTCGGCAGGAGGGAGTGGACCGCCCCACTGCCACCTGCAGATCACTCCCAAAATAAAAGCCCACGCTGGGTTTTCTTAAATCCAACTTGGTCAAATAGTTTGACCAAGTCCAAACTTTCCTTTTATTTTGCTCTGCAGCCACAGGTGTTTCTGTGACTCCAGTGCACTCCAGCGGGTTCAATGTGCCTCTATGAGCATCCTGGGGGATACATACCGTCCCCCGCATATAATCCCCCTCACTGCCTCACGACTGTAATACAGGGATAAAAACCTGTGATCCCAATGTATTACCTGTGACAATACAGCTTTTCTTCTCAGTTATTCCAGACGATTAGATTTGTTAAATCAAGAGAAATGGCATTTATAGAAGGGCCGGATGATTTTCTCACAGTGAATGTCATTGTAGGTTAAAATAATTGATAAACAATGTAGAACTCGTGGAGACCGGTTGGACTTGATGGACCTGAGTCTTATTTAAACCTATATAACTATGTATTCATGGGGTTAATCGTAAAGGTCAGAGTTTAAGCCCCGATCGCTGCAGGTACAGGTAGATGCTGGATATTGGGAAGGGATTAAATACTTTATAGGAAAATGTATATTTTATTAGAACAGATGTTTTTCGGTCATCCCATCTGAAAATAACTATAAAGTGAAGACCCCGATGGGCTCATACTGGGACCCCCTCACATAGACTCCTCGGGTGCTATTACTTTCAACAATAAAGAGGTTAAATAGCCGGAGGTTTACTTATTTCTAGTTCTCAGAAGGAAGAAACTCCTCAGACGACCCCCCATGGGGAATCGGCATGTGTCCCTTATTCATTATCCTGTGACTATGACATAAATCTGTGTTGGGAGTCCTCCTATAATCCATGTGGTGACGGCTCGGAGGACCTGCTTCTCCCGCTGCTCAGTGACTGCGCTTCTGTGCTCTGCTGATCACCATTATTGGCATCCCTTCATTTTTTTCATGGCCTGTACAATATCTTCAGAAATAATGAAAGTTACAGTATATCCTTAGGATTTTTTAATTGTTGGTCCAAAGTAATACAACAATAGAACATTGTTTAACCTCCTTGTGGCAATTTCAAAGAAGAAACCGAATAAACAGCATGTGCAGCAATAAAGGCCCCCCTAAACCCCTAATTAATACTTGGCAGAAAAACAAGAACATCCTCCAGCGGTAGCCAAAAATATAAAAAGCAAAGTTTATTGATCACATTAGAAACTGTAGTAGCAAGTCACCAAAAGAGATCCATAGATATTCTATTCTATTTTCTGCTGTTTGTCTCCACGTCCGAGACTGGGACGGCTCCGCACGCTGCCTTACAGATGAAGACTGCTAATCAACGTTGGGTGAGCGGACTATTCCTTTACCCCATTCCCCTCTGTTCTTCAAGTAATTAATACTTGGTTGCCCACCCTTTGGCATTGCTGACAGCCTCCACACATTTCTTGTAGCCATCTATAAGCTTCTTGCACTTCTCAGCTGGGATTTTCTCCCGCTCTTCCTTTTGGAGTTTGTTCGAGCTCTTGAATGTTTGCAGGTTCTTTTTCCCAGCGGCAGATTTCAGCTCACCCCAAAGATTTTCAGTGGGATTGAGGTCTGGACTCGTTGCTGGCCATTATAAAACAGTCCATGTTTTTTCTTTTTCAACCATTCCTGTGTACTTTTGGATTTGTACTTTGGGTCATTGTCTTGCTGGAGGACCCATGATCTTTGACTCAAACCAAATTTTCTTTCACTGGGTAGGACATTTCTGTTAGAACCCTCCTGTTTGTTTTTTCCATCTTGTGTTTTGTGGTCATGTGACCATCTGCCTTTATATTCCAGCTCCGCCCTTGTGGCTGTGCTGGACTTCAGTGTTTGACTGTTTCTCTAGCCTGGTGCTTCGGTGCCTTTCTCTGTCAAGTTCGCTTGGTCCTCTGGGACTTCCAGTACATTTTTGTCAGTTTGTCTTTTTGTGTTCTGCAACAACTTCTTTGTTTAGGAGGTGTCCCATTTTTGTCCCAGTCGTTAGTGCTTTTAGGGACACCTCCCTTTTATGCTATAGGTCTTCGTTCAGACTAGCCGAGGACTAAGTCGGGTCTGTTCACTAGGAACAGGCTGCCCGCTACATCGTAGGGATTCAGCTTAGTCTTACTGTAGGGACAGCTAAAACCTCTTGATAATTCTTTGATTTCATGATTCCTGTGATATGGTCAAGGCCTCCAGTACCAGATGCTGCAATGCAACCCCACAGCATTGTGGATCTTCCACCATGCTTAAGTGTTGGTAAGGTTTTCTTTCCTTATATCAAAAGAATCTAGTCAGCACTCCGTACAGCTGGGGTGGTGCACGTGGAAAACAGTGTTTCTAGGAAAAGTCAATCCCGGCACTCACGTATTGATGATTAATTCGTTTATTCCACAACTCACATTGTGAGTTGTGGAATAAACAAATTAATCATTAACACGTGAGTGCCGGGATTTTCTTTCCTTATATAACCTTCATTGCATCGTCTGTAAACAAACTGTTGCTTTGCATTGCCAAAAAGCTCTATTTTTGTTTCATCTGTCCACAGAACATTTTCCCAGAAGGATTGAGGCTTGTCAAGGTACTCTTTATCAAAGATCAGTCGTTCCTTTTTATGTCTTTTACTCAGCAATGGTTTCTTCCTTGGCCTTCGCCCATAAAGCTCTGCTTGGTTTAGTGTGCGGCGTATGGTACTTGTTTTAACCATGACCCCAGACTGTTCCAGGTTGGCCTTCAGGTCTTTGGATGTTTGACGTGATGTTTTTTTTCCACTATTTCCACCAATCTTCGAAGACCTTTTTTGCCAATTTTCCTCTTTCCAGGGAGGTTCTTGACGGTTCCATGCTTGGCAAACTTATTAATGACATTGCACACTGTTGAAACTGGGATACCAAGGTTTTTGGAGATGGCCTTCTACCCTTTGGAAGTCTTGTGTTTCCTAATAGCAGTTCTGATGTCCTCAGGCAGCTCCTTTGTCTTCACCATTGTGACAAAGGAACGGGGCCTACCATGTGGCTTTTTCATAGAATCATAGAATCATAGAATGGTAGAGTTGGAAGGGACCTCCTGGGTCATCTGGTCCAACCCCCTGCTCAAAGCAGGATTCACTAGATCATCTCAGACAGATGTCTGTCCAGCCTCTGTTTGAAGACGTCCATTGAAGGGGAACTCACCACCTCTCGTGGCAGCCTGTTCCACTCATTAATCACCCTAACTGTCAAAAAGTTTTTTCTAATATCTAATCTGTGTCTCCTCCCATTTAGTTTCATCCCATTGCTTCTAGTCTTTCCTTGTGCAAATGAGAATAAAGATGATCCTTCTACAATGTGACAGCCCTTGACATATTTGTAGACAGCTATTAAGTCTCCTCTCAGTCTTCTTTTTTGCAAGCTAAACATTCCCAAATCCTGCAACCGTTCCTCATAGGACATGGTTTGCAGACCAGTCACCATTCTGGTCGCTCTTCTCTGAACTTGCTCCAGTTTGTCTATGTCTTTTTTAAAATGTGGTGCCCAAAACTGTACACAGTATTCCAGATGAGGTCTGACCAAAGAGGAGTAAAGACCGATAATGACTTCACGTGATCTAGACTGTACGCTTCTGTTAATACATCCCAGAATTGTATTTGCCTTTTTTGCTGCTGCATCACACTGTTGACTCATGTTCAGTCTATGATCTATTAATATACCTAAGTCTTTTTCACATGTACTGTTGCTTAGCTCTATTCCTCCCATTCTGTATATGCTTTTTTCATTTTTATTGCCCAGATGTAGTACTTTGCATTTTTCCCTGTTAAAAACCATTCTGTTGGTTGCTGCCCACTGCTCCAGTTTATTTAGGTCTTTTTGAATCCTCTCTCTCTCTTCTCTAGTATTAGCTATCCCTCCTAGCTTTGTGTCATCAGCAAATTTAATCAGTTTACCCTCAATTCCTTCATCTAAATCATTGATAAAGATGTTGAACAATACAGGTCCCAGGACGGAGCCCTGTGGTACCCCACTTGAGACATTCATCCAGCTGGATGTGAAGCCATTTACAACCACCCTTTGAGTCCGATCACTAAGCCAGTTATGAATCCACCTAACAGTTGCCTGGTCCATTGCATACTTGGTCATTTTTTCAATAAGGATGATGTGAGATACTTTGTCAAATGCTTTGCTGAAGTCAAGATATACTATATCTACAGCATTTCCCTGATCCACCCAGTCAGTGATTCTGTCATAGAAGGAAATTAAGTTAGTCTGACATGACTTGTTAGTTACAAACCCATGTTGACTCTGGTTAATCACTTAATTCTTATCCATGTACTTACATACATGTTGTTTAATAATTTGTTCAAAGATCTTTCCTGGTATAGAAGTCAGACTCACCGGCCTATAGTTCCCTGGGTCCACCTTCTTCCCCTTTTTGAAGATAGGAACAACATTTGCTCTTCTCCAGTCTTCTGGGACTTCTCCTGTTCTCCAAGAATTTTCAAAGATTATGGAGAGTGGTTCTAAAATTTCTTCTACAATCTCCTTCAGTACTCTGGGGTGTAATTCATCTGGACCTGGAGACTTGAACTCATTTATGTTAGCTAAATATTCCCTCACAATCTTTCTGTTTACTGATAATTTGGATTCCTCTATTCCTTTAAAAGGACAGTGAAGATCAGTTGATGTTACATTTTCTTTCTGAGAGAAAACAGATGCAAAATAGGAATTAAAAAGTTTTTAAAACATTGAAGTCACCATTCATTGGCTAATTCTTGTCACATAGGCACTGACCATCACAGGAGAATCTCTTTTGTGATTTACCACAGGCGAGTCAAAATGTGTTTCCATACTAAATTAAGGTAAAGGTGGAAATACCAGTGACACAGAAAGCTTTAGATTTTTCTATTTTTCCCTCCCATTGTTTTTTGTTTTAAATTATCATTTGCTCTTTTGTATTTAACATGAGTCTCTATACAAAAAAACTGTTTCACTTTATTCATTTTTTTCAGGAGATATTCCACATTATGTACTTAAAGCGCATCTGTCAGCAGGATTGTGCTCAGTAAACTACATACACTGTCAGGAGGGTGACATTACACTGATTAATATGACACCTTGGTTGATGAAATCCGTCCTGTGGTTCTTGTGTAATCTTTACTTTCAGTTTGGAGATAATGATATGCCTGTGCTCCAGGGCGACCTGTGGGGGGCGCTCTATCTGGTGCTCTGATTACATATTCACCTGTATGCTCTTATGACAGCTCACTTATCATTCACTGACCTGCCTCCTATTTTACCGAGCCACGCACTACTAGATGCATTATGTAAAATAGGAGGCAGGTCAGTGAACGATAAGTGAGCTGTCATAAGAGCATACAGATGAATATGGAAGCAGAAACCCAGATAGAGCGCCCCCCATAGGCTGCCCCGGAGCACGAGCATATCATTATCTCCAAACTGAAAGTAAAGATTACACAAGAACCACAAGACGGATTTCATCAACCAAGGTGTCATATTAATCAGTGTAATGTCACCCTCCTGACAGTGTATGTAGTTTACTGAGCACAATCCTGCTGACAGGTGCCAATAACGATTAGCAGGAATGTATCGCATATGAAGTTGTCCTCTGTTTTCATCTTCTCCTTTTATTGTAAAGACGCCGGCAGGACGAGATCCCTCCAGCTGATCCAGTGCTCATCCCTCCTTCTCCTGAATGACCCCCCGAGGATGGACGAGGACGAGACCACCAGAAGATTATTACACTTCACCCTGCAGATCATCTCCCTGCTGAGCGGAGAGGTAACTCCTCTACATTCCTATCAGCTTTATTGTGTTATGTAACAAGTCCGACATCGGGAAGAGGAAATCCAGAAGAGGAAGAGAAGGATTCTTTACTGTAAGAGCAGTGATTGTGTGCAGCTCTCTGCCAGGAGGAGTTGTCATGGGGATTCCCTATAAGAGCTGTAGAGGGGCCTGGATGTCTGTCCTGAGTGTAATAATATTCCAGGTTATGGCCCCAGATTACTGGAGACGGTTATTGATCCCGGGATTTCTACTGATTGTCAGATCTGGAGTCGGGAAGGAATTCTTCTCCCTAAGTGTCTCTCTCCATACACAGGATTACACAATAGTGAGGAAGACACCGGGGGAGGGGGTGACTCCCATCATCCATCTCCAGGAGTCAGGAGGGCGGAGCCCGGACCCCATCACAGAACCTCCCCCGCACCCCCCGATACATGAGAGGAAGAAGAAGAAGATCCTAGAGCTCAGCAACAAGATGATTGAGCTGCTGAGCGGAGAGGTGACTGCTGGGACATTATACAGGACAGCACTGGAGGATTCTGGGTGATGAGCGGAGAGGTGACTGCTGGGACATTATACAGGACGGCACTGAAGGATTCCGGGTGATGATAGGAGAGGTGACTGCTGGGACATTATACAGGACAGCACTGGAGGATTCTGGGTGATGACTGGAGAGGTGACTGCTGGGACATTATACAGGGCAGCACTGGAGGATTCTGGGTGATGACGGTGTCGTTGTTGTCAGGTTCCTATAAGGTGTCAGGACGTCGCTGTCTATCTCTCCATGGAGGAGTGGGAGTATCTAGAAGGACACCAGGATCGGTACCAGGAGGTGATGATGGAGGAGCTCCGGCCTCTGACATCACCAGGTGAGAGGAGACTCTTGTTGGCTCCGGTGGATGTGATGACGTCTCTCGGCCTCCTCCTATAATAGATGATTTTTCTCCAGACTTGCTCTGGTTTTCTCTACATTTTCTCACAGCTTTCATTCCCTGATTCTTCTCTTCTGATCTGTGAGTCGCGGTTTCTCCGCTGTCGTCTTCATCAGTCTTGAGTCTTCGTCCTCGGCGGCTTCTTTCAGAATCTTTCACCTTCCTTAGAGCATCGGTCACATTTTGTCTGCAGATGTCCCAGCGCTTCTGTCCGTTCTCTCCTATGATTTCTTTCGGGACCGGAGTCTGATCTTTACTCAGCAGAGTCGGGGTTAACTTACTGATGATTTTCCCCCTAATCCGCTGTCGCTCGTCCGTCCCTCTGAATCGGTGCCGGCTCAATGTCGTCATCAGTCGTGGTCGGGCTTCTGGCTTTTTGGGTTTTGTTTCTCAGCATTTATTGGGCGGTAAGAACGACGTCGCTGCCATTTTCCAGGTCAGTACAGTTACAGCAATTCCAAACTTGTCGGGTTTATTTTTTAGAATATATTTTATGGGTTAAATATTCAGAACTGTTCCTGACACCCATCACTTTATCTTCCGTTATCGGAGCTGTGTGAGGGCTTCTCTTCTTGAATGGCCGCTGACCTTTTTGTTGGTGACTTTTTTGATCGTTGTTTTTTCATTGCAGTTTTGGGGAGGTGTTTTTGATGTGTTTTTTTTCTTTTGGCGTTTACCGTGTGAGATAAATCCTGACGTGAAACTGCCAAATAATAAATATATATATACAGTACAGACCAAAAGTTTGGACACACCTTCTCATTTAAAGATTTTTCTGTATTTTCATGACTTTGAAAATTGTACATTCACACTGAAGGCATCAAAACTATGAATTAACACATGTGGAATTATATACTTAACAAAAAAGTGTGAAACAACTGAAAATATGTCTTATATTCTAGGTTCTTCAAAGTAGCCACCTTTTGCTTTGATGACTGCTTTGTACACTCTTGGCATTCTCTTGATGAGCTTCAAGAGGTAGTCACCGGAAATGGTTTTCACTACACAGGTGTGCCCTGTCAGGGTTAATAAGTGGGATTTCTTGCCTTATAAATGGGGTTGGGACCATCAGTTGTGTTGTGAAGAAGTCTGGTGGATACACAGCTGATAGTCCTACTGAATAGACTGTTAGCTGGCCATCATTACTTTAAGAAATGAAGGTCAGTCAGTGCGAAAAATTGGGCAAACTTTGAAAGTGTCCCCAAGTGCAGTTGCAAAAACCATCTATCGCTACAAAGAAATTGGCTCACATGAGGACTGCCCCAGGAAAGGAAGACCAAGAGTCACCTCTGCTTCTGAGCATAAGTTTATCCGAGTCAACAGCCTCAGAAATCGCAGGTTAACAGCAGCTCAGATTAGAGACCAGGTCAATGCCACACAGAGTTCTAGCAGCAGACACATCTCTACAACAACTGTTAAGAGTAGACTTTGTGCAGCAAGCCTTCATGGTAAAATAGCTGCTAGGAAACCACTGCTAAGGACAGGCAACAAGCAGAAGAGACTTGTTAGGGCTAAAGAACACAAGGAATGGACATTAGACCAGTGGAAATCTGTGCTTTGGTCTGATGAGTCCAAATTTGAGATCTTTGGTTCCAACTACCGTGTCTTTGTGCGACGCAGAAAAGGTGAACGGATGGACTCTACATGCCTGGTTCCCACCGTGAAGCATGGAGGAGGAGGTGTGATGGTGTGGGGGGGCATTGCTGGTGACACTGTTAGGAATTTATTCAAAATTAAAGGCATACTGAACCAGCATGGCTACCACAGCATCTTGCAGCGGCATGCTATTCCACCCGGTTTGCGTTTAGTTGGACCATCATTTATTTTTCAACAGGACAATGACCCCAAACACACCTCCAGGCTGTGTAAGGGCTATTTGACCAAGAGGGAGAGTGATGGGGTGCTACGCCAGATGACCTGGCCTCCACAGTCACCAGACCTGAACCCAATCGAGATGGTTTGGGGTGAGCTGGACCGCAGAGTGAAGGCAAAAGGGCCAACAAGTGCTAAGCATCTCTAGGAACTCCTTCAAGATTGTTGGAAGACCATTTCCGGTGACTACCTCTTGAAGTTCATCAAGAGAATGCCAAGAGTGTGCAAAGCAGTCATCAAAGCAAAAGGTGGCTACTTTGAAGAACCAAGAATATAAGACATATTTTCGGTTGTTTCACACTTTTTTTGTTAAGTATATAATTTCACATGTGGTAATTCATAGTTTTGATGCCTTCAGTGTGAATGTACAATTCTCATAGTCATGAAAATACAGAAAAATCTTTAAATGAGAAGGTGTGTCCAAACTTTTGGTCTGTACTGTATGTATATATTTTATTATTTGGCAAAATAATGTATGTGTGTGTGTAAATAAATAAATATATATATTTTATACAAAAACATTTGTTCTAATTTTGGGAGACAAAGCAAAATTAATGGGGACTTCAATCTGAGATCCTGGTCTGGTGGTAATAAGTGTAAGTCTCCCTTAAAGGGATGTTTGTTCAGAAGAATATGTATTATGGAGCTTTTCTGTGTAGTCTGACCAGACAATCTCTCCTTGGCTCCCCGTGTGCATCAGTAAGCGCCCATGACCCCGGTGTCGGCTCTCTAGTTGTCCTTTCTACACATTGATAGGTACTAACCGCTGCGTACCGGGTGCTCCCCACAACACCGTCCTTCCGGGTTCTGTGACTTCGTACGTTAGTCGTACATGTGCCCTTTTTTCCTCCTTTAGAGACAAACGCAGAACTTGCTGCCTATTTTAGTGTTTATACCGAGGCGGATGTGGAGATTTATCTCTATTTAAAGAAGAAGAAAAATGCGGTAACCCGTCTTTTAATAGATCAGGTTCTCTCCTCTTAGTGATCCCAGAGGATCCTGTCCAGGAGGGAGGCCGTGTCCTCATGGTGACATCATGAGCTCTCAAAAAACAATCACTGGTAAATGGTCACCGTCCTTCCCCCAATCTCCATACAGTGAATTAGGAGAGAAGAAACCAATGGATAGAAATGTGGAGCTTTCTCCAGCTCCTCTGTGGTTACATCCCTGGAGACGGAACTTGGAGAAGTTGTGTTTTTTAGTACGGCTCCTCCATCTGACTGACGAGGGTCTTCTCTGTCCCTCTCCTCAGGGTCCTCATCCTCTCTGCAGAGCATTAGGTTTTGGCCTTGCTGATTATCACTTCATACTTGAGGCTCACAATGTGCTGGGACCTCGGTACCGGGGGTGAGGACCACAACAATGTAATTTAGTCCCTGATACATAAATATAGAATTACCGGTTCTGAGAGACGAGTCTCATATATAGACAGATACACGGCAGGTCATGTATTCAGTCTCTGTGTCTCCACAGATGGATCCAGGAGGAGAAATCCACCGGAGAGATGTCCCCGTCCTCTGTATCCCCAGGACTGTCCAGAGGAGAATCACAGCATCCCGGAGGATCATCAGGTAGATGACACTGAAGTCCCCACAACATCTGACCATGACGTGATGGGATTTGAGCTCATGTTACATTGTTCTTTTTAGGATGAAGATCTGATTGATATTAAGGTTGAGGTTATACATGGAGCACAAGAGGCGACCGCAATATGGGCCGATCAGCAGGGTGAGGAGGGGAGACTGTCATGTCTGCTCTGTGGCCATCTACTACTACTCCCATCATCTCATGATCACATGATACAATCTACAGTGGCATGTAAAAGTTTGGGCACCCCTGGTCAAAATTACTGTTACTGTGACCAGTTAAGCAAGTTGAAGATGAAATGATCTCTAAAAGACCTAAAGTTAAAGATGACACATTTCCTTTGTATTACCCTTGAACATTTGTGTGCTCAGATAACTTTGACCAATGATTCAGACTTTACTTCGCCTGTTAGGGTAAGGGCTCGTTCACTATCATCGTTAGGAAAGGCCAGCTTTATAAAAACCCAGCCTACTCTAACAATGTGCCAAATAAACAGCAGCCATGGCTTCTTCTAAGCAGCTGTCTAGCACTCTGAAAATGGTGGAGGCCCACAAAGCAGGAGAACGCTATGAGCAAAGCGTTTTCAAGTTGCCCTTTCCTCAGTTCAAAATGTAATAAAAAAATGTCAGTTAATAGAAACAGTGGAGGTCAAGATAAGGTCTGGAAGACCAAGCAAATTTTCAGTAAGATTGCTAGAGAGGCAAATCAGAACCCCCGCCTGACTGCAAAAGACCTTCAGAAAGATTTAGCAGACTCTGGAGTTGTGGTACATTGTTGTACTCTTCAGAGACACCTGCACAAATATGGCCTTCATGGAAGAGTCATCAGAAGAAAACGTCTCCTGCGACCTCACCATGAAATTCAGCGTCAGAAGTATGCAAAAGTACATCTAAGAAGGTCTGATGCATTTTGGAAGCAAGTCTTGTGGACCGATGAGGTTAAAATAGAGCAATGATCAAAGTTGTGTGGAGTAAAAAGGGCACAGAATTTTAGGAAAAGAACATCTCGCCAACCATCAAGCATGGTGGTGGATCAATCATGCTTTGGGGTTGTGTTGCAGCCAATGGCACAGGGGACGGGTAGAGGGAAGAATGGATTCCATTAAATTTCAGCAAATTCTTGATGCAAACATAACACCATCTGCAAAAAAGCTGGAGGTGAAAAGAGGATGGCAAATGATGATGATACTAAACACACGTCAAAAGGCGCAAGCTGAAGGTTTTACAATGGCCCTCATAGTCCCCTGATTTGAATATCATTGAAAATCTGTGGCTAGACCTCAAAATAGCAGACGATGCAAGACGCCCCAGGAATCTCACAGAACTGGAAGAATTCTCCAAAGAAGAATGAATGAAAATCCCTCAAACAAGAATTGAAAGACTATTGTCCGGCTACAAAAAGCATTTACAAGCTGTGATACTTTCAGAAGGGGGCGCTACTAGCTACTAACCTTGCCGGGTGCCAAAACTTTTGCATTTGCCCATTTTCCCTTATTGAATTTTTTTTTAAATGTAAAAGATGAAAATATATATAATTTATTATTTATTGTTTTGCCTAAAATACAAAGGAAATGTCATCTGTAACTTTAGGCCGTTTAGAGATTATTTCATCTTCAACTTAACTGTTCACAATAACAGTAATTTTGACCATTGGAGCCCAAACTTTTACATGTCACTGTATTGCGTCACTTTGTGTTTCCTACAGATGGACTCATGGAAAGAAATCCACCAGAGAGATGTCCCCGTCCTCTGTATCCCCAGGACTGTCCAGAGGAGAATCACAACATCCCGGAGAGTCATCAGGTAGACGGTGCTGAGCCCTGTACCGGATCTGTATATGGGGGGACATTTCTGATCGAGGTCATAGATGTCACAGATTTTGGTGGTTTCTTGTATTGTGCTGATTGTTACATCTGATATATCAGGAGGAAGATCCAACTAAGAAAAAAGTGAAGGAAGAGACAGAAGAAGAAGTGATGACGAGGGGGGATCAGCCGTGTGTGAGTGACGTGAAGGAGGAGATTCCTGTAGATGTTTCCACAGGTGTGTAATAATGACCGGCGTATGATGGTGATGGTGATGACCGGCGTGTGATGATGATGATGATTGGCATGTGACTATGATTAGCGGCGTGTGATGATGATGACTGGCATATGACGATGATGATTGGCTTGTGACTATGATTAGTGACGTGTGATGATGACTGGCGTATGACGATGATGATTGGCATGTGACTATGATTAGCGGCGTGTGATGATGATGACTGGCGTATCATGATGATGACTGGCATGTGACTATGATTAGTGGCGTGTGATGATGATGACTGGCGTATGACGATGATGATTGGCATGTGACTATGATTAGTGGCGTGTGATGATGATGACTGGCGTATGACGATGATGATTGGCATGTGACTATGATTAGCGGCGTGTGATGATGATGACTGGCGTATGATGATGATGATTGGCATGTGACTATGATTAGCGGCGTGTGATGATGATGATTGGCATGTGACTATGATTAGCGGCGTATGACGATGATGATTGGCATGTGACTATGATTAGCGGCGTGTGATGATGACCGGTGTGTGATATTGTATGAAGTCTCCGGTGCAGTGAAGCTTTATCCGCCGTCCACATCACAGCAGAAGCGTCCGGTGATGGCGCGGCTGCTCCTGTACAGAGTGCGGTTGCGCACCGATGAATAACTGGGCCGCATTCACACCTCTTCTTAATGATTTAATAAGCACATTTTTAATTTTCCTAATTGTGTTTTTAATATTACTTCCATCTTTTATTTTCATATTATTCTTACACAAGTCTCATGCTGCCATATAAATGACTGAGCTTGCGATTCGGACAGAACCCCGGGGGAAGATTCCGTATAATGAGGCGCTGTGGACGCCGTCTGGCCTATGATCCAGTGATGTCCATCTTTTTCAGCGTGCATAAAAGCGCAGTCGACCAGAGGCTAGACGGAGTCCAGTGTAACTCTGCTGCCTCATTATTCTGAATGGATCCCTCGGGGGTGTCCTCTGAATCATGTATTTTGTAGATTTAGATGGAAACCCCGATGTACAGTGGGTGCGGAAAGTATTCAGACCTCTTTAAATTTTTCACTCTTTGTTTTATTTCAGCTATTCGGTAAGTTCTAAAAAGTTCATTTTTTTCTCATTATAGTTCACTCTGCACCCCATCTTGACTGAAAAAAACAGAAATGTAGACATTTTTGCAAATTTATTAAAAAAGAAAAACTGAAATATCACATGGTCATAAGTATTCAGACCCTTTGCTCAGTATTGAGTAGAAGCCCCTTTTGAGCTAGTACAGCCATGAGTCTTCTTGGGAATGATGCAACAAGGTTTTCACCCCTGGATTTGGGGATCCTCTGCCATTCTTCCTTGCAGATCCTCTCCAGTTCCATCAGGTTGGATGGTGAACGTTGGTGGACAGCCATTTTCAGGTCTCTCCAGAGATGCTCAATTGGGTTTAGGTCAGGGCTCTGGCTGGGCCAGTCAAGAATGGTCACAGAGTTGTTCTGAAGCCACTCCTTTGTTATTTTAGCTGTGTGCTTAGGGTCATTGTCTTGTTGGAAGGTGAACCTTCAGCCAAGTCTGAGGTCCAGAGCACTCTGGAAGAGGTTTTCATCCAGGATATCTCTGTACTTGGCTGCATTCATGTTTCCTTCAATTGCAACCAGTCATCCTGTCCCTACAGCTGAAAAATACCCCCATAGCATGATGCTACCACCACCATGTTTCACTGTAGGGATTGTATTGGGCATGTCAGGAGCAGTGCCAGGTTTTCTCCACACATACCGCTTAGAATTATCACCAAAAACTTCTATCTTCGTCTCATCAGACCAGAGAATCTTATTTCTCATAGTCTGTGAGTCCTTCATGTGTTTTTGAGCAAACTCTATGCGGGCTTTCGTATGTCTTGCACTGAGGAGAGGCTTCCATCTGGCCACTCTGCGATAAAGGCCCGACTGGTGGAAGGCTGCAGTGATCGTTGACTTTTGTGAGCTTTCTCCCATCTGCCTACTGAATCGCTGGAGCTCAGCCACAGTGATCTTGGGGTTTTTCTTTACCTCTCCTACCAAGGCTCTTCTCCCACGATTGCTCAGTTTGGCTGGACGGCTAGGTCTAGGTAGACTTCTGGTGGTCACAAACTTCTTCCATTTAAGGATTGTGATGGCCACTGTGCTCTTAGGAACCTTGAGTAATGCAGAAATTCTTTTGTAACCTTGGCCAGATCTGTGCCTTGCCACAATTCTGTCTCTGAGCTCCTTAGGAAGTTCCTTTGAGCTCATGATTCTCATTTGGTCTGACATGCACTGTGAGCGGTGAGGTCTTATATAGACAGGTGTGCGCCTTTCCAAATCAAGTCCTATGAGTTTCATTAAACACAGCTGGACTCCAATGAAGGAGTAGAACCATCTCAAGGAGGATCACAAGGAAATGGACAGCATGTGGATTAAATATGAGTGTCTGAGCAAAGAGTCTGAATACTTATGACCATGTGATATTTCAGTTTTTCTTTTTTAATAAATTTGCAAAATTGTCTGCATTTCAGTCAAGATGGGGTGCAGAGTGTACTTTAATGAGAAAAATAAATGAACTTTTTAGAATTTACCAAATGGCTGCAATGAAACAAAGAGTGAAAAATGTAAAGGGGTCTGAATACTTCCCGTACCCACTGTAAGTGTTCAGCGTACAGCACAGGATAAATATGATCCAAAATGTTCTGTACCCCAAAATGCCACCATTAAGAGCTTCTACTCAACCCACAAAAAACAAGTCCCCACTCAGGTTCATCATCTGTAAACAGTAATATAGGGGGTGTCCATATTACTGGTAGTGCAAAGGCTCTGGAAAAGTGACTTGGCTCCCACTTAAAGAAATCCAGTGACATCTGCTCTCCCAAATCCAAATGCCCCCTCCTCCTGAGCCCCACCGTGTGCAGTTAGCATCCACATGTTTGGCATTACTGTAGCAGGGAGAGCCAATTTATTTCTCCAGAAAGCACTAGCTGGGAATCATGTACTGGGCGCTACAACGTAAGGGCACTACAATGTACCGGACACTACAATGTACTGGCCACTATAAGGGAATATTTGCATTTTCACTTCACAACATCCATTACTGCTCGTTTCTGGAAATCACCCATGGAGTCAAATTCATCACTACACCTGTAGATACATTTCCATAGGGGTGTAATTTCCAAACTGGTGTCACTTGAGGGGGGATTCTGCTCTTCTGCCACTTAGGGGCTCTGTATATGGAGTCTGCAAACTGTTCTACTAAAGTTTGTTCTCCAAGAGTCAAATAGCGCTCCTTCCCTCCCGAGTCTCGCCATGTGGCTAAGCAGTACAGTACAGACACATATGGGGTATTGCCCCGTTCAGCAGAAATTGTGTAAAATTATGTGGTCATTTTTACCCATTTTACCTTGTGAAAATGTAAAATCTGGGGCTAAAATAACATTATAGTGGAAAAATGTAATTTTTTTTTTCTTCCCCTTTCAATTGTATAACATTTTGTGAATCACAATTACCTTGTATTCATTGGGAAAGTGCGCGGTGGATGCTGGGTGTGACGCGTGGGGAAACCCCACCCACAGCCCGGCATCCACCGCGGGGATCGCATCACCGAGTCACGCCTCACTTGACGTGACATCAGGGGAAGCAAGAGCCGGCTGCAGCCGGGGGTCGCGTGATGCCGGTGAGTGGCCAGCGATAGCGCCGCTCACAGGCAATAAAGACAAAGCTAGGTAATTAGAAAAAATCTTCTCTCAACGGGTTAATTACATTGGGGGCATTTAGTAGTGGACATCTTTTTTAACTGCGTGGACACTTTTCTATACTAACGCCGAGATATGAAGCTTGAGAGAGTGAAATGGCACCGGAGGTACATTAAGGGAACCTGTCATCAGTAATTACCACTTAAAGAACTATTTGCTGTCTAATCTCTGCCGCCCCTGACTTGTGCCAATGTCACCAGTTTATAAGTGTCATTCACTTTACCCGTCATTGTGTTAATGTTATGGCATGTAGTTGTCCTCCTTATCACCGGTACTTTCACTGACGAGGGTCTTCATTGTGAGATCCAGAAAATACATTCAGAAATCTCTTTTGTGTTGAAGAAAAAACTCACATCTAATCTATCTTTCCTCCTTACAGGAAATCCTTGTGAGAATAACGGTTCATCACTAAATTGTAAAAAAGAAGATATCAGGAAGCACTCTAATAGAGAAAACCTCATCACCCTTCCTGCACCTCCTGGACTTCACAGCACTTCACTTTCTTATAATCCTCCTAATCATGAGGAATCATCTCCTGAGCAATCTCGCATTATTACCAAAAGTCCAAGGGACAAAGTGGATTCAAGATTTCAGTGTGACAAGCAATTTACAAAAAGCTCAGATTTCTTAACACACAGAAAACACAAAGGTAAAAAGCCATACTCCTGTTCAGAATGTGGGAAATGCTTTACATATAAATCACAATTTGTTATACATGAGAGAATTCACACAGGAGAGAAGCCATTTTCTTGTTCGGAATGTGGGAAATGTTTTGGAAGTAAATCAGAGCTTGTTACACATCAGAGAATTCATACAGGAGAGAAGCCGTATTCATGTTCAGAATGTGGAAAGTCCTTCACAGGTAAAGGGACTCTTATTATACATCAGAGAATTCACACAGGAGAGAAGCCGTATTCATGTTCAGAATGTGGAAAGTCCTTCACAAGTAAAGGGACTCTTATTATACATCAGAGAATTCACACAGGAGAGAAGCCATTTTCTTGTTCGGAATGTGGGAAATGTTGTAGAAGTAAATCAGAGCTGGTTAAACATCAAAGAATTCACACAGGAGAAAAACCTTTTTCATGTTCGGAATGTGGGAAGTCCTTCAAACATAAAGGGAATCTTATTACACATCAGAGAATTCATACAGGAGAGAAGCCATTTTCATGTTCGGAATGTGGGAAATGTTGTAAAAATAAATCAGACCTTGTTAAACATCAAAGAATTCACACAGGGGAAAAGCCGCATTCATGTTTACAATGTGGAAGGTGCTTTACAAAGAAATCACAACTTGTTAAACATCAGAGAATTCACACAGGAGAAAAGCCGTATTCATGTTCAGAATGTGGAAAGTCCTTCACAGGTAAAGGGGATCTTATTATACATCAGAGAATTCACACAGGAGAGAAGCCATATTTATGTTCAGAATGTGGGAAATGTTGTAGACGTAAATCAGACCTTGTTAAACATCAAAGAATTCACACAGGGGAAAAACCTTTTTCATGTTTACAATGTGGAAGGTGCTTTCCAGATAAATCACAGCTTGTTCTACATCAGAGAACTCACACAGGAGAAAAGCCATATTCATGTTCAGAATGTGGGAAATGCTTTACATTTAAAGGGAGTCTTATTACACATCAGAAAATTCACACAGGAGAGAAGCCATTTTCCTGTTCAGAATGTGGGAAATGCTTTACATTTAAAGGGAATCTTATTACACATCAGAAAATTCACACAGGAGAGAAGCCATATTCATGTTCAGAATGTGGGAAATCCTTTACAGATAAAAGGAGTCTTATTCTACATCAGCGACTTCACACAGGAGAGAAGCCATATTCATGTTCAGAATGTGGGAAATGCTTTGCAAATAAATGGAATCTTATTAGACATCAGAGAAATCACACAGGAGGAAAAACATTTTCATGTTCACTATGTGAGAAGTCCTTCACAAATAAAGGGAATCTTTTTACACATCAAAGAAATCATACAGGAGAAAAAACATTTTCATGTTCGGAATGTGAGAAGTCCGTCACAAATAAAGGGAGTCTTATAACACATCAGAGAATTCACACAGGAGAGAAACCATTTTTGTGTTCACTATGTGGGAAGACCTTCACAGCTAAAGGGCATCTTAGTAGACATCAGAGCATTCATACTGGAAAGAAGCCATATTCATGTTCAGAATGTGGGAAGTGTTTTAGTTATAAATCAGATCTTGTTAAACATCAGAGGATTCACACAGGAGAAAAGCCGTATTCATGTTCAGAATGTGAGAAATGTTTTACAAATAAAGGGAATCTTGTTATACATCAAAGAATTCACACAGGAGAAAAACTTTTTTCATGTTTAGCATGTGGAAGATGCTTCGCAAATAAATCAGAGCTTGTTACACATCAAAGAATTCACACAGGAGAGAAGCCGTATTCATGTTCAGAATGTGGGAAATCTTTTATACATAAATCACACCTTGTAAAACATGAGAGAAGTCATACGGGAAAGAAAGTGTAATTATGTTCACTGTGTTTTATAAAGTTTAATAAACATTGTTCAGCATAAATGAGTACACCCCCTTTGATGAGTAAGATTTTATTTAATAGCTCACTGAACACAAGATCAATTTCTACAATTTTGTCAACACTAAGTTTCATAGAACATTTTTTTGTAATCAAAACATGAAAGTAAGGTTATTAATATAACTATCATTACAAAATCTTCAGTTTTACTCAAATTAGTTGATGCAAAAATGAGTACACCCCACATCAAAAGCTACTACATCTATTATTTTGTATGGCCTCGATAATTTTAAAGGACGGCACCAAGTTTTCTAGGCCTGGAATGAACAAGTTAGTGACAATACTATATCTATCTTTTATCTCTCTTTCGATAACGAGCTCTTAGAGCCTGGATGCCGGATGGAGCGATGACAACTTGTCTCTTCAGAATTCCCCATAGGTGTTTGGTTGGGTTCAGATCAGGAGACACTTGGCCACTGAATCACTGTCACCCTGTTCTTCAGAAATGTAACAGTGGCCTACCAAGGGAACAGAGTGATGGCAGCATCTTTTCTGTCACTATAGAGCAGAACATCTGTGAATTCAAGATACCATCAATGACCTGTAGCCCCTCATGCAGCCGCACATAAGGACACGGCCACCACCAGGTCTCACTGTAGACCCCATGCATTCTCATTGTATTCCTCACCTCTTCAATGTTATACAGTTTTGAAGCCATCAGTTCCAAAAAAAAACATTTATCTTGGTCTGATCACTCCAGAGTATAAAGTCCCAGGAGGCTTCATATGTTTCCGCATGTGTCCTGGCAGATTGTAGGGCGGCTTTTTTGTGTATGGGATTTAGGAGAGGCTTTCTATGTGGACAACACCCATGTCTGCCATTCCTCTATAGAAAAAATTGTCTGCTTTCAGCTCATCTCTCAATGCTTGGATGAAAAATCACAGTTGGGAAGGAATGGACGGGACAAAGAAAGTTACTGATAATCCGGCACTTGTTTTCCAGTGTGAATAAAACCAAAAACTTTTATTGAACAAATCAAATTAAAATCATAGAAACATTAAAAAACAGATAGGAGCAAAACATCTCTGCGTTTCTACCTGGTATTTGTGTTCAGTTCTTCTTCATGACATAATAAATCACCAGTAACCGGCTTCTTATACACATCATAGGGTCTAATGCACAGCGGAGACCCCCAGCCCCAAATGGACGTGTGCAAGTATGTCTACATTACCCCTATGGATGATCATATGTCCACAACAAAAAGCATCCGTGCAATAGAAGAATGAAGTGTCTGCATCTATAATGTGTATATTATGTATAATTACTATAAAAGAGGAAAAAACACAATTCAGTAAATGGATACAAGGTCTGAAGGAAGCTTCATATCACTGGAGAATCTGGAGTCCAATTCCAGAATCCACAAGGCTTCTCTGGGGTGTACTTTTTATACCAATCTCCCCCCTTAGCTGGTCTGGTGACATATTCAATACCCACAACTGTAAAGTGATTAATCCCTATTGTGTTTTATGAGATGTTGTGATGCTGCAGATGTATTACGTGTTGTGGGGCCAAGAACGTCCCTAACATGTCCCCCAATGCGGTGACGTAAGGGTCTGACCGTGCCCCCCACATATTGCAGCAGACAAGCTTCACATTGTATGGTGTCAATGACGTGTGGAGCTACAACTAATGAGATGTCGGATATTATAGGGTTTATTATGGTTAGTAGATGCAGACATTTTTGCTTTGTGCACAGACTTGCACAAACCACATTTATTTCTCCCACATTCAATGAAACCTTTGGTGTTTGTCCTCCACGTGTCAGTTGTCTTTCTTGTTGCTGGATCCTTGTCAGTGTATAACATAGGTAAATGTTTTCTGGTAATATTCACTATATTATAGGAATCTTCTCTGCAGCCAGTATTGAATGTATCTCTAGACTGATGGATGTTTCCTTCTTTGTGAGTTTTCGGTAATGTATGAAATATTGGACATTGTGGGTGATTTTCTTTAATCGTTCTGTTTGGCATTAAGTACAGCCGATACCAAACCCTCCTCCAAAAGACAATGTAAGGGGGTATTGTATGAATTAGTAGGATCTCCATCTAGAGTGCGGCATATATTAGTATCATCATCCATGTTCATAACCTCCGGCTCATACAACCCACTATCCAGAGCTGTGATCGAGCCCCCTTTATCTGCAGCTCTAATGACTTTATTAGGGCTGTGCTCAGGGCCGTATCTGGCATTCATGCTGCCCTAGGCACTTTAAGTGGTCACGCTCCCTACTGGTAATCCATACTAAAAGTGCTCATACCCTTTAGGCCCCCTTCACACGTACCGGAGACACACACGTACACCCATTATAATCTATAGGCTGCGCACATGGTCACACGGATCGGATATGTTTTTTGCCGGCAGCTCGGACGTCAGTACGTCCTGCACACAGATGATAAAGTGTGACATCCGCACACACGTCTGTGTGACACGTGCCGGAAGAGAGTGCAGAATAGAAATGACAGATATTTAGGTGTTAGATGTGCAAAGATCGAGATAGATGATCGATATCCGTGAGATATATAATTAGTGCCCTGTGTGTGGAGTTTACTGTACTTGTGTTTAGCTAATAAATTAAAAAAGCGATGTGGAGTCCTCCCTATTTTTGATAACCAGCAAAGGTAAAGCAGACAGCTGTGAGCGGATATTATCAGGGTAGGAAGGTCCTCGGTTACTGGGCCCTTCCCAGCCTAAAAATACCAGCCCTCAGCCGCCTCAGAAATGGCGCACCAATTCAGGTGCTTTGCACGGCTCTTCACGATTGCCCTGGTGCGGTGGCGATCGGGGTAATGGTGGTTAGGGTTGATGACAGCTGTGATTTGTCATAAAACACAGCTGTCTAAAAGCCCTCAGGTTAATAATGGAGAGGGAAAGGAAAGAGATCCCGGCACTCACCTGTAGTCAATCATTTATTCCACATCCACAGATCTGCAAAACGTTTCAGCTCCTCCAGAGCTTTTGTCAATTGTGGGCAATCACATAGAAATACAACATTTATATAGAAAGAAAACAAGGAAATGACATCACAATGAAATAGAAAATGAAGAAAACTACAAACAGTCATATAATCATATAAGTCTCATTATATAAAATACCGTATTTTTCGGACCATAAGACGCACTTTTTTCCTCCAAAATTTTGGAGGAAAATGGGGGGTGCGTCTTATAGTCCGAATGTTGGGGGGTGTGTATATTTATGTGGGGTGTGGGGGGAGCGGTATCGGTGGAGGAGTGGGCACAGGAGGCAGCGGCCGCCCGCTGTAGCCTACACTGTCCCCGCTGCTAAAGAAAATGAATATTCACTGCTCCCCACGACCATGAGGCGTGGGGAGCACTGAATATTCATGCTCCTTAATAGCGGTATACAGTGTAGCCGCGCTGCGGCTGCTGCCGGCTATCTCCTGTGCCCGCTGTTAAAGGGCATGAATATTCAACCTCTCTCCATGCCCATGGGCGTGGGGAGGGGGTGAATATTCATGCCCTTTAATGAGCATCGCGGCTCCGCTGTGTGCCGGCTATGAAGGAGAGTGAAGTCACTGCTCCTCGCGCACACAGACCCGGCGTGGGGAGCAGTGACTTCCGGCAGCTGATCTCTCCTTGTGAGCCGCGCATGGCAGTGACGTCATGCTCGGCTCACATGGAGAGATCAGTGCAGGCAGACAGGACGCAGCGCTGGAGGAGAGAGAAGAGAGGTGAGTAGGAGTGTTTATTTATTTTTTATGTGCACCTTGATGGGGATTAGGGGGACCATGCATACTAGGACAGGGATTAGGGGTGCCATGCATACCAGGACAGGGATGAGGGGTGCCAATCATACCAGAACAGGGATGAGGGGTGCCAATCATACCAGAACAGGGATGAGGGGTGCCATGCATATCAGGACAGGAATTAGGGGTGCCATGCATACCAAGACAGGGATGAGGGGTGCCATGCGTACCAGGATAGGGATTAGGGGTGCCTGCATACCAGGACAGGGATGAGGGGTGCCATGCATACCAGGACATGGATGAGGGGTGCCTTGCATACCAGGACAGGGATGAGGGGTGCCATGCATACCAGGACAGGGATTAGGGGTGCCATGTATACCAGTACAGGGATGAGAGGTGCCATGCATACCAGGACAGGGATTAGGTGTGCCATGCATACCAGGATAGGGATTAGGGGTGCCATGCATACCAGGACAGGGATGAGGGGTGCCATGCATACCAGGACAGGGATTAGGGGTGCCATGCATACCAGGGTAGGGATTAGGGGTGCCATGCATACCAGGACAGGGATGAGAGGTGCCATGCATACCAGGACAGGGATTAGGGGTGCCATGCATACCAGGATAGGGATTAGGGGTGCCATGCATACCAGGACAGGGATGAGGGGTGCCATGCATACCAGGATAGGGATTAGGGGTGCCATGCATACTAGGATTTGGGATGAGTGGTGCCATGCATACCAGGATAAGGATGAGGGAGCCATGCATATCAGGATAGGTATGAAGGGTGCCATGCATACCAGGATGGGGATGGAGACCACATATAAAAGGAAGGGGGACGGCATATATACCAGGATGGGGGATATTGGCAGAATTGGGGGACATTACCCCTATACCAGTGTCAGCAGAAGACCCCCTCCCCCTTAAAAGTGCATCATGACCACATTTTTTGCTTAAATTTTTATTTTTCTATTTTCCTCCTCTAAAACCTAGGTGCGTCTTATGGTCTGAAAAATACGGTATACACTGCTCAAACAAATAAAGAGAGCACTTAAACAACAGAATATAACTCCAAGTCAATCAAACTTCTGTGAAATCAAACTGTCCATTTAGGAAGCAACACTGATTGACAATCAATTTCACATGCTGTTGTGCAAATGGAATAGACAATAGATGGAAATTATTGGCAATTATCAAGACACCCTCAATAAAGGAGTGGTTCTGCAGGTGGGGACCACAGACCACATCTCAGTACCAATGCTTTCTGGCTGATGTTTTGGTCACTTTTGAATGTTGGTTGTGCTTTCACACTCGTGGTAGCAGGAGACGGACTGTACAACCCACAGAAGTTTCTCAGGTAATGCAGCTCATCCAGAATGGCACATCAGTGCGAGCTGTGGCAAGAAGGTTTGCTGTGTCTGTCAGCGTAGTGTCCAGAGGCTGGAGGCGCTACCAGGAGACAGGTCAGTACACCAGGAGACGTGGAGGGGGCCATAGGAGGGCAACAACCCAGCAGCAGGACCGCTACCTCCTCGTTTGTGCAAGTAGGAACAGGAGGAGCACTGCCAGAGCCCTGCAAAATGACCTCCAGCAGGCCACAAATGTGCATGTGTCTGCTGCACAAAAGGTTAGAAACCGACTCCATGAGGGTGGTATGAGGGCCCGACGTCCACAGATGGGGGTTGTGCTCACAGCCCAACACCGTGCGGGACGCTTGGCATTTGTCACAGAACAACAGGATTGGCAAAGTCGCCACTGGCGCCCTGTGCTCTTCACAGATGAAAGCAGGTTAACACTGAGCACATGTGACAGAGTCTGGAGACGCCGTAGAGAGCGATCTGCTGCCTGCAACATCCTTCAGCATGACCGGCTTGGCAGTGGGTCAGTAATGGGGTGGGGTGGCATTTCTTTGGAGGGCCGCACAACCCTCCATGTGCTCGCCAGAGGTAGCCTGACTGCCATTAGGTATCAAGATGAGATCCTCTGACCCCTTGTGAGACCATATGCTGGTGCGGTTGGCCCTGGGTTCCTCCTAATGCAGGACAATGCCAGACCTCATGTGGCTGGAGTGTGTCAGCAGTTCCTGCAAGATGAAGGCATTGAAGCTATGGACTGGCTGCCCGTTCCCCAGACCTGAATCCGATTGAGCACATCTGGGACATCATGTCTCGCACCATCCACCAACGTCACGTTGCACCACAGACTGTCCAGGAGTTGGCGGATGCTTTAGTCCAGGTCTGGGAGGAGATCCCACAGGAGACCATCCGCAACCTCATCAGGAGCATGCCCAGGCATTGTAGGGAAGTCATACAGGCACGTGGAGGCCACACACAATACTCAGCCTCATCAGGAGCATGCCCAGGCGTTGTAGGGAGGTCATACAGGCACGTGGAGGCCATACACAATACTCAGCCTCATCAGGAGCATGCCCAGGCGTTGTAGGGAGCTCATACAGGCACCTGGAGGCCACACACAATACTCAGCCTCATCAGGAGTATGCCCAGGCGTTGTAGGGAGGTCATACAGGCACGTGGAGGCCACACACAATACTCAGCCTCATCAGGAGCATGCCCAGGCATTGTAGGGAGGTCATACAGGCACGTGGAGACCACACACAATACTCAGCTTCATCAGGAGCATGCCCAGGCATTGTAGGGAGGTCATACAGGCACGTGGAGGCCACATACAATACTGAGCCTCATCAGGAGCATGCCCAGGCGTTGTAGGGAGGTCATACAGGCACGTGGAGGCCACACACAATACTCAGCCTCATCAGGAGCACGCCCAGGCATTGTAGGGAGGTCATACAGGCACGTGGAGGCCACGCACAATACTGACCCTCATTGTGACTTGTTTTAAGGACATTACATCAAAGTTGGATCAGCCTGTAGTGTGTTTTTCCACTTTAATTTTGGGGGTGACTCCAAATCCAGGCCTCCATTGGGTAATAAATGTGATTTCCATTGATGATTTTTGTGTGATTTTGTTGTCAGCACATTCAGCTTTCTACAGAACAAAGTATTCAATGAGAATATTTCATTCATTCAGATCTAGGATGGGTTATTTCAGTGTTCCCTTTATTTTTTTGAGCAGTGTATATACACAAAAATGAAAAAACGCCCATAACAAAGTATAATAACTATCAAATAAAATATGTAATTTTACACCAATACACATCGCCACAAATATATATATAGGCGTATATAGGAAATGCAAAAAAAACATAATAAGTTTTATTTATATAGCGCCAACATATTCCGCAGCACTTTACAATTAAGCGGGGACATGTACAGACAATAAATTCAATACAAGGTAAGACAGTTTAAACAGTTACATTAGGAGCGAGGGTCCGGCCGCTCGCACGCTTACATTCTACAAGGGAATGGGGGAACACAGTAGGTGAAAAGTGCTTGTTATTTCAGGTCTGACAATTATAATAAACAGGGATTTTCATATAAAGCTGCATGATCCGGTCATCAGCCCGTATGTATAAGTGTAATAATCAAGTATCGAGTGCAGTTGTCGTGTGCATGGAGGATGTGGAGACAGATGAAGAGTAGGGAACAGATTCTGAATAATATTTAGAAGGAGGGAACAGGGGAAAGTTGGTTTACTGAGTAGTTGAGGTGGTCGGCTTGTTTAAAGAGATGGGTTTTTAAAGCGCTCTTGAAGACATGGGGGCTAGGCATCAGTCGGATCGTCTGGGGTAGAGCATTCCAGAGAACTGGTGCAGCACGAGAGAAGTCTTGGAGACGGAGGTGCGAGGTTCGGATTATGGGGGATGTTAAGTCCTTTGTAGAACGGAGGGCACGTGTAGGGCGATAGACAGAGATGAGAGAGGAGATATAAGGCGGTACAGAACTGTGGAGAGCTTTGTGGTTGAGAGCGATGAGTTTATATTGGACCCTGTAGCGAATGGGCAACCAGTGTAATGACTGGCACAAGATGGAGGCATCGGTGAAGCGGCTGGACAGAAATACGACCCTGGCTGCCGCATTCAGGATGGATTGGAGAGGAGAAAGTTTGGTAAGAGGGAGACCAATCAGAAGAGAGTTGCAGTAGTCCAGACGAGAGTGAATAAGAGCGACAGTAAGAGTTTTAGCAGTTTCAAAGGTGAGAAAAGGTCGGATTCTGGAGATGTTTTTAAGATGCAGGTGACAAGAGCGAGTGAGTGATCGGATATAGAGAGTAAAGGAAAGGTTAGTGTCAAATATGACCCCCAGGCAGCGGCCGTACTGCTGGGAGTTATGGTTGAACCATCCAAGGTAATTTCAATGTCAGGTAGAGTTGGGTTAGTAGAGGGGAGAAACACAAGAAGTTCAGTTTTGGAGAGATTCAGTTTAAGATAGAGGGAGGACATGATGTTAGAGACAGCGAACAGACAGTCCTTGGTATTTTGTATTAGGTTAGCGGTGATGTCAGGTGAAGAAGTGTATAGTTGGGTGTCGTCAGCATAGAGATGATACTGGAACCCAAATCTGCTGATTGTTTGTCCAATAGGGGCCGTGTATAGAGAGAAGAGGAGGGGGCCTAGAACTGAGCCCTGCGGGACCCCGACAGTAAGGGGAAGAGGAGTCGGCAAAAGATACAGTGAAGGAGCGGTAAGGAGGAGAACCAGGAGAGAACGGTTTCCTTGAGGCCGATAGACCGGAGCATAGTGAGGAGGAGCTGGTGATCCACAGTGTCAAATGCAGCAGAGAGATCCAGGAGAATCAGCAGGGAGCAGTGACCTTTGGATTTAGCTGTTACTAGATCATTAGAGACTTTAGTGAGGGCAGTTTCAGTGGAGTGTAAGGAGCGGAAATCAGATTGTAGAGGGTCAAGAAGAGAGTTATCTGAGAGATAGCGGATTAGACGGGAGTGGACCAAGCGTTCCAGGAGTTTAGAGATGTAAGGAAGATTAGAGACAGGTCTGTAGTTAGCAGCGCAGTTCTGGTCCAGGGATGGCTTTTTAAGCAAAGGGGTTATGATGGCATGTTTAAATGAGGAGGGAAAGATACCTGAAGAAAGAGAGAGGTTAAATATTTTAGTCAGGTGAGTGGTGACCACCGGTGAGAGAGACTGCAGGAGATGTGAAGGAATGGGGTCACTGTTGCAGGTTGTAGGTCGAGAATAAATGAGAAGCTGGGTAACTTCTTCTTCTGTAACAGGCTCAAAGATGGCTAGTGAGCTTGAAGTGCGGCAGGGAAGGGGATCCAGGCACTGAGGAGATTGGGTTGAGATGTCCTGATGGATGTGGTTGATTTTTTTCTAGGAAATAAGTGGCCAGTTCCTCCCCGCTGAGGTTGGTGGTGGGGACCTGTGCATTAGGTTTCAGGAGGGAGTGTAAGGTTTCAAAAAGTCATTTTGGATTGTTGGACAGTGAAGTGATGATGGTGGTGAAGTAGGATTGTTTGGCCAGATGAAGGGCAGAGTTATAGGTTTTGAGCATGAATTTATAGTGGATGAAGTCCTCTGCTAAAAGAGATTTTCTCCACTGACGCTCAGCACACCTTGTGCAACACTGAAGAAAACGTGTTTGCATTGTGTGCCAGGGCTGCCGTTGTCTGTGTCGGGTCTTTCTGCATGTAGAAGGTGCTGCTTCATCTAGGGCGCTCTTCAGTGTATTATTGTAGTGTGACAATGTCAAGTCTGGACAGTAGAGGCAGGAGATGGGGGCTAAAGATGTGTGGAGATTGTCCATAAGCTGCTGGGTATTAATGGGACATGTATTCCTATAAGTAAGGTAAGTGGGGGTGTCCCGGGTGAGGAGACAGTTCTTGACAGAGAAGAAAAGAAGGTTGTGGTCCGAGAGCGGGAGAGGGGAGTTAGTAAAGTCATGCAGCGAGCAGAGACGGGAGAAAACCAGGTCCAGAGTATTCGCGTCTTCATGTGTAGGAGAGTTAGTAACCTGTGAGAGGCCGAATGAGGAGGTTAGAGAAAGTAGATGAAAGGCAGATTGGGAGAGGAGATCATTGATGGGGATGTTAAACTCTCCCATGATGAGGGTGGGGATGTCACAGGATAGAAAGTGAGGAAGCCAGTTGGCAAAGTGATCCAGGAACTGGCGGCAGGAGCCTGGAGGGCGATATACAACTGCCACTCACAGGGAGAAGGGTTTGAAGAGTCTGACGGTGTGGACTTCAAAGGAAGGAAACATAAGTGAGGGAACCGGGGTGGGTGGTGACCTGGAAAGCACATTGTGGTGAAAGGAGCAAACCAACACCTCCACCCTGTCTATTCTCAGGTCTGGCCATATGTGAAAATTTCAGGCCATCAAATGAGAGAGCAGCAGCTGCGGTGGTGTCTGAATGCTGGATCCAGGTTTCTGTAATAGCCAGAAGGTTAAGGGAATTAGAGAGGAAAAAATCGTGAGTGTAAGTTAGTTTGTTACACACAGACCGTGCGTTCCAGAGAGCACAATGGAAAGCAATAGGAGAGGGCATGCACTGAATGTTAATAAGATTAGCAGGATTTCTATATGCAGCTGGAGGAGAGTGGTGCATGCTAGTGCAGGGAGGCCCAGGATTGGGGGAGATGTCACCAGCAACTCGGAGAAGGAGAAAAAAAAGAGAAAGAGCAGGTGGTGCAATAATTTGTATGAACGTTTTGAGTGCTGTATGGAGGTAGTGGATGGTTTGGAGGGGGTGAGAAATATCAGTAGAGCCTCAGAGTTATACATGAGGGAGGGGAGAAGGGAGGGGTGGATATGGAGAGAGTGCACAGAATGTGTTAAAGGGCGGACGATATGTGAGAAAGCAGAAGTTAAAACAAGTAAGATAATAATCATCGTACCATTTAACTATACGCACCAAAGTCTAAAAAACAAATATCATAATTCACCCACAACACATTCTAATTCTCCTCTGTATATCATAAATGAGAAGGAAAAATTATTGACCTAATTTATATATTGTTTATTTTACATTTTTTGCAATCTCCACTTTTAAATCTGTATCTGCTGCGTGCAGTCTATCAGCAGTCAACAAGATTAAATCCAGGGAACACTTATTAATCTGCTCGAATTGATCGCACAAAGTCCCATCCTCTGAAAACAGAGTGGGGCGCAGATGGACTCGCAGTCCTCGCGATAGGCGTTTTTCTCCACAGTATTCCATTACAGTTGCAGCATGAAGTTCATAGGAGACTCACCTTTTGGTTTCTTTTCCCAGTCACGTCTCCTGAATTCACTTGTGGATATTTTGAGAAAGTCCGTAGATATCGTTGTCTGAGACAAAATACCAGGTGATAGAACAAGTGAGTGCTCCTAGGAGAGGAGGCGGCATTAAGAGAAGGTTATTAAGGAGGGAAGCCTTCTGGATATTGACTGTAAATCGTCTGTCTCCTAAAGGCCTGAATCTAGAGTATAATGTGAGTCCGTCAGTAGAGCTGGGGGACAAATGTCCCCTTTCTCTTCTTTCTTCTTGCAGACAGTACAGACACGGTGGTCTCGCTGGAGCGCAGATACCGCATTGTGCACTAACACATCTATGGTTATAGAAATGATCGGGGTCAGGAATGAAGTTGAGATTGGATGAAGGTTTTTTATGGATAGAGCAACATTGGATTCCGGGGAAGAAGCTTTCACATTACTATTTGTGGCTTCGGCTCTTATGTTGTGATAATGTCGGTATACTCATTGTTTTTTCAGTATGTAGACAGTGATCAGGTCATAGAAGGGTTATGGATTTAGAATTGCTTTCATTTCTCATTGGGTGAATATTTTAATATCTGAACGGACGACTAAATTATCAGCATTAGAACATTTTAATAAAAAATTTTAAAATTAAAAAAATAATAAATAAAATATGAAAAATTCTCCAGACCCTCATCACAAGATGGCGCCGAGAACTCTGCACAACAACATGGAGAGGAGGAGATGGCGCGGGAGGATGCTGAGGCTGAGTGGCACCCGGGAGAACCTGAGCCTACGTAAAGACAGGTATCTGTACAACTCCGCTCTGCTATACAAGACACAGACGTATCTCTTAGGCCGGGGTCCCACTAGCGTACGGTATGCGATGCGAGACCCCCCGATGCGATATGCTAATGACACTCGCTGCTGCTCTGCTGCGAGCGGGAGCCGAATGTCAGTGCTCCATGCTCTGATCCTCTCGCACGGCTGCGGAGGGGACGGGGAAATCACTATCTCCATCTCCTCTGTTGCTGGCATTGGCGGGAATCACACTGCACTCGGGTGGTATCTGAGTGCAGCGCGATGTTTCACACGCACCCGTAGATTATATAGATGCGTGCGATCCTAATCCACCATGCTGCGATTTTTTTCCAGCCCGATCGCAATCCGATCGGAGCTGGAAAAAAAAACAGCACTGAGCACAGAAACATAGGACTAAATGGGAACAATGGAGTCTGATGTTTTATCTGATTGCATTCATCCGATTTAATCACAAGTGAGAGCGAGCCCTGACTGGGGAAACAGATGAACTTACTATAGATGTGGACCTGATGAGACTACTGGACTTACAGAACCTCCGGGAGCGGAGAAATCCTCATCACTGGAGAAAGCGGCCACTATGTGACGTCAGAGAGCGGAGGAGCCGGAGGAGCGACTGCGCCGGGATCATCTGCAGATCTGGGCGGGGCAATGACCCCTGAGGGGGAGGAGCTGCGGTGACGTCATCACTGTCACATGACCGCAGCCTCATCACAGCTCCTTCACCATTATAATAACTTTATAGTTTATGGTTGCGTCTAGTTTGGAGGTGATTTTTTGAGGCCTCATTTTATCAGCTCCTCTCTAGGCGGCTCAGCACTGAAGTGGCTGGATCGGGGGGATACTTTGTGGTCCTCATTCCAGCATCTCCCCTCTAGACGGTTCACTGGTGAGGTGACTGGATTGGAGTTGAGTTTTTGAGGCCTCACTGTAGTCACATGTTTTTGAGGACCTCATTTTAGCGTCTCCCTCTCGCTGATCACTGGGGAGGTGACTGGATCGGAGTGGATCTCTTGATGATCTCTCTGCAGCTTCTCCATTCTAGACAGTTCAGTTTCTACAGTGATGTTCCTCAAAAAATCATCTCCAATGTCCAGAATGGAGCAGATTCCCGGATCCTCATAGACTGCAATGTAGTGGAATTGAAATGTACACACATTGTATATACAGTACAGACCAAAAGTTTGGACACACCTTCTCATTTAAAGATTTTTCTGTATTTTCATGACTATGAAAATTGTACATTCACACTGAAGGCATCAAAACTATGAATTAACACATGTGGAATTATATACTTAACAAAAAAGTGTGAAACAACTGAAAATATGTCTTATATTCTAGGTTCTTCAAAGTAGCCACCTTTTGCTTTGATGACTGCTTTGCACACTCTTGGTATTCTCTTGATGAGCTTCAAGACATGTTAATTCATAGTTTTGATGCCTTCAGTGTGAATGTACAATTTTCATAGTCAAGAAAATACAGAAAAATCTTAAAATGAAAAGGTGTGTCCAAACTTTTGGTCTGTACTGTACTGGTTCTCTGCGCCATCATTCCTTCTTCTCATTCTCTATATGTCAACCAGGGCTGCTTCTGTCATGAGGTGAGATGAGCATCTTGCCCCAGGCGCTTGTTGGAGCTGTGTGAGAGGGGTGGCAGAATGCTGCTGCTGCCCCCTCAGAGACACTAGACACAGGCCTGTAGGCTGCTGCTGCCCCCTCAGAGACACTAGACACAGGCCTGTAGGCAGCTGCTGCCCCCTCAGAGACACTAGACACAGGCCTGTAGGTGGCTGCTGCCCCCTCAGAGACACTAGACACAGGCCTGTAGGCGGCTGCTGCCCCCTCAGAGACTCTAGACACAGGCCTGTAGGCGGCTGCTGCCCCCTCAGAGACACTAGACACAGGCCTGTAGGCGGCTGCTGCCCCCTCAGAGACACTAGACACAGGCCTGTAGGCTGCTGCTGCCCCCTCAGAGACACTAGACACAGGCCTGTAGGCTGCTGCTGCCCCCTCAGAGACACCAGACACAGGCCTGTAGGCGGCTGCTGCCCCCTCAGAGACACTAGACACAGGCCTGTAGGCGGCTGCTGCCCCCTCAGAGACTCTAGACACAGGCCTGTAGGCGGCTGCTGCCCCCTCAGAGACACTAGACACAGGCCTGTAGGCGGCTGCTGCCCCCTCAGAGACACTAGACACAGGCCTGTAGGCGGCTGCTGCCCCCTCAGAGACACCAGACACAGGCCTGTAGGCGGCTGCTGCCCCCTCAGAGACACCAGACACAGGCCTGTAGGCGGCTGCTGCCCCCTCAGAGACACTAGACACAGGCCTGTAGGCAGCTGCTGCCCCCTCAGAGACACTAGACACAGGCCTGTAGGCGGCTGCTGCCCCCTCAGAGACACTAGACACATGCCTGTAGGCGGCTACTGCCTCCTCAGAGACACTAGACACAGGCCTGTAGGCAGCTGCTGCCCCCTCAGAGACACTAGACACAGGCCTGTTGGCGGCTGCTGCCCCCTCAGAGACACTAGACACAGGCCTGTAGGCAGCTGCTGCCCCCTCAGAGACACTAGACACAGGCCTGTAGGCGGCTGCTGCCCCCTCAGAGACACTAGACACAGGCCTGTAGGCGGCTGCTGCCCCCTCAGAGACACTAGACACAGGCCTGTAGGCGGCTGCTGCCCACTCAGAGACACTAGACACAGGCCTGTAGGCGGCTGCTGCCCCCTCAGAGACACTAGACACAGGCCTGTTGGCAGCTGCTGCCCCCTCAGAGACACTAGACACAGGCCTGTAGGCAGCTGCTGCCCCCTCAGAGACACTAGACACAGGCCTGTAGGCGGCTGCTGCCCACTCAGAGACACTAGACACAGGCCTGTAGGCAGCTGCTGCCCCCTCAGAGACACTAGACACAGGCCTGTAGGCGGCTGCTGCCCCCTCAGAGACACTAGACACAGGCCTGTAGGCGGCTGCTGCCCCCTCAGAGACACTAGACACAGGCCTGTAGGCGGCTGCTGCCCCCTCAGAGACACTAGACACAGGCCTGTAGGCGGCTGCTGCCCCCTCAGAGACACTAGACACAGGCCTGTAGGCGGCTGCTGCTCCCTCAGAGACACTAGGCACAGGCCTGTAGGCGGCTGCTGCCCCCTCAGAGACACTAGACACAGGCCTGTAGGCGGCTGCTGCCCCCTCAGAGACACTAGACACAGGCCTGTAGGCGGCTGCTGCTCCCTCAGAGACACTAGACACAGGCCTGTAGGCGGCTGCTGCCCCCTCAGAGACACTAGACACAGGTCTGTAGGCGGCTGCTGACCCCTCAGAGACACTAGACACAGGCCTGTAGGCAGCTGCTGCTGCCCCTCAGAGACACTAGACACAGGCCTGTAGGCAGCTGCTGCCCCCTCAGAGACACTAGACACAGGCCTGTAGGCAGCTGCTGCCCCCTCAGAGACACTAGACACAGGCCTGTAGGCGGCTGCTGCCCCCTCAGAGACACTAGACACAGGCCTGTAGGCGGCTGCTGCCCCCTCAGAGACACTAGACACAGGCCTGTAGGCAGCTGCTGCCCCCTCAGAGACACTAGACACAGGCCTGTAGGCGGCTGCTGCCCCCTCAGAGACACTAGACACAGGCCTGTAGGCAGCTGCTGCCCCCTCAGAGACACCAGACACAGGCCTGTAGGCAGCTGCTGCCCCCTCAGAGACACTAGACACAGGCCTGTAGGCGGCTGCTGCCCCCTCAGAGACACTAGACACAGGCCTGTAGGCAGCTGCTGCCCCCTCAGAGACACTAGACACAGGCCTGTAGGCAGCTGCTGCCCCCTCAGAGACACTAGACACAGGCCTGTAGGCGGCTGCTGCCCCCTCAGAGACACTAGACACAGGCCTGTAGGCGGCTGCTGCCCCCTCAGAGACACTAGACACAGGCCTGTAGGCGGCTGCTGCCCCCTCAGAGACACTAGACACAGGCCTGTAGGCGGCTGCTGCCCCCTCAGAGACACTAGACACAGGCCTGTAGGCGGCTGCTGCTCCCTCAGAGACACTAGGCACAGGCCTGTAGGCGGCTGCTGCCCCCTCAGAGACACTAGACACAGGCCTGTAGGCGGCTGCTGCCCCCTCAGAGACACTAGACACAGGCCTGTAGGCGGCTGCTGCCCCCTCAGAGACACTAGACACAGGCCTGTAGGCGGCTGCTGCCCCCTCAGAGACACTAGACACAGGCCTGTAGGCGGCTGCTGCCCCCTCAGAGACACTAGACACAGGCCTGTAGGCGGCTGCTGCTCCCTCAGAGACACTAGGCACAGGCCTGTAGGCGGCTGCTGCCCCCTCAGAGACACTAGACACAGGCCTGTAGGCGGCTGCTGCCCCCTCAGAGACACTAGACACAGGCCTGTAGGCGGCTGCTGCTCCCTCAGAGACACTAGACACAGGCCTGTAGGCGGCTGCTGCCCCCTCAGAGACACTAGACACAGGTCTGTAGGCGGCTGCTGACCCCTCAGAGACACTAGACACAGGCCTGTAGGCAGCTGCTGCTGCCCCTCAGAGACACTAGACACAGGCCTGTAGGCAGCTGCTGCCCCCTCAGAGACACTAGACACAGGCCTGTAGGCAGCTGCTGCCCCCTCAGAGACACTAGACACAGGCCTGTAGGCGGCTGCTGCCCCCTCAGAGACACTAGACACAGGCCTGTAGGCGGCTGCTGCCCCCTCAGAGACACTAGACACAGGCCTGTAGGCAGCTGCTGCCCCCTCAGAGACACTAGACACAGGCCTGTAGGCGGCTGCTGCCCCCTCAGAGACACTAGACACAGGCCTGTAGGCAGCTGCTGCCCCCTCAGAGACACCAGACACAGGCCTGTAGGCAGCTGCTGCCCCCTCAGAGACACTAGACACAGGCCTGTAGGCGGCTGCTGCCCCCTCAGAGACACTAGACACAGGCCTGTAGGCAGCTGCTGCCCCCTCAGAGACACTAGACACAGGCCTGTAGGCAGCTGCTGCCCCCTCAGAGACACTAGACACAGGCCTGTAGGCGGCTGCTGCCCCCTCAGAGACACTAGACACAGGCCTGTAGGCAGCTGCTGCCCCCTCAGAGACACTAGACACAGGCCTGTAGGCAGCTGCTGCCCCCTCAGAGACACTAGACACAGGCCTGTAGGTGGCTGCTGCCCCGTCAGAGACACCAGATACAGGCCTGTAGGCTGCTGCTGCCCCCTCAGAGACACTAGACACAGGCCTGTAGGCAGCTGCCAGTCACAGTGTATCAGACAGAGGGGCAAGATCGCAGAGCAGAGGGGGACGCTCCAATGCTAGCTCCATACTCAGGTGCAGCGTCGTACTGGTGAGCCTTGGGCCCACCAGAGGAAATTATTCCTGGGGCCCAATATGTAACTACATAGAAATAATACAAGCCCACCAATTGTGAGATAAAATATGCTAGTATTGTGGTGTAACATAAAAACACAATGGTTCACATTTATCAAAAATGGCAGAATTTGAGCAAAATCCTTTATACTCACTTCAACTCCATTATTCCATATTTATCACATTTCGTCACTAATGATACATCTGGTGTAAATTATTTAAGCAGAACATTTTAAGCATGGTAGCACACGTCTCAATGCTAAAAAAGAGCTGACATCCAGTGGGTCACATGTTGCATAGTAATATAATTTTGTACAAATTGCAACTTTTTCTACATGTAAAAATGGTTTTAATATGAATGCATTTGTTCCGCGCCTTTTTTAAGACAGCCGGTGCCAGGGTGCTCCTGTCCCCAGGCACATACATAAAATCAATTAGAAATATATTAATCCCTTGGCACAGATGAACATACAGTACCAGTACGTCCACAGCAGGGTCCACGTGTGTGGAGTTGGCTCAGGAGTGGAGACCACTTCACACGCAACATACAGCGGGCATGTGCCTGTATGGTGACCATTCAGCTGTGCACACACAACATACAGCGGGCATGTGCCTGTATGGTGACCATTCAGCTGTGCACACGCAACATACAGCGGGCATGTGCCTGTATGGTGACCATTCAGCTGTGCACACGCAACATACAGCGGGCATGTGCCTGTATGGTGACCATTCAGCTGTGCACACGCAACATACAGCAGGCATGTGCCTGTATGGTGACCATTCAGCTGTGCACACGCAACATACAGCGGGCATGTGCCTGTATGGTGACCATTCAGCTGTGCACACGCAACATACAGCGGGCATGTGCCTGTATGGTGACCATTCAGCTGTGCACATGCAACATACAGCGGGCATGTGCCTGTATGGTGACCATTCAGCTGTGCACACGCAACATACAGTGGGCATGTGCCTGTATGGTGACCATTCAGCTGTGCACACGCAACATACAGCGGGCATGTGCCGGTATGGTGACCATTCAGCAGTGCGCACCCATCTTGATACTCCTGTGATATCCAGCATTGGGCTGGATTCATATGGGATCATTATTTCCACTATATACTGCAATACTGTTACTGTTATATTAAAACATACAAAACAAGCAGGGGCGTAATGATCGCGGTCATAGAGGGTACAACCGGGACCAGACCCATGCTTGTGCGCGGCCCGACGACACCAATTTCACCTGGATGTGCATTCTCTGACACACATTCTGCTGAAATGTATTGTGACACAGAGACCCGCCGGCTCCCTGCACTTCAAGACATGCGGCCAGCCAATCAGAGGCAAGCAGCAGGTGTTGGCGGCCCGCAGAAGTCAGCTACCGGCTGGGGGAACATTATACCAGGATGGCGGACCTTATACCAGGATGGCGGACATTACATCCGGGTGACGGACATTACATAAGGATGGCGGACACTATATCAGGATGGCAGACATTATATCAGGATGGCGGACATTATATCAGGATGGGGAAATGATATCAGAATGAAGGACATTATATCAGGATGGGAGATAAGATACCAGGCTGGGAACATTATATTAAGATAGGGACAATATACCAGGATGAGTGACATTACACCAGAATGGCGGACATTATACCAGAAGGGGGACATGGTTATAGCATGGAGCCCAGGATGGGGGAAATTATACCAAAATGGGGACATTATATCAGTCAGGGGTGGTACAGGGTGGGCATCAGTCAGGGTTGATACAGGGGCACTCAGGGGTAATACAGGGGAGGCTCAGTCAGTCGGGGGTGAAACAAAAAATTGAGGGAAATCCTCCCTTAGTGACTGAGCCCTCTCACCCTCTAACACCAATGAGTAAAGCCCCTCACTGTTGGTGTTGATGGGGGTCACTTAGTTATGTGATAATCCTGCTCAGCTACATATATCTGACCTTTGGTGAGTGGTGTAGCAGGCGGCCATCCATCTCCCTGTGCTTCTCACTGTCAGCCTGTGACACAGTTAGGGAGGAGCGCTGTTACTCAGCACATCATGGCTCATTACCTCAGCTCTGCTGTTAGCACGGGGAAGAGGCCACAAACAAAACTAACACTGATTGGCTGCGATGCTGCCAATCACTATTAGACTTACCAGCAGCAGCACCGCTCTCCCTGGTTGCTCCAGGTGCGGTATCGCAGAGGCAGAGATTCAGCATTATTGATCAGCGATCAGTCAGTCCCTGAAGTGAGCTGCTGTCTGCACTGCAGCAGAACAGATCCAGTGACTCCCGTACTCTGCCGGGATGTCTAATGCTGGGAGGAGCGGTGAATAGTAATCAGTGACACGTGTGAGCTGCCGTGCTTGCAGCATGTCATGTGCTAGTGCGCTGAGTGCTGCTGACTGCTCCTCCCAGCATTAGACATCCCGGGAGAGCAGTGCACGGGTCACTGAATCTCTCCAGCTGCAGACAGCGGCTCACTCCTCATACTGACCAGAACACTGATCCATCCTGCTGGATCCTGAACACTGTGATATCGCACCTGGAGCTGAATCACTGAAATCAGTAAGTCATAAAAATGCCTGAAAACCTTCTCTCTCTCTCATTATTCTGGCATTTGGCAAATATTAAAAATGATGGTAAAATCCTAATTGACCTAAAACGGGAAAGGTTTATTCTGATTTCATGTCAGATATTGAGAAAAGCCTGCGTCTTTTTATATAGTGTATGGAAACTTCTGGTTTCAGCTGTGTGTGTATGTGTCCCTATAGTTATAGTTTTGGATGATTACTATTGTCCCTTCATTGTCTGCGTCGTTGCATCCAAATAACCTGCTCACAAAATCAAAGTATGTCATTGGGTTGGAAGGGGTTAAACAGGCAGTTCTGGTGACATCACAAAGCACATAAACATCATAGACATCCTATGACATCACAATTGGTATAGAATGTACAGAGTGTAACTCCTGAGCCATCTTGTGTCATTCGAGGCTGACTGCTGGAAGGTGACAAGTCCAGGTCGGGAACTCTTCACCTATGACCTCACTCATACATTGTATAGATGGGGGGTCAGTAGTGGGATTCAGAGCTGCATCATTAACCTGAAAATCTCAGCAGATGGCGCTGGATCACGTGTCCCGTGCTGGGATTGTTAGAATGAGTCTATGATTTACAAAAAAATGTTATTGAGCAGATTCCATGGAAAATCATTTGGGGGCTTTAGTAAAGCAGTGTGAGCCCGGCCTAACGGGGGCTACCAATCTGGACAAACCCTTCCCTGAATGAGGACTTGCTGGCGATCACCTGATCATGTGTCACTGGTCTGGAAGACCCTCAGCAATGGGCTGGCTTTGCCCTCTATGACCCCCATGTGCTCTAATAAAAGGGGAGGGCCGGCTGACACCCCCCCATTTGGCTCCATTTTTGGGCAGCTTTGCCATTAATGTTGTCAGAACCTAGCGTTTTCAGAACATCCATTTAATAGCAGACTGGTCCAGTTCTCCATTATCCGTTCTCATGGTCCTGCTGGATCAGGAGTGACCGGGAGCTGACGGTTTATGGTGATCAGGAGTTGCAGGATGGCGCCGGTGTTTCCCTTTAGGTCATAGAGCAGTAGATGATGCGGATTAGAATAAAAGAGTGGAAATGTTTCGGTTATTATATGCGTCATAACTCAATTAAAAATGAGGCCGGTGGTTATTTGCATCCGGTGATTTCGTTTTATTAATTCAACTCTTCCTTGATGTTGGAAACTCGATACATAACACAGCAGTGACAGTTATTATGACATCACAGGGGACATGACATCACAGGGCACATGACATCATAGATATCACATGACATCACAGTTGGTACAGAATGTGTAAAGTTCTAATCCTGAACCATCTTGTGTCCCAGAGGCGGCATCTTGAGGGAGACAAGTCTATGTAGGCAGCTCTTCACTTAGCACTAAGGCCCTGTTCACACATTGTGTAGCTGTGGGGAGTTTGTGGTGAAGTTTAGAACTTCATCATTTACCCCTAAAAAATTCTCAGCAAACATCTCTGAGCGACGTGTTCTCTCTTGTGCATCAGGATGATTCCTTAAATAGGACCTATCATGTAATCCTCTTTTTTGTAATGATAGGTGTTATGTCTCATCTAGTTCAGATGAGCAGCAGTAATGAAGCACGGACAGATGACGGCGGCGCAGCAGGATGGCCGAGCAGAAACAACGGAGAACGCCGTGGCTTGATGGCAGCAGGAAGACCAGAACTGGAACCACAGGAAATCAAGAGCAGAACTGAAGCAGCGGCACCTGGTATAATAGAGGGACAGACTCTGATCAGACTTTCATCAGAGTGGTATCAGTTTTTCTCGGACATGGAGAGGAGAAAGAAAAGGTTTCTCACCTTCTCCCTTCTGCAAGTCGGTGAAAATCAGACCACACTCCGATGTCAAAGCGCCGTCCAATTTTTCCACAAGCGCATAGACTTGCATTGCCATTGCCATATTTTGCAGACTATAAGACGCACCCCAAATTTTGGGGTGGAAAATCATTTTTTTAAATAAAATGGTGGTGCCCCTTATAGTCCGTTTAACAGTAGGTTACCAGGGGGCGGCGGTGGTGGAGCGGGGGAACAGGAGGCAGGGCCACTGCTTTAGGCAGTCGGCGGCGACAGGAGTGGGGCGATGCTGCGGGCCCTGGGCTCTCATAAGATGTCGGCGCCGGTGAGCAGAGTCCCCTTTCCTATAGATTGCCCTGCAGTAGGCTTTGGGAAAATGGCTGCTGGAGGTGACGCATGTGCAGATTGAGATCTTGGGAGATACATGCGCCGCCTCAAGCGTCCATTTTCCCAAAGCCCACTGCAGGGCAATAAATGGGAAAAGCTACTCTGCTCACCGGCGCAGACATCTTATGAGAGCCCAGGGCCCGCCGACACCGGCCTCCTGTGACCGCGCTCCACCGCAACCACCCCTCGCTAAGCTACATTCAGATATTGTATATTAGATTGTAAGCTACTAGGACAGGGTGTGCATTATTCTGCATGCCCTCAGGAGCAGTCTGTATACTGTATATTAGATTGTAAGCTCCTAGGACAGGGTGTGCATTATTCTGCATGCCCTCAGGAGCAGCCTGTATATTGCATATTAGATTGTAAGCTCCTAGGACAGGGTGTACATTATTCTGCATGCCCTCAGGAGCAGCCTATATATTGTATATTAGATTGTGAGCTCCTAGGACAGGGTGTGCATTATTCTGCATGCCCTCAGGAGCAGTCTGTATATTGTATATTAGATTGTAAGCTCCTAGGACAGGGTGTACATTATTCTGCATGCCCTCAGGAGCAGTCTGTATATTGTATATTAGATTGTGAGCTCCTAGGACAGGGTGTGCATTATTCTGCATGCCCTCAGGAGCAGTCTGTATATTGTATATTAGATTGTAAGCTCCTAGGACAGGGTGTGCATTATTCTGCATGCCCTCAGGAGCAGTGTGTATATTGTATATTAGATTGTAAGCTCCTAGGACAGGGTGTGCATTATTCTGCATGCCCTCAGGAGCAGTGTGTATATTGTATATTAGATTGTAAGCTCCTAGGACAGGGTGTACATTATTCTGCATGCCCTCAGGAGCAGTCTGTATACTGTATATTAGATTGTAAGCTCCTAGGACAGGGTGTGCATTATTCTGCATGCCCTCAGGAGCAGTGTGTATATTGTATATTAGATTGTAAGCTCCTAGGACAGGGTGTGCATTATTCTGCATGCCCTCAGGAGCAGTCTGTATACTGTATATTAGATTGTAAGCTCCTAGGACAGGGTGTGCATTATTCTGCATGCCCTCAGGAGCAGTCTGTATATTGTATATTAGAGTGTAAGCTCCTAGGACAGGGTGTGCATTATTCTGCATGCCCTCAGGAGCAGTCTGTATACTGTATATTAGATTGTAAGCTCCTAGGACAGGGTGTGCATTATTCTGCATGCCCTCAGGAGCAGTCTGTATACTGTATATTAGATTGTAAGCTCCTAGGACAGGGTGTACATTATTCTGCATGCCCTCAGGAGCAGCCTATATATTGTATATTAGATTGTGAGCTCCTAGGACAGGGTGTACATTATTCTGCATGCCCTCAGGAGCAGTCTGTATATTGTATATTAGATTGTAAGCCCCTAGGACAGGGTGTACATTATTCTGCATGCCCTCAGGAGCAGTCTGTATATTGTATATTAGATTGTAAGCTTCTAGGACAGGGTGTACATTATTCTACATGCCCTCAGGAGCAGTCTGTATATTGTATATTAGATTGTAAGCTCCTAGGACAGGGTGTGCATTATTCTGCATGCCCTCAGGAGCAGTCTGTATATTGTATATTAGATTGTAAGCTCCTAGGACAGGGTGTGCATTATTCTGCATGCCCTCAGGAGCAGCCTGTATATTGTATATTAGATTGTAAGCTCCTAGGACAGGGTGTGCATTATTCTGCATGCTCTCAGGAGCAGTCTGTATATTGTATATTAGAGTGTAAGCTCCTAGGACAGGGTGTGCATTATTCTGCATGCCCTCAGGAGCAGTCTGTATACTGTATATTAGATTGTAAGCTCCTAGGACAGGGTGTACATTATTCTGCATACCCTCAGGAGCAGTCTGTATATTGTATATTAGATTGTAAGCTCCTAGGACAGGGTGTACATTATTCTGCATGCCCTCAGGAGCAGCCTGTATATTGTATATTAGATTGTAAGCTCCTAGGACAGGGTGTGCATTATTCTGCATGCCCTCAGGAGCAGTCTGTATATTGTATACTAGATTGTAAGCTCCTGGGACAGGGTGTACATTATTCTGCATGCCCTCAGGAGCAGCCTGTATACTGTATATTAGATTGTAAGCTCCAAGGACTGGATGTGCATTATTCTGCATGCCCTCAGGATCAGTCTGTATACTGTATATTAGATTGTAAGTTCCTAGGACAGGGTGTACATTATTCTGCATGTCCTCAGGAGCAGTCTGTATATTGTATATTAGATTGTAAGCTCCTAGGACAGGGTGTGCATTATTCTGCATGCCCTCAGGAGCAGTCTGTATATTGTATATTAGATTGTAAGATCCTAGGACAGGGTGTGCATTATTCTGCATGCCCTCAGGAGCAGTCTGTATATTGTATATTAGATTGTAAGCTCCTAGGACAGGGTGTGCATTATTCTGCATGCCCTCAGGAGCAGTCTGTATACTGTATATTAGATTGTAATCTCCTAGGACAGGATGTGCATTATTCTGCATGCCCTCAGGAGCAGTCTGTATATTGTATATTAGATTGTAAGCTCCTAGGACAGGGTGTGCATTATTCTGCATGCCCTCAGGAGCAGTCTGTATATTGTATATTAGATTGTAAGCTCCTAGGACAGGATGTGCATTGTTCTGCATGCCCTCAGGAGCAGTCTGTATATTGTATATTAGATTGTAAGCTCCTAGGACAGGATGTGCATTATTCTGTATGCCCTCAGGAGCAGTCTGTATATTGTATATTAGATTGTAAGCTCCTAGGACAGGTTGTGCATTATTCTGCATGCCCTCAGGAGCAGTCTGTATATTGTATATTAGATTGTAAGCTCCTACGACAGGGTGTGCATTATTCTGCATGCCCTCAGGAGCAGCCTGTATATTGTATATTAGATTGTAAGCTCCTAGGACAGGGTGTACATTATTCTGCATGCCCTCAGGAGCAGTCTGTATATTGTATATTAGATTGTAAGCTCCTAGGACAGGGTGTGCATTATTCTGCATGCCCTTAGGAGCAGCCTGTATATTGTATATTAGATTGTAAGCTCCTAGGACAGGATGTGCATTATTCTGCATGCCCTCAGGAGCAGCCTGTATATTGTATATTAGATTGTAAGCTCCTAGGACAGGGTGTGCATTATTCTGCATGCCCTCAGGAGCAGTCTGTATACTGTATATTAGATTGTAAGCTCCTAGGACAGGGTGTGCATTATTCTGCATGCCCTCAGGAGCAGTCTGTATACTGTATATAAGATTGTAAGCTCCTAGGACAGGGTGTGCATTATTCTGCATGCCCTCAGGAGCAGTCTGTATATTGTATATTAGATTGTAAGCTCCTAGGACAGGGTGTGCATTATTCTGCCTGCCCTCAGGAGCAGTCTGTATATTGTATATTAGATTGTAAGCTCCTAGGACAGGGTGTGCATTATTCTGCATGCCCTCAGGAGCAGTCTGTATATTGTATATTAGATTGTAAGCTCCTAGGACAGGGTGTACATTATTCTGCATGCCCTCAGGAGCAGTCTGTATACTGTATATTAGATTGTAAGCTCCTAGGACAGGGTGTGCATTATTCTGCATGCCCTCAGGAGCAGTCTGTATATTGTATATTAGATTGTAAGCTCCTAGGACAGGGTGTGCATTATTCTGCATGCCCTCAGGAGCAGTCTGTATACTGTATATTAGATTGTAAGCTCCTAGAACAGGGTGTACATTATTCTGCATGCCCTCAGGAGCAGTCTGTATATTGTATATTAGATTGTAAGCTCCTAGGACAGGGTGTGCATTATTCTGCATGCCCTCAGGAGCAGTCTGTATATTGTATATTAGATTGTAAGCTCCTAGGACAGGGTGTACATTATTCTGCATGCCCTCAGGAGCAGTCTGTATATTGTATATTAGATTGTAAGCTCCTAGGACAGGGTGTGCATTATTCTGCATGCCCTCAGGAGCAGTCTGTATACTGTATATTAGATTGTAAGCTCCTAGGACAGGGTGTACATTATTCTGCATGCCCTCAGGAGCAGTCTGTATATTGTATATTAGATTGTAAGCTCCTAGGACAGGGTGTACATTATTCTGCATGCCCTCAGGAGCAGTCTGTATACTGTATATTAGATTGTAAGCTCCTAGGACAGGGTTTGCATTATTCTGCATGCCCTCAGGAGCAGTCTGTATATTGTATATTAGATTGTAAGCTCCTACGACAGGGTGTACATTATTCTGCATGCCCTCAGGAGCAGTCTGTATACTGTATATTAGATTGTAAGCTCCTAGGACAGGGTGTACATTATTCTGCATGCCCTCAGGAGCAGTCTGTATATTGTATATTAGATTGTAAGCTCCTAGGACAGGGTGTGCATTATTCTGCATGCCCTCAGGAGCAGTCTGTATATTGTATATTAGATTGTAAGCTCCTACGACAGGGTGTACATTATTCTGCATGCCCTCAGGAGCAGTCTGTATATTGTATATTAGATTGTAAGCTCCTAGGACAGGGTGTGCATTATTCTGCATGCCCTCAGGAGCAGTCTGTATACTGTATATTAGATTGTAAGCTCCTAGGACAGGGTGTACATTATTCTGCATGCCCTCAGGAGCAGTCTGTATACTGTATATTAGATTGTAAGCTCCTAGGACTGGATGTGCATTATTCTGCATGCCCTCAGGAGCAGTCTGTATACTGTATATTAGATTGTAAGCTCCTAGGACTGGATGTGCATTATTCTGCATGCCCTCAGGAGCAGTCTGTATATTGTATATTAGATTGTAAGCTCCTAGGACAGGGTGTGCATTATTCTGCATGCCCTCAGGAGCAGTCTGTATATTGTATATTAGATTGTAAGCTCCTAGGACAGGGTGTGCATTATTCTGCATGCCCTCAGGAGCAGTCTGTATATTGTATATTAGATTGTAAGCTCCTAGGACAGGGTGTGCATTATTCTGCATGCCCTCAGGAGCAGTCTGTATATTGTATATTAGATTGTAAGCTCCTACGACAGGGTGTACATTATTCTGCATGCCCTCAGGAGCAGTCTGTATATTGTATATTAGATTGTAAGCTCCTAGGACAGGGTGTGCATTATTCTGCATGCCCTCAGGAGCAGTCTGTATATTGTATATTAGATTGTAAGCTCCTAGGACAGGGTTTGCATTATTCTGCATGCCCTCAGGAGCAGTCTGTATACTGTATATTAGATTGTAAGCTCCTCGGACAGGGTGTACATTATTCTGCATGCCCTCAGGAGCAGTCTGTATACTGTATATTAGATTGTAAGCTCCTAGGACAGGGTGTGCATTATTCTGCATGCCCTCAGGAGCAGTCTGTATACTGTATATTAGATTGTAAGCTCCTAGGACAGGGTGTGCATTATTCTGCATGCCCTCAGGAGCAGCCTGTATATTGTATATTAGATTATAAGCTCCTAGGACAGGGTGTGCATTATTCTGCATGCCCTCAGGAGCAGTCTGTATACTGTATATTAGATTGTAAGCTCCTAGGACAGGGTGTACATTATTCTGCATGCCCTCAGGAGCAGTCTGTATACTGTATATTAGATTATAAGCTCCTAGGACAGGGTGTGCATTATTCTGCATGCCCTCAGGAGCAGCCTGTATATTGTATATTAGATTGTAAGCTCCTAGGACAGGATGTGCATTATTCTGCATGCCCTCAGGAGCAGCCTGTATATTGTATATTAGATTGTAAGCTCCTAGGACAGGGTGTGCATTATTCTGCATGCCCTCAGGAGCAGTCTGTATACTGTATATTAGATTGTAAGCTCCTAGGACAGGGTGTGCATTATTCTGCATGCCCTCAGGAGCAGTCTGTATACTGTATATAAGATTGTAAGCTCCTAGGACAGGGTGTGCATTATTCTGCATGCCCTCAGGAGCAGTCTGTATATTGTATATTAGATTGTAAGCTCCTAGGACAGGGTGTGCATTATTCTGCTTGCCCTCAGAAGCAGTCTGTATATTGTATATTAGATTGTAAGCTCCTAGGACAGGGTGTGCATTATTCTGCATGCCCTCAGGAGCAGTCTGTATATTGTATATTAGATTGTAAGCTCCTAGGACAGGGTGTGCATTATTCTGCATGCCCTCAGGAGCAGTCTGTATATTGTATATTAGATTGTAAGCTCCTAGGACAGGGTGTGCATTATTCTGCTTGCCCTCAGGAGCAGTCTGTATATTGTATATTAGATTGTAAGCTCCTAGGACAGGGTGTGCATTATTCTGCTTGCCCTCAGGAGCAGTCTGTATATTGTATATTAGATTGTAAGCTCCTAGGACAGGGTGTGCATTATTCTGCTTGCCCTCAGGAGCAGTCTGTATATTGTATATTAGATTGTAAGCTCCTAGGACAGGGTGTGCATTATTCTGCATGCCCTCAGGAGCAGTCTGTATACTGTGTATTAGATTGTAAGCTCCTAGGACAGGGTGTGCATTATTCTGCATGCCCTCAGGAGCAGTCTGTATATTGTATATTAGATTGTAAGCTCCTAGGACAGGGTGTGCATTATTCTGCTTGCCCTCAGGAGCAGTCTGTATACTGTATATTAGATTGTAAGCTCCTAGGACAGGGTGTGCATTATTCTGCTTGCCCTCAGGAGCAGTCTGTATATTGTATATTAGATTGTAAGCTCCTAGGACAGGGTGTACATTATTCTGCATGCCCTCAGGAGCAGTCTGTATACTGTATATTAGATTGTAAGCTCCTAGGACAGGGTGTACATTATTCTGCATGCCCTCAGGAGCAGTCTGTATACTGTATATTAGATTGTAAGCTCCTAGAACAAGGTGTACATTGTTCTGCATGCCCTCAGGAGCAGCCTGTATATTGTATATTAGATTGTAAGCTCCTAGAACAAGGTGTACATTATTCTGCATGCCCTCAGGAGCAGCCTGTATATTGTATATTAGATTGTAAGCTCTTGGACAGGGTGTACATTATTCTGCATGCCCTCAGGAGCAGCCTGTATATTGTATATTAGATTGTAAGCTCCTAGGACAGGGTGTACATTATTCTGCATGCCCTCAGGAGCAGCCTGTATATTGTATATTAGATTGTAAGCTCTTGGACAGGGTGTACATTATTCTGCATGCCCTCAGGAGCAGTCTGTATACTGTATATTAGATTGTAAGCTCCTAGGACAGGGTGTGCATTATTCCGCATGCCCTCAGGAGCAGTCTGTATACTGTATATTAGATTGTAAGCTCCTAGGACAGGGTGTACATTATTCTGCATGCCCTCAGGAGCAGTCTGTATATTGTATATTAGATTGTAAGCTCCTAGGACAGGGTGTGCATTATTCTGCATGCCCTCAGGAGCAGCCTGTATATTGTATATTAGATTGTAAGCTCCTAGGACAGGGTGTGCATTATTCTGCATGCCCTCAGGAGCAGTCTATATATTGTATATTAGATTGTAAGCTCCTAGGACAGGGTGTACATTATTCTGCATGCCCTCAGGAGCAGTCTGTATATTGTATCTTAGATTGTAAGCTCCTAGGACAGGGTGTACATTATTCTGCATGCCCTCAGGAGCAGTCTGTATATTGTATATTAGATTGTAAGCTCCTAGGACAGGGTGTGCATTATTCTGCATGCCCTTAGGAGCAGTCTGTATACTGTATATTAGATTGTAAGCTCCTAGGACAGGGTGTGCATTATTCTGCATGCCGTCAGGAGCAGTCTGTATATTGTATATTAGATTGTAAGCTCCTAGGACAGGGTGTACATTATTCTGCATGCCCTCAGGAGCAGTCTGTATATTGTATATTAGATTGTAAGCTCCTAGGACAGGGTGTGCATTATTCTGCATGCCCTCAGGAGCAGTCTGTATATTGTATATTAGATTGTAAGCTCCTAGGACAGGGTGTACATTATTCTGCATGCCCTCAGGAGCAGTCTGTATATTGTATATTAGATTGTAAGCTCCTAGGACAGGGTGTGCATTATTCTGCATGCCCTCAGGAGCAGTCTGTATACTGTATATTAGATTGTAAGCTCCTAGGACAGGGTGTACATTCTTCTGCATGCCCCCAGGAGCAGTCTGTATATTGTATATTAGATTGTAAGCTCCTAGGACAGGGTGTACATTATTCTGAATGCCCTCAGGAGCAGTCTGTATATTGTATATTAGATTGTAAGCTCCTAGGACAGGGTGTGCATTATTCTGCATGCCCTCAGGAGCAGTCTGTATATTGTATATGAGATTGGAAGCTCCTAGGACAGGGTGTGCATTCTTCTGCATGCCCCCAGGAGCAGTCTGTATATTGTATATTAGATTGGAAGCTCCTAGGACAGGGTGTGCATTATTCTGCATGCCCCCAGGAGCAGTCTGTATATTGTATATTAGATTGGAAGCTCCTATGACAGGGTGTGCATTATTCTGCATGCCCTCAGGAGCAGTCTGTATATTGTATATTAGATTGTAAGCTCCTAGGACAGGGTGTGCATTATTCTGCATGCCCCCAGGAGCAGTCTGTATATTGTATATTAGATTGGAAGCTCCTATGACAGGGTGTGCATTATTCTGCATGCCCTCAGGAGCAGTCTGTATATTGTATATTAGATTGTAAGCTCCTAGGACAGGGTGTGCATTATTCTGCATGCCCTCAGGAGCAGTCTGTATATTGTATATTAGATTGTAAGCTCCTATAACAGGGTGTGCATTATTCTGCATGCCCTCAGGAGCAGTCTGTATATTGTATATTAGATTGGAAGCTCCTAGGACAGGGTGTACATTATTCTGCATGCCCTCAGGAGCAGTCTGTATATTGTATATTAGATTGTAAGCTCCTATGACAGGGTGTGCATTATTCTGCATGCCCTCAGGAGCAGTCTGTATATTGTATATTAGATTGGAAGCTCCTAGGACAGGGTGTGCATTATTCTGCATGCCCTCAGGAGCAGTCTGTATATTGTATATTAGATTGTAAGCTCCTAGGACAGGGTGTGCATTATTCTGCATGCCCCCAGGAGCAGTCTGTATATTGTATATTAGATTGTAAGCTCCTATGACAGGGTGTGCATTATTCTGCATGCCCTCAGGAGCAGTCTGTATATTGTATATTAGATTGGAAGCTCCTAGGACAGGGTGTACATTATTCTGCATGCCCTCAGGAGCAGTCTGTATATTGTATATTAGATTGTAAGCTCCTAGGACAGGGTGTGCATTATTCTGCATGCCCTCAGGAGCAGTCTGTATATTGTATATTAGATTGGAAGCTCCTAGGACAGGGTGTACATTATTCTGCATGCCCTCAGGAGCAGTCTGTATATTGTATATTAGATTGTAAGCTCCTAGGACAGGGTGTGCATTATTCTGCTTGCCCTCAGGAGCAGTCTGTATATTGTATATTAGATTGTAAGCTCCTAGGACAGGGTGTGCATTATTCTGCTTGCCCTCAGGAGCAGTCTGTATATTGTATATTAGATTGTAAGCTCCTAGGACAGGGTGTGCATTATTCTGCATGCCCTCAGGAGCAGTCTGTATACTGTATATTAGATTGTAAGCTCCTAGGACAGGGTGTGCATTATTCTGCATGCCCTCAGGAGCAGTCTGTATATTGTATATTAGATTGTAAGCTCCTAGGACAGGGTGTGCATTATTCTGCATGCCCTCAGGAGCAGTCTGTATACTGTGTATTAGATTGTAAGCTCCTAGGACAGGGTGTGCATTATTCTGCATGCCCTCAGGAGCAGTCTGTATATTGTATATTAGATTGTAAACTCCTAGGACAGGGTGTGCATTATTCTGCATGCCCTCAGGAGCAGCCTGTATATTGTATATTAGATTGTAAGCTCCTAGGACAAGGTGTACATTATTCTGCATGCCCTCAGGAGCAGTCTGTATACTGTATATTAGATTGTAAGCTCCTAGAACAGGGTGTACATTATTCTGCATGCCCTCAGGAGCAGTCTGTATATTGTATATTAGATTGTAAGCTCCTAGGACAGGGTGTGCATTATTCTGCATGCCCTCAGGAGCAGTCTGTATACTGTATATTAGATTGTAATATCCTAGGACAGGGTGTTCATTATACTGCATGCCCTCAGGAGCAGTCTGTATATTGTATATTAGATTGTAAGCTCCTAGGACAGGGTGTACATTATTCTGCATGCCCTCAGGAGCAGTCTGTAAATTGTATATTAGATTGTAAGCTCCTAGGACAGGGTGTACATTATTCTGCATGCCCTCAGGAGCAGTCTGTATACTGTATATTAGATTGTAAGCTCCTAGGACAGGGTGTACATTATTCTGCATGCCCCCGTGAGCAGTCTGTATATTGTATATTAGATTGTAAGCTCCTAGGACAGGGTGTACATTATTCTGCATGCCCTCAGGAGCAGTCTGTATATTGTATATTAGATTGTAAGCTCCTATGACAGGGTGTGCATTATTCTGCATGCCCTCAGGAGCAGTCTGTATACTGTATATTAGATTGTAAGCTCCTAGGACAGGGTGTGCATTATTCTGCATGCCCTCAGGAGCAGTCTGTATATTGTATATTAGATTGTAAGTTCCTAGGACAGGGTGTGCATTATTCTGCATGCCCTCAGGAGCAGTCTGTATACTGTATATTAGATTGTAAGCTCCTAGAACAAGGTGTACATTGTTCTGCATGCCCTCAGGAGCAGCCTGTATATTGTATATTAGATTGTAAGCTCCTAGAACAAGGTGTACATTATTCTGCATGCCCTCAGGAGCAGCCTGTATATTGTATATTAGATTGTAAGCTCCTAGGACAGGGTGTACATTATTCTGCATGCCCTCAGGAGCAGCCTGTATATTGTATATTAGATTGTAAGCTCTTGGACAGGGTGTGCATTATTCTGCATGCCCTCAGGAGCAGTCTGTATACTGTATATTAGATTGTAAGCTCCTAGGACAGGGTGTACATTATTCTGCATGCCCTCAGGAGCAGTCTGTATATTGTATATTAGATTGTAAGCTCCTAGGACAGGGTGTACATTATTCTGCATGCCCTCAGGAGCAGTCTGTATATTGTATATTAGATTGTAAGCTCCTAGGACAGGGTGTGCATTATTCTGCATGCCCTTAGGAGCAGTCTGTATACTGTATATTAGATTGTAAGCTCCTAGGACAGGGTGTACATTATTCTGCATGCCCTCAGGAGCAGTCTGTATATTGTATATTAGATTGTAAGCTCCTAGGACAGGGTGTGCATTATTCTGCATGCCCTCAGGAGCAGCCTGTATATTGTATATTAGGCTGTAAGCTCCTAGGACAGGGTGTACATTATTCTGCATGCCCTCAGGAGCAGTCTGTATATTGTATATTAGATTGTAAGCTCCTAGGACAGGGTGTACATTATTCTGCATGCCCTCAGGAGCAGTCTGTATATTGTATATTAGATTGTAAGCTCCTAGGACAGGGTGTGCATTATTCTGCATGCCCTCAGGAGCAGTCTGTATACTGTATATTAGATTGTAAGCTCCTAGGACAGGGTGTACATTCTTCTGCATGCCCCCAGGAGCAGTCTGTATATTGTATATTAGATTGTAAGCTCCTAGGACAGGGTGTACATTATTCTGAATGCCCCCAGGAGCAGCATGTATATTGTATATTAGATTGTAAGCTCCTAGGACAGGGTGTGCATTCTTCTGCATGCCCCCAGGAGCAGTCTGTATATTGTATATTAGATTGGAAGCTCCTAGGACAGGGTGTGCATTATTCTGCATGCCCTCAGGAGCAGCCTGTATATTGTATATTAGATTGTAAGCTCCTAGGACAGGGTGTGCATTATTCTGCATGCCCCCAGGAGCAGTCTGTATATTGTATATTAGATTGGAAGCTCCTAGGACAGGGTGTGCATTATTCTGCATGCCCCCAGGTGCAGTCTGTATATTGTATATTAGATTGGAAGCTCCTATGACAGGGTGTGCATTATTCTGCATGCCCTCAGGAGCAGTCTGTATATTGTATATTAGATTGTAAGCTCCTAGGACAGGGTGTGCATTATTCTGCATGCCCCCAGGAGCAGTCTGTATATTGTATATTAGATTGTAAGCTCCTAGGACAGGGTGTACATTATTCTGCATGCCCTCAGGAGCAGTCTGTATATTGTATATTAGATTGTAAGCTCCTAGGACAGGGTGTGCATTATTCTGCATGCCCTCAGGAGCAGTCTGTATATTGTATATTAGATTGGAAGCTCCTAGGACAGGGTGTGCATTCTTCTGCATGCCCCCAGGAGCAGTCTGTATATTGTATATTAGATTGTAAGCTCCTAGGACAGGGTGTGCATTATTCTGCATGCCCCCAGGAGCAGTCTGTATATTGTATATTAGATTGTAAGCTCCTAGGACAGGGTGTGCATTCTTCTGCATGCCCCCAGGAGCAGTCTGTATATTGTATATTAGATTGTAAGCTCCTAGGACAGGGTGTGCATTCTTCTGCATGCCCCCAGGAGCAGTCTGTATATTGTATATTAGATTGTAAGCTCCTAGGACAGGGTGTGCATTATTCTGCATGCCCTCAGGAGCAGTCTGTATATTGTATATTAGATTGGAAGCTCCTAGGACAGGGTGTGCATTATTCTGCATGCCCCCAGGAGCAGTCTGTATATTGTATATTAGATTGGAAGCTCCTATGACAGGGTGTGCATTATTCTGCATGCCCTCAGGAGCAGTCTGTATACTGTATATTAGATTGTAAGCTCCTAGGACAGGGTGTGCATTATTCTGCATGCCCTCAGGAGCAGCCTATATATTGTATGTTAGATTGTAAGCTCCTAGGACAGGGTGTGCATTATTCTGCATGCCCTCAGGAGCAGTCTGTATACTGTATATTAGATTGTAAGCTCCTAGGACAGGGTGTGCATTATTCTGCATGCCCTCAGGAGCAGCCTATATATTGTATGTTAGATTGTAAGCTCCTAGGACAGGGTGTGCATTATTCTGCATGCCCTCAGGCGCAGTCTGTATATTGTATATTAGATTGTAAGCTCCTAGGACAGGGTGTGCATTATTCTGCATGCTCTCAGGAGCAGCCTATTTATTGTATGTTAGATTGTAAGCTCCTAGGACAGGGTGTGCATTATTCTGCATGCCCTTAGGAGCAGCCTGTATATTGTATATTAGATTGTAAGCTCCTAGGACAGGGTGTGCATTATTCTGCATGCCCTCAGGAGCAGCCTGTATATTGTATATTAGATTGTAAGCTCCTAGGTCAGGGTTTACATTATTCTGCATGCCCTCAGGAGCAGTCTGTATACTGTATATTAGATTGTAAGCTCCTAGGACAGGGTGTGCATTATTCTGCATGCCCTTAGGAGCAGCCTGTATATTGTATATTAGATTGTAAGCTCCTAGGACAGGGTGTGCATTATTCTGCATGCCCTCAGGAGCAGCCTGTATATTGTATATTAGATTGTAAGCTCCTAGGTCAGGGTTTACATTATTCTGCATGCCCTCAGGAGCAGTCTGTATACTGTATATTAGATTGTAAGCTCCTAGGACAGGGTGTGCATTATTCTGCATGCCCTCAGGAGCAGTCTGTATATTGTATATTAGATTGTAAGCTCCTAGGACAGGGTGTACATTATTCTGCATGCCCTCAGGAGCAGTCTGTATACTGTATATTAGATTGTAAGCTCCTAGGACAGGGTGTACATTATTCTGCATGCCCTCAGGAGCAGTCTGTATACTGTATATTAGATTGTAAGCTCCTAGAACAGGGTGTACATTATTCTGCATGCCCTCAGGAGCAGTCTGTATATTGTATATTAGATTGTAAGCTCCTAGGACAGGGTGTGCATTATTCTGCATGCCCTCAGGAGCAGTCTGTATACTGTATATTAGATTGTAATATCCTAGGACAGGGTGTTCATTATTCTGCATGCCCTCAGGAGCAGTCTGTATATTGTATATTAGATTGTAAGCTCCTAGGACAGGGTGTACATTATTCTGCATGCCCTCAGGAGCAGTCTGTATACTGTATATTAGATTGTAAGCTCCTAGGACAGGGTGTACATTATTCTGCATGCCCCCGTGAGCAGTCTGTATATTGTATATTAGATTGTAAGCTCCTAGGACAGGGTGTACATTATTCTGCATGCCCTCAGGAGCAGTCTGTATATTGTATATTAGATTGTAAGCTCCTATGACAGGGTGTGCATTATTCTGCATGCCCTCAGGAGCAGTCTGTATACTGTATATTAGATTGTAAGCTCCTAGGACAGGGTGTGCATTATTCTGCATGCCCCCAGGAGCAGTCTGTATACTGTATATTAGATTGTAAGCTCCTAGGACAGGGTGTACATTATTCTGCATGCCCTCAGGAGCAGTCTGTATATTGTATATTAGATTGTAAGCTCCTAGGACAGGGTGTGCATTATTCTGCATGCCCCCAGGAGCAGTCTGTATACTGTATATTAGATTGTAAGCTCCTAGGACAGGGTGTACATTATTCTGCATGCCCTCAGGAGCAGTCTGTATATTGTATATTAGATTGTAAGCTCCTAGGACAGGGTGTACATTATTCTGCATGCCCTCAGGAGCAGTCTGTATATTGTATATTAGATTGTAAGCTCCTAGGACAGGGTGTACATTATTCTGCATGCCCTCAGGAGCAGTCTGTATATTGTATATTAGATTGTAAGCTCCTAGGACAGGGTGTGCATTATTCTGCATGCCCTTAGGAGCAGTCTGTATACTGTATATTAGATTGTAAGCTCCTAGGACAGGGTGTACATTATTCTGCATGCCCTCAGGAGCAGTCTGTATATTGTATATTAGATTGTAAGCTCCTAGGACAGGGTGTGCATTATTCTGCATGCCCTCAGGAGCAGCCTGTATATTGTATATTAGGCTGTAAGCTCCTAGGACAGGGTGTACATTATTCTGCATGCCCTCAGGAGCAGTCTGTATATTGTATATTAGATTGTAAGCTCCTAGGACAGGGTGTACATTATTCTGCATGCCCTCAGGAGCAGTCTGTATATTGTATATTAGATTGTAAGCTCCTAGGACAGGGTGTGCATTATTCTGCATGCCCTCAGGAGCAGTCTGTATACTGTATATTAGATTGTAAGCTCCTAGGACAGGGTGTACATTCTTCTGCATGCCCCCAGGAGCAGTCTGTATATTGTATATTAGATTGTAAGCTCCTAGGACAGGGTGTACATTATTCTGAATGCCCCCAGGAGCAGCATGTATATTGTATATTAGATTGTAAGCTCCTAGGACAGGGTGTGCATTATTCTGCATGCCCCCAGGAGCAGTCTGTATATTGTATATTAGATTGGAAGCTCCTAGGACAGGGTGTGCATTATTCTGCATGCCCTCAGGAGCAGCCTGTATATTGTATATTAGATTGTAAGCTCCTAGGACAGGGTGTGCATTATTCTGCATGCCCCCAGGAGCAGTCTGTATATTGTATATTAGATTGGAAGCTCCTAGGACAGGGTGTGCATTATTCTGCATGCCCCCAGGTGCAGTCTGTATATTGTATATTAGATTGGAAGCTCCTAGGACAGGGTGTGCATTATTCTGCATGCCCTCAGGAGCAGTCTGTATATTGTATATTAGATTGTAAGCTCCTAGGACAGGGTGTGCATTATTCTGCATGCCCCCAGGAGCAGTCTGTATATTGTATATTAGATTGTAAGCTCCTAGGACAGGGTGTACATTATTCTGCATGCCCTCAGGAGCAGTCTGTATATTGTATATTAGATTGTAAGCTCCTAGGACAGGGTGTGCATTATTCTGCATGCCCTCAGGAGCAGTCTGTATATTGTATATTAGATTGTAAGCTCCTAGGACAGGGTGTGCATTATTCTGCATGCCCTCAGGAGCAGTCTGTATATTGTATATTAGATTGGAAGCTCCTAGGACAGGGTGTGCATTCTTCTGCATGCCCCCAGGAGCAGTCTGTATATTGTATATTAGATTGTAAGCTCCTAGGACAGGGTGTGCATTATTCTGCATGCCCCCAGGAGCAGTCTGTATATTGTATATTAGATTGTAAGCTCCTAGGACAGGGTGTGCATTCTTCTGCATGCCCCCAGGAGCAGTCTGTATATTGTATATTAGATTGTAAGCTCCTAGGACAGGGTGTGCATTCTTCTGCATGCCCCCAGGAGCAGTCTGTATATTGTATATTAGATTGTAAGCTCCTAGGACAGGGTGTGCATTATTCTGCATGCCCTCAGGAGCAGTCTGTATATTGTATATTAGATTGGAAGCTCCTAGGACAGGGTGTGCATTATTCTGCATGCCCCCAGGAGCAGTCTGTATATTGTATATTAGATTGGAAGCTCCTATGACAGGGTGTGCATTATTCTGCATGCCCTCAGGAGCAGTCTGTATACTGTATATTAGATTGTAAGCTCCTAGGACAGGGTGTGCATTATTCTGCATGCCCTCAGGAGCAGCCTATATATTGTATGTTAGATTGTAAGCTCCTAGGACAGGGTGTGCATTATTCTGCATGCCCTCAGGAGCAGTCTGTATACTGTATATTAGATTGTAAGCTCCTAGGACAGGGTGTGCATTATTCTGCATGCCCTCAGGAGCAGCCTATATATTGTATGTTAGATTGTAAGCTCCTAGGACAGGGTGTGCATTATTCTGCATGCCCTCAGGCGCAGTCTGTATATTGTATATTAGATTGTAAGCTCCTAGGACAGGGTGTGCATTATTCTGCATGCTCTCAGGAGCAGCCTATTTATTGTATGTTAGATTGTAAGCTCCTAGGACAGGGTGTGCATTATTCTGCATGCCCTTAGGAGCAGCCTGTATATTGTATATTAGATTGTAAGCTCCTAGGACAGGGTGTGCATTATTCTGCATGCCCTCAGGAGCAGCCTGTATATTGTATATTAGATTGTAAGCTCCTAGGTCAGGGTTTACATTATTCTGCATGCCCTCAGGAGCAGTCTGTATACTGTATATTAGATTGTAAGCTCCTAGGACAGGGTGTGCATTATTCTGCATGCCCTTAGGAGCAGCCTGTATATTGTATATTAGATTGTAAGCTCCTAGGACAGGGTGTGCATTATTCTGCATGCCCTCAGGAGCAGCCTGTATATTGTATATTAGATTGTAAGCTCCTAGGACAGGGTGTACATTATTCTGCATGCCCTCAGGAGCAGCCTGTATACTGTATATTAGATTGTAAGCTCCTAGGATAGGGTGTACATTATTCTGCATGCCCTCAGGAGCAGTCTGTATATTGTATATTAGATTGTAAGCTCCTAGGATAGGGTGTACATTATTCTGCATGCCCTCAGGAGCAGCCTGTATACTGTATATTAGATTGTAAGCTCCTAGGATAGGGTGTGCATTATTCTGCATGCCCTCAGGAGCAGCCTGTATATTGTATATTAGATTGTAAGCTCCTAGTACAGGGTGTACATTATTCTGCATGCCCTCAGGAGCAGCCTGTATACTGTATATTAGATTGTAAGCTCCTAGGACAGGGTGTACATTATTCTGCATGCCCTCAGGAGCAGCCTGTATATTGTATATTAGATTGTAAGCTCCTAGGTCAGGGTTTACATTATTCTGCATGCCCTCAGGAGCAGTCTGTATACTGTATATTAGATTGTAAGCTCCTAGGACAGGGTGTGCATTATTCTGCATGCCCTCAGGAGCAGTCTGTATATTGTATATTAGATTGTAAGCTCCTAGGACAGGGTGTACATTATTCTGCATGCCCTCAGGAGCAGTCTGTATACTGTATATTAGATTGTAAGCTCCTAGGACAGGGTGTACATTATTCTGCATGCCCTCAGGAGCAGTCTGTATACTGTATATTAGATTGTAAGCTCCTAGAACAAGGTGTACATTATTCTGCATGCCCTCAGGAGCAGCCTGTATATTGTATATTAGATTGTAAGCTCCTAGGACAATGTGTACATTATTCTGCATGCCCTCAGGAGCAGTCTGTATACTGTATATTAGATTGTAAGCTCCTAGAACAGGGTGTACATTATTCTGCATGCCCTCAGGAGCAGTCTGTATATTGTATATTAGATTGTAAGCTCCTAGGACAGGGTGTGCATTATTCTGCATGCCCTCAGGAGCAGTCTGTATACTGTATATTAGATTGTAATATCCTAGGACAGGGTGTTCATTATTCTGCATGCCCTCAGGAGCAGTCTGTATATTGTATATTAGATTGTAAGCTCCTAGGACAGGGTGTACATTATTCTGCATGCCCTCAGGAGCAGTCTGTATACTGTATATTAGATTGTAAGCTCCTAGGACAGGGTGTACATTATTCTGCATGCCCCCGTGAGCAGTCTGTATATTGTATATTAGATTGTAAGCTCCTAGGACAGGGTGTACATTATTCTGCATGCCCTCAGGAGCAGTCTGTATATTGTATATTAGATTGTAAGCTCCTATGACAGGGTGTGCATTATTCTGCATGCCCTCAGGAGCAGTCTGTATACTGTATATTAGATTGTAAGCTCCTAGGACAGGGTGTGCATTATTCTGCATGCCCCCAGGAGCAGTCTGTATACTGTATATTAGATTGTAAGCTCCTAGGACAGGGTGTGCATTATTCTGCATGCCCTCAGGAGCAGTCTGTATATTGTATATTAGATTGTAAGTTCCTAGGACAGGGTGTGCATTATTCTGCATGCCCTCAGGAGCAGTCTGTATACTGTATATTAGATTGTAAGCTCCTAGAACAAGGTGTACATTGTTCTGCATGCCCTCAGGAGCAGCCTGTATATTGTATATTAGATTGTAAGCTCCTAGAACAAGGTGTACATTATTCTGCATGCCCTCAGGAGCAGCCTGTATATTGTATATTAGATTGTAAGCTCCTAGGACAGGGTGTACATTATTCTGCATGCCCTCAGGAGCAGCCTGTATATTGTATATTAGATTGTAAGCTCTTGGACAGGGTGTGCATTATTCTGCATGCCCTCAGGAGCAGTCTGTATACTGTATATTAGATTGTAAGCTCCTAGGACAGGGTGTACATTATTCTGCATGCCCTCAGGAGCAGTCTGTATATTGTATATTAGATTGTAAGCTCCTAGGACAGGGTGTACATTATTCTGCATGCCCTCAGGAGCAGTCTGTATATTGTATATTAGATTGTAAGCTCCTAGGACAGGGTGTGCATTATTCTGCATGCCCTTAGGAGCAGTCTGTATACTGTATATTAGATTGTAAGCTCCTAGGACAGGGTGTACATTATTCTGCATGCCCTCAGGAGCAGTCTGTATATTGTATATTAGATTGTAAGCTCCTAGGACAGGGTGTGCATTATTCTGCATGCCCTCAGGAGCAGCCTGTATATTGTATATTAGGCTGTAAGCTCCTAGGACAGGGTGTACATTATTCTGCATGCCCTCAGGAGCAGTCTGTATATTGTATATTAGATTGTAAGCTCCTAGGACAGGGTGTACATTATTCTGCATGCCCTCAGGAGCAGTCTGTATATTGTATATTAGATTGTAAGCTCCTAGGACAGGGTGTGCATTATTCTGCATGCCCTCAGGAGCAGTCTGTATACTGTATATTAGATTGTAAGCTCCTAGGACAGGGTGTACATTCTTCTGCATGCCCCCAGGAGCAGTCTGTATATTGTATATTAGATTGTAAGCTCCTAGGACAGGGTGTACATTATTCTGAATGCCCCCAGGAGCAGCATGTATATTGTATATTAGATTGTAAGCTCCTAGGACAGGGTGTGCATTATTCTGCATGCCCCCAGGAGCAGTCTGTATATTGTATATTAGATTGGAAGCTCCTAGGACAGGGTGTGCATTATTCTGCATGCCCTCAGGAGCAGCCTGTATATTGTATATTAGATTGTAAGCTCCTAGGACAGGGTGTGCATTATTCTGCATGCCCCCAGGAGCAGTCTGTATATTGTATATTAGATTGGAAGCTCCTAGGACAGGGTGTGCATTATTCTGCATGCCCCCAGGTGCAGTCTGTATATTGTATATTAGATTGGAAGCTCCTAGGACAGGGTGTGCATTATTCTGCATGCCCTCAGGAGCAGTCTGTATATTGTATATTAGATTGTAAGCTCCTAGGACAGGGTGTGCATTATTCTGCATGCCCCCAGGAGCAGTCTGTATATTGTATATTAGATTGTAAGCTCCTAGGACAGGGTGTACATTATTCTGCATGCCCTCAGGAGCAGTCTGTATATTGTATATTAGATTGTAAGCTCCTAGGACAGGGTGTGCATTATTCTGCATGCCCTCAGGAGCAGTCTGTATATTGTATATTAGATTGTAAGCTCCTAGGACAGGGTGTGCATTATTCTGCATGCCCTCAGGAGCAGTCTGTATATTGTATATTAGATTGTAAGCTCCTAGGACAGGGTGTGCATTATTCTGCATGCCCCCAGGAGCAGTCTGTATATTGTATATTAGATTGTAAGCTCCTAGGACAGGGTGTGCATTCTTCTGCATGCCCCCAGGAGCAGTCTGTATATTGTATATTAGATTGTAAGCTCCTAGGACAGGGTGTGCATTCTTCTGCATGCCCCCAGGAGCAGTCTGTATATTGTATATTAGATTGTAAGCTCCTAGGACAGGGTGTGCATTATTCTGCATGCCCTCAGGAGCAGTCTGTATATTGTATATTAGATTGGAAGCTCCTAGGACAGGGTGTGCATTATTCTGCATGCCCCCAGGAGCAGTCTGTATATTGTATATTAGATTGGAAGCTCCTATGACAGGGTGTGCATTATTCTGCATGCCCTCAGGAGCAGTCTGTATACTGTATATTAGATTGTAAGCTCCTAGGACAGGGTGTGCATTATTCTGCATGCCCTCAGGAGCAGCCTATATATTGTATGTTAGATTGTAAGCTCCTAGGACAGGGTGTGCATTATTCTGCATGCCCTCAGGAGCAGTCTGTATACTGTATATTAGATTGTAAGCTCCTAGGACAGGGTGTGCATTATTCTGCATGCCCTCAGGAGCAGCCTATATATTGTATGTTAGATTGTAAGCTCCTAGGACAGGGTGTGCATTATTCTGCATGCCCTCAGGCGCAGTCTGTATATTGTATATTAGATTGTAAGCTCCTAGGACAGGGTGTGCATTATTCTGCATGCTCTCAGGAGCAGCCTATTTATTGTATGTTAGATTGTAAGCTCCTAGGACAGGGTGTGCATTATTCTGCATGCCCTTAGGAGCAGCCTGTATATTGTATATTAGATTGTAAGCTCCTAGGACAGGGTGTGCATTATTCTGCATGCCCTCAGGAGCAGCCTGTATATTGTATATTAGATTGTAAGCTCCTAGGTCAGGGTTTACATTATTCTGCATGCCCTCAGGAGCAGTCTGTATACTGTATATTAGATTGTAAGCTCCTAGGACAGGGTGTGCATTATTCTGCATGCCCTTAGGAGCAGCCTGTATATTGTATATTAGATTGTAAGCTCCTAGGACAGGGTGTGCATTATTCTGCATGCCCTTAGGAGCAGTCTGTATACTGTATATTAGATTGTAAGCTCCTAGGACAGGATGTGCATTATTCTGCATGCCCTCAGGAGCAGCCTGTATATTGTATATTAGATTGTAAGCTCCTAGGACAGGGTGTACATTATTCTGCATGCCCTCAGGAGCAGCCTGTATACTGTATATTAGATTGTAAGCTCCTAGGATAGGGTGTACATTATTCTGCATGCCCTCAGGAGCAGTCTGTATATTGTATATTAGATTGTAAGCTCCTAGGATAGGGTGTACATTATTCTGCATGCCCTCAGGAGCAGCCTGTATACTGTATATTAGATTGTAAGCTCCTAGGACAGGGTGTACATTATTCTGCATGCCCTCAGGAGCAGCCTGTATACTGTATATTAGATTGTAAGCTCCTAGGACAGGGTGTACATTATTCTGCATGCCCTCAGGAGCAGCCTGTATACTGTATATTAGATTGTAAGCTCCTAGGATAGGGTGTGCATTATTCTGCATGCCCTCAGGAGCAGCCTGTATATTGTATATTAGATTGTAAGCTCCTAGGACAGGGTGTACATTATTCTGCATGCCCTCAGGAGCAGCCTGTATACTGTATATTAGATTGTAAGCTCCTAGGACAGGGTGTACATTATTCTGCATGCCCTCAGGAGCAGCCTGTATACTGTATATTAGATTGTAAGCTCCTAGGACAGGGTGTGCATTATTCTGCATGCCCTCAGGAGCAGCCTGTATACTGTATATTAGATTGTAAGCTCCTAGGATAGGGTGTACATTATTCTGCATGCCCTCAGGAGCAGCCTGTATATTGTATATTAGATTGTAAGCTCCTAGGATAGGGTGTACATTATTCTGCATGCCCTCAGGAGCAGCCTGTATATTTTATATTAGATTGTAAGCTCCTAGGACAGGGTGTGCATTATTCTGCATGCCCTCAGGAGCAGCCTGTACATTGTATATTAGATTGTAAGCTCCTAGGACAGGGTGTGCATTATTCTGCATGCCCTCAGGAGCAGCCTGTATATTGTATATTAGATTGTAAGCTCCTAGGACAGGGTTTACATTATTCTGCATGCCCTCAGGAGCAGCCTATATTTTGTATATTAGATTGGAAGCTCCTAGGACAGGGTGTGCATTATTCTGCATGCCCTCAGGAGCAGTCTGTATATTGTATATTAGATTGTAGCTCCTAGGACAGGGTGTGCATTATTCTGCATGTCCTCAGGAGCAGTCTGTATACTGTATATTAGATTGTAAGCTCCTAGGACAGGATGTGCATTATTCTGCATGCCCTCAGGAGTAGCCTGTATATTGTATATTAGATTGTAAGCTCCTAGGACAGGGTGTACATTATTCTGCATGTCCTCAGGAGCAGTCTGTATATTGTATATTAGATTGTAAGCTCCTAGGACAGGGTGTACATTATTCTGCATGTCCTCAGGAGCAGTCTGTATATTGTATATTAGATTGTAAGCTCCTAGGACAGGGTGTGCATTATTCTGCATGTCCTCAGGAGCAGTCTGTATATTGTATATTAGATTGTAAGCTCCTAGGACAGGATGTGCATTATTCTGCATGCCCTCAAGAGCAGTCTGTATATTGTACATTAGATTGTAAGCTCCTTGGACAGGGTGTACATTATTCTGCATGCCCTCAGGAGCAGCCTATATTTTGTATATTAGATTGTAAGCTCCTAGGACAGGGTGTACATTATTCTGCATGTCCTCAGGAGCAGCCTGTATATTGTATATTAGATTGTAAGCTCCTAGGACAGGATGTACATTATTCTGCATGCCCTCAGGAGCAGTCTGTATATTGTATATTAGATTGTAAGCTCCAAGGACAGGGTGTGCATTATTCTGCATGTCCTCAGGAGCAGTCTGTATATTGTATATTAGATTCTAAGCTCCTAGGACAGGGTTTACTTTATTCTGCATGCCCTCAGGAGCAGCCTATATTTTGTATATTAGATTCTAAGCTCCTAGGACAGGGTTTACTTTATTCTGCATGCCCTCAGGAGCAGCCTATATTTTGTATATTAGATTGTAAGCTCCTAGGACAGGGTGTACATTATTCTGCATGTCCTCAGGAGCAGCCTGTATATTGTATATTAGATTGTAAGCTCCTAGGACAGGATGTACATTATTCTGCATGCCCTCAGGAGCAGTCTGTATATTGTATATTAGATTGTAAGCTCCAAGGACAGGGTGTGCATTATTCTGCATGTCCTCAGGAGCAGTCTGTATATTGTATATTAGATTGTAAGCTCCTAGGACAGGATGTGCATTATTCTGCATGCCCTCAAGAGCAGTCTGTATATTGTACATTAGATTGTAAGCTCCTTGGACAGGGTGTACATTATTCTGCATGCAGTCAGGAGCAGTCTGTATACTGTATATTAGATTGTAAGCTCCTAGGACAGGGTGTGCATTATTCTGCATGCCCTCAGGAGCAGTCTGTATACTGTATATTAGATTGCAAGCTCCTAGGACAGGGTGTGCATTATTCTGCATGCCCTCAGGAGCAGCCTATATATTGTATATTAGATTGTAAGGTCCTAGGACAGGGTGTGCATTATTCTGCATGCTCTCAGGAGCAGTGTGTATATTGTATATTAGATTGTAAGCTCCTAGGACAGGGTGTACATTATTCTGCATGCCCTCAGGAGCAGCCTATATATTGTATATTAGATTGTAAGGTCCTAGGACAGGGTGTGCATTATTCTGCATGCCCTCAGGAGCAGTCTGTATATTGTACATTAGATTGTAAGCTCCTTGGACAGGGTGTACATTATTCTGCATGCAGTCAGGAGCAGTCTGTATACTGTATATTAGATTGTAAGCTCCTAGGACAGGGTGTGCATTATTCTGCATGCCCTCAGGAGCAGTCTGTATACTGTATATTAGATTGCAAGCTCCTAGGACAGGGTGTGCATTATTCTGCATGCCCTCAGGAGCAGCCTATATATTGTATATTAGATTGTAAGGTCCTAGGACAGGGTGTGCATTATTCTGCATGCTCTCAGGAGCAGTCTGTATATTGTATATTAGATTGTAAGGTCCTAGGACAGGGTGTGCATTATTCTGCATGCCCTCAGGAGCAGTCTGTATATTGTATATTAGATTGTAAGCTCCTAGGACAGGGTGTACATTATTCTGCATGCCCTCAGGAGCAGCCTATATATTGTATATTAGATTGTAAGGTCCTAGGACAGGGTGTGCATTATTCTGCATGCCCTCAGGAGCAGCCTGTATAATATAATAATAATCTTTATTTATATAGCGCCAACATATTCCGCAGCGCTTAACAATTCACAGGTTCATGTACAACAGTCATAAGTAACATAGCTAAAGATAATACAATAATTACAGCAAAAATAATGGCGACCCTGCTCGTAAGAGCTTACAATCTACAATGAGGTGGGGTGACACAAAGTACAATGGCTTATTTACAAGGATGGTCCAGCCATCTTGAGGGGATGAGGGATAGATAAAGGCTGCATGAGCTCATTACCAGCCAGTATTTGTGGTGCTTTTTGGTTCGGTGGAGAGTTGTGTGGAGAAATAAGGGATGGGTTATAAGAAGATAAAAGGACTTCGATTAGGGAAGGTGATAGGCTGCCCTAAACAGGTGTGTTTTTAGGGAGAACCTAAAACTGTGTAAATTGTGGTTCATCCTAATTTCTTGGGGTAGAGCATTCCAAAGAATAGGTGCAGCTCAGGAGAAGTTTTGAAGCAGGGAGTGGGAGGTACGGATTAGTGTGGATGTTAGTCAAAAGTCGCTTGCGGAGCGTAGAGAACGGGTAGGCCGATAAACAGAAACGAGGGAATAGATGTAGGGTGGTGCCGCACTGTGGAGAGCTTTGTGGGTGAGAACAAGCAATTTAAATTGGATCCTATAATTCATGGGCAGCCAGTGCAATGACTGGCACAGAGCGGAGGAGTCTGAGTAACGGTTAGCCAAATAGATGACCCTAGCAGCAGCATTAAAGATGGACTGGAGGGGGGAAAGTCGAGTGAGGGGGAGGCCAATTAATAGAGAGTTACAGTAGTCGAGGCGGGAGTGGATCAGGGCAACAGTGAGGGTTTTTGTTGTTTTCAAGGTGAGAAAGTGGCGGATTCTAGAGATGTTCTTCAGGTGCAAGCGACAAGAGTGGGCAAGAGATTGTATGTGGAAGGTGAAGGAGAGATTGGTGTCAAACACAACGCCCAGACAACGCACCTGCTGGCTCGGCATTATTGTGGTACCACACACGGAGAGAGAGATGTCAGATTTAGAGAGGTGAGCAGACGACGGGAGCAGAAGAAATTCAGTTTTGGAAAGGTTGAGTTTCAGGTAGAGAGCGGACATGATGTTAGAAACTGCGGCCAGACAGTCACTGGTGTTCTGTAGTACAGCGGGGGTAAGGTCAGGGGATGAGGTGTATAGTTGTGTGTCATCAGCATAAAGATGGTACTGAAAACCAAGTTTGCTGATGGTCTGTCCAACTGGGGCTGTGTAGAGAGAGAATAGAAGAGGGCCAAGGACTGAACCCTGAGGAACCCCAATAGTGAGAGGAAGAGGGGAATAAGTGGAGCCAGCGAACGATACACTGAAAGAGCGGTCAGATAGGTACGAGGAGAACCAGGAGAGAGCAGTGTCCTTAATGCCGATTGAGTGGAGCGTAGAGAGTAGGAGGTGGTGGTCAACGGTGTCAAAGGCTGCAGAGAGGTTAAGAAGAATGAGGGTCACCATATAGGGAATGGAAGCCAAACTGTGATGGGTCTAGAAGAGAGTGAGTGGAGAGGTAACTGGTAAGGCGGGAGTAGAGCAGGCGCTCCAAGAGTTTAGAAATGAAGGGAAGATTGGAGACTGGTCTGTAGTTGTTTGTGCAGGAAAAGGTCAAGAGAGGGCTTTTTTTAATAATGGAGTAATGATGGAGTGTTTGAAGGAGGAGGGGAAGATACCAGAAGAGAGGGAGAGGTTGAAGATTTTAGTTAGGCGAGTAGTGACGACTGAAGAAAGTGACTGGAGTAGATGTGAGGGGATGGGGTCAGTGGTGCATGTAGTGGGATGGGAAGAAGAGAGGAGCCTGGAGACTTTGTCTTCTGTGACTGGGTCATATGTGGAGAGTGATGCAGAGGGGATGTGGGGAGGGATGGGAGTCACGGCTCTTGGTGGCTGGGAGCTGATTTCCTGATGGATGGTGTCTATTTTCTCTGTGAAGTAGGAGGCCAAGTACTCGGCACAAATGTCCGTGATGGGGGCCTGTGCTTTGAAGGGCAGAGTTATATGTTTTTAACATAAATTTGTAGTGGATAAAGACTTCTAGTGTGCGAGTTTTCCTCCATAGGCGTTCGGCACTTCTAGAGCAACGCTGGAGAAATCGGCTTTGCGGTGTGAGCCAGGGCTGTTTTGCTCTGTGTTTAGAGGTTCTGAGGGTGACGGGCGCTACTTGGTCCAGCGTGCTTCTGAGGGTGTCATTGTAGTGGTTTACAGCCAGATCAGGACAGGAAAAAGAGGAGATCGGGGACAGTGATGAGTGAAGGGAGTCTGTAAGTGTATGAGGGTTAATGGCTTGTAGAATTCTGAATGTGTGATAGGTAGGAGTGTGCTGGGGCAGGCGAGGATTTGTGAGTGTGACAGAGAGAATGTTATGATCAGAGAGGGGAAGAGGGGAGTTATTTAGGTGGGGGATTGAACTAAGCCAGACAAAGACCATATCAAGGGTGTTTCCATCTTTGTGTGTCTCAGAGGTTGAAAGCTGTGAGAGGCCAAGAGAAGTGGTTAAAGATAGAAGCTGGGATGCGGATGAGGATGTGGGGCTGTTTATGGGGATGTTGAAGTCTCCCAGGATAAGGGTTGGTAAATCTGAGGACATGAAGTGCGGCAGCCAGGCAGAAAAATGGTCAAGGAACTGGGTGGGTGAGCCTGGGGAATGGTATACAACCTCTATTCTGAGGGAGAGGGGATGGAAGAGCCTGATTGTGTGGACCTCAAAAGAAGGGAATGAGAGTGATGGTATTGGGGGGGGATGACCTGGAAGGTGCAATGTGAGAACAGGAGTATGCTGACCTCACCACCAAGTCTGTTTGCAGGTCTCGGGGAATGGGAAAAATGCAGGCCGCCATGGGAAATAGCAGCAGGGGAGACAGTGTCAGAATCCTGGATCCAGGTTTCAGTGAGGGCCAGCAGATTGAAAGCGTTGGTCAGAAAGTAATTGTGCAGGAAAGGAAGCTTGTTGCATATAGACCGTGGATTCCTCAGTGCGCAATTGAAGGAGGTAGATGAAGGAGTACAGCTGATGTTAATAAGGTTAGCAGGGTTTCGATGTGAGGTAAGGGAGAGGTTGAGGTTGGTGGAGGGTGGTCCGGGGCTAGAAGAGATATCCCCCTGAAATGAGTAGTAGCAGTTAAAAGAGAAAGAGCAGATAGTTTTTGGATTTATGACATGATTTCCTGTGCAATACCTTTGGATAAGATAGAGTGAGATTTTTCAGGAAGTTCAAAAGAGCATGGGAGCTGTACATAGGAGAGGGAAGGAGAGAGGGGCAGATATGGATGAGTGGTGACGGAGGGGGGATAGGGCAGTCAATGTGGATGAAAAAAAGGACACAGGAATATGGATGCAGGAGTAAAGTACATAGTTAGAAGAGAGTATAAAGTGTCGGTTACCTGACTCCTGCCCTGAATGACTGCCATTGAAATGACTGTCAAACACTTGTTGAACAGGACACTTTGCTGAAGAGGACACGTGCGTGCACCCCTTATGATGCATCTAGATTTATAGGAAGGACTATAGCATCACGTGAGAGGGATTGTGGGAGCTGCTTGTGACTAAATTGGCAGCTGCTCAGCTCACCAGGGAGTGGATAGCTGATCAAAGACACAGACCTAACACACTATGCCTGACACAGTATAACACCTTTCACCAACAGATAAAGTCTACAATGATGGAAGGACAGACAGTGACTATTGAATACATTGCATCAAATAACAGAGCACAGATACAGAAAGCAGACACATTATACCATAGAAATGGTTTCAAGATGAGAGGTCAGCAGATGACATAGATCCAGCAAGCAGAGATGTTATACTATAGAAATGGTTTCAAGATGAGCGTTCAGCAGATGACATAGATCCAGCAAGCACAGATGTTATACCATAGAAATGGTTTCAAGATGAGAGTTCAGCAGATGACATAGATCCAACAAGCAGACACATTATACCATAGAAATGGTTTCAAAATGAGAGGTCAGCAGATGACAAAGATTCAGGAAGTAGAGATGTTATACCATAGAAATGGTTTCAAGATGAGAGTTCAGCAGATGACATAGATACAGCAAGCAGAGATTTTATACCTGTGTGAAGATAGAAGAGATGGATGGACGTTAGTCGGTTGCCATTAAAATGACTGTCAGACACTTGTCGAACAGGACACTTTGCTGAAGAGGACACGTGCGTGCACCCCACAGTGCCTGCACCCCATATGATGCATCTAGATTTATAGGAAGGACTATAGCATCAGGTGAGAGGGATTGTAGGAGCTGCTTCTGACTAAATTGGCAGCTGCTCAGCTCACCAGGGAGTGAATAGCTGATCAAAGACACAGACCTAACACACTATGCCTGACACAGTATAACACCTTTCACCATCAGATAAAGTCTACAATGATGGAAGGACAGACAGTGACTATTGAATACAATGCATCAAATAACAGAGCACAGATGCAGCAAGCAGACACATTATACCATAGAAATGGTTTCAAGATGAGAGTTCAGCAGATGACATAGATCCAGCAAGCAGAGATGTTATACCATAGAAATGGTTTCAAGATGAGAGTTCAGCATATGACATAGATCCAGCAAGCAGAGATGTTATACCATAGAAATGGTTTCAAGATGAGAGTTCAGCTGATGACATAGATCCAGCAAGCAGAGATGTTTTACCATAGAAATGGCTTCAAGATGAGAGTTCAGCAGGTGCCATAGAGCCAGCAAGCAGAGTAGTTATACCATAGAAATGGTTTCAAGATGAGAGTTCAGCTGATGACATAGATCCAGCAAGCAGAGATGTTATACCATAGAAATGGTTTCACAATGAGAGTTCAGCAGATGACATAGATACAGCAAGCAGAGATGTTATACCATAGAAAAGGTTTCAAGATGAGAGTTCAGCTGATGACATAGTTCCAGCAAGCAGAGATGTTATACCATAAAAATGGTTTCAAGATGAGAGTTCAGCTGATGACATAGATCCAGCAAGCAGAGATGTTATACCATAGAAATGGTTTCAAGATGAGAGTTCAGCAGATGACATAGATCCAGAAAGCAGAGATGTTATACCATAGAAATGGTTTCAAGATGAGAGTTCAGCAGATGACATAGATCCAGGAAGCAGAGATGTTATACCATAGAAATGGTTTCAAGAGGAGAGTTCAGCTGATGACATAGATCCAGCAAGCAGAGATATTATACCATAGAAATGGTTTCAAGATGAGAGTTCAGCAGATGACATAGATCCAGCAAGCAGAGATGTTATACCATAGAAATGGTTTCAAGATGAGAGTTCAGCAGATGACATAGATCCAGCAAGCAGAGATGTTATACCATAGAAATGGTTTCAAGATGAGAGTTCAGCAGATGACATAGATCCAGCAAGCAGAGATGTTATACCATAGAAATGGTTTCAAGATGAGAGTTCAGCAGATGACATAGATCCAGCAAGCAGAGATGTTATACCATAGAAATGGTTTCAAGATGAGAGTTCAGCATGTGACATTGATCCAGGAAGCAGATATGTTATACCATAGAAATGGTTTCAAGATGAGAGTTCAGCAGATGACACAGATCCAGCAAGCAGAGATGTTATACCATAGAAATGGTTTCAAGATGAGAGTTCAGCAGATGACATAGATCCAGCAAGCAGAGATGTTAAACCATAGAAATGGTTTCAAGATGAGAGTTCAGCAGATGACATAGATCCAGCAAGCAGAGATGTTATACCATAGAAATGGTTTCAAGATGAGAGTTCAGCACGTGACATAGATCCAGCAAGCAGATATGTTATACCTTTCAAGATGAGAGTTCAGCAGATGACACAGATCCAGCAAGCAGAGATGTTATACCATAGAAATGGTTTCAAGATGAGAGCTCAGCAGATGACATAGATCCAGCAAGCAGAGATGTTATACCATAGAATTGGTTTCAAGATGAGAGTTCAGCAGATGACATAGATCCTGCAAGCAGAGATCATAGATCCTGCAAGCAGAGATGTTATACCATAGAAATGGTTTCAAGATCAGAGTTCAGTAGATGACATAGATCACAGCAAGCAGAGATGTTATACCATAGAAAAGGTTTCAAGATGAGAGTTCAGCAGATGACATAGATCCAGCAAGCAGAGATGTTATACCATAGACATGGTTTCAAGATGAGAGTTCAGCAGGTGACATAGATACAGCAAGCAGAGATGTTATACCATAGAAATGGTTTCAAGATGAGAGTTCAGCAGATGCCATAGATCCAGCAAACAGAGATGTTATACCATAGAAATGGTTTCAAGATGAGAGTTCAGCTGATGACATAGATCCAGCAAGCAGAGATGTTATACCATAGAAATGGTTTCAAGATGAGAGTTCAGCAGATGACATAGATCCTGCAAGCAGAGATGTTACATCGTAGAAATGGTTTCAAGATCAGAGTTCAGCTGATGACATAGATCCAGCAAGCAGAGATGTTATACCATAGAAATGGTTTCAAGATCAGAGTTCAGTAGATGACATAGATCACAGCAAGCAGAGATGTTATACCATAGAAAAGGTTTCAAGATGAGAGTTCAGCAGATGACATAGATCCTGCAAGCAGAGATGTTACACCGTAGAAATGGTTTCAAGATGAGAGTTCAGCTGATGACATAGATCACAGCAAGCAGATATGTTGCACCATAGAAATGGTTTCAAGATTAGAGTTCAGAAGATGACATAGATCCAGCAAGCAGTGATGTTATACCATAGAAATGGTTTCAAGATGAGAGTTCAGCAGGTGACAGAGATCCAGCAAGCAGAGATGTTATACCATAGAAATGGTTTCAAGATGAGAGTTCAGCTGATGACATAGATCCAGCAAGGAGAGATGCTATACCATAGAAATGGTTTCAAGATGAGAGTTCAGCAGATGACATAGATCCAGCAAGCAGAGATGTTATACCATAGAAATGGTTTCAAGATGAGCGTTCAGCTGATGACATAGATCCAGCAAGCAGAGATGTTATACCATAGAAATGGTTTCAAGATGAGAGTTCAGCTGATGACATAGATACAGCAAGCAGAGATGTTATACCATAGAAATGGTTTCAAGATGAGAGTTCAGCTGATGACATAGATCAAGCAAGCAGAGATGTTATACCATAGAAATGGTTTCAAGATGAGAGTTCAGCAGATGACATAGATCCAGCAAGCAGAGATGTTATACCATAGAAATGGTTTCAAGATGAGAGTTCAGCTGATGACATAGATCCAGCAAGCAGAGATGCTATACCATAGAAATGGTTTCAAGATGAGAGTTCAGCAGATGACATAGATCCAGCAAGCAGAGATGTTATACCATAGAAATGGTTTCAAGATGAGAGTTCAGCTGATGACATAGATCCAGCAAGCAGAGATGGTATACCATACAAATTGTTTCAAGATGAGAGTTCAGCAGATGACATAGATACAACAAGCAGAGATGTTATACCATAGAAATGGCTTCAAGATGAGAGTTCAGCAGATGACATAGATCCAGCAAGCAGAGATGTTATACCATAGAAATGGTTTCAAGATGAGCATTCAGCACGTGACATAGATCCAGCAAGCAGAGATGTTATACCATAGAAATGGTTTCAAAATGAGAGTTCAGCAGATGCCATAGATCCAGCAAGCAGAGATGTTTTACCATAGAAATGGTTTCAAGATGAGAGTTCAGCTGATGACATAGATCCAGCAAGCAGAGATGTTATATCATAGAAATGGTTTCAAGATGAGAGTTCAGCAGATGACATAGATCCAGCAAGCAGAGATGTTTTACCATAGAAATGGTTTCAAGAGGAGAATTCAGCTGATGACATAGATCCAGCAAGCAGAGATGTTATACCATAGAAATGGTTTCAAGATGAGAGTTCAGCAGATGACATAGATCCTGCAAGCAGAGATGTTATACCATAGAAATGGTTTCAAGACCAGAGTTCAGCAGATGACATAGATCCAGCAAGCAGAGATGTTTTACCATAGAAATGGTTTCAAGAGGAGAGTTCAGCTGATGACATAGATCCAGCAAGCAGAGATGTTATACCATAGAAACGGTTTCAAGATGAGAGTTCAGCAGGTGACATAGATCCAGCAAGCAGAGATGTTATACCATAGAAATGGTTTCAAGATGAGACTTCAGCAGATGACACAGATCCAGCAAGCAGAGATGTTATACCATAGAAATGGTTTCAAAATGAGAGTTCAGCAGATGCCATAGATCCAGCAAGCAGAGATGTTTTACCATAGAAATGGTTTCAAGATGAGAGTTCAGCTGATGACATAGATCCAGCAAGCAGAGATGTTATATCATACAAATGGTTTCAAGATGAGAGTTCAGCAGATGACATAGATCCAGCAAGCAGAGATGTTTTACCATAGAAATGGTTTCAAGAGGAGAGTTCAGCTGATGACATAGATCCAACAAGCAGAGATGTTATACCATAGAAATGGTTTCAAGATGAGAGTTCAGCAGATGACATAGATCCTGCAAGCAGAGATGTTATACCATAGAAATCGTTTCAAGACCAGAGTTCAGCAGATGCCATAGATCCAGCAAGCAGAGATGTTTTACCATAGAAATGGTTTCAAGATGAGAGTTCAGCTGATGACATAGATCCAGCAAGCAGAGATGTTATATCATAGAAATGGTTTCAAGATGAGAGTTCAGCAGATGACATAGATCCAGCAAGCAGAGATGTTTTACCATAGAAATGGTTTCAAGAGGAGAATTCAGCTGATGACATAGATCCAGCAAGCAGAGATGTTATACCATAGAAATGGTTTCAAGATGAGAGTTCAGCAGATGACATAGATCCTGCAAGCAGAGATGTTATACCATAGAAATGGTTTCAAGACCAGAGTTCAGCAGATGACATAGATCCAGCAAGCAGAGATGTTTTACCATAGAAATGGTTTCAAGAGGAGAGTTCAGCTGATGACATAGATCCAGCAAGCAGAGATGTTATACCATAGAAATGGTTTCAAGATGATAGTTCAGCAGATGACATAGATCCTGCAAGCAGAGATGTTATACCATAGAAATGGTTTCAAGACCAGAGTTCAGCAGATGACATAGATCCAGCAAGCAGAGATGTTTTACCATAGAAATGGTTTCAAGAGGAGAGTTCAGCTGATGACATAGATCCAGCAAGCAGAGATGTTATACCATAGAAATGGTTTCAAGATGAGAGTTCAGCAGATGACATAGATCCAGCAAGCAGAGATGTTATACCATAGAAATGGTTTCAAGATGAGAGTTCAGCTGATGACATAGATCCAGCAAGCAGAGATGGTATACCATACAAATTGTTTCAAGATGAGAGTTCAGCAGATGACATAGATACAACAAGCAGAGATGTTATACCATAGAAATGGCTTCAAGATGAGAGTTCAGCAGATGACATAGATCCAGCAAGCAGAGATGTTATACCATAGAAATGGTTTCAAGATGAGCATTCAGCACGTGACATAGATCCAGCAAGCAGAGATGTTATACCATAGAAATGGTTTCAAAATGAGAGTTCAGCAGATGCCATAGATCCAGCAAGCAGAGATGTTTTACCATAGAAATGGTTTCAAGATGAGAGTTCAGCTGATGACATAGATCCAGCAAGCAGAGATGTAATATCATAGAAATGGTTTCAAGATGAGAGTTCAGCAGATGACATAGATCCAGCAAGCAGAGATGTTTTACCATAGAAATGGTTTCAAGAGGAGAATTCAGCTGATGACATAGATCCAGCAAGCAGAGATGTTATACCACAGAAATGGTTTCAAGATGAGAGTTCAGCAGATGACATAGATCCTGCAAGCAGAGATGTTATACCATAGAAATGGTTTCAAGACCAGAGTTCAGCAGATGACATAGATCCAGCAAGCAGAGATGTTTTACCATAGAAATGGTTTCAAGAGGAGAGTTCAGCTGATGACATAGATCCAGCAAGCAGAGATGTTATACCATAGAAACGGTTTCAAGATGAGAGTTCAGCAGGTGACATAGATCCAGCAAGCAGAGATGTTATACCATAGAAATGGTTTCAAGATGAGACTTCAGCAGATGACACAGATCCAGCAAGCAGAGATGTTATACCATAGAAATGGTTTCAAAATGAGAGTTCAGCAGATGCCATAGATCCAGCAAGCAGAGATGTTTTACCATAGAAATGGTTTCAAGATGAGAGTTCAGCTGATGACATAGATCCAGCAAGCAGAGATGTTATATCATAGAAATGGTTTCAAGATGAGAGTTCAGCAGATGACATAGATCCAGCAAGCAGAGATGTTTTACCATAGAAATGGTTTCAAGAGGAGAGTTCAGCTGATGACATAGCTCCAACAAGCAGAGATGTTATACCATAGAAATGGTTTCAAGATGAGAGTTCAGCAGATGACATAGATCCTGCAAGCAGAGATGTTATACCATAGAAATGGTTTCAAGACCAGAGTTCAGCAGATGCCATAGATCCAGCAAGCAGAGATGTTTTACCATAGAAATGGTTTCAAGATGAGAGTTCAGCTGATGACATAGATCCAGCAAGCAGAGATGTTATATCATAGAAATGGTTTCAAGATGAGAGTTCAGCAGATGACATAGATCCAGCAAGCAGAGATGTTTTACCATAGAAATGGTTTCAAGAGGAGAATTCAGCTGATGACATAGATCCAGCAAGCAGAGATGTTATACCATAGAAATGGTTTCAAGATGAGAGTTCAGCAGATGACATAGATCCTGCAAGCAGAGATGTTATACCATAGAAATGGTTTCAAGACCAGAGTTCAGCAGATGACATAGATCCAGCAAGCAGAGATGTTTTACCATAGAAATGGTTTCAAGAGGAGAGTTCAGCTGATGACATAGATCCAGCAAGCAGAGATGTTATACCATAGAAACGGTTTCAAGATGAGAGTTCAGCAGGTGACATAGATCCAGCAAGCAGAGATGTTATACCATAGAAATGGTTTCAAGATGAGACTTCAGCAGATGACACAGATCCAGCAAGCAGAGATGTTATACCATAGAAATGGTTTCAAAATGAGAGTTCAGCAGATGCCATAGATCCTGCAAGCAGAGATGTTATACCATAGAAATGGATTCAAGATGAGAGTTCAGCTGATGACATAGATACAGCAAGCAGAGATGTTATACCATAGAAATGGTTTCAAGATGAGAGTTCAGCAGATGACATAGATCCAGCAAGCAGAGATGTTAAACCATAGAAATTGTTTCAAGATGAGAGTTCAGCAGATGACATAGATCCAGCAAGCAGAGATGATAAACCATAGAAATGGTTTCAAGATGAGAGATCAGCAGATGACATAGATCCAGCAAGCAGAGATCTTATACCATAGAAATGGTTTCAAGATGAGAGTTCAGCAGATGACATAGATCGAGGAAGCAGAGATGTTATACCATAGAAATGGTTTCAAGAGGAGAGTTCAGCAGATGACATAGATCCAGCAAGCAGCGATGTTATGCCATAGAAATGGCTTCAAGATGAGAGTTCAGCAGATGACACAGATCCAGCAAGCAGAGATGTTATACCATAGAAAAGGTTTCAAGATTAGAGTTCAGCAGACGACATAGATCCAGCAAGCAGAGATTTTATACCATAGAAATGGTTTCAAGATGAGAATTCAGCAGATGACATAGATCCTGCAAGCAGAGATGTTATACCATAGAAATGGTTTCAAGATGAGAGTTCAGCAGATGACATAGATCCAGCAAGCATAGATGTTATACCATAGAAATGGTTTCAAGATGAGAGTTCAGCAGATGCCATAGATCCAGCAAGCAGAGATGTTTTACCATAGAAATGGTTTCAAGATGAGAGTTCAGCAGATGACATAGATCCAGCAAGCAGAGATATTAAACCATAGAAATGTTTTCAAGATGAGAGTTCAGCAGATGACATATATCCAGCAAGCAGAGATGTTATACCATAGAAATGGTTTCAAGATGAGAGTTCAGCAGATGACATAGATCCAGCAAGCAGAGATGTTAAACCATAGAAATTGTTTCAAGATGAGAGTTCAGCAGATGACATAGATTCAGCAAGCAGAGATGTTAAACCATATAAATGGTTTCAAGATGAGAGATCAGCAGATGACATAGATCCAGCAAGCAGAGATGTTATACCATAGAAATGGTTTCAAGATGAGAGTTCAGCAGATGACATAGAGCCAGCAAGCAGAGATGTTATACCATACAAATGGATTTAAGATGAGAGTTCAGCAGATGACATAGATCCAGCAAGCAGAGATGTTATACCATAGAAATGGTTTCAAGATGAGAGTTCAGCAGATGACATAGATCCAGCAAGGAGAGATGTTATACCATACAAATGGATTCAAGATGAGAGTTCAGCAGATGACATAGATCCAGCAAGCAGAGATGTTATACCATAGAAATGGTTTCAAGAGGAGAATTCAGCAGATGACATAGATCCATCAAGCAGAGATGCTATACCATAGAAATGGTTTCAAGATGAGATTTCAGCAGATGACATAGATCCAGCAAGCAGAGATGTTATACCATAGAAATGATTTCAAGATGAGAGTTCAGCTGATGACATAGATCCAGTAAGCAGAGATGTTATACCATAGAAATGGTTTCAAGATGAGAGTTCAGCTGATGACATAGATCCAGCAAGCATTGATGTTATACCATAGAAATGGTTTCAAGATGAGCGTTCAGCTGATGACAGATCCAGCAAGCAGAGATGTTATACCATAGAAATGGTTTCATGATGAGAGTTCAGCAGATGACATAGATCCAGCAAGCAGAGATGTTATACCATAGAAATGGTTTCAAGAGGAGAGTTCAGCAGATGACATAGATCCAGCAATCAGAGATGTTATACCATAGAAATGGTTTCATGATGAGAGTTCTGCTGATGACATAGATCGAACAAGCAGGGATGTTATACCATAGAAATGGTTTCAAGAGGAGAGTTCAGCAGATGACATAGATCCAGCAAGCAGAGATGTTATACCATAGAAATTGTTTCAAGATGAGAGTTCAGCAGATGACACAGATCCAGCACGCAGAGATGTTATACCATAGAAATGGTTTCAAGATGAGAGTTCAGCAGATGACATAGATCCAGCAAGCAGAGATGTTATACCATATAAATGGTTTCAAGATGAGAGTTCAGCAGATGACATAGATCCTGCAAGCAGAGATGTTATACCATAGAAATGGATTCAAGATGAGAGTTCAGCTGATGACATAGATCCAGCAAGCATAGATGTTATACCATAGAAATGGTTTCAAGATGAGAGTTCAGCAGATGCCATAGATCCAGCAAGCAGAGATGTTTTACCATAGAAATGGTTTCAAGATGAGAGTTCAGCAGATGACATAGATCCAGCAAGCAGAGATGTTAAACCATAGAAATGGTTTCAAGATGAGAGTTCAGCAGATGACATATATCCAGCAAGCAGAGATGTTATACCATAGAAATGGTTTCAAGATGAGAGTTCAGCAGATGACATAGATCCAGCAAGCATAGATGTTATACCATATAAATGGTTTCAAGATGAGAGTTCAGCAGATGCCATAGATCCAGCAAGCAGAGATGTTTTACCATAGAAATGGTTTCAAGATGAGAGTTCAGCAGATGACATAGATCCAGCAAGCAGAGATATTAAACCATAGAAATGTTTTCAAGATGAGAGTTCAGCGGATGACATATATCCAGCAAGCAGAGATGTTATACCATAGAAATGGTTTCAAGATGAGAGTTCAGCAGATGACATAGAACCAGCAAGCAGAGATGTTAAACCATAGAAATTGTTTCAAGATGAGAGTTCAGCAGATGACATAGATCCAGCAAGCAGAGATGTTAAACCATATAAATGGTTTCAAGATGAGAGATCAGCAGATGACATAGATCCAGCAAGCAGAGATGTTATACCATAGAAATGGTTTCAAGATGAGAGTTCAGCAGATGACATAGAGCCAGCAAGCAGAGATGTTATACCATACAAATGGATTTAAGATGAGAGTTCAGCAGATGACATAGATCCAGCAAGCAGAGATGTTATACCATAGAAATGGTTTCAAGATGAGAGTTCAGCAGATGACATAGATCCAGCAAGCAGAGATGTTATACCATACAAATGGATTCAAGATGAGAGTTCAGCAGATGACATAGATCCAGCAAGCAGAGATGTTATACCATAGAAATGGTTTCAAGATGAGAGTTCAGATGATGACATAGATCCAGCAAGCAGAGATGTTATACCATAGAAATGGTTTCAAGATGAGAGTTCAGCAGATGACATAGATCCAGCAAGCAGAGATGTTATACCGTAGAAATTGTTTCAAGATGAGAGTTCAGCAGATGACATAGATCCAGCAAGCAGAGATGTTATACCTTTCTGAAGATAGAAGAGATGGATGGATGTTAGTTGGTTGCCATTGAAATGACTGTCAGACACTTGTCGAACAGGACACATTGCTGAAGAGGACACGTGTGTGCACCTCACACTATATTAGATTGTAAGCTCCTAGGACAGGGTGTACATTATTCTGCATGCCCTCAGGAGCAGTCTGTATACTGTATATTAGATGTAAGCTCCTAGGACAGGGTGTGCATTATTCTGCATGCCCTCAGGAGCAGTCTGTATATTGTATATTAGGCTGTATGCTCCTAGGACAGGGTGTGCATTATTCTGCATACCCTCAGGAGCAGTTTGTATACTGTATATTAGGCTTTAAGCTCCTAGGACAGAGTGTGCATTATTCTGCATGCCCTCAGGAGCAGTCTGTATACTGTATATTAGATTGTAAGCTCCTAGGACAGGGTGTGCATTATTCTGCATGCCCTCAGTAGCAGTCTGTATACTGTATATTAGATTGTAAGCTCCTAGGACAGGGTGTACATTATTCTGCATGCCCTCAGGAGCAGTCTGTATACTGTATATTAGATTGTAAGCTCCTAGGACAGGGTGTGCATTATTCTGCATGCCCTCAGGAGCAGTCTGTATACTGTATATTAGATTGTAAGCTCCTAGGACAGGGTGTACATTATTCTGCATGCCCTCAGGAGCAGTCTGTATATTAGATTGTAAACTCCTCTTGAGCAGGGTGTATTTGTCTTTTCCTTTGCCTGAGCTTATAATACATGTAGATATACAGCAATATGCAGCAGGACAGACGTGATCCAGGGAAATATCCGATCGCCACCACTGGGGTCAGGAAGGAATTTTTTTCCCCCCTGAGGCAGAGCTCTCCGGGGGGTTTCTTCGCCTTCCTCTGGATCTCTGGCTTCAATGGCTCTCAGCCAGTCCTCAATGACCACAGCCAGTTCTGTGGTCTCTATGAAGCCTGATCTGAGAGTCATTGTGATCAGAGTTTAATTTCTTAAGGGGCCAGTAATATTTTTATTACAATGTTGCTTATTGCTATTCCAATAAAAAAATAAAAAGAAAGAAAATAAAGTGTCATGTGAGTTTTTTTGTCTTGACTTTTTTTTTTACACAGTTACAATGATGGAAGTGGCCATTACTACCCTCAATATTCCTGAAGTAGAACCAGGAATTATGGGGGCGCCATTTACAGATGGCAGACCACGTCTATCTCCACCCATTATGGTATCATAATGTCAGCTCCTGTCCCAAGTTACATTACAAGTGTTATGGGGGTCGATCTCTGTGATGGGGGCAGGGCACTAAAATAGTATATGTCCCCCACTATCCAACTCCAGGGCCCCACGTTTCAGCTTCATGCAAATATGACGTTATTCTCAATTACAAATATATATAACAATGAACGTGGTAGATTGGTAAATGAATAAGATTCTGCCTTTGTCTGTACATAGTGAGTCAATTATATTGTGCCAAGTGCTGCTCATATAAGAGGGTGGTGGACACTCTTGCAGGGCCGGCTCCAGGTTTTTCTGGACCCCGGGTGAAAGAGTCTCAGTGGCCCCTTTAACACATACTACGATTCATGATGCACAGATACCGCAGAGAAATATATATATATATATATATATATATATATATATATATATATAGTACAATGCCAAAGATTTCACTTCTTACATTACATGAGTGATATCTATTGTAAATTCAACAATAGCTCAGAAACCGGTGAATCGCTCCACACAGAATACTGGCCCCCATATAAGGCCCCATACAGGATACTGGCCCCATATAACGCTCAATACAGAATACTGACCCCCATATAACGCTCCATGCAGGCTGTTCCCACCACATAATGCCTCATGCAGGCTGTTCCCCCCACATAATGCCCCACACAGGCTGTTCCCCCCTTATAATGCCCCATGCAGGATGTCACCCACCCTTATAATGCCCCATGCAGGATGTCACACACACCCTCCCCTATAATGCCCCATGCAAGATGTCACTCCCCCCCTTATAATGCCCCATGCAGGATGTCACTCCCCCCCTTATAATGCCCCATGCAGGATGTCACTCCCCCCCTTTTAATGCCCCATGCAGGATGTCACACCCCCATCCCTTATAATGCCCCATGCCTCCATACATTAAAAAAAAAATGAAATACTCACCACACTTCTCACCTGCTGCCGCTGCTCCAGACCCCTCACCCGCGTCGCCGACGTCTTCCTGCTCTGCGCTGTGACGGCTCAGGAGAGAGCGCGGTGGAAAGCGGTCACCACGCCCTCTGACCTGAGACATCACAGTCAGAGGACGCAGAAGAGACAGGAGCTGCTGCAGAGGCCTGGGAAGAGGTAAGTATTGTGCTGCCGGCTGCCGGGGCCGTGAGCAAGCGAAGGGGAGCGGGCACTGACACCGCTCTCCTCCGCTCACGGGTCCCATAGCGCAGCGGGGTGCCCAACAGCGAGTGGCCCCCGCTGCCTGCTCAGGGCCCCGGCACTTGCCGGGGTGCGCCAGGTGCTGACGCCGACCCTGCACTCTTGCACAAGGGCCTACCGGAGGATTCTCCTGTTCTCCTGTGGGCCAGTCCAAGCCTGACTGTGCTATACATAATAAGGCTACATTCCTGCATTGAGCATGTCCTATTCTGATCCTCAAAATCAGATCACAACTGGACATTCTCTGACCCTCACAGATCTTATTATCAGATCCATGATTTTCATGGATGTGTGAATGGACCTATAAAACTCTATGAGTCTGTGGACCATCCAATAAAAAAATCTTTCAGCACATGGACATTTCACACAAATGTGAGAATGCAGCCTAAGGGATTTTACAGATAACATTATCACTCCAAGTCACACAGCGCAGATACAGAATAATATTTACATCCAGGCACTTACCGCTGACGTCACATCTGATCAGAGTCGGTTTCTGCTGTTTCTTCTCCATCTGGTCAGACCTTCATGTCAACATCTCCCAGCCACGACTCGTCTTGTCATGATGATCTCCAGCCTAGAAGATAACAAGGTCACATATATTGTATATATACATGTGTTTCCCCCACACTGCGCCCCTGAATACAGATATGTAGACCCCCCCTCATTAATATACTATTAGCCACTTAGTAATCAAAATATAAAGTGATAAGCAGCACTGTGTCCCCCATTACCTATAATCTCCACCGGCCAATAGTATAAATTATTCAGTCTCTGTGATTCTCCCCAATTAACTGTAAGGTTATGTGCACACGGAAAATATACCAGGTTTTATAGTACAAGCAAAGTGAAACCCCCATCGCTGCTCTCTCCCAGCACCCCCATCATTGCTCTCCCCCAGCACACCCATCACTGCTCTCTCCCAGTACCCCCGTCATTGCTCTTTCCGGGCACCTCCATCATTGCTCTCTCCCAGCACCCCCATCATTGCTCTCTCCCAGCACCCCCATCACTACTCTCCCCAAGTACCCCCGTCATTGCTCTTTCCGAGCACCTCCATCATTGCTCTCTCCCAGCACCACCATCATTGCTCTCTCCCAGCACCGTCATCACTGCTCTCCCCAAGTACCCCAGTCATTACTCTTTCCAATCACCCCCATCATTGCTCTTTCCGAGCACCCCATCATTGCTTTTTCCCAACATCCCCATCATTGCTCTCTCTCAGCACCCCTGTCATTGCTCTTTCCCAGCACCCCCATCATTGCTCTTTCGAGGCACCCCATTATTGTTCTCTCCCAGTACCCCATCATTGCTCTCTCCCAGCACTGCACCCCTATCATTGCTCTCTGACAGCAACCCCCATCATTGCTCTCCCCAGCACCATCATTGCTCTCCCAATCCCCACCATTCTCACCATCCCCATTATTGCTCTACCCATCCCCACCATCCCCATCATTGATCTCCCCTTCTCCACCATCCTCATCATTGCTCTCCCATCCTCATCATCCTCATCATTGCTCTCCCCATCCCCACCATCCCCATCATTGCTCTCCCTATCCCCACCATCCTCATCATTGCTTTCCCCGTCCCCATCATTACTCTGCTCATCCCCACTGTCCCCATCATAGCTCTGCCCATCATTTCTCTCCCCATCATTGCTTAGCCGATCACTGCTCTGCCCATCATTGCTCTCCCATCATTGCTCTCCCCATCATTGCTCTGCCCATCACTGCTCTGCTCATCACTGCTCTTCCCATCACTGATCAGCCCATCATTGCTCTGCCCATCACTGCTCTCCCCCCACCTCCCCTCATTCTCCTGTTCCTCTCCCCAGTGTATCAGTACAAAAAAAAACCAAAAAAAAAACCACAACTTACCTCTCAGCACGCTCCCGCAGCATCCTCCTTGTTGCCGGTAACTTCCTCCCTTACACAGGCCCGAGCTACTTGATGACGTCATCAAGCTGTACGAGCCTGTGTCAGGGAGGAAGCGCCGGGCAGGAAGCAGAGGACGGATCCCTCAGCTCCACTGCCATTTTCCTTCTGTCAGCAGCGGAACTGGAGGGATCACTCGCTGCTCGCCGCACATGAGAGGGCAATCTGGCCATGGGCCCCCCAGAGCCTGGGGCTCCGAGAAGCAGGCCAAATTGCCCTCAATATTAACCGCCCGGTAAGGGCCCCCCTGCACCCCTGCACGGCCAGGCTCTGATGCAGCTGCACCAGCGGTAGGTCCACCCCTGTCTCTGAACTAATCTGCTGATATCTCCCACCACGTAATCTCTGGTCCTCCCAAGACCTCCTTCTCTCCTCCACAATCATACGTTCCTCATCCAATCGCCTGCAAGACTTCTCCCGAGTATTCCCCATCCTGTAGAATTCTGTGGCCCAACACATCTGATTATCCCTTCATTTGGAACTTTCAAGCGGAACTTGAAAACCCATGTCTTCAGAACAGCTTACAGCCTGCAATGACCCCACTGCCACCTTACCAACAGCAGAGCTGTTGAACCCCCAAAACTACTATCCTTCCCCATTATCCTGTAAAATGTAAGGCCGCAATGGTAGGGTCCTCTCCCCTTTATACTTGTCCGTCACTATTAGTTTGTTCATTGCAATTTCTATTTGTGTTTGTATGTAACTCCTCCTCATGTACAGCACCATAGAATCAATGGTGCTCTAAAAATAAATAATAACAATAATCCCCCACATGATGTTCCCCCCAGTCTTCACCCCTGCCCTCCATGCCGGTGTGCACACTGCAGGAAGCGGCAGCAGTAGTTGGCACAGTGTTTCATCGTCAGCATCATCAGAGATGTGCTGCAGTGGTCTGCTGACCGTTTACACTACCCATCCCACGTACTCATCCTCCAACAAAACAAGTGGTTGGGCATCAGTGCACTCAATCTCTTCCAATTGTTGGCCAGGGCCAGATGGATGGCCCACGGAACCACAGCCAGCAGTCATCAAAAAGCGGAAGACACCGCTGCATGACTTGGGGCTCAGACTGCTTGCCAGGGGGTGAGGTGGAAGACAGACGCCCATGAGCCGCAGGTGCCAAATCTGTGCTTTCAGCAGGGGATTAGGTGGAAGACAAAGCAATGGGACTGAAGGCACTCTCAGCCAACCAACCTAAAACCACTTCTACTTGTTCTGGCCTCACCATTCATCCAACGATACTCGGGCCTACGAAATTACACAGAGCATCCTGTCGCCTACTTGCAGCAAAGGAAGGTGTTTCATTTGGGCACGTAGCCGACACAGATCGACCACGGCCTTTCTCTCCCTGCAGCAGCTACATTCACCACCACCAGCAAAACTGACACATCTATTTGATGCTCTCCGCTTTGTTTTCAACCCAAAAAATTGCAGAGCATTACACGGCCTGTATTCAGAGAGAGAGTGGCTCGCAGATTATTACACTGCCTGTATTCAGAGAGAGAGTGGCTCGCAGATTATTACACTGCCTGTATTCAGAGAGAGAGAGTGGATCGCAGATTATTACACGGCCTGTATTCAGAGAGAGAGTGGATCGCAGATTATTACACTGCCTGTATTCAGAGAGAGAGGGGCTCGCAGATTATTACACTGCCTGTATTCAGAGAGAGAGAGTGGATCGCAGATTATTACACTGCCTGTATTCAGAGAGAGAGTGGATCGCAGATTATTACACTGCCTGTATTCAGAGAGAGAGTGGATCGCAGATTATTACACGGCCTGTATTCAGAGAGAGAGTGGATCGCAGATTATTACACGGCCTGTATTCAGAGAGAGAGTGGCTCGCAGATTATTACACTGCCTGTATTCAGAGAGAGAGTGGCTCGCAGATTATTACACTGCCTGTTTTCAGAGTACCCCCTAAAAAAAACAAAAAAAAATACAGTTTTGGCTACCTACTCCTCCTCCACTTTTCCCACCTACACCGCCACCTCCACCTCCTCCTCCTCCTCAACCTCCTGCTTCACTTGGACCTCTGCCTCCTGGTTCAAGATTATAATTGTTTCTTTTTTTTTATTATGTTATTTTAAGTCATTTTCCTATCAACATTTGTTTTCAGGGCAATTGTCCTGCACTTACCCCCATTTGGCTTCCTTTTGCAGCCCCTTAGCCCTTACTATGAACATTTTGCAGATCTTTTTAAGCACTGAAGTTAGGGTCCCTATTGACTTCTATTGGGTTCGGGGTCAAGTTCGGTCCAAAACCAAACTTTTAACTGTAGCTTGGTAGAATCTGCTGAACCTGAACATCCATGGATCCACACATCCCTATCAGTAACACATCATTGTCTGCACATAGACGGTCATTTTTCTTGACATCTCTTGCTTACAGGACGATATAATTCTGAGAATGATTCTTTTTAAGCTTAAAGAGGTGGTCCGCTACATTCTATAATGCCCCCTTCCATCCAGTATCGCTCCAAAATCAAGCGCGCGCTTTCCCTCTCTCCTCTGCTTTCATTGGCCGCAAGCGCTCTCTGGATTTTGGGATGTTCACGATTACAATAATTGTCCTGCCCCCAGCTATAGAGTGAGGGGCCGGTGGAAGGGGGCTGCAGACCCCACAATCACTAGAGGATAGAAACTTTCACCGCACACTCAGGAGATCCAATGCAAAAGTTTTAATGATATTTAGAAAAACCTGCAAGTGGCGACAAAAAACAGTTCTTTAGTTTAGAGGCGACTTTTACGTTTCGGTCCGCTCCTGGGCCTTGCTCACATAGTTGCTCTGAGTAAGGCTGTGATGGTCCAAACCATATGAGAGAGATCCCAGTGGGGATGCATATTCAGTTGAGTCCTTATGGGGAATGGCAGTAAGGGCGCTCCTGCACTTCCTGTGTGAAGGCCTTTTGGGATGTGACGTGCGGTGAAACGCCGTTCACAACCCAGTCAATCGTGGCGGGGGGTTCAGTGCGTGCGACTGGGTCATGCCTAGGTGAATCCAAGAAATCCGGAAGTTGAGGTGACATCAGCCGAGGTCACGTGATGTGGACTGAGCAAGAAGGGATAGCGCCACCCACAGGCACATCTGGCTACATAAGGTATTTCCAAAAATAGTTAGTTAAAAGGTGTAAATGGATGGGGGCATTTTACAATGTAGCGGACCACCTCTTTACACGTGTTCATTGGGTGATTGGCAGCAGTTTACACTGCACAGTTATTGGGAAACATAAGAATATGTGATGAATGATTAGTGCCGGTCGTCATGGTGACTGTCTGTGACAATAAACCATAGGGAGCAGTGAGCATGGTGAATGGCATAGAATGGATGATAGCTGACAATGATGTTACTATGGTAATAAACTGGGGTGGATGGTATGGATGATTACTGCAATCATTACACTGCTTATAATCTGGAGGGGAGATGATGAAGGATTCCTGCAATATTTACTGTAATGACGTATGTGCTTTATTCACAGCGGCCTGCTGATATATATTTATGTACCGTATATAGTCTTCTAATTGCTAGATGAAAGCAGAGGAGAGGGAGAGCGCGCGGTGGATGCTGGGCTGTGCCAGGAGGTGGCGCCACTGGGTCACGCCGGCATGAATCTGGAATGTGACATGACCTCAGCGGGGTCAGAGCCGGCTGTAGCCGGGGTCAGAGACGCCCAATGAGCCGTCAGCGATAGCGCCCCTCACAGACCCTTATAACAACCAAAGGGAATCACAAAAAAACTTTTTTCCACATTGAAATGGATGGGGGCATTATTGATTGCAGAGGACGACCTCTTTAATAAACCGTCCTGATATTTAGTAACAATTCTTTATAAAGGGACAGTGAACACTTCTGACTAATTGTAACTTATAATTTGTGGGGTCCTGTAAATGAAGAGGTTCCTGCACACGGCCCCCGCTCAGCAGACAGCAGACGGGTCACTCACCAGCACCTTTAGGAAGGCAGCTTTTCTAAGAAAAATAAAAGTAGCATGCCAAAAATGTGTATAGAAATCCATGTAGCAACCTTATGGCAGCTTTACATTCTAGCTGTAATTCCGGCTTATCTCGTCTTTTGGTTTTTATTTTGATTTTTCTACTTTTCTCTTTTCTACAACTACAAATCTGTCGGCTTTCTAATATCGGCTCGTGGACCTGTTGGTTCAACCACATTCACCGTCTCCTATTACTAAATCAGGATCATCACAGTCCAACGTTGTATTAAAATAATTTAATGTCGTCAAACAATAATGAGAATTGCATGAACAGGATGTGGAGAGGAGAGTTTCAGAATCGGGTGGATTCAGTCCTCTCTTCCTAGACTTAGACCCGGCGATATAACACAAGAAGCAGAATCATTAGAGCTGCGTCACTTACACGGCAGACAGGAAGTGCGATATAACACAATCATTAGAGCTGCGTCACTTACACGGCAGACAGGAAGTGCAAGATAACACAATCATTAGAGCTGTGCTCACTTACACGGCAGACAGGAAGTGCGATATAACACAATCATTAGAGCTGCGTCACTTACACGGCAGACAGGAAGTGCAAGATAACACAATCATTAGAGCTGTGCTCACTTACACGGCAGACAGGAAGTGCGATATAACACAATCATTAGAGCTGCGCTCACTTACACGGCAGACAGGAAGTGCGATATAACACAATCATTAGAGCTGCGCTCACTTACACCGCAGACAGGAAGTGCGATATAACACAATCATTAGAGCTGCGCTCACTTACACGGCAGACAGGAAGTGCGATATAACACAATCATTAGAGCTGCGCTCACTTACACGGCAGACAGGAAGTGCGATATAACACAATCATTAGAGCTGCGCTCACTTACACCGCAGACAGGAAGTGCGATATAACACAATCATTAGAGCTGCGCTCACTTACACGGCGGACAGGAAATGCGATATAACACAATCATTAGAGCTGCGCTCACTTACACCGCAGACAGGAAGTGCGATATAACACAATCATTAGAGCTGTGTCACTTACACGGCAGACAGGAAGTGCGATATAACACAATCATTAGAGCTGCGCTCACTTACTCGGCAGACAGGAAGTGCGATATAACACAATCATTAGAGCTGCGCTCACTTACACGGCAGACAGGAAGTGCGATATAACACAATCATTAGAGCTGCGCTCACTTACACGGCAGACAGGAAGTGCGATATAACACAATCATTAGAGCTGCGCTCACTTACACGGCAGACAGGAAGTGCGATATAACACAATCATTAGAGCTGCGCTCACTTACACCGCAGACAGGAAGTGCGATATAACACAATCATTAGAGCTGCGCTCACTTACACCGCAGACAGGAAGTGCGATATAACACAATCATTAGAGCTGTGTCACTTACACGGCAGACAGGAAGTGCGATATAACACAATCATTAGAGCTGCGCTCACTTACACGGCAGACAGGAAGTGCGATATAACACAATCATTAGAGCTGCGCTCACTTACATGGCAGACAGGAAGTGCGATATAACACAATCATTAGAGCTGCGTCACTTACACGGCAGACAGGAAGTGCGATATAACACAATCATTAGAGCTGCGCTCACTTACACCGCAGACAGGAAGTGCGATATAACACAATCATTAGAGCTGCGCTCACTTACACGGCAGACAGGAAGTGCGATATAACACAATCATTAGAGCTGCGCTCACTTACACGGCAGACAGGAAGTGCGATATAACACAATCATTAGAGCTGCGCTCACTTACACGGCAGACAGGAAGTGCGATATAACACAATCATTAGAGCTGCGCTCACTTACACGGCAGACAGGAAGTGTGATATAACACAATCATTAGAGCTGCGCTCACTTACACGGCAGACAGGAAGTGCGATATAACACAATCATTAGAGCTGCGCTCACTTACATGGCAGACAGGAAGTGCGATATAACACAATCATTAGAGCTGCGTCACTTACACGGCAGACAGGGAGTGTGATATAACACAATCATTAGAGCTGCGTTACTTACACGGCAGACAGGAAGTGCGATATAACACAATCATTAGAGCTGCGCTCACTTACACGGCAGACAGGAAGTGCGATATAACACAATCATTAGAGCTGCGTCACTTACACCGCAGACAGGAAGTGCGATATAACACAATCATTAGAGCTGCGCTCACTTACACGGCAGACAGGAAGTGCGATATAACACAATCATTAGAGCTGCGTCACTTACACGGCAGACAGGAAGTGCGATATAACATAATCATTAGAGCTGCGTCACTTACACGGCAGACAGGACGTGCGATATAACACAATCATTAGAGCTGCGTCACTTACACGGCAGACAGGACGTGCGATATAACACAATCATTAGAGCTGTGCTCACTTACACGGCAGACAGGACGTGCGATATAACACAATCATTAGAGCTGCGCTCACTTACACCGCAGACAGGAAGTGCGATATAACACAATCATTAGAGCTGCGCTCACTTACACCGCAGACAGGAAGTGCGATATAACACAATCATTAGAGCTGCGTCACTTACACGGCAGACAGGACGTGCGATATAACACAATCATTAGAGCTGCTCTCACTTACACCGCAGACAGGAAGTGCGATATAACACAATCATTAGAGCTGCGTCACTTACACCGCAGACAGGACGTGCGATATAACACAATCATTAGAGCTGCGCTCACTTACACCGCAGACAGGAAGTGCGATATAACACAATCATTAGAGCTGCGCTCACTTACACCGCAGACAGGAAGTGCGATATAACACAATCATTAGAGCTGCGTCACTTACACGGCAGACAGGACGTGCGATATAACACAATCATTAGAGCTGCGCTCACTTACACCGCAGACAGGAAGTGCGATATAACACAATCATTAGAGCTGCGTCACTTACACCGCAGACAGGACGTGCGATATAACACAATCATTAGAGCTGTGTCACTTACACGGCAGACAGGACGTGTGATATAACACAATCATTAGAGCTGCGTCACTTACACGGCAGACAGGACGTGCGATATAACACAATCATTAGAGCTGCGCTCACTTACACCGCAGACAGGAAGTGCGATATAACACAATCATTAGAGCTGCGCTCACTTACACCGCAGACAGGAAGTGCGATACAACACAATCATTAGAGCTGCGTCACTTACACCGCAGACAGGAAGTGCGATATTCCAATAAACATTTAAAGCTGCTTAGATTAAAAAGGTTATTCCAAAAATCATCATTTATTCCCTATGGGACTGTAGGGAATAGTCGGGGCTGTAATCTGACAGTCTTATAGACAATGAATAAAGTTGTGGTCTAGCATGTACACCTCCACTCCATTCAATACAGGGCTATGCAGAGCCTGGTTCCTGGGATCTAGGGACCCATTGTCTGGATTGCTAAGGGGGCCAGTGGTTGGACCCCAAACGATTAGTAAGTTTTATTGTTCATATGGGACAACTTAGAATTTTGGGAAAAACCCTTTAGGTTTGTAAGAGTCAAGGCTGTGTGGCATCCCAGAGGATCTGGTTGCCACAGTGGTAGTAATACCATGTCTGGGAGCAAAACTGGGGTTTCCTGGTCAGGAACACAGTACATGCAACACCTCCTGCCCCAGACCAGAAAGGGGAGGATCCTGCCCTTTATAACTGGGTCTGGAGGCGGGGTTAGAGCAGTCTAGTCTAGGCAGTCTAGTCTAGTGTGAGGAGTCGAGTGGGACACGCAGGAGCAAGAAGCCAGGGACTGGAGCTGGAGATAGCTCGTCCTGGATGGTTTACACAGAGGACCGGACACAGGAGTCCGAGGCTGTGGGGATTGCATACCCAGCAGCAGATACCGCAGGGCAGGAGATTGCAGGTCTCCTAGCCCCATCAGAAGCCCGGAGGCTCAGCCACACGAAAGGACCAATACCGCCACAGAGGGGCGAGAAATACACAAGGCCCGAGTCGCCAGCCATATGGGTGAGCACAGCACGTTACACTCAGGGACGTGGGCCACAACACGACTATAAGCGGGATAGCCAAAGAGTACAGTCAGAACGGCAGGCCTACAACTCCACCTGGCCAGGAGAACTCTAGGATTGCTCCCAGACTGATCAGGCCTTCATCACTAGCCGGTACTCCCGTTGGGGCCCACATAATTGCCAACAGTAAAGACCCTGGGACTGCACTGCAAAGACTCCGTGTTGTCATTACTGATACCTTGCACTACTACCATCATCATCCACACACACTGCCCTGAAGCAACACTCTTCCTGTGGGGAGTTATACTACCCTGCTGCCAAACCATCAGCTTCAGAGGACTGTTCCGCAGCGGCGGTCTCTATTGACTGCATTCCACAGGTGGCGTAGTCGGACATTATAAATAACCTATACATAAATACGCCTTGGATTGACCACCTGGGTCACGGACCGGGTCACCGCCACAGTGACTACAACCCCCAGCATCTACAGGCTCTGCTCCGGGTACCCCACAGCCCAGGGGCGCGTCAGCTGTATGTATATATATATATATATATATATATATATATATATATATATATATATATGGATTAGAATGTATATAAGTGGATTACATGAAGTGATAACATTCTATAATATATATATACAGTACAGACCAAAAGTTTGGACACACCTTCTCATTTAAAGATTTTTCTGCATTTTCTTGACTATGAAAATTGTACATTCACACCGAAGGCATCAAAACTATGAATTACCACATGTGGAATTATATACGTAACAAAAAAGTGTGAAACAACTGAAAATATGTCTTATATTCTAGGTTCTTCAAAGTAGCCACCTTTTGCTTTGATGACTGCTTTGCACACTCTTGGCATTCTCTTGATGAACTTCAAGAGGTAGTCACCGGAAATGGTCTTCCAGCAATCTTGAAGGAGTTCCCAGAGATGCTTAACACTTGTTGGCCCTTTTGCATTCACTCTGCGGTCCAGCTCACCCCAAACCATCTCAATTGGATTCAGGTCTGGTGACTGTGGAGGCCAGGTCATCTGGCGTAGCCCCCCATCACTCTCCTTCTTGGTCAAATAGCCCTTACACAGCCTGGAGGTGTGTTTGGGGTCATTGTCCTGTTGAAAAATAAATGATGGTCCAACTAAACGCAAACCGGATGGAATAGCATGCCGCTGCAAGATGCTGTGGTAGCCATGCTGGTTCAGTATGCCTTCAATTTTGAATAAATCTCCAACAGTGTCACCAGCAAAGCACCATCACACCTCCTCCTCCATGCTTCACGGTGGGAACCAGGCATGTAGAGTCCATCCGTTCACCTTTTCTGCGTCGCACAAAGACACTGTGGTTGGAACCAAAGATCTCAAACTTGGACTCATCAGACCAAAGCACAGATTTCCACTGGTCTAATGTCCATTCCTTGTGTTCTTTAGCCCAAACAAGTCTCTTCTGCTTGTTGCCTGTCCTTAGCAGTGGTTTCCTAGCAGCTATTTACCCATGAAGGCCTGCTGCACAAAGTCTCCTCTTAACAGTTGTTGTAGAGATGTGTCTGCTGCTAGAACTCTGTGTGGCATTGACCTGGTCTCTAATCTGAGCTGCTGTTAATCTGCGATTTCTGAGGCTGGTGACTCGGATAAACTTATCCTCAGAAGCAGAGGTGACTCTTGGTGTTCCTTTCCTGGGGCGGTCCTCATGTGAGCCAGTTTCTTTGTAGCGCTTGATGGTTTTTGCAACTGCACTTGTGGACACTTTCAAAGTTTGCCCAATTTTTCGCACTGACTGACCTTCATTTCTTAAAGTAATGATGGCCACTCGTTTTTCTTTACTTAGCTGCTTTTTTCTTGCCATAATACAAATTCTAACAGTCTATTCAGTAGGACTATCAGCTGGGTATCCACCAGACTTCTGCACAACACAACTCTAAAATAAGCACTGAGACACTGAGTCCTCTACTCCTGCACTCATGCCTTATCTCTTTCAAGCAGTCTGGTAGGTGATACCTTAATCAATTACCTATACTAGCTTATCCGCTTATTTTAGCAAAGATCCCATGCCTTTCCCACAAGCCTTGACTCCGGTCAAACCATTTTCCCTGCCCAGTGGCGAAATCTAAGCCACATGCTGATCTATTTGTTTTTTTATTGTTACTTTTGTATTCTTTGGTGTACTTATGTTTTTTCATTTATGTTCTGCAGTGTACTGATAAAGGTCTGTTGGACCGAAACGTTTTGTTAATTTATGGACTGCATTAAAATTATACTTCTTTGAACAAATCCGAGTGCCGAGGTTATTCTATAGTATTGTATGGGTTCGGCCCCTACTCGAGCACCACTGTCCAGCTGTGCAGCGATTTTCTTTCTACTATGAAAATTGTACATTCACACTGAAGGCATCAAAACTATGAATTAACACATGTGGAATTATATACGTAACAAAAATACTGTGAAACAACTGAAAATATGTCTTATATTCTAGGTTCTTCAAAGTAGCCACCTTTTGCTTTGATGACTGCTTTGCACACTCTTGGCATTCTCTTGATGAGCTTCAAGAGGTAGTCACCGGAAATGGTCTTCCAGCAATCTTGAAGGAGTTCCCAGAGATGCTTAGCACTTGTTGGCCCTTTTGCATTCACTCTGCGGTCCAGCTCACCCCAAACCATCTCGATTGGATTCAGGTCTGGTGACTGTGGAGGCCAGGTCATCTGGCGTAGCCCCCCATCACTCTCCTTCTTGGTCAAATAGCCCTTACACAGCCTGGAGGTGTGTTTGGGGTCATTGTCCTGTTGAAAAATAAATGATGGTCCAACTAAACGCAAACCGGATGGAATAGCATGCCGCTGCAAGATGCTGTGGTAGCCATGCTGGTTCAGTATGCCTTCAATTTTGAATAAATCCCCAACAGTGTCACCAGCAAAGCACCCCCACACCATCACACCTCCTCCTCCATGCTTCACGGTGGGAACCAGGCATGTAGAGTCCATCCGTTCACCTTTTCTGCGTCGCACAAAGACACTGTGGTTGGAACCAAAGATCTCAAACTTGGACTCATCAGACCAAAGCACAGATTTCCACTGGTCTAATGTCCATTCCTTGTGTTCTTTAGCCCAAACAAGTCTCTTCTGCTTGTTGCCTGTCCTTAGCAGTGGTTTCCTAGCAGCTATTTACCCATGAAGGCCTGCTGCACAAAGTCTCCTCTTAACAGTTGTTGTAGAGATGTGTCTGCTGCTAGAACTCTGTGTGGCATTGACCTGGTCTCTAATCTGAGCTGCTGTTAATCTGCGATTTCTGAGGCTGGTGACTTGGATAAACTTATCCTCAGAAGCAGAGGTGACTCTTGGTCTTCCTTTCCTGGGGCGGTCCTCATGTGAGCCAGTTTCTTTGTAGCGCTTGATGGTTTTTGCAACTGCACTTGTGGACACTTTCAAAGTTTGCCCAATTTTTCGCACTGACTGACCTTCATTTCTTAAAGTAATGATGGCCACTCGTTTTTCTTTACTTAGCTGCTTTTTTCTTGCCATAATACAAATTCTAACAGTCTATTCAGTAGGACTATCAGCTGGGTATCCACCAGACTTCTGCACAACACAACTCTAAAATAAGCACTGAGACACTGAGTCCTCTACTCCTGCACTCATGCCTTATCTCTTTCAAGCAGTCTGGTAGGTGATACCTTAATCAATTACCTATACTAGCTTATCCGCTTATTTTAGCAAAGATCCCATGCCTTTCCCACAAGCCTTGACTCCGGTCAAACCATTTTCCCTGCCCAGTGGCGAAATCTAAGCCACATGCTAATCTATTTGTTTTTTTATTGTTACTTTTGTATTCTTTGGTGTACTTATGTTTTTTCATTTATGTTCTGCAGTGTACTGATGAAGGTCTGTTGGACCGAAACGTTTTGTTAATTTATGGACTGCATTAAAATTATACTTCTTTGAACAAATCCGAGTGCCGAGGTTATTCTATAGTATTGTATGGGTTCGGCCCCTACTCGAGCACCACTGTCCAGCTGTGCAGCGATTTTCTTTCTACTATGAAAATTGTACATTCACACTGAAGGCATCAAAACTATGAATTAACACATGTGGAATTATATACTTAACAAAAAAGTGTGAAACAACTGAAAATATGTCTTATATTCTAGGTTCTTCAAAGTAGCCACCTTTTGCTTTGATGACTGCTTTGCACACTCTTGGTATTCTCTTGATGAGCTTCAAGTGGTAATTCATAGTTTTGATGCCTTCAGTGTGAATGTACAATTTTCATAGTCATGAAAATACAGAAAAATCTTTAAATGAGAAGGTGTGTCCAAACTTTTGGTCTGTACTATATATATATATATATATATATATATATATATATATATATATGGATTAGAATGTATATAAGTGGATTACATGAAGTGATAACATTCTATAATATATATACACAGTATAGACACATATATATATATATAATTAAATCCTCTTCTATTTAGTGAAATACTTTTCCACAATTAGACGTCAGAAGCAGAAGCCGTTGTATCATTTCAGTTTCTATTGTTCTTCTCTTTATGACTCTTTACATTCTTATCGGCATATATGTATCAGTACATTACAGCTGGAGATGATTTATTGCCGTTCATGTGATACAAATTAGGCAATGTCTGGAATCCCACTAATGGTTGGACTAGGACGGCCATTATATTAGTGGTCTGCAGGTTCTGAGCCTATAACTCAGATACAACCAGGGGGGAGTACGGGATTTCCAGGAGGGCCGCAGGCAGAACACTTGTATTTCTTATAATATATGATAAACTGTTCTCCGCTGTTTCAGCGCAGTAATAGCCGGGTATTATAGAAACCGACTGCTGACTGACACACAAGGTGACATCAATGGTCTCAAGGATTGAAAGTTGATCGCTCCATTCTCAGGGGGTCTTGTGTGTAAGGCTATGTTCACACATCATGTTTTTTTCTGCAGCAAAACCTGATCTCTTGCCAGATGTTTGTTCAGGATTTTTCTTGCTGTTTTGCTTATTTTTTGGTGCATTTTTGCTGCGTTTTTTTCACTGTCCTTTTGTCTCTTAGATGTTTGTACATAACGTTCAGTGAAAAAAAAGATAAAAATTTCTGGTTTTGGCGCAAAAAACGCTGAAAAAAAACATTGAAAAACCTGACACCTGCATTTTTGGTGCGTTTTTTCAGCGTTTTTTTCACCACCCATTACTTTCAATGGGTAAAAAAACACTGAAAAAACGCTGAAAGAAGTGACATGCTCTATTTTGCAAAAAAAACCATGATGTGTGCATGAGATTTCTGGAATCTCATAGACTTTGCGGGTACTGCAAAACGCAGCTGAAAATTAGCATAAAAAAACGCATTAAAAAAAAAACACTGAAAAAAAACATGATGTGTGAACATAGCCTAAAGGTTGGTAAACCCTTAAAACATAATGCAATGAAGACTCGTCTGATCCTCACAGTCCTCTACTTCTGAGATTTGTAGAATCTCATTCACACCTTCACTCAAGTGTAGGTACAAAACAGGGATCCAGGTCTCTAATAAATCCACACCTCATCCACCATGAAACTCCAGCTGCCTTCCGTCCAGCGCCGGACTGGGGTGTCTGGGGCCCACCAGGGACATTGACTCCAGGGGTCCACCCACCCGGGCCCACCCTTCAGCTATTTGCAGATACCTGTTAGCCGTTATCCCCATTATATTGGCGGCTCCGGCCCATCACTGTGCGCTCACCAGAAATGCCATGTACAATTACTGGAGTTTGCATTAAAGGGTTTTTATTGGTGAAGTTCTCAGCGATGCACAGGTTGGGAAGGGGGTCACTTATTTATTGGTGGAATCCGCGCTGTCAGGAGATTGTGGCACTAAGAGTATTTGGTGAGATTTTCACCTCTGTATTTATTAAGACAAATCCAGGAGTGGAGCGATCCGAGGTCATGGTTTATGCATTTCTCACCCACTCCTGGTTTTGTCTTATAAATACAGAGGTGAAAATCTCACCAAATGCCAACTTGCTTTCTCTGGTGAACCTCTGTAACTACATCTCTGCTGCTGTGTAATAGTCACAGGACAGGGAGGGGTTAAACATCCAAGTATTTAATATCTATTGGAAATAAAGAGGTTTCCCCTTATTGATATCAGATAAAACAAATGATCAACCACAATCCACTCTACCAAGACCAATATTACCAGATAGAAGGCAGAAATACCACCACACCGTGACCAGATCACATATTACCACCACATAGTGCCCAAATAATGCCACATACAAGGCACAAATAACGCCACACCATGACCAAAGCACATAATACCACCACATAGTGATCAAATGCTACCAGATACAAGGTATAAATACTGACACACCATGAGACCACATATTACCACCACATAGTGACCGAATAATACCACATAGAAGGGACAAATATCGTCATGTCATGACCAAAGTACATAATGCCACCACATAGTGACAAATAATACTAAAATAATAAAAATGTAAAAAAGCTCTGTATATTGGGTCAGTGTACAGGTTATACAGTGATCACCAGTGACATTATACACAGGAGCTCTGTATGTAGTGTCAGTGTACAGGTAATGCAATGATCACCATTGATATTATACACAGGAGCTCTGTATATAGTGTACAGGTTATACAGTGATCACCAGTGACATTATACACAGGAGCTCTGTATATGGTGTATAGTGTACAGGTAATACAGTGATCACCAGTGACATTATACACAAGAGCTCTGTATGTAGTGTCAGTGTACAGGTAATACAGTGATCACCATTGATATTATACACAGGAGCTCTGTATATAGTGTCAGTGTACAGGTAATGCAATGATCACCATTGATATTATACACAGGAGCTCTGTATATAGTGACAGTGTGGAGGTAATACAGTGATCACCAGTGACATTATACACAGGAGCTCTGTATATAGTGTATAGTGTACAGGTAATACAGTGATCACCAGTGACATTATACACAAGAGCTCTGTATGTAGTGTCAGTGTACAGGTAATACAGTGATCACCATTGATATTATACACAGGAGCTCTGTATATAGTGTCAGTGTACAGGTAATGCAATGATCACCATTGATATTATACACAGGAGCTCTGTATATCGTGACAGTGTGGAGGTAATACAGTGATCACCAGTGACATTATACACAGGAGCTCTGTATATAGTGTATAGTGTACAGGTAATACAGTGATCACCAGTGACATTATACACAGGAGCTCTGTATATAGTGTCAGTGTACAGGTAATGCAATGATCACCATTGATATTATACACAGGAGCTCTGTATATGGTGTCACTGTGCATGTATAGGTAATACACATACTCACAAGTTCTTTATCTGCCGCAGACCTATATATCACATCTTCTATGCAGGACTTATCTCTGCAGAAAATAACATAGTTAGCTATAACTGATCACTTCCAGAGCACAATCCACACTATTCCCAAGATTTCTACACTACATGAAATGACAAAAAAGCAACATAGTGCGACACTACACAGTAACAGAGCTCCAGCGTCATTCTGTGCCTGCTCATCTGTCAGCAGACATACTCGTCTGATGGCAAAGATGTAGCAGAGCTGAAGACAGAAGACCTATGGATTACGTTGGAGTGAGGATTTTTCTTTATTAAAGATGGAGTCCCTAAATGTGTTTTATTTTTAATAAAAAAAAAAGCTGTCTTTTTTTTTTTCTGTTTACTAGAAATTCATGGTGGCCATGTCTAATTGGGCGTGACACCATGAATTTCGGGCTTAGTACCAGCTGATAATACAAAGCTGGCCTGGTACTAACCCTATTATTACCCAGGGTGCCACTCACCACCAGGGCCGCTGGAAGAGCCGGGTAAAGCACCTGGAAATGGTGCTATGTTGAATGCGCCATTTTCAGGGGTGGCTGCGGGCTGCGATTTTCAGCGTGGGGGCCAAGAACGCTTGGGCCGTACCATGCTGTGAATCCCGGCCCCCAGCTGCCTTGTTTTATCTGGCTGGCGATCAGCATATGGCGGGAGCCCACGCATTTAAAAAAAAATAAATGTTAAATAAGTTTAAAACAAATATTCGTCTTCTCTGTCTTTTGATCGCCAGCCAAGGTAAAGCCAGGCAGTGGGGGGGGGGCAGGCCGTAGCTGTCTGCTTTATCTGCGGTGAGAATCAGAAATTCTGTGGAGTGCTACATCGTTTTAAACATTTCTTTTCACACTTCTATATGTGACAGACCCAACAGCCAATCGCAGATGCTGTCAAAGTGGATGAGCGTCTGTGATTGGCTGTTCGAGTAATGTACAATTAGCCCATATATTCTAGTATGCTACTATGTATGGGCTGCTTTCAGGTTACTCAAGCAGCCAATCACAGACGCCCATTCTCTGTGTCAGCGCCTGTGATTGGCTGTTGGGACTGTCACACATATAGAAGTGTGAAAATAAATAAATAATAAAACAAAAATGACATAGCGCTCCGCAGAATTTTTGATTCTCAGCGCAGCTAAAGCAGACAGCTACGGGCTGCCACCTCCAGCTGCCTGGCTTTACCGTGGCTGCTGATCAAAAGTCAGGAAAGCCCTAAGGTTTTTTTTTTATTTAAAAAAATAATTTAAAAAAAATGCATGGGCTCCCGCCATGTTTTGATCGCCAGCCAGGCAAAACCAGGCAGCTGGGGGCTAGGATTCGCGTCCAGATGAGCTGCAGGCCTGCGCTGCCTGGGGCGACGCCGGGTCCGTCCTCCACAGTGCGCAGAGGAAGCAGTCCCAGGGCGATGACCCCATCACCCTGAGACTGACCTCCTGCGCACGTGTGGCGCCCCTGAGGGTTCGGTCGCCACAGAGGTATTGCACCTCAACCAGAGGTGTGGTATCTCACTCTCAGGTAAGGAAGGAGTACAGCCCAGGACCCTAACACTATATCCACTACACCACATTTACGGGGGACAGGGCGAGATTGCTCCTACGGGAGAGCACAGTCCCTGATCCCTGTCTGGAGTGGGGAGGAACCACTTAGAGAGGGGGAACTATGTAGTGGATGGGTGGAGGACGTAGATCCTGGGAGCACTGTGGTAGGAGGTATAATAGGAAGGAACCATCTTGGTTCAGTCAGTCAGTGGGGAAGTTCCAGTCAGTCAGACTGAGGTGCAGGCAGGGGGCAGAGCCTCTGTATGAGCTCTGCTCCATAGGCAGGCCCTGCCAAGAGGCCTGAGCCTGGAAAGAGAGAAGAGAGGAAAGGGGAGCAGGAAGGCTCCAGGAACGAGGAGAGAAGGGACCCTAGGGGTACAGGCCATGAAGCAAGCCACCCGTACGCCCGCTGCTGCCAGGAGGTAGGGGGGTCAGGCCAAAGAAGTGGAACCGGGTCCCCCAACCAGCAGAGACAACAAGGCTCAACTGGGAACCGGAGGCTGCAGCACTTCAAGTACAGCAGGCCGCCCACACCAGCCACCAGGAAAGTAGCCACATAGGGCCAGGGGATGGAACACAAGTCGCCCGCCAAGGCCCGAGGACACTGGACAGAGGTGCCGCTAGGTGTGAGGTTCAAGGAGAGAGGCCAGAGAGGACACACAGAAGGGGGTCCTGCTAAGTGCTCCAGAGCTACCTGGGAGTCGACTGAGCCCCTCACTCGGTGAACACAGGACGACGCGGGAAGTTATAAACCTGCAGTGATAACGTGGAGTGAAAGAACTGTGAGTAAAGACCCTGAGACTGCATTGCAAAGACTCCGCGTTGTCACTACTGATTCCCTGCACTATCTCCACCATCATCTCTACACGCTGCCCTGAAGCTACACTCCACCTGTGGGGAGTCACATCACCTAGCTGCACATACCACCAGCCTCAGCGGACTACCAATAACCGCAATCCACAGGTGGCGTAGTCGGACATTGACATTAGTGCACATAGACTACTACCCTGGTTTGACCGCCCTGGGTCACGGACCGGGTCACCGCCACGGTGACTACAACCCCCAGCATCTACAAGGCCCGGCTCCGGGTGTGCCCAAGGCCCAGGGGGCGCATCACACGCGCCGGCAGTATCGTGCTGCACAGAGGAGGCAGAGGGGCACTGCAGCAGCAGGCAGAGCAGGGAGATCGCTCTCCCTGCTTTGCCGCTGCAGAGGGCCCATCACTAATCATATCAGCAGTGCTGCCGATATGATTAGCGAACCGGGGGGGCCCTCTGTTCTCTGTACAGGTCCCAGGGGGGTAGGGGGTGGGGCTTGGGGGCGTGACCATTTGGACCCGGGGCCCACTGGGGGTTTTTCCGATCCTCCGGTGGGCCAGTCCGCCCCTGCTTCCGTCTCACCTACCACAAAATGATATAGCAGGAAGACATGTGCTCCCAATAGTAAAAGGCAGGCCCACAATTACTTGAGGTAATTGATTATAATAATACACTAGATACACGATATACAACTAAATATACACAGGTATAAGGTCAGGCTAAACTATACAACAATGGAATACAACACACAGAATCACCACAGCATATCAGTTACCGGTTTCTTGATTTTCTTGTGACGCAGGGAGAGGATTCTGCGGTCGCAGGCACGGTTCTTTGTTACAGGCTGAGGCCTACCACCGCATGGTCAAACTGCTCCTCCCCTTGGTGGCCTCAGCTGGTGCTCAGATGTTCAGCACACCACTCTTGGGTCAAGACTGACTTATCTCTTGTCTGTCCTGCTATCTTACCTGCCCCGTCCCGCCCACTGCTGGTGAGGTCAGCTGGCTCAGTCTCCACCCTCAGGTCTAACTTCGATCAGAAGCCCAAATTCTATGGAACCCAATAACTTCTTCTGGGATGGTCTCATGATACCCCCAGGGGTTCCCATGGATTCGGGCCGCCGTAACCGACCTTTTGATATCAATTATGATACCATACGGTCCTCAGGAATGGCTCCGCGCTATATCTTGGCTTCCAGAGCACGTACAAACGTCTACCGCGGAGGCTTGTGTGCGCAATGGCTCCGGGACGCCGTGATATTTTTTTTTTATTGGCCCATCCCATGCAACATGCGTGTACTTTTCATGTTTCTATATCTTATGCCTCCATGCTTGTGACAGACAAAGAAACTAGTCCTATGGGACAAATGGTCAGGTACAGATAGACGAAGCACCCCCCCCTGCTGGCTGTGTTTCCTCTCGAAGTCTTTGAAGCTCCTAGCATTCAAGTGTTAAGTAGGCTTCTTATCTTACAGGAGCCTGGATGGGGGGAAACTATCTAGTTGACGTTTTAACAGAAGGTCCCAAGGGTGGGGGCTGCCGAAGTGTGGCCATCCCTGGATATGATTTATCATTACCAAGATGGCGGCTACAGGTTCATCACAGTGTGTCTCTCCAGACCTCACTTAAGATGTTTTTCTGTACTGCCTGCCAACCCGCCAGCATTTTTTTCCCGATTTCCTCACCCTCTATTTGTTTGGCCCAGGATCTGAATGTTTTCTCTATGTCTATTTTTCCAAGGATGCCTTTCAGATTTCTGTATATTGCGGATATATTGCATGTACCTGTTCGGTCAAATAATAGATTATCCATTGCATTCCTTCTCGTCTCTTCACTCACATTTAGCAAATGCGTCATAATTGTCCCTTTTATTTGTCCGAATTGTAGGAATTGTTGTTCACTTAGCTTGAATTTTAATATTACCTCTTCCCTACTCAGCCACCTATTTTCTTCTTCATGTAGTAGATTAGCTATTTTATGGATCCCCCTCACCCTCCATTCCTGAAATAGTTTGTTCTCTGCTATTTGTTGGAACACAGGATTTCCCCCTATGGGTAAATCTCTCGATATTCTCCATGAGAATTTAAGTTTTCTCCTAAGTTCCTTCCATGTAGCTATTGTATCCCGAAACACTATTGAGTTTTTTATTTTTTTAGGCATTAGGCTTTGTGGCGTGTGTAATAAGGCGATTAAGTTCCACGGGTACGCATACGATTTTTCCAGGACCGTATCAGAGAACCCACTAGTGTCTTTAAACCAATCTACTATGTGACGGGAAATACACGCTAGATTATATCCTCTTATGTCTGGCAAGTTTACCCCTCCCTCTTCCCTGGAAGCCATCAGTGTATTCAGTTTTATACGAGGTCTTCGACCTCTCCATATAAATTTCCTAATAGCCGAGTATACTTTCTGCACATCTACATGTTTTAGGAGAACAGGAATGGTCTGCAGTGGATACATGAGTTTCGGAAAACTCATCATTTTTAAAAGGTGAATCCTGCCCAATAGACTCAAAGGCAAATTTTGCCACCGTTCTAATTCCTGTTGAATTTTGGAGATGACTGGAGGAAAGTTTAAGTTATATATCGACTCTGGTTTTCTCCCCAGCTTGATACCCAGATATGTTATATGTGTTTTGGATATTGGAATACTGCACATTTCCTTTTCCACCATACTACTTCTGCCTCTATTTGTTAAGTGGAGAATTTCGCATTTGCTTTTATTTAGAGTGAATCCCGAATACCTACCAAAATTTTCCATAAGATCCAGGACCCCTGGCAGATCTCTTGCCACCTCAGCCATGTAAAGTATGATATCGTCTGCGAAATACGAGGCCTTAAGCTTCATGCCCCCTATTGGTATCCCTTCATAAACTTCATGTTGTTCTAGGTATCGCGCAAGGGGTTCTAATGCCAGATCAAACATTAGCGGGGACAAAGGACATCCCTGACGTGTTCCCTTTTCAAGAGGGAAATTTGCCGATAAATGACCTGGGGTTTGAATTCTTGCTGCGGGGTTAGCATATAGGGCTTTTATAACATTTCTGAAGTTTCCCACAAGCCCAATTTGTCCAAAACTTGACCTACCCAGCTCCACTTCACCTTATCAAAGGCCTTCTCTGCGTCTAGTGTAACCAGAGCCGGCTTACCTCGACTGTTTTCTTCTTTATTTATTGCATCTATGGCTAACAATGTACGTCTTACATTTGTAACTGCACTCCTACCTTTCACAAAGCCCACCTGTGCGGGTGTTACTAATGTTGGGAGTATCTCTGCTAATCTGTTTGCCATGAGTTTGGATATTATTTTAACATCTTGATTTATCAAGGATATAGGTCTATAAGATGCTGGGTCCTCCACATTTTTCCCTTCTTTTGGTATTAAGCTAATATGAGCCACATTAGTGCCCACCAACAGATCCCCCCCTGTAACAATTCGTTATACCATGCAGTCAAAGTAGGGGTTATTTGTTGGGACATGACCTTATAAAAATCGCCCGTGAACCCATCCGGCCCAGGTGCTTTTCCAGCTGGCAATCCCCCAATGGTGCTCTTCACTCCCCCCTCTGTAATGGGAGCATTTAGCATATTTAACTGTGGCTCTGAGACACAAGGTATGTTCATTTTTTTTAGAAAGTCCTCACCCTACTTGTGCCCTTGGCCTCTTCTAAATATAAGTTAGCATAATACTCCCGCAGGGTTGAGTTTATTTCCCTAGGGTTATCCACCATTAAACCATCTCTAGTCTTAAGCTTTAAGATATTACTCTTTCCCTTCTTGCCCTTTGCCAAGTTTGCTAATAGCTTTCCTGCTTTATCTCCAAATCTCCTCAACTCTATTTCCATTTGCGTCTTTCTAAATAATTCTTTTTTTTCTGCCCATATGTTAAAATCCCTTTTGGCCTCCCTCCATTCATCCCTATTTTAGCTGTTTTTTGTTGTTGAAAGTACAAGCATTTCTCCCTTAATTTCCTACTCAATTCCTCATATTTAGTGTTTGTTGGTTTTTGTAATGTATGCACATACGCTATTAGTTTCCCTCTCAGGATCGCCTTTCCTGCTTCCCAGTATGTTTGTGGTTTCAGACCATCCACCGAATTGTGGTAAGAATACTCCTCCCACCATTGCTGTAATATCACTTTAAACCGCTCGTCTCCAAGAAGAAACGATGGGAATCTCCATATGTAGTCCGTTCCCCTTGGATATTGCTCAATTAAATTTAGAGAGATTGGCGCATGATCCGAAATCACCATTTCCTCAATTTTTGACTTTTTGCATCTGTCTAGTAGCCCTCTACTCACCAATATATAGTCAATTCTAGACCAAGTTTGATGTGGGTGGGAAAAGTGTGTAAATTCTCGTTCATTGGGTGATTCCAACCTCCAAATATCCGACAAATCTGTGTCCTCTATGAACTCTGCCAATAGAGTTGATTTCCCACTAGCTTTCCCCCTCTTGTCCTCACGTGACTCAGTCGATCTTCCTCTATAGACTGTGTGTTCTTGTAATCTCCTCCTACTATCATGTTCTTTGTTGTGTTTTGTAATATCTTAAAACGTAGTTGTTCAAAAAAAGTTTTTTGCTCTGTGTTGGGCGCATATATATTGATTCCACCAATTTCTTCCTCATTTCTTTCTAGCTTTAGCATTATGTACCTTCCATCTGTATCCCGTTCTACCTGCGTTACTTTGTACGGTAGATTTTTGTGCAGCCATATTAGAACACCTGCCTTTCTTCCCACCCCCTCTGAACCATACACCTCTCCCACCCACAATATTTTCATCCTAAACATATCTTCATTTCTCAAATGCGTTTCCTGCAATAATGCAATATCTGCTTCTAGTTTCTTTACATGTCGCAGAACCATCATTCTTTTAGTCGGGGCTCTAAGCCCCTTTACACTCCATGATACAATGTGCATACTATGATATTTTCATTTTTGATTATATGTTGGCTGCTCACACCAAATAATCACAATTTTGTTCTGACTTACATTGTGTTCCTCCATGTCTCCCCTTTGAACAAAAAACAAGTTAACAACCAACAACAAACAATCACTCAATAGCATTTTTCTGTGACTTCCTTTTTCTGGCTTATTCCCCCACAAGCTCCTCCCCGGCAATATTTCTTTCGTTAAACCACCTCTAAGTTCTTTAAGTGGTCACCCCCTCAAGTGACTACAAATAGGAGAGTCCTTGGGTCGCCAGTCTTATTAAAGTGTCCTTCTCCCTGCTTCATCCCCTCCATAGTGTATTACTTATAACGCGCCCCCTGGGCCAGTGCTGTTTGGGGGATTACCCGGAGCCGGATCAGATGGGGGTTGTAGTCTCCGAGCGGCTGTGACCCGGTCCGTGCCCAGGGTGTCAAGCTCAGTGTGTGGCAGTCCTACAGATGTTGCTGGATGTTCTTTAGTGTCGACTACGCCACCCGTTGATTTGCGGTCAATACGGCCGCCGCTGCAGAAGGGTCCGCTGAGGCTGGTGGTGTTTGTGCAGCTCTGGTAGTATAACCCCCAACGGGAGGGGTATAGCCTCAGGGGGTCAGGTGTAGAGGATGGTGGTTGTGGTGGTGCAATGTGGACGGTAAGAAGACTCAGAGTCGGGCTGTGCAGTTCAGGGTTTTTACTTACTGCTGTTGTGCTGGTCACTCCGGCCTTGAGTGACCGCCCGAGCCGTGCTGCGTCCACCAGGTCCTGGACTCGGCCAATCCCCAAGCAAGTCTGGAGCGTGGTCCTGAGCTCCCTTTCTCACTGTCCTTACTACAGCCTTCCCCACCAGGGATCCACTTATATCCGGCTCCCTTGGGCCTCTTGTTGGGTAACCTTTTCTCTGGGTTCCCTGACCCTATACTCGGTTTGCCTTCTGAGTGGATTTAGTGAGGGGCTGCTCCACTGGTAATGTTGCAGCCTCCGGTTCTTAGTCGAGGGTAGTTTCTCTCCTCCACTAATTTGGGATCCGGTTCCCTTGCGTGCCAACCCTTCACCCTTCTGCTTTTATTCTGGGCTCTTGGGGTTCCTTCTTCTCCCCCTCTGGGTCCTCCTTTTCTCCTCTCTCTCTTGGCCTTGGAGCTGGCTGACTGTTGACTGTCCTTCCCTCTACAAAAGACCCTGTCTCTAGATGGTGCCCACCTTATATACTCCCTCTATGTGTGAGCTCAGGTGACCAGCACCCAATGAGCTCCTAGCGTTACCCAGACTGCTCCCCCTATCTGCCCCTACACTACTGGGATGTTCCACCCCCCTCCCACTCCAGCCAGGGACAGACACTGTCGTACCTGCACATATATCTAGTGGGAGTACCATCGATCTGTCCCCCGGAAATGGGATGTGTGTAGTGCATGCAGCCTACTGAGCTCAGTTCCACACTCCATCCTTACCCGGGAGTGGAATACCACACCTCTGGCTTGAGGTGTAATACCCCTGTAGCAGCCGAATCCTCAGGGTGCTACACTTATCTGCTTCAATATCCACTTCCTGGATTATCTTGTGATGTCTGGGTGTTCTTTGCCTTTGGATCTGTGGGCTCAACCTCCAATTTTCGGATTCCTCTTCTCTCTCTGTACTTTGTTCTGCTTTTCTCCCCTGCTTCGGCGATGTTCCGACCTCTGTTTCATCTTGTCCGTTTTTCCTCAGCAGCTTCGATATGTACTCTTCTGCATCCTTCGGATTTTGAAGGCTTTTTGTTGAGCCATCTGTGTGCCTTACTTTCAATATGGCCGGGTACAGTAATTGGAACTGTATATGATTTTTAAATAGTCTAGAACCACAGTCACTGAACATTCTGCGCCGTTTATTAACCTCCACAGAATAGTCATTGAAAATGATAATTTTGTGTCCTTGAAAAGTTAACGGCTCTCTTCGACGTCTAAACGCTCGCAGAATGTTTTCCTTATCGTTAAAGTCCAAGTACTTGGCTATTGCTTGCCTTGGTCTCTGGTTTGTCTCTGGCGTACTGTTCGGTCTTTGAGGGGCTATTCGGTGCGCCCTTTCTACCGTCCTGTGAGAGGTTATTCCCAGAGCCTCTGGTAAATCATCTTCAAATATTCTCTGAAGTTGTCTGGGCTTGATAGTCTCCGGGAGTCCAACGACCCTTAAATTATTCCTACGTGATCTGTTTTCAAGATCTTCAATGCGATCTACCAAAATATGAACTTGCTTCTGCAGTAAACTGATGTCTTTATCAGCCTGTTCATTTATATCCTCCAGGCCCCCAATTCTGCCTTCTGCCTCCTCTATTCTCACTTCATGTTGTGAGATGTCTTCTTTAAGACCCATCAGCTTCTGTTTCATTGCATTCTCAAGGGAAACTCTTATCTGTGGGGTGAGGTGTTCGATTACTGATTCAGTAAGTTCTTTGTAGTTTATACTGCTGAAGTCTGCCTGCATCTCTCCCATTAGCTGGCCAGACTCTCTCTGTCCTCTCCCATCTTCTCTCACCCCCATCTCCTGCTGGGAGTCTGTACACAATTCCTCCCCTCTTGGCTTCTGTGCTGGCTTCTGTGATAAGGGCAAGGCACACTGAGAATCTTCATTGGTGGCCATTTTGGATATCTCCTGAATCTCCCGTCATACCACTCACCGGGGTTTTACTGCTGCGGAGGAGATAACGTTCCATCGGCTGGTTAATCTGCTTCTCACTGTTCTGTGCTTTTGATCCTATGTTTTCTTAACAGGTTTTACTGCTTTGAGGGGGTGAAATCTGCCGGGGCTGCGGAGCTATTTCTTCTTATCGCCTCTCAGCCAGGGCCTGACACGGAAGTCAAAGTCGAGTTATATTTTATCGTCCACCGGTTTTCGCATGGAGCCGGCAAAAATTCAGGAGGTACTGGATTGGAAGCGTCCTGAGGATTTAAAGGCGTTACAAAGGTTTTTGGGTTTCGCCAACTACTACCACAAGTTCATCAAAAACTTTTCTGTAGTAGCCAAACTTCTGACGGATATGACCAGGAAAGGGACAGACTATTCTAAATGGTCCAGTCCAGCCAGGGAGGCATTTAATACCCTAAAGGAGTGTTTTGCATCTGCGCCGATTCGCCTACGGCCTGACGTCACTCAGCCATTCATTGTAGAAGTTGACGCGTCTGAAGTGGTGGTGGGGGCTGTTTTGTCGCAGGGTGCGTGTCCTGGTAAATGACGTCGCCCGCTGAGAGAAATTATGACATTGGTAACAGAGAACTGTTGGCAATCAAGTGGGCTTCTGAGGAGTGGCGTCATTTTTTGGAGGGGACATTTCATCCGGTTATGGTAATCACGGATCATAAGAATCTGGTATATCCAGGGTCTGCAAAACGTCTAACGCCCAGACAAGCAAGATGGGTGTTATTCTTTACCAGGTTTAACTTTTTTGTCACTGTCACGTAAAGGCTGGGGAACAAGGGCATTAAGGCGGATGCCTTATCTCGCTGTTTTCCTGGAGGTGGAGATAATTGTGAACCGGTTCCTATACTTCAAAAAGGGGTTGTGGTTGCATCTACAGGTGCTTCTCACAAAATTAGAATATCATCAAAAAGTAAATTTATTTCAGTTCTTCAATACAAAAAGTAAAACTCATATATTATATAGAGTCATTACACACAGAGTGATCTATTTCAAGTGTTTATTTCTATTAATGTTGATGATTATGGCTTACAGCCAATGAAAACACAAAAGTCATTATCTCAATAAATTAAAATAATTAACAAAAAACACCTGCAAAGGTTTCCTAAGCGTATAAAATGTCCCTTAGTCTGTTTCAGTAGGCTCCACAATCATGGGGAAGACTGCTGACTTGACAGATGTCCAGAAGGCAGTCATTGACACACTCGAGGAGGGTAAGCCACAAAAAGTCATTGCTAAAGAAGCTGGCTGTTCAATGTTCATAGAGTGCTGTATCCAAGCATATTAATGGAAAGTTGAGTGGAAGGAAAAAGTGTGGTAGGAAAAGGTGCACAAGCAACCGGGATAACCGCAGCCTTGAAATGACTGTTAAGAAAAGGCCATTCAAAAATGTGGGGGAGATTCACAAGGAGTGGACTGCTGCTGGAGTCATTGCTTCAAGAGCCACCACACACAGAGGTATCCAGGACATGGGCTACAAGTGTCGCATTCCTTGTGTCATGCCACTCATGACCAATAGACAACGCCAGAAGCGTCTTACCTGGGCCAAGGAGAAAAAGACCTGGACTCATGCTTAGTGGTCCAATGTGTTGTTTTCTAATGAAAGTAAATTTTGCATTTTATTTGGAAATCAATGTCCCAGAGTCTGGAGGAAGAGTGGAGAGGCCACAATCCAAGCTGCTGGAGGTCTAGTGTGAAGTCTCCACAATCAGTGATGGTTTGGGGGCCATGTCATCTGCTGGTGTAGGTCCACTGTGTTTTATCAAGACCAAAGTCAGCGCCGCCGTCTACCAGGACATTTTACAGCCCTTCATGCTTCCCTCTGCCGACAAGCTGTTTGGAGATGGAAATTTCATTCTCCAGCAGGACTTGGCCCCTGTCCACACGGCCAAAAGTACCAATATCTGGTTTACACACAACAGTATCACTGTGCTTGATTGGCAGCAAACTCGCCTGACCTTAACCCCATAGAGAATCTATGGGGTATTATCAAGAGGAAGATGAGAGACACCAGAGCAAACAATGCAGACGAGCTGAAGGCTGCTATCAAAGCCACCTGGGCTTCCATAACACCTCAGCAGGGCCACAGGCTGATCGCCTCCATGCCACATTGCCGCATTGATGCACAAGGAGCCCCGACCAAGTATTGAGGGCATTTGCTGAACATACATTTCAGTAGGACAACATTTCGGATTTTAAAATCATTTTTCAAGCTGTTGTTATAAAGTATTCTAATTTACTGAGATAATGACTTTTGTGTTTTCATTGGCTGCAACTCATAATCATCAACATTAACAGAAATAAACACGTGAAATAGATCCCTCTGTGTGTAATGACTCTATATAATATATGAGTTTCACTTTTGTATTGAAGAACTGAAATAAATTACCATATTTTTCGGACTATAAGACGCACTTTTTTCCTCCAGAATTTTGGAGGAAAGTGGGGGGTGCGTCTTATAGTCCGATATACATAAATACTGTTGCTGTGGGTGGTGGGGTATGTAGGGGAAGCGACAGCGGCGGAGTAGCGAGGAACAGGAGGCAGCAGCCTGCAGTAGCCTACACTGTGCCCGCTACTAAAGAAAATTAATATTCAGGAGCAGTGAACATTCATTTTCCTTAATAGCCGGCACACTATGCCTGTAGTGCGACTCCTGGTATGTATGGCCCCCCTCATCCTGGTATGCTTGGCACCCCCTGATCCTCGTAGCACTTCACAAAAAAAAAAAAAACAATTACACTCACCTCCTCTCTCCTCCAGCACTGTGTCCCACTCTGTGCCAGAATAGTCACTGCTCCCCATGAGAGAATATTTTGTGTGCCTGAAGTTTTCTGTTTATCCCTGTCTGTGCTGCCCTGTTTGTCGGGTGGGTGTACTTCGGTGCACAGTAGCACCCCTCTTCCCTGAGTGGGGGAGAACAAGAGGAGGGCTAACTCAGGAGTTAGAGCGAGGATGGAGGCCTCGGCATCCTCACCTTCAGAGGTATCCCGGGGAATAGGGTGAGCTAGGGCGCCCCCTAGTGTTAGGGTTAGGATAGGAGCCCCTGATCCCTGGTCACCTGACAGCTGTGTCGTGACATGGATTCTTTAACTAAGGCTCTTATCACATCGATAAAATGACACCAACCACGACCGATGGATCCTGTAACTAAGGCTCCGATCACATCTACAAGACATCACCAACCACGACCGATGGATCCTGTAACTAAGGCTCTGATCACATCTACAAGACGTCACCGACCACGAGCGATGGATCCTGTAACTAAGGCTCCGATCACATCTACAAGACGTCACCGACCACGAGCGATGGATCCTGTAACTAAGGCTCCGATCACATCTACAAGACGTCACCGGCCACGACCGATGGATCCTGTAACTAAGGCTCCGATCACATCTACAAGACATCACCAACCACGACCGATGGATCATGTAACTAAGGCTCCGATCACATCTACAAGACGTCACCGACCACGAGCGATGGATCCTGTAACAAAGGCTCCGATCACATCTACAAGACGTCACCGGCCACGACCGATGGATCCTGTAACTAAGGCTCTGATCACATCTACAAGACGTCACCGGCCACGACCGATGGATCCTGTAACTAAGGCTCCAATCACATCTACAAGACGTCACCGACCACGACCGATGGATCCTGTAACTAAGGCTCCGATCACATCTACAAGACGTCACCGACCACGACCGATGGATCCTGTAACTAAGGCTCCGATCACATCTACAAGACGTCACCGATCACGACCGATGGGCCTGTAACTAAGGCTCCGATCACATCTACAAGACGTCACCGGCCACGACCGATGGATCCTGTAACTAAGGCTCTGATCACATCTACAAGACGTCACAGGCCGCGACCGATGGATCCTGTAACTAAGGCTCCGATCACATCTACAAGACGTCACCGACCACGACCGATGGATCCTGTAACTAAGGCTCCGATCACATCTACAAGACGTCACCGACCACGACCGATGGATCCTGTAACTAAGGCTCCGATCACATCTACAAGACGTCACCGATCACGACCGATGGGCCTGTAACTAAGGCTCCGATCACATCTACAAGATGGCACCAATCACGACCGATGGATCCTGTAACGAAGACTCTGATCACATCTACTAGACATCATAAAATCACTAGTTTATAAAGGATTACACCTCGGAAGTGACATCATATGTAAAACAAAAAAACGCCTACCCAATAAAATTCATTATGCATAAATCTCGTATAACATAATTTAAAAAATACATAAAACAAAACTATATATTTTTTATATTATTCACAGCTACATAGACATTATTGCATTAAATACAACTAATCAAAGCTATATTGATGAATCATATACTACTATACAGAAAGTTTTTTTCCTTAGAATATAATAGTGCATCAAATCTATTCTATTAGTTCTTTTAAAAATTAATCCTCCTCTATTAGATAAAATTTCATATAATGCCATAAGTCCCCACAGTCCCTCTTCATATCTACTCAACTCTCTTCCTCCAAAACCAGCTTCTCCGCCATCACAGAAGATCAACTTTCCTCTCCAAGTAACATCTCACCACCTGTGAACTTGACCCAATCCCGTTCCACCTCATCCCAAACCTGCAGTCTTCATCCCAACCCTAACCCACCTCTTCAACCTGTCACTAGCAACTGGTGTCTTCCCCTCATGCTCCAAACATGCCTCGATCACACCCATCCTCAAAAATCCATCCCTTGACCCACCCTCTCTGTCTAGCTATCGCCCCATATCACTTCTCCCCTATGCCTCAAAACTACTGGAACAACACGTCCATCTTGAGGTGTCCTCCCACCTCTCCTCCTGCTCCCTCTTTCACCGCCTCCAATCTGGCTTCCGACAGCACCATTCTACTGAAACTGCCCTGACTAAAGTCACCAACGACCTACTGACCGCCAAATCCAAGCGACACTACTCTGCCCTTCTCTTTCTGGACCTGTCATCTGCCTTTGACACAGTAGACCATTCCCTCCTACCAGGGGTGGATTAAGAGTAGTCAGGGCCCCGGGCAGTTTAGAAGGCGTGGGCCCCCCCTGGGCACCTGATGTATCACGTGACATGTCACATGATCCCTTTTGATAGATCATGTGATAGGTCATGTGAGTAACACACAGATGCTTTGATCACATCTGTAGACGGAAAATTACGGAATTTTTTCCATTATGTACAGCACTATACATAACATAGCGCTCTACATAATAGAGCAGCGGTGGTAGATTATTTTTCCCAAGGGGCCACAAGAGAGACCATGACTGTTGTGGAAGCCGAACCAATAGGCTGAAATTAATTCTGCTCCATATTAATAATATTAATAAAATAATAAAAAATAATATTAATTGTATGACATAATATTGAGCAGTTTTAAGTATGCTGACATCCCCCTATATACTGTATGAGCCCCCATATAGCTTCCTAGATACAGTATGAGCCCCTACACAGCCGTATACATACATTTTGAGCCAACACACAGCCCCCTACACACAGTATGAGCCCCCGTACTGCCACCTACATACAGTATGAGCCCCCACATAGCCTCCTAGATACAGTATGAGCCCCCACATAGCCCTCTATATACAGTAAGAGCCCGCACATAGCTCCCTATATACAATAGGAGCCCGCACATAGCTCCCTTTATACAGTATGAGCCCCCACATAGCTCCCTATATACAGTAAGAGCCCGCACATAGCTCCCTATATACAGTAAGAGCCCGCACATAGCTCCCTATATACAATAAGTGCCCGCACATAGCTCCCTATATACAGTATGAGCCCCCACACAGAGATACAGTAAGAGCCCGCACATAGCTCCCTATATACAATAGGAGCCCGCACATAGCTGCCTTTATACAGTATGAGCCCCCACATAGCTCCCTATATACAATAGGAGCCCGCACATAGCTCCCTATATACAGTATGAGCCCCCACATAGCCCTCTATATACAGTAAGAGCCCGCACATAGCTCCCTATGTACAATAGGAGCCCGCACATAGCTCCCTTTATACAGTATGAGCCCCCACATAGCTCCCTATATACAGTAAGAGCCCGCACATAGTTCCCTATATACAATAGGAGCCCGCACATAGCTCCCTATATACAATAAGTGCCCGCACATAGCTCCCTTTATACAGTATGAGCTCCCACATAGCTCCCTATATACAGTAAGAGCCCGTACATAGCTCCCTATATACAGTAAGAGCCCACACATAGCTCCCTATATACAGTAAGTGCCCGCACATAGCTCCCTATATACAGTATGAGCCCCCACATAGCCCTCTATATACAGTAAGAGCCCGCACATAGCTCCCTATATACAATAAGTGCCCACACATAGCTCCCTATATACAATAAGTGCCCGCACATAGCTCCCTATATACAATAAGTGCCCGCACATAGCTCCCTATATACAATAAGTGCCCGCACATAGCTCCCTATATACAATAAGTGCCCGCACATAGCTCCCTATATACAATAAGTGCCCGCACATAGCTCCCTATATACAATAAGTGCCCGCACATAGCTCCCTTTATACAGTATGAGCCCCCACATAGCCCTCTATATACAGTAAGAGCCCGCACATAGCTCCCTATATACAATAAGTGCCCGCACATAGCTCCCTATATACAATAAGTGCCCACACATAGCTCCCTATATACAATAAGTGCCCGCACATAGCTCCCTATATACAATAAGTGCCCGCACATAGCTCCCTATATACAATAAGTGCCCGCACATAGCTCCCTATATACAATAAGTGCCCGCACATAGCTCCCTATATACAATAAGTGCCCACACATAGCTCCCTATATACAATAAGAGCCCGCACATAGCTCCCTATATACAATAAGTGCCCACACATAGCTCCCTATATACAATAAGTGCCCGCACATAGCTCCCTATATACAATAAGTGCCCGCACATAGCTCCCTATATACAATAAGTGCCCGCACATAGCTCCCTATATACAATAAGTGCCCGCACATAGCTCCCTATATACAATAAGTGCCCGCACATAGCTCCCTATATACAATAAGTGCCCGCACATAGCTCCCTTTATACAGTATGAGCCCCCACATAGCCCTCTATATACAGTAAGAGCCCGCACATAGCTCCCTATATACAATAAGTGCCCGCACATAGCTCCCTATATACAATAAGTGCCCACACATAGCTCCCTATATACAATAAGTGCCCGCACATAGCTCCCTATATACAATAAGTGCCCGCACATAGCTCCCTATATACAATAAGTGCCCGCACATAGCTCCCTATATACAATAAGTGCCCGCACATAGCTCCCTATATACAATAAGTGCCCACACATAGCTCCCTATATACAATAAGAGCCCGCACATAGCTCCCTATATACAATAAGTGCCCGCACATAGCTCCCTATATACAATAAGTGCCCGCACATAGCTCCCTATATACAATAAGTGCCCGCACATAGCTCCCTTTATACAGTATGAGCCCCCACATAGCTCCCTATATACAGTATGAGCCCGTACATAGCTCCCTATATACAGTAAGAGCCCATACATAGCTCCCTATATACAGTAAGAGCCCGCACATAGCTCCCTATATACAATAAGTGCCCGCACATAGCTCCCTATATACAATAAGTGCCCGCACATAGCTCCCTATATACAATAAGTGCCCGCACATAGCTCCCTTTATACAGTATGAGCCCCCACATAGCTCCCTATATACAGTATGAGCCCGTACATAGCTCCCTATATACAGTAAGAGCCCATACATAGCTCCCTATATACAGTAAGAGCCCGCACATAGCTCCCTATATACAGTAAGAGCCCATACATAGCTCCCTATATACAGTAAGAGCCCGCACATAGCTCCCTATATACAGTAAGAGCCCATACATAGCTCCCTATATACAGTAAGAGCCCGCACATAGCTCCCTATATACAATAAGTGCCCGCACATAGCTCCCTATATACAATAAGTGCCCGCACATAGCTCCCTATATACAGTAAGAGCCCGCACATAGCTCCCTATATACAATAAGTGCCCACACATAGCTCCCTATATACAATAAGTGCCCGCACATAGCTCCCTATATACAATAAGTGCCCGCACATAGCTCCCTATATACAATAAGTGCCCGCACATAGCTCCCTATATACAATAAGAACCTGCACATAGCTCCCTATATACAATAAGAACCTGCACATAGCTCCCTATATACAATAAGTGCCCGCACATAGCTCCCTATATACAGTAAGAGCCCGCACATAGCTCCCTATATACAATAAGTGCCCACACATAGCTCCCTATATACAATAAGTGCCCGCACATAGCTCCCTATATACAATAAGTGCCCGCACATAGCTCCCTATATACAATAAGTGCCCGCACATAGCTCCCTATATACAATAAGAACCTGCACATAGCTCCCTATATACAATAAGTGCCCGCACATAGCTCCCTATATACAGTAAGAGCCCGCACATAGCTCCCTATATACAATAAGTGCCCACACATAGCTCCCTATATACAATAAGTGCCCGCACATAGCTCCCTATATACAATAAGTGCCCGCACATAGCTCCCTATATACAATAAGAACCTGCACATAGCTCCCTATATACAATAAGTGCCCGCACATAGCTCCCTATATACAGTATGAGCCCCCACATAGCTCCCTATATACAATAAGTGCCCGCACATAGCTCCCTATATACAATAAGTGCCCGCACATAGCTCCCTATATACAATAAGTGCCCGCACATAGCTCCCTATATACAATAAGTGCCCGCACATAGCTCCCTTTATACAGTATGAGCCCCCACATAGCTCCCTATATACAGTATGAGCCCGTACATAGCTCCCTACTCTGATCGACTGTCAGTTCCACAGCCAGCTCAGAGAATGGTCGAATGCAAAATGCAGCTGCCTGGGAGACACCTCTGACCGTCGCATGAGGTGGCCCGAAGGCGCCCCCCTGACGAATGTACCCAGGTCACGTGCCCCCCCGATTCCCCTAGGTATGGCCCTGTACAGTCTATATGACAATACATGACTGGTATCTATAGTACAATCAGGGAAGTTTCCTTCTGTCAGAAGCCTCTATAGACTGCGCCAGTGCAATACCTGCACAGTCCGGCCGCAGACAGAAAGACGCATCCACATCCCAGACAGGGAAGAGGAGTGTGGAGCCAGAGATCGCGGTATGCATAAGCACTGAGCGCATACCGCGATCTCCAGCACCATAAACACATACTTGTTCGGTCCGGTCATCTCTGGAGAGGCCGGGGGAAGAGTGTGGCGCCAAAATCGGCGCCTGCGCATAGCGCGATTTTTGGCGGCATTTTAGTGAAGACAAATATGCACAGTGTCTTCAACAAAATGGACAGCGTGGCATGCGCATGCGCGTAGTCTGGCGGCATTTTGTTGAATACACTCTGCACAATTGTATTCATTAAAATTAAAACGGATATCGCGCTATGCGTGGGCGCCGATTCCGGTGCAATTGTTATTGAAATAGCGCAGGCGATGCGCTGCAGTGGAGAGGTGGAAAAGCAAGTAGGAGCCTTTTTTTTTTTTCATTTATTTATGGATGGGGGAGTACATATCAGGATGGGTGACTAGGATGGGGGAGCATATACCAGGATGAAGGGGGGGCATGGACCCGAATGGGGGAGCATATACCAGGATGAGGAAGCATACACTAGAATGGAGGAGTATATACCAGGATGGGGGAGCAGGCTTGGGGAGCATATACCAGGATGGGGAACCAGGATAAGGGGGGGGCCATGGACCAGGATGGGGTAGTATATACCAGGATAAAGGAGTATATACCAGGATGGGGAGGGGGGCATAGACCAGGATGGGGTAGTATACACTGTGTTCCAAATTATTATGCAAATAATATTTTCTCAGATTTTCCCAAATTACCTATATGAATTGTAGTCATTGTAATTTTCCAGTCAAATAACTATTAGAGTACAATTGAAAGGTTTTTGTACAAACTGCCTATGAGAACAGTATATTTTTAAAAAATAAAAAACTCAAACTGCACTCAAAATGCATGTTCCAAATTATTATGTACAGCAGAGTTTTCAACCTTTTCATTTTAATAAAAAACAAAAAAATGGTCATTTTTGAAATTATAAGCATTAGCAGGTTATTACACACTGAAATCAAACAGTTTTCAACTCAAAACTTTATTCTAGGTGATGCTACATTTGCACATAGGACCGCTTGTTCGAAAGGAGCTTCTGAACCCTCTCGCCCATTGAATTTGTCAGGTTTTGGATGGTTTCTGCTTTAATTGTTTTGCATGAGGACAGAATACCCTCCCAGAGCTGTTGCTTAGATGTGAACTGCCTCCCGCCATCATACACACTCCTTTTGATGATGCTCCAGAGGTTCTCAATGGGGTTGAGGTCAGGGGAGCATGGGTGCCACACCATAAGTTTGTCCCCTTTTATGCCCATAGCAGCCAGAGATGCAGATGTGTTATGCGCAGCATGAGACGGGGCATTGTCTCCCTGATGCGGCCGGTTTCTAAGGCACAGTGCGGTCCCCCGCTGCTGAAAACATTATGAGGGCAAATTGGCCATGGGCCCCCTGGAGGCCCGGGCCCCGGGTGGTAGCCCAGATTGCCCTTATTATAATCCACCTATGCCTCCTACTACAGACTCTCTCATCTCTTGGCATCACAAACTTGGCCCTATCTTGTATCTCCTTATACCTAACAGACTGGACATTCAGCGTCTCCCACTCCCACACCACCTCCTCACCTCGCCCCCTATCTGTCAGTGTTCCCCAAGGCTCAGTTCTAAGACCCCTGCTCTTTTCCATCTACACCTTCAGCCTGGGACAGCTCATAAAGTCTCACGGCTTTCAGTATCACCTCTATGCCGATGACACACAGATCTACCTTTCTGGACCTGATATCACCTACTTACTAACCAGAATCCCCCAATGTGTGTCTGCTATTTCATCTTTCTTCTCTAGATTTCTAAAACTTAATATGGATAAAACTGAATTCATCATCTTTCCACCATCTCACTCAACCCCCCATCTATCAAAGTCAATGGCTGCCCACTCTCCCCAGTCCCGCAAGCTCGCTGCCTCGGGGTAACCCTTGACTCTGATCTCTCCTTCAAACCTCATATCCAAGCCCTTTCCACTTCCTACTGACTCCAACTCAAAAATATTTCCCAGATCCGCACATTCCTGAACCACGAATCTGCAAAAACACAAGTGCATGCCCTCATCATCTCCCGCCTCGACTACTGCAACCTCCTGCTCTGTAGCCTCCCTTCTGCCACTCTAATCTATCCTAAACTCTGCTGCCCGACTAATCCACCTGTCCCCTCGCTATTCCCCGGCCTCTCCTCTCTGTCAATCCCTTCACTGGCTCCCCATTGCCCAGAGACTCCAGTTCAAAACCCTAACCATGGCATAAAAAGCCATCCACAACCTGTCTCCTCCATATATCTCTGACCTAGTCTCCCGGTACATACCTGCACGCAACCTCTGATCCTCACATGATCTCCTTCTCTACTCCCCTCTTATGTCCTCTTCCCACAATCGCATCGTGGAAATCTTCAAAAGGAGCCTGAAGACCTACCTGTTCCGAAAAGACTACAATCTGCAGTAACCCTTGCTCCACCACACTGCTGCACGATCAGCTCTACCCTCACCTACTGTATCCTCACCCATCCCTTGTAGATTGTGAGCCCTCGCGTGCAGGGTCCTCTCTCCTCCTGTACCAGTCGCTGACTTGTTTTTGTTCCAATTATTGTACTTGTTGTTTGCTATGTATACCCCTTTTAAACATGTAAATTAATGGTGCTATAATAACAAATAATAATAATGCGACTTATCTAATCTAATCTAATTTAATATAAACTAGTGATTGTATGATGACTGCATTGTTGAAAAAAAGCCTGGGACAGGCTGAAACATCCTTTGGAATTGGCAATGAAATAAAAGAGCAATTATTCACTGAACACGTGAGTGCTGGGAATTACTTCCTTTCTGCATATTCTACTCCACGTGCACCACCACCACCGATCCACCATCCCTGTATTCATATTGGGATACGAGCACACATTTTTCACCATCGCTGCAACAAGTCGGATTTTCAATTAGGAAGAAGCCGCTGGAATTATAGCGCAATCCACAATATGAACAGATTTCCTGAAAATCCCAACAAGTGAGTTCAAAAGATGGGACTTTGAGAGGGGAAACTAAGAGGTTGATTTCATATGAGTTGCATGCTGAAACACTTGTAGAATATTATCGAGAAAAGAAAATACAGCAGGACTTAAGGGTTTAACCTACGCTCGACGCTGTTTTCAGAAGATAATATATTCTGCGATGATTTTGAGCAAGTGCTTAATAAATGCTCTATGGATTTGATGTTACTAACTATTGACAGATTGCATAAAGCCATCGCTGACCTTAAAGTTCAGAGTGCTAATATTGAAGAGCAATTAACCTCCTGTTTGAAATCTGATGAACTTTCCATTATGAAGGAATCTTTGTAATTCTGTTCTGGATATTCATTGAAAGGATTTACAAGAGAGAAAAAGAAGGAAATTTACTCGTGACACTGAAGACTGTCTTTCTAATAAAGTTTATAGATGGCGAGAGCAAACTTTCAATAGGATTAGAAATCCCAGACAATGTTTTAGGAATGATTTTTATTCATCTGATTCTAGCAGCGAGTTCTCAGGATCCTGAAGGAATCCACGTCCTTTTTCCGCGAGAACAAAGAAGCAGAACATCACAAGAAGAGGAGGAGAGCAGGTCGCCATCACCGACACAGCTACACCTGCGATGCAAACAAGATCTCAGGTCCCTTGTTATAAACATTTCATCAAAAACTTTTTTTGCAATTCAGATGCAAGTATTGCAGAAAGGACTTTCATTTGTTGTTATGTCCAAACTTAATACATTTCAACTTGATTTGGACATTAAGTTTCTCCGTAATGTCAGATTAAAACGTATTTTTCAAATGTGATTACACCTGCGCGCACTTTACCTGTATTACAGGTGAAATGCTTTACTGCATCTGAACTGGGATTAAGACAAAGAAGCTTTTTCTCTCCACCCAAAATTCACGTATGCAGATAGACAAAGTGGTCCTTATCCAAGAATGAATTTGGGTTTTAGAGAGAGACAAGCATTGACTTCTTTAAGGCATGACGATTCGATCGAAATTAAACCGGCAGCCAAGGGTGGTTCAGTGGTGGTAATGGATCGTTACAAATATTAAAAAAAGAAATCTTGCGACAATTGTCAGATCAGACGACCTATGTACCACTGAGCCATGATCCCTTGCCCAAAGTTCAGAGGAAAATTTCCAACATGATTGATAAATATAAAAACCTGGGTATTATTGATGATAAATTAGCGGAGTTTTTGGTGAAGACGGATCCCCTTACATCTGTATTTTATAAACTGCCAAAGGTGCATACAACCTTAATTGATCCTCCGGGCAAGGCCAATTGTGGCATCAACTAACTCGGTATTATCCCCGTTATCAATCATGTTGGTAGGATCCTCCTCAATTAAATAATAAAAACAAAAGCATTTCTTCTGGATACTAAAGATTTTTTTGAAAAAAATTAAAATGATTGATGATAGTGGAGATGATACTATATTAGTTACCATTGATGGAGCTAATTTATACCCTTCTAGAGGACATCACAAGGGACTTGAGGCGATCCATTGGATTTTGAATTGAAATGAATTTACACACTTCCAAATTGATTGCATTATCGTTTTTTTGACTCTAGTCCTCAATGAGAACTATTTTCTCTTTCAGGACACTTTCTATTGTCAACGGAGGGGTTTGGCGATGGGTGCTAATGTGGCCCCCCCATATGCAAATGCATATATGGCATTCTTTGAAGAACGATTTATATACAAACATACTTTATTTCAAACACACGTGAAAACATGGTATAGATATATTGACGATGTCATTTGCATATGGGAGGGGCCACACTAGAGGCAATGCAAGATTTTGAAAAATATCTGAATAATATTTGGGATGAATTAAAATTTACCACGACAAACGATTTGCGCAGAATTAAATTTTTTAAGATACATCAATTATTAAAAATGATAATAGTCTGGATACAGATTTATATAGAAAAAAAAAACGGACAAAAATTGTGTTTTATACTTTGAAAGTGCGCACTCTTATTCTCTTAAGAGGGCTATCCCTAAATCACAGTTACAAAGGATACGCAGAATTGTGTCCGAACCATCTCTTTGTGAACAGAGACTTACTGAAATGCGACATGATTTTATGGCGAGAGGTTATCCACGCCACCTGTTAGAGAAAGTTAAAGAGGATTCTCTGTCTAATAAAAGATCTAGAAGTGCATTATCACACAGGATACCTTTTGTCAGGGATTATCATCCAATCAATTTAAAAGTTGATCATATTGTTAAAAAACATCGGCATATCTGACATCATGCGTATCCTCAGATATCACAGTTTGAGAATCTCCCATTGATTTGTAACAAAAAGTTGACTAATATTAAAGATAAATTAGTGCGTGCGGACCTAGGTAGTGAAAAGAGAGAATCTAAACAAACCTTTATTTCTAGTAGGAAAAAACGGTACATATCCATGTTTGGGATGTTTCCAATGTAATAATGTTGCTAAAGGAGGAGAATTTTTTTTTATGACTCTCAAACCGGACAACAACGAAAAAGAAAAGTTTTTTTTTACTTACCTCTCCAATAACGTGATTTATATGATAAAATGTCCCTGTGGTTTAGCTTATAGTGGAGAAACCACGCAATCAGTTGGTACAAAGATTAATAAGCACAAATCCACAATAAGGTGCGGAGATATTACCTTTATTGGTATTGCCATTACCTCTTCCAGCACATTTTCTGGAAAAAAAAACACACATATTATCGCACAATTAAAATACGAAGTGCTGGAACAGGTGATAATTCCTAGAATTCCTAGGAGGGGTGGTAATATAAAGACAATGCTCCTCCGAAGTGAGGCGTATTGGATACATAATGTAAAAACGTTATCCCCGAATGTATTAATAAAGGTTATGAAATGAGTCGCAATATATGAAATTTTATCTTTTATTTTTACCTTAAATTTGTTTGTGATTAAAAAATATACCGTATTTTTTCGGACTATAAGACGCCCTTTTTTCCTCCAAAATTTTGGAGGAAAGTGGGGGTGTCTTATAGTCCGAACTGTGCCCCGTACTATATACCTTTGGCTGTGGGTGGTGAGGGGAGCGGCGGCGGGGCACAAGAGGCAGGAGCCGCCTGCTGCAGCCTACACTGTGCCCGCTGCTAAAGAAAATGAATATTCACTGCTCCACACGCCCATGGGCGTGGAGAACAATGAATATTAATTTTCCTCAAAAGCGCGCACACTGTAGCCGCAGTGCGGCTCCTGCTGCCGCTGTCCGGTTTACGTTCCCGCTATTAAAGACCATGAATATTCACTACAATCCACTCCCATGGGTTGTAGTGAATATTCATGGTCTTTAATAGTGGGCACAAAGACCGCCGTCCGCAGCAGGAGCTGTGCTGCAGGTACTGTGTGAGTTAATGGTCACTGCTCCACACACACAGTTCTGGCGCAGGGAGCAGTAACTATTCCAGAACAGCATCTCACACTGTGAGGGCACATGGCAGGGACGCCATGCACGTCTTTCATAGTGAGTGTCGACAGCAGAGTGGGACGTAGCGCTAGAGGAGAGAGGAGGTGATTATAATTGTTTATTTTTGTGTGTGCAGCGTGATGGGGATCAGGGGATGGCCTTATATACTACGATGATATAGTTAGTAAAGCCGAATAAAGACTTGCGTCCATCAAGTTCGACCTGTTAGTTCTGTAATTGCTAAAGTTGATCCAGAGGAGGGCAAAAACCCCAAATGATTTAGCCAATCTTCACCTGAGGAAAAATTCCCTCCCGACTCTGAAACCAGCAGTCAGAATAAATCCCTGTATCAACCTACTATTTTATTCTATTTTTAAGTATATGCAGAAATCTGCCTGGTATCTAGAAATGCATCCAGTCCCCGCTTGAACTGGTTTAGTGAATCCGACATCACCGTCTCCTCACTCAGTGAATTCCATATTCTCACTGCTCTTACCGTAAAGAACCCCTTCCTATGCTGGTGCTGAAACCTTTTCTCTTCCAGTCTTAGTGAGTGCCCTCTTGTTACCGTAATATCCCTCCTTTTGAACAAATCCCTGGCAAGGTCTCTATACTGTCCCCTAACATATTTGTACACATTTATTATGTCCCCCCTCAACCTTCTCTTTTCCAGGCTGAATAGTCCTAGTTTTGCCAACCTCTCTGGGTATTGCAGTCCCTCCATTCCCCTTATTAATTTTGTTGCCCTCCTTTGTACCTTTTCAAGCTCATTTATATCCTTTCTATATATTGGGGCCCATAACTGAGCACAGTATTCCAAGTGTGGTCTGACCAGTGCTTTGTACAGTGGAAGAACAATGTTCTCATCCTTTGCAGCTATACCTCTTCTGATACATCCCATTACCCTGTTTGCTCTTACAGCAGCCGCCTGACTTTGGGCACTCCAATTTAGTTTGCTATGAATCAAGATGCCCAAGTCCTTCTCCATCTCTGAATTCCCCAATGATTTCCCATTCAGTGAGTACTGGTGACTTCCATTTTTCCTTCCCATATGTATGACCTTACATTTCTCCTCGTTAAACCTCATTTGCCATTTAATGCTCCACCTACCCAGCTTATCCAAATCCCTCTGTAGGTCTGCACTGTCCTCTTTTGTATTAATTGTTTTACATAACTTTGTGTCATCTGCAAATATTGATATTTTACTATTTATTCCGTTGACTATGTCGTTAATAAAGATATTAAATAACATTGGGCCTAGTACAGACCCCTGTGGTACCCCACTAGTGACGCTTACCCAATCTGAGTATATTCCATTTATAACCACCCTTTGCCTTCTATCCTTTAGCCAGTTAGCTACCCACTTACAGACATTTTCCCCCAGCCCCATCATTCTCATTTTGTATACCAACCTATTATGTGGCACGCTATCGAACGCTTTTGAGAAATCGAGATACACGACATCCACTGGTTCCCCCTGATCTACTCGAGAGCTAACCTCCTCGTAGAAGTCAATCAGGTTTGTTTGGCAGGAGCGATTCCTCATGAATCCATGTTGGTTCGGGGTTAATAGATTATTAGCATCAAGATGCTCCGTAATTGCCTCTTTAATGAAGCCTTCAAAAATTTTGCCCACAACGGACGTCAGACTCACCGGCCGATAGTTTCCGGCGTCACTTTTCGCTCCCTTTTTGAATATTGGCACTACATTAGCCTGTCGCCAATCAAGTGGTACAGACCCAGTCTCAACAGAGTCCTTAAATATAAGATATAACGGTCTGTCTATCACATTACTTAGTTCCCTTAGTACCCGTGGGTGTATGCCATCAGGTCCTGGTGATTTGTTTATTTTAATGTTACTGAGGCGTTTCTGTACCCCAGCTTGGGTTAGATTTGTCATACTTAGTGGAGGATTAAGCTTGTCACTTCTCATTTCGCCTGTTAGTTCTTTTTCCTTTGTGAAAGTTGACGAAAAAAAATTATTTAATAGATTAGCTTTATCCTCATCTTTCTCTATGATTTTCCCTTCCTCACTTTTTATCGGTCCAATATTATCCGATTTAATCCTTTTACTATTTATATACGTAAAGAACAGTTTGGGATTTGATCTACTTTCCCTAGCAATACGTCTCTCTGTTTCCTCCTTCGCTATTTTTATTTGTTTTTTGCAGGTTCTCGTTTTTTCCTTGTAACACATTAGTGCCTCCTTACTGTTTTCCTGTTTTAATCTCTTGAATGCCTCTTTTTTGCTATTTAACGCCCCTTTTACGTTCTTGTTCAACCATATTGGTTTCCTCTTATTTCTGGCCCTTTTATTCCCATACGGTATATACCTCTCGCACTGAGTATTCAGAATTCTTTTGAAGGTTTCCCATTTACTATTCGTATTTCCTTGATTAAGAACTTTGTCCCAGTCTATAAGTTGAAGGTTTTCTTTCAGCTGATCAAACTTCGCCCTCCTAAAGTTTAATGTTTTAGTTGTTCCCTTATTGATAACCCTACTGAAGGGCATTTTGAAGTCGATAATATTATGGTCGCTATTACCTAGGTGCCCCACTATCTGTACCTCAGTTATTCTATCAGGCCTATTAGTCAATATTAAGTCCAACACGGCCTTCCCTCTCGTTGGTTCCTGCACTAGTTGGGAGAGATAATTATCCTTGATATTTGTCAAGAACCTTTTTCCTTTCTGCAATCTACAGGTTTCTGTTTCCCAGTCAATATCCGGGTAGTTGAAATCCCCCATTACAATCACCTCATTATGTTTTGCTACTTTGTCTATTTGTCCTAATAGCAGTTTCTCATTCTCCTCTGTTATATTGGGTGGCTTATAGCAGACCCCCAGTAATATTTTATTATTATTTTTTGCCCCCTCTATCTCTACCCACATGGACTCGACCCCCTCTTCTCCCTCTCCTATATCTTCCCTTAGTCTGGGCTTTAGACGTGACTTTACATATAAGCAGACTCCTCTGCCCTTCCCCTGTTTCCGGTCCCTTCTAAATAAACTATAATCTGTTAAATTTACCGCCCAGTCGTAGCTATCGTCTAGCCAAGTCTCTGTTATACCTACGATGTCATACCTCTCCTCCGATATAAGCGCCCGCAGCTCATCCGCCTTATTGGTCAGGCTTCTTGCGTTGTTCAGCATGCAAGATAAAACTTTGGGGTTATTTAGCATCCTATTCTTCTCTAACGATCTAACTGTACTATCCCCACCCCCCTCTCCACCCTCATTATATTCACTTCTCCCCTTCCCCCTTGCTTGCCTCACATCCCACCTATTTCCTTGGTTTCCCCCCCCCCCCCGTCTCTAGTTTAAAGACTCCTCCAACCTATTAGCCATCTTCTTCCCCAGCACCGCTGCACCCTCCCCATTGAGGTGCAGCCCGTCCCTACGGTAGAGCCTGTAGCCGACAGCGAAGTCGGCCCAGTTCTCCATGAACCCAAACCCTTCTGCCTTGCACCAACTCTTTAGCCACTTATTCACCTCCCTAACCTCCCGTTGGCGCTCCTGTGTGACTCGCGGGATTGGTAGTATTTCTGAGAAAACTACCTTGGAGGTCCTTGCCCTAAGCTTCCTACCTAGATCCCTGAAATCATTTTTAAGGACCCTCCATCTACCACTCACTTTGTCATTGGTGCCAATGTGGACCATGACCGCTGGGTCTTCGCCAGCCCCACCCAGTAACCTGTCAACCCGATCCGCGATGTGCCAGACTCGAGCGCCAGGGAGGCAGCACACCGTTCGGCGATCCCGGTCTTTGTGACAGATTGCCCTGTCTGTCCCCCTAATAATAGAGTCACCCACTACCAGGACCTGTCTAGCCTGCCCTACACTTCCCCCCTCCCCCTCATTACTGGAGCATACACTCCCCCGGCGGTCAGAGGATCTGTCGTGCTCCAATAATGCCGGTTCTGAACCAGCCTTCCTATACTTCTTCCCTCTATCCCTTCTAACTGTTACCCAGCTCCCTGCCTGTTCAGCCTGCGCTTCCCCACTAAGCTCCACCCCCAGTGTTGACCCATTGAGTGTCTGCTCGGTGAGCAGCAAACTCCGTTCCATGTTGTCGATGCTCCTCAGTACCGCTATCTGAGCACTTAGATCCAGGATTTGGGCTTCCAAGTGCACGATATGCTCACATCTCTCGCAGCAGTATGGATCCCTGAGCGGTAGCTCAGGGAATGCATACATTGCGCAAGATGTACACTGCACGGCTCCGGCCAACATGGACGTCATTCTAAATATGGGGATACAGTCAGTATATATGTACAAGTACAAAACACAATTATTTATATATAGGTGTTTGGACGGGGATCAATTAGGGATGTGCAAGTGTATCGATTAGATATCGGCGCGGGATCAGTTAAGTATGGACGGGGGATCAATTAAGTATCAATTAAGTATGGACGGGGGATCAGCTGAGTGGGTCAGGTGGATTAATTAAGTATGGATGGTGTGTCAATTAACTATGGACTGGGATCAATAAGTATGGACTGGGGAAATAATTAATTGTGGACTAGGGAATCAATCAATTAATTATGGACAGGGGGTTTAATTAAATAGGATGGGGGGTAAAGCAAATAAATAGGTATGGACGGTGGGTCAATTAACTAAGGACTGGGGATCAATAAGTATCAATAATATCAATAAATATGGACTGGGGAAACAATTAATTGTGGTCTGGGGAATCAATCAATTAATTATGGACAGGGGTTAATTAAATATGGTGGGGGATAAGGCAAATAGATAGGGACTGGGGATGAGTAAAAGTGGACAAGGGGAATCTATTAAATAGGATGAGGGGTGCCATGCATACCAGGATGAGGGGTGCCATGCATACCAGGATGAGGGGTGTCATGCATACCAAGAAGAGGGATGAGGGGTGCCATGCATACCAAGATGAGGGGAACCATGCATACCAGGATGAGGGGTGCCATGCCTACCAGGATGAGGGGTGCCTAGCATATCAGGATGGGGATCAAGGGGTGCCATGCATACCAGGATAGGAGATTGGGGTGCCATGTATACAAAGATGGGGGATTTGGGTGCCATGCAGACCAGGATGGGGATGAGGGGTGCCATGCATATCAGGATGGTGATGAGGGCCACGTATAAGAGGAAGGAGGGGGCCATACAGACCAGGATGGGGAATATTAACAGAATTGGGGGACATTACCCCTATAACAGTGTCAGCAGCAGACCCCCTCCCCCTTAACAGGGCATCATGACCACATTTTTTGCTTACATTTTCTTTCTTCCTCTAAAACCTAGGTGCATCTTATAGTCTGAAAAATACGGTATTTCTTTGTTTTAGACAACATTGTTGCGCTGATTTAATATTGATGAATCCCTACTTGATGTAATTTCAATGATGATACTCGACACAGTCCAAGTGGAAGTTATTTTCATAAGATAATTTACGTATAATATAATAATAATAATAATATAATGAGATAATCATGTTTCAACTTCATATTAGTAAATTGAATAGAAATAAATCTAATAGAGGATTAATTTAAAAATAACTAATAGAATAGATTTGATACACTATAATATTCTAAGGAATAAACTTTCTGTATAGCATATGATTCCTCAATATAGCTTTGGTTAATTATATTTAATGCAACAATGTCTACGTAGCCGTGAATAATATAATAATTCAAAAAATACATAAAATAAAAAATAAATTATGTTATACGGGATTCATGCATGAAGAATTATATCGGGTAGGCGGTTTTTTGTTTTACATCTGATGTCACTTCTGAGGTGTAATCCTTTATAAACTAGTGATTGTATGATGACTGTATTGCTGAAAAAAGCCTGGGACGGGCTGAAATGTCCACTGGAATTGGCAATGAAATAAAAGATGTGACAAAGTCACTGGTAAAGTGCTGGAGGGGAGATATGTTTTCCTGAGGCCATTAGCTTTAGTGAAATAAAGCCGTTAAGTTTCCTTCAGCATATCATTTGCTGAGAAGGGTTAAGTCACCACTTGTAAAATGTATGTCTTTATAAGAACAACCATAGAGCGGGCGGGAGGTTGTTCTCCATATCTCCACCTGAAGGTGCGGTCTGGGGTCTAAATACAAGGTCTGCTGAGGCATTACTTGTTCAGTAAGTCTGGGGAGGCAAACTCCAGACATGTTAGTGTTGAGCTGACCTGAACCTTGTGGAGTTGCTAGACTCTGAGCAGGTGGACCCCTGCTAACACAAGGACTGTGTTTTGCGTGACCAATTTATTTTTTTGTTTTCCCGTTTTGCCCAAAGGGCTGTTTTATTTTCATTGACTCAATGTTGGTTTATGCCACATTCTAATAAACCAACCAGAGATATAAAGAAAGCGTACCTGTGTCTACCTCCGTGTGCAGCTGAGTGAGCGATCTAGTGAGCAATTATTCACTGAATACGTGAGTGCCGGGAATTACTTCCTTTCTGCATATTCTACTCCACGTGCACCACGCTAACGGAGTGCCGATCCACCATCCCTGTATGCAGGGTTCTAGTGATCTGCCTACCATCAGGAAATAGTCTAAGTATGGAATTATTAGGGTGTTCTGTTCACAAAGATTCGCTGTCATCTCCACTATGATCTTTGTAAATACTCTCGGAGCCATGGACAGACCAAAAGGCCGGGGCCCTGAACTGAAAATGTCTGATTCTCTAGTTTATGGATAGGGCCACTCTCGGGAATTTTTCAGCTTCTGCATGGATTGAAACATGGTAGTATGCATCTTTTCTCATTAAGACATACCACAGAAGAGTCCGCATAATCACGCAGCTAATACACCACCACAACGGGGAGACTCATGGATGATTAACGAGAGGGCATCGCAAAAACAACTGAGAAAAATGACCAAGGAAAAAATAGCGACATAAAGCCCATAAACATTACTTAGATGTAAAAAATATATAAATCTTTATTGAATATACACTGTGTTCAGAATTATTAGGCAAATGAGTATTTTGATCACATGATACTTTTTATACATGTTGTCCTACTCCAAGCTGCATATTATTGAGAGCCAACTACCAATTAAGTAAATCTGGTGATGTGCATCTCTGTAATGAGGAGGTGTGTTGACTAATGACATCAACACCCTATATAAGGTGTGCTTAATTATTAGGCAACGTCCTTTCCTTTGGCAAAATGAGTCAGAAGAGAGTTTTGACGGGCTCTGAAATGTCCAAAATTGTGAGCTGTCTTGCAGAGGGATGCAGCAGTCTTGAAATTTCCAAACTTTTGAAGCGTGATCACCACGTGTACATCTACCCCAACGCGTGTTTCGGCGAACCTTCGTCAGGGGGTATGTGTCAGTGTCAATGTGATCCCTTTTAAATGTGCCCACGCCAATCACCACGTGTGTAAAAAACCGGATGTCTATAGTCTGATCGATAGGTTTGAGGACCTTTGATGATGCATACCGTGTCATGATAGGCGGGGCGCCGTCGGCATCACGTGGCACCCGTGTCACAGTCAGCTGACCGCGGCACAGGTCCTCACGATGTAGCAACCTAGAAACAGAAGTTTTACAGCCGATTGTTTTGACTTCATCTTGAAGGGTTGATATACCAGAAATCTGTTCAGACCTCTCAAATTTACTATATCTCTGAAAGTGCCATCCAGCTTCTTTATCAAGAAAAGGGGGGAATATAATCCCTTTCCTTATTCTTCTATGGGTACCTCCAAGAGGACCAAAAACTCTGCCTCCAGGACTAACTATTGCTTGGAAGATCTTCGGAGAGGTGTCACCATGAAGGTTTGCAGGGGTGGAAGGATAGTCTGGAATTCCAATTTTAGGTCTGCTTCCACTATCCCTAGAATCCAGACATGGGATGAATTTTATTTGTACGCATGGAGGAAGAGGGAAAGCATTCCTCCTTCCGGGGGAATGACATCACTGGGAAGACTTCCTTCCACCTGAAGGCGGCCCCCCAAACAAGAAACCTTTTTTTTAGTCTTCTGACTTCCTATTTTCCCTGATCCTAGGAGGTCTTTTCCGGCCGTATCTTCTATTCCAAAAGGTACTCCTGTATTCTGGGATAGACAAACTGGGGAATCCTTTCTTTTTATCTCCAGCTTTGTCCAAGATGTCATCCAGAACTTGACCAAAAAGAAAGCCCCCATCACATGGGATTGAACACAGTTTGGTCTTTGACTGGACATCCCCAGGCCAACTTTTTACCCATAGCGCCCTATGAGTGGCAATAAAGAGGCCCGCTAACCTGGCTGCCAGCCTCACTGAGTCTGTTGAGGCATCTGCAATAAAAGCTGATGCTCCCTGCATCAGCCACGATCTTTTCCCTTGGGACATTATCCTTCGGTTGACCTTCTAGTTGTTGCAACCAGATAATCATAGATCTGGCTGTACAGGTCGTAGAGACCGCTGGCTTCAGGGCACCCACCGAGGACTCCCAGGTGTGTCTTAAGTAACCATCGGCCTTTCTATCCAGATGGTCTTTCAGAATATCCACATCCTCAAAAGGCAAGGTAGATTTTTTGGATGAATTGGCCACTGCTACGTCTATCTTTGGGATCTTATTCCATGAGTCTTGTTTTGGTATCTTCTCTTAGAAGATGATGGTAGTGAACCCTTTCTCTTCGTTTTTTCTCTTAATGAGAGCCTGAATCTTTTCATTAATTAGAAATATGCGTCTCTTTTTTTTTTCTCTAATCTACAAAACATGAACTCTTGTATGGATTTGGGGGCCGTAGCATCCGAGATGCCCATGGTAGCTCTCACAGCCTTAATCAACCTATCTGCGACTTTTATAGGATAGCATGGCCTACCCCCTGTATCGCCATTAAAGAATGAAAAGGAACAAGAATCCAATCCACATTCACCTTCCGACTTTATAGATTCATCTAAATCAGGTGATAGTTTTTTGGACCCTTTCCTTCCCTTTCTATTCCTTTTTTTATGAATAAGGGTCTCAAGGGAATTCTTAACTTGTGCCCTGATCACGGATCTCAAATCCATGAAGTTAGTGGATTCTTCACATGCGGTTTTCTGTATACAATCTGCACAGAGTCTTTTCTGCCACAAGTCAGGTAACTTATCCCTACAAAGGGTTCACTCCTTATTCTTTTGTGCCACATTTCTTAAGTCGTTCCTAGTAATTAGAGACAAGAAAAAGGGACTTAATTACCATGGTGAAATTTCACAAAGATCAGTCAGCATTCTGGAATTTAATAATGTACCAGATTCAGAGGCTGGATCAAATCACACCATTATTCGTGGTTGGTGGTACTGTCACTTCTGCAACTCATGAGACTGCCATTGCTGCGTGAACTCTGATCCTGGCACTGCCGTTCCTCCATATCACATGGGGAAGGAGAGCCAGAGAAAAGCCACTCTTTTGGCAGTCAGGCTTGATTTTAAAAGAGGGACCAGCCACAGCAACTCCCCCACCCCCTTGTACATGCCTTCCCCAGACCCCCTGGAAGTGAAATCCAACACTTCAGGTCAGAAGTCTCCGGCATGCTCTTCATCAGGGCACACCAATACCAGGGCCTCCTGCACATGCGCAAGCCTGGGACATTGTTGGGGCCAGCAGGCATCCAAAAGAACTTCAGCGCTCGCATCTACATGAGCCCTCAAGTGACCAGCGGTGGCGCTTCCAGGACCCGACACCGGCACTATAGACAAGGAGCCTTTCTTCCAGGCAAGGCCTGGGTAAGTTTCTCCTTTAACTTTCCTCTCCTGATTCTTCAGCTTCAGGTTCCCTCATGGACAGGAAACCAAAATGATGCGGGGTAGAGGTGCAGCCCTCTTATTCAGTACGCTTCCTGTCCTTATTGGGTGAATTCCCTCTCTCGTGTGGCGCTGGTCATGGGGGAAAGGAAAATTTTAGAAATTGTTCTGGTATTCAGTGAGATATTAATGACAATCTTACTTATCAAAGGAAGTGTACTCATTATTCTGAGCAATTTTTTAAAAAATTTTAAAACACACAGTGTACATGATTACAGTTTCTTTCCTGTATGACTTCCCTCATGTCTAACAAGATACGATTTATTTACAAAAGATTTCCCACATAGTGAACATGAATACGGCTTCTCCCCAGTGTGACTTCTCTCGTGCATCACAAGACTCCGTTTATCTGTGAAGGACTTCCCACATTCCAAACATGAAAATGGCTTTTCTCCTGTGTGAATTCTCTCATGTCTAACACATTTTGATTTCTCTGTAAAGCATTTCCCACATTCTGAACAGGAATATGGCTTCTCTCCTGTGTGAGTTTTCTGATGTCTAATAAGAGTCCCTTTATCTGTAAAGCATTTCCCACATTCTGAACATGAATATGGAGTCTCTCCTGTGTGAATTCTCTGATGTATAATAAGACTCCCTTTTTCCGTGAAGAACTTCCCACATTCCAAACATGAAAATGGCTTTTCTCCTGTGTGAATTCTCTCATGTCTAACACATTTTGATTTCTCTGTAAAGCATTTCCCACATTCTGAACAGGAATATGGCTTCTCTCCTGTGTGAGTTTTCTGATGTCTAATAAGAGTCTTTTTATCAATAAAGCATTTCCCACATACTGAACATAAAAATGTCTTTTCTCCTGTGTGAATTCTCTCATGTATAACACAATTTGATTTATATGTAAAGCATTTCCCACATTCTGAACAAGAATATGGCTTCTCTCCTGTGTGAGTTTTCTGATGTCTAATAAGAGTCCTTTTATCTGTAAAGCATTTCCCACATACTGAACATGAAAATGTTTTTTCTCCTGTGTGAATTCTCTGATGTGTAATAAATCTTGATTTATATGTAAAGCATTTCCCACATTCTGAACATGAATACGGCTTCTCTCCTGTGTGAATTCTCTGATGTGTAATAAGATTCCCTTTATCTGTAAAGCATTTCCCACATTCTGTACATGAATATGGCTTCTCTCCTGTGTGACTTCTCTGATGTGTAATAAGATTATATTTCTTTGTAAAGCATTTCCCACATTCTGAACAGGAGTATGGCTTTTCTCCTTTGTGTTTTCTTTGTGTCTGAGCTGAGCTTTTAGTAAGTTGCTTGTCACACTGAAGTCTTGTATCCACTGTGTCACCTGGAATTGTGGTAACAATGTGAGATTGCTCAGGAGATGATTCCTCATGATCAGGAGGATTATAAGAAGGTGAAGTGCTGTAAAGTCCAGGAGGTGCAGGAAGGGTGATGAGGTTTTCTCCATTAGAGTGCTTCCTGATATCTTCTTTTTCACAATTTAGTGATAAACCTTTATTCCCACAAGGATTTCCTATCAGGATGAAAGATAGAAAAAAAATCACATCTAATCTACAACACAAAAGAGATTTCTGAATGTATTTTCTGGATCTCACAATGAAGACCCTCGTCAGTGAAAGTACCGGTAATAAGGAAGACAACTACATGCCATAACATTAACACAATGACGGGTAAAGTGAATAACACTTATAAACTGGTGACATTGGCACAAGTCAGGGGTGGCAGAGACTAGACAGCAAATAGACAGTTCTTAAAGGGAACCTGTCATCAGGATTTACCCCCTTAATGTACCACCAGTGCCATTTCACTCTCTCAAGCTTCCTATCATGCCCTCAGTGTAGAAAAGTGTCCACACAATTAACAATGGAGTTTTAATCTTTTATTACTGCATGCAAATGAGACTGTCTAATCACGAAGGTGGGCTTCATAAAGGTGGCCACCGTAATCATGTCCACAGTATGCCTAAGGACTAGTGTTGAGCGAGTATGTTCTATTAACCCTTTTGGCGAATATGCTCGGGCCGAGCTCCGAGTATTTATAGCTGCTCGGTGATATGGTTGAATCGCTTGATTTGCGACTGTTTGACAGCTTTATTACATGTGAGGAATGTCTATTTCTTACACATTCCTCCCATGTAATAAAACTGTCAAACAGTTGCAAATCATACACACGGGAGCGATCTAACCTTATCACCGAGCTGCTGTAAATACTTGGAGCTCGGTCCGACCATACTCGGACAGAACATACTCGCTGAACCCTACTAAGGACATGATACGAACCCTTAGAAGAATGAAATAGCACCAAAATCATATTACAGGGTTAAATCCTAATTACCGGACCCAGGGGAGTCCTTCTCCCAATGTCTGAGAAGAAAAATCTACAGTGGCAGAAAGTGCAACGATTCCAGTATGTGAGCAACCTGTAGTGCAAATGGGCCTCCATGTCCCCTCTGGAGCCTCCTTATTCCATTAACCACCCTACACCACGGATCCTTCTTATCCCCTGGAGCCTCCCTACACCACGGATCCTTCTTATCCCCTGGAGCCTCCCTACACCACGGATCCTCCTTACCCCCTGGAGCCTCCCTACACCATGGATCCTCATCATCCCCTGGAGCCTGCCTACACCACGGATCCTCCTTATCCCCTGGAGCCTCCCTACACCACGGATCCTCATCATCCCCTGGAGCCTCCCTACACCACGGAGCCTGCTTATCCCCTGGAGCCTCCCTACACCACGGATCCTCATCATCCCCTGGAGCCTCCCTACACCACGGATCCTCCTTATCCCCTGGAACCTCCCTACACCACGGATCCTCCTTATCCGCTGGAGCCTCCCTACACCATGGATCCTCATCATCCCCTGGAGCCTCCCTACACCACGGATCCTCATCATCCCCTGGAGCCTCCCTACACCAAGGATCCTCATCATCCCCTGGAGCCTCCCTACACTACGGATCCTCCTTATCTCCTGGAGCCTCCCTACACCACAGAGCCTGCTTATCCCCTGGAGCCTCCCTACACCACAGAGCCTGCTTATCCCCTGGAGCCTCCCTACACCACAGAGCCTGCTTATCCCCTGGAGCCTCCCTACACCACAGATCCTCCTTATCCCCTGGAGCCTCCCTACACCACGGACCCTCCTTATCCCCTGGAGCCTCCCTACACCACGGATCCTCCTTATCCCCTAGAGCCTCCCTACACCACGGATCCTCCTTATCCCCTGGAGTCTCCCTACACCACGGATCCTCATCATCCCCTGGAGCCTCCCTACACCACGGATCCTCATCATCCCCTGGAGCCTCCCTACACCATGGATCCTCCTTACCCCCTGGAGCCTCCTTACACCACAGAGCCTGCTTATCCCCTAGAGCCTCCCTACACCACAGATCCTCTTTATCCCCTGGAGCGTCCCTACACCACGGAGCCTCCTTATCCCCTGGAGCCTCCCTACACCACGGATCCTCCTTATCCGCTGGAGCCTCCCTACACCACGGATCCTCATCATCCCCTGGAGCCTCCCTACACCATGGATCCTCATCATCCCCTGGAGCCTCCCTACACCACGGATCCTCATCATCCCCTGGAGCCTCCCTACACCATGGATCCTCATCATCCCCTGAAGCCTCCCTACACCATGGATCCTCCTTACCCCCTGGAGCCTCCCTACACCACAGAGCCTGCTTATTCCCTGGAGCCTCACTACACCACGGACCCTGCTTATCCCCTGGAGCCTCCCTACACCATGGATCCTCCTTATCCTCTGGAGCCTCCCTACACCACGGAGTCTGCTTATCCCCTGGAGCCTCCCTACACCACAGAGCCTGCTTATCCCCTGGAGCCTCCCTACACCACAGAGCCTGCTTATCCCCTGGAGCCTCCCTACACCACGGATCCTCCTTATCCCCTGGAGCTTCCCTACACCACGGATCCTCCTTATCCTCTGGAGCCTCCCTACACCACGGAGTCTGCTTATCCCCTGGAGCCTCCCTACACCACAGAGCCTGCTTATCCCCCGGAGCCTCCCTACACCACAGAGCCTGCTTATCCCCTGGAGCCTCCCTACACTACAGAGCCTCCTTATCCCCTGGAGCCTCCCTACACCACAGAGCCTCCTTATCCCATGGAGCCTCCCTACACCACGGATCCTCCTTATCCCCTGGAGCCTCCCTACACCACAGAGCCTCCTTATCCCATGGAGCCTCCCTACACCATGGATCCTCCTTACCCCCTGGAGCCTCCCTACACCACAGAGCCTGTTTATCCCCTGGAGCCTCCCTACACTACGGATCCTCCTTATCCCCTGGAGCCTCCCTACCCCACGGATCCTCCTTACCCCCTGGAGCCTCCCTACACCACAGAGCCTGTTTATCCCCTGGAGCCTCCCTACACAACGGATCCTCCTTATCCCCTGGAGCCTCCCTACCCCACGGATCCTCCTTATCCCCTGGAGCCTCCCTACACCACAGATCCTCCTTATCCCCTGGAGCCTCCCTACACCACGGACCCTCCTTGTCCCCTGGAGCCTCCCTACACCACGGATCCTCCTTATCCCCTGGAGCCTCCCTACACCACGGATCCTCCTTATCCCCTGGAGTCTCCCTACACCACGGATCCTCATCATCCCCTGGAGCCTCCCTACACCACGGATCCTCATCATCCCCTGGAGCCTCCCTACACCATGGATCCTCCTTACCCCCTGGAGCCTCCTTACACCACAGAGCCTGCTTATCCCCTGGAGCCTCCCTACACCACAGATCCTCCTTATCCCCTGGAGCGTCCCTACACCACGGAGCCTCCTTATCCCCTGGAGCCTCCCTACACCACGGATCCTCCTTATCCGCTGGAGCCTCCCTACACCACGGATCCTCATCATCCCCTGGAGCATCCCTACACCATGGATCCTCATCATCCCCTGGAACCTCCCTACACCACGGATCCTCATCATCCCCTGGAGCCTCCCTACACCATGGATCCTCATCATCCCCTGAAGCCTCCCTACACCATGGATCCTCCTTACCCCCTGGAGCCTCCCTACACCACAGAGCCTGCTTATTCCCTGGAGCCTCACTACACCACGGACCCTGCTTATCCCCTGGAGCCTCCCTACACCATGGATCCTCCTCATCCTCTGGAGCCTCCCTACACCACGGAGTCTGCTTATCCCCTGGAGCCTCCCTACACCACAGAGCCTGCTTATCCCCTGGAGCCTCCCTACACCACAGAGCCTGCTTATCCCCTGGAGCCTCCCTACACCACGGATCCTCCTTATCCCCTGGAGCTTCCCTACACCACGGATCCTCCTTATCCTCTGGAGCCTCCCTACACCACGGAGTCTGATTATCCCCTGGAGCCTCCCTACACCACAGAGCCTGCTTATCCCCCGGAGCCTCCCTACACCATAGAGCCTGCTTATTCCCTGGAGCCTCCCTACACCACAGAGCCTGCTTATCCCCTGGAGCCTCCCTACACTACAGAGCCTCCTTATCCCCTGGAGCCTCCCTACACCACAGAGCCTCCTTATCCCATGGAGCCTCCCTACACCACGGATCCTCCTTATCCCCTGGAGCCTCCCTACACCACAGAGCCTCCTTATCCCATGGAGCCTCCCTACACCATGGATCCTCCTTACCCCCTGGAGCCTCCCTACACCACAGAGCCTGTTTATCCCCTGGAGCCTCCCTACACTACGGATCCTCCTTATCCCCTGGAGCCTCCCTACCCCACGGATCCTCCTTACCCCCTGGAGCCTCCCTAAACCACAGAGCCTGTTTATCCCCTGGAGCCTCCCTACACCACGGATCCTCCTTATCCCCTGGAGCCTCCCTACACCACAGAGCCTATTTATCCCCTGGAGCCTCCCTACACCACGGATCATCCTTATCCCCTGGAGCCTCCCTACACCACAGATCCTCCTTATCCCCTGGAGCCTCCCTACACCACAGAGCCTGTTTATCCCCTGGAGCCTCCCTACACCATGGATCCTCCTTATCCCCTGGAGCCTCTCTACACCACGGATCCTCCTTATCCCCTGGAGCCTCCCTACACCACGGATCCTCCTTATCCCCTGGAGCCTCCCTACACCACAGAGCCTGCTTATCCCCCGGAGCCTCCCTACACCACAGAGCCTGTTTATCCCCTGGAGCCTCCCCACACCATGGATCCTCCTTATCCCCTGGAGCCTCCCTACACCACGGATCCTCATCATCCCCTGCAGCCTCCCTACACCAAGGATCCTCATCATCCCCTGGAGCCTCCCTACACCACGGATCCTCCTTATCCCCTGGAGCCTCCCTACACCATGGATCCTCCTTATCCCCTGGAGCCTCCCTAGACCACGAATCATCCTTATCCCCTGGAGCCTCCCTACACCACGAATCATGCTTATCCCCTGGAGCCTCCCTACACCACGGATCCTCCTTATCCCCTGGAGCCTCCCTACACCACGGATCCTCCTTATCCCCTGGAGCCTCCCTACACCACGGATCCTCCTTATCCCCTGGAGCCTCCCTACGCCACGGATCCTCATCATTCCCTGGAGCCTCCCTACACCACGGATCCTCCTTATCCCCTGGAGCCTCCCTACACCACAGAGCCTGCTTATCCCCTGGAGCCTTCCTACACCACAGAGCCTGCTTATCCCCTGGAGCCTCCCTACACCATGGATCCTCCTTATCCCCTGGAGCCTCCCTACACCACGGATCCTCATCATCCCCTGGAGCCTCCCTACACCACGGATCCTCATCATCCCCTGGAGCCTGCCTACACCAAGGATCCTCATCATCCCCTGGAGCCTGCCTACACCAAGGATCCTCATCATCCCCTGGAGCCTCCCTACACTGCGGATCCTCCTTATCCCCTGGAGCCTCCCTACACCATGCATCCTCCTTATCCCCTGGAGCCTCCCTAGACCACGAATCATCCTTATCCCCTGGAGCCTCCCTACACCACGAATCATCCTTATCCCCTGGAGCCTCCCTACACCACGGATCCTCCTTATCCCCTGGAGCCTCCCTACACCACGGATCCTCCTTATCCCCTGGAGCCTCCGTACACCACGGATCCTCCTTATCCCCTGGAGCCTCCCTACGCCACGGATCCTTATCATCCCCTGGAGCCTCCCTACACCATGGATCCTCCTTATCCCCTGCAGCCTCCCTACACCACAGAGCCTGCTTATGCCCTGGAGCCTCCCTACACCATGGATCCTCCTTATCCCCTGGAGCCTCCCTACACCACAGAGCCTCCTTATCCCCTGGAGCCTCCCTACATTACTTGGTCTATATGCAGCTGAACCTACTGCACATGTGATACATCCGCCCCTGCCCAAAACACTAAATATATGTCCTTAAAAATTATGTTTAAAGGGAAACTGTCCGTTCCCTGTGCCCCCAGAACCCGCAGCAGCTGTGTCTGCAGATATAAACTCTCCGTCTAACATCTCTATTACATTAAACACACAAACAGATCTTTAGAAAAAGTATTGTATTTCTAAAGTTTATGATATGTAAATGAGGCCTTTGACTTGTCGATGAGGCGCTCGTGACCCCAGAGTAGTCGTCCCACTTAGCATGTCATCACGGCTTTGGGGGCTTGAGAACATGACAAACCTACCGCATGCGCGTGGCTTCTCCTCCTCACTGCATTGAGCCTCTGACGCCGGGTGTACGCGTCCCATTACTGAGATAGGAGAGGACGGTCACTACTGGTCAGAGTCCATGTAGATGGGAGGAGCTCGGCCTCTAGCCCCGCCCTCCTCTCCCCTCCCCCTACACAGAATCTTATCAGGAGCGGCCGTCACCTCCGATCTCAGTGATGGAACAATGTTTCCTAACTGAATAGAGATTTTACCCCGGAACCGAGAATCCTGAGACGGAAGAAGAAATACGCAGATTTCTGTGGAGACTCCGGGGACAAAGTTTCCCATTTCCATCTCGTCTATTCTTACAATTCATGAAGTTTATTCCTCTTATTCTTGTGTAATAAAGACTGATCAGGACGTTGTGTCTATTATATGGGAACAATGAGGAATACTGTCACCATGTAACAATACATCGCTTATGGTTTATGGCCGCCAGGATTTGGCAACACAAAAATGTCTGAAAAGAAACAAAGTATTTATTGTAGAAAAGTCCTAAAAGAAAATGAAATAAATATATTGTTATTGGCTTGGATCAGTTGTATTACCGCAGTTACAGCGACCCTCCACCCCGGGACTGAACACTACACATTTCCCTGTACAGTCCCCTATGGGGTCCTCTGCCCTCCGCTGCCCCCTCAGCTCAGATCGGTGGTCTCTTCCCCCGGCTTCCAGGACGGCCAGTGCAGTGGTATGGGGAGTGCAGTAGTACGTCTACCCCACCCTCCCCTGCCTTCCTGTGTTGTGACCTATGGGGCAGCGCCACATCCTATTAATCTCCCAGCAGTCTGCGGGGCGTCACCAGTTACAGATGTATTCTGCACCTGCTTTCATTGCTCCTGTTTGTTTTTGGTAACCTTGTCTGGCTTCCATAATACCCCGGGATGACTTAGGCCTCCATCTACAGGACCATTGTTACTCGTCTTCCTGATTCTGACCTCGTCCCGCTTCTTGATTGTCTAGCACCTGCCATCTTTGGGTCAGATCTGACATGTCGACCTTCTTCTGCCAGCTCGCTCTACCAGCCAGCACTACTATGTGGAGCAGCCCCGGTGTCTGTGCTGTAAGTCCAGATCACTGTACAGTGGTGAAAAGATGGAAGCCGGGAAACCTCTGGGACCGGCTGTATGGAGACTGTGTGTAAGCGCCTTATTATTAGGAACGGCCAGGTTTCCTCCATCGGTTCACCGTTACAGGAGGCAGATGGAGGACACAAGGAAGGGAGTCTATATATGATAACCGTATAGTCGCTTCTCAGTCTCAGGGTGGACGGTCGTTTTATCACTCAACTTGTGCAGCTCATGAAGAGAGAAAAATTCTAAAAAATAACAGCAGAATAAAGATGATAAAGTAACAAGATGAGAAAAACAACTCATCCCCCACAAAAAAGCTCCTCATACAGCGAGGTCAGTAATGAGAAATAAACCATCAAGAATGGAAGAAACAATCCAACAGAGGCCGGACAGACATCTGTCTGAGATGGTGAGTCCTGCATTGAGCAGGGGGCTGGATACGGGGACCCTGGAGGTGATCCCCTCCAACCAGAACATTCTAGGATTGTAAGTTGTTTGTGATATGTTCTGCTACCAGAGCTAAGGAAAGAGAGGAGATCTGTCCCTGCAATAGAACTCAGCTTAATCCCTACGATGTAACAGGGGACCTGATCCTGCGATCAGACCTGCTAAAGTCCTAAGCTAGTCTGTACGGAGACCTATAGATGTGGGGAAGGAATCCCTACAAGTACTAAGGACTGGGAGGAATATGGGACACCTCCTAACAGAAATAGTAGCAGACAGACGAACAAACAAAATATATAGAACATAGAGGTCCGTAGACCAAGCAAACTAACAGAGCAAGACACAGAGCACAGGCTAGCTAGAAAGTAGATATACAATGAAGTCCAGCAAAGCCAGAAGGGCGGAGCAGGATTAAATAGACCAACAAGGTCATGTGACCAGCAAAGGAAAAAACCTAAGAGCAAGGTTCTAACAGTTTGGTCATTTTATCTGTAAATCATTTCCCCCATTATCGGCCTTACAGATACATTATTTTATTGATTTTTTTATTTTTCCTCCTCTCATTTCCGGAGTCATAATGTTATTGGTCACTAAGCTGCGCAGTTCTCCTGCTATTCACCCTATAAATGTAAGGAAATACTGACAACTGGGCGTTACCATTGTTCCCCTACATTGTCCAATCAGCGCTGAGTGTGAGAAGTGTGGGGACACATGTATGGAGAACGGTGACACCCAGTTATCATGTCATTCATAAATGTCGGAGGAACGGCCGGGAATCTGAGCAGCAGTTTCTTTCTTTGGTAACAATTCTTGTCGGAAAAAGAATTTCATCCAATTTATTGGTAAAAAACAAAAACAAAAAAACGTAAAACTTTCGGAACCTGGATGAGGACATCTTCTTACCTTCTTTTGGTAATTTATGTATTTCACTGTTGGAAAGAGAATTATTTATTCACGTTAGAGGCTCAGATGGGGGGACGATTCCTAGACGACATCTTGTTTGTCTGGAGAGACCGAGAGTGAAGATTCTTCTAAAGGGACGTTCCCAAAATCACAATGTGCTCTTATAATAAAGTACACCCTGGTTATTGTGAATATAACCCCTGTATAACATCTGGCCTCTCCTGCACATATCACCCCCTGAGTATGCCCCCCAGGATCTATACACCCAGTAGTTGAAATTGTAACCAATACATACCGAGGAGCCACATGTTATATACTGGGGGGTGGGACAGGGCTGGATGTTATACACCGGGGGGACAACAGGGCCTGAAGGAGAAGCCAGACTGCAGTGATTAATGCGTGTGGCCCAATACTATTCTCCATATAGTGAACCTCTCCATATTACAAGATTCACCATAAATGAGACGCTGACAGGGGATATAATCCGTGCATGGTAAAGGGCGCCCCCTCTGGGTAGTATTTAGTCTCCATGTTTATACGTTGGTTGAACTAGATCTCAAAAACCAACATGATGTCAGATAACGACAACTCTAGATGCGGCCATCGCAGCTGTTTGTAGATATGAGCTCCTAATCCCTTTTATGATGAAGCAATTCCCCACCCGGCACAGAGGACTAAACAACTGTCATGTACTGTCACCTACCTGGTGTCCTCCGCTTGTCTCTGACTAAGACCTGTGTTCTGGTCCTCCGACATCCAAGATGGCCTCCATAGTGGCAGAGGGACGACAGCAGTATGTCTGACCCACACCTCCATAGCATGGCACTTACTGACTTACCATAGGGGTCTTCATGCCACCGGGCGGTCGGCCTGGATGAGGAGGGACCAGAACGCCGGCCTCAGTGTAGGAGGCAGTGGGAGGCAAACAGAGGCGACAGGTAGGACGACTCTACATGTGACATGTGTCGTCACTCGTCAGCACCAGGCAGTGGCTGCTACATCACCGAGATCCATAGGACAGGGAGATTCATAACCTGGAACACAGGCTCAGTCATTTATATGGAAGCAGGGACTTGTGTAAGGAAAATATGGACGTAAAGGATGGAAGGAATATTATAGAAGGTGAAGGAAAACTAATACGTGATTCCTAATCATAAAGAAGAGGTGTGAAGGCGGCCCCGTTATTCATCAGTGCACAGCCGGACTCTACAGGAGCAGCCGCGCCATCACCGGACGCTTCTGCTGTGATGAGGACAGCAGATAAAGCTTCACTGCACCGGAGACTTCATACAATATCACACACCGGTCATCATCATCATCACACGCCGGTCATCATCATCATCATCATCACACGCCGGTCATTATTACATACCTGTGGAAACATCTACCGGAATCTCCTCCTTCCCGTCACTCACACACAGCTGATCCCCCCCCGTCATCGCTTCTTCTTCTGTCTCGTCCTTCACTTTATTCCTAGTTGGATCTTCCTCCTGATATATCAGATGTAACAATCAGCACAATACAAGAAACCACGAAAATCTGTGACATCTATGACCTCAATCAGAAATGTCCCCTATATACAGATCCGGTACAGGGCTCAGCACAGTCTACCTGATGACTCTCCGTGACATTGTGATTCTCCTCTGGACAGTCCTGGGAATACAGAGGACGTGGATATCTCTCTGGTGGATTTCTCCTCCTGAATCCATCTGTAGGAAACACACAGTGACGGAATAGATTGTGTCATGTGTGGCAAAGTCACTGGTAAAGTGATAGAGGGAAGATATATTTCATGGAGGCTATTAGCTTCTGTGAATTGAAACCATGAAATTTGCTCCAACATGCTATTTGCTTAAAGAGGTTAAACTTCCATGTTAAAAGGGAGTGTTTTTTGTGAATGATCATTGTGAAGGGTGGGAGGTCATTCACCATATCTCCATCTCAGAGTGTGGTCTTTGATTTAAATACAAGTCCTACTGAGGCATTCAGTGTTCAGTGTCTGGAGAAGCTAGCTCCAGAGAGGATCTTGTGTTTGTTTTTCTTGAACCAAGTGGAGTTGCTGAACTCTCAGCAGGTGGATCCCTGCTATCACAAAGACTGTGCTTTTGTGTTACCATTTTGCTTTGTTTCCTGTTTTGGCCAAAGGGCCGTGATTTCTTTTATGGACTCAGTGTTGGTTTATGCTGCATTTTAATAAACCAACGAGAACTTTTTGGCCAAAGGGCCGTGATTTCTTTTATGGACTCAGTGTTGGTTTATGCTGCATTTCAATAAACCAACGAGAAGTTTTTAAAGAAACAGTGTACCTGTGTCTACCTCCGTGTGAGCGATCTACCACACATGTTATGATGAAATTATGGGAGTAGTAGTAGGTGACCACAGAACAGACATGACAGTCTCCCTCCTCACCCTGCTGATCGGCCCATATTGCGATCGCCTCTTGTGCTCCATGTATAACCTCAACCTTAATATCAACCAGATCTTCACCCTAAAAATAAAAATGTAAGATGAGCTCAGGTCCCATCACTTCATGGTCCGATGTTGTGGGGACTTCAGTGTCATCTACCTGATGATCCTCCGGGATGTTGTGATTCTCCTCTGGACAGTCCTGTGAATACAGAGGACGGGAACATCTCTCTGGTGGATTTCTCCTCCTGGATCCATCTGTGGAGACACACAGACTGAATACATGACCTGCCGTGTATCTGTCTATATATGAGACTCGTCTCTCAGAACTAGTAATTCTATGGTTATGTATCAGGGAATAAATTACATTGTTGTGGTCCTCACCACCGGTACAGAGGTCCCAGCACATTGTGGCCTCAAGTATGAAGTGATAATCAGCGAGGCCAAAGCCTAATGCTCTCTGCTCTGCACTCGGAGGATGAGGACCCTGAGGAGAGGGACAGAGAAGACCCTCGTCAGTCAGATGGAGCAGCCGTACTAAGAAACACAACTTCTCCAAGTTTCGTTTCCAGGGATGGAACCACAGAGGAGCTGGAGAAAGCTCCACATTTCCATCCATTGGTTTCTTCTCTCCTAATTCACCGTTATGGAGATTGGGGGAAGGACGGTTACCATTTACCAGTGATTGTATTTTGAGATCTCATGATGTCACCATGAGGACACGGCCTCCCTCCTGGACAGGATCCTCTGGGATCACTAAGAGGAGAGAACCTTCCGTTCTATTAAAAGACGGGTTACCGCTTTCTTATTCTTCTTTAAATGGAGATAACTCTCAACATCCGCCTCGATATAAACACTAAAATAGGCAGCAAGTGCGCAAAAAGATCTGCGTTTGTCTCTGAAGGAGGAAAAAAGGGCACATGTACGCCTGACGGATGAAGTCACAGAACCCGGAAGGACGGTGTTGTGGGGAGCACCCGGTACACAGCGGTTAGTACCTATCAATGTGTAGAAAGGACAACTAGAGAGCCGGCACCGGGGTCATGGGCGCTTACTGATGCACACGGGGAGCCAAGGAGAGATTGTCTGGTCTGACTCCACAGAAAAGCTCCATAATACATATTCTTCTGAACAAACATCCCTTTAACCCCGTCACTCTCGCGTCTGTTTTCACCTTCCTGACCGGGCCAATGTTTTACAATTCTGAGCACTGTCACTTTATGGAGGTAATAACTCTGGAGCTTCATCGGATCCCGCTGATTCTGAAACTGTTTTTTCGTGACACATTGTGCTTCATGTTAGTGGTAAATTTAGGATTTGGCATTTTTTTTGCGTTTATTTATGAAAATATCGAAAATTTTACAAAAAAAATGTTGGACTTTTAATTTTTATGCCTTTAAACCAGATATGTATTAACTATTTTGTATGGTATAACTAACATTTACCACATGTCTACTTCACATCAGATTTATTTTTTTTGGTAAAAGTTTAATCAGCAATTTCTTATTTTTCAAACAAAATTTACAAAACCAATTTTAAGTTTCCTCCTTTCTCCCCTTTTGCATTTTAAGTCTGCAGTCCTGCTCCCCAATACTTATATCTATGGCCAGTTTGACGTCAATCAGCCGTTACTAACATGTCGCATTTAAGGGATCGCACTCATCGGCTGAAATAAAATTGGTCGGATCTTCCTGAACAGTAGGATGATTGTCTTGCGAGTACGATGCGACTTCTCTCACCTGTCTCGCATCTGTATGACATCCGTATCAAACGCGTTTATAACATCAGCTTTTACAGACGGTCATTCTCTGACATTTCAGGGTAATTTTCTACCTAATAAAACATTTTTTTATAGATCTAGAAAGATAGAAATGAGTCAGTGAGATATATCATCAGGGCAGGGCGTGTGGAGCTGCTGTACATGGATTTAGCTAATAATTAAAGAATTTAAAGTAAAAAAAGCAAAGGGGGAAAGCGGACAGCTGATGCTTATAGTCTGGGAAGCGGGTAATAAACATTAATATACATAGATCTTCCCAGGGGATTAATATTAACATCTGCGTAGCCTTTACTGGTTATTAACAAGGGGTGACCCCCTCCCAAAAAAATGATGTGGGGGCCCCTTCTATTTTTAATAACCAGAAAAGGCTAGGCAGACAGCTGCAGGCTGGTATTAATAGCCTAGGAAGGGGCCACGCATATTGTACCCCCTCCCAAACTAATAACATCAGCCTGCAGCCGCCCAAAAAATGGTGCATCCATTAGCCTCGGCTCTTCCCACTTTCCCTGGTGCAGTGGCAAATGGGGTAATAATATTGGGGTTGATGTCAGCTTTGTAATGTCAGCTGATCTCAAGCCCAGGGTTAGTAATGGAGAGGCGTCTACAAGACACCCACATTACTAACCCCCATCAGTTTAAGTAAAAAACACATACACAGAGCAAAGTCCTTTATTTGAACAAAACACTTCCCGACCCTTTTACCCATTTAATAATATCCAAAGAAAAATAAAAAAAAACAAAGTCATCCTGAACTGTCGGCAGATAATCCATACTGATGATGTCCCGTGACGAACTCCAGCTCTGCTACATCTGTATGGTGTGTTGAGCGATGGCTCAGCCCGCCAGCCAGGACACACTGGTCAGTGCAGCGAGCAGTGACGTCAGTAAGGTGACCAGAGCTCATCGGCTATGAACTCCGGTGACCTTAGTCAGAGCAGCGCTAGACACTGCAGGAGCATTCTCACGCTACTGGCTTGCTGAGCGGTCACATCAAACAATCCAGATGTAGCATGGCTGGGGATTTTTGTTGGACAGCATCACATAAGGATTATCTGCGGACAGGTGAGGATTATTTTGTATTTTAATTTGATCTTTATAAAGGGTAAAAGAGGGTCTGGGAGTGTTCATTTCAATTAAAGGACTTTGCTCTGTGTGTGTGCTTTTTTAACTAAACTTACGGAGTTAGTAATGGGGGTGTCTTATAGACGCCTCTCCATTACTAACCCCTGGGCTCGAAGTCAGCAAACATTACAAAGCTAACATCAACCCCAATAGTATTACCCCACTCGCAACCGCACCAGAGCAAGTGGAAAGAGCCGAGGCTAGGCGCCAGAAATGGTGCATCTTATGGATGCGCCAATTCTTGGGCAGCTGAGTGCTGGTGTTCTTGCACTGGGAGGGGGACAATATCCAATTCCCAGGCTATTAATATCAGCCGGCAGCTGTCTGTTTAGCCTTTGCTGGTTGGGTCCCTGGTTTCCTGCACTGCTGGTAACATTACCATTATGTCTATCTATTGTGTCCTATTGCACTTGGTCTGTTGATGCTTATTTGTATCACCTTTGCCCAGCATACTGACTGAACCTATCACTTTATATGTTTATTACTATATCCTTTATGTCTATGAGGTATAATGCTTACTTGTGATAGTGTTTCTCTAGTCAGAAACTTTTTCATTCTAATGATATAAATAACTGATATTATATATTACTTATGTGATGTATGCTATGGACCTTTATGCATTAGTATACTCTCTAACATATAATTGGACCCATATTTCGTATTTACTTAATAGGATAATTTCACCTTTGGTCTGGGCCTTAGATGTAGCAGTGCAGTACACGAAGCTTTATATCCAGGTATACCACCATTGTTCTTCCTGAACTTGTACCTCACTTTTTGTATATATTGTATTTGTATATGAATATATATGGTATTCCTCTATATGTTTTTTTTTTATTTGTTAATAATAAAGATATATTTTTAGCCCTTTGAAGAAAACGCTTCATCTCTTTAGTGACAGTAATTAACAGAGGCTGAAGTTACAGTTCTATCCAAAGGCTTAACCTTCTACCCGACAATTGAGTTTGACGTTCATAGAACTTTATTAGATGTGAATAAGTTTGTGAGAACTTTCACTTTGCGTTGTCATTTCATGGTCAATGAACAGAATGAGAACATGGAGAACTCGTTACAAGAAGTTTCTCATGATGATGTTCCCAATAGAACTGGAACTTTTGATGAACGGGGTTCACTTCTTGAACATAAAACTCCAGCGATTCAACACAACAGACAGTTACTTTCAATCGTTTGTTATAAAAAAATCTCTATTACTATCCGGTCAAGTCTCGTCCACCAGTCTTGGATGTTTTCTAGGAAATGATTGAAGATGAACTACTTACATTAAAAAGGAACACAAAATTTCAAGGACAGAAATATCATAATCTAATGATATCAGAGCAACGAGCTGTGAAAGAACTTAACGAGAACTCTGACCTCCTCATAAGGAAAGCAAAGGACGATCCGCTGTTATATTGAATGTGGGACTTTATGAAAAATTCCATTGGGAAATCTGCAGACAAAATGTGACCGATGCTCTAAGGAAGGTGAAAGATTCTGAAAGAAGCCGCCGAGGACGAAGACTCAAGACTGATGAAGACGACAGCGGAGAAACCGCGACTCACAGATCAGAAGAGAATAATCAGGGAATGAAAGCTGTGAGAAAATGTAGAGAAAACCAGAGCAAGTCTGGAGAAAAATCATCTATTATAGGACGAGGCCGAGAGACGTCATCACATCCACCGGAGCCAACAAGAGTCTCCTCTCACCTGGTGATGTCAGAGGCCGGAGCTCCTCCATCATCACCTCCTGGTACCGATCCTGGTGTCCTTCTAGATACTCCCACTCCTCCATGGAGAGATAGACAGCGACGTCCTGACACCTTATAGGAACCTGACAACAACGACACTGTCATCACCCAGAATCCTCCAGTGCTGTCCTGTATAATGTCCCAGCAGTCACCTCTCCGCTCATCACCCAGAATCCTCCAGTGCTGTCCTGCATAATGTCCCAGCAGTCACCTCTCCGGTCATCACCCAGAATCCTCCAGTGCCGTCCTGCATAATGTCCCAGCAGTCACCTCTCCGCTCATCACCCAGAATCCTCCAGTGCTGTCCTGTATAATGTCCCAGCAGTCACCTCTCCGGTCATCACCCAGAATCCTCCAGTGCTGTCCTGTATAATGTCCCAGCAGTCACCTCTCCGCTCATCACCCAGAATCCTCCAGTGCTGTCCTGTATAATGTCCCAGCAGTCACCTCTCCGGTCATCACCCAGAATCCTCCAGTGCTGTCCTGTATAATGTCCCAGCAGTCACCTCTCCGCTCATCACCCAGAATCCTCCAGTGCTGTCCTGTATAATGTCCCAGCAGTCACCTCTCCGGTCATCACCCAGAATCCTCCAGTGCTGTCCTGTATAATGTCCCAGCAGTCACCTCTCCTGTCATCACCCAGAATCCTCCAGTGCTGTCCTGTATAATGTCCCAGCAGTCACCTCTCCGCTCATCACCCAGAATCCTCCAGTGCTGTCCTGTATAATGTCCCAGCAGTCACCTCTCCGGTCATCACCCAGAATCCTCCAGTGCGGTCCTGTATAATGTCCCAGCAGTCACCTCTCCGCTCAGCAGCTCAATCATCTTGTTGCTGAGCTCTAGGATCTTCTTCCTCTTCCTCTCATGTATCGGGGGGTGCGGGGGAGGCTCTGTGATGGGGTCCGGGCTCCGCCCTCCTGACTCCTGGAGATGGATGATGGGAGTCACACCCTCCCCCGGTGTCTTCCTCACTATTGTGTAATCCTGTGTATGGAGAAAAGTGGTAAAACACAAAACCCCAGAGAGATAATGAAATAGTTGTGGCTTTCTAACCCAAAACCTAATTACAGGTTCCTATTAACACTTTCACCCACGAGACTGTTTTCACCTTTCTGATTAGGCCAATTTTTTCAATTCTTACTAGTTTGACTTTAATTTTGATCAAAATTACACAGTGACCCTATTTGGGCCATGTGTGAACACGCTCTTACATGCTGCATGTACACTCATTTATATTCCAGTTCATTTCTTTAGTTTTTTTTTCAGTTAAAGGGGTCCTCCCATCTCCGAGATCCCATCCCAATATGTAGTAGGTGTAATAATAATAATAATATTAGCAAATACCTTCAATTAGAAATGTAGTATAGTATTTTTGGTTCGCTAGCTCTCTTACCCCATGTGCAGGCATCGCAGGACCTTAGGTATCCATGGTTACGACCACTAGCAGCTAGCCAGCTAACTGTGATTTTATCAGTGGACGTAACCATGGATACCTAAGGTCCTGCGATGCTCTGCACATGAGGTAAGAGATAGCGAATCAAAAATACTATACTACATTTCTAATTAGAGGCATTTGCTAATATTACTATTATTACACCTACTACATATTGGGATAGGATCTTGGAGATGGGAGGACCCCTTTAAGTGCGCACAAGTGTGGTAATCTCATGTGGTGTATGGCAGGGGGCTGCACTCCTCGCAGTATACAATGTATCTCGCTGTGGACAGTTTTCTGTCAGGAGAAGAGTCCTCTCTTCTCAAATTAAACTCCACAATGTAATATTTTTCCAGTAAATGCCTCCAGGTAGAGGGTGATGATGGTGGTAGTAGTCTGTGCACCCGAGCCCCAGTCATAAAGAAGCCTAAAGAAGTTAAACAGAAGTCCCTTTACTGGGGATAATGGGTCAAATTCTTAGGCTGTGTGCCCACGATGCGTTTTTGAAGCGTTTCTGTAGCAGCAAAAACACTGAAGAAACGCATCAAAAACGCTTGGTAGAAGGCCCGCCATGTCCCCCAATGATAATCCGCGTGTGCTGTGCACATGCTGCTCAAATTTCCGCTTCCGTTTTTCATGGGGAAAAAAAACGCAGCACCACCAATTATTTTGCAGAAGCGCTGCGTTTGTGCCGCCATTGACTTGCATTGGAAAGCTTCAAATCTGCAAATATGTAAAACTACTTGCAGAATTAAAGTGGATTTGCAACGATTTTGGAACACAAGACTGCAGCAAATGGGAAGTGACCTCATGCGGGGGCGTTCCAGCCATCCCATAAATCCAGGAAGACCAGAATCCCATACCATTCCTGTCTTCCAGGATCATGGCTGAGCACCTGGGGTGGTACAAGATGGACCTGAATGTCCCGGTCATGATTGGTGTCTGCGGGTGTCTGCGCTGGAAACCTGCACGGTGTCAGCATGGGCTCTGTGCGGTGTCTGCGGTTGTCAGCGGGTGTCTGCGTGCAGGCAGACAAAGGTCTATGTGACACTACTACTCCCATCGGCCTATGTCTGTCCCCCGTCCACTAGTGGCAGCAGGATCAGCTTGATGGGAGCAGTAGTTACCATCAGCCTGATCCTGCTGTTAAAATTGCCCTAATGTGTCCGTAAAACTGCCCCATATGTTATTTTTGGCCCCCATAGGTTTATATTTTTGCCCCTATACATTTTTTAATTTTTGTATGCCCCCATATATTTTTTTTGGCAACCTATTTTTTTTTAATTAATTTAATAGTCCCCATTTTTGTTTTGCTTGGTCCCCAATTAATTTTAAAAATACATTTCATTGGTGGCCAGTGGTTGCCTAAAGAAATTTAGTTTATACATTACCTGTTCCCACCGATCGCCACCTAAAATAAAGTAAAAAATAAAAAAAATACACCTATACACCTAATTCCCCGAAGCCCTCAATCTCCTGTAATATAATATAAAATAACACAATTTTATCCTTACCCCTCTGTAGTAGTCCACGAGTGTCCCATGAAGATCTCCAGATTAGAGCAGCCACATAAAGTGTGACCGCTCTAAACCGCTGCCCCGCTACAATGGCGGGGCCGTAAAGCAGCCCCGTCATTGCATAAGCGAGTTCACCGGAGTTCAGGCAGCGCTGCTCCGGTGACCTCCTTTACGACCCCGCTGACCGTGAGAAATTCCCACGGTACAGCAGGGCCGTAAGGGGGGGGTCACCGGAGCTGCGCTGACTGAATGCACTCCGGTGACCTCAGTCAGTGCCTCACACTGCCGGGAGCGGACGTGTTCCCGGCAGTGTGAGCTTACAGCAGCCATGACAGCTGTCACATCTCCAGATGTGACAGCTCTGCATGGGAGATCATCGCAGGAACATGGACAGGTAATTATTTTTTTTTAGTAAATTAATAATTAAATAAAATTGTGTTTTATTTCAAATAAATAATTATTTTCTGGGTGTAGTGTGTGTTTTTTCTTTTTAACTCTTTGTAGGTTAGTAATGGGGGTGTCTTATAGACGCCCCTCATTACTAACCTGGGCTTTATGGCATCTGGCGCTGACATGAACCCCACTACTATTACCCCCTGCCACTGCACGAGGGTAGTGTGGAAGAGCGAGGCTAAGCGTCAGATTTGGCGCACAAATATGATGCGCCAAATCTGGGGCGGTTGAGGGCTTATATTATAGCCTGGGAGGGGGCCTATAACCTTGGCCCCTTTCTAGGCTATTAATATCAGGTCGCAGCTGTCCGCCTAGCCTTTGCTGGCTCCAATTTATAGGAGGACACTATGTCATTTTTTTTTTTGGGGTCCCCCTGTAGAATGGACAGTAAAGGCTAAGCTAACTGCTGCGGCCTGATATTAATAGCAAGGGAAGGGGCCATGATCCTTGGCTACTTCCCAGACCATATCAGCCCTCAGCTTTCCCTCTGCTGGTTATTAACCCTCTGTCAGGGGCAACTGATCTGACAGGCGCAGCTCACTTAGTTTCATTTCTCTATTTTCAGTGGTTTGTCTGGGAAACACCCTCCTCCCAGTACCTTCCTAACTTTAAAGGCTGTGTGATTATGTGTATTCTCATTTATTACATTCCTATTAAGGTAACTGATCACTTTTAGAGCATTGAAATTTTAATAAAAGGAAAATATAGCCAATTTTCTAGCCTGTGCCTGACAGGTGCAATGCCCCTAAACTCGTTATGAAACATATTGCCCCTGACGGAGGGTTAAAAATACACGTGAACCCACCCATTTTTTTTTTTAAATACATTAAAATGTAAGATTATTGTACAGCGTATGCGTGACCAAGAATACATTGAAATGGGTCTGTGTGTGTTTCCGGTATGTGTGGAAAAAGTCATCACCATTCGTACCGGAGATTCTGACGTGTGAAAGAGCCGTAATTGGATACTGGGTGAGGAGTGTGTGTGTGGGAGGGGGGGGTGCCCATGTATACACACGCGTACATATCTGCATAGAGTATGTATGTGTATATATATTTTTTATATTAATTACAGGGTCTGCAGTTCTTGTGGCATCCTGAATACTTCCAAAATGGTGAATAGGGGTTTGACTAGGAAATTACATTACTGGCCTTTATTTGGCTTTAAAAACGCTTAAAAAACTTTTACAAAACGCATCAAAAAACGCATAAAAAAAGCGTCAAAAACGCATCAAAAACGCACATAGAATCTGCATGAATTTTTCTGGCAAGGAGATGCAGAAATGGTCAGGAAAATTTCTGCATCGTGGGCACAATGCCTTATTCACAAACGGTAGGGAGCTGAGGTACAGGATGACACTCAGGCTGAGTTCACACGATGCGTTTTTAATGCGTTTAAGCTGCGTTTTTGCAGCTGCGTAAACGCCGCGGAAACGCATTAAAAACGCATGGTAGAAGGGCAGCAATGTTCCCCAATTGAAATCCGCATGTGCTGTGCCCATGATGCAAATTTTTCCGCAGCGTAAACGCTGCGCTCAAAAATCCGCAGCATGTCCATTAATTTTGCGGAAACGCTGCGTTTTCGCCGCCATTGACTTGCATTAGAACGCGCCAATTCCGCAAGACTGCATCTGTACTTGCGTAATTGGCACGTTCTAATGTGCGGATGGTACCCCTGTATGGAGGAGAGGAGAGTCTCATCCGCACCCAGGTACCATTAAAAAATCTGTAAAAAAAAAGGATAAAATAAAAAATAAATGTATATTTACCTTCTGTCGGCCCGCGCAGCGCTCCTGCTTGGTTCCCGGCACTTTGCAGTGAGTTGAAGGACCTGCGCTGACGTCAGAGTCATGTGATGGGTCACGTGACGCTGATGTCGGCAGGTCTTTCAATTCAAAGTGGCCGGCGAGGGAGAACGGAATGAGCGGGACACCGGGGGCCATCGGAGGGTAAAGTATACATGTATTTTTTATTTTTACCACTCTCTCGGTTCACACTATATAAATCCATGCCTAGTTGTCAAGCACTTTCCAAGTGATGCTAAAATCGCCTGGAAAGCGCTTCTCAATCCACATGCAGAAACGCATGGGGGAACGCATGTGAATCCGCATGTATTCTGCAGGAAAAACGCATGCACAATCCGCATGCATTTTTCTGGCAAGGAGATGCAGAAATGGTCAGGAAAATTTCTGCTTCATTTCTGCATCGTGGGCACATAGCCTTATTCACAAGCGGTAGGGAGCTGAGGTACAGGATGACACTCATGGTTGAATATTGTTCTGCACCTGCAGACAGGCAGATCCTGGTAACCTCTGGTTTCATCAAATCTGAATATTTCTTCCTCAGCGCTGTGCTCTGTTTCTGCCCTGAGGTAATTCTTCCTAATATGCCCTGAGGTAATTCTTCCTAATATGAAGACTATCAGCTCCCCTTATTGTGTCTGTCCCCTTTTTAAGCGCAGCAGTCAGAGAGAAGGTAGGTAACTCCTTCACCTACAAAATGGCTTCCTCTTCTCAAAATGTCTGACCACCAACTGCCTCTTCAATCCTTAACTACCTCACAGGATTTAACTCCTCCCACTCTCATGTGACTGTTAGAGCTGCAGTCATTGGCTGACTGCCCAGAGGCGTTTTTCCAGAAGCTTCTGCATATTAAACAGAGCTGGGTCACATGATCAAGCCTGTTAGAGGAAGATTAACCCTTTTTGTGCTGCCTGTCAGCAGGTCTCACCATTTATAAAAAATGCACAGTTTACACAAAAAAACACAGCATTTATATGAAACACACTATATATCCGGTATCCCATAGGGATAGGATCTTGGAGATGGGAATACCTCTTTAATTCTTCTGAATATTAAGTTATATCATTAATATTAACCCCCTTTACCCCCGCGGGTGGTCTGCACGTTAATGACCAGGCCAATTTTTACAATTCTGACCACTGTCACTTTATGAGGTAATTACTCTGGAGCTTCAACGGATCCCCCTGATTCTGAGACTGTTTTTTCGTGACATATTGTACTTCATGATTGTGGTAAAATTTCTTCGATATCACTTGCGTTTATTTGTGAAAAAAAGGGAAATTTGGCGAAAATTTGGAAAATTTAGCAATTTTCAAAATTTGAATTTTTATGCCCTTAAATCAGAGAGATATGTCACACAAAATAGTTAATAAATAACATTTCCCACATGTCTACTTTACATCAGCACAATTTTGGAACCAAAATTTTTTTGTTAGGGAGCTATAAGGGTTAAAAGTTGACCAGCGATTTCTCATTTTTCCAACAAAATTTACAAAACCATTTTTTTAGGGACCACATCACATTTGAAGTGACTTTGAGGGGCCTTTATGACAGAAAATACCCAAAAGTGACACCATTCTAAAAACTGCACCCCTCAAGGTGCTCAAAACCACATTCAAGAACTTTATTAACCCTTCAGGTGCTTCACAGGAATTTTTGGAATGTGGAAGAAAAAAATTAACATTTAACTTTTTTCACAAAAATGTTACTTTAGACCCAATTTTTTTTTTTTTCGCAGGGGTAACAGGAAAAAATGGACCCCAAAATTTGTTGTGCAATTTCCCCTGAGCACGCAGATACCCCATATGTGAGGAAAAACCACTGTTTGGGTGCACTGCAGGGCTCGGAAGGGAAGGAGCGCCATTTGACATTTTGAATGTAAAATTTGCTTGAATAATTAGCGATGCCATGTTGCGTTTGGAGAGCCCCTGATGTGCCTAAACAGTGGAAACGCCCCACAAGTGACCCCATTTTGGAAACTAGACCCCTCAAGGATTTTATTAAGGGGTATAGTGAACATTTTGAACCCAGAGGTACGACACAGAATTTGATAATATTATGTCATCATATTGAATAAGTTGTCATTAGTGCTCGCTACATGATTTTGCAGCAGGTGCTCGGGTATGCACCATGTATCGCGGGTGCTCGAGTCCCCGCTCGCATGTTTCATGGTTATTAGACACCCAAAAAAAATCATGCGGGGATCGCTCGTGCATGGCAGGCAATCCCCGTGAGTTTTTTTTGGCCACAATGCATATGGGGCGGAGACACGAGCACCCGCTATACTCGGTGCATACCCGAGCACCTGATGCAAACTCAAGTAGCGAGCACTTGCGCTCAACACTAGTCGCCATATCGTCATCTTTTTTTTTTTTACTTTTGAAAAAAATCCCAACCCCATCACAACCCTAACCCCAAACCCAGCCCAACCCTAACCCTAGAGTTTATTTTTTACGCCGTTCCTTGTGCGGTATAAGTGATTAGACGGCTTTATTCTTCGGGTCGGTGTGATTACAGTGATACCAGAATGATATCGGGTTTTTATGATTGACAGCTGTCACACACTAAAAGACGCATTTTTTTTTTTTTAAATCTAGTTTTTGCATCACCATATTTTGAGAGCTATAATTTTTCCATATTTTGGCCGACAGAGTCATGTGACAGCTTGTTTTTTGCGGGACGAGTTGACGTTTTTATTGGTGCCATTTTCAGGCACGTGACATTTTTTGATCACTTTCTATTCCAATTTTTGGGAGGCAGAATAAACAAAAAACAGAACTTCCAGAATTTTTTTTAATGTTTTTTTTTCATTCTGTTCCGCGTGTGGTAAAATTGACAAGGCAGCTTTATTCTTCGGGTCAGTACGTTTACAGCGGTACCACATTAATATCATTTTTCTATGTTTTGGCGCTTTTACACAATAAAAGCTATTTTATAGAATTTTTTTTTGCATCGCTTTATTCTGAGAGCTATAACTTTTTTATTTTTAAGCTGATGGAGCTGTATGGCGGCTTGTTTTTTGCGGGACATGATGGAGTTTTCAGCGGTACCATTTTTATTTACATTCGCCTTTTTGATCGCGTGTTATTACATTTTTTGTTTGGCGCTATGGTGATAAAGCATTGTTTTTTGCTTCTTTTTTTTTTTTTTAGCGTGTTCACTGAAGGGGTTAACTAGTGGGACAATTTTATAGGTCATGTCGTTCTGGACACAGCGATACCAAAAGTGTACTTTATTTATTTTTATGTAAATATGTGTATTTAATTAATAATTTTTCCTTTCTTTGTTGTTGTTTTTTTTAAAATGTTTTTACAAATTTTAAAAACTTTTTTTTTTTACACTAATTGACCTTGTCTCTGGACGGGACATCAACTTTTCCTGCCCGGATCGCTGATCTAATACTCTGGATTGCTTGCATCAGGTGCTGCATGTACGGTGAATGGCATGAAGAGGTTAAATGGAATCTGTCACTAAATTATTGCCACTGACTGGCAGCTTTCTGCCTATGCACAGTGTACAGAGAGCGGCCAATCATGGCTGTGGGTGGAGCTATACAGAGCTCAGAGCACTACTAGAGCTACAGCAGAAAAAACAGGGATTTCATCAGAACTGCAGCGAGCAGCACAGTAAGCGACCGATCACTGGAATCAGGGTCTCTGCCCCCACATCATGCTGCTCTCAGATCAGATAGCAAAACCTGATGTCGGACTTGTTACATAACACAATAAAGCTGATAGAAATGTAGAGGAGTTACCTCTCCGCTCAGCAGGGAGATGATCTCCAGGGTGAAGTGTAATAATCTTCTGGTGGTCTCGTCCTCGTCCATCCTCGGGGTCATTCAGGAGAAGGAGGGATGAACACTGGATCAGCTGGAGGGATCTCGTCCTGCCGGCTGATAACAGAGAGCAAGAGCTGCACACAACCAGGACGGAGATCTGCACTGAGAGCTGGAGGACCTGTGGTGACATCACTGCCATGTGATCAGGGGGCGGAGCTCAGGAGAGAAGTGGTGAAGGACCTGTGATAATGATGACGTCACCACAGCTCCTCCCCCTCAGTGCAGCAGACGCTTCATACTTCTCCTGGATCTCTGTTCTCTCTGTTATCAGCCATTATACAGAGACCTGCGCCCAGGAGACATTATATACAGAGCAGAGAACATTCCCCGCAGATTATATTCCTGGAGACAGAACAGGATCTGTGTGACGTCAGCACTGAGGGGATTCCAGGAGGAGACCAGAGGCCGAGAGACCGGATCCATCAGTGGTCGATGACGTCTTGTAGATTTGATCGGACACTTAGTTACAGGATCCATAGGTCGTGGTTGGTGACGTCTTGTAGATGTGATCGGGGCCTTAGTTACAGGATCCATCGGTCGTGGTCGGTGACGTCTTGTAGATGTGATCGGAGCCTTTGTTACAGGATCCATCGGTCGTGGTCGGTGACATCTTGTAGATGTGATCGGGGCCTTAGTTACAGGATCCATCGGTCGTGGTCGGTGATGTCTTGTAGATGTGATCGGAGCCTTAGTTACAGGATCCATCGGTCGCGGTCGGTGACGTCTTGTAGATGTGATCGGAGCCTTTGTTACAGGATCCCTCGGTCGTGGTCGGTGATGTCTTGTAGATGTGATCGGAGCCTTAGTTACAGGATCCATCGGTCGCGGTCGGTGACGTCTTGTAGATGTGATCGGAGCCTTTGTTACAGGATCCCTCGGTCGTGGTTGTTGATGTCTTGTAGATGTGATCCGAGCCTTAGTTACAGGATCCATCGGTTGTGGTTGGTGTGCCATCTGGGCCGGGGGATTTGTCAATGTTTAATTTGCTGAGACGCAGGGGTACTTATTTTTGCGTTAAACTAGTTATATTTGGTGGTGAACTTTGATTTTTGCCTTGTTGAAAGATCCCTAGATGATTCATTGGTGAACACGGATGAAAAGTGACTGCTTTGTATCTCCGCCTTTTCTTTGTCCTCTATAATTATTTTGTTATTATTGTCTTTTAAGGGGCTGATACCATCCGTTTTTTTTTTATTTTTGGCATTGGGATTTTTTGGGATTTATTTTAATGTCTCTGGTAATTTGTTTCTCTGTAGATAACTTTGCTACCCTGATTTTCTTTTTTACATTTCTTATTGAGATCTTTAGGCTATGTTCATACATTGCGTTTTTGCTGCATTTTTTCCCGCAGGCAACACCTGCTCTCTTGGCAGTAGAGAAGCTACCTCAAAAAAGCAGGTTTTGCTGCGTTTTTTATGCTTTTTTTACAGCGTTTTTGTCACTGTACATTTGTCTCTTTTGCATGCTGATAAAGTTTAATGCAAAAAAAAAATCTTATTCAACTTCCTCAGGTTTTGGCATCAAAAACACTGCAAAACCTGATACCTGCGTTTTTGCAGTGTTTTTTGCACTACTCATTGCTTTCAATGGGTGAAAAAGGCTGAAAATACGCTGAAAGAAGTGACATGCTGTATTTTTTAAGAACCAAGGTATTGCACGAAAGATTGAGGACAAAAAAAAAACAAGCTATGTGCATGAGATTTCTGAAATCTCATACACTTTGCTGGTACGGTAAAATGCAGCTGAAAATTTGCATAAAAATGCATTAAAAAAACACTGAAAAATTGCAACGTGTGAACATAGCCTTATACCCCTGAAATGCTATTTCTGTATTCTCAGCCTTCAAGATTTGGAATGCCCTTTGTTTTTGTCTTATTAAACTTTGTACTGTCTTATTTATCTGACGCGCCCCCTGGGCCGTGGGGTACCCGGTGCCAGGACGGTAGATGCTGTGGGGATGTCACAGTGGCGGTGACCCGGTCTGTGACCCAGGGCGGTCAATAAAAAGGGGTTATTGATAGGGGATTTATAGTGATTGTATAAAGTTCGTGACGCCACCTGTGGTATGCGGCTAAGGGAGCCGCCGCTCCGGAGCAGTCCTCTGGAGCTGATGTTACTGCAGCAGGGATGGTGTGGCTCTCCACAGGTAGAGCTTAGCTCCAGGGCAGTGTAGATGTTATGGGTTATGCTGGGCGTTGTAGTGCAGGGGTTGATGGCACAGCAATAATCAGTCCACAACCTAATGGCGGTTTCCTCTTAGCTTTACTGGTGGTGATTACACAAGCCGGGACTAGGGTACTGGCTAGAAGTGGAAGTCCGGGCAGCCTGGAAGCAAGTAAAGAATCCTCCTTGCCAGGTGAAGTTGGAGGCCTTCCCTTTCCACTAAACTCTTTGGCCCTGCTGCTTGTAGCTGTGCTGTGGCCCTCGTCCCTGAGTGCAATGTCTTTTTGCTCACCCGTATGGCAGGCAGCTCGGGTCTTGCTGATGCGTCGCTCCCACGTGGTGGTGCTGGGCCCTGCGATGCTGCTGAGCCTCCGGGCGTCTGATGGGGCCAGGAGACCTGCAATCTCCTGCCCTCCGGTTTCTGCTGCTGTGCCTTCGGTGCCCCCACAGCCTCAGACTCCGGTGTCCAGTTCCTCTGTGCTGGTTCTTCTGGGGTGAGCTGCTGAGCAGCTCCAGTCCCCAGCTCCTCTCTCCTCAACGTCCTGACTTCAACTCCTCACACTAAGACTAACTAACCCCGCCTCCAGATCCCAGTTGCCAAGGGGAGAAACTCCCCTTGCTGGTCTGGAGCCAGGAAAGTGTTGTATGCTTAGTAAAACCTGATTAGGGGACCCCTGCTTGCTTCCAGGCATGGCATCACCTCTTGTGAGAGAGGCAATGCCACTGTGGCAACCAGACCCCTGGAGTGCCACATTCCCCCCTAGTTAACTTCAGTACTCCCGGACTGAGGATACCTTTTAAAATTAACAAATAACAATTCACATTACAAACAGGTTACAAAATCAAAAATTACAAAAACCCAACAAAAATTGAAAGCAGTCACTGCGGCGCTTAGTCCTTACGCCACAATCCTGGTAACTGTAATTTGGCTGGTGGGAACCGCATCAACCCACTTTGTGCATCGTCCCTGGGCGTGGCTTCAGGGCACTCTTTCGTTGGGCCTGGTCTCCAGCCACGCCTGCGGTTTATTTTCTAGGCCTATTAGAAACTATTTTCAATATTGTCCTGACCACACCTAGTCCTGTGGCCCAATTGTCCATAAATTCAACAAATATACTTTTGCAAGACTATTTAATGGGTACAACTATAAACAACATACACTTTAGTTCTCTTACACTTTATACTTTAGTTTCTCCAGCGAGCAGGGAGCTGACCTTTTGGACTCCTGGTCGATCTACATAGTACGTTAGTTGTCACTGCCCTACGCTGGTCCCTAGTGTCTACCCCTGGTGTGGTGGGTTCAGTGTGATCTACACTACGGGTAGTCTGAGGTAACACCGGTAGGCTGGGTAATCTCCTACAAATTCTTTGGCTCACCCTGGGTACTACAGGTTCACTGCTAGCAGAGGGTAGATTCTCCTGATCTGCTGCTGATGAAGCATCTGTCTCTGGGGCCGACTGGTCTTCCAGATGTTCTGGAGCCTCTGCAGCTTCCGGTGAGGCCGCTTGGATAAAGGTCAGGACCGGTACCACAATCGCTTTGTTCACCTGCGTCCAAGACCGGGGAAATTCTCTGAGGACTATCTGAACCGTTTCTTCCACCTCTTCTGTGGGCTGAGGGCTGTCTTGATCTTCTTTGTGTTTCAACTGTTCAGGACATATCTTCAAGTGATCTCTTGAGACTGCCGCTGAAGTTTCCCCTCCATCTTTGCTGATGAGGCACACTTTGGTGTTGTCGTAATTTGAGGGTAGGACGGTGTATGGCTCAACCTCCCACTGGTCATCTAACTTGTGGACTCGTCTTTTCCTCTTAAGTACCTGTTCTCCAGGTGATAAGGGAACGGCAGGTGCATGCTGATTATAAGTTTTCTCTTGCTTCTGTCTTGCCTGGGACAAACTTCTCTCAACACATTCTTGCACCTTGCGGTATTGTTGCTGCCGCTCGGTATCCCAATCCGCATCTGGTGAGGTCGTCTCTGGTGTTAAGACTCCCATGTCTAAGTCGATGGGTAGTCTACCAGGTCTTGCTCTCATCAGGTAAGCAGGTGTACGGTTGGTGGAGTTCACCGGGATGTGATTATATAGGTCCACCAAATCTGGTAACTTCTCTGGCCACAGGCTACGTTCTTTAAGGGGCAACGTCTTCAACAGGTCTATCACCACCTGGTTCATCTTTTCACACAACCCATTGGTCTGGGGATGATACGGCGTCGTCCTTATTTTCTTGCAACCGTACAAGTTACAGAATTCCTGGAACACCTCTGCTTTAAAGGCTGGACCTTGGTCGGTAAGCACCCGTTCAGGGTAACCGTGCGGGCCACAAAAGTGCTGTTGGAACGCTTTGGCTGCCGTCTGAGCCGCCTGGTCTTTTACTGGCACTACTACCAGGAGCCGGGAGTAGTGGTCTACTATGGTTAGCGCGTAGACATAGCCTGACCTGCTTGGGGCTAGCTTCATGTGGTCCAAGGCTACCAGTTCTAGTGGCTGTTTGGTGATGATGGGCTGCAGGGGAGCCCTCCGGCTGTCACGGTCTTTTCGTCTCAGGTTGCATGGACCACATTCTCGACACCATCTCTCGATTGCTTTCCTCATGCCAGGCCAGTAGAATTGCTCACGTAACAGGACTTCCAACTTCTTCCACCCGAAGTATCCTGCTCCATCGTGGTATGCTTCTAAGACCATTGACGCATCCCGCCTCGGGACTACCACCTGCCAGACCAGTTCATGTGTCCGGGAGTTGATGCTTCTTCGACACAGCTTTCCTTTGTAGATGAACAGTTTGCCCTTCTCCTTCCACAACTGTTGGGTCTCCTGTGGAGCATCTGGATCAGGGTATGAGTCAGCTTGCATCAGCAACTCCTTGACTAGGCGGACAGCCGGGTCGCTATCCTGCGTTTCTGCCCATCCATGGTGGGGCAATGGGTTGAACGTGGCCTCTCTGTTGGTGGAGCTCTTGTCCCTTACATAGTGGGAGCACTGGGTCACCCCATGACGATGGAAAGCGGGTATCTCTATCTCCTCCAGCTCTTCCAGGACTTCTCCCCCATCTGGCAAGTTGGGCATCCTAGACAGCGCATCAGCATTTGCATTTTTATGCCCCGCCCGATACTTGATGGTAAACTCGTAGTTAGACAGTCGGGCCATCCATCTTTGCTCTAGGGCACCAAGCCTCGCAGACTCCTGGTGCGTCAGCGGGTTATTGTCCGTGAAGACTGTAAATTTGGAGGAGGCGAGATAGTGCTTGAAGCGCTCTGTTACAGCCCAGACTATGGCGAGAAACTCCAACTTGAAGTAACTGTAGTTGTCGGGATTCCTTTCCGAGGGCCGGAGCTTCCTTCTGGCATAGGCAATCACTCTCTCTCTGCCTTGCTGTACCTGGGACTGCACCGCTCCCAATCTCACGTTGCTGGCGTCTGAATGGAGTATAAAGGGTTGGCCATAGTCGGGGTAGGCCAGGACTTCGTCTCCGGTCAGAGCCATCTTCAGTCGGGTGAAAGATTCGTCTTCTGGTTTACCCTATTTGAACGGAGGTTTCGGGTTCTTGGCCTTCTTGGACTGGCCTACCAGGAGGTCCTGCATGGGTGCTGCTATCTTGGTAAAACCCTTGATAAATCTCCTGTAGTAGCCTACCAGCCCGAGGAACTGCCGCACTTCCTTGATAGTGGAGGGTCTTAGCCAGTCCTTGATTACGGTGACTTTTTCAGGGTCTGGCGCTACACCTTCAGCGCTTACCACATGATCTAGGTACTGCACCTTGGGCTTCAACAGGTGGCATTTGGACAGCTTTACCTACAGGCCAAAACCAGATAGGGCTTCAAACACCTCGGACAGGTGCTCCAGGTGGTCTTCATATGTCTTCGAGTAGACAATTACGTCGTCCAGGTACAGCAGGACAGTTTCGAAGTTCTTGTGTCCTAGGCAGCACGCCATTAACTGCTGGAAGGTTCCTGTGGCATTGCAGAGCCCGAATGGCATGCAGTTGAACTCGCCCATTGGTGTTGTAAACGCGGTCTTTTCTTTGTCCGCCTCTGCCACAGGAACCTGCCATTACCCACTATTGAGATCCAAAGTGGAGAAATAATTAGCAGATCTTAGTGCAGCTATTTAGTACTGTACATAGGAGGGGAGAGAGGGGCTGATATGGATGGAGTGCAAAGAGTGTGTGCAAGGACTGTGGATGTGAGTGAGTGCAGCTGCCAGAATAGAAATTATACAAGTAAATATGGTGAATACTTGTTGCAGTGCAAATGATCTGGAAGTAGGTTTCTTTGAATGTCTTACCTGCTCCTGCCCTTTCTGCTATGTTTAATGGCCAGGCATTTTGAAAAAATGACACTTGAACAAAATGTACATAAATTCTCCCCGCCCCTGCATAAATCCTTCCCCAAAGCTCTGTCTGAATATTTAGGAGAGTTAGCTCTCTATTACTAAATTAGCTCGTTACTAGTGATGAGCAAGCTCTAAAATGCTGGAAGTGCTCGTTGCTCGGGCCGAGTAAATCGTAATACTCGGGTGCTCGACCCGAGCAATGAGCTCAATCTAAGTCAATGGGAAACTCGAGCATTCTTCTGGCGGCCCCCACCTCGGAGGTCTGCAGGGGGCCTAAAAATTGCCCAAATCGATGGGAACAGTGCTCAAATTACATGGGAAGACCCCTGGAAGCATCTCTGACTCCCAGGTCACTGCTGTGAACAATGTTGTCAGAGTATTACACCACTTTTACGGACTCACAATAAAACATACAAAAACAAAGCCAAAATGGATTTTCCCGGAAAAAAAACGTCAAAAGGACATTCTTTCCAGGGTAATGGCTTGTATACAAGGCAAAAAAAAACCACACAAAAAAGTGCTCCTCCACACCTTGGGCTATGTTCACATGCATTTTTGTAGTTTTGCATCGCTTTCCATGGTGAAAAATACATTCACCGGTAAATATCATTTTAACATTTTACTAACTTACCTACCCATGTGGTATGTGAGACATGATCAGACACATCCTCTTTCATTTATGAAGGAGGGACTCTGAAAGTCACAAAGCCTATTTTTATAGGGCCGTCAGGCGGCCCTTAGTATTGTTAAAGGGCCAGCAGTCAGCCCTCACTATTGTTAAGACGACACCGACCACGACTGATGGATCCTGTAACTAAGGCTCCGATCACATCTACAAGAAGTCACCAACCACGACCGATGGATCCTGTAACTAAGGCTCCGATCACATCTACAAGATGACACCAACCACGACCGATGGATCCTGTAACTAAGGCTCCAATCACATCTACAAGACGACATCGACCATGACCGGTGGATCCTGTAACTAAGGCCCCAATCACATCTACAAGACATCACCAACCACGACTGATGGATCCTGTAACTAAGGCTCCAATTACATCTACAAGAAGTCACCGACCACGACCGATGGATCCTGTAACTAATGCTCCGATCACATCTACAAGACGTCACCGACCACGACCGATGGATCCTGTAACTACACTGTGTGCCAAATTATTAGGCAAATGAGTATTTTGATCACATGATACTTTTTATACATGTTGTCCTACTACAAGCTGCATAGGCTTGAGAGACAACTACCAATTAAGTAAATCTGGTGATGTGCATCTCTGTAATGAGGAGGGGTGTTGACTAATGACATCAACACCCTATATAAGGTGTGCTTAATTATTAGGCAACTTCCGTTCCTTTGGAAAAATGGGTCAGAAGAGAGATTTGACGGGCTCTGAAAAGTCCAAAATTGTGAGATGTCTTGCAGAGGGATGCAGCAATCTTGAAATTTCCAAACTTTTGAAGTGTGGTCACCGAACAATCAAGCGTTTCATGGCAAATAGCCAACAGGGTCGCAAGAAGCGTGTTGGCCAAAAAAGACGCGAAATAACTGCCCATCAATTGAGGAAAAATCAAGCGTGAAGCTGCCAAGATGCCATTCGCCACCAGTTTTGCCATATTTCATAGCTGCAACGTTACTGGAGTATCAAAAAGCACAAGGTGTGCGATACTCAGGGACATGGCCAAGGTAAGGAAGGCTGAAAAACGACCACCTTTGAACAAGAAACATAAGATAAAACGTCAATAATAGGCCAAGAAATATCTTAAGACTGATTTTTCAAAGGTTTTATGGACTGATGAAATGAGAGTGACTCTTGATGGGCCAGATGGATGGGCCAGAGGCTGGATCAGTAAAGGGCAGAGAGCTCCACTCCGACTCAAATGCCAGCAAGGTGGAGGTGGGGTACTGGTATTGGCTGGTATCATCAAAGATGAACTTGTGGGACCTTTTCGGGTTGAGGATAGAGTTAAGCTCAACTCCCAGACCTACTGCCAGTTTCTGGAAGACAACTTTTTCAAGCAGTGGTAGAGGAAGAAGTCGGTATCGTTCCAGAAAAACATGATTTTCATGCAGGACAATGCTCCATCACATGCATCCAACTACTCCACAGCGTGGCTGGCCAGTAAAGGTCTAAAAGAAAAAAAATTAATGACATGGCCCCCTTATTCACCTGATCTGAACCCCATAGAGAACCTGTAGTCCATCATAAAATGTGAGATCTACAGGGAGGGAAAACAGTACACCTCTCGGAACAGTGTCTGGGAGGCTGTGGTGGCTGCTGCACGCAATGTTGATCGAAAACAGATCAAGCAAGTGACAGAATCTATAGATGGAAGGCTGTTGAGTGTCATCATAAAGAAAGGTGGCTATATTGATCACTGATTTTTTTAGATTTTGTTTTTGCATGTCAGAAATGTTTATTTCTAAATTTTGTGCACTGATATTGGTTTACCTGGTGAAAATAAAAAAGTGAGATGAGATTATATTTGATTTTTATTAAGTTGCCTAATAATTCGGCACAGTAAAAGTTACCTGCACAAACAGATATCCTCCTAAGATAGCCAAATCTAAAAAAAAAAAACCTCCAACTTCCAAAAATATTAAGCTTGGATATTTATGAGTCTTTTGGGTTGATTGAGAACATATTTGTTGATCATTAATAAAAATAATACTCTAAAATGCAACTTGCCTAATAATTCTGCACACAGTGTAAGGCTCTGATCACATCTACAAGACGACACCGACCACGACCGATGGATCCTGTAACTAAGACTCCGATCACATCTACAAGACGTCACCGACCACGACTGATGGATCCTGTAACTAAGGCTCCGATCACATCTACAAAACGTCACCGACCACGACCGATGGATCCTGTAACTAAGAATCCGATCACATCTACAAGAAGTCCACGACCGATGGATCCTGTAACTAAGGCTCCGATCACATCTACAAGACATCACCGACCACGACCGATGGATCCTGTAACTAAGGCTCCGATCACATCAACAAGACGTCACCGACCACAACCGATGGATCCTGTAACTAAGGCTCCGATCACATCTACAAGACGTCCCCGACCACGACCGATGGATCCTGTAACTAAGGCTCCGATCACATCTACAAGATGTCACTGACCACGATCGATGGATCCTGTAACTAAGGCTCCGATCACATCTACAAGACGTCACCGACCACAACCGATGGATCCTGTAACTAAGGCTCCGATCACATCTACAAGACGTCACCGACCATGACGGATGGATCCTGTAACTAAGGCTCCGATCACATCTATAAGACGTCACCGACCACAACCGATGGATCCTGTAACTAAGGCTCCGATCACATCTACAAGACGTCACCGACCACGACCGATGGATGCTGTAACTAAGGCTCCGATCACATCTACAAGAAGTCACGGACCACGACCGATGGATCCTGTAACTAAGGCTCCAATCACATCTACAAGACGTCACCGACCGCGACCGATGGATCCTGTAACTAAGGGTCCGATCACATCTACAGGACGTCACCGACCACGACCGATGGATCCTGTAACTAAGGCTCCGATCACATCTACAAGACGTCACCGACCGCGAGCGATGGATCCTGTAACTAATGCTCCGATCACATCTACAAGACGTCACCGATCGCGAGCGATGGATCCTGTAACTAAGGCTCCAATCACATCTACAAGACGTCACCAGCCACGACCGATGGATCCTGTAACTAAGGCTCCGATCACATATACAAGACGTCACCGACCGCAACCGATGGATCCTGTAACTAAGGCTCCGATCACATCTACAAGACGACACCAACCACGACCGATGGATCCTGTAACTAAGGCTCCGATCACATCTACAAGACGTCACCGATGACGACCGATGGATCCTGTAACTAAGGCTCCGATCACATCTAGAAGACGTCACCGATCACGAGCGATGGATCCTGTAACTAAGGCTCCGATCAAATCTACAAGACGTCATCGACCACTGATGGATACGGTCTCTCGGCCTCTGGTCTCCTCCTGGAATCCCCTCAGTGCTGATGTCACACAGATCCTGTTCCGTCTCCAGGAATATAATCTGCGGGGAATGTTCTCTGCTCTGTATATAATGTCTCCTGGGCGCAGGTCTCTGTATAATGGCTGATAACAGAGAGAACAGAGATCCAGGATAAGTATGAAGCGTCTGCTGCACTGAGGGGGAGGAGCTGTGGTGACATCATCATTATCACAGGTCCTTCACCACTTCTCTCCTGAGCTCCGCCCCCTGATCACATGGCGGTGATGTCACCACAGGTCCTCTAGCTCTCAGTGCAGATCTCCGTCCTGGTTGTGTGCAGCTCTTGCTCTCTGTTATCAGCCGGCAGGACGAGATCCCTCCAGCTGATCCAGTGTTCATCCCTCCTTCTCCTGAATGACCCCGAGGATGGACGAGGACGAGACCACCAGAAGATTATTACACTTCACCCTGGAGATCATCTCCCTGCTGAGCGGAGAGGTAACTCCTCTACATTTCTATCAGCTTTATTGTGTTATGTAACAAGTCCGACATCAGGTTTTGCTATCTGATCTGAGAGCAGCATGATGTGGGGGCAGAGACCCTGATTCCAGCGATCGGTCGCTGGGCTGCTCGCTGCAGTTCTGATGAAATCCCTGTTTTTTTCTGCTGTAGCTCTAGTAGTGCTCTGAGCTCTGTATAGCTCCACCCACAGCCCTGATTGGCCGCTCTCTGTACACTGTGCATAGGCAGAAAGCTGCCAGTCAGTGGCAATAACTTAGTGACAGATTCCATTTAACCTCTTCATGACATTCACCGTACATGCAGCACCTGATGCAAGCAATCCAGAGTATTAGATCAGCGATCCGGGCAGGAAAAGTTGATGTCCCGTCCAGAGACAAGGTCAATTAGTGTAAAAAAAAAAAAGTTTTTAAAATTTGTAAAAACATTTTAAAAAAAACAACAACAAAGAAAGGAAAAATTATTCATTAAATACACATATTTACATAAAAATAAATAAAGTACACTTTTGGTATCGCTGTGTCCGGAACGACCCGATCTATAAAACTGTCCCACTAGTTAACCCCTTCAGTGAACACGGTAAAAAAACAAAGCAAAAAACAAAGCAAAAAACAATGCTTTATCACCATACCGCCAAACAAAAAATGTAATAACACGCGATCAAAAAGGCGAATGTAAATAAAAATGGTACCGCTGAAAACACCATCTTGTCCCGCAAAAAAACAAGCCACGATACAGCTCCATCAGCTTAAAAATAAAAAAGTTATAGCTCTCAGAATAAAGCGATGAAAAAAAAATTGTTTTCTATAAAATAGCTTTTATTGTGTAAAAGCGCAAAAACATCGAAAAATGATATTAATGTGGTACCGCTGTAAACGTACTGACCCGAAGAATAAAGCTGCCTTATCAATTTTACCACACGCGGAACAGAATAAAAAAAACATAAAAAAAAATTCTGAAAGTTCTGTTTTTTGTTTATTCTGCCTCCCAAAAATTGGAATAGAAAGTGATCAAAAAATGTCACGTGCCTGAAAATGGCACCAATAAAAACGTCAACTCGTCCCGCACAAAACAAGCCGTCAAATGACTCTGTCTGCCAAAATCTGGAAAAATTATAGCTCTCAAAATATGGCGATGCAAAAACTAGATTTTAAAAAAAAAAAAAATGCGTCTTTTAGTGTGTGACAGCTGTCAATCATAAAAACCCGATATCATTCTGGTATCACTGTAATCGCACCGACCCGAAGAATAAAGTCGTCTAATCACTTATACCGCATGAGGGACGGCGTAAAAAATAAACTCTAGGGTTAGGGCTGGGTTTGGGGTTAAGGTTGTGATAGGGTTGGGATTTTTTTCAAAAGTAAAAAAAAAAAAAAAGATGACGATATGGCGACTAGTGTTGAGCGCAAGTGCTCGCTACTTGAGTTTGCATCGGGTGCTCGGGTATGCACCGAGTATAGCGGGTGCTCGAGTCTCCGCCCCATATGCATTGTGGCCAAAAAAACCTCGCGGGGATTGCCTGCCATGCACAAGCGATCCCCGCATGTTTTTTTTTGGGTGTCTAATAACCATGAAACATGCGAGCGGGGACTCGAGCACTCGCGATACATGGTGCATACCCAAGTACCTGATGCAAAATCATGTAGCGAGCACTAATGACAACTTATTCAATATGATGACCTAATATTATCAAATTCTGTGTCGCACCTTTGGATTCAAAATGTTCACTATACCCCTTAATAAAATCCTTGAGGGGTCTAGTTTCCAAAATGGTGTCACTTGTGGGGGGTTTCCACTGTTTGGGCACATCAGGGGCTCTCCAAACGCAACATGGCATCGCTAATTATTCAAGCAAATTTTACATTCAAAAAGTCAAATGGCGCTCCTTCCCTTCCGAGCCCTGCCGTGCGCCCAAACAGTGGTTTTTCCTCACATATGGGGTATCTGCGTGCTCAGGGGAAATTGCACAACAAATTTTGGGGTCCATTTTTTCCTGTTACCCCTGCGAAAAAAAAAAAATTGGGTCTAAAGTAACATCTTTGTGAAAAAAGTTAAATGTTAATTTTTTTCTTCCACATTCCAAAATGAAATAAAGTTCTTGAATGTGGTTTTGAGCACCTTGAGCACCTTGAGGGGTGCAGTTTTTAGAATGGTGTCACTTTTGGGTATTTTCTGTCATAAAGGCCCCTCAAAGTGACTTCAAATGTGATGTGGTCCCTAAAAAAATGGTTTCGTAAATTTTGTTGTAAAAAAGAGAAATCGCTGGTCAACTTTTAACCCTTATAGCTCCCTAACAAAAAAAATTTTGGTTCCAAAATTGTGCTGATGTAAAGTAGACATGTGGGAAATGTTATTTATTAACTATTTTGTGTGACATATCTCTCTGATTTAAGGGCATAAAAATTCAAATTTTGAAAATTGCTAAAGTTTCCAAATTTTCGCCAAATTTCCATTTTTTTCACAAATAAACGCAAGTGATATCGAAGAAATTTTATCACAATCATGAAGTACAATATGTCACGAAAAAACAATCTCAGAATCAGGGGGATCCGTTGAAGCTCCAGAGTAATTACCTCATAAAGTGACAGTGGTCAGAATTGTAAAAATTGACCTGGTCATTAACGTGCAAACCACCCGCGGGGGTAAAGGGGTTAATATTAATGATATAACTTAATATTCAGAAGAATTAAAGGGGTATTCCCATCTCCAAGATCCTGTCCCTATAGGATACCGGATATATAGTGTGTTTCATATAAATGCTGTGTTTTTTTGTGTAAACTGTGCATTTTATATAAATTGTGAGACCTGCTGACAGGCAGCACAAAAAGGGTTAATCTTCCTCTAACAGGCTTGATCATGTGACCCAGCTCTGTTTAATATGCAGAAGCTTCTGGAAAAACGCCTCTGGGCAGTCAGCCAATGACTGCAGCTCTAACAGTCACATGAGAGTGGGAGGAGTTAAATCCTGTGAGGTAGTTAAGGATTGAAGAGGCAGTTGGTGGTCAGACATTTTGAGAAGAGGAAGCCATTTTGTAGGTGAAGGAGATACCTACCTTCTCCCTGACTGCTGCGCTTAAAAAGGGGACAGACACAATAAGGGGAGCTGATAGTCTTCATATTAGGAAGAATTACCTCAGGGCAGAAACAGAGCACAGCGCTGAGGAAGAAATATTCAGATTTGATGAAACCAGAGGTTTCCAGGATCTGCCTGTCTGCAGGTGCACAACAATATTCAACCATGAGTGTCATCCTGTACCTCAGCTCCCTACCGCTTGTGAACTAGGCTATGTGCCCACGATGCAGAAATGAAGCAGAAATTTTCCTGACCATTTCTGCATCTCCTTGCCAGAAAAATGCATGCGGATTGTGCATGCGTTTTTCCTGCAGAATACATGCGGATTCACATGCGTTCCCCCATGCGTTCCCCCATGCGTCTCTGCATGTGGATTGACAAGCGCTTTCCAGGCGATTTTAGCATCACTTGGAAAGTGCTTGACAACTAGGCATGGATTTATATAGTGTGAACCGAGAGAGTGGTAAAAATAAAAAATACATGTATACTTTACCCTCCGATGGCCCCCGGTGTCCCGCTCATTCCGTTCTCCCTCGCCGGCCACTTTGAATTGAAAGACCTGCCGACATCAGCGTCACGTGACCCGTCACATGACTCTGACGTCAGTGCAGGTCCTTCAACTCACTGCAAAGTGCCGGGAACCAAGCAGGAGCGCTGCGCGGGCCGACAGAAGGTAAATATACATTTATTTTTTATTTTATCCTTTTTTTTACAGATTTTTTAATGGTACCTGGGTGCGGATGAGACTCTCCTCTCCTCCACACCCGGGTACCATCCGCACATTAGAACGCGCCAATTACGCAAGTACAGATGCAGTCTTGCGGAATTGGCGCGTTCTAATGCAAGTCAATGGCGGCGAAAACGCAGCGTTTCCGCAAAATTAATGGACATGCTGCGGATTTTTGAGCGCAGCGTTTACGCTGCGGAAAAATCTGCATCATGGGCAGAGCACATGCGAATTTCAATTGGGGAACATTGCTGCCCTTCTACCATGCGTTTTTAATGCGTTTCCGTGGCGTTTACGCAGCTGCAAGAACGCAGCTTAAACGCATTAAAAACGCATCGTGTGAACTCAGCCTGAGTGTCATCCTGTAACTCAGCTCCCTACCGTTTGTGAATAAGGCATTGTGCCCACGATGCAGAAATGAAGCAGAAATTTTCCTGACCATTTCTGCATCTCCTTGCCAGAAAAATTCATGCAGATTCTATGTGCGTTTTTGATGCGTTTTTGACGCTTTTTTGATGCGTTTTTTGATGCGTTTTGTAAACGTTTTTTAAGCGTTTTTGAAGCCAAATAAAGTTAGTGGAAAAAAAAAAGGCCAATAATGTAATTTCCTAGTCAAACCCCTATTCACCATTTTGGAAGTATTCAGGATGCCACAAGAACTGCAGCCCCTGTAATTAATATAAAAATATATATATATACACATACATACTCTATGCAGATATGTACGCGTCTGTATACATGGGCACCCCCCTCACACACACACACACTCCTCACCCAGTATCCAATTACGGCTCTTTCACGCGTCAGAATCTCCGGTACGAATGGTGATGACTTTTTCCACACATACCGGAAACACACACAGACCCATTTCAATGTATGCTTGGTCACGCATACGCTGTACAATAATCTTACATTTCAATGTATTTAAAAAAAAAAAAAATGGGTGGGTTCACGCGTATTTTTAACCCTCCGTCAGGGGCAATATGTTTCATAACGAGTTTAGGGGCATTGCACCTGTAAGGCACAGGCTAGAAAATTGGCTATATTTTCCTTTTATTAAAATTTCAATGCTCTAAAAGTGATCAGTTACCTTAATAGGAATGTAATAGATGAGAATACACATAATCACACAGCCTTTAAAGTTAGGAAGGTACTGGGAGGAGCGTGTTTCCCAGACAAACCACTGAAAATCGAGAAATGAAACTAACTGAGCTGCGCCTGTCAGATCGGTTGCCCCTGACAGAGGGTTAATAACCAGCAGAGGGAAAGCAGACGGCTGAGGGCTGATATAGTCTGGGAAGTAGCCAAGGATCATGGCCCCTTCCCTTGCTATTAATATCAGGCCGCAGCAGTTAGCTTAGCCTTTACTGTCCATTCTACAGGGGGACCCCCCCCAAAAAAAATGACATTGTGTCCTCCTATAAATTGGAGCCAGCAAAGGCTAGGCGGACAGCTGCGACCTGATATTAATAGCCTAGAAAGGGGCCAAGGTTATAGGCCCCCTCCCAGGCTATAATATCAGCCATCAACCGCCCCAGATTTGGCGCATCATATTTGTGCGCCAAATCTGACGCTTAGCCTCGCTCTTCCACGCTACCCTCGTGCAGTGGCAGGGGGTAATAGTAGTGGGGTTCATGTCAGCGCCAGCTGCCATAAAGCCCAGGTTAGTAATGAGGGGCGTCTATAAGACACCCCCATTACTAACCTACAAAGAGTTAAAAAGAAAAAACACACACTACACCCAGAAAATAATTATTTATTTGAAATAAAACACAATTTTATTTAATTATTAATTTACTAAAAAAAAATAATTACCTGTCCATGTTCCTGCGATGATCTCCCATGCACAGCTGTCACATCTGGAGATGTGACAGCTGTCATGGCTGCTGTAAGCTCACACTGCCGGGAACACGTCCGCTCCCGGCAGTGTGAGGCACTGACTGAGGTCACTGGAGTGCATTCAGTCAGCGCAGCTCTGGTGACCCCCCCTTACGGCCCTGGTGTACCGTGGAAATTTCTCACGGTCAGCGGGGCCATAAAGGAGTTGACCGGAGCAGCGCTGCCTGAACTCCGGTGAACTCGCTTATGCAATGACGGGGCTGCTTTACGGCCCCGCCATTGTAGCGGCGGCGGCGGTATAGAGCGGTCACAGTTTATGTGGCTGCTCTAATCTGGAGATCTTCATGGGACACTCGTGGACTACTACGGAGGGGTAAGGATAAAATTGTGTTATTTTATATTTTATTACAGGAGATTGAGGGCTTCGGGGAATTAGGCATATAGGTGAGTATAGGTGTATTTTTTTTATTTTTTACTTTATTTTAGGTGGTGATCGGTGGGAACAGGTAATGTATAAACTAAATTTCTTTAGGCAACCACTGGCCACCAATGAAATGTATTTTTAAAATTAATTGGGGACCAAAAAAAAAAAAATGGGGACTTTAAATTAATAAAAAAAAAATAGGTTGCCAAAAGAAATATATGGGGGCATACAAAAAATAAAAAATGTATAGGGGCAAAAATATAAACCTATGGGGGCCAAAAATAACATATGGGGCAGTTTTACGGACACATTAGGGCAATTTTAACAGCAAGATCAGGCTGATGGGAACTACTGCTCCCATCGAGCTGATCCTGCTGCCACTAGTGGACGGGGGACAGACATAGGCCGATGGGAGTAGTAGTGTCACATAGACCTATGTCTGCCTGCACGCAGACACCCGCTGACAACCGCAGACACCGCACAGAGCCCATGCTGACACCGCGCAGGTTTCCAGCGCAGACACCCGCAGACACCAATCATGACCGGGACATTCAGGTCCATCTTGTACCACCCCAGGTGCTCAGCCATGATCCAGGAAGACAGGAATGGTATGGGATTCTCGTCTTCCTGGATTTATGGGATGGCTGGAACGCCCCCGCATGAGGTCACTTCCCATTTGCTGCAGTCTTGTGTTCCAAAATCGTTGCAAATGCGCTTTAATTCTGCAAGTAGTTTTACATATTTGCAGATTTGAAGCGTTCCAATGCAAGTCAATGGCGGCGAAAACGCAGCGCTTCTGCAAAATAATTGGTGGTGCTGCGTTTTTTTCACCATGAAAAAACGGAAGTGGAAATTTGAGCAGCATGTGCAGAGCACACGCGGATTATCATTGGGGGACATGGCGGACCTTCTACCAAGCGTTTTTGATGCTTTTCTTCAGTGTTTTTGCTGCTACAGAAATGCTTCAAAAACGCATCGTGGGCACACAGCCTAAGAATTTGACCCATTATCCCCAGTAAAGGGACTTCTGTTTAAGTTCTTTAGGCTTCTTTATGACTGGGGCTCGGGTGCACAGACTACTACCACCATCATCACCCTCTACCTGGAGGCATTTACTGGAAAAATATTATATTGTGGAGTTTAATTTGAGAAGAGAGGACTCTTCTCCTGACAGAAAACTGTCCACAGCGAGATACATTGTATACTGCGAGGAGTGCAGCCCCCTGCCATACACCACATGAGATTACCACACTTGTGCGCACTTAAAGGGGTACTCCCATCTCCAAGATCCTATCCCAATATGTAGTAGGTGTAATAATAGTAATATTAGCAAATGCCTCTAATTAGAAATGTAGTATAGTATTTTTGATTCGCCACTTACCTCATGTGCAGAGCATCGCAGGACCTTAGGTATCCATGGTTACCTCCACTGATAAAATCACAGTTAGTTGGCTAGCTGCTAGTGGTCGTAACCATGGATACCTAAGGTCCTGCGATGCTCTGCACATGGGGTAAGAGAGCTAGCGAACCAAAAATACTATACTACATTTCTAATTGAAGGTATTTGCTAATATTATTATTATTATTACACCTACTCCATATTGGGATGGGATCTTGGAGATGGGAGGACCCCTTTAACTGAAAAAAACCCTAAAGAAATGAACTGGAATATAAATGAGTGTACATGCAGCATGCAAGAGCGTGTTCACACATGGCCCAAATAGGGTCACTGAGTAATTTTGATCAAAATTAAAGTCAAACTAATAAGAATTGAAAAAATTGGCCCAATCAGAAAGGTGAAAACAGTCTCGTGGGTGAAAGTGTTAATAGGAACCTGTAATTAGGTTTTGGGTTAGAAAGCCACAACTATTTCATTATCTCTCTGGGGTTTTGTGTTTTACCACTTTTCTCCATACACAGGATTACACAATAGTGAGGAAGACACCGGGGGAGGGTGTGACTCCCATCATCCATCTCCAGGAGTCAGGAGGGCGGAGCCCGGACCCCATCACAGAGCCTCCCCCGCACCCCCCGATACATAAGAGGAAGAAGAAGATCCTAGAGCTCAGCAACAAGATGATTGAGCTGCTGAGCGGAGAGGTGACTGCTGGGACATTATACAGGACAGCACTGGAGGATTCTGGGTGATGACCGGAGAGGTGACTGCTGGGACATTATACAGGACAGCACTGGAGGATTCTGGGTGATGACCGGAGAGGTGACTGCTGGGACATTATACAGGACAGCACTGGAGGATTCTGGGGGATGACCGGAGAGGTGACTGCTGGGACATTATACAGGACAGCACTGGAGGATTCTGGGTGATGACCGGAGAGGTGACTGCTGGGACATTATACAGGACAGCACTGGAGGATTCTGGGTGATGACCGGAGAGGTGACTCCTGGGACATTATACAGGACAGCACTGGATGATTCTGGGTGATGGCCGGAGAGGTGACTGATGGGACATTATACAGGACAGCACTGGACGATTCTGGGTGATGACAGGAGAGGTGACTGCTGGGACATTATACAGGATGGCACTGGAGGATTCTGGGTGATGACCGGAGAGGTGACTGCTGGGACATTATACAGGACGGCACTGGAGGATTCTGGGTGATGACCGGAGAGGTGATTGCTGGGACATTATACAGGACGGCACTGGAGGATTCTGGGTGATGACCGGAGAGGTGACTGCTGGGACATTATACAGGACAGCACTGGAGGATTCTGGGTGATGAGCGGAGAGGTGACTGCTGGGACATTATACAGGACAGCACTGGAGGATTCTGGGTGATGACTGGAGAGGTGACTGCTGGGACATTATATAGGGCAGCACTGGAGGATTCTGGGTGATGACGGTGTCGTTGTCAGGTTCCTATAAGGTGTCAGGACGTCGCTGTCTATCTCTCTATGGAGGAGTGGGAGTATCTAGAAGGACACCAGGATCGGTACCAGGAGGTGATGATGGAGGAGCTCCGGCCTCGGACATCACCAGGTGAGAGGAGACTCTTGTTGGCTCCGGTGGATGTGATGACGTCTCTCGGCCTCCTCCTATAATAGATGATTTTTCTCCAGACTTGCTCTGGTTTTCTCTACATTTTCTCACAGCTTTCATTCCCTGATTCTTCTCTTCTGATCTGTGAGTCGCGGTTTCTCCGCTGTCGTTTTCATCAGTCTTGAGTCTTCGTCCTCGGCGGCTTCTTTCAGAATCTTTCACCTTCCTTAGAGCATCGGTCACATTTTGTCTGCAGATTTCCCAATGGAATTTTTCATAAAGTCCCACATTCAATATAACAGTGGATTGTCCTTTGCTTTCCTTATGAGGAGGTCAGAGTTCTCGTTAAGTTCTTTCACAGCTCGTTGCTCTGATATCATTAGATTATGATATTTCTGTCCTTGAAATTTTGTGTTCCTTTTTAATGTAAGTAGTTCATCTTCAATCATTTCCTAGAAAACATCCAAGACCGGTGGACGAGACTTGACCGGATAGTAATAGAGATTTTTTTATAACAAACGATTGAAAGTAACTGTCTGTTGTGTTGAATCGCTGGAGTTTTATGATCAAGAAGTGAACTCTGTTCATCAAAAGTTCCAGTTCTATTGGGAACATCATCATGAGAAACTTCTTGTAACGAGTTCTCCATGTTCTCATTCTGTTCATTGACCATGAAATGACAACGCAAAGTGAAAGTTCTCACAAACTTATTCACATCTAATAAAGTTCTATGAACGTCAAACTCAATTGTCGGGGAGAAGGTTAAGCCTTTGGATAGAACTGTAACTTCAGCCTCTGTTAATTACTGTCACTAAAGAGATGAAGCGTTTTCTTCAAAGGCCTAAAAATATATATTTATTATTAACAAATAAAAAAAAAACATATAGAGGAATACCATATGTATTCATATACAAATACAATATATACGAAAAGTGAGGTACAAGTTCAGGAAGAACAATGGTGGTATACCTGGATATAACACTTGGTGTACTGCACTGCTACATCTAAGGCCCAGACCAAAGGTGAAATTATCCTATTAAGTAAATACGAAATATGGGTCCAGTTATATGTTAGAGAGTATACTAATGCGTAAAGGTCCATAGCATACATCACATAAGTAATATATAATATCAGTTATTTATATCATTAGAATGAAAAAGTTTCTGACTAGAGAAACACTATCACAAGTAAGCATTATACCTCATAGACATAAAGGGTATAGTAATAAACATATAAAGTGATAGGTTCAGTCAGTATGCTGGGCAAAGGTGATACAAATAAGCATCAACAGACCAAGTGCAATAGGACACAATAGATAGACATAATGGTAATGTTACCAGCAGTGCAGGAAACCAGGGACCCAACCAGCAAAGGCTAAACAGACAGCTGCCGGCTGATATTAATAGCCTGGGAATTGGATATTGTCCCCCTCCCAGTGCAAGAACACCAGCACTCAGCTGCCCAAGAATTGGCGCATCCATAAGATGCACCATTTCTGGCGCCTAGCCTCGGCTCTTTCCACTTGCCCTGGTGCGGTGGCGAGTGGGGTAATACTATTGGGGTTGATGTTAGCTTTGTAATGTTTGCTGACATCGAGCCCAGGGGTTAGTAATGGAGAGGCGTCTATAAGACACCCCCATTACTAACCCCGTAAGTTTAGTTAAAAAAGCACACACACAGAGCAAAGTCCTTTAATTGAAATGAACACTCCTAGACCCTCTTTTACCCTTTATAAAGATCAAATTAAAATACAAAATAATCCTCACCTGTCCGCAGATAATCCTTATGTGATGCTGTCCAACAAAAATCCCCAGCCGTGCTACATCTGGATTGTTTGATGTGACCGCTCAGCAAGCCAGTAGCGTGAGAATGCTCCTGCAGTGTCTAGCGCTGCTCTGACTAAGGTCACCGGAGTTCGTAGCCGATGAGCTCTGGTCACCTTACTGACGTCACTGCTCGCTGCACTGACCAGTGTGTCCTGGCTGGCATGCTGAGCCATCGCTCAACACACCATACAGATGTAGCAGAGCTGGAGTTCGTCACGGGACATCATCAGTATGGATTATCTGCCGACAGTTGAGGATGACTTTGTTTTTTTTTTATTTTTCTTTGGATATTATTAAATGGGTAAAAGGGTCGGGAAGTGTTTTGTTCAAATAAAGGACTTTGCTCTGTGTGTGTGTTTTTTACTTAAACTGATGGGGGTTAGTAATGTGGGTGTCTTGTAGACTCCTCTCCATTACTAACCCTGGGCTTGAGATCAGCTGACATTACAAAGCTGACATCAACCCCAATATTATTACCCCATTTACCACTGCACCAGGGAAAGTGGGAAGAGCCGAGGCTAATGGATGCGCCATTTTTTTGGCGGCTGCAGGCTGATGTTATTAGTTTGGGAGGGGGTACAATATGCATGGCCCCTTCCTAGGCTATTAATACCAGCCTGCAGCTGTCTGCCTAGCCTTTTCTGGTTATTAAAAATAGAAGGGGCCCCCACATCATTTTTTTGGGAGGGGGTCACCCCTTGTTAATAACCAGTAAAGGCTACGCAGATGTTAATATTAATCCCATGGGAAGATCTATGTATATTAATGTTTATTACCCGCTTCCCAGACTATAAGCATCAGCTGTCCGCTTTCCCCCTTTGCTTTTTTCACTTTAAATTCTTTAATTATTAGCTAAATCCATGTACAGCGGCTCCACACGCCCTGCCCTGATGATATATCTCACTGACTCATTTCTATCTTTCTAGATCTATAAAAAAAATGTTTTATTAGTTAGAAAATTAGCCTGAAATGTCAGAGAATGACCGTCTGTAAAAGCTGATGTTATAAACGCGTTTGATGCGGATGTCATACAGATGCGAGACAGGTGAGAGAAGTCGCATCGTACTCGCAAGACAATCATCCTACTTTTCAGGAAGATCCGACCAATTTTATTTCAGCCGATGAGTGCGATCCCTTAAATGCGACATGTTAGTAACGGCTGATTGACGTCAAACTGGCCATAGATATAAGTATTGGGGAGCAGGACTGCAGACTTAAAATGCAAAAGGGGGAGAACGGAGGAAACTTAAAATTGGTTTTGTAAATTTTGTTTGAAAAATAAGAAATTGCTGATTAAACTTTTACCAAAAAAAATAAATATGATGTGAAGTAGACATGTGGTAAATGTTAGTTATACCATACACAATAGTTAATACATATCTGGTTAAAAGGCATAAAAATTAAAAGTCCAACATTTTTTTTGTAAAATTTTCGATATTTTCATAAATAAACGCAAAAAAAAAGCCAAATCCTAAATTTACCACTAACATGAAGCACAATGTGTCACGAAAAAACAGTTTCAGAATCAGCGGGATCCGTTGAAGCTCCAGAGTTATTACCTCCATAAAGTGACAGAGGTCAGAACTGTAAAAAATTGGCCCGGTCAGGAAGGTGAAAACAGACGCGAGAGTGAAGGGGTTAAAGGGATGTTTGTTCAGAAGAATATGTATTATGGAGCTTTTCTGTGGAGTCTGACCAGAGAATCTCTCCTTGGCTCCCCGTGTGCATCAGTAAGCGCCCATGACCCCGGTGCCGGCTCTCTAGTTGTCCTTTCTACACATTGATAGGTGCTAACCGCTGCGTACCGGTTGCTCCCCACAACACCGTCCTTCCGGGTTCTGTGACTTCATCCGTCAGCCGTACATGTGCCCTTTTTTCCTCCTTCAGAGACAAACGCAGATCTTTTTGCGCACTTGCTGCCTATTTTAGTGTTTATATCAAGGCGGATGTTGAGATTTATCTCTATTTAAAGAAGAATAAGAAAGCGGTAACCCGTCTTTTAATAGAACGGAAGGTTCTCTCCTCTTAGTGATCCCAGAGGATCCTGTCCAGGAGGGAGGCCGTGTCCTCATGGTGACATCATGAGATCTCAAAATACAATCACTGGTAAATGGTCACCGTCCTTCCCCCAATCTCCATACAGTGAATTAGGAGAGAAGAAACCGATGGATGGAAATGTGGAGCTTTCTCCAGCTCCTCTGTGGTTCCATCCCTGGAAACGAAACTTGGAGAAGTTGTGTTTCTTAGTACGGCTGCTCCATCTGACTGACGAGGGTCTTCTCTGTCCCTCTCCTCAGGGTCCTCATCCTCCGAGTGCAGAGCAGAGAGCATTAGGCTTTGGCCTCGCTGATTATCACTTCATACTTGAGGCCACAATGTGCTGGTTCCTTGGTACCGGTGGTGAGGACCACAACAATGTAATTTATTCCCTGATACATAAACATAGAATTACTAGTTCTGAGAGACGAGTCTCATATATAGACAGATACACGGCAGGTCATGTATTCAGTCTGTGTGTCTCCACAGATGGATCCAGGAGGAGAAATCCACCAGAGAGATGTTCCCGTCCTCTGTATTCACAGGACTGTCCAGAGGAGAATCACAACATCCCGGAGGATCATCAGGTAGATGACACTGAAGTCCCCACAACAACGGACCATGAAGTGATGGGACCTGAGCTCATCTTACATTTTTATTTTTAGGGTGAAGATCTGGTTGATATTAAGGTTGAGGTTATACATGGAGCACAAGAGGCGATCGCAATATGGGCCGATCAGCAGGGTGAGGAGGGAGACTGTCATGTCTGTTCTGTGGTCACCTACTACTACTCCCATAATTTCATCATAACATGTGTGGTAGATCGCTCACACGGAGGTAGACACAGGTACACTGTTTCTTTAAAAACTTCTCGTTGGTTTATTAAAATGCAGCATAAACCAACACTGAGTCCATAAAAGAAATCACGGCCCTTTGGCCAAAAAGTTCTCGTTGGTTTATTAAAATGCAGCATAAACCAACACTGAGTCCATAAAAGAAATCACGGCCCTTTGGCCAAAACAGGAAACAAAGCAAAATAATAACACAAAAGCACAGTCTTTGTGATAGCAGGGATCCACCTGCTGAGAGTTCAGCAACTCCACTTGGTTCAAGAAAAACAAACACAAGATCCTCTCTGGAGCTAGCTTCTCCAGACACTGAACACTGAATGCCTCAGTAGGACTTGTATTTAAATCAAAGACCACACTCTGAGATGGAGATATGGTGAATGACCTCCCACCCTTCACAATGATCATTCACAAAAAACACTCCCTTTTAACATGGAAGTTTAACCTCTTTAAGCAAATAACATGTTGGAGCAAATTTCATGGTTTCAATTCACAGAAGCTAATAGCCTCCATGAAATATATCTTCCCTCTATCACTTTACCAGTGACTTTGCCACACATGACACAATCTATTCCGTCACTGTGTGTTTCCTACAGATGGATTCAGGAGGAGAAATCCACCAGAGAGATATCCACGTCCTCTGTATTCCCAGGACTGTCCAGAGGAGAATCACAATGTCACGGAGAGTCATCAGGTAGACTGTGCTGAGCCCTGTACCGGATCTGTATATAGGGGACATTTCTGATTGAGGTCATAGATGTCACAGATTTTCGTGGTTTCTTGTATTGTGCTGATTGTTACATCTGATATATCAGGAGGAAGATCCAACTAAGAATAAAGTGAAGGACGAGACAGAAGAAGAAGCGATGACGGGGGGGGATCAGCTGTGTGTGAGTGACGGGAAGGAGGAGATTCCGGTAGATGTTTCCACAGGTATGTAATAATGACCGGCGTGTGATGATGATGATGATGATGACCGGCGTGTGATGATGATGATGACCGGTGTGTGATATTGTATGAAGTCTCCGGTACAGTGAAGCTTTATCCGCTGTCCTCATCACAGCAGAAGCGTCCGGTGATGGCGCGGCTGCTCCTGTAGAGTCCGGCTGTTCTCTGATGAATACCGGGGCCGCCTTCACACCTCTTCTTTATGATTTAGGAATCACATATTAGTTTTCCTTCACCTTCTATAATATTCTTTCCATCCTTTACGTCCATATTTTCCTTACACAAGTCCCTGCTGTCATATAAATGACCGAGCTTGTGCTCCAGGTTATGAATCTCCCTGTCCTATGGATCTCGGGGATGTAGCAGCCTCTGCCTGGTGCTGACGAGTGACGACACATGTCACATGTAGAGTCGTCCTACCTGTCGCCTCTGTTTGCCTCCCACTGCCTCCTACACTGAGGCCGGCGTTCTGGTCCCTCCTCATCCAGGCCGACTGCCCGGTGGCATGAAGACCCCTATGGTAAGTCAGTAAGTGCCATGCTATGGAGGTGTGGGTCAGACATACTGCTGTCGTCCCTCTGCCACTATGGAGGCCATCTTGGATGTAGGAGGACCAGAACACAGGTCTTAGTCAGAGACAAGCGGAGGACACCAGGTAGGTGACAGTACATGACAGATGTTTAGTCCTCTGTGCCGGGTGGAGAATTGCTTCATCATAAAAGGGATTAGGAGCTCGTATCTACAAACAGCTGCGATGGCCGCATCTAGAGTTGTCGTTATCTTACATCATGTCGGTTTTTGAGATCTAGTTCAACCAACGTATAAACATGGAGACTAAATACTACCCAGAGGGGGCGCCCTTCACCATGCACGGATTATATCCCCTGTCAGCGTCTCATTTATGGTGAATCTTGTAATATGGAGAGATTCACTATATGGAGAATAGTATTGGGCCACACGCATTAATCACTGCATTCTGGCTTCTCCTTCAGGCCCTGTTGTCCCCCCGGTGTATAACATCCAGCTCTGTCCCACCCCCCAGTATATAACATGTGGCTCCTTGGTATGTATGGGTTACAATTTCAACTGCTGGGTATATAGATCCTGGGGGGCATACTCAGGGGGTGATATGTGCTGGACAGGCCAGATGTTATACAGGGGTTATATTCACAATAACCAGGGTGTACTTTATTATAAGAGCACATTGTGATTTTGGGAACGTCCCTTTAGAAGAATCTTCACTCTCGGTCTCTCCAGACAAACAAGATGTCGTCTAGGAATCGTCCCCCCATCTGAGCCTCTAACGTGAATAAATAATTCTCTTTCCAACAGTGAAATACATAAATTACCAAAAGAAGGTGAGAAGATGTCCTCATCCAGGTTCCGAAAGTTTTAAGTTTTTTTGTTTTTGTTTTTTACCAATAAATTGGATGAAATTCTTTTTCCGACAAGAATTGTTACCAAAGAAAGAAACTGCTGCTCAGATTCCCGGCCGTTCCTCCGACATTTATGAATGACATGATAACCGGGTGTCACCGTTCTCCATACATGTGTCCCCACACTTCTGACACTCAGCTCTGATTGGACAATGTAGGAGAACAATGGTAACGCCCAGTTGTCAGTATTTCCTTACATTTATAGGGTGAATAGCAGAAGAACTGCGCAGCTTAGTGACCAATAACATTATGACTCCGGAAATGAGAGGACGAGAAAGTGAAAAAAAAAATAAAATAATGTATCTGTAAGGCCGATAATGGGGGAAATGATTTACAGATAAAATGACCAAACAACTTACAATCCTAGAATGTTCTGGTTGGAGGGGACCACCTCCAGGGTCCCCGTATCCAGCCCCCTGCTCAATGCAGGACTCACCATCTCAGACAGATGTCTGTCCGGCCTCTGTTGGATTGTTTTCTCCATTCTTGATGGTTTATTTCTCATTACTGACCTCGCTGTATGAGGAGCTTTTTTGTGGGGGATGAGTTGTATTTCTCATCTTGTTACTTTATCATCTTTATTCTGCTGTTATTTTTTAGAATTTTTCTCTCATGAGCTGCACAAGTTGAGTGATAAAACGACCGTCCACCCTGAGACTGAGGCGTGACTATACGGTTATCATATATAGACTCCCTTCCTTGTGTCCTCCATTTGCCTCCTGTAACGGTGAACCGATGGAGGAAACCTGGCAGTTCCTAATAATAAGGCGCTTACACACAGTCTCCATACAGCCGGTCCCAGAGGTTTCCCGGCTTCCATCTTTTCACCACTGTACAGTGATCTGGACTTACGGCACAGACACCGGGGCGGCTCCACATAGTAGTGCTGGCTGGTAGAGCGAGCTGGCAGAAGAAGGTCGACATGTCAGATCGGACCCAAAGATGGCAGGTGCTAGACAATCAAGAAGCGGGACGAGGTCAGAATCAGGAAGCCGAGTAAGAATGGTCCTGTAGATGGAGGCCTAAGTCATCCCGGGGTATTATGGAAGCCAGACAAGGTTACCAAAGACAAACAGGAGCAATGAAAGCAGGTGCAGAATACATCTGTAACTGGTGACGCCCCGCAGACTGCTGGGAGATTAATAGGATGTGGCGCTGCCCCATAGGTCACAGCACAGGAAAGGCAGGGGCGGGTGGGGTAGACGTATTACTGCCCTCCCCATACCACTGCACTGGCCATCCTGGAAGCCGGGGGAAGGGACCACCGATCTGAGGGGGCAGCGGAGGGCAGAGGACCCCATAGGGGACTGTACAGGGAAATGTGTAGAGTTCAGTCCCGGGGTGGAGGGTCGCTGTAACTGCGGTAATACAACTAATCCAAGCCAATAACAATATATTTATTTCATTTTCTTTTAGGACTTTTCTACAATAAATACTTTGTTTCTTTTCAGACATTTTTGTGTTACCAAATCCTGGCGGCCATAAACCATAAGCGATGTATTGTTACATGGTGACAGTATTCCTCATTGTTCCCATATAATATACACAACGTCCTGATCAGTCTTTATTACACAAGAATAAGAGGAATAAACTTCATGAATTGTAAGAATAGACGAGATGGAAATAGGAGACTTTGTCCCCGGAGTCTCCACAGAAATCTGCGTATTTCTTCTTCCGTCTCAGGATTCTCGGTTCCGGGGTAAAATCTCTATTCAGTTAGGAAACATTGTTCCATCACTGAGATCGGAGGTGACGGCCGCTCCTGATAAGATTCTGTGTAGGGGGAGGGGAGAGGAGGGCGGGGCTAGAGGCCGAGCTCCTCCCATCTACATGGACTCTGACCAGTAGTGACCGTCCTCTCCTATCTCAGTAATGGGACGCGTACACCCGGCGTCAGAGGCTCAATGCAGTGAGGAGGAGAAGCCGCGCGCATGCGGTAGGTTTGTCATGTTCTCAAGACCCCAAAGCCGTGATGACATGCTAAGTGGGGCGACTACTCTGGGGTCACGAACGCCTCATCGACAAGTCAAAGGCCTCATTTACATATCATAAACTTTAGAAATACAGTACTTTTTCTAAAGATCTGTTTGTGTGTTTAATGTAATAGAGATGTTAGGCGGAGAGTTTATATCTGCAGACACAGCTGCTGCGGGTTCTGGGGGCACAGGGAACGGACAGTTTCCCTTTAAACATAATTTTTAAGGACATATATTTAGTGTTTTGGGCCGGGGCGGATGTATCACATGTGCAGTAGGTTCAGCTGCATATAGGACAAGTAATGTAAGGAGGCTCCAGGGGATAAGGAGGATCCGTGGTGTAGGGAGGCTCCAGGGGATAAGGAGGATCCATGGTGTAAGGAGGCTCCAGGGGATAAGGAGGATCCATGGTGTAGGGAGGCTCCAGGGGATAAGCAGGCTCTGTGGTGTAGGGAGGCTCCAGGGGATAAGCAGGCTCTGTGGTGTAGGGAGGCTCCAGGGGATGATGAGGATCCGTGGTGTAGGGAGGCTCCAGGGGATAAGCAGGCTCTGTGGTGTAGGGAGGCTCCAGGGGATAAGCAGGCTCTGTGGTGTAGGGAGGCTCCAGGGGATAAGCAGGCTCTGTGGTGTAGGGAGGCTCCAGGGGATGATGAGGCCCCGTGGTGTAGGGAGGCTCCAGGGGATAAGCAGGCTCTGTGGTGTAGGGAGGCTCCAGGGGATAAGCAGGCTCTGTGGTGTAGGGAGGCTCCAGGGGATGATGAGGATCCGTGGTGTAGGGAGGCTCCAGGGGATAAGGAGGATCCGTGGTGTAGGGAGGCTCCAGGGGATAAGGAGGATCCATGGTGTATGGTTGTTAATAGGGGACATGGAGGCCCATTTGCACTACAGGTTGCTCACATACTGGAATCGTTCCACTTTCTACCTCTGTAGATTTTTCTTCTCAGACATTGGGAGAAGGACTCCCCTGGGTCCTGTAATTAGGAATGTGTAAGAAATAGACATTTCTCCCATGTAATAAAATTGTCAAACAGTCGCAAATCATGCACACGGGAGGGATTCAACCATATCACCGAGCAGCTGTAAATACTCGGAGCTCAGCCCGAGCATACTCGGCGAAAGGGTTAACAGAACATACTCGCTCAACACTAGTCCTTAGGCATACTGTGGACATGATTACGGCGGCCACCTTTATGAGGCCTACCTTTGTGATTAGTCAGTCTCATTTGCATGCAGTAATGTAAGATTAAAACTCCATTTTTAATTGCGTGGACACTTTTCTACACTGAGGGCATGATGGGAAGCTTGAGAGAGTGAAATAGCACTGGTGGTACATTAAGGGGGTAAATCCTGATGACAGGTTCCCTTTAAGAATTGTCTATTTGCTGTCTAATCTCTGCCACCCCTGACTTGTGCCAATGTCACCAGTTTATAAGTGTCATTCACTTTACCCGTCATTGTGTTAATGTTATGGCACGTAGTTGTCCTTCTTATTACCGGTACTTTGACTGACGAGGGTCTTCATTGTGAGATCCAGAAAATAAATGTGTAAATCTCTTTGGATATGATTTTTTTAACAACACAAATCTATCTTTCATTCTTACAGGAAATCCTTGTGAGAATAACGGTTTATCACTAAATTGTAAAAAAGAAGCTATCAGGAAGCACTCTAATGGAGAAAACCTCATCACCCTTCCTGCACCTCCTGGACTTCACAGCACTTCACCTTCTTATAATCCTCCTGATCATGAGGAACCCTCTCCTGAACAATCTCACATTGTTACCACTATTCCAGGTGACACAGTGGATTCAAGATTTCAGTGTGACAAGCAACTTACAAAAAGCTCAGATTTTTTAGCACACAGAAAACACAAAGGTATAAAGTCATACTCCTGTTCAGAATGTGGGAAATGCTTTACAGATAAAGGGACTCTTATTAGACATCAGAAAACTCACACAGGAGAGAAGCCGTATTCCTGTTCAGAATGTGGGAAATGCTTTACATATAAATCAAAATATGTTATACATGAGAGAATTCACACAGGAGAAAAGACATTTTCATGTTCGGAATGTGGGAAGGCCTTCACAGGTAAATTAAGTCTTGTGTTGCACAAGAGAAGTCACACTGGGAAGAAGCTGTATTCATGTTCAGAATGTGGGAAATGCTTTACAGATAAATCAAGATTCATTATGCATCAGAGAATTCACACAGGAGAAAACCCATTTTCATGTTCAGTATGTGGGAAATGCTTTAATGATAAAAGGACTCTTATTAGACATCAGAAAACTCACACAGGAGAGAAGCCATATTCATGTTCAGAATGTGGGAAATGCTTTGGATATAAAGGGAGTCTTATTAGACATCAGACATTTCACACAGGAGAGAAGCCGTATTCATGTTCAGAATGTGGGAAATGCTTTCCAGCTAAATCAAGATTTATTATACATCAGAGAATTCACACAGGAGAGAAGCCATTTTCATGTTCAGAATGTGGGAAATGCTTTACAGATAAATCAAAATGTGTTAGACATGAGAGAATTCACACAGGAGAAAAGCCATTTTCATGTTCGGAATGTGGGAAATGCTTTACAGATAAATCAAAATGTGTTATACATGAGAGAATTCACACAGGAGAAAAGCCATTTTCATGTTCGGAATGTGGGAAGGCCTTCACAGGTAAATTAAGTCTTGTGATGCACGAGAGAAGTCACACTGGGGAGAAGCCTTATTCATGTTCAGAATGTGGGAAATGCTTTCCAACTAAATCAGATTTCATTAGACATCAGAGAATTCACACTGGAGAAAAACCATTTTCATGTTCAGTATGTGGGAAATGCTTTACTGATAAAAAGACTCTTAATAGACATCAGAAAACTCACACAGGAGAGAAGCCATATTCATGTTCAGAATGTGGGAAATGCTTTGGATGTAAAGGGAGTCTTATTAGACATCAGACATTCCACACAGGAGAGAAGCCGTATTCATGTTCAGAATGTGGGAAATGCTTTCCAGCTAAATCAAGATTTATTATACATCAGAGAATTCACACAGGAGAAAAGCCATTTTCATGTTCAGTGTGTGGGAAATGCTTTATTGATAAAAAGACTCTTATTAGACATCAGAAAACTCACACAGGAGAGAAGCCATATTCCTGTTCAGAATGTGGGAAATGCTTTACAGAGAAATCAAAATGTGTTAGACATGAGAGAATTCACACAGGAATAAAGCCATTTTCATGTTTGGAATGTGGGAAGGCCTTCCCAGGTAAATGGAGTCTTTCTACCCATCAGAGAATTCACACAGGAGAGAAGCCATATTCATGTTCAGAATGTGGGAAATGCTTTACAGATAAAGGGAATCTTATTAAACATCAGAAAATTCACACAGGAGAAAAGCCATTTTCATGTTTGGAATGTGGGAAGGCCTTCACAAGTAAATTAAGTCTTGTGATGCACGAGAGAAGTCACACTGGGGAGAAGCCGTATTCATGTTCACTATGTGGGAAATCTTTTGTAAATAAATCGTATCATGTTAGACATGAGGGAAGTCATACAGGAAAGAAACTGTAATCATGTACACTGTGTGTTTTAAAATTTTTAATAAAATTGCTCAGAATAATGAGTACACCCCCTTTGATAAGTAAGATTGTCATTAATATCTCACTGAATACCAGAACAATTTCTAAAATTTTCCTTTCCCCCATGACCAGCGCCACACGAGAGAGGGAATTCACCCAATAAGGACAGGACAGGAAGCGTACTGAGTAAGAGGGCTGCACCTCTACCCCGCATCATTTTGGTTTCCTGTCCATGAGGGAACCTGAAGCTGAAGAATCAGGAGAGGAAAGTTAAAGGAGAAACTTACCCAGGCCTTGCCTGGAAGAAAGGCTCCTTGTCTATAGTGCCGGTGTCGGGTCCTGGAAGCGCCACCTCTGGTCACTTGAGGGCTCATGTAGATGCGAGCGGCGAAGTCCTTTTGGATGCCTGCTGGCCCCAACAATGTCCCAGGCTTGCGCATGTGCAGGACGCTCTGGGATTGGTGCGCCCTGATGAAGAGCATGCCAGAGACTTCTGACCTGAAGTGTTGGATTTCACTTCCAGGGGGTCTGGAGAAGGCATGTACAAGGGGGTGGGGGAGTTGCTGTGGCTGGTCCCTCTTTTAAAATCACGCCTGACTGCCAAAACAGTGGGTTTTCTCTGGCTCTCCTTCCCCACGTGATATGGAGGAACGGCAGTGCCAGGATCAGAGTTCACGCAGCAATGGCAGTCTCATGAGTTGCAGAAGTGACAGTACCACCAACCACGAATAATGATGTGATTTTATCCAGCCTCTGAATCTGGTACCCTTATTAAACTCCAGAATGCTGACTGATCTTTGTGAAATTTCACCATGGTAATTAAGACCCTTTTTCTTGTCATTAATTACTAGGAACGGCTTAAGAAATGTGGCACAAAAGAATAAGGAGTGAACCCTTTGTAGGGATAAGTTACCTGACTTGTGGCAGAAAAGACTGTGCAGATTGTATACAGAAAACCGCATGTGAAGAATCCACTAACTTCATGGATTTGAGATCCGTGATCAGGGCACAAGTTAAGAATTCCCTTGAGACCCTTATTCATAAAAAAAGAATAGAAAGGGAAGGAAGGGGTCCAAAAAATTATCACCTGATTTAGATGAATCTATAAAGTCAGAAGGTGAATGTGGATTGGATTCTTGTTCCTTTTCATTCTTTAATGGCGATACAGGGGGTAGGCCATGCTTTCCTATAAAAGTCGCAGATAGGTTGATTAAGGCTGTGAGAGCTACCATGGGCATCTCGGATGCTAAGACCCCCAAATCCATACAAGAGTTCATGTTTTGTGGATTAGAGCAAAAAAAAAGAGGCGCATATTTCTAATTAATGAAAAGATTCAGGCTCTCATTAAGAGAAAAAAACAAAGAGAAATGGTTCTGACGCGCCCCCTGGGCCTGTGTTGTGTAGCGTCGCGCACGCGGGGAATACCCGGAGCCGGATCTGCTGGGGATAGTAGTCCTCGTGGCGGTGACCCGGTCCGTGCCCAGGGTGTCAAACTAAGTGGCGGAATTAGTAGAAGTTGTTATAGTGTTCGACTACGCCACCCGTTGAATGCGGTTACGAAACCGCCGCTGCAGGGCAGACCGCTGAGGCCGGTGGTACAGTTGTGCAGCGTGGGTAGTATAACCCCCAACGGGAGGGGTATGGCCACAGGGCAGCGGACGTGGATGATGGGGATAGTGGAATTGCACGCAGGCACCAGGAACCACTCAGAGACGGTGCGGTGTAGTTCAGGGTCTTTACTGGTGGCAAAGGTAGACCCTCCCGGGAGTACTGGCTAGCGATCGGGGCCTGGTCAGTCCGTGAGCAGATAGGATCTCCCCTGGCCAGGCGGAGTTGTAGGCCTCCCCAACTAATTGTACTCTTCCTGGCTACCTTGCTAGAAGCGGGTAAAAGTAGCCCACGTCCCTGAGTGTGCCGTGTGGTGCTCACCCGTATGGCCGATGACTCGGGGCCTTCTGGTAGCCTCCGCTCCAGGACGGCGGTGCTGGTCCCTTGCGTGTGACCGTGCCTTCGGGTTTCTTGGCCAGAGGACCTGAAATCCCCTGCCGGTCGGTTTCTGCTGCTGGGTATGGAACAGTCCCCACAGCCTCGGACTCCGTGTCCGGTGAGATCTCTTTCAGTCAGGACGAGCTCTACAGCTTCCAGTCTTTGACCCCTTTTATCACTGCTCCCACAGAGCTCCTGATCTTACTCTCCCTGTATCAGCTCCCTCCAGACCAGACTGTGTCTCTGTCTGGGACTCCTCTTCTTCTCCTTCTCCTTCTCCTTCTTTTTCTAACCCCACCTCAGCCCCAGTTTATATAGGGGAAGTTCTTCCCCTCCCAGGACTGGGCAGGAGGTGTGGCATGCTTAGGGTTCCTGACCAGGAGACCTCCCACCTGCTCACAGACGTAATATAGCTATTACTGTGGTAACCAGACCCCTGGGGTTCCACATTCCCCCCTAGTAAAATTTAGTACTCCGGGACTAAACATATTTTTGAAAACATAACAGGGTATAAACAGGAACAATACAATAAGGAAAAATACGTTAAGGTGGTCACGGCGTGTCCGCAACCGGGTGCAATTTTTGAAGCAAAAAGGGTGTCCATTTCACCAAAGAACAGGGAGCCGTAACCAGGTAGGGGTCTGTCCTGCCCCGAGTCTTTAACAGTCTTTAGTCCGTTCCTGGGTTACGCTCCAAACATATATACAACAGAGTTCTGGTTAATCCACAAAAGACACCTATAAAATAACTGGAAAAACATAATTATTTACAAGCAACAGTAAACAGGTAAATACCAATAAAACAGTCTGAACACTTTAAATCCTCCAACGTACGGGCAACTGGCCTCTAGTGGCCCTAGTAGACCTACGGAGCTGACTGACCGATCCTGAGCTACAGGGTGTAGGAGCTGTCAAAGGTAAGCTGGGCAGCTGTCTACGGACTCTTTGGCTCACTAGGGGCACGGCAGGCTCACTATAAGCAGAGGGTCGATTCTCCTGGTCTGCTTGTGTGGGGTCCTCTGCCTCCTGGACCGGCTGCTCTTCCAGCTCTACCTGTTTTTCCGTAGGCACTTGGGATGCTGGCTGGAGGAAGGTGAGGACGGGTACCACAACAGCGCCATTTACTTGTGTCCAAGACCGAGGGAAGTCTCCGAGTACAGTACTGACCATCTCTTCCCTTTTCTCTGTGGGTCGAGGGCTTTCTTGATCTTCTTCAGGGTTTCGTAGCTGCTCGGGACACTTCTTCAGGTGATCTCAGGAGACAATGGCTGTGGTTTCTCCTCCATCCTTACTGATTGTGCAGACTTTCGGGTTTTCATGGCTGGATGGCAGTACGGTGTACGGGTCCTTTTCCCACTGGTCGTCCAACTTGTGGAGCCGTCTTTTCCTCTTCAAGACCTGCTCTCCAGGTACCAGAGGAACAGCGGGAGCATACTGGTTGTAAGTCTTCTCCTGTCTTTCTCTTGCTTGACGGAGACTTCGCTCAACGCTCTCCTGTACTTTCCGGTACTGCTGCTGCCTCTCTGTGTCCCAGTCTGCTTCTGGTGAAGTGTCCTCGGGTGTCAGGACTCCCATATCCAGATCAACAGGCAGCTTACCAGGTCTTGCTCTCATTAGGTAAGCCGGGGTACAGTTGGTAGAACCTACAGGGATGTGGTTGTATAGGTCCACCAGATCAGGCAGTTTCTCAGGCTACAGACTGCGTTCTTCCAGGGGCAATGTTTTCAGAAGGTCTATCACCACCTGGTTCATCTTCTCGCAGAGTCCATTGGTTTGCGGATGATAGGGTGTTGTTCTTATCTTCCGGCAGCCATACAGAGTGCAGAACTCCCGGAAGACTTCCGCTTCAAAGGCAGGTCCTTGGTCCGTCAGCACCTGCTCTGGGTATCCGTGTGGACGGCAGAAGTGCTGCTGGAAGGCTCTAGCTGCTGTTTGAGCCGTTAAGTCCTTGACGGGGACTACAACCAAGAACCGGGAGTAATGATCCACGATGGTTAACGCATAGACGTAGCCACTTCTGCTGGGGGTCAGTTTTACATGGTCCAAGGCTACCAGTTCCAACGGTTGCCTGGTGACGATGGACTGCAGGGGGGTCTTCTGGCTGGCACGGTCCTTCCTTCTTAGGTTGCATGGGCCACAGTCTCTGCACCACCTCTCGATGGTTCCTCTCATGCCTACCCAGTGGAACCGCCCGCGCAGCAGGAACTCCAGCTTCTTCCATCCGAAGTGCCCAGCTCCGTCGTGGTATGCCTCCAGTACCATAGCCGCGTCTCTTCTTGGCACCACTACTTGCCAGATCAGTTCATGCGTCCGGGAGTTAACCATTCTGCGGCACAACTTCCCCTTGTAAAGGAACAGTCGACTCTTCTCAGCCCACAGTTGCTTGGTCTCCTCCGGAGCGTCTGGGTCAAGGCGGGCATCTGGCTGAGTCAGCATCTCCTTCACTAGTCGGACGGCGGGGTCACTGTCTTGAGTTTCCGCCCAGTTGTAATGAGGTAAGGGGTTGAACGTAGTGGATTGCTTACCCCTTACACGGTGGGAATACTGGGTAGTCCCATGACGGTGAAACGCGGGGAGTTCAACTTCTTCCAGTTCCTCTGGATCTTCCCCTACATCCGGTAGGTTTGGCATCCTGGACAAGGCATCCGCGTTGGTATTGGAGCGTCCTGCCCGGTATTTGATCGTGAACTCATAGTTGGTCAGGCGGGCCATCCATCTCTGCTCCAGGGCACCGAGTCTTGCAGTGTCCAGGTGCGTCAACGGGTTGTTATCCGTGTACACGGTGAACCGGGAAGAGGCGAGGTAGTGCTTAAAGCGTTCGGTGACTGCCCACACCACTGCCAGGAACTCTAGCTTGAATGAGCTGTAATTCTCAGGGTTTCTTTCGGTGGGTCGCAGTTTTCGGCTGGCGTAAGCAATTACCCGTTCTCTCCCCTGCTGGATCTGGGACAGTACGGCTCCTAGCCCGATGTTACTTGCGTCGGTGTAGAGGATAAAGGGCTGGCTGTAATCAGGGTACGCCAGGATTTCATCCCCCGTGAGGGCCATCTTCAGCTGGCGGAAGGACTCTTCTTCCAGCTTCTCCCATCTGAAGGGCGGCTTCTGGTTCTTGGCCTTCCTGGACTGGCCTATCAGGAGGTCCTGCATAGGAGCTGCCTTTTTGGTGAAACCGGGAATGAACCTTCGGTAGTAGCCTACCAACCCGAGGAACTGCCACACTTCCTTCACGCTGGAGGGTCTTGGCCATTCCTTAATCGCGGTGATCTTATCAGGGTTGGGAGCCACTCCGTCAGCACTCACCACGTGTCCCAGGTACTGCACTTTTGGTTTTAGCAGGTGACACTTCGACGGTTTCACCTTCAGACCGTAGTTTGCCAGGGCTTCAAACACTTCCGCCAGGTGTTTCAGGTGGTCCTCGTAGGTTTTGGAATAAACTATAACATCGTCCAGGTACAGCAGGACCGTCTCAAAGTTCCGGTGTCCCAGACAGCATTCCATCAATCGTTGGAAGGTTCCTGGTGCGTTGCAGAGTCCGAACGGCATGCAGGTAAACTCGCTAAGTCCCATCGGGGTGGTGAATGCGGTCTTCTCCCGGTCCGCCTCTGCTACAGGAACCTGCCAGTACCCGCTAGTGAGATCCAAAGTGGAGAAGAAGTTAGCAGATTTTAAAGCAGCCAAAGACTCCTCTATCCTTGGTAAGGGGTACGCATCTTTGTGTGTGATACGGTTGATTTTCCGGTAATCTACACACATTCTCATGGTGTTGTCTTTTTTTTTAACCAAGACTAGTGGAGCTGCCCAGGGGCTACAGCTATCCCTGATTACCCCAGCCTCCTTCATGTCTCTAAGCATCCCCTTGGCGTGTTGGTAGTGTGCAGGGGGTACGGGACGATACCTCTCCTTTATGGGAGGATGGTCTCCCGTGGGGATGTGATGTTCCACTCCCTTCACTCGCCCGAAGTCTAGCGGGTGTTTACTGAACACTCTCTCGTATTCCTGGATCACCCGGTAGACTCCCTGCTTTTGGTGAGCGGGTGTGGAGTCAGTACCCAAATGCAGTTGCTGACACCAGTCCTCCATTTGTTGCTTAGAGCCGTTACCTTCCTCTGGATGAGATGGAGGCAAGGGTTCCACGGACTGTACAGAATTTTGGTTGATGGTATACAATTTGGCTAGCGTAGCATACCGGGGCAGGTACACTTCCCTCTTCCCGATATTTATTATGCGAACGGGCACCCTCCCATGGCGTACATCAACCACCCCCCGTGCCGTCAAAATGGTGGGCCTACTATCTGAGTAGACTGGTTCTACCATTGCCTGGTAATCTCTACCTCTCAGACCAATAACTGCCCGGCACCAAATCATCATTTCACTTTTCGGGGGCATGGCAATAGGGAAAGGGTCACACATTCGCACGCTACCAATCTCACCACCGGAGAGTTCCACCTGTTGCCGTCGCATCAGTGCCCGGATCTCTTTTTGGAGCACTCGCTGCTGGCCGGAGCTGGCGTTCTTGGCAACCTGCTGTAAAATGAGAATCACCTCTGCAAGACAATTTTCAATCACATTAGTTCCTAGAGTTATCTTTGGGTGACTCTCGCGCTTGTCAATGTCCACAATGATCAGTCCCTGTGCTGCCAGTTCGACTTTACCGATTTTAATGGTCATCTCTTTAAATCCGATCTGTGGCACGGGCTGACCATTGCTGGCGATGATACTCAAGTCGTCGTCTGGGTAGCGGGTTATATCCGAGTCATTCCAGTACTGCTTGAAGAGCATGTACGGGATGGTGGTGACCTGTGACCCGGTGTCAAGTAGGGCACTCATAGGAATGCCATCCAGTACTACAGGCAAGACTGGATGTCCTCCCACGTATTTGTCACGCCAGTTCGATGGGCCTGGTGATCTTATTCCTAGGGGTTGGCCCTCTACCCCAGGTTGTGCCAGTTTAAAGGACAGTACCTTGCCATATGTCCGGGTTGATTGCAGCGGCGACAGATGGGTTGTCCGTCCTCATTGTATCGGTCGCTGGATCTTCCTCTGGCCGGTGGGGTCCTCCTTGGTCGGCGCCACGGGATATCCTCCGGTCCGGATGCCAGCTGGATCTTCCCTGGAGTAGAAACCTGTAAAGACTGCACAGTTCGGGTTAGCGCGGCAACGCTTTTAGTTAGCTCTTGGACCTGATGGTGCAGGTCTGTAGCCGGGTCATTGTTTAAAGCCTGCGCATCAGCTCCCACAGGCCCTGCCGACAAGGGCGCCGTCTCCTGGTGGTAAATGGTAGCAGGGCGTTTGTGGGTCACAGCGCCACCTGGTGCCGGTTCTCGGAGCACCCGGATGGCTCTGTCCTTGAACTGTGCAAAGTCCAGATGAGGGTCCTGTAAGGCCATTGCTCGCAACTGGGTTCGGTGGGCATTGCAATATAGACCCTCTATAAATTGTTCAGTCAACAGCTTGTCTTCGTTTCCCACGCCGTCAGGGTCGGCCTGCTTGATGGCTCTCAGGGCCTCTTGGAGGTTTAGTGTATAGTCCCTTATATTCTCATGTGCTCGCTGCCTGCACCCGTAGAATCTAAGCTTGATCTCGGCTGAGGTACGGGTATCAAAGGTGTCCTTCAGCCGGGCTAGTATCTCTGCGACAGTCCTCCTCCTCCCAAGTGGCCAGGACTTTACCTCCCTTTGGGCTGCCCCTGTTAATTGAGCCACCAGGATGCTCACTTTTTGCTCTTCTGTGAGGGGGTACACCTGGAAGAGGCTATCCAGCCTTTCTCTGAAGTCATTTAGGATATGTGACTCCCCTGAGTACTGGGGTAGCCAGGCTGCCCCCGGGATATAGGGCATGGTGAAAGGCATGACCGCCGCAGCGGTGGCGCTGGCGGTGGCTGTGGCAGTGAAGCTCTCCTCCGTATCCGACATCCTCCTCCCCCCTAGTGGACCGTGGCCTACCTTGCGATGATCCTCTTCCGTAGGCCGCGGCTCCGCAGTGGATCGTCAGGGTTGAGGACCTTCCGTCACGCTCTTGTGACGTCGGCGTCTGCTGGGCTCCTTCCAGGACCTTACGCAACGTCCGGACGTGAGGCGGGGCTTCAGTTCTCGCGCGCTTTTGGAGTCCACGCCCCTCTTCTTCCCGCGCGGCGTCCTCAAGATGGCGTCCAACGGCGGGAAAACTCCACGGATGGCTGGAAGAAGGCAAAAGATGGCGTCGGATGGCGGGAAAACTCCACGGATGGCGGGAAGAAGGCAAAAGATGGCGTCGGATGGCGGGAATCTTCACCACAGGTAAGTTTAACAGTCTTTTTTCAGGCACGCAGTACCCGGTGGTTGCGGGCACGGGATCCTGCCGACTACGCCAAAAGTTGACGCGCCCCCTGGGCCTGTGTTGTGTAGCGTTGCGCACGCGGGGAATACCCGGAGCCGGATCTGCTGGGGATAGTAGTCCTCGTGGCGGTGACCCGGTCCGTGCCCAGGGTGTCAAACTAAGTGGCGGAATTAGTAGAAGTTGTTATAGTGTTCGACTACGCCACCCGTTGAATGCGGTTACGAAACCGCCGCTGCAGGGCAGACCGCTGAGGCCGGTGGTACAGTTGTGCAGCGTGGGTAGTATAACCCCCAATGGGAGGGGTATGGCCTCAGGGCAGCGGACGTGGATGATGGGGATAGTGGAATTGCACGCAGGCACCAGGAACCACTCAGAGACGGTGCGGTGTAGTTCAGGGTCTTTACTGGTGGCAAAGGTAGACCCTCCCGGGAGTACTGGCTAGCGATCGGGGCCTGGTCAGTCCGTGAGCAGATAGGATCTCCCCTGGCCAGGCGGAGTTGTAGGCCTCCCCAACTAATTGTACTCTTCCTGGCTACCTTGCTAGAAGCGGGTAAAAGTAGCCCACGTCCCTGAGTGTGCCGTGTGGTGCTCACCTGTATGGCCGATGACTCGGGGCCTTCTGGTAGCCTCCGCTCCAGGACGGCGGTGCTGGTCCCTTGCGTGTGACCGTGCCTTCGGGTTTCTTGGCCAGAGGACCTGAAATCCCCTGCCGGTCGGTTTCTGCTGCTGGGTATGGAACAGTCCCCACAGCCTCGGACTCCGTGTCCGGTGAGATCTCTTTCAGTCAGGACGAGCTCTACAGCTTCCAGTCTCTGACCCCTTTTATCACTGCTCCCACAGAGCTCCTGATCTTACTCTCCCTGTATCAGCTCCCTCCAGACAAGACTGTGTCTCTGTCTGGGACTCCTCTTCTTCTCCTTCTCCTTATTTTTCTAACCCCACCTCAGCCCCAGTTTATATAGGGGAAGTTCTTCCCCTCCCTGGACTGGGCAGGAGGTGTGGCATGCTTAGGGTTCCTGACCAGGAGACCTCCCACCTGCTCACAGACATAATATAGCTATTACTGTGGTAACCAGACCCCTGGGGTTCCACAGTTCACTACCATCATCTTCTAAGAGAAGATGCCAAAACAAGACTCATGGAATAAGATCCCAAAGATAGACGTAGCAGTGGCCAATTCATCCAGAAAATCTACCTTACCTTTTGAGGATGTGGGTATTCTGAAAGACCATCTGGATAGAGAGGCAGATGGTTACTTAAGACACACCTGGGAGTCCTCGGTGGGTGCCCTGAAGCTAGCGGTCTCTACGACCTGTACAGCCAGATCTATGATTATCTGGTTGCAACAACTAGAAGGTCAACCGAAGGATAATGTCCCAAAGGAAAAGATCCTGGCTGATACAGGGAGCAGCAGCTTTTATTGCAGATGCCTCAACAGACTCAGTGAGGCTGGCAGCCAGGTTAGCGGGCCTATTTATTGCCACTCGTAGGGCGCTATCGGTAAAAAGTTGGCCTGGGGATGTCCAGTCAAAGACCAAACTGTGTTCAATCCCATGTGATGGGGGCTTTCTTTTTGGTCAAGTTCTGGATGACATCTTGGACAAAGCTGGAGATAAAAAGAAAGGATTCCCCAGTTTGTCTATCCCAGAATACAGGAGTACCTTTTGGAATAGAAGATACAGCCGGAAAAGACCTCCTAGGGATCAGGGAAAATAGGAAGTCAGAAGACTAAAAAAAAGGTTTCATGTTTGGGGGGCCGCCTTCAGGGGGAAGGAAGTCTTCCCAGTGATGTCATTCCCCCGGAAGGAGGAATGCTTTCCCTCTTCCTCCATGCGTACAAATAAAATTCATCCCATGTCTGGATTCTAGGGATAGTGGAAGCAGACCTAAAATTGGAATTCCAGACTATCCTTCCACCCCTGCGAACCTTCATGGTGACACCTCTCCGAAGGACTTCCAAGCAATAGTTAGTCCTGGAGGCAGAGTTTTTGGTCCTCTTGGAGGAAAGGGATTATATTCCCCCATTTTCTTGATAAAGAAGCTGGATGGCACTTTCAGAACTATAGTAAATTTGAGAGGTCTGAACAGATTTCTGGTGTATCAACCCTTCAAGATTAAGTCAAAACAATCGGCTGTAAAACTTCTGTTTCTAGGTTGCTACATCGTGAGGACCTGCGCCGCGGTCAGCTGACTGTGACGCGGGTGCCACGTGATGCCGACGCCGCGGGCCGCCCCGTCTATCATGACGCGGTATGCGTCATCAAAGGTCCTCAAACCTATCGATCAAACTATGGACATCCGGTTTTTTACACACGTGGTGATTGGCGTGGGCACATTTAAAAGGGATCACATTGACACTGACACATACCCCCTGACGAAGGTTCGCCGAAACGCGCATTGGGGTGGATGTACACCACCCAGCCGTTGGTACGCTCCTGGCTTCCTGTACCCAAGGTAGCTATATATTTTATCTTCATACGGAATCATGACTTATAAACTACCCTGATTGTCGGCAGAGGGAAGCATGAAGTGCTCTACAATGTCCTGGTAGACGGCTGCGCTGACTTTGGTCTTGATAAAACATAGTGGACCTACACCAGCAGATGACATGGCCCCCAAACCATCAGTGATTGTGGAAACTTCACACTAGACCTCCAGCAGCTTGGATTGCGGCCTCTCCACTCTTCCTCCAGACTCTGGGACCTTGATTTCCAAATAAAATGCAAAATTTACTTTCATCTGAAAACAACACGTTGGACCACTGAGCCACAGTCCAGGTCTTCTTCTCCTTGGCCCAGGTAAGACGCTTCTGGTGTTGTCTATTGATCATGAGTGGCCTGACACAAGGAATGCGACACTTGTAGCCCATGTCCTGGATACCTCTGTGTGTGGTGGCTCTTGAAGCAATGACTCCAGCAGCAGTCCACTCCTTGTGAATCTCCCCCAAATTTTTGAATGGCCTTTTCTTAACAGTCATTTCAAGGCTGCAGTTATCCCGGTTGCTTGTGCACCTTTTCCTACCACACTTTTTCCTTCCACTCAACTTTCCATTAATATGCTTGGATACAGCACTCTATAAACATTGAACAGTCAGCTTCTTTACCAATGACTTTTTGTGGCTTACCCTCCTTGAGTGTGTCAGTGATTGCCTTCTGGACATCTGTCAAGTCAGCAGTCTTCCCCATGATTGTGGAGCCTACTGAAACAGACTAAGGGACATTTTATACACTTAGGAAATCTTTGCAGGTGTTTTTTGTTAATTATTCTAATTTATTGAGATAATGACTTTTGTGTTTTCATTGGCTGTAAGCCATAATTATCAACATTAATAGAAATAAACGCTTGAAATAGATCACTCTGTGTGTAATGACTCTATATAATATAGGAGTTTCACTTTTTGTATTGAAGAACTTCAATAAATTTACTTTTTGATGATATTCTAATTTTATGAGACGCACCTGTAGATGCAACCACAACCCCTTTTTGAAGTATAGGAACCGGTTCACAATTATCTCCACTTCCAGGAAAACAGCGAGATAAGGCATCCGCCTTAATGCCCTTGTTCCCCAGCCTATACGTGACAGTGACAAAAAAGTTAAACCTGGTAAAGAATAATGCCCATCTTGCTTGTCTGGGCGTTAGACGTTTTGAAGACCCTAGATATACCAGATTCTTATGATCCGTGATTACCATAACCGGATGAAATGCCCCCTCCAAAAAATGACGCCACTCCTCAAAAGCCCACTTGATTGCCAACAGTTCTCTGTTACCAATGACATAATTACGCTCAGTGGGCGACAGTTTTTTAGAAAAGTATGCACACGGATGTCATTTACCAGGACCATAGGCGGATTATAATGAGGGCAATCTGGGCTACCGCCCAGGGCCCCGAACCTGCGGGGTGTCTAATGCCGGATTACCCTCATTATATGTGCGGGCCACCGCGGCACATACCGGTAGTAGTGGCGGGAGGGGGGGCCCCGGACTGCTCCCCCAGCAGCGGCCGCCGCTTCTTCTTCATCGGCCGGGCCAGCACTGCAGCAGTTAACTTCCCTGTGCTGGCCCGGCCGCGTCACTGCTAGGAGACACAGCCCTGTGCGCGGCCGTGTCTCCTAGCTCTGACGTCACGCAGTGCGCGCCCGGCCTGCAGTGCTGCAACGGAGAAGTCAGAGCAGGCATGAGGAATGGAGCCGGGGGATGGTGAGTGTGAGTGTGTGTGTGTGTGTATATATGTGTGTGTGTGTGTGTGTGTACGCATGTGTGTGTGTGTGGGCAGATGTGTGTGTGTGTGGGCAGATGTATGTGTGTGTGGGCAGGTGTGTGTGGGCAGGTGTGTGTGTGTGGGCAGATGTGTGTGTATATGTATGTGTGTGTGTGGGCAGGTGTGTGTGGGCAGGTGTGTGTGTGTGGGCATGTGTGTGTGTGGGCAGGTGTGTGTGTGGGCAGGTGTGTGTGTGGGCAGGTGTATGTGTGTGTGGGCATGTGTGTGTGTGGGCAGGTGTGTGTGTGTGTGGGCAGGTGTGTGTGTGGGGGCAGGTGTGTGTGTGGGCAGGTGTGTGTGGGCAGGTGTGGGCATGTGTGTGTGTGTGGGCAGGTGTGTGTGTGTGGGCAGGTGTGTGTGGGCAGGTGTGTGTGTGTGGGCAGGTGTGTGTGTGGTCAGGTGTGTGTGTGTGGGCTGGTGTGTGTGGGCAGATGTGTGTGTGTGGACAGATGTATGTGTGTGTGTGTGTGGGCAGGTGTGTGTGTGTGGGCAGGTGTGTGTGTGGGCAGATGTGTGTGTGTGTGTGGGCAGATGTGTGTGTGTGCAGATGTGTGTGTGTGTGGGCAGATGTGTGTGTGTGGGCAGATGTGTGTGTGTGTGGGCAGATGTGTGTGTGTGGGGGCAGATGTGTGTGTGTGTGTGTGGGCAGATGTGTGTGTGTGGACAGATGTGTGTGTGTGGGCAGATGTGTGTGTGTGGGCAGATGTGTGTGTGTGTGGGCAGATGTGTGTGTGTGATGTCTGTCTGTTTGTATGTGTGTGTGATGTCTGTCTGTTTGTGTGTGTGTGTGTGTGGGCAGATATCATTGTGTGATGTCTGTTTGTATGTATTTTTGTGTTTCAAATGTGTTTATGCGTGTCTGTATATGTTTGTGTGTGTGCGTGACTGCATGCGGCCCCCCGCTGTGTATAGATGACTGCATGCGGCCCCCCGCTGTGTATAGATGGCTACGTGCGGCCCCCCGCTGTGTATTGATGGCGCCGTGCGGCCCCCCGCTGTGTATTGATGGCGCCGTGCGGCCCCTCGCTGTGTATAGATGGCTACGTGTGGCCCCCCACTGTGTTTAGATGGCTACGTGCGCCCCCCCGCTGTGTATAGATGGCTACGTGCGGCCCCCCGCTGAGTATAGATGGCGCCGTGCGGCCTCCTGCTGTCTCTGGGGGGGCGCTGTGCGGCTTCCCGCTGTGTATAGATGGCTACGTGCGGCCTCCCGCTGAGTATAGATGGCGCTGTGCGGCCTCCTGCTGTCTCTGGGGGGGGCGCCGTGCGGCATCTATACTCAGCAGGAGGCCGCACGTAGCCATCTATACACGTATACTCAGCAGGAGGCTGCCCGTAGCCATCTATATGGTGCCATCTATACACAGCGGGAGGCCGCACGTAGCCATCTATACACAGCGGGAGGCCGCACGTAGCCATCTATACACAGCGGGAGGCTGCACGTAGCCATCTATACACAGCGGGAGGCCGCACGGCGCCATCTATGCACAGCGGGAGGCCGCACGGCGCCATCTATACAAAGCGGGAGGCCGCACGGCGCAATCTATACACAGCAGGAGTCTCAGTACTTTGCAAGAGCAGTCGATAAATTCTGCTTGACTAATTCTGAGCACCATAAAGTCTGGTTCACTTCTAACCTGCTGTCTTCATTTTCAGCTTGCTGAATTCTAACTCATTTACTGTCATTCGAGACGATGCCTTTGCTGGTCTCTTTCACCTTGAATACCTGTAAGTGCTCCACTTAATGTCATATTTTTGATTCTGTTCTTCTTCATCTTTTGGCATGTGCAATTGTATGAGCAAGTATTCATATGAATTTATGACCTACTTAAACCTTCGAGGACCTTAAATTTTATTCAATCAAATTTTTTTCCAGTTTAAAACTATGGGACATATATGTGCCTTGGTCCTCAAAGGGTTTTTAAAGGGGCTGCAAACATAAATACGAAAAAAATAATTCAATTAGTGCTTTTTGTGTTCATTTAATTTTTATTTGAAGTCCATTTTTTTTATATACCTTGAAATTAAGCCCTACCCCATGGAATGAAGCCCTACCTACATGACATCTGAGAGCTACATGGATCCCGCTTGTGAGGTGCCTGTCCGTCACTACTATTCAGTTTTAGGGTCCACTCACTAAGCCATATATTCTCTCATGCAAGAGAATAGGGCCAATTATGCTAATGACACTCGGCTCAAACTCTGTCAGAGCTTCAACTGAGTGTGATCCGATTCTCTCGCAGCACAGATATGGAGAAGATGGAGAACTTAATTTCTCCATCTTCTCCATAGTCTCTGTGAGTGTTCATCGGACTGCACTTGGATGACATCCGAGTGCAGTCCAATGTTTTACGTGCACCCAATATATCAAATGAGATTATTTTCTCATGCCAATAATCGTAGATCTGCACTGTCCCATAGTATAACATAGGGCCGAGTCCTATCCGATAAAACATCACATAGCATTCGGCCGTGTTATACGACAGTGTGAGCGAGCCCTTAGAGTCAAGGAATATTTACATGCAGATGATGATATTACTCTCCCAGTGTATATTTTTTTAGGCGAGTTCATAGTAAATGCTTTGCCTTTTTGACATGTGATCAACTAAAGAACAAGAAAGATTTAGGACCTCCCCTATAGAGAAACGGAAAATAGTTTGGAGGACTTGCATGTCCTTTTTTATTTATTATGAGAAAATCATAAAAGATCCCGTTTTTTAACCATGCTGTGACTTTCTGCTGAGGAAGAGGGAGAGAGCTGCCCTATTCAGAGTCTGTAATAAGACCTGCTGACAAAAGGGTTGAAGATACAGTCTAATGTGAATTAACAATGAAAAAAAGTTCATTTCACAAATGGCTTGTATTTTTTTTAATACAAACTTTTTTGTGTTTACAGCTCCTTTAAAGGGAATCTGTCATCAGGTTTTTGCCACCTAATCTGAGAGCAGCATAATGTAGGGTTAGAGGCACTGATTCCAGTAATGTGTCACTTACTGGGCTGCTTAGTGTTGCTTTGATAAAATCATTGATTTGTCAGAAGGTAATTATCACTAGATGACTAGTAAGTTCTGTAGGACCCCACCCCCATCACTAATCAGTAGATTTCTGTGTACACTGAGCAGGGGCAGAAAGCTGCCAATCAGTGGTGTGGGCGGGGCTATACAGAGCGCAGCATTCAGAGAGCTGCTAGATCTGCAGCAGATAAAATGGTGATTTTCTCAAAATGACAAGCAGCTGAAAAAGTGACACATCGCTGGAATCAGGGTATCTGCCCCAATATTGTGCTGCTCTCAGATGAGGCAGCACAATTAATATTGTGCCAAATTAATTTCCCGTGAACTATCACATGATCTATCACAGGGGATCATGTGACATGTCACGTGATAAATCAGGTGTGGGGGGGGGGGGCCGCGCCTTCTAAACTGCCCGGGCCCTTGCTACTCTTAATCCACCCCTGACTGCTCCCTATGGTTTATTGTCACAGACAGTCACCATGACGACCGGCACTAATCATTCATCACATACTCTTATGTTTCCCAATAACTGTGCAGTGTAAACTGCTGCCAATCACCCAATGAACAAGTGTAAAGAGGTGGTCCGCTACATTGTAAAATGCCCCCATCCATTTACACCTTTTAACTAACTATTTTTGGAAATACCTTATGTAGCCAGATGTGCCTGTGGGTGGCGCTATCCCTTCTTGCTCAGTCCACATCACGTGACCTCGGCTGATGTCACCTCAACTTCCGGATTTCTTGGATTCACCTAGGCATGACCCAGTCGCACGCACTAAACCCCCCCGCCACGATTGACTGGGTTGTGAACGGCGTTTCACCGCACGTCACATCCCAAAAGGCCTTCACACAGGAAGTGCAGGAGCGCCCTTACTGCCATTCCCCATAAGGACTCCGCTGAATATGCATCCCCACTGGGATCTCTCTCATATGGTTTGGACCATCACAGCCTTACTCAGAGCGACTATGTGAGCGAGGCCCAGGAGCGGACCGAAACGGAAAAGTCCCCTCTAAACAAAAGAGCTGTTTTTTGTCGCCACTTGCAGGTTTTTCTAAATATCATTAAAACTTTTGCATTGGATCTCCTGAGTGTGCGGTGAAAGTTTCTATCCTCTAGTGATTGTGGGGTCTGCAGCCCCCTTCCACCGGCCCCTCACTCTATAGCTGGGGGCAGGACAATTTTTGTAATCGTGAACATCCCAAAATCCAGAGAGCGCTTGCGGCCGATGAAAGCAGAGGAGAGAGGGAAAGCGCGCACTTGATTTTGGAGCGATACTGGATGGAAGGGGGCATTATAGAATGTAGCGGACCACCTCTTTAAGCTTAAAAATAATCATTCTCAGAATTATATCGTCCTGTAAGCAAGAGATGTCAAGAAAAATGACCGTCTATGTGCAGACAATGATGTGTTACTGATAGGGATGTGTGGATCCATGGATGTTCAGGTTCGGCAGATTCTACCAAGCTACAGTTAAAAGTTTGGTTTTGGACCGAACTTGACCCCGAACCCAATAGAAGTCAATAGGGACCCTAACTTCAGTGCTTAAAAAGGGCTGCAAAATGTTCATAGTAAGGGCTAAGGGGCTGCAAAAGGAAGCCAAATGGGGGTAAGTGCAGGACAATTGCCCTGAAAACAAATGTTGATAGGAAAATGACTTAAAATAACATAATAAAAAAAAAGAAACAATTATAATCTTGAACCAGGAGGCAGAGGTCCAAGTGAAGCAGGAGGTTGAGGAGGAGGAGGAGGTGGAGGTGGCGGTGTAGGTGGAAAAAGTGGAGGAGGAGTAGGTAGCCAAAACTGTATTTTTGTTTTTGTTTTTTTTAGGGGGTACTCTGAAAACAGGCAGTGTAATAATCTGCGATCCACTCTCTCTCTGAATACAGGCAGTGTAATAATCTGCGAGCCACTCTCTCTCTGAATACAGGCAGTGTAATAATCTGCGAGCCACTCTCTCTCTGAATACAGGCAGTGTAATAATCTGCGAGCCCCTCTCTCTCTGAATACAGGCAGTGTAATAATCTGCGAGCCACTCTCTCTCTGAATACAGGCAGTGTAATAATCTGCGATCCACTCTCTCTCTGAATACAGGCAGTGTAATAATCTGCGAGCCACTCTCTCTCTGAATACAGGCAGTGTAATAATCTGCGATCCACTCTCTCTCTGAATACAGGCCGTGTAATAATCTGCGATCCACTCTCTCTCTGAATACAGGCCGTGTAATAATCTGCGATCCACTCTCTCTCTGAATACAGGCAGTGTAATAATCTGCGAGCCACTCTCTCTCTGAATACAGGCCGTGTAATAATCTGCGAGCCACTCTCTCTCTGAATACAGGCAGTGTAATAATCTGCGAGCCACTCTCTCTCTGAAAACAGACAGTGTAATAATCTGCGAGCCACTCTCTCTCTGAATACAGGCAGTGTAATACTCTGCAGTTTTTTGGGTTGAAAACAAAGCGGAGAGCATCAAATAGATGTGTCAGTTTTGCTGGTGGTGGTGAATGTAGCTGCTGCAGGGAGAGAAAGGCCGTGGTCGATCTGTGTCGGCTACGTGCCCAAATGAAACACCTTCCTTTGCTGCAAGTAGGCGACAGGATGCTCTGTGTAATTTCGTAGGCCCGAGTATCGTTGGGTGAATGGTGAGGCCAGAACAAGTAGAAGTGGTTTTAGGTTGGTTGGCTGAGAGTGCCTTCAGTCCCATTGCTTTGTCTTCCACCTAATCCCCTGCTGAAAGCACAGATTTGGCACCTGCGGCTCATGGGCGTCTGTCTTCCACCTCACCCCCTGGCAAGCAGTCTGAGCCCCAAGTCATGCAGCGGTGTCTTCTGCTTTTTGATGACTGCTGGCTGTGGTTCCGTGGGCCATCCATCTGGCCCTGGCCAACAATTGGAAGAGATTGAGTGCACTGATGCCCAACCTCTTGTTTTGTTGGAGGATGAGTACGTGGGATGGGTAGTGTAAACGGTCAGCAGACCGCTGCAGCACATCTCTGATGATGCTGACGATGAAACACTGTGCCAACTACTGCTGCAGCTTCCTGCAGTGTGCACACCGGCATGGAGGGCAGGGGTGAAGACTGGGGGGAACATCATGTGGGGGATTATTGTTATTATTTATTTTTAGAGCACCATTGATTCTATGGTGCTGTACATGAGGAGGAGTTACATATAAACACAAATAGAAATTGCAATGAACAAACTAATAGTGACGGACAAGTACAAAGGGGAGAGGACCCTACCATTGCGGCCTTACATTCTACAGGATAATGGGGAAGGATAGTAGTCTTGGGGGGTGCAACAGCTCTGCTGTTGGTAAGGTGGCAGTGGGGTCATTGCAGGCTGTAAGCTGTTCTGAAGACATGGGTTTTAAAGTTCCGCTTGAAAGTTCCAAATGAGGGGATAATCGGATGTGTTGGGCCACAGAATTCTACAGGATGGGGAATACTCGGGTGAAGTCTTGCAGGCGATTGGATGAGGAACGTACGATTGTGGAGGAGAGAAGGAGGTCTTGGGAGGACCAGAGATTACGTGGTGGGAGATATCAGCAGATTAGTTCAGAGACAGGGGTGGACCTACCGCTGGTGCAGCTGCACCGGAGCCTGGCCGTGCAAGGGTGCAGGGGAGCCCTTACCGGGCGGTTAATATTGAGGGCAATCTGGCCTGCTTCTCGGAGCCCCAGGCTCTGGGGGGCCCATGGCCAGATTGCCCTCTCATGTGCGGCAAGCAGCGAGCGATCCCTCCAGCTCCGCTGCTGACAGAAGATAATGGCAGTGGAGCTGAGGGATCCGTCCTCTGCTTCCTGCCCGGCGCTTCCTCCCTGACACAGGCTCGTACAGCTTGATGACATCATCAAGCAGCTCGGGCCTGTGTAAGGGAGGAAGTTACCAGCAACAAGGAGGATGCTGCGGGAGCGTACTGAGAGGTAAGTTGTGTTTTGTTTTGTTTTTTGTACTGATACACTGGGGAGAGGAACAGGAGAATGAGGGGAGGTGGGGGGGAGAGCAATGATGGGCAGAGCAGTGATGGGCAGAGCAATGATGGGCAGATCAGTGATGGGAAGAGCAGTGATCGGCAAAGCAATGATGGGCAGAGCAGTAATGGGCAGAGCAATGATGGGCAGAGCAATGATGGGCAGAGCAGTGATGGGCAGAGCAATGATGGGCTGATCAGTGATGGGAAGAGCAGTGATGAGCAGAGCAGTGATGGACAGAGCAATGATGGGAGAGCAATGATGGGCAGAGCAGTGATCGGCAAAGCAATGATGGGGAGAGAAATGATGGGCTGAGCTATGATGGGGACAGTGGGGATGAGCAGAGCAATGATGGGGACGGGAAAAGCAATGATGAGGATGGTGGGGGTGGGGAGAGCAATGATGGGGATGGTGGGGATGGGGAGAGCAATGATGAGGATGGTGGGGATGGGAGAGCAATGATGAGGATGGTGGAGAAGGGGAGAGCAATGATGGGGATGGTGGGGATGGGTAGAGCAATAATGGGGATGGTGAGAATGGTGGGGATTGGGAGAGCAATGATGGTGCTGGGGAGAGCAATGATGGGGGTTGCTGGGAGAGCAATGATGGGGGTGCAGTGCTGGGAGAGAGCAATGATGGGGTACTGGGAGAGCAATGATGGGGGTGCTGGGAGAGCAATGATGGGGGTGCTTGGAGAGAACAATTATGGGTTGCTGGGAAAGAGCAATGATGGGGGTGCTGGGAGAGAGCAATGACAGGGGTGCTGAGAGAGAGAGCAATGATGGGGGTGTTGGGAAAAAGCAGTGATGGGGGTGCTGGGAGAGAGCAATGATGGGGGTGCTGGGAGAGAGCAATGATGGAGGTGCTCGGAAAGAGCAATGATGGGGGTACTTGGGGAGAGTAGTGATGGGGGTGCTGGGAGAGAGCAATGATGGGGGTGCTGGGAGAGAGCAATGATGGAGGTGCCCGGTAAGAGCAATGACGGGGGTACTGGGAGAGAGCAGTGATGGGTGTGCTGGGGGAGAGCAATGATGGGGGTGCTGGGAGAGAGCAGCGATGGGGGTTTCACTTTGCTTGTACTGTAAAACCTGGTATATTTTCCGTGTGCACATAGCCTTACAGTTAATTGGAGAGAGTCACAGAGACTGAATAATTTATACTATTGGCCGGTGGAGATTATAGTTAATGGGGGGCACAGTGCTGCTTATCACTTTATATTTTGATTACTAAGTGGCTAATAGTATATTAATGGGGGGGGGTCTACATATCTTTATTCAGGGGCGCAGTGTGGGGGAAACACGTGTATATGACGCGCCCCTGGGCCTTCATTGCGCGGCATCGCGCGCACGGGGGAGGGCTTACCCGGAGCCGGATCCGATGGGAGTAGTAGTCTCGTGGCGGTGACCCGGTCCGTGCCCAGGGAGTCAAACTGAGCGGCACTGTTTTGCAGTAGATGTTAAAATGTTCGACTACGCCACCCGTTGATTGCGGCTATGAGGCCGCCGCTGCAGGGCAGACCGCTGAGGCCGGTGATAGGATTGTGCAGCGTAGATGGTATAACCCCCAACGGGAGGGGTATGGCCTCAGGGCAGCAGATGTAGACGACAGTGGTGGTGATGGTGAAGCAAGGAAGCTCAGAGACGTGTGGTGTAGTTTCAAGGCTTTTACTCACAGGTGTTGCTCCGGTCACTTCGGCCAAGAGTGACCACCCAAGCCGTGCTGCGTCCACCAGGTGCGGGACTCGGCCAACTCCCGGGAAGTTCCAGAGCGTGGTCCTGAGCGCCCCTCTCTTCCTTCCTACTGGCCGTCCTCACCAGGGACCCACCTATGTCCGGCTCCCTCGGGCCTTTTGGTGGCGAAACCTGTCCCGGCTTCCCTGACCCTATTCGTGGTCTGCCTTCCTGGTGGATATGGTGAGGGTCGTGCCAAAACTTGTCCACGACCTCCGGTTCCTGGCTAAGGATGATTAGCCTCTACCAGCTTGGGATCCGGTACCCTTTTCTGCCAACCCTTCACCCTTCTGGTTTACTTCTGGGATCTCAGGGTTCCCTCTTGTCTTGTGTCTCTGGGCCTCTCTTCCTCTTTCTCTCCACTACAGGCCTGGCCCTGGAGCTGGGCCCAGCCGGAGCCACAGCTCCCTGTCAGCCCTCCTGGCTGAACTCTCTCTCAGAACTCTCCCTGTCTCTAGATGGTGCCCACCATATATACTCCCTCTATGTGTGAGCCCAGGTGACTAGCACCCAATGGGCTCCTACCTCTATGCCCAGAGCCCCTCCCCTATCTGCCCCTACACTACTGGGATGTTCCTCCCCCCTCCCCACTCCAGCCAGGGACAGACGCTGTCGTACCTGCACAACTATTTGGTGGGAGTACCGTTGTTCTGTCCCCCGGAAATGGGGTGAGTGTAGTGCATGCAGCTATCTGAGCTCAGTCCCACACTCCATCCTTACCCGGGAGTGGAATACCACACCTCTGGTTTGAGGTGCAATACCCCTGTAGCAGCCGAGTCCTCGGGGTGCTACATTCCCCCCCTGGTAAACCACAGCACGTCCTCGGGCTGGAAAAGAGCATAACATAATAAAACATACAAAATTTTTAAAGTGTACACTCACATAAAAAAAAACATATTAACTTTCAATATAAAACTCTTGCATATAAAACATTCTCATATAAAACACATTCTTGATCTTCTGGCCACGGGGTAACTTGTGACCAGGTAAAGTGCAACAGTCATTAGTAGAAAAACAGTTCCTTATAAAACCGGTAGGGGGCGCCTTAGGAAGCGCAACTATTTACAGGATATGGCCGCTCTCAGTCCTCGGCCAGTGAGGATAAGGAATGGCTGCTCACAGTCCTCAGCCTGGTTAGGGATAGGGACACACAGGTAAACAGTTCCACGCTAGTCCCAACGGGGACCACACTTCACTTAGCAGCAATTCACTTAACAGTTCTGGTAACAGTTCTGGTACCCTGACGGGTAACTATATACAGCTCTTTTGTCTATGCTACTTCCCTTCAGTAGCGGTGTCCTCCAGCTCCTTCCGGAAGGTAGTCTTCAGACCCGTCCGGGTCCTCTTGATCTTCCTCATACCGCAGCTCTTCCTCCGTCAACCGGTGCACGTGAAGGGCGTACGGTCCTTTAGCGCACTGATGCCGGGTGAAGGTGACCTCATCACCCAGGTAAAGGTCACGTCCGCGGTGTCCCTCTGGCAGGTGGGACTCAACATCCCTACGGGTGACGAAGACGTCGCCGGGGGTCCTGTGATCCCTGATAAAGCCCCAACCGTGCTCCAGTTGGAACTTGATTACGGTCCCGGTGGCGCGGGGACCGTGGGCTGCACGGGGGTTTCGCCGGGTCCGGCGTTTCTGCTCCGCGCTCTGTACCTGCAGCCGCTCCTCGCGGACCCGCCTCTCTTGCCGTTCTTTGTTGAAGACCTCTAGTTATTGTCGGCAGCACTCCGCACGCTGGGCTGCGGCCGCCCGGGTCTCTTGGGTGAACCCCATGAGGTTTTCACCGGTGGGGTCCCATGCGAACTGAGCCTCCTCCAACGGGAGTGGGGTGATCTTGACGGGCGCCGGAGCCGGGATCAGGGGCTCACACAGGGGCCATTCCTTCCGGAGTCGGGGATTGACGTACTCCGGTGGCCACACAAAGGACTGCCCATCCGGGCAAGTATGTTGTGCGAACAGGTCTTCACCCAAGGGCAGCACTGTGGAGGTTGAGGGCGCGGTGGTGGTAGCGGCGCCCGGATTCACCAGGCCTTGCGACCAGGCCGGTGGCACTCTGAAGGTGAAGGGCACTGTGGGAACGGCGGCGCCCGGGGGTACTCGGCCTTGCGACCAGGCCGGTGGCGTTTCCTGCTTGGCCGCGCTCAGGGTTGAGGCGCGTGACGTCACAGGGGGCGTGGCCGCGGCTCCTGCCGCTTGAGGCCTAGTTTGGAGCGGTGGCGGTGCAGCATCGGGTATGGTAAGGGGGATTTTGGGCTCTGCGACGGGGAGCTGGGGCAGGCTCACGGCTACTAGGCCTGGGGTGGTGACGTCCCCTTTACCTGCTTCCATCTCTTCAGCTCCTTCCACGGCGTCGTCTCCGGCCTTCGTCCCTCCTGCACCATCCTCAGAGGCAGACAGACTCCTCGTCCCGGGTGGCGTCCTTTGCTGGCGGGTTCCAGCCTGCAGGGCCATTTCTCTGCTCCACTCGGCCAGCACTTCTTGCTGCACTCGGGCCATCTTCCAAGCCAAGCCCTCCAGCGCAGTCTGTGCATGCTCCCGATCTTTGGGGAGCTGTGCCAGGATCTCCACCAGGCCTTCTGGGGTGGCGGCCTGCAACAGGCTCCTGACCAGAGGGTCGGTGCTGCCTGACTCTCCCTCCATCTCCGGGTGCGATCTTTCCAGACTCCTCCAGGCTGCACCCATCCTCTCTCTTTTGTTCTTGATCCGCCCATACTGAGGGTGGTCCCGGGGCCACTTGGTGATTGTCAGTTCCAGGGGCAGTCCCCCCACGCTGATGGACATTTCTATCACTGCAGTCTCTGCTGGTGGGGGCGGTCTTTGCTTTTGGCGCTCTTCTGGGACCAGGCCCACGATGGGAGGTCGTCTCTTGCCACCCTCTGGCACGCCCATAATGGCGTCCGCTCTGCCAGGGCGGGAAATCGTCTCAGATGGCGGGAATCGTCTCCTAATGGCGGGAAACTCCGTGGATGGCGGGAAAAGGCTGCAGATGGCGGGCAAACGGCGGGAAACGACCCGAGATGGCGTCCGATGGCGGGGACCCTCTGGAATTGGCGGGAGACTTCTTCTTACGGTACATATAAACTTTTCTTCAGGCACGCAGTACCCGGTAGTTGCGGGCACGAAATCCTGCGGACTACGCCAAAAGTTGACGCGCCCCTGGGCCTTCATTGCGTGGCATCGCGCGCACGGGGGAGGGCTTACCCGGAGCCGGATCCGATGGGAGTAGTAGTCTCGTGGCGGTGACCCGGTCCGTGCCCAGGGAGTCAAACTGAGCGGCACTGTTTTGCAGTAGATGTTAAAATGTTCGACTACGCCACCCGTTGATTGCGGCTATGAGGCCGCCGCTGCAGGGCAGACCGCTGAGGCCGGTGATAGGATTGTGCAGCGTAGATGGTATAACCCCCAACGGGAGGGGTATGGCCTCAGGGCAGCAGATGTAGACGACAGTGGTGGTGATGGTGAAGCAAGGAAGCTCAGAGACGTGTGGTGTAGTTTCAAGGCTTTTACTCACAGGTGTTGTTCCGGTCACTTCGGCCAAGAGTGACCACCCAAGCCGTGCTGCGTCCACCAGGTGCGGGACTCGGCCAACTCCCGGGCAGTTCCAGAGCGTGGTCCTGAGCTCCCCTCTCTTCCTTCCTACTGGCCGTCCTCACCAGGGACCCACCTATGTCCGGCTCCCTCGGGCCTTTTGGTGGCGAAACCTGTCCCGGCTTCCCTGACCCTATTCGTGGTCTGCCTTCCTGGTGGATATGGTGAGGGTCGTGCCAAAACTTGTCCACGACCTCCTGTTCCTGGCTAAGGATGATTAGCCTCTACCAGCTTGGGATCCGGTACCCTTTTCTGCCAACCCTTCACCCTTCTGGTTTACTTCTGGGATCTCAGGGTTCCCTCTTGTCTTGTGTCTCTGGGCCTCTCTTCCTCTTTCTCTCCACTACAGGCCTGGCCCTGGAGCTGGGCCCAGCCGGAGCCACAGCTCCCTGTCAGCCCTCCTGGCTGAACTCTCTCTCAGAACTCTCCCTGTCTCTAGATGGTGCCCACCATATATACTCCCTCTATGTGTGAGCCCAGGTGACTAGCACCCAATGGGCTCCTACCTCTATGCCCAGAGCCCCTCCCCTATCTGCCCCTACACTACTGGGATGTTCCTCCCCCCTCCCCACTCCAGCCAGGGACAGACGCTGTCGTACCTGCACAACTATTTGGTGGGAGTACCGTTGTTCTGTCCCCCGGAAATGGGGTGAGTGTAGTGCATGCAGCTATCTGAGCTCAGTCCCACACTCCATCCTTACCCGGGAGTGGAATACCACACCTCTGGTTTGAGGTGCAATACCCCTGTAGCAGCCGAGTCCTCGGGGTGCTACATATATATACAATATATGTGACCTTGTTATTTTCTAGACTGGAGATCATCATGACAAGACGAGTCGTGGCTGGGGGATGTTGACATGAAGGTCTGACCAGATGGAGAAGAAACAGCAGAAACCGGCTCTGATCAGATGAGACGACAGAGGTAAGTGCCTGGATGTAAATATTATTCTGTATCTGCACTGTGTGACTTGGAGTGATAATGTTATCTGTAAAATCCCTTAGGCTGCATTCTCACATTTGTGTGAAATGTCCATGTGCTGTAAGATTTTTTTATCGGATGGTCCACAGACTCGTAGAGTTTTATAGATCCATTCACAAATCCATGAAAATCATGGATCTGAGAATAAGATCTGTGAGGGTCAGAGAATGTCCAGTTGTGATCTGATTTTGAGGCTCAGAATAGGACATGCTCAATGCAGGAATGTAGCCTTATTATGTAAAGCACAGTCAGGCTTGGACTGGCCCACAGGAGAACAGGAGAATCCTCCGGTAGGCCCTTGTGCAAGAGTGCAGGGTCGGCGTCAGCACCTGGCGCACCCCGGCAAGTGCCCGGGCCCTGAGCAGGCGGGGGGGCCACTCGCTGTTGGGCACCCCGCTGCGCTATGGGACCCGTGAGCGGAGGAGAGCGGTGTCAGTGCCCGCTCCCCTTCGCTTGCTCAGGGCCCCGGCAGCCGGCGGCACAATACTTACCTCTTCCCAGGCCTCTGCAGCAGCTCCTGTCTCTTCTGTGTCCTCTGACTGTGATGTCTCAGGTCAGAGGGCGTGGTGACCGCTTTCCACCGCGCTCTCTCCTGAGCCGTCACAGTGCAGAGCAGGAAGAGGCTGGCGACGCGGGTGAGGGGTCTGGAGCAGCGGCAGCAGGTGAGAAGTGTGGTGAGTATTTCATTTTTTTTTCAATGTACGGAGGCATGGGGCATTATAAGGGATGGGGGTGTGACATCCTGCATGGGGCATTAAAGGGGGGGGGAGTGACATCCTGCATGGGGCATTTATAAGGGGCGGGGGTGTGACATCATGCATGGGGCATTATAAGGGGGGGTGACATAATGCATGGGGCATTATAAGGGGGCGACATCCTTCATGGGGCATTATAAGGGGGGTGACATCCTGCATGGGGCATTATAAGGGGGGCGACATCCTTCATGAGGCATTATAAGGGGGACTCAGGATATACAACCGTGCACACCCAATATTAGAAAAATGAAAAAATCTTTATTACATGATTACACACTGACAACACAAGAAAAAATAAAAACTTTTAAAAACAGACAAGGCATAACAATATTCATGGGGGAAGAACAATAATAATGTTCCAAAGCAATAAATCCCCCTTTAGGCCACAGGTATAATATACATCAATTTTAATGTCTCATAATACAATAATGGTTTTTGACCAAGCTATGTCACCCTAGTAAAGGGTAGCACAGCACCACTAAACCAAACATAGGTAATGAACCAGGCATTCCCAAATAATCAGACTATACATCATAATAAATTGAGGAATGAAGGAATGAGTGGGAGTGATAACCTGCTAGCACTAGGGGCCCATATAGTATCAGCATTTACCAGAAAGTGTCATCCCACGTAAGGTACGACATTAAATCATGAATTGAATTATGTATGGCAAAACGGGCACTCCTGAGTAGTCAAGGGATAAATCAAAAATAAAAAATTGACATAGTTACCTGTTGGCACCAGAGACCCTACAAGTTACGCTGCTAGACCGCAGCTTTGTCAGGGGTATGTTGTCAGTGAACACATGTGTACATTAAATAATCTGTCCAATTTAGTGTGATTCCTTTCAGGTGAGTATAGATGCCCTCAGATAATCTCTCCAGCATCGTGGCAAGTCGGACGGTAACTTCCTATTTCCACAGCGTACCGCCCACGTGCTGTGATGTGACGCAACCGGAACTGGATAAGACGTCATATCCGGTCGGCGAACCGCCGCCCCTTCCTATCTCTCATGCGTTCCACCCAAACGCTATGGTGGAACGCAACCGGAACTAGGTAAAAGATCATATCCGGTTTTAGAAACCACCCCCTCAGGGATCAAGAGGGATGCAGTCCCCCAGGACAGCCACAACAGGAAAGAAGCTGGCACTCCCGAGGAAGATAGAACGCAAGGAACATGCATGGCCCCGGAAGTAGCGCGCCCGCCACAAAAAATTTTTACCGGTACAAAGAAAAGAGGGCTAGCCCTGATCAAGGAAAGTGCCTGGCCAGGCCAAAGAGCAAGATGAAAAATATGAATGGAGTCAGAAAGTCACCAAATGTGCATAGAAGTGTGACCAATAATGACAATACAAACATAAACATGAACATAAAAGACTTACCAGACAAACCAACTATGGGCAAACATAGAACAGACAACAATCATGTACAAATTGTGGACCATTACAGAGATGGCTAATGAAGCCAAGCAACAACATATATGGATATACGTACAATTATAAATAAGGACCTGGCATTTGAGATGATAAGAATGTTGGGGATTAACTTGTTATGGGATGGAGGAGATGCACAAGCCAGCCACACGAGAAGAGATGGAAGGATAAAAAGGATAAAAAGAAAAAAGGTTGAACCAGAGAGCCCTCAATCTAAGGCGGGATTCCAATAGCAAGGATACCATGGGAGTTTAGGCCAAGTAACCAGTAAATGAAAAATCCTCATTTATACCCCTAGGGGCCACTGTATCAAGAACAAAGATCCACCTTGATTCAGATCTCAATAGATCCTTGGTGTGATCTGAATTACGTGAATTGGGCCTCATCTTCTGGAGGTCCATTACTCGCAATTTATTGGGGCTACCAGAGTGGTATTGGAAGAAGTGCAGAGCCACCGAAGAGATGGCTTTGCCCTTCTTCAAATCCTGTTCAGCAAGATGGATGTTAGAAACATGTTGCTGTACCCGTCTACGGAGTTCCTGCGACGTTTGACCAATATAAACCTTCGGACAAGGACAGGTCAATGCATATACAACATTGGTGGACCTACAATTAATAAAGTCCGTCAAAGGGTATTGAAGGTTGTCAGTCGGATTGGTGAAAGTTTTACCAGAAGAGAAAAATGGACAAGCAGAGCAATCGCCACAAGGGAATGAGCCCTTAAATTTACTAGCACCCGAGGTACTACAACTAGGGCGTGTATAGTGACTGTGCATAAGTTTATCCCTTAAATTTGGGGCACGTCTAGCCGTCAACAACGGTCTCTCTGGTAAAATACTAGAAAGACGACTATCCGTCTTAAGTATATTCCAATGTTTCCGAAATAGACTACCCACTTCATTCCATTGATTGTTAAACCTGGTGATAAATCTAATCTGTGTATCCTCCATATTGACACGTGATTGTAGCAACATCTCCCGTGGTTTGACCAAAACCTTCTGGTGAGCCTTGAAAATTAGGGTGACATAGCTTGGTCAAAAACCATTATTGTATTATGAGACATTAAAATTGATATATATTATACCTGTGGCCTAAAGGGGGATTTATTGCTTTGGAACATTATTATTGTTCTTCCCCCATGAATATTGTTATGCCTTGTCTGTTTTTAAAAGTTTTTATTTTTTCTTGTGCTGTCAGTGTGTAATCATGTAATAAAGATTTTTTCATTTTTCTAATATTGGGTGTGCACGGTTGTATATCCTGAGTCTTTTTTCTTCTAAACTACATTATACAATTATATCAGGTTACTGTAGCACCCCGTTTTGCTCACTATTCTACAGCAGTGCCCACCTCCTTGCATAGGATATTTAGCTTTTGTCAGTTTTCTGACGTTCTAGGGTGGTTGCACGCAAATATTATATTGGTATGTAAATTATATGATTGCCACTAACTACATACAATTATATTTTTTTTTTCTTATATTTTGCTTTTTATACTGTCTAATTGGTTGTGATTCCCTTTTCAAGGATAATGGCGTTTGATTTTGAGGCCAGGGAAGCGGCTTGGAGCAAACAGAGTTTGACTGCTTTTCCTTCCCCTACATTGGCGGAGGATAATGATTTTAATCGTCTCGCACGGGATTTGACGGACCTGCACAAGTCAGTCACACGAGTCTGGTGGAACATATCTAGCCTTGAGGAATATCAGAGACTCTCTATCTATCCACGTGGATTGAGAGTCCAGATATTTCCAGCCTGGGAACCTACCCCAGAATTTAAGGCCATATGGGAATCAGGTTTATCACAGTGTTCTAATGTCCTAGTCAATATGCTAATCCAACATGACAGGGATCTTTTCCAGACATTGAAAATTCGCATTAAATCATTGGAAACACAGATGTCCAAATATGATTATAATAAATTTACAGTGCCCTTCCAAACTGAGTTGAGGGACACCATTGATCGTCTTGATAAAGATACCATGGAGAGGAAAAGAGCCAAGTTAAATAGGGATAAAGCTGATTATGACAGGAACCAAGCTTACAAATGGAAACATAGGGGCAACCTGCGTAAACCTTCATCTGTAAAATATACGGAAGGAGGATCCCTGTCAAGTATAGGCCACAGTGATCATTTTTTAAGCTCAGAAACGAGCGATACCGACGGCGGACGAGACGGGGGAAACGTAAGCAACAGCAGCAAAAAAACAGGATTAAATTCTGTGAGGACCATGGCCACCAGGACATACAAGAAGAGGAACAGATTTTAAGTCAGAACTCTGACCAACTTCAGATCATCAACCTTTCCACTTATACATTAAATGATGTTGAAAGGTCTGTATTACAGAAGGGTCTCTCTTTCTCTCCCATGGTACCGGTCGATAAATTTATCTTGCTAAAAGACTTGTATCTCTTTTGTAGGAGAATTATTCTCAAAGTCATCTACACTAAATCTGATTCATTCTCAGACCTCTCTTCCCCTACTGATAAACAGGTCTTCCGTGACTTACTTGAACTCCTAGAGGACAACCAGTCATACCAAGGTAGGAAAAAGTTTCCGCATCGATTACCTTCTAATATTCTACCATCCCTGTCTTTGGTTCCAGCAGTTTCTACATTTTTTGAGGTTATGAAAGATGAGATCAGGAGATTACCTGTCAATAATATATCTCATCAAAATTTAACCATGATGGAGAGGCGTGCCCTCCTTTGCCTGCAGAAAAACCAGGAATTCCTGATAAAGGAAGCAGACAAAGGGGGAAATATTGTTTTATGGCCTCGTGGCATGTACACTGCTGAAGTACATAGACAGCTCAATAACACCAGATTTTATTTGAGACTTCCCTCGGACCCCACACAGGTCTTCTCGGTCAAACTTGAACGACTACTTTTGAAGGCTTTTTCTATGGGAACCATTAATAAACAAGAGAGGGAATTTATGATAGTGAGGAAACCTACTATACCCACTTTCTATGTCTTGCCCAAAGTCCACAAAAATTTGGAATGTCCACCGGGTCGACCTATTGTGTCAGGCCTAGGAAGCATTTGTGAAAAGGCATGTATTTACATAGATTTTTTCTTACAGCCCCTCGTTACCAGTTTACCCTCTTATCTCAGAGATTCATCTCATCTGATACGGACTCTCAACTCTCTTTGTTTACCTGACCAGTTCTCATTCATCACTGTTGATGTTGAATCGCTATATTCAAATATAGCCCACAAAGATGGCATAGCAGCAGTCCTCTATTTTCTGAATGCTACAAGTGGAGGTAATCGTTTACATGACTCTTTCATTGTGGACCTTTTGAACTTCATTCTTACCCACAATTATTTTGTGTTTGATCATATCTTCTATCGACAAATCTCTGGGACTGCCATGGGGGCACGGTGTGCACCCTCCTTTGCCAACCTTTTTCTGGGTTGGTGGGAGGACACACACGTGTACCCCTCACAGTCATACAATCGGGGGGTCTTCAAGTGGCTACGCTTCATAGATGATATTTTGATTATCTGGACGGGCACGGAAGCCGAGGCACTTACTTTCATTGATAGGCTGAACGTTAATGACTTTAACATTCATCTTACCCATTGTGTATCTTCCTCTGCAGTTAACTTCCTGGATCTGGAGATCAGGAAAGTGGGTGGCTCACTTGTGTCCAAATTACATAGGAAATCGACTGCCACAAACAGTCTCTTACACTACCAAAGTTTTCACCCTAGAATCTTGAGAGACAGCATACCGGTGGGACAATTTTCAAGGGCCAAAAGGAACTGTACAACACAGGAGGATTACAAAACCGAGGCCAGCAATTTAACCTCACGTTTTCGGGAACGCGGATATCCTAAAGCGGTAATTTCCAAGGCTCACCAGAAGGTTTTGGTCAAACCACGGGAGATGTTGCTACAATCACGTGTCAATATGGAGGATACACAGATTAGATTTATCACCAGGTTTAACAATCAATGGAATGAAGTGGGTAGTCTATTTCGGAAACATTGGAATATACTTAAGACGGATAGTCGTCTTTCTAGTATTTTACCAGAGAGACCGTTGTTGACGGCTAGACGTGCCCCAAATTTAAGGGATAAACTTATGCACAGTCACTATACACGCCCTAGTTGTAGTACCTCGGGTGGTAGTAAATTTAAGGGCTCATTCCCTTGTGGCGATTGCTCTGCTTGTCCATTTTTCTCTTCTGGTAAAACTTTCACCAATCCGACTGACAACCTTCAATACCCTTTGAGGGACTTTATTAATTGTATGTCCACCAATGTTGTATATGCATTGACCTGTCCTTGTCCGAAGGTTTATATTGGTCAAACGTCGCAGGAACTCCGTAGACGGGTACAGCAACATGTTTCTAACATCCATCTTGCTGAACAGGATTTGAAGAAGGGCAAAGCCATCTCTTCGGTGGCTCTGCACTTCTTCCAATACCACTCTGGTAGCCCCAATAAATTGCGAGTAATGGGCCTCCAGAAGATGAGGCCCAATTCACGTAATTCAGATCACACCAAGGATCTATTGAGATCTGAATCAAGGTGGATCTTTGTTCTTGATACAGTGGCCCCTAGGGGTATAAATGAGGATTTTTCATTTACTGGTTACTTGGCCTAAACTCCCATGGTATCCTTGCTATTGGAATCCCGCCTTAGATTGAGGGCTCTCTGGTTCAACCTTTTTTCTTTTTATCCTTTTTATCCTTCCATCTCTTCTCGTGTGGCTGGCTTATGCATCTCCTCCATCCCATAACAAGTTAATCCCCAACATTCTTATCATCTCAAATGCCAGGTCCTTATTTATAATTGTACGTATATCCATATATGTTGTTGCTTGGCTTCATTAGCCATCTCTGTAATGGTCCACAATTTGTACATGATTGTTGTCTGTTCTATGTTTGCCCATAGTTGGTTTGTCTGGTAAGTCTTTTATGTTCATGTTTATGTTTGTATTGTCATTATTGGTCACACTTCTATGCACATTTGGTGACTTTCTGACTCCATTCATATTTTTCATCTTGCTCTTTGGCTTGGCCAGGCACTTTCCTTGATCAGGGCTAGCCCTCTTTTCTTTGTACCGGTAAAAAATTTTTGTGGCGGGCGCGCTACTTCCGGGGCCATGCATGTTCCTTGCGTTCTATCTTCCCCGGGAGTGCCAGCTTCTTTCCTGTTGTGGCTGTCCTGGGGGACTGCATCCCTCTTGATCCCTGAGGGGGTGGTTTCTAAAACCGGATATGATCTTTTACCTAGTTCCGGTTGCGTTCCACCATAGCGTTTGGGTGGAACGCATGAGAGATAGGAAGGGGCGGCGGTTCGCCGACCGGATATGACGTCTTATCCAGTTCCGGTTGCATCACATCACAGCACGTGATTTCTCTGCGGTATCTGTGTATCATGAATCGTAGCATGTGTTAAAGGGGCCACTGAGACTCTTTTGCCCGGGGCCCAGAAAAACCTGGAGCCGGCCCTGCAAGAGTGTCCACCACCCTCTTATATGAGCAGCACTTGGCACAATATAATTGACTCACTATCTACAGACAAAGGCAGAATCTTATTCATTTACCAATCTACCCCGTTCATTGTTATATATATTTGTAATTGAGAATAACGTCATATTTGCAAGAAGCTGAAACGTGGGGCCCTGGAGTTGGATAGTGGGGGGCCACTTGGCACTACAGTCAGACTCTGCTTGTGTCTCTTGTATTCGGCGGCTCTGTGTACGGTCTTCAGTCTTCGATCAGGTAGTTTGTTGTGTAGGACATATACTATTTTAGTGCCCTGCCCCCATCACAGAGATCGACCCCCATAACACTTGTAATGTAACTTGGGACAGGAGCTGACATTATGATACCACAATGGGTGGAGATAGATGTGGTCTGCCGTCTATAAATGGCGCCCCCATAATTCCTGGTTCTACTTCAGGAATATTGAGGGTAGTAATGGCCACTTCCATCATTTTAACTGTGTAAAAACAAAAAAGTCAAGACAAGAAAACTCACATGACACTTTTATTTTCTTTCTTTTTATTTTTTTATTGGAATACCAATAAGCAACATTGTAATAAAATTATTACTGGCCCCTTAAGAAATTAAACTCTGATCACAATGACTCTCAGATCAGGCTCCATAAAGACCACAGAACTGGCTGTGGTCATTGAGGACTGGCTGAGAGCCATTGAAGCCAGAGATCCAGAGGAAGGCGAAGAAACCCCCCGGAGAGCTCTGCCTCAGGGGGGAAAAAAATTCCTTCCTGACCCCAGTGGTGGCGATCGGATATTTCCCTGGATCACGTCTGTCCTGCTGCATATTGCTGTATATCTACATGTATTATAAGCTCAGGCAAAGGAAAAGACAAATACACCCTACTCAAGAGGAGCTTACAATCTAATATACAGGCTGCTCCTGAGGGCATGCAGAATAATGTACACCCTGTCCGAGGAGCTTACAATCTAATATACAGTATACAGACTGCTCCTGAGGGCATGCAGAATAATGTACACCCTGTCCTAGGAGCTTAAAGCCTAATATACAATATACAGATTGCTCCTGAGGGCATGCAAAATAATGCACACCCTGTCCTAGGAGCTTAAAGCCTAATATACAGTATACAGACTGCTCCTGAGGGCATGCAGAATAATGCACACCCTGTCCTAGGAGCTTACAGCCTAATATACAATATACAGACTGCTCCTGAGGGCATGCAGAATAATGCACACCCTGTCCTAGGAGCTTAAAGCCTACTATACAGTATACAGAGTGCTCCTGAGGGCATGCAGAATAATGCACACCCTGTCCTAGGAGCTTACCATCTAATATACAGTATACAGACTGCTCCTGAGGGCATGCACAATAATGTACACCCTGTCCTAGGAGCTTACAATCTAACACAGTGTGGGGTGCACACACACGTCCTCTTCAGCAAAGTGTCCTGTTCGACAAGTGTCTGACAGTCATTTCAATGGCAACCGACTAACGTCCATCCATCTCTTCTATCTTCACACAGGTATAACATCTGTTTGCTGTATCTATGTCACGTGCTGAACTCTCATCTTGAAACAATTTCTATGGTATAACATCTCTGCTTGCTGGATCTATGTCATATGCTGAACTCTCATCTTGAAACCATTTCTATGGTATAACATCTCTGCTTGCAGGATCTATGTCATCTGCTGAACTCTCATCTTGAAACCATTTCTATGGCATAATGTGTCTGTTTGCTGGATCTATGTCATCTGCTGAACTCTCAACTTGGAACCATTTCTATGGTATAACATCTCTGCTTGCTGGATCTATGTCATCTGCTGAACTCTCATCTTGAATCCATTTCTATGGTATAACATCTCTGCTTGCAGGATCTATGTCATCTGCTGAACTCTCCTCTTGAAACCATTTCTGTGGTATACCATCTCTGCCTGCTGGATCTATGTCATCTGCTGAACTCTCATCTTGAAACCATTTCTATGGTATAACATCTCTGCTTGCTGGATCTATGTCATCTGCTGAACTCTCACCTTGAAACCATTTCTATGGTATAATATCTCTGCTTGCTGGATCTATGTCATCTGCTGAAGTCTCATCTTCAAACCATTTCTATTGTATAACATCTCTGCTTGCTGGATCTATGTCATCTGCTGAACTCTCATCTTGAAACTCTTTCTATGGTATAACATCTCTGCTTGCTGGATCTATGTCATCTGCTGAACTCTCATCTTGAAACCATTTCTATGGTATAACATCTCTGCTTGCTGGATATAAGTCATCTGCTGAACTCTCATCTTGAAACCATTTCTATGGTATAACATCTCTGCTTGCAGGATCTATCTCATCTGCTGAACTCTCATCTTGAAACCATTTCTATGGTACAACATCTCTGCTTGCTGGATCTAGGTCATCTGCTGAACTCTCATCTTGAAACAATTTCTATGGTATAACATCTCTGCTTGCTCGATCTATGTCATCTGCTGAACTCTCATCTTGAAACCATTTCTATGGTATAACATCTCTGCTTGCTGGATCTATGTCATCTGCTGAACTCTCATCTTGAAACCATTTCTATGGTATAATATCTCTGCTTGCTGGATCTATGGCATCTGCTGAACTCTCATCTTGAATCCATATCTATGTATAACATCTCTGCTTGCTGGATCTATGTCATCAGCTGAACTCTCATCTTGAAACCATTTCTATGGTACAACATCTCTGCTTGCTGGATCTATGTCACCTGCTGAACTCTCATCTTGAAACCATTTCTATGGTATAACATCTCTGCTTGCTGGATCTAGGTCATCAGCTGAACTCTCATCTTGAAACCATTTCTATGGTATAACATCTCTGCTTGCTGGATCTATGTCATCTGCTGAACTCTCATCTTGAAACCATTTCTATGGTATAACATCTCTGCTTGCTGGATCTATGTCATCTGCTGAACTCTCATCTTGAAACAATTTCTATGGTATAACATCTCTGCTTGCTGGATCTATGTCATCTGCTGAACTCTCATCTTGAAACCATTTCTATGGTATAACATCTCTGCTTGCTGGATCTATGTCATCTGCTGAACTCTCATCTTGAAACCATTTCTATGGTATAACATCTCTGCTTGCTGGATCTATGTCATCTGCTGAACTCTCATCTTGAAACCATTTCTATGGTATAATATCTCTGCTTGCTGGATCTATGGCATCTGCTGAACTCTCATCTTGAAACCATATCTATGGTATAACATCTCTGCTTGCTGGATCTATGTCATCAGCTGAACTCTCATCTTGAAACCATTTCTATGGTACAACATCTCTGCTTGCTGGATCTATGTCACCTGCTGAACTCTCATCTTGAAACTATTTCTATGGTATAACATCTCTGCTTGCTGGATCTATGTCATCTGCTGAACTCTCATCTTGAAACCATTTCTATGGTTTAACATCTCTGTCTGCTGGATCTATGTCATCTGCTGAACTCTCATCTTGAAACCATTTCTATGGTATAACATCTCTGCTTGCAGGATCCATGTCATCTGCTGAACTCTCATCTTGAAACCATTTCTATGGTATAACATCTCTGCTTGCTGGATCTATGTCATCAGCTGAACTCTCATCTTGAAACCATTTCTATGGTATAACATCTCTGCTTGCTGGATCTATGTCATCTGCTGAACTCTCATCTTGAAACCATTTCTATGGTATAACATCTCTGCTTGCTGGATCTATGTCATCTGCTGAACTCTCATCTTGAAACAATTTCTATGGTATAACATCTCTGCTTGCTGGATCTATGTCATCTGCTCAACTCTCATCTTGAAACCATTTCTATGGTATAACATCTCTGCTTGCTGGATCTATGTCATCTGCTGAACTCTCATCTTGAAACCATTTCTATGGTATAACATCTCTGCTTGCTGGATCTATGTCATCTGCTGAACTCTCATCTTGAAACCATTTCTATGGTATAATATCTCTGCTTGCTGGATCTTTGTCATCTGCTGAACTCTCATCTTGAAACCATTTCTATGGTTTAACATCTCTTCCTGCTGGATCTATGTCATCTGCTGAACTCTCATCTTGAAACCATTTCTATGGTATAACATCTCTGCTTGCAGGATCCATGTCATCTGCTGAACTCTCATCTTGAAACCATTTCTATGGTATAACATCTCTGCTTGCTGGATCTGTGTCATCTGCTGAACTCTCATCTTGAAACCATTTCTATGGTATAACATCTCTGCTTGCTGGATCTATGTCATCTGCTGAACTCTCATCTTGAAACCATTTCTATGGTATAGCATTTCTGCTTGCTGGATCTATGTCATCTGCTGAACTCTCCTCTTGAAACCATTTCTATGGTATAACATTTCTGCTTGCTGGATCTATGTCATCTGCTGAACTCTCATCTTGAAACCAATTCTATGGTATAACATCTCTGCTTGCTGGATCTATGTCATCTGCTGAACTCTCATCTTGAAACCATTTCTATGGTATAACATCTCTGCTTGCTGGATCTATGTCATCTGCTGAACTCTCATCTTGAAACAATTTCTATGGTATAACATCTCTGCTTGCTGGATGTATGTCATCTGCTCAACTCTCATCTTGAAATCATTTCTATGGTATAACATCTCTGCTTGCTCGATCTATGTCATCTGCTCAACTCTCATCTTGAAACCATTTCTATGGTATAGCATCTCTGCTTGCTGGATCTATTTCATCTGCTGAACTCTCATCTTGAAACCATTTCTATGGTATAACATCTCTTCTTGCTGGATCTATGTCATCTGCTGAACTCTCATCTTGAAACCATTTCTATGGTTTAACATCTCTGCCTGCTGGATCTATGTCATCTGCTGAACTCTCATCTTGAAACCATTTCTATGGTATAACATCTCTGCTTGCAGGATCCATGTCATCTGCTGAACTCTCATCTTGAAACCATTTCTATGGTATAACATCTCTGCTTGCTGGATCTGTGTCATCTGCTGAACTCTCATCTTGAAACCATTTCTATGGTATAACATCTCTGCTTGCTGGATCTATGTCATCTGCTGAACTCTCATCTTGAAACCATTTCTATGGTATAGCATCTCTGCTTGCTGGATCTATGTCATCTGCTGAACTCTGTTCTTGAAACCATTTCTATGGTATAACATTTCTGCTTGCTGGATCTATGTCATGAGCTGAACTCTCATCTTGAAACCATTTCTATGGTATAACATCTCTGCTTGCTGGATCTATGTCATCTGCTGAACTCTCATCTTGAAACCATTTCTATGGTATAACATCTCAGCTTGCTGGATCTATGTCATCTGCTGAACTCTCATCTTGAAACAATTTCTATGGTATAACATCTCTGCTTGCTGGATCTATGTCATCAGCTGATCTCTCATCTTGAAACCATTTCTATGGTATAACATCTCTGCTTGCTGGATCTACGTCATCAGCTGATCTCTCATCTTGAAACCATTTCTATGGTATAACATATCTGCTTGCTGGATCTATGTCATCTGCTGAACTCTCATCTTGAAACCATTTCTATGGTTTAACATCTCTGCTTGCTGGATCTGTGTCATCTGCTGAGCTCTCATCTTGAAACCATTTCTATGGTATCACATCTCTGCTTGCTGGATCTATGTCATCTGCTGAACTCACATCTTGAAACCATTTCTATGGTATAACATCTCTGCTTGCTGGATCTATTTCATCTGCTGAATTCTAATCTTGAAACCATTTCTATGGTATAGCATCTCTGCTTGCTGGATCTATGTCATCTGCTGAACTCTCATCTTGAAACCATTTCTATGGTATAACATCTCTGCTTGCTGGATCTATGTCATCTGCTTAACTCTCATCTTGAAACCATTTCTATGGTTTAACATCTCTGCTTGCTGGATCTATGTCATCTGCTGAACTCTCATCTTGAAACCATTTCTATGGTATAACATCTCTGCTTGCTGGATCTATGTCATCTGCTGAACTAACATCTTGAAACCATTTCTATGGTATAACATCTCTGCTTGCTGGATCTATTTCATCTGCTGAATTCTAATCTTGAAACCATTTCTATGGTATAGCATCTCTGCTTGCTGGATCTATGTCATCTGCTGAACTCTCATCTTGAAACCATTTCTATGGTATAACATCTCTGCTTGCTGGATCTATGTCATCTGCTTAACTCTCATCTTGAAACCATTTCTATGGTTTAACATCTCTGCTTGCTGGATCTATGTCATCTGCTGAACTCTCATCTTGAAACCATTTCTATGGTATAACATCTCTGCTTGTAGGATCCATGTCATCTGCTGAACTCTCATCTTGAAACCATTTCTATGGTATAACATCTCTGCTTGCTGGATCTGTGTCATCTGCTGAACTCTCATCATGAAACCATTTCTATGGTATAACATCTCTGCTTGCTGGATCTATGTCATCTTCTGAACTCTCATCTTGAAACCATTTCTATGGTAAAGCATCTCTGCTTGCTGGATCTATGTCATCTGCTGAACTCTCATCTTGAAACCATTTCTATGGTATAACATTTCTGCTTGCTGGATCTATGTCATCTGCTGAACTCTCATCTTGAAATCAATTCTATGGTATAACATCTCTGCTTGCTGGATCTGTGTCATCTGCTGAACTCTCATCTTGAAACCATTTCTATGGTATAACACCTCTGCTTCCTGGATCTATGTCATCTGCTGAACTCTCATCTTGAAACCATTTCTATGGTATAACATCTCTGCTTGCTGGATCTATGTCATCTGCTGAACTCTCATCTTGAAACCATTTCTATGGTATAACATCTTTGCTTGCTCGATCTATGTCATCTGCTGAGCTCTCATCTTGAAAACATTTCTATGGTACAACATCTCTGCTTGCTCCATCTATGTCATCTGCTGAACTCTCATCTTGAAACCATTTCTATGGTATAACATTTCTGCTTGCTGGATCTATGTCATCTGCTGAACTCTCATCTTGAAACCAATTCTATGGTATAACATCTCTGCTTGCTGGATCTATGTCAACAGCTGATCTCTCATCTTGAAACCATTTCTATGGTATAACATCTCTGCTTGCTGGATCTACGTCATCAGCTGATCTCTCATCTTGAAACCATTTCTATGGTATAACATCTCTGCTTGCTGGATCTATGTCATCTGCTGAACTCTCATCTTGAAACCATTTCTATGGTTTAACATCTCTGCTTGCTGGATCTGTGTCATCTGCTGAGCTCTCATCTTGAAACCATTTCTATGGTATAACATCTCTGCTTGCTCGATCTATGTCATCTGCTGAACTCTCATCTTGAAACCATTTCTATGGTATAACATCTCTGCTTGCTGGATCTATGTCATCTGCTGAACTCACATCTTGAAACAATTTCTATGGTATAACATCTCTGCTTGCTGGATCTATTTCATCTGCTGAATTCTAATCTTGAAACCATTTCTATGGTATAGCATCTCTGCTTGCTGGATCTATGTCATCTGCTGAACTCTCATCTTGAAACCATTTCTATGGTATAACATCTCTGCTTGCTGGATCTATGTCATCTGCTTAACTCTCATCTTGAAACCATTTCTATGGTTTAACATCTCTGCTTGCTGGATCTATGTCATCTGCTGAACTCTCATCTTGAAACCATTTCTATGGTATAACATCTCTGCTTGCAGGATCCATGTCATCTGCTGAACTCTCATCTTGAAACCATTTCTATGGTATAACATCTCTGCTTGCTGGATCTGTGTCATCTGCTGAACTCTCATCATGAAACCATTTCTATGGTATAACATCTCTGCTTGCTGGATCTATGTCATCTGCTGAACTCTCATCTTGAAACCATTTCTATGGTAAAGCATCTCTGCTTGCTGGATCTATGTCATCTGCTGAACTCTCATCTTGAAACCATTTCTATGGTATAACATTTCTGCTTGCTGGATCTATGTCATCTGCTGAACTCTCATCTTGAAACCAATTCTATGGTATAACATCTCTGCTTGCTGGATCTGTGTCATCTGCTGAACTCTCATCTTGAAACCATTTCTATGGTATAACACCTCTGCTTCCTGGATCTATGTCATCTGCTGAACTCTCATCTTGAAACCATTTCTATGGTATAACATCTCTGCTTGCTGTATCTATGTCATCTGCTGAACTCTCATCTTGAAACCATTTCTATGGTATAACATCTTTGCTTGCTCGATCTATGTCATCTGCTGAGCTCTCATCTTGAAAACATTTCTATGGTACAACATCTCTGCTTGCTCCATCTATGTCATCTGCTGAACTCTCATCTTGAAACCATTTCTATGGTATAACATCTCTGCTTGCTGGATCTATGTCATCTGCTGAACTCTCATCTTGAAACCATTTCTATGGTATAACATCTCTGCTTGCTGGATCTATTTCATCTGCTGAATTCTCATCTTGAAACCATTTCTATGGTATAGTATCTCTGCTTGCTGGATCTATGTCATCTGCTGAACTCTCATCTTGAAACCATTTCTATGGTATAACATCTCTGCTTGCCGGATCTATGTCATCTGCTTAACTGTCATCTTGAAACCATTTCTATGGTTTAACATCTCTGCTTGCTGGATCTATGTCATCTGCTGAACTCTCATCTTGAAACCATTTCTATGGTATAACTTCTCTGCTTGCAGGATCCATGTCATCTGCTGAACTCTCATCTTGAAACCATTTCTATGGTATAACATCTCTGCTTGCTGGATCTGTGTCATCTGCTGAACTCTCATCTTGAAACCATTTCTATGGTATAACATCTCTGCTTGCTGGACCTATGTCATCTGCTGAACTCTCATTTTGAAACCATTTCTATGGTATAGCATCTCTGCTTGCTGGATCCATGTCATCTGCTGAACTCTCCTCTTGAAACCATTTCTATGGTATAACATCTCTGCTTGCTGGATCTGTGTCATCAGCTGAACTCTCATCTTGAAACCATTTCTATGGTATAACATCTCTGCTTCCTGGATCTATGTCATCTGCTTAACTCTCATCTTGAAACCATTTCTATGGTATAACATCTCTGCTTGCTCGATCTATGTCATGTGCTGAACTCTCATCTTGAAACCATTTCTATGGTATAACATCTCTGCTTGCTCGATCTATGTCATCAGCTGAACTCTCATCATGAAACCATTTCTATGGTATAACATCTCTGCTTGCTGGATCTATGTCATCTGCTGAACTCTCATCTTGAAACCATTTCTATGGTATAACATCTCTGCTTGCTGGATCTATGTCATGAGCTGAACTCTCATCTTGAAACCATTTCTATGGTATAACATCTCTGCTTGCTGGATCTATGTCACCTTCTGAACTCTCATCTTGAAACCGTTTCTATGGTATAACATCTCTGCTTGCTGGATCTATTTAATCTGCTGAACTCTCATCTTGAAACCATTTCTATGGTATAGCATCTCTGCTTGCTGGATCTATGTCATCTGCTGAAATATCATCTTGAAACCATTTCTATGGCATAACATCTCTGCTTGCTGGATCTATGACATCAGCTGAACGCTCATCTTGAAACCATTTCTATGGTATAACATCTCTGCTTGCTGGATCTATGTCATCTGCTGAACTCTCATCTTGAAACCATTTCTATGGTATAACATCTCTGCTTGCTGGATCTGTGTCATCTGCTGAACTCTCATCTTGAAACCATTTCTATGGTATAACATCTCTGCTTGCTGGATCTATGTCACCTGCTGAACTCTCTTCTTGAAACCATTTCTATGGTATAACATCTCTGCTTGCTGGATCTATGTCATCTGCTGAACTCTCATCTTGAAACCATTTCTATGGTATAACATCTCTGCTCGCTGGATCTATGTCATCTGCTGAACTCTCATCTTGAAACCATTTCTATGGTATAATATCTCTGCTTGCTGGATCTATGGCATCTGCTGAACTCTCATCTTGAAACCATTTCTATGGTATTACATCTCTGCTTGCTGGATCTATGTCATCAGCTGAGCTCTCATCTTGAAACCATTTCTATGGTATAACATCTCTGCTTGCTGGATCTATGTCACCTGCTGAACTCTCATCTTGAAACCATTTCTATGGTATATCATCTCTGCTTGCTGGATCTGTTTCATCTGCTGAACTCTCATCTTGAAACCATTTCTATGGTATAGCATCTCTGCTTGCTGGATCTATGTCATCTGCTGAACTCTCATCTTGAAACCATTTCTATGGTATAACATCTCTGCTTGCTGGATCTATGTCATCTGCTGAACTCTCATCTTGAAACCATTTCTATGGTTTAACATCTCTGCTTGCTGGATCTATGTCATCTGCTGAACTCTGATCTTGAATCCGTTTCTATGGTATAACATCTCTGTTTGCAGGATCCATGTCATCTGCTGTACTCTCATCTTGAAACCATTTCTATGGTATAACATCTCTGCTTGCTGGATCTGTGTCATCTGCTGAACTCTCATCTTGAAACCATTTCTATGGTAAATCATCTCTGCTTGCTGGATCTATGTCATCTGCTGAACTCTCCTCTTGAAACCATTTCTATGGTATAACATTTCTGCTTGCTGGATCTATGTCATCTGCTGAACTCTCATCTTGAAACCAATTCTATGGTATAACATCTCTGCTTGCTGGATCTGTGTCATCTGCTGAACTCTCATCTTGAAACCATTTCTATGGTATAACATCTCTGCTTGCTGGATCTATGTCATCTGCTGAACTCTCATCTTGAAACCATTTCTATGGTATAACATCTCTGCTTGCTCGATCTATGTCATCTGCTGAGCTCTCATCTTGAAACCATTTCTATGGTATAACATCTCTGCTTGCTGGATCTATGTCATCTGCTGAACTCTCATCTTGAAACCATTTCCATGGTATAACATCTCTGCTTGCTGGATCTATTTCATCTGCTGAATTCTCATCTTGAAACCATTTCTATGGTATAGTATCTCTGCATGCTGGATCTATGTCATCTGCTTAACTCTCATCTTGAAACCATTTCTATGGTTTAACATCTCTGCTTGCTGGATCTATGTCATCTGCTGAACTCTCATCTTGAAACCATTTCTATGGTATAACATCTCTGCTTGCAGGATCCATGTCATCTGCTGAACTCTCATGTTGAAACCATTTCTATGGTATAACATCTCTGCTTGCTGGATCTGTGTCATCTGCTGAACCTTCATCTTGAAACCATTTCTATGGTATAACATCTCTGCTTGCTGGATCTATGTCATCTGCTGAACTCTCATCTTGAAACCATTTCTATGGTATAGCATCTCTGCTTGCTGGATCTATGTCATCTGCTGAGCTCTCCTCTTGAAACCATTTCTATGGTATAACATTTCTGCTTGCTGGATCTATGTCATCTGCTGAACTCTCATCTTGAAACCAATTCTATGGTATAACATCTCTGCTTGCTGGATCTGTGTCATCTGCTGAACTCTCATCTTGAAACCATTTCTATGGTATAACATCTCTGCTTCCTGGATCTATGTCATCTGCTTAACTCTCATCTTGAAACCATTTTTATGGTATAACATCTCTGCTTGCTCGATCTATGTCATCTGCTGAACTCTCATCTTGAAACCATTTCTATGGTATAACATCTCTGCTTGCTCGATCTATGTCATCAGCTGAACTCTCATCATGAAACCATTTCTATGATATAACATCTCTGCTTGCTGGATCTATGTCATCTGCTGAACTCTCATCTTGAAACCATTTCTATGGTATAACATCTCTGCTTGCTGGATCTATGTCATCTGCTGAACTCTCATCTTGAAACCATTTCTATGGTATAATATCTCTGCTTGCTGGATCTATGGCATCTGCTGAACTCTCATCTTGAAACCATTTCTATGGTAAAGCATCTCTGCTTGCTGGATCTATGTCATCTGCTGAACTCTCCTCTTGAAACCATTTCTATGGTATAACATTTCTGCTTGCTGGATCTATGTCATCTGCTGAACTCTCATCTTGAAACCAATTCTATGGTATAACATCTCTGCTTGCTGGATCTGTGTCATCTGCTGAACTCTCATCTTGAAACCATTTCTATGGTATAACATCTCTGCTTGCTGGATCTATGTCATCTGCTGAACTCTCATCTTGAAACCATTTCTATGGTATAACATCTCTGCTTGCTCGATCTATGTCATCTGCTGAGCTCTCATCTTGAAACCATTTCTATGGTATAACATCTCTGCTTGCTGGATCTATGTCATCTGCTGAACTCTCATCTTGAAACCATTTCCATGGTATAACATCTCTGCTTGCTGGATCTATTTCATCTGCTGAATTCTCATCTTGAAACCATTTCTATGGTATAGTATCTCTGCATGCTGGATCTATGTCATCTGCTTAACTCTCATCTTGAAACCATTTCTATGGTTTAACATCTCTGCTTGCTGGATCTATGTCATCTGCTGAACTCTCATCTTGAAACCATTTCTATGGTATAACATCTCTGCTTGCAGGATCCATGTCATCTGCTGAACTCTCATCTTGAAACCATTTCTATGGTATAACATCTCTGCTTGCTGGATCTGTGTCATCTGCTGAACCTTCATCTTGAAACCATTTCTATGGTATAACATCTCTGCTTGCTGGATCTATGTCATCTGCTGAACTCTCATCTTGAAACCATTTCTATGGTATAGCATCTCTGCTTGCTGGATCTATGTCATCTGCTGAACTCTCCTCTTGAAACCATTTCTATGGTATAACATTTCTGCTTGCTGGATCTATGTCATCTGCTGAACTCTCATCTTGAAACCAATTCTATGGTATAACATCTCTGCTTGCTGGATCTGTGTCATCTGCTGAACTCTCATCTTGAAATCATTTCTATGGTATAACATCTCTGCTTCCTGGATCTATGTCATCTGCTTAACTCTCATCTTGAAACCATTTTTATGGTATAACATCTCTGCTTGCTCGATCTATGTCATCTGCTGAACTCTCATCTTGAAACCATTTCTATGGTATAACATCTCTGCTTGCTCGATCTATGTCATCAGCTGAACTCTCATCATGAAACCATTTCTATGATATAACATCTCTGCTTGCTGGATCTATGTCATCTGCTGAACTCTCATCTTGAAACCATTTCTATGGTATAACATCTCTGCTTGCTGGATCTATGTCATCTGCTGAACTCTCATCTTGAAACCATTTCTATGGTATAATATCTCTGCTTGCTGGATCTATGGCATCTGGTGAACTCTTATCTTGAAACCATTTCTATGGTATAACATCTCTGCTTGCTGGATCTATGTCATGAGCTGAACTCTCATCTTGAAACCATTTCTATGGTATAACATCTCTGCTTGCTGGATCTATGTCACCTTCTGAACTCTCATCTTAAAACCATTTCTATGGTATAACATCTCTGCTTGCTGTATCTATTTCATCTGCTGAACTCTCATCTTGAAACCATTTCTATGGTATAACATCTCTGCTTGCTGGATCTGTGTCATCTGCTGAACTCTCATCTTGAAACCATTTCTATGGTATAACATCTCTGCTTGCTCGATCTATGTCATCAGCTGAACTCTCATCATGAAACCATTTCTATGATATAACATCTCTGCTTGCTGGATCTATGTCATCTGCTGAACTCTCATCTTGAAACCATTTCTATGGTATAACATCTCTGCTTGCTGGATCTATGTCATCTGCTGAACTCTCATCTTGAAACCATTTCTATGGTATAATATCTCTGCTTGCTGGATCTATGGCATCTGCTGAACTCTCATCTTGAAACCATTTCTATGGTAAAGCATCTCTGCTTGCTGGATCTATGTCATCTGCTGAACTCTCCTCTTGAAACCATTTCTATGGTATAACATTTCTGCTTGCTGGATCTATGTCATCTGCTGAACTCTCATCTTGAAACCAATTCTATGGTATAACATCTCTGCTTGCTGGATCTGTGTCATCTGCTGAACTCTCATCTTGAAACCATTTCTATGGTATAACATCTCTGCTTGCTGGATCTATGTCATCTGCTGAACTCTCATCTTGAAACCATTTCTATGGTATAACATCTCTGCTTGCTCGATCTATGTCATCTGCTGAGCTCTCATCTTGAAACCATTTCTATGGTATAACATCTCTGCTTGCTGGATCTATGTCATCTGCTGAACTCTCATCTTGAAACCATTTCCATGGTATAACATCTCTGCTTGCTGGATCTATTTCATCTGCTGAATTCTCATCTTGAAACCATTTCTATGGTATAGTATCTCTGCATGCTGGATCTATGTCATCTGCTTAACTCTCATCTTGAAACCATTTCTATGGTTTAACATCTCTGCTTGCTGGATCTATGTCATCTGCTGAACTCTCATCTTGAAACCATTTCTATGGTATAACATCTCTGCTTGCAGGATCCATGTCATCTGCTGAACTCTCATCTTGAAACCATTTCTATGGTATAACATCTCTGCTTGCTGGATCTGTGTCATCTGCTGAACCTTCATCTTGAAACCATTTCTATGGTATAACATCTCTGCTTGCTGGATCTATGTCATCTGCTGAACTCTCATCTTGAAACCATTTCTATGGTATAGCATCTCTGCTTGCTGGATCTATGTCATCTGCTGAACTCTCCTCTTGAAACCATTTCTATGGTATAACATTTCTGCTTGCTGGATCTATGTCATCTGCTGAACTCTCATCTTGAAACCAATTCTATGGTATAACATCTCTGCTTGCTGGATCTGTGTCATCTGCTGAACTCTCATCTTGAAATCATTTCTATGGTATAACATCTCTGCTTGCTCGATCTATGTCATCTGCTGAACTCTCATCTTGAAACCATTTCTATGGTATAACATCTCTGCTTGCTCGATCTATGTCATCAGCTGAACTCTCATCATGAAACCATTTCTATGATATAACATCTCTGCTTGCTGGATCTATGTCATCTGCTGAACTCTCATCTTGAAACCATTTCTATGGTATAACATCTCTGCTTGCTGGATCTATGTCATCTGCTGAACTCTCATCTTGAAACCATTTCTATGGTATAATATCTCTGCTTGCTGGATCTATGGCATCTGGTGAACTCTTATCTTGAAACCATTTCTATGGTATAACATCTCTGCTTGCTGGATCTATGTCATGAGCTGAACTCTCATCTTGAAACCATTTCTATGGTATAACATCTCTGCTTGCTGGATCTATGTCACCTTCTGAACTCTCATCTTAAAACCATTTCTATGGTATAAGATCTCTGCTTGCTGTATCTATTTCATCTGCTGAACTCTCATCTTGAAACCATTTCTATGGTATAACATCTCTGCTTGCTGGATCTATGTCATCTGCTGAACTCTCATCTTGAAACCATTTCTATGGTATAACATCTCTGCTTCCTGGATCTATGTCATCTGCTTAACTCTCATCTTGAAACCATTTTTATGGTATAACATCTCTGCTTGCTCGATCTATGTCATCTGCTGAACTCTCATCTTGAAACCATTTCTATGGTATAACATCTCTGCTTGCTCGATCTATGTCATCAGCTGAACTCTCATCATGAAACCATTTCTATGGTATAACATCTCTGCTTGCTGGATCTATGTCATCTGCTGAACTCTCATCTTGAAACCATTTCTATGGTATAACATCTCTGCTTGCTGGATCTATGTCATCTGCTGAACTCTCATCTTGAAACCATTTCTATGGTATAATATCTCTGCTTGCTGGATCTATGGCATCTGCTGAACTCTTATCTTGAAACCATTTCTATGGTATAACATCTCTGCTTGCTGGATCTATGTCATGAGCTGAACTCTCATCTTTAAACCATTTCTATGGTATAACATCTCTGCTTGCTGGATCTATGTCACCTTCTGAACTCTCATCTTTAAACCATTTCTATGGTATAACATCTCTGCTTGCTGGATCTATTTCATCTGCTGAACTCTCATCTTGAAACCATTTCTATGGTATAGCATCTCTGCTTGCTGGATCTATGTCATCTGCTGAAATATCATCTTGAAACCATTTCTATGGCATAACATCTCTGCTTGCTGGATCTATGTCATCAGCTGAACTCTCATCTTGAAACCATTTCTATGGTATAACATCTCTGCTTGCTGGATCTATGTCATCTGCTGAACTCTCATCTTGAAACCATTTCTATGGTATAACATCTCTGCTTGCTGGATCTGTGTCATCTGCTGAACTCTCAACTTGAAACCATTTCTATGGTATAACAGCTCTGCTTGCTGGATCTATGTCACCTGCTGAACTCTCTTCTTGAAACCATTTCTATGGTATAACATCTCTGCTTGCTGGATCTATGTCATCTGCTGAACTCTCATCTTGAAACCATTTCTATGGTATAACATCTCTGCTTGCTGGATATATGTCATCTGCTGAACTCTCATCTTGAAACCATTTCTATCGTATAACATCTCTGCTTGCTGGATCTATGTCATCAGCTGAAGTCTAATCTTGAAACCATTTCTATGGTATAACATCTCTGCTTGCTGGATCTATGTCATCTGCTGAACTGTCATCTTGAAACAATTTCTATGGTATAACATCTCTGCTTGCTGGATCTATGTCATCTGCTGAACTCTCATCTTGAAACCATTTCTATGGTATAACATCTCTGCTTGCTCTATCTATGTCATCTGCAGAACTCTCATCTTGAAACCATTTCTATGGTATAACATCTCTGCTTGCTGGATCTATGTCATCTTCTGAACTCTCATCTTGAAACCATTTCTATGGTATAATATCTCTGCTTGCTGGATCTATGGCATCTGCTGAACTCTCATCTTGAAACCATTTCTATGGTATAACATCTCTGCTTGCTGGATCTATGTCATCAGCTGAACTCTCATCTTGAAACCATTTCTATGGTATAACATCTCTGCTTGCTGGATCTATGTCACCTGCTGAACTCTCATCTTGAAACCATTTCTATGGTATAACATCTATGCTTGCAGAATCTATGTCATCTGCTGAACTCTCATCTTGAAACCATTTCTATGGTATAACATCTCTGCTTGCTGGATCTATGTCATGTGCTGAACTCTCATCTTGAAACCATTTCTATGGTATAACATCTCTGCTTGCTGGATCTATGTCATCTGCTGAACTCTCATCTTGAAACCATTTCTATGGTATAACATCTCTGCTTGCTGGATCTATGGCATCTGCTGAACTTTCATCTTGAAACCATTTCTAGGGTATAACATCTCTGCTTGCTGGATCTATTTCATCTGCTGAACTCTCATCTTGAAACCATTTCTATGGTATAACATATCTGCTTGCTCGATCTATGTCATCTGCTGAGCTCTCATCTTGAAACCATTTCTATGGTATAACATCTCTGCTTGCTGGATCTATGTCATCTGCTGAACTCTCATCTTGAAACCATTTCTATGGTATAGTATCTCTGCATGCTGGATCTATGTCATCTGCTTAACTCTCATCTTGAAACCATTTCTATGGTTTAACATCTCTGCTTGCTGGATCTATGTCATCTGCTGAACTCTCATCTTGAAACCATTTCTATGGTATAACATCTCTGCTTGCAGGATCCATGTCATCTGCTGAACTCTCATCTTGAAACCATTTCTATGGTATAACATCTCTGCTTGCTGGATCTGTGTCATCTGCTGAACCTTCATCTTGAAACCATTTCTATGGTATAACATCTCTGCTTGCTGGATCTATGTCATCTGCTGAACTCTCCTCTTGAAACCATTTCTATGGTATAACATTTCTGCTTGCTTGCTGGATCTATGTCATCTGCTGAACTCTCATCTTGAAACCAATTCTATGGTATAACATCTCTGCTTGCTGGATCTGTGTCATCTGCTGAACTCTCATCTTGAAACCATTTCTATGGTATAACATCTCTGCTTCCTGGATCTATGTCATCTGCTTAACTCTCATCTTGAAACCATTTTTATGGTATAACATCTGTGCTTGCTCGATCTATGTCATCTGCTGAACTCTCATCTTGAAACCATTTCTATGGTATAACATCTCTGCTTGCTCGATCTATGTCATCAGCTGAACTCTCATCATGAAACCATTTCTATGATATAACATCTCTGCTTGCTGGATCTATGTCATCTGCTGAACTCTCATCTTGAAACCATTTCTATGGTATAACATCTCTGCTTGCTGGATCTATGTCATCTGCTGAACTCTCATCTTGAAACCATTTCTATGGTATAATATCTCTGCTTGCTGGATCTATGGCATCTGCTGAACTCTTATCTTGAAACGATTTCTATGGTATAACATCTCTGCTTGCTGGATCTATGTCATGAGCTGAACTCTCATCTTGAAACCATTTCTATGGTATAACATCTCTGCTTGCTGGATCTATGTCACCTTCTGAACTCTCATCTTAAAACCATTTCTATGGTATAACATCTCTGCTTGCTGTATCTATTTCATCTGCTGAACTCTCATCTTGAAACCATTTCTATGGTATAACATCTCTGCTTGCTGGATCTGTGTCATCTGCTGAACTCTCATCTTGAAACCATTTCTATGGTATAACATCTCTGCTTGCTGGATCTATGTCATCTGCTGAACTCTCATCTTGAAACCATTTCTATGGTATAACATCTCTGCTTCCTGGATCTATGTCATCTGCTTAACTCTCATCTTGAAACCATTTTTATGGTATAACATCTCTGCTTGCTCGATCTATGTCATCTGCTGAACTCTCATCTTGAAACCATTTCTATGGTATAACATCTCTGCTTGCTCGATCTATGTCATCAGCTGAACTCTCATCATGAAACCATTTCTATGATATAACATCTCTGCTTGCTGGATCTATGTCATCTGCTGAACTCTCATCTTGAAACCATTTCTATGGTATAACATCTCTGCTTGCTGGATCTATGTCATCTGCTGAACTCTCATCTTGAAACCATTTCTATGGTATAATATCTCTGCTTGCTGGATCTATGGAATCTGCTGAACTCTCATCTTGAAACCATTTCTATGGTAAAGCATCTCTGCTTGCTGGATCTATGTCATCTGCTGAACTCTCCTCTTGAAACCATTTCTATGGTATAACATTTCTGCTTGCTGGATCTATGTCATCTGCTGAACTCTCATCTTGAAACCAATTCTATGGTATAACATCTCTGCTTGCTGGATCTGTGTCATCTGCTGAACTCTCATCTTGAAACCATTTCTATGGTATAACATCTCTGCTTGCTGGATCTATGTCATCTGCTGAACTCTCATCTTGAAACCATTTCTATGGTATAACATCTCTGCTTGCTCGATCTATGTCATCTGCTGAGCTCTCATCTTGAAACCATTTCTATGGTATAACATCTCTGCTTGCTGGATCTATGTCATCTGCTGAACTCTCATCTTGAAACCATTTCCATGGTATAACATCTCTGCTTGCTGGATCTATTTCATCTGCTGAATTCTCATCTTGAAACCATTTCTATGGTATAGTATCTCTGCATGCTGGATCTATGTCATCTGCTTAACTCTCATCTTGAAACCATTTCTATGGTTTAACATCTCTGCTTGCTGGATCTATGTCATCTGCTGAACTCTCATCTTGAAACCATTTCTATGGTATAACATCTCTGCTTGCAGGATCCATGTCATCTGCTGAACTCTCATCTTGAAACCATTTCTATGGTATAACATCTCTGCTTGCTGGATCTGTGTCATCTGCTGAACCTTCATCTTGAAACCATTTCTATGGTATAACATCTCTGCTTGCTGGATCTATGTCATCTGCTGAACTCTCATCTTGAAACCATTTCTATGGTATAGCATCTCTGCTTGCTGGATCTATGTCATCTGCTGAACTCTCCTCTTGAAACCATTTCTATGGTATAACATTTCTGCTTGCTGGATCTATGTCATCTGCTGAACTCTCATCTTGAAACCAATTCTATGGTATAACATCTCTGCTTGCTGGATCTGTGTCATCTGCTGAACTCTCATCTTGAAATCATTTCTATGGTATAACATCTCTGCTTCCTGGATCTATGTCATCTGCTTAACTCTCATCTTGAAACCATTTTTATGGTATAACATCTCTGCTTGCTCGATCTATGTCATCTGCTGAACTCTCATCTTGAAACCATTTCTATGGTATAACATCTCTGCTTGCTCGATCTATGTCATCAGCTGAACTCTCATCATGAAACCATTTCTATGATATAACATCTCTGCTTGCTGGATCTATGTCATCTGCTGAACTCTCATCTTGAAACCATTTCTATGGTATAACATCTCTGCTTGCTGGATCTATGTCATCTGCTGAACTCTCATCTTGAAACCATTTCTATGGTATAATATCTCTGCTTGCTGGATCTATGGCATCTGGTGAACTCTTATCTTGAAACCATTTCTATGGTATAACATCTCTGCTTGCTGGATCTATGTCATGAGCTGAACTCTCATCTTGAAACCATTTCTATGGTATAACATCTCTGCTTGCTGGATCTATGTCACCTTCTGAACTCTCATCTTAAAACCATTTATATGGTATAACATCTCTGCTTGCTGTATCTATTTCATCTGCTGAACTCTCATCTTGAAACCATTTCTATGGTATAACATCTCTGCTTGCTGGATCTATGTCATCTGCTGAACTCTCATCTTGAAACCATTTCTATGGTATAACATCTCTGCTTCCTGGATCTATGTCATCTGCTTAACTCTCATCTTGAAACCATTTTTATGGTATAACATCTCTGCTTGCTCGATCTATGTCATCTGCTGAACTCTCATCTTGAAACCATTTCTATGGTATAACATCTCTGCTTGCTCGATCTATGTCATCAGCTGAACTCTCATCATGAAACCATTTCTATGGTATAACATCTCTGCTTGCTGGATCTATGTCATCTGCTGAACTCTCATCTTGAAACCATTTCTATGGTATAACATCTCTGCTTGCTGGATCTATGTCATCTGCTGAACTCTCATCTTGAAACCATTTCTATGGTATAATATCTCTGCTTGCTGGATCTATGGCATCTGCTGAACTCTTATCTTGAAACCATTTCTATGGTATAACATCTCTGCTTGCTGGATCTATGTCATGAGCTGAACTCTCATCTTTAAACCATTTCTATGGTATAACATCTCTGCTTGCTGGATCTATGTCACCTTCTGAACTCTCATCTTGAAACCATTTCTATGGTATAACATCTCTGCTTGCTGGATCTATTTCATCTGCTGAACTCTCATCTTGAAACCATTTCTATGGTATAGCATCTCTGCTTGCTGGATCTATGTCATCTGCTGAAATATCATCTTGAAACCATTTCTATGGCATAACATCTCTGCTTGCTGGATCTATGTCATCAGCTGAACTCTCATCTTGAAACCATTTCTATGGTATAACATCTCTGCTTGCTGGATCTATGTCATCTGCTGAACTCTCATCTTGAAACCATTTCTATGGTATAACATCTCTGCTTGCTGGATCTGTGTCATCTGCTGAACTCTCAACTTGAAACCATTTCTATGGTATAACAGCTCTGCTTGCTGGATCTATGTCACCTGCTGAACTCTCTTCTTGAAACCATTTCTATGGTATAACATCTCTGCTTGCTGGATCTATGTCATCTGCTGAACTCTCATCTTGAAACCATTTCTATGGTATAACATCTCTGCTTGCTGGATATATGTCATCTGCTGAACTCTCATCTTGAAACCATTTCTATCGTATAACATCTCTGCTTGCTGGATCTATGTCATCTGCTGAACTCTCATCTTGAAACCATTTCTATGGTATAACATCTCTGCTTCCTGGATCTATGTCATCTGCTTAACTCTCATCTTGAAACCATTTTTATGGTATAACATCTCTGCTTGCTCGATCTATGTCATCTGCTGAACTCTCATCTTGAAACCATTTCTATGGTATAACATCTCTGCTTGCTCGATCTATGTCATCAGCTGAACTCTCATCATGAAACCATTTCTATGGTATAACATCTCTGCTTGCTGGATCTATGTCATCTGCTGAACTCTCATCTTGAAACCATTTCTATGGTATAACATCTCTGCTTGCTGGATCTATGTCATCTGCTGAACTCTCATCTTGAAACCATTTCTATGGTATAATATCTCTGCTTGCTGGATCTATGGCATCTGCTGAACTCTTATCTTGAAACCATTTCTATGGTATAACATCTCTGCTTGCTGGATCTATGTCATGAGCTAAACTCTCATCTTTAAACCATTTCTATGGTATAACATCTCTGCTTGCTGGATCTATGTCACCTTCTGAACTCTCATCTTGAAACCATTTCTATGGTATAACATCTCTGCTTGCTGGATCTATTTCATCTGCTGAACTCTCATCTTGAAACCATTTCTATGGTATAGCATCTCTGCTTGCTGGATCTATGTCATCTGCTGAAATATCATCTTGAAACCATTTCTATGGCATAACATCTCTGCTTGCTGGATCTATGTCATCAGCTGAACTCTCATCTTGAAACCATTTCTATGGTATAACATCTCTGCTTGCTGGATCTATGTCATCTGCTGAACTCTCATCTTGAAACCATTTCTATGGTATAACATCTCTGCTTGCTGGATCTTTGTCATCTGCTGAACTCTCAACTTGAAACCATTTCTATGGTATAACAGCTCTGCTTGCTGGATCTATGTCACCTGCTGAACTCTCTTCTTGAAACCATTTCTATGGTATAACATCTCTGCTTGCTGGATCTATGTCATCTGCTGAACTCTCATCTTGAAACCATTTCTATGGTATAACATCTCTGCTTGCTGGATATATGTCATCTGCTGAACTCTCATCTTGAAACCATTTCTATCGTATAACATCTCTGCTTGCTGGATCTATGTCATCAGCTGAAGTCTAATCTTGAAACCATTTCTATGGTATAACATCTCTGCTTGCTGGATCTATGTCATCTGCTGAACTGTCATCTTGAAACAATTTCTATGGTATAACATCTCTGCTTGCTGGATCTATGTCATCTGCTGAACTCTCATCTTGAAACCATTTCTATGGTATAACATCTCTGCTTGCTCTATCTATGTCATCTGCAGAACTCTCATCTTGAAACCATTTCTATGGTATAACATCTCTGCTTGCTGGATCTATGTCATCTTCTGAACTCTCATCTTGAAACCATTTCTATGGTATAATATCTCTGCTTGCTGGATCTATGGCATCTGCTGAACTCTCATCTTGAAACCATTTCTATGGTATAACATCTCTGCTTGCTGGATCTATGTCATCAGCTGAACTCTCATCTTGAAACCATTTCTATGGTATAACATCTCTGCTTGCTGGATCTATGTCACCTGCTGAACTCTCATCTTGAAACCATTTCTATGGTATAACATCTATGCTTGCAGAATCTATGTCATCTGCTGAACTCTCATCTTGAAACCATTTCTATGGTATAACATCTCTGCTTGCTGGATCTATGTCATGTGCTGAACTCTCATCTTGAAACCATTTCTATGGTATAACATCTCTGCTTGCTGGATCTATGTCATCTGCTGAACTCTCATCTTGAAACCATTTCTATGGTATAACATCTCTGCTTGCTGGATCTATGGCATCTGCTGAACTTTCATCTTGAAACCATTTCTAGGGTATAACATCTCTGCTTGCTGGATCTATTTCATCTGCTGAACTCTCATCTTGAAACCATTTCTATGGTATAACATATCTGCTTGCTCGATCTATGTCATCTGCTGAGCTCTCATCTTGAAACCATTTCTATGGTATAACATCTCTGCTTGCTGGATCTATGTCATCTGCTGAACTCTCATCTTGAAACCATTTCTATGGTATAGTATCTCTGCATGCTGGATCTATGTCATCTGCTTAACTCTCATCTTGAAACCATTTCTATGGTTTAACATCTCTGCTTGCTGGATCTATGTCATCTGCTGAACTCTCATCTTGAAACCATTTCTATGGTATAACATCTCTGCTTGCAGGATCCATGTCATCTGCTGAACTCTCATCTTGAAACCATTTCTATGGTATAACATCTCTGCTTGCTGGATCTGTGTCATCTGCTGAACCTTCATCTTGAAACCATTTCTATGGTATAACATCTCTGCTTGCTGGATCTATGTCATCTGCTGAACTCTCCTCTTGAAACCATTTCTATGGTATAACATTTCTGCTTGCTTGCTGGATCTATGTCATCTGCTGAACTCTCATCTTGAAACCAATTCTATGGTATAACATCTCTGCTTGCTGGATCTGTGTCATCTGCTGAACTCTCATCTTGAAACCATTTTTATGGTATAACATCTCTGCTTCCTGGATCTATGTCATCTGCTTAACTCTCATCTTGAAACCATTTTTATGGTATAACATCTGTGCTTGCTCGATCTATGTCATCTGCTGAACTCTCATCTTGAAACCATTTCTATGGTATAACATCTCTGCTTGCTCGATCTATGTCATCAGCTGAACTCTCATCATGAAACCATTTCTATGATATAACATCTCTGCTTGCTGGATCTATGTCATCTGCTGAACTCTCATCTTGAAACCATTTCTATGGTATAACATCTCTGCTTGCTGGATCTATGTCATCTGCTGAACTCTCATCTTGAAACCATTTCTATGGTATAATATCTCTGCTTGCTGGATCTATGGCATCTGCTGAACTCTTATCTTGAAACGATTTCTATGGTATAACATCTCTGCTTGCTGGATCTATGTCATGAGCTGAACTCTCATCTTGAAACCATTTCTATGGTATAACATCTCTGCTTGCTGGATCTATGTCACCTTCTGAACTCTCATCTTAAAACCATTTCTATGGTATAACATCTCTGCTTGCTGTATCTATTTCATCTGCTGAACTCTCATCTTGAAACCATTTCTATGGTATAACATCTCTGCTTGCTGGATCTGTGTCATCTGCTGAACTCTCATCTTGAAACCATTTCTATGGTATAACATCTCTGCTTGCTGGATCTATGTCATCTGCTGAACTCTCATCTTGAAACCATTTCTATGGTATAACATCTCTGCTTCCTGGATCTATGTCATCTGCTTAACTCTCATCTTGAAACCATTTTTATGGTATAACATCTCTGCTTGCTCGATCTATGTCATCTGCTGAACTCTCATCTTGAAACCATTTCTATGGTATAACATCTCTGCTTGCTCGATCTATGTCATCAGCTGAACTCTCATCATGAAACCATTTCTATGGTATAACATCTCTGCTTGCTGGATCTATGTCATCTGCTGAACTCTCATCTTGAAACCATTTCTATGGTATAACATCTCTGCTTGCTGGATCTATGTCATCTGCTGAACTCTCATCTTGAAACCATTTCTATGGTATAATATCTCTGCTTGCTGGATCTATGGCATCTGCTGAACTCTTATCTTGAAACCATTTCTATGGTATAACATCTCTGCTTGCTGGATCTATGTCATGAGCTGAACTCTCATCTTTAAACCATTTCTATGGTATAACATCTCTGCTTGCTGGATCTATGTCACCTTCTGAACTCTCATCTTGAAACCATTTCTATGGTATAACATCTCTGCTTGCTGGATCTATTTCATCTGCTGAACTCTCATCTTGAAACCATTTCTATGGTATAGCATCTCTGCTTGCTGGATCTATGTCATCTGCTGAAATATCATCTTGAAACCATTTCTATGGCATAACATCTCTGCTTGCTGGATCTATGTCATCAGCTGAACTCTCATCTTGAAACCATTTCTATGGTATAACATCTCTGCTTGCTGGATCTATGTCATCTGCTGAACTCTCATCTTGAAACCATTTCTATGGTATAACATCTCTGCTTGCTGGATCTGTGTCATCTGCTGAACTCTCAACTTGAAACCATTTCTATGGTATAACAGCTCTGCTTGCTGGATCTATGTCACCTGCTGAACTCTCTTCTTGAAACCATTTCTATGGTATAACATCTCTGCTTGCTGGATCTATGTCATCTGCTGAACTCTCATCTTGAAACCATTTCTATGGTATAACATCTCTGCTTGCTGGATATATGTCATCTGCTGAACTCTCATCTTGAAACCATTTCTATCGTATAACATCTCTGCTTGCTGGATCTATGTCATCAGCTGAAGTCTAATCTTGAAACCATTTCTATGGTATAACATCTCTGCTTGCTGGATCTATGTCATCTGCTGAACTGTCATCTTGAAACAATTTCTATGGTATAACATCTCTGCTTGCTGGATCTATGTCATCTGCTGAACTCTCATCTTGAAACCATTTCTATGGTATAACATCTCTGCTTGCTCTATCTATGTCATCTGCAGAACTCTCATCTTGAAACCATTTCTATGGTATAACATCTCTGCTTGCTGGATCTATGTCATCTTCTGAACTCTCATCTTGAAACCATTTCTATGGTATAATATCTCTGCTTGCTGGATCTATGGCATCTGCTGAACTCTCATCTTGAAACCATTTCTATGGTATAACATCTCTGCTTGCTGGATCTATGTCATCAGCTGAACTCTCATCTTGAAACCATTTCTATGGTATAACATCTCTGCTTGCTGGATCTATGTCACCTGCTGAACTCTCATCTTGAAACCATTTCTATGGTATAACATCTATGCTTGCAGAATCTATGTCATCTGCTGAACTCTCATCTTGAAACCATTTCTATGGTATAACATCTCTGCTTGCTGGATCTATGTCATGTGCTGAACTCTCATCTTGAAACCATTTCTATGGTATAACATCTCTGCTTGCTGGATCTATGTCATCTGCTGAACTCTCATCTTGAAACCATTTCTATGGTATAACATCTCTGCTTGCTGGATCTATGGCATCTGCTGAACTTTCATCTTGAAACCATTTCTAGGGTATAACATCTCTGCTTGCTGGATCTATTTCATCTGCTGAACTCTCATCTTGAAACCATTTCTATGGTATAACATCTCTGCTTGCTGGATCTATGTCATCAGCTGAAATCTCATCTTGAAACCATTTCTATGGTATAACATCTCTGCTTGCTGGATCTATGTCATCAGCTGAACGCTCATGTTGAAATCATTTCTATGGTATAACATCTCTGCTTGCTGGATATATGTCATCTGCTGAACTCTCATCTTGAAACCATTTCTATGGTATAGCATCTCTGCTTGGTGGATCTATGTCATCTGCTGAAATCTCCTCTTGAAACCATTTCTATGGTATAACATCTCTGCTTGCTGGATCTATGTCATCTGCTGACCTCTCATCTTGAAACCATTTCTATGGTATAATGTGTCTGATTGCTGTATCTGTGCTCTGTTATTTGATGCAATGTATTCAATAGTCACTGTCTGTCCTTCCATCATTGTAGACTTTATCTGATGGTGAAAGGTGTTATACTGTGTTAGGCATAGTGTGTTAGGTCTGTGTCTTTGATCAGCTATCCACTCCCTGGTGAGCTGAGCAGCTGCCAATTTAGTCACAAGCAGCTCCCACAATCCCTCTCATCTGATGCTATAGTCCTTCCTATAAATCTAGATGCACCATTAGGGGTGCACGCACGTGTCCTCTTCAGCAAAGTGTCCTGTTCAACAAGTGTTTGACAGTCATTTCAATGGCAGTCATTCAGGGCAGGAGTCAGGTAACCGACACTTTATACTCTCTTCTAACTATGTACTTTACTCCTGCATCAATATTCCTGTGTCCTTTTTTCATCCACATTGACCGCCCTATCCCCCCTCCATCATCACTCATCCATATCTGCCCCTCTCTCCTTCCCTCTCCTATGTACAGCTCCCATGCTCTTTTGAACTTCCTGAAAAATCTCACTCTATCTTATCCAAAGGTATTGCACAGGAAATCATATCACAAATCCAAAAACTATCTGCTCTTTCTCTTTTAACTGCTACTACTCATTTCAGGGGATATCTCTTCTAGCCCCGGACCACCCTCCACCAACCTCAACCTCTCCCTTACCTCACATCGAAACCCTGCTAACCTTATTAACATCAGCTGTACTCCTTCATCTACCTCCTTCAATTGCGCACTGAGGAATCCACGGTCTATATGCAACAAGCTTCCTTTCCTGCACAATTACTTTCTGACCAACGCTTTCAATCTGCAGGCCCTCACTGAAACCTGGATCCAGGATTCTGACACTGTCTCCCCTGCTGCTATTTCTCATGGCGGCCTGCATTTTTCCCATTCCCCGAGACCTGCAAACAGACTTGGTGGTGGGGTCGGCATACTCCTGTCCCCACATTGCACCTTCCAGGTCATCCCCCCAGCACCATCACTCTCATTCCCTTCTTTTGAGGTCCACACAATCAGGCTCTTCCATCCCCTCTCCCTCAGAGTAGCGGTCGTATACCGTTCCCCAGGCTCACCCACCCAGTTCCTTGACCATTTTTCTGCCTGGCTGCCGCACTTCATGTCCTCAGATTTACCAACCCTTATCCTGGGAGACTTCAACATCCCCATAAACAGCCCCACCTCCTCATCCGCATCCCAGCTTCTATCTTTAACCACTTCTCTTGGCCTCTCACAGCTATCAACCTTTGAGACACACAAAGATGGAAACACCCTTGATCTGGTCTTTGTCTGGCTTAGTTCAATCCCCCACCTAAATAACTCCCCTCTTCCCCTCTCTGATCATAACATTCTCTCTATCACACTCACAAATCCTTGCCTGCCCCAGCACACTCCTACCTATCACACATTCAGAATTCTACAAGCCATTAACCCTCATACACTTACAGACTCCCTTCACTCATCACTGTCCCCAATCTCCTCTTTTTCCTGTCCTGATCTGGCTGTAAACCACTACAATGACACCCTCAGAAGCACGCTGGACCAAGTAGCGCCCGTCACCCTCAGAACCTCTAAACACAGAGCAAAACAGCCCTGGCTCACACCGCAAAGCCGATTTCTCCAGCGTTGCTCTAGAAGTGCCGAAAGCCTATGGAGGAAAACTTGCACACTACAAGACTTTATCCACTACAAATTTATGTTAAAAACATATAACTCTGCCCTTCAAAGCGCAGGCCCCCATCATGGACATTTGTGCCGAGTTCTTGGCCTCCTACTTCACAGAGAAAATAGACACCATCCATCAGGAAATCAGCTCCCAGCCACCAAGAGCCGTGAATCCCATCCCTCCCCACATCCCCTCTGCATCACTCTCCACATATGACCCAGTCACAGAAGACAGAGTCTCCAGGCTCCTCTCTTCTTCCCATCCCACTACATGCACCACTGACCCCATCCCCTCACATCTACTCCAGTCTCTTTCTTCAGTCGTCACTACTCGCCTAACTAAAATCTTCAACCTCTCCCTCTCTTCTGGTATCTTCCCCTCCTCCTTCAAACACTCCATCATTACTCCATTATTAAAAAAAGCCCTCTCTTGACCTTTCCTGCACAAACAACTACAGACCAGTCTCCAATCTTCCCTTCATCTCTAAACTCTTGGAGCGCCTGGTCTACTCCCGCCTTACCAGTTACCTCTCCACTCACTCTCTTCTAGACCCATCACAGTTCGGCTTCCATCCCCTATATTCTACAGAAGCTGCACTCATCAAAGTAACCAATGACCTTCTGACAGCAAAATGTAATGGTGACCCTCATTCTTCTTGACCTCTCTGCAGCCTTTGACACCGTTGACCACCACCTCCTACTCTCTACGCTCCACTCAATCGGCATTAAGGACACTGCTCTCTCCTGGTTCTCCTTCTACCTATCTGACCGCTCTTTCAGTGTATCGTTCGCTGGCTCCACTTCTTCCCCTCTTCCTCTCACTATTGGGGTTCCTCAGGGTTCAGTCCTTGGCCCTCTTTTATTCTCTCTCTACACAGCCCCAGTTGAACAGACCATCAGCAAACTTGGTTTTCAGTACCATCTTTATGCTGATGACATACAACTATACACCTCATCCCCTGACCTTACCCCCGCTGTACTACAGAACACCAGTGACTGTCTGGCCGCAGTTTCTAACATAATGTCCGCTCTCTACCTGAAACTCAACCTTTCCAAAACTGAACTTCTTCTACTCCCGCCGTCTGCTCACCTCTCTAAATCTGACATCTCTCTTTCCGTGTGTGGCACCACAATAATGCCGAGCCAGCAGGCGTGCTGTCTGGGCGTTGTGTTTGACACCAATCTTTCCTTCACCTTCCACATACAATCTCTTGCCCACTCTTGTCGCTTGCACCTGAAGAACATCTCTAGAATCCGCCACTTTCTCACCTTGAAAACAAAAAAAACCCTCACTGTTACCCTGATCCACTCCCGCCTCGAATACTGTAACTCTCTATTAATTGGCCTCCCCCTCACTCGACTTTCCCCCCTCCAGTCCATCTTTAATGCTGTTGCCAGGGTCATGTATTTGGCTAACCGTTACTCAGACTCCTCCGCTCTGTGCCAGTCATTGCACTGGCTGCCCATGAATTATAGGATCCAATTGAAATTGCTTGTTCTCACCCACAAAGCTCTCCACAGTGCGGCACCACCCTACATCTCTTCCCTCATTTCTGTTTATCGGCCTACCCGTTCTCTACGTTCCGCAAGCGACTTTCGACTAACATCCACACTAATCCGTACCTCCCACTATCTGCTTTAAAACTTCTCTTGAGCTGCACCTATTCTTTGGAATGCTCTACCCCAAGAAATTAGGATGAACCACAATTTACACAGTTTTAGGCGCTCCCTAAAAACACACCTGTTTAGGGCAGCCTATCACCTTCCCTAATCGAAGTCCTTTATCTTCTTATAGCCCATCCCTTATTTCTCCACACAACTCTCCACCGAACCAAAAAGCACCACAAATACTGGCTGGTGATGAGCTCATGCAGCCTTTATCTATCCCTCATCCCCTCAAGATGGCTGGACCATCCTTGTAGATAAGCCATTGTACTTTGTGTCACCCCACGTCATTGTAGATTGTAAGCTCTTACGAGCAGGGTTGCCATTATTTTTGCTGTAATTATTGTATTATCTTTAGCTATGTTACTTATGACTGTTGTATATGAAGCTGTGAATTGTTAAGCGCTGCGGAATATGTCGGCGCTATATAAATAAAGATTATTACTATATTATACAGGCTGCTCCTGAGGACATGCAGAATAATGCACACCCTGTCCTAGGAGCTTACAATCTAATATACAATATATAGGCTGCTCTTGAGGGCATGCAGAATAATGCACACCCTGTCCTAGGAGCTTACAATCTAATATACAATATATAGGCTGCTCCTGAGGGCATGCGGAATAATGCACACCCTGTCCTAGGAGCTTACAATCTAATATACAATATACAGACTGCTCCTGAGGGCATGCAGAATAATGTACACCCTGTCCTAGGAGCTTACAATCTAATATACAGTATACAGACTGCTCCTGAGGGCATGCAGAATAATGTACACCCTGTCCTAGGAGCTTACAATCTAATATACAATATATAGACTGCTCCTGAGGGCATGCAGAATAATGTACACCCTGTCCTAGGAGCTTACAATCTAATATACAGTATACAGACTGCTCCTGAGGGCATGCAGAATAATGTACACCCTGTCCTAGGAGCTTACAATCTAATATACAATATATAGACTGCTCCTGAGGGCATGCAGAATAATGTACACCCTGTCCTAGGAGCTTACAATGTAATATACAATATATAGACTGCTCTTGACGGCATGCAGAATAATGTACACCCTGTCCTAGGAGCTTACAATCTAATATACAATATACAGACTGCTCCTGAGGGCATGCAGAATAATGTACACCCTGTCCTAGGAGCTTACAATCTAATATACAGTATACAGACTGCTCCTGAGGGCATGCAGAATAATGCACACCCTATCCTAGGAGCTTACAATCTAATATACAATATACAGACTGCTCCTGAGGGCATGCAGAATAATGTACACCCTGTCCTAGGAGCTTACAATCTAATATACAATATACAGACTGCTCCTGAGGGCATGCAGAATAATGCACACCCTGTCCTAGGAGCTTACAATCTAATATACAGTATACAGACTGCTCCTGAGGGCATGCAGAATAATGCACACCCTGTCCTAGGAGCTTACAATCTAATATACAGTATACAGGCTGCTCCTGAGGGCATGCAGAATAATGCACACCCTGTCCTAGGAGCTTACAGCCTAATATACAATATACAGACTGCTCCTGAGGGCATGCAGAATAATGTACACCCTGTAATAGGAGCTTACAATCTAATATACAATATACAGACTGCTCCTGAGGGCATGCAGAATAATGCACACCCTGTCCTAGGAGCTTACAATCTAATATACAGTATACAGACTGCTCCTGAGGGCATGCAGAATAATACACACCCTGTCCTAGGAGCTTACAATCTAATATACAATATACAGGCTGCTCCTGAGGGCATGCAGAATAATGTACACCCTGTCCTAGGAGCTTACAATCTAATATACAATATACAGACTGATCCTGAGGGCATGCAGAATAATACACACCCTGTCCTAGGAGTTTACAATCTAATATACAATATACAGACTGCTCCTGAGGGCATGCAGAATAATGCACACCCTGTCCTAGGAGCTTACAATCTAATATACAGTATACAGACTGCTCCTGAGGGCATGCAGAATAATGTACACCCTGTCCTAGGAGCTTACAATCTAATATACAATATACAGACTGCTCCTGAGGACATGCAGAATAATGTACTCCCTGTCCTATGAGCTTACAATCTAATATACAATATACAGACTGCTCCTGAGGGCATGCAGAATAATGTACACTCTGTCCTAGGAGCTTACAATCTAATATACAATATATAGGCTGCTCCTGAGGGCATGCAGAATAATGCACACCCTGTACTAGGAGCCTACAATCTGATATACAATATACAGACTGCTCCTGAGGGCATGCAGAATAATGTACACCCTGTCCTATGAGCTTACAATCTAATATACAATATATAGGCTGCTCCTGAGGGCATGCAGAATAATGCACACCCTGTACTAGGAGCCTACAATCTGATATACAATATACAGACTGCTCCTGAGGGCGTGCAGAATAATGTACACCCTGTCCTAGGAGCTTACAATCTAATATACAGTATACAGACTGCTCCTGAGGGCATGCAGAATAATGCACACCCTGTCCTAGGAGCTTACAATCTAATACATAGTATACAGACTGCTCCTGAGGGCATGCAGAATAATGCACACCCTGTCCTAGGAGCTTACAATCTAATATACAGCATACAGACTGCTCCTGAGGGCATGCAGAATAATGTACACCCTGTCCTAGGAGATTACAATCTAATATACAATATACATTCTGATCCTGAGGGCATGCAGAATAATGTACACCCTGTCCTAGGAGCTTACAATCTAATATACAGTATATAGGCTGCTCCTGAGGGCATGCAGAATAATGTACACCCTGTCCTAGGAGCTTACAATCTAATATACAGTATATAGGCTGCTCCTGAGGGCATGCAGAATAATGTACACCCTGTCCTAGGAGCTTACAATCTAATATACAGTATATAGGCTGCTCCTGAGGGCATGCAGAATAATGCACACCCTGTCCTAGGAGCTTACAATCTAATACATAGTATACAGACTGCTCCTGAGGGCATGCAGAATAATGTACACCCTGTCCTAGGAGATTACAATCTAATATACAATATACATTCTGATCCTGAGGGCATGCAGAATAATGTACACCCTGTCCTAGGAGCTTACAATCTAATATACAGTATATAGGCTGCTCCTGAGGGCATGCAGAATAATGTACACCCTGTCCTAGGAGCTTACAATCTAATATACAATATACAGACTGCTCCTGAGGGCATGCAGAATAATGCACACCCTGTGCTAGGATCTTACAATCTAATATACAATATATAGGCTGCTCCTGAGGGCATGCAGAATAATGTACACCCTGTCCTAGGAGCTTACAATCTAATATACAGTATACAGACTGCTCCTGAGGGTATGCAGAATAATGTACACCCTGTCCTAGGAGCTTACAATCTAATATACAATATACAGACTGCTCCTGAGGGCATGCAGAATAATGTACACCCTGTCGTAGGAGCTTACAATCTAATATACAATATACAGGCTGCTCCTGAGGGCATGCAGCATAATGTATACCCTGTCCTAGGAGCTTACAATCTAATATACAGTATACAGACTGCTCCTGAGGGCATGCAGAATAATGCACACCCTGTCCTAGGAGCTTACAATCTAATATACAATATACAGACTGCTCCTGAGGGAATGCAGAATAATGCACATCCTGTCCTAGGAGCTTACAATCTAATATACAATATACAGACTGCTCCTGAGGGAATGCAGAATAATGCACACCCTGTCCTAGGAGCTTACAATCTAATATACAATATACAGACTGCTCCTGAGGGCATGCAGAATAATGCACACCCTGTCCTAGGAGATTACAATCTAATATACAATATACAGGCTGCTCCTGAGGGCATGCAGAATAATGCACACCCTGTCCTAGGAGCTTACAATCTAATATACAATATACAGACTGCTCCTGAGGGCATGCAGAATAATGCACACCCTGTGCTAGGAGCTTACAATCTAATATACAATATATAGGCTGCTCCTGAGGGCATGCAGAATAATGTACACCCTGTCCTAGGAGCTTACAATCTAATATACAGTATACAGACTGCTCCTGAGGGCATGCAGAATAATGTACACCCTGTCCTAGGAGCTTACAATCTAATATACAATATACAGACTGCTCCTGAGGGCATGCAGAATAATGTACACCCTGTTGTAGGAGCTTACAATCTAATATACAATATACAGGCTGCTCCTGAGGGCATGCAGCATAATGTATACCCTGTCCTAGGAGCTTACAATCTAATATACAGTATACAGACTGCTCCTGAGGGCATGCAGAATAATGCACACCCTGTCCTAGGAGCTTACAATCTAATATACAATATACAGACTGCTCCTGAGGGAATGCAGAATAATGCACACCCTGTCCTAGGAGCTTACAATCTAATATACAGTATACAGACTGCTCCTGAGGGCATGCAGAATAATGTACACCCTGTCCAAGGAGCTTACAATCTAATATACAATATACAGACTGCTCCTGAGGGCATGCAGAATAATGTACACCCTGTCGTAGGAGCTTACAATCTAATATACAATATACAGACTGCTCCTGAGGGCATGCAGAATAATGCACACCCTGTCCTAGGAGCTTACAATCTAATATACAATATACAGGCTGCTCCTGAGGGCATGCAGAATAATGTACACCCTGTCCTAGGAGCTTACAATCTAATATACAATATACAGACTGCTCCTGCGGGCATGCAGAAGAATGTACACCCTGTCCTAGGAGCTTACAATCTAAAATACAATATACAGACTGCTCCTGAGGGCATGCAGAATAATGCACACCCTGTCCTAGGAGGTTACAATCTAAAATACAATATACAGACTGCTCCTGAGGGCATGCAGAATAATGCACACCCTGTCCTAGGAGCTTACAATCTAAAATACAATATACAGACTGCTCCTGAGGGCATGCAGAATAATGTACACCCTGTCCTAGGAGCTTACAATCTAATATACAATATACAAACTGCTCCTGAGGGCATGCAGAATAATGCACACCCTGTCCTAGGAGCTTACAATCTAATATACAATATACAAACTGCTCCTGAGGGCATGCAGAATAATGCACACCCTGTCCTAGGAGCTTACAATCTAATATACAATATACAAACTGCTCCTGAGGGCATGCAGAATAATGTACACCCTGTCCTAGGAGCTTACAATCTAATATACAGTATACAGACTGCTCCTGAGGGCATGCAGAATAATTCACACCCTGTAATAGGAGCTTACAATCTAATATACAATATACAGGCTGCTCCTGAGGACATGCAGAATAATGCACACCCTGTCCTAGGAGCTTACAATCTAATATACAGTATACAGACTGCTCCTGAGGGCATGCAGAATAATGCACACCCTGTAATAGGAGCTTACAATCTAATATACAATATACAGGCTGCTCCTGAGGACATGCAGAATAATGCACACCCTGTCCTAGGAGCTTACAATCTAATATACAGTATACAGACTGCTCCTGAGGGTATGTAGAACAATGTACACCCTGTCCTAGGAGCTTACAATCTAATATACAATATACAGACTGCTCCTGAGGGCATGCAGAATAATGTACACCCTGTCCTAGGAGCTTACAATCTAATATACAATATACAGACTGCTCCTGAGGGCATGCAGAATAATGTACACCCTGTCCTAGGAGCTTACAATCTAATATACAGTATACAGACTGCTCCTGAGGGCATGCAGAATAATGCAAACCCTGTCCTAGAAGCTTACAATCTAATATACAATATACAGACTGCTCCTGAGGGCATGCAGAATAATGCACACCCTGTCCTAGAAGCTTACAATCTAATATACAGTATACAGACTGCTCCTGAGGGCATGCAGAATAATGCAAACCCTGTCCTAGAAGCTTACAATCTAATACACAATATACAGACTGCTCCTGAGGGCATGCAGAATAATGCACACCCTGTCCTTGGAGCTTAACATATAATATACAGTATACAGACTGCTCCTGAGGGCATGCAGAATAATGTACACCCTCTCCTAGGAGCTTACAATCTAATATACAGTATACAGACTGCTCCTGAGGGCATGCAGAATAATGCACACCCTGTCCTAGGAGCTTACAATCTAATATACAGTATACAGACTGCTCCTGAGGGCATGCATAATAATGTACACCCTGTCCTAGGAGCTTACAATCTAATATACAGTATACAGACTGCTCCTGAGGGCATGCAGAATAATGCACACCCTGTCCTAGGAGCTTACAATCTAATATACAGTATACAGACTGCTCCTGAGGGCATGCAGAATAATGTACACCCTGTCCTAGGAGCTTACAATCTAATATACAGTATACAGACTGCTCCTGAGGGCATGCAGAATAATGCACACCCTGTCCTAGGAGCTTACAATCTAATATACAGTATATAGACTGCTCCTGAGGGCATGCAGAATAATGCACACCCTGTCCTGGGAGCTTACAATCTAATATACAATATACAGACTGCTCCTGAGGGCATGCATAATAATGTACACCCTGTCCTAGGAGCTTACAATCTAATATACAATATACAGACTGCTCCTGAGGGCATGCAGAATAATGCACACCCTGTCCTAGGAGCTTACAATCTAATATACAATATACAGGCTGCTCCTGAGGGCATGCAGAATAATGTACACCCTATCCTAGGAGCTTACAATCTAATATACAATATACAGGCTGCTCCTGAGGGCATGCAGAATAATGTACACCCTGTCCTAGGAGCTTACAGCCTAATATACAGTATACAGACTGCTCCTGAGGGCATGCAGAATAATGCACACCGTGTCCTAGGAGCTTACAGCCTAATATACAGTATACAGACTGCTCCTGAGGGCATGCAGAATAATGTACACCCTGTCCTAGGAGCTTACAATCTAATATACAATATACAGACTGCTCCTGAGGGCATGCAGAATAATGTACACCCTGTCCTAGGAGCTTACAATCTAATATACAATATACAGACTGCTCCTGAGGGCATGCAGAATAATGCACACCCTGTCCTAGGAGCTTACAATCTAATATACAATATACAGACTGCTCCTGAGGGCATGCAGAATAATGTACACCCTGTCCTAGGAGCTTACCATCTAATATACAGTATACAGGCTGCTCCTGAGGGCATGCAGATTAATGCACACCCTGTCCTAGGAGCTTACAATCTAATATTCAATATACAGACTGCTCCTGAGGGCATGCAGAATAATGTACACCCTGTCCTAGGAGCTTACAATCTAATATACAGTATACAGACTGCTCCTGACGGCATGCAGAATAATGCACACCCTGTCCTAGGAGCTTACAATCTAATATACAATATATAGGCTGCTCCTGAGGGCATGCAGAATAATGCACACCCTGTCCTAGGAGCTTACAATCTAATATACAATATACAGACTGCTCCTGAGGGCATGCAGAATAATGCACAGCCTGTCCTAGGAGCTTACAATCTAATATACAATATACAGACTGCTCCTGAGGGCATGGAGAATAATGTACACCCTGTCCTAGGAGCTTAGAATCTAATATACAGTATACAGACTGCTCCTGAGGGCATGCAGAATAATGCACAGCCTGTCCTAGGAGCTTACAATCTAATATACAATATACAGACTGCTCCTGAGGGCATGCAGAATAATGCACACCCTGTCCTAGGAGCTTAGAATCTAATATACAGTATACAGACTGCTCCTGAGGGCATGCAGAATAATGCACACCCTGTCCTAGGAGCTTACAATCTAATATACAGTATACAGACTGCTCCTGAGGGCATGCAGAATAATGCACACCCTGTCCTAGGAGCTTACAATCTAATATACAGTATACAGACTGCTCCTGACGGCATGCAGAATAATGCACACCCTGTCCTAGGAGCTTACAATCTAATATACAATATATAGGCTGCTCCTGAGGGCATGCAGAATAATGTACACCCTGTCCTAGGAGCTTACAATCTAATATACAATATACAGACTGCTCCTGAGGGCATGCAGAATAATGTACACCCTGTCCTAGGAGCTTACAATCTAATATACAATATACAGACTGCTCCTGAGGGCATGCAGAATAATGCACAGCCTGTCCTAGGACCTTACAATCTAATATACAATATACAGACTGCTCCTGAGGGCATGCAGAATAATGTACACCTTGTCCTAGGAGCTTACAATCTAATATACAGTATACAGACTACTCCTGAGGGCATGCAGAATAATTTACACCCTGTACTAGGAGCTTACAATCTAATATACAATATACAGACTGCTCCTGAGGGCATGCAGAATAATGCACACCCTGTCCTAGGAGCTTACAATCTAATATACAATATACAGGCTGCTCCTGAGAGCATGCAGAATAATGTACACCCTGTCCTAGGAGCTTACAATCTAATATACAGTATACAGACTGCTCCTGAGGGCATGCAGAATAATGCACACCCTGTCCTAGGAGCTTAGAATCTAATATACAGTATACAGACTGCTCCTGAGGGCATGCAGAATAATGTACACCCTGGCTAGGAGCATACAATCTAATATACAATATACAGGCTGCACCTGAGGGCATGCAGAATAATGCACACCCTGTCCTAGGAGCTTAGAATCTAATATACAGTATACAGACTGCTCCTGAGGGCATGCATAATAACGCACACCCTGTCCTAGGAGATTACAATCTATTATACAATATAAAGACTGCTTCTGAGGGCATGCAGAATAATGCACACCCTGTCCTAGGAGCTTACAATCTAATCTATCATACACAGGCTGCTCCTAAGGGGATGCATAATAACGCACACCCTGTCCTAGGAGCTTACAATCTAATATACAGTATACAGACTACTCCTGAGGGCATGCAGAATAATGTACACCCTGTACTAGGAGCTTACAATCTAATATACAATATACAGACTGCTCCTGAGGGCATGCAGAATAATGCACACCCTGTCCTAGGAGCTTACAATCTAATATACAATATACAGGCTGCTCCTGAGAGCATGCAGAATAATGTACACCCTGTCCTAGGAGCTTACAATCTAATATACAGTATACAGACTGCTCCTGACGGCATGCAGAATAATGTACACCCTGTCCTAGGAGCTTACAATCTAATATACAATATACAGACTGCTCCTGGGGGCATGCAGAATAATGCACACCCTGTCCTAGGAGCTTACAATCTAATATACAGTATACAGACTGCTCCTGACGGCATGCAGAATAATGTACACCCTGTCCTAGGAGCTTACAATCTAATATACAATATACAGACTGCTCCTGAGGGCATGCAGAATAATGCACACCCTGTCCTAGGAGCTTACAATCTAATATACAGTATACAGACTGCTCCTGACGGCATGCAGAATAATGTACACCCTGTCCTAGGAGCTTACAATCTAATATACAGTATACAGACTGCTCCTGAGGGCATGCAGAATAATGCACACCCTGTCCTAGGAGCTTACAATCTAATATACAGTATACAGACTGCTCCTGACGGCATGCAGAATAATGTACACCCTGTCCTAGAAGCTTACAATCTAATATACAATATACAGACTGCTCCTGAGGGCATGCAGAATAATGTACACCCTGTCCTAGGAGCTTACAATCTAATATACAATATACAGACTGCTCCTGAGGGCATGCAGAATAATGTACACCCTGTCCTAGGAGCTTACAATCTAATATACAGTATACAGGCTGCTCCTGAGGGCATGCAGAATAATGCACACCCTGTCCTAGGAGCTTACAATCTAATATACAGTATACAGACTGCTCCTGAGGGCATGCAGAATAATGTACACCCTGTCCTAGGAGCTTACAATCTAATATACAGTATACAGGCTGCTCCTGAGGGCATGCAGAATAATGCACACCCTGTCCGAGGAGCTTACAATCTAATATACAGTATACAGACTGCTCCTGAGGGCATGCAGAATAATGCACACCCTGTCCTAGGAGCTTACAATCTAATATGCAGTATACAGGCTGCTCCTGAGGGCATGCAGAATAATGCACACCCTGTCCGAGGAGCTTACAATCTAATATACAGTATACAGACTGCTCCTGAGGGCATGCAGATTAATGTACACCCTGTCCTAGGAGCTTACAATCTAATATACAATATACAGACTGCTCCTGAGGGCATGCAGAATAATTCACATCCTGTCCTAGGAGCTTACAATCTAATATACAATATACAGGCTGCTCCTGAGGGCATGCAGAATAATGTACACCCTGTCCTAGGAGCTTACAATCTAATATACAATATACAGACTGCTCCTGAGGGCATGCAGAATAATGCACACCCTGTCCTAGGAGCTTACAATCTAATATACAGTATACAGACTGCTCCTGAGGGCATGCAGAATAATGTACACCCTGTCCTAGGAGCTTACAAACTAATATACAGTATACAGACTGCTCCTGAGGGCATGCAGAATAATGTACACCCTGTCCTAGGAGCTTACAATCTAATATACAGTATACAGGCTGCTCCTGAGGGCATGCAGAATAATGTACACCCTGTCCTAGGAGCTTACAATCTAATATACAGTATACAGGCTGCTCCTGAGGGCATGCAGAATAATGCACATCCTGTCCTATTAGCTTACAATCTAATATACAATATACAGGCTGCTCCTGAGGGCATGCAGAATAATGTACACCCTGTCCTAGGAGCTTACAAACTAATATACAGTATACAGACTGCTCCTGAGGGCATGCAGAATAATGCACACCCTGTCCTAGGAGCTTACAATCTAATATACAGTATACAGGCTGCTCCTGAGGGCATGCAGAATAATGCACACCCTGTCCTAGGAGCTTACAATCTAATATACAATATACAGGCTGCTCCTGAGGGCATGCAGAATAATGTACACCCTGTCCTAGGAGCTTACAATCTAATATACAATATACAGGCTGCTCCTGAGGGCATGCAGAATAATGCACATCCTGTCCGAGGAGCTTACAATCTAATATACAGTATACAGACTGCTCCTGAGGGCATGCAGAATAATGCACACCCTGTCCTAGGAGCTTAAAATCTAATATACAATATACAGACTGCTCCTGAGGGCATGCAGAATAATGCACACCCTGTCCTAGGAGCTTACAATCTAATATACAATATACAGACTGCTCCTGAGGGCATGCAGAATAATGCACACCCTGTCCTAGGAGCTTAAAATCTAATATACAATATACAGGCTGCTCCTGAGGGCATGCAGAATAATGCACACCCTGTCCTAGGAGCTTAAAATCTAATATACAATATACAGGCTGCTCCTGAGGGCATGCAGAATAATGTACACCCTGTCCTAGGAGCTTACAAACTAATATACAATATACAGGCTGCTCCTGAGAGCATGCAGAATAATGCACACCCTGTCCTAGGAGCTTACAATCTAATATACAATATACAGACTGCTCCTGAGTGCATGCAGAATAATGCACACCCTGTCCTAGGAGCTTACAATCTAATATACAATATACAGACTGCTCCTGAGGGCATGCAGAATAATGCACACCCTGTCCTAGGAGCTTACAATCTAATATACAGTATACAGACTGCTCCTGAGTGCATGCAGAATAATGCACACCCTGTCCTAGGAGCTTACAATCTAATATACAATATACAGACTGCTCCTGAGGGCATGCAGAATAATGCACACCCTGTCCTAGGAGCTTACAATCTAATATACACTATACAGACTGCTCCTGAGGGCATGCAGAATAATGCACACCCTGTCCTAGGAGCTTACAATCTAATATACAGTATACAGACTGCTTCTGAGGGCATGCAGAATAATGCACACCCTGTCCTAGGAGCTTACAATCTAATATACAATATACAGACTGCTCCTGAGGGCATGCAGAATAATGTACACCCTGTCCTAGGAGCTTACAATCTAATATACAAAATATAGGCTGCTCCTGAGGGCATGCAGAATAATGCACACCCTGTCCTAGGAGCTTACAATCTAATATACAATATACAGGCTGCTCCTGAGGGCATGCAGAATAATGTACACCCTGTCCTAGTAGCTTACAATCTAATATACAGTATACAGACTGCTCCTGAGGGCATGCAGAATAATGTACACCCTTTCCTAGGAGCTTACAATCTAATATACAATATACAGGCTGCTCCTGAGGGCATGCAGAATAATGCACACCCTGTCCTAGGAGCTTACAATCTAATATACAGTATACAGACTGCTCCTGAGGGCATGCAGAATAATGTACACCCTTTCCTAGGAGCTTACAATCTAATATACAATATACAGGCTGCTCCTGAGGGCATGCAGAATAATGCACACCCTGTCCTAGGAGCTTACAATCTAATATACAATATACAGACTGTTCCTGAGGGCATGCAGAATAATGCACACCCTGTCCTAGGAGCTTACAATCTAATATACAATATACAGACTGCTCCTGAGGGCATGCAGAATAATGTACACCCTGTCCTAGCAGCTTACAATCTAATATACAGTATACAGACTGCTCCTGAGGGCATGCAGAATAATGTACACCCTGTCCTAGGAGCTTACAATCTAATATACAATATACAGGCTGCTCCTGAGGGCATGCAGAATAATGCACACCCTGTCCTAGGAGCTTACAATCTAATATACAATATATAGGCTGCTCCTGAGGGCATGCAGAATAATGTACACCCTGTCCTAGGAGCTTACAATCTAATATACAATATACAGGCTGCTCCTGAGGGCATGCAGAATAATGCACACCCTGTCCTAGGAGCTTACAATCTAATATACAATATACAGGCTGCTCCTGAGGGCATGCAGAATAATGCACACCCTGTCCTAGGAGCTTACAATCTAATATACAATATATAGGCTGCTCCTGAGGGCATGCAGAATAATGTACACCCTGTCCTAGGAGCTTACAATCTAATATACAATATACAGGCTGCTCCTGAGGGCATGCAGAATAATGTACACCCTGTCCCAGGAGCTTACAATCTAATATACAATATACAGACTGCTCCTGAGGGCATGCAGAATAATGCACACCCTGTCCTAGGAGCTTACAATCTAATATACAATATACAGGCTGCTCCTGAGGGCATGCAGAATAATGTACACCCTGTCCTAGGAGCTTACAATCTAATATACAATATACAGGCTGCTCCTGAGGGCATGCAGAATAATGTACACCCTGTCCTAGGAGCTTACAATCTAATATACAATATACAGGCTGCTCCTGAGGGCATGCAGAATAATGTACACCCTGTCCTAGGAGCTTACAATCTAATATACAGTATACAGACTGCTCCTGAGGGCATGCAGAATAATGTACACCCTGTCCTAGGAGCTTACAATCTAATATACAATATACAGACTGCTCCTGAGGGCATGCAGAATAATGCACACCCTGTCCTAGGAGCTTACAATCTAATATACAATATCTGAATGTAGCTTAGGTGGTTGCGGTGGAGCGCGGTCACAGGAGGCCGGTGTCGGCGGGCCCTGGGCTCTCATAAGATGTCGGCGCCGGTGAGCAGAGTATCTTTTCCCATTTATTGCCCTGCAGTGGGCTTTGGGAAAATGGACGCTTGAGGCGGCGCATGTATCTCCCGAGATCTCAATCTGCGCATGCATCACCTCCAGCAGCCATTTTCCCAAAGCCTACTGCAGGGCAATCTATAGGAAAGGGGACTCTGCTCACCGGCGCCGACATCTTATTAGAGCCCAGGGCCTGCAGCATCGCCCCACTCCTGTCACCGCCGACTGCCTAAAGCAGTGGCCCTGCCTCCTGTTACCCCGCTCCACCACCGCCGCCCCCTGGTAACCTACTGTTAAACGGACTATAAGAGGCACCACCATTTTATTTAAAAAAATGATTTTCCACCCCAAAATTTGGGGTGCGTCCTATAGTCTGCAAAATATGGCAATGGCAATGCAAGTCTATGCGCTTGTGGAAAAATTGGACGGCGCTTTGACATCGGAGTGTGGTCCGATTTTCACCGACTTGCAGAAGGGAGAAGGTGAGAAACCTTTTCTTTCTCCTCTCCATGTCCGAGAAAACCTGATACCACTCTGATGAAAGTCTGATCAGAGTCTGTCCCTCTATTATACCAGGTGCCGCTGCTTCAATTCTGCTCTTGATTTCCTGTGGTTCCAGTTCTGGTCTTCCTGCTGCCATCAAGCCACGGCGTTCTCCATTGTTTCTGCTCGGCCATCCTGCTGCGCCGCCGTCATCTGTCCGTGCTTCATTACTGCTGCTCATCTGAACTAGATGAGACATAACACCTATCATTACAAAAAAGAGGATTACATGATAGGTCCTATCTAAGGAATCATCCTGATGCACAGAGAGAACACGTCGCTCAGAGATGTTTGCTGAGAATTTTTTAGGGGTAAATGATGAAGTTCTAAACTTCACCACAAACTCCCCCACAGCTACACAATGTGTGAACAGGGCCTTAGTGTTAAGTGAAGAGCTGCCTACATAGACTTGTCTCCCTCAAGATGCCGCCTCTGGGACACAAGATGGTTCAGGATTAGAACTTTACACATTCTGTACCAACTGTGATGTCATGTGATATCTATGATGTCATGTGCCCTGTGATGTCATGTCCCCTGTGATGTCATAATAACTGCCACTGCTGTGTTATGTATCGAGTTTCCAACATCAAGGAAGAGTTGAATTAATAAAACGAAATCACCGGCTGCAAATAACCACCAGCCTCATTATTAATTGAGTCATGACGCATATAATAACCGAAACATTTCCACTCTTTTATTCTAATCCGCGTCACCTACTGCTCTATGACCTAAAGGGAAACACCGGCGCCATCCTGCAACTCCTGATCACCATAAACCGTCAGCTCCCGGTCACTCCTGATCCAGCAGGACCATGAGAGCGGATAATGGAGAACTGGACCCGTCTGCTATTAAATGGATGTTCTGAAAACGCTAGGTTCTGACAACATTAATGGCAAAGCTGCCCAAAAATGGAGCCAAATGGGGGGGTGTCAGCCGGCGCTCCCCTTTCTATATGCTTTTATTACAGCACATGGGTGTCATAGAGGGCAAAGCCAGCCGATTGCTGAGGGTCTTCAAGACCAGTGATACATGATCAGGTGATCGCCAGCAAGTCCTCATTCAGGGAAGAGTTTCTCCAGATTGGTAGCCCCTGTTAGGCCGGGCTCACACTGCTTTACTAAAGCCCCCAAATGATTTTCCATGGAATCTGCTCAATAACATTTTTTTGTAAATCATAGACTCATTCTAACAATCCCAGCACGGGACACAGGATCCAGCGCCATCTGCTGAGATTTTCAGGTTAATGATGCAGTTCTGAATCCCACTACTGACCCCCCATCTATACAATGTATGAGTGAGGTCATAGGTGAAGAGTTCCTGACCTGGACTTGTCACCTCCCAGCAGTCAGCCTGGAATGACACAAGATGGCTCAGAAGTTACACTCTGTACATTCTATACCAATTGTGATGTCATAGGATGTCTATGATGTTTATGTGCTTTGTGATGTCATCAGAACTGCCTGTTTAACCCCTTCCAACCCAATGACATACTTTGATTTTGTGAACAGGTTATTTGGATGCAACAGCGCAGACAATGAAGGGACAATAGTAATCATCCAAAACTATAACTATAGGGACACATACACACACAGCTGAAACCAGAAGTTTCCATACACTATATAAAAAGACGCAGGTTTTTCTCAATATCTGACATGAAATCAGAATAAACCTTTCCCGTTTTAGGTCAATTAGGATTTTACCATCATTTTTAATATTTCCCAAATGCCAGAATAATGAGAGAGAGAGAAGGTTTTCAGGCATTTTTATGACTTACTGATTCCAGTGATTCAGCTCCAGGTGCGATATCACAGTGTTCAGGATCCAGCAGGAGGGATCAGTGTTCTGGTCAGTATGAGGAGTGAGCCGCTGTCTGCAGCTGGAGAGATTCTGACGCGCCCCTGGGCCTGTGTTGCGTAGCGTTGCGCACGCGGGGGCCTACCCGGAGCCGGATCTGATAGGGGTAGTAGTTCTCGTGGCGGTGACCCGGTCCGTGCCCAGGGAGTCAACTAAGTGGCGGAATTTAGCAGTAGATGTTAGAGTGTTCGACTACGCCACCCGTTGATTGCGGCTATGAAGCCGCCGCTGCAGGGCAGACCGCTGAGGCCGGTGGTCCGGTTGTGCAGCGTGGATGGTATAACCCCCAACGGGAGGGGTATGGCCTCAGGGCAGCCGACGTGGATGATGGGGATCGCAGAATTGCACGCAGGCTCCAGGAACCACTCAGAGACGGTGCGGTGTAGTTCAGGGTCTTTACTGGTGACAAAGATAGACCCTCCCGGGAGTACTGGCTAGCGAACGGGGCCTGGTCAGTCCGTGAGCAGATGGGATCTCCCCTGGCCAGGCGGAGTTGTAGGCCTCCCCAGCTTATTGTACTCTCCCTGGCTACCTTGCTAGAAGCGGGTAAAAGTAGCCCACGTCCCTGAGTGTACCGTGTGGTGCTCACCCGTATGGCCGGTGACTCGGGGCCTTCTGGTAGCCTCCGCTCCACGACGGCGGTGCTGGTCCCTTGCGTGTGACCGTGCCTTCGGGTTTCTTGGCCAGAGGACCTGAAATCCCCTGCCGGTCGGTTTCTGCTGCTGGGTATGGCTCAGTCCCTACAGCCTCGGACTCCGTGTCCGGTGAGATCTCTTCAGTCAGGACGAGCTCTACAGCTTCCAGTCTCTGACCTCTTTTATCACTGCTCCCACAGAGCTCCTGATCTTGCTTTCCCTGTTTTAACTCCACTCCAGACCAGACTGTGTCTCTGTCTGGGACTCCTCTTCTTCTCCTCTAACCCCGCCTCAGCCCCAGTTTATATAGGGGAAGTTCTTCCCCTCCCAGGACTGGGCAGGAAGTGTTGGATGCTTAGGGTACCTGACCAGGAGACCTCCCACCTGCTCTCAGACGTAATATTGCTATTACTGTGGGAACCAGACCCCTGGGGTGCCACATTCCCCCCTAGTAAAATTTAGTACTCCGGGACTAAACATATTTTTGAAAACATAACAGGGTATAAACAGGAACAATACAATAAGGAAAAACACGTTAGGGTGGTTACAGCGTGCCTGCAACCGGGAGCAGTTTTTGAAGCAAAAAGGGTGTCCATTTCACCAAAGAACAAGGAGACGTAACCAGGTGGGGGTCTGTCCTACCCCAAGTCCTTAGCAGTCTTAGTCCATTCCTGGGTTACGCTCCAAACATATATACAAAGGATTCCGGTTAATCCACAAAAGACTCCTACAAATAACTAGAAAAACATAATTATTTACAAGCAACAGTAAACAGGTAAATACTAATAAAACAGTCTGAGCACTTTAGATCCTCCAACGTACTGACAACTGGCCTCTAGTGGCCCTAGTAGACCTACGGAGCTTACTAACCTGTCCTGAGCTACAGGGTGTAGGAGCTGTCAAAGGTAAGCTGGGCAGCTGTCTACGGGCTCTTTGGCTCACTAGGGGCACCGCAGGCTCACTATAAGCAGAGGGTTGATTCTCCTGGTCTGCTTGTGTGGGGTCTTCTGCCTCCTGGACCGGCTGCTCTTCCAGCTCTACCCGTTTTTCCGTAGGCACTTGGGATGCTGGCTGGAGGAAGGTGAGGACGGGTACCACAACAGCGCCATTTACTTGTGTCCAAGACCGAGGGAAGTCTCCGAGTACAGTACTGACCATCTCCTCCTCTTCCTTTTCGGGTCGAGGGCTTTCTTGATCTTCTTCAGGGTTTCGTAGCTGCTCGGGACACTTCTTCAGGTGATCTCGGGAGACAATGGCTGTGGTTTCTCCTCCATCCTTACTGATTGTGCAGATTTTTGGGTTCTCATGCCTTGATGGCAGTACGGTGTACGGGTCCTTCTCCCACTGGTCGTCCAACTTGTGGAGCCGTCTCTTCCTCTTCAAGACCTGCTCTCCAGGTACCAGGGGAACAGCGGGAGCATACTGGTTGTAAGTCTTCTCCTGTCTTTCTCTTGCTTGACAGAGACTTCGCTCTACGCTCTCCTGTACTTTCCGGTACTGCTGCTGCCTCTCTGTGTCCCAGTCTGCTTCTGGTGAAGTGTCCTCGGGTGTCAGGACTCCCATATCCAGATCAACAGGCAGCTTACCAGGTCTTGCTCTCATTAGGTAAGCCGGGGTACAGTTGGTAGAACCTACAGGGATGTGGTTGTATAGGTCCACCAGATCAGGCAGTTTCTCAGGCCACAGACTGCGTTCTTCCAGGGGCAATGTTTTCAGAAGGTCTATCACCACCTGGTTCATCTTCTTGCAGAGTCCATTGGTTTGTGGATGATAGGGTGTTGTTCTTATCTTCCCGCAGCCATACAGGGTGCAGAACTCCTGGAAGACTTCCGCTTCAAAGGCAGGTCCCTGGTCCGTCAGCACCTGCTCTGGGTATCCGTGTGGACGGCAGAAGTGCTGCTGGAAGGCTCTAGCTGCTGTTTGAGCCGTTAAGTCCTTGACGGGGACTACAACCAAGAACCGGGAGTAGTGATCCACGATGGTTAACGCATAGACGTAGCCACTTCTGCTGGGGGTCAATTTTACATGATCCAAGGCTACCAGTTCCAACGGCTGCCTGGTGACGATGGACTGCAGGGGAGTCTTCTGGCTGGCACGGTCCTTCCTTCTTAGGTTGCATGGGCCACAGTCTCTGCACCACCTCTCGATGGTTCCTCTCATGCCTACCCAGTGGAACCGCCCGCGCAGCATGAACTCCAGCTTCTTCCATCCGAAGTGCCCAGCTCCGTCGTGGTATGCCTCCAGTACCATAGCCGCGTCTCTTCTTGGCACCACTACTTGCCAGATCAGTTCATGCGTCCGGGAGTTAACCATTCTACGGCACAACTTCCCCTTGTAAAGGAACAGTCGACTCTTCTCAGCCCACAGTTGCTTGGTTTCCTCCGGAGCGTCTGGGTCAAGGCGGGCATCTGGCCGAGTCAGCATCTCCTTCACCAGTCGGACGGCAGGGTCACTGTCTTGCGTTTCCGCCCAGTTGTAATGAGGTAAGGGGTTGAACGTAGCGGATTGCTTACCCCTTACACGGTGGGAATACTGGGTAGTCCCATGACGGTGGAACGCAGGGAGTTCAACTTCTTCCAGTTCCTCTGGATCTTCCCCTACGTCCGGTAGGTTTGGCATTCTGGACAAGGCATCCGCGTTGGTATTGGAGCGTCCTGCCCGGTATTTGATCGTGAACTCATAGTTGGACAGGCGGGCCATCCATCTCTGCTCCAGGGCACCGAGTCTTGCAGTGTCCAGGTGTGTCAACGGGTTGTTATCCGTGTACACGGTGAACCGGGAAGAGGCGAGGTAGTGCTTAAAGCATTTGGTGACTGCCCACACCACTGCCAGGAACTCTAGCTTGAATGAGCTGTAATTCTCAGGGTTTCTTTCGGTGGGTCGCAGTTTTCGGCTGGCGTAAGCAATTACCCGTTCTCTCCCCTGCTGGATCTGGGACAGTACGGCTCCTAGCCCGATGTTACTTGCGTCGGTGTAGAGGATAAAGGGCTGGCTGTAATCAGGGTACGCCAGGATTTCATCCCCCGTGAGGGCCATCTTCAGCTGGCGGAAGGACTCTTCTTCCAGCTTCTCCCATCTGAAGGGCGGCTTCTGGTTCTTGGCCTTCCTGGACTGGCCTATCAGGAGGTCCTGCATAGGAGCTGCCTTTTTGGTGAAACCGGGAATGAATCTTCGGTAGTAGCCTACCAACCCGAGGAACTGCCGCACTTCCCTTACGCTGGAGGGTCTTGGCCATTCCTTAATCGCGGTGATCTTATCAGGGTCGGGAGCCACTCCGTCAGCACTCACCACGTGTCCCAGGTACTGCACTTTTGGTTTTAGCAGGTGACACTTCAACGGTTTCACCTTCAGACCGTAGTTTGCCAGGGCTTCAAACACTTCCGCCAGGTGTTTCAGGTGGTCCTCGTAGGTTTTGGAATAAACTATAACATCGTCCAGGTACAGCAGGACCGTCTCAAAGTTCCGGTGTCCCAGACAGCATTCCATCAGTCGTTGGAAGGTTCCTGGTGCGTTGCAGAGTCCGAACGGCATGCAGGTAAACTCGCTAAGTCCCATCGGGGTGGTGAATGCGGTCTTCTCCCGGTCCGCCTCTGCTACAGGAACCTGCCAGTACCCGCTAGTGAGATCCAAAGTGGAGAAGAAGTTAGCAGATTTTAAAGCAGCCAAAGACTCCTCTATCCTTGGTAAGGGGTACGCGTCTTTGTGTGTGATACGGTTGATTTTCCGGTAATCTACACACATTCTCATGGTGTTGTCTTTCTTTTTAACCAAGACTAGTGGAGCTGCCCAGGGGCTACAGCTATCCCTGATTACCCCAGCCTCCTTCATGTCTCTAAGCATCCCCTTGGCGTGTTGGTAGTGTGCAGGGGGTACGGGACGATACCTCTCCTTTATGGGAGGATGGTCTCCCGTGGGGATGTGATGTTCCACTCCCTTTACCCGCCCGAAGTCTAACGGGTGTTTACTGAACACTCTCTCGTATTCCTGGATCACCCGGTAGACTCCCTGCTTGTGGTGAGCGGGTGTGGAGTCAGTACCCAAATGCAGTTGCTGACACCAGTCCTCCATTTGTTGCTTAGAGCCGTTACCTTCCTCTGGATGAGATGGAGGCAAGGGTTCCACGGACTGTACAGAATTTTGGTTGATGGTATACAATTTGGCTAGCGTAGCATACCGGGGCAGGTACACTTCCCTCTTCCCGATATTTATTATGCGAACGGGCACCCTCCCATGGCGTACATCAACCACCCCCCGTGCCGTCAAAATGGTGGGCCTACTGTCTGAGTAGACTGGTTCTACCATTGCCTGGTAATCTCTACCTCTCAGACCAATAGCTGCCCGGCACCAAATCATCATTTCACTTTTCGGGGGCATGGCAATAGGGAAAGGGTCACACATTCTCACGCTACCAATCTCACCAACGGAGAGTTCCACCTGTTGCCGTCGCATCAGTGCCCGGATCTCTTTTTGGAGCACCCGCTGCTGGCCGGAGCTGGCGTTCTTGGCAACCTGCTGTAAAATGAGAATCACCTCTGCAAGACAATTTTCAATCACATTAGTTCCTAGAGTTATCTTTGGGTGACTCTCGCGCTTGTCAATGTCCACAATGATCAGTCCCTGTGCTGCCAGTTCGACTTTACCGATCTTAATGGTCACTTCTTTAAATCCGATCTGTGGCACAGGCTGACCATTGCTGGCGATGATACTCAAGTCGTCGTCAGGGTAGCGGGTTATATCCGAGTCATTCCAGTACTGCTTGAAGAGCACGTACGGGATGGTGGTGACCTGTGACCCGGTGTCCAGTAGGGCACTCATAGGAATGCCATCCAGTACCACAGGCATGACTGGACGTCCTCCCACGTATTTGTCACGCCAGTTCGATGGGCCTGGTGATCTTATTCCTAGGGGTTGGCCCTCTACCCCAGGTTGTGCCAGTTTAAAGGACAGTACCTTGCCATATGTCCGGGTTGATTGCAGCGGCGGCAGATGGGTTGTCCGTCCTCGTTGTATCGGTCGCTGGGTCTTCCTCTGGCCGGTGGGGTCCTCCTTGGTCGGCGCCACGGGATGTCCTCCGGTCCGGATGCCAGCTGGATCTTCCCTGGAGTAGAAACCTGTAAAGACTGCACAGTTCGGGTTAGCGCAGCAACGCTTTTAGTTAGCTCTTGGACCTGATGGTGCAGGTCTGTAGCCGGGTCATTGTTTAAAGCCTGCGCATCAGCTCCCACAGGCCCTGCCGACAAGGGCGCCGTCTCCTGGTGGTAAGTGGTAGTAGGGCGTCTGTGGGTCACAGCGCCACCTGGTGCCGGTTCTCGGAGCACCCGGATGGCTCTGTCCTTGAACTGTGCAAAGTCCAGATGAGGGTCCTGTAAGGCCATTGCCCGCAACTGGGTTCGGTGGGCATTGCAATGTAGACCCTCTATAAATTGTTCAGTCAATAGCTTGTCTTCGTTCCCCACGCCGTCAGGGTCGGCCTGCTTAATGGCTCTCAGGGCCTCTTGTAGGTTTAGTGCATAGTCCCTTATATTCTCATGTGCTCGCTGCTTGCACCCGTAGAATCTAAGCTTGATCTCGGCTGAGGTACGGGTATCAAAGGTGTCCTTCAGCCGGGCTAGTATCTCTGCGACAGTCCTCCTCCTCCCAAGTGGCCAGGACTTTACCTCCCTTTGGGCTGCCCCTGTTAATTGAGCCACCAGGATGCTCACTTTTTGCTCCTCTGTGAGGGGGTACACTTGGAAGAGGCTATCCAACCTTTCTCTGAAGTCGTTTAGGGTATGTGACTCCCCTGAGTACTGGGGTAGCCAGGCTGCCCCCGGGATATAGGGCATGGTGAAAGGCATGACCGTAGCAGCGGTGGCGCTGGCGGTGGCTGTGGCAGTGAAGCTCTCCTCCGTATCCGACATCCTCCTCCCCCCTAGTGGACCGTGGCCTACCTTGCGATGATCCTCTTCCGTAGGCCGCGGCTCCGCAGTGGATCGTCAGGGTTGAGGACCTTCCGTCGCGCTCCTGTGACGTCAGCGTCTGCTGGGCTCCTTCCAGGACCTTACGCAACGTCCGGACGTGAGGCGGAGCTTCAGTTCTCGCGCGCTTTCGGAGTCCACGCCCCTCTTCTTCCCGCGCGGCGTCCTCAAGATGGCGTCCAATGGCGGGAAAACTCCACGGATGGCGGGAAGAAGGCAAAAGATGGCGTCGGATGGCGGGAAAACTCCACGGATGGCGGGAAGAAGGCAAAAGATGGCGTCGGATGGCGGGAATCTTCACCACAGGTAAGTTTAACAGTCTTTTTCAGGCACGCAGTACCCGGTGGTTGCGGGCACGGAATCCTGCCGACTACGCCAAAAGCTGACGCGCCCCTGGGCCTGTGTTGCGTAGCGTTGCGCACGCGGGGGCCTACCCGGAGCCGGATCTGATAGGGGTAGTAGTTCTCGTGGCGGTGACCCGGTCCGTGCCCAGGGAGTCAACTAAGTGGCGGAATTTAGCAGTAGATGTTAGAGTGTTCAACTACGCCACCCGTTGATTGCGGCTATGAAGCCGCCGCTGCAGGGCAGACCGCTGAGGCCGGTGGTCCGGTTGTGCAGCGTGGATGGTATAACCCCCAACGGGAGGGGTATGGCCTCAGGGCAGCCGACGTGGATGATGGGGATCGCAGAATTGCACGCAGGCTCCAGGAACCACTCAGAGACGGTGCGGTGTAGTTCAGGGTCTTTACTGGTGACAAAGATAGACCCTCCCGGGAGTACTGGCTAGTGAACGGGGCCTGGTCAGTCCGTGAGCAGATGGGATCTCCCCTGGCCAGGCGGAGTTGTAGGCCTCCCCAGCTTATTGTACTCTCCCTGGCTACCTTGCTAGAAGCGGGTAAAAGTAGCCCACGTCCCTGAGTGTACCATGTGGTGCTCACCCGTATGGCCGGTGACTCGGGGCCTTCTGGTAGCCTCCGCTCCACGACGGCGGTGCTGGTCCCTTGCGTGTGACCGTGCCTTCGGGTTTCTTGGCCAGAGGACCTGAAATCCCCTGCCGGTCGGTTTCTGCTGCTGGGTATGGCTCAGTCCCTACAGCCTCGGACTCCGTGTCCGGTGAGATCTCTTCAGTCAGGACGAGCTCTACAGCTTCCAGTCTCTGACCTCTTTTATCACTGCTCCCACAGAGCTCCTGATCTTGCTTTCCCTGTTTTAACTCCACTCCAGACCAGACTGTGTCTCTGTCTGGGACTCCTCTTCTTCTCCTCTAACCCCGCCTCAGCCCCAGTTTATATAGGGGAAGTTCTTCCCCTCCCAGGACTGGGCAGGAAGTGTTGGATGCTTAGGTTTCCTGACCAAGAGACCTCCCACCTGCTCTCAGACGTAATATTGCTATTACTGTGGGAACCAGACCCCTGGGGTGCCACAATTCAGTGACCCGTGCACTGCTCTCCCGGGATGTCTAATGCTGGGAGGAGCAGTCAGCAGCACTCAGTGCACTAGCACATGACATGCTGCAAGCACGGCAGCTCACACGTGTTACTGATTACTATTCACCGCTCCTCCCAGCATTAGACATCCCGGCAGAGTACGGGAGTCACTGGATCTGTTCTGCTGCAGTGCAGACAGCAGCTCACTTCAGGGACTGACTGATCGCTGATCAATAATGCTGAATAGTGTTGAGCGATACCTTCCGATATCAGGAAATATCGTATCGGATTGGATCGGACCGATACTCAAAAAGTATCGGATATCGCCGATTCCGATACCGGAAACCAATGCAAGTCAATGGGACACTAATATCGGAATGAAAATAAACCCTTTCTTTCCTTGTAGGTTAATTCTACATGAAGTAAAACAACTAAGAATAATGTAGAATGTATTATGCGAAAAGCCGGCAATTAATCAGCGGCATACACCGGTACCCGACAATTTACAACAGAAAGAATAGAGCTTCACACATAGATTAGATAGATAGAAACATGTCAGTCACATATATAATAAGTACAGTGATAGTGTTGGTTACTGTACTTGTCATTTAGTGTAAAGGATTTATATAAAAAAATAATAGTGTTTTTATGCACCGTCTCTTTAAGAAAGCCGGCCGGCAATTCAGCAGCGGTACCCGACAATTTACAATAGAAAGAATAGAGCTTCACACAAAGATTAGATAGATAGAAACATGTCAGTCACATATATATGAAGTACAGTGACAGTGTTGGTTACTGTACTTGTCATTTAGTGTAAAGGATTTATATAAAAAAATAATAGTGTTTTCATGCACCGTCTCTTTAAGAAAGCCGGCCGGCAATTCAGCAGCGGTACCCGACAATTTAGAATAGAAGGAATAGAGAATCACACATAGATTAGATAGATAGAAACATGTCAGTCACATATATAAGAAGCACAGTGACAGTGTTGATTACTGTACTTGTCATTTAGTGTAAAGGATTTATTTTAAAAAAAATTGGCGTGGGGTTCCTCTTAATTTTAGTCTCTAGCGGAGGTTAAGCAGACAGCTGGGGCAGATGTTTGAAGCCTGGGAAGGGGGTAATACCCACGGAGCTTCCCAGGCTACTAATATCAGCCCCCAGCTGAATACCTAGCCTTTACTAGCTATTAAAATGGGGGACCCCCCCAAAAAAATGACGTGGGGTCCCCCCTATTTTAATAGCTAGCAAAGGCTAGGCAGACAGCTGGGGGCTGATATTAATAGCCCAGGAAGGGTACCATGAATATTGGCCCCCTCCCAGGCTAGAAACACCAGCCGTCAGCCGCCCCAGAAATGGCGCATCCATAGGACCCTCTGAGGGCACCGCGGCGACTTCAAATGAACAGCTGATCGGCATCACCTGATACCGCAGCTGTTCATTTGAAATAACCGGCGGGAACGCGCAGCACAGAACGGGAAAGCCGGCGGTGAAGTCTTTTCACTGCCGGCTTCCCCGCCCGGGTTCTTCGCTCCCCGCTACTTGGTGCTGCGCTCCCCGCCCGGTCCTAACTTACGATCGGGATGGGAGGTGGTAAGGGGAGCGGAGGATCGGGGTGGGAGGCTGCGGGGAAGCAGTATGGGGTTGTGTGATTGTTTAAAAGCCGGCTGGGATGGCATTCTGATGACAGGCTGGATCTCAGCTGAGCGCTGCCATCCAGCTTGTCATCCTTCAGAGAAATGGCAGAGCGCAGGCATTATGGGAACTTCCGATTCCGGTATTCGATATTGTAAAAGTATCGGAATTAAGTATCGGAATTCCGATACCGCGAATATCGGCCGATACCCGATATTTCAGTATCGGAATGCTCAACACTAATGCTGAATCTTTGCCTCTGCGATACCGCACCTGGAACAACCAGGGAGAGCGGTGCTGCTGTTGGTAAGTCTAATAGTGATTGGCAGCATCGCAGCCAATCAGTGTTAGTTTTGTTTGTGGCCTCTTCCCCGTGCTAACAGCAGAGCTGAGGTAATGAGCCATGATGTGCTGAGTAACAGCGCTCCTCCCTAACTGTGTCACAGGCTGACAGTGAGAAGCACAGGGAGATGGATGGCTGCCTGCTACACCACTCACCAAAGGTTAGATATATGTAGCTGAGCAGGATTATCACATAACTAAGTGACCCCCATCAACACCAACAGTGAGGGGCTTTACTCATTGGTGATAGAGAGTGAGAGGGCTCAGTCACTAAGGGAGGATTTCCCTTAATTTTTTGTTTCACCCCTGACTGACTGAGCCTCCCCTGTATTACCCCTGAGTGCCGCTGTATCAACCCTGACTGATGCCCACCCTGTACCACCCCTGACTGATATAATGTCCCCATTTTGGTATAATGTCCCCCATCCTGGGCTCCATGCTATAACCATGTCCCCCTTCTGGTATAATGTCCGCCATTCTGGTGTAATGTCACTCATCCTGGTATATTCTCCCCATCTTAATATACTGTAATGTTCCCAGCCTGGTATCTTATCTCCCATCCTGATATAATGTCCTTCATTCTGATATAATTTCCCCATCCTGATATAATGTCTGCCATCCTGATATAGTGTCCGCCATCCTTATGTAATGTCCGTCACCCGGATGTAATGTCCGCCATCCCAGTGTAATGTCCGCCATCCTGGTATAAGGTCTGCCATCCTGATATAATTTCCCCATCCTGATATAATGTCCGCCATCCTGATATAGTGTCCGACATCCTGATATAATGTCCGCCATCCTGATGCAATGTCCGCCATCTTTATGTAATGTCCGTCACCCCGATGTAATGTCCGCCATCCCAGTGTAATGTCCGCCATCCTGATATAGTGTCCGACATCCTGATATAATGTCCGCCATCCTGATATAGTGTCCGCCATCCTTATGTAATGTCTGTCACCCCGATGTAATGTCTGCCATCCCAGTATAATGTCCGCCATCCTGGTATAATGTCTGCCATCCTGGTATAAGGTCCGCCATCCTGGTATAAGGTCCGCCATCCTGGTATAAGGTCCGCCATCCTGGTATAATGTTCCCCCAGATGGTAGCTGACTTGAAGTTGGGAATTTTGTTGGGAATCTCTCTCAAGTAAAACTAACAGGTCAAGCAAATTCTTATCCTCTCTTGCTGACAACTTTATCTTCCAAAAGGTAGGGGAGAAAACAAGGGGATCTGCTACTTTGGATCTAATCCTTATAAACAGGGAGGAAATGGTTGAGGAGGTAAAGGTGGCTGGGACCCTAGGAGGCAGCGATCATGCTATTATAGAATTTTGGATAACTAGAGGAGGAAGACATGTGAAGTCTCAGACTTCAAGGTTAGATTTTAGAAAGGCAGATTTTAAGAGACTCAGAAAGAGAATAGGAGGGATCCAATGGCTGGATGTCCTTAAGGACAAAAATGTCCAGGAAGGATGGGAAATTTTTAAAAATGAGATTCTCAAAGCACAATCGTTAACAATCCCGAAAAGTAGGAAGAATGGGAAGCATTTAAGGAAACCAGGATGGATGAACACAGAACTTAAACACATGCTAAAAAGAAAGAAAGAAATGTTTATTAAATGGAAAGAGGGAGGCATATCTAAAGAAGATTATAATGCAGTCTGCAGATCCTGCAGGGCACGTATCAGGTTAGCTAAAGCTGACAATGAATTAAGGATTGCAAGAGATGTCAAAAGCAATAAAAAAGGATTTTGGGGGTATGTCAAAAGTAAAAGAAAAGTCAAAGATGCTATAGGATTTTTACAGGATGAAAATGGAGAAATGGTAAGAGAGGATGTTGAGAAGGCCGAACTTTTTAATTCCTATTTTGCATCTATTTTCTCTCAGAAAGAAAATGTAACATCAACTGATCTTCACTGTCCTTTAAAAGGAATAGAGGAATCCAAGTTATCTGTAAACAGAAAGATTGTGAGGGAATATTTAGCTAACATAAATGAGTTCAAGTCTCCAGGTCCAGATGAATTACACCCCAGAGTACTGAAGGAGATCGTAGAAGAAATTTTAGAACCACTCTCCATAATCTTTGAAAATTCTTGGAGAACAGGAGAAGTCCCAGAAGACTGGAGAAGAGCAAATGTTGTTCCTATCTTCAAAAAGGGGAAGAAGGTGGACCCAGGGAACTATAGGCCGGTGAGTCTGACTTCTATACCAGGAAAGATCTTTGAACAAATTATTAAACAACATGTATGTAAGTACATGGATAAGAATGAAGTGATTAACCAGAGTCAGCATGGGTTTGTAACTAACAAGTCATGTCAGACTAACTTAATTTCCTTCTATGACAGAATCACTGACTGGGTGGATCAGGGAAATGCTGTAGATATAGTATATCTTGACTTCAGCAAAGCATTTGAGAAAGTATCTCACACCATCCTTATTGAAAAAATGACCAAGTATGCAATGGACCAGGCAACTGTTAGGTGGATTCATAACTGGCTTAGTGATCGGACTCAAAGGGTGGTTGTAAATGGCTTCACATCAAGCTGGATGAATGTCTCAAGTGGGGTACCACAGGGCTCCGTCCTGGGACCTGTATTGTTCAACATCTTTATCAATGATTTAGATGAAGGAATTGAGGGTAAACTGATTAAATTTGCTGATGACACAAAGCTAGGAGGGATAGCTAATACTAGAGAAGAGAGAGAGAGGATTCAAAAAGACCTAAATAAACTGGAGCAGTGGGCAGCAACCAACAGAATGGTTTTTAACAGGGAAAAATGCAAAGTACTACATCTGGGCAATAAAAATGAAAAAAGCATATACAGAATGGGAGGAATAGAGCTAAGCAACAGTACATGTGAAAAAGACTTAGGTATACTAATAGATCATAGACTGAACATGAGTCAACAGTGTGATGCAGCAGCAAAAAAGGCAAATACAATTCTGGGATGTATTAACAGAAGCATACAGTCTAGATCACGTGAAGTCATTATCGGTCTTTACTCCTCTTTGGTCAGACCTCATCTGGAATACTGTGTACAGTTTTGGGCACCACATTTTAAAAAAGACATAGACAAACTGGAGCAAGTTCAGAGAAGAGCGACCAGAATGGTGACTGGTCTGCAAACCATGTCCTATGAGGAACGGTTGCAGGATTTGGGAATGTTTAGCTTGCAAAAAAGAAGACTGAGAGGAGACTTAATAGCTGTCTACAAATATGTCAAGGGCTGTCACATTGTAGAAGGATCATCTTTATTCTCATTTGCACAAGGAAAGACTAGAAGCAATGGGATGAAACTAAATGGGAGGAGACACAGATTAGATATTAGAAAAAACTTTTTGACAGTTAGGGTGATTAATGAGTGGAACAGGCTGCCACGAGAGGTGGTGAGTTCTCCTTCAATGGACGTCTTTAAACAGAGGCTGGACAGACATCTGTCTGAGATGATCTAGTGAATCCTGCTTTGAGCAGGGGGTTGGACCAGATGACCCAGGAGGTCCCTTCCAACTCTACCATTCTATGATTCTATGATTCTATGATTCTAAGTGCAGGGAGCCGGCGGGTCTCTGCGTCACAATACATTTCAGCAGAATGTGTGTCAGAGAATGCACATCCAGGTGAAATTGGTGTCGTCGGGCCACGCACAAGCACGGGTCTGGTCCCGGTTGTACCCTCTATGACCGCGATCATTACGCCCCTGCTTGTTTTGTATGTTTTAATATAACAGTAACAGTATTGCAGTATATAGTGGAAATAATGATCCCATATGAATCCAGCCTAATGCTGGATATCACAGGAGTATCAAGATGGGTGTGCACAGCTGAATGGTCACCATACAGGCACATGCCCGCTGTATGTTGCGTGTGCACAGCTGAATGGTCACCATACAGGCACATGCCCGCTGTATGTTGCGTGTGTACAGCTGAATGGTCACCATACAGGCACATGCCCGCTGTATGTTGCGTGTGCACAGCTGAATGGTCACCATACAGGCACATGCCCGCTGTATGTTGCGTGCGCACAGCTGAATGGTCACCATACAGGCACATGCCCGCTGTATGTTGCGTGTGCACAGCTGAATGGTCACCATACAGGCACATGCCCGCTGTATGTTGTGTGTGCACAGCTGAATGGTCACCATACAGGCACATGCCCGCTGTATGTTGCGTGCGCACAGCTGAATGGTCACCATACAGGCACATGCCCGCTGTATGTTGCGTGTGCACAGCTGAATGGTCACCATACAGGCACATGCCCGCTGTATGTTGTGTGTGCACAGCTGAATGGTCACCATACAGGCACATGCCCGCTGTATATTGCGTGTGAAGTGGTCTCCACTCCTGAGCCAACTCCACACACGTGGACCCTGCTGTGGACGTACTGGTACTGTATGTTCATCTGTGCCAAGGGATTAATATATTTCTAATTGATTTCATGTATGTGCCTGGGGACAGGAGCACCCTGGCACTCGCTGTCTTAAAAAAGGCGCGGAACAAATGCATTCATATTAAAACCATTTTTACATGCAGAAAAAGTTGCAATTTGTACAAAATTATATTACTATGCAACATTTGACCCACTGGATGTCAGCTCTTTTTTAGCATTGAGACGTGTGCTACCATGCTTAAAATGTTCTGCTTAAATAATTTGCACCAAATGTATCATTAGTGACGAAATGTGATAAATATGGAATAATGGAGTTGAAGTGAGTACAAAAGATTTTGCTCAAATTCTGCCATTTTTGATAAATGTGAACCATTGTGTTTTTATGTTACACCACAATACTAGCATATTTTATCTCACAATTGGTGGGCTTGTATTATTTCTATGTAGTTACATATTGGGCCCCAGGAATAATTTCCTCTGGTGGGCCCAAGGCTCAGCAGTACGACGCTGCACCTGAGTATGGAGCTAGCATTGGAGAGACCCCCTCTGCTCTGCGATCTTGCCCCTCTGTCTGATACACTGTGACTGGCAGCTGCCTACAGGCCTGTGTCTGGTGTCTCTGAGGGGGCAGCAGCTGCCTACAGGCCTGTGTCTGGTGTCTCTGAGGGGGCAGCAGCCACCTACAGGCCTGTGTCTAGTGTCTCTGAGGGGGCAGCAGCTGCCTACAGGCCTGTGTCTAGTGTCTCTGAAGGGGCAGCAGCCGCCTACAGGCCTGTGTCTAGTGTCTCTGAGGGGGCAGCAGCAGCCTACAGGCCTGTGTCTAGTGTCTCTGAGGGGGCAGCAGCCGCCTACAGGCCTGTGTCTAGTGTCTCTGAAGGGGCAGCAGCCACCTACAGGCCTGTGTCTAGTGTCTCTGAGGGGGCAGCAGCCGCCTACAGGCCTGTGTCTAGTGTCTATGAGGGGGCAGCAGCCACCTACAGGCCTGTGTCTAGTGTCTCTGAGGGGGCAGCAGCCACCTACAGGCCTGTGTCTAGTGTCTCTGAGGGGGCAGCAGCCGCCTACAGGCCTGTGTCTAGTGTCTCTGAGGGGGCAGCAGCCACCTACAGGCCTGTGTCTGGTGTCTCTGAGGGGGCAGCAGCCGCCTACAGGCCTGTGTCTAGTGTCTCTGAGGGGGCAGCAGCCGCCTACAGGCCTGTGTCTAGTGTCTCTGAGGGGGCAGCAGCAGCCTACAGGCCTGTGTCTAGTGTCTCTGAGGGGGCAGCAGCTGCCTACAGGCCTGTGTCTAGTGTCTCTGAGGGGGCAGCAGCAGCCTTACAGGCCTGTGTCTGGTGTCTCTGAGGGGGCAGCAGCCGCTTACAGGCCTGAGTCTAGTGTCTCTGAGGGGGCAGCAGCAGCCTACAGGCCTGTGTCTAGTGTCTCTGAGGGGGCAGCAGCTGCCTACAGGCCTGTGTCTAGTGTCTCTGAGGGGGCAGCAGCTGCCTACAGGCCTGTGTCTAGTGTCTCTGAGGGGGCAGCAGCCGCCTACAGGCCTGTGTCTAGTGTCTCTGAGGGGGCAGCAGCTGCCTACAGGCCTGTGTCTAGTGTCTCTGAGGGGGCAGCAGCTGCCTACAGGCCTGTGTCTGGTGTCTCTGAGGGGGCAGCAGCCGCCTACAGGCCTGTGTCTAGTGTCTCTGAGGGGGCAGCAGCAGCCTACAGGCCTGTGTCTAGTGTCTCTGAGGGGGCAGCAGCCGCCTACAGGCCTGTGTCTAGTGTCTCTGAGGGGGCAGCAGCCGCGTACAGGCCTGTGTCTAGAGTCTCTGAGGGGGCAGCAGCCACCTACAGGCCTGTGTCTGGTGTCTCTGAGGGGGCAGCACCCGCCTACAGGCCTGTGTCTAGTGTCTCTGAGGGGGCAGCAGCCGCCTACAGGCCTGTGTCTAGTGTCTCTGAGGGGGCAGCAGCTGCCTACAGGCCTGTGTCTAGTGTCTCTGAGGGGGCAGCAGCAGCCTACAGGCCTGTGTCTAGTGTCTCTGAGGGGGCAGCAGCCGCCTACAGGCCTGTGTCTAGTGTCTCTGAGGGGGCAGCAGCCGCCTACAGGCCTGTGTCTGGTGTCTCTGAGGGGGCAGCAGCTGCCTACAGGCCTGTGTCTAGTGTCTCTGAGGGGGCAGCAGCAGCCTACAGGCCTGTGTCTAGTGTCTCTGAGGGGGCAGCAGCCGCCTACAGGCCTGTGTCTAGTGTCTCTGAGGGGGCAGCAGCCGCCTACAGGCCTGTGTCTAGTGTCTCTGAGGGGGCAGCAGCCGCCTACAGGCCTGTGTCTAGTGTCTCTGAGGGGGCAGCACCCGCCTACAGGCCTGTGTCTAGTGTCTCTGAGGGGGCAGCAGCCGCCTACAGGCCTGTGTCTAGTGTCTCTGAGGGAGCAGCAGCCGCCTACAGGCCTGTGTCTAGTGTCTCTGGGTGGGCAGCAGCTGCCTACAGGCCTGTGTCTAGTGTTTCTGAGGGGGCAGCAGCTGCCTACAGGCCTGTGTCTGGTGTCTCTGAGGGGGCAGCAGCTGCCTACAGGCCTGTGTCTAGTGTTTCTGAGGGGGCAGCAGCCGCCTACAGGCCTGTGTCTAGTGTCTCTGAGGGGGCAGCAGCTGCCTACAGGCCTGTGTCTAGTGTCTCTGAGGGGGCAGCAGCCGCCTACAGGCCTGTGTCTAGTGTCTCTGAGGGGGCAGCAGCCGCCTACATGCCTGTGTCTAGTGTCTCTGAGGGGGCAGCTGTCGCCTACAGGCCTGTGTCTAGTGTCTCTGAGGGGGCAGCAGCCGCCTACAGGCCTGTGTCTAGTGTCTCTGAGGGGGCAGCAGCCGCCTACAGGCCTGTGTCTAGTGTCTCTGAGGGGGCAGCAGCCGCCTACAGGCCTGTGTCTAGTGTCTCTGAGGGGGCAGCAGCCGCCTACAGGCCTGTGTCTAGTGTCTCTGAGGGGGCAGCAGCCGCCTACAGGCCTGTGTCTAGTGCCTCTGAGGGGGCAGCAGCCGCCTACAGGCCTGTGTCTAGTGTCTCTGAGGGGGCAGCAGCCGCATACTGCCACCCCTTTCACACAGCTCCAACAAGCGCCTGGGGCAAGATGCTCATCTCACCTCATGACAGAAGCAGCCCTGGTTGACATATAGAGAATGATTAGAAGGAATGATGTTGCAGAGAACCGGTACAGTACAGACCAAAAGTTTGGACACACCTTCTTATTTAAAGAGTTTTCTGTATTTTCTTTACTATGAAAATTGTACATTCACACTGAAGGCGTCAAAATTATGAATTAACACATGTGGAATTATATACTTAACAAAAAAGTGTGAAACAACTGAAAATATGTCTTATATTCTAGGTTCTTCAAAGTAGCCACCTTTTGCTTTGATGACTGCTTTGCACACTCTTGGCATTCTCTTGATGAGCTTCAAGAGGTAGTCACCGGAAATGGTCTTCCAACAATCTTGAAGGAGTTCCCAGAGATGCTTAGCACTTGTTGGCCCTTTTGCCTTCACTCTGCGGTCCAGCTCACCGCAAACCATCTCGATTGGGTTCAGGTCTGGTGACTGTGGAGGCCAGGTCATCTGGCGTAGCCCCCCATCACTCTCCTTCTTGGTTAAATAGCCCTTACACAGCCTGGAGGTGTGTGTGGGGTCATTGTCCTGTTGAAAAATAAATGATGGTCCAACTAAACGCAAACCAGATGGAATAGCATGCCGCTGCAAGATGCTGTGGTAGCCATGCTGGTTCAGTATGCCTTCAATTTTGAATAAATCCCCAACAGTGTCACCAGCAAAGCACCATCACACCATCACACCTCCTCCTCCATGCTTCACGGTGGGAACCAGGCATGTAGAGTCCATCCGTTCACCTTTTCTGCGTCGCACAAAGACACAGTGGTTGGAACCAAAGATCTCAGATTTGGACTCATCAGACCAAAGCACAGATTTCCACTGGTCTAATGTCCATTCCTTGTGTTCTTTAGCACAAACAAGTCTCTTCTGCTTGTTGCCTGTCCTTAGCTGTGATTTCCTAGCAGCTATTTTACCATGAAGGCCTGTTGCACAAAGTCTCCTCTTAACAGTTGTTGAAGAGATGTGTCTGCTGCTAGAACTCTGTGTGGCATTGACCTGGTCTCTAATCTGAGCTGCTGTTCACCTAAGATTTCTGAGGCTGGTGACTCAGATAAACTTATCCTCAGAAGCAGAGGTGACTCTTGGTCTTCCTTTCCTGGGACGGTCCTCATGTGAGCCAGTTTCTTTGTAGCGCTTGATGGTTTTTACAACTGCACTTGGGGACACTTTCAAAGTTTTCCCAATTTTTCGGACTGACTGACCTTCATTTCTTAAAGTAATGATGGCCACTCGTTTTTCTTTACTTAGCTGCTTTTTTCTTGCCATAATACAAATTCTAACAGTCTATTCAGTAGGACTATCAGCTGTGTATCCACCAGACTTCTGCACAACACAACTGATGGTCCCAACCTCATTTATAAAGCAAGAAATCACACTTATTAAACCTGACAGGGCACACCTGTGAAGGGAAAACCATTTCCGGTGACTACCTCTTGAAGCTCATCAGGAGAATGCCAAGAGTGTGCAAAGCAGTCATCAAAGCAAAAGGTGGCTACTTTGAAGAACCTAGAATATAAGACATATTTTCAGTTGTTTCACACTTTTTTGTTAAGTCATAGAATCATAGAATCATAGAATGGTAGAGTTGGAAGGGACCTCCTGGGTCATCTGGTCCAACCCCCTGCTCAAAGCAGGATTCACTAAATCATCTCAGACAGATGTCTGTCCAGCCTCTGTTTGAAGACGTCCATTGAAGGGGAACTCACCACCTCTCGTGGCAGCCTGTTCCACTCATTAATCACCCTAACTGTCAAAAAGTTTTTTCTAATATCTAATCTGTGTCTCCTCCCATTTAGTTTCATCCCATTGCTTCTAGTCTTTCCTTGTGCAAATGAGAATAAAGATGATCCTTCTACAATGTGACAGCCCTTGACATATTTGTAGACAGCTATTAAGTCTCCTCTCAGTCTTCTTTTTTGCAAGCTAAACATTCCCAAATCCTGCAACCGTTCCTCATAGGACATGGTTTGCAGACCAGTCACCATTCTGGTCGCTCTTCTCTGAACTTGCTCCAGTTTGTCTATGTCTTTTTTAAAATGTGGTGCCCAAAACTGTACACAGTATTCCAGATGAGGTCTGACCAAAGAGGAGTAAAGACCGATAATGACTTCACGTGATCTAGACTGTATGCTTCTGTTAATACATCCCAGAATTGTATTTGCCTTTTTTGCTGCTGCATCACACTGTTGACTCATGTTCAGTCTATGATCTATTAGTATACCTAAGTCTTTTTCACATGTACTGTTGCTTAGCTCTATTCCTCCCATTCTGTATATGCTTTTTTCATTTTTATTGCCCAGATGTAGTACTTTGCATTTTTCCCTGTTAAAAACCATTCTGTTGGTTGCTGCCCACTGCTCCAGTTTATTTAGGTCTTTTTGAATCCTCTCTCTCTCTTCTCTAGTATTAGCTATCCCTCTTAGCTTTGTGTCATCAGCAAATTTAATCAGTTTACCCTCAATTCCTTCATCTAAATCATTGATAAATATGTTGAACAATACAGGTCCTAGGACGGAGCCCTGTGGTACCCCACTTGAGACATTCATCCAGCTGGATGTGAAGCCATTTACAACCACCCTTTGAGTCCGATCACTAAGCCAGTTATGAATCCACCTAACAGTTGCCTGGTCCATTGCATACTTGGTCATTTTTTCAATAAGGATGGTGTGAGATACTTTGTCAAATGCTTTGCTGAAGTCAAGATATACTATATCTACAGCATTTCCCTGATCCACCCAGTCAGTGATTCTGTCATAGAAGGAAATTAAGTTAGTCTGACATGACTTGTTAGTTACAAACCCATGCTGACTCTGGTTAATTACTTCATTCTTATCCAGGTACTTACATACATGTTGTTTAATAATTTGTTCAAAGATCTTTCCTGGTATAGAAGTCAGACTCACCGGCCTATAGTTCCCTGGGTCCATCTTCTTCCCCTTTTTGAAGATAGGAACAACATTTGCTCTTCTCCAGTCTTCTGGGACTTCTCCTGTTCTCCAAGAATTTTCAAAGATTATGGAGAGTGGTTCTAAAATTTCTTCTATGATCTCCTTCAGTACTCTGGGGTGTAATTCATCTGGACCTGGAGACTTGAACTCATTTATGTTAGCTAAATATTCCCTCACAATCTTTCTGTTTACATATAACTTGGATTCCTCTATTCCTTTAAAAGGACAGTGAAGATCAGTTGATGTTACATTTTCTTTCTGAGAGAAAACAGATGCAAAATAGGAGTTAAAAAGTTCGGCCTTCTCAACATCCTCTCTTACCATTTCTCCATTTTCATCCTGTAAAAATCCTATAGCATCTTTGACTTTTTTTTTACTTTTGACATACCCCCAAAATCCTTTTTAATTGCTTTTGACATCTCTTGCAAGCCTTAATTCATTGTCAGCTTTAGCTAACCTGATACGTGCCCTACAGGATCTGCAGACTGCATTATAATCTTCTTTAGATATGCCTCCCTCTTTCCATTTAATAAACATTTCTTTCTTTCTTTTTAGCATGTGTTTAAGTTCTGTGTTCATCCATCCTTGTTTCCTTAAATGCTTCCCATTCTTCCTACTTTTCGGGATTGTTAACGATTGTGCTTTGAGAATCTCATTTTTAAAAATTTCCCATCCTTCCTGGACATTTTTGTCCTTAAGGACATCCAGCCATTGGATCCCTCCTATTCTCTTTCTGAGTCTCTTAAAATCTGCCTTTCTAAAATCTAACCTTGAGGTTTGAGTCTTCACATATCTTCCTCCTCTAGTTATCCAAAATTCTATAATAGCATGATCGCTGCCTCCTAGGGTCCCAGCCACCTTTACCTCCTCAACCATTTCCTCCCTGTTTATAAGGATTAGATCCAAAGTAGCAGATCCCTTTGTTTTCTCCCCTACCTTTTGGAAGATAAAGTTGTCAGCAAGAGAGGATAAGAATTTGCTTGACCTGTTAAGTTTTACTTGAGATTCCCAACAAATGTCTGGAGAGTTGAAATCTCCCATGACCACTACGTCATATTTTTTTGAGAACTTGGTCATTTGATACATAAAGAGTTCATCCATATCTTCAGCTTGCCCAGGTGGCCTGTAGTAAATGCCTACAATGGTGTCCTTTCCGTTGTTCTCTCCTTGTATTCTTACCGTTTCCACAGAACTCCCAGTCTCTGAAGCTTCAATCTCTGTGCAGATATACGCTTTTCTAACATACAATGCAACACCTCCTCCTCGTTTATCAAGTCTGTTTCTTGCAAATAAGTTGTATCCTTTTAGCTTTTTATTCCAATCATGTGTATCGTCCCACCAAGTTTCAGTGATTCCAATGACATCATATTCCTTTTCCTGCGTTAGTAGTTCCAATTCTCCTTGTTTGTTGCCCATGCTTTGTGCATTTGTATAAAAACATTTTAGTTTGTGATTGGTTTCTCTTCCTCCCATATTTTTATTATTTAAATTGTTTTGTCTTTGTTCTTCCTTTCCACTTCCAGTAGCAGAGATCTCAATAGTATTTGTCAGCTGTATGGCTTTTTCTGGCCTTTTGCTTCCCTTCCCACATTGTTCTAGTTTAAAGCTCTTCTGATGAGTGTAGCAAGGCGACTTCCAAATACATGTTTTCCAGTCTTCGTAAGGTGCACCCCATCTCTAGCAAGTAGTCCATCGTATAGGTAATTCATTCCGTGATCCAGAAATCCAAATCCTTGTTGACGGCACCATCGACGTAGCCAGTTGTTCACCTGTAGAATCTTATTCCACCTCATTGTTCCATGGCCATCCACTGGGAGGATGGATGAGAAGACCACCTGCGCTCCCAATTCTTTCACTTTCTTGCCTAAGTCTTCAAAGTCACTGCAGATGGTTTCCAGGTCCTTTCTTGCGGTGTCATTTGTCCCCACATGTATTAGCAGGAATGGGTAGTGATCTGTAGGTCTGAAGAGTCTTGATATCCTGTCAGACACATCTTTAATTTTTGCTCCTGGAAGACAGCACATTTCTCTTGAGGTTATGTCTGGTCTGCAGATAGCGGCCTCTGTTCCTCTTAACAGGGAATCCCCCATGACCACCACTCTCCGTTTTTTCTTCACAACATTCTTCTTTCTCCATCCAGGAGGATTCTGAGGGCTTACAAGGTTATTCATTGTTTGCAAAGTCTTATCTTGCTGTATTTCTTCATGGTTCTCCTGCGTGAGAGCCTGGTACTGGTTCTGAGCAGTATGGGTGCTGACTGCCTCTCGATCCTCCTGCTTCTGTGGGTCACAGGCTTCCATTCCTCTGTTTCGTCAGGTGCAGTTCGAATTTCTTCTCTTTCTGAATCATGAAGAGATAATTCTGCTCTGTCTAAGAACTCTTCACCTTCCTTAATGATTTTCAAGGTAGTTAACCTCTCTTCTAGATTTCGCAACTTTTCCTCCAACAGGGACACAACCTGCATTTCTGGCATGTGAAGTTTGGCTTTTCCACTGGCAAGTCTGTGAACATGTAGCAGGATATGCAGCTCACCAAATGGCTCCTGGACTCTTCCATGTTCTTACTCTTAATGTTCTGAAAACAGTGAAAAAAGCTTAAAAATGCGCGCGCATGTGTTAATTCATAGTTTTGATGCCTTCAGTGTGAATGTACAATTTTCATAGTCATGAAAATACAGAAAAATCTTTACATGAGAAGGTGTGTCCAAACTTTTGGTCTGTACTGTATATACCGTATTTTTCAAACTATAAGACGCACAGGACCATAAGACGCACCTATGTTTTAGAAGAGGAAAATAAAAAAATAAAAATTTAAGCAGAAAAAGGGGTCATGATGCACTTTTAAGGGGGGGGGGGTCTTCTGCTGACACTGGTATAGGGGTAATGTCCCCCAATTCTGACAATATCCCCCATCCTGGTATATATGCCCCCCCTTCCTTTTATACATGGTCCCCATCCCCATCCTGATATGCCTGGCATCCCCCCATCCTGGTATGCCTGGCATCCCTCCATCCTGGTATGCCTGGCATCCCTCCATCCTGGTATGCATGGCACCCCTCATCCTTATCCTGGTATGCATGGCTCCCCTCATCCCTATCCTGGTATGCATGGCACCCCTCATCCCCATCCTAGTATGCATGGCACAGCAATCCCCATCCTGGTATTGTTATGCACACGCCCGGGCTGAGCGGCGTGTGCGTGTGATTGTAGTGATTCCACTGGACCGTGCCGGAGAGTGAATGCCTGGAGGGGCGTAACTAGGTATACACCCGATCCGACCAGGGTCGCACGACGGCATACGACGCCAGTGCACCAAGGAGGAACCGAGCAGAGGGACCAGGTGCTACTCCAGGACAGACCCCGGACACGGCTGTTGACCCACACAGGGGAATACAGGAACAGACTGGTAGGCTGGCACACAGACTGGTGGGTATAGGCAGGCACGACTGGTATGCAGGCAGGCGGGTATGCAGGCCGGGGGGTACAGGCAAGCACAGCTAGAGTGCAGACAGGGAGGCACTAGCAGGTAGGAACACAGGCGGGATAGGACCCAGTACACACTGGGACTCAGGAACAATACAGGCAGAGGGGTACAGGCAAGCACAGCTAGAGTGCAGACAGGGAGGCACTAGCAGGTAGGGACACTGGCGGGATAGGACCCAGTACACACTGAGACTCAGGAACAGAACCACAGATGTGGCGGACAAACACAGCAGAGTGAGGCCGCCCAGAGAGGTGAGCGAGAACAGGGCAGGACAAGGCCGCCTGGAGCGGTGAGCAAAGGATCAGAGCTGAGCGAGACTGCCGGAGCAGTGAGCAAGAGTAAAGCAGGACGAGACCGCCTGGAGCGGTGAGCAAGAGTGGAGCAAGACTGCCGGAGCAGTGAGCAAAAGGATAAGAGCGGAGCGAGACTGCCGGAGCAGTGAGCAAAAAGGGTCAGAGCGGAGCAAGGCTGCCGGAGCAGCGAGCAAAGGAGTCAGAGCAGGGTAGAACCGCCGGAGCGGTGAGCAAAGGAGTCAGAGCAGGCTAGAACCGCCGAAGCGGTGAGCAAAGGAGTCAGAGCAGGCTAGAACCGCCGGAGCGGTGAGCAAAGGAGTCAGAGCAGGCTAGAACCGCCGGAGCGGTGAGCAAAGGAGTCAGAGCAGGCTAGAACCGCCGGAGCGGTGAGTAAAGGAGTCAGAGCAGGCTAGAACCGCCGGAGCGGTGAGCAAAGGAGTCAGAGCAGGCTAGAACCGCCGGAGCGGTGAGCAAAGGAGTCAGAGCTGGCAAGGCTGAGCAGGGGGGACAGGGCTCTGTTCACACGGAACAGACAGGAAGGGAAAGGCAGAGCCAGATACTCACAGAGTACTTGCAGAGAAGTAGCGAGTGGACCACAAACTCACAAACGGGAGTACAGAGACAACAAGCAGGAGTTAGGTACGAGTTCAGACTCTGCAGAAAAAGGAAGGGAACGGACATAGAGGCAAAACAGGTAAAGGATAGGAGAGAGTTCAGACTGGAACTGAGTGTACGGAGGAGACCGACACTGCAGCAAAATACAGGAGCGGGTCTGGGAATACGGCCCCCAGAGAGGCAGGACGAACAGGCAAGGAGCGTGTTCAGACAGGACAGACAAGATACAGGAGCGGGTCTAGGTAATCGGCCCCTAGAAGGCGGGAGGAACAGGCTAGGAGCGTGTTCAGACAGGTCAGACAAGATACAGGAACAGGTCTAGGTAATCGGCCCCTAGAAGGCAGGAGGAACAGGCTAGGAGCGTGTTCAGACAGGCCTGGAAATACAGCCTCCAGGATAGGCAGAAAAGAGAACACAGAACGGGACCTGGCACCTTCAGAGTGCAAGCACACACTGAAAGAAACACTATGCTCAGGCAGGAATAGATGGGAGCAGCTGAGCTATATACCAGGTGACAGACAGCAATAGGCTGAGGACGCACAAGGGGTGTGACCCACAGCAGGTACAAAAAGCAGGAAGTGATCGGGCGCCGCCCTTAAGCAGCAGAAACAGACACAAACAGACAGCATGGAGGGAAGCCAGAGAGACATTCTGGACAGGAGATCAAGTGCGCGCTCTTGCACAGTGGGAGATGGACCACTATGCAAGGACGCCGCCAGGTATGTTACAGTACCCCCCCCCCCTTACGCCCCCTCTTCTTCAGGCCTGCCAGAATCTTCCGCAGGGAATTCGAGGGCCAATTCTTCACTTCGAAGAGATCACTTCCACTGTCCACCGGAAAAACTGGTCTCCTCTGGGTAGCTAGGATGCTACCTCCCATCCAGCCACCCTTAGCAACAGACGAAACGGGTGGAGTACCAGGAACAGCACACAAGGAAGTCTCTCTCCACATATTTTCAGGTGGCACCCCAGAGGGTACAGGAGACAACTGGAAGTCCTCCACCGGGTTGGAGGGGGACAGAGACTTGGGGGTAATCTCTGCTTCGAGGTACATCTTGTCAAGCTCACAGGAAGAAATAGACGGGTTATCAGGTACATAATGAGGAAAAGTCACTGTCTCTTTGTTATCTGGTGGTACCCCGGAGGATTCAGGAAACAACTGGAGGTCCTCCGCCGGGTCAGAAGAGTGCAGAGGCTCAGAGAAAACATCTGCTTCAGAGTACACTAGGTCGGACTCACTGGACGAAGCAGGCGAGGTATCGGGTACCGAGTATAGGAAAGTCTCTGTCCATTCTCCACCAGGTGGCACCCCGAAGGGTTCTGGAGACAACTGGCGGTCCTCCGCCTGGTCAGAGGGGTGTAGAGACTCACGGGTAACCTCTGCTTCAGAGTACACTAGGTCGGACTCACTGGACGAAGCAAGCGAGGTATCAGATCCAGGATATAGGAAAGTCTCTGTCCATTTACCACCAGGTGGCACCCCGAAGGGTTCTGGAGACAACTGGAGGTCCTCCGCCTGGTCAGAGGAGTGTAGAGACTCGGGAGTAACCACTGCTTCGGAGTACACTAGGTTGGACTCACTGGACGAAGCGAGCGAGGTATCAGGTACAGAGTATAGGAGAGTCTCTGTCCTTTCGCTACCAGGTAGCACCCCGAAGGGTTCAGGAGACAACTGGAGGTCCTCCGCCTGGTCGGAGGGGTGTAGAGACTCGGGGGTAACTACCACTTTGGGGTACCCATTGTCAGGCTCACAGGACGAAGCGGACAAAGTATCGAGTACCGGGTGTAGAGAATTCTCTCTCCATTTGTCATCGAGTGGTATCCCGGAGGATTCAGGAGGCAACAGGGGGTCCTCCGCCAGGTAGTAGAGGTGCACAGACTCTGAGGTAACCACAGCTTTGGAGCATCCTTGGACATGCACACCGGTTAAAGTGGGTGAAGCATCTGATGCCGGGTGCAAGAAGTTCTCCTGTGTGGAGTCTGGATGGGCAGAAGTCTCTTCGGGCAGGAGAACTGGTGCACTACCCACGCACATTACCCGTTGGGGCTTCTCCGGGATACAGGGAGATGAAGCTTCAGTAGGGACTTCAAGGTTGGGGTCAGGAGGTCTCAGGGAGGACAGACCCTGGCGTGACGGCTTGCCTCTACGTTTAGCACGTCTGGACTGCCTCTTGAGGTTGGGAGAAGTATTCCGGAAAGCGTAGTCACCCTGTGAGGATTCTGGGTGGGCAGTAGTCTCATTGGGCTGGAGGACTATTGCGCTACCCACACACATTACCCATTGGGGCTGCTCCGGGATATTGGGAAGTGAAGCTTCAGCAGGAGCCTCCGGGTTAGGATCATCGAAGACCATTAGAAAGGCCACCAGGAAGGCCATTAGGTCCAGGAGGATCGGATCCTGTGTTTCATATAGGGGGTTGATCCATTCCAAGGCATCACCCGCCAGGTAAGACATAATGAATGCCACCTTAACCCGATCGGTGGGAAAACATAGAGGGTAGAACTTGAAGTGTAGCATGCATTGCTCCACAAATGCACGACTTTGTCTAGGATCCCCATAATAACGTAGCGGATCCGCGGGAACGAGAGCAGATAGATCCATCTGGACGGGTGCGTAATTCGCCTGGAACTCAGCTAAAGGAAAAAAAAATATTTATTTATTTATTTTAATGCATGTATTCGCTGGAAAACTTCTCAGAGAGCGAAGGCCGTGGGGCTCAACGGGAACCATTGCCTGAGCATGCTGTTATGCACACGCCCGGGCTGAGCGGCGTGTGCGTGTGATTGTAGTGATTCCACTGGACCGTGCCGGAGAGTGAATGCCTGGAGGGGCGTAACTAGGTATTCACCCGATCCGACCAGGGTCGCACGACGGCATACGACGCCAGTGCACCAAGGAGGAACCGAGCAGAGGGACCAGGTGCTACTCCAGGACAGACCCCGGACACGGCTGTTGACCCACACAGGGGAATACAGGAACAGACTGGTAGGCTGGCACACAGACTGGTGGGTATAGGCAGGCACGACTGGTATGCAGGCAGGCGGGTATGCAGGCCGGGGGTACAGGCAAGCACAGCTAGAGTGCAGACAGGGAGGCACTAGCAGGTAGGAACACAGGCGGGATAGGACCCAGTACACACTGGAACTCAGGAACAATACAGGCAGAGGGGTACAGGCAAGCACAGCTAGAGTGCAGACAGGGAGGCACTAGCAGGTAGGGACACTGGCGGGATAGGACCCAGTACACACTGAGACTCAGGAACAGAACCACAGATGTGGCGGACAAACACAGCAGAGTGAGGCCGCCCAGAGAGGTGAGCGAGAACAGGGCAGGACAAGGCCGCCTGGAGCGGTGAGCAAAGGATCAGAGCTGAGCGAGACTGCCGGAGCAGTGAGCAAGAGTAAAGCAGGACGAGACCGCCTGGAGCGGTGAGCAAGAGTGGAGCAAGACTGCCGGAGCAGTGAGCAAAAGGATAAGAGCGGAGCGAGACTGCCGGAGCAGTGAGCAAAAAGGGTCAGAGCGGAGCAAGGCTGCCGGAGCAGCGAGCAAAGGAGTCAGAGCAGGCTAGAACCGCCGGAGCGGTGAGCAAAGGAGTCAGAGCAGGCTAGAACCGCCGGAGCGGTGAGCAAAGGAATCAGAGCAGGCTAGAACCGCCGGAGCGGTGAGCAAAGGAGTCAGAGCAGGCTAGAACCGCCGGAGCGGTGAGCAAAGGAGTCAGAGCAGGCTAGAACCGCCGGAGCGGTGAGCAAAGGAGTCAGAGCAGGCTAGAACCGCCGGAGCGGTGAGCAAAGGAGTCAGAGCAGGCTAGAACCGCCGGAGCGGTGAGCAAAGGAGTCAGAGCAGGCTAGAACCGCCGGAGCGGTGAGCAAAGGAGTCAGAGCAGGCTAGAACCGCCGGAGCGGTGAGCAAAGGAGTCAGAGCAGGCTAGAACCGCCGGAGCGGTGAGCAAAGGAGTCAGAGCAGGCTAGAACCGCCGGAGCGGTGAGCAAAGGAGTCAGAGCAGGCTAGAACCGCCGGAGCGGTGAGCAAAGGAGTCAGAGCAGGCTAGAACCGCCGGAGCGGTGAGCAAAGGAGTCAGAGCAGGCTAGAACCGCCGGAGCGGTGAGCAAAGGAGTCAGAGCAGGCTAGAACCGCCGGAGCGGTGAGCAAAGGAGTCAGAGCAGGCTAGAACCGCCGGAGCGGTGAGCAAAGGAGTCAGAGCAGGCAAGGCTGAGCAGGGGGGACAGGGCTCTGTTCACACGGAACAGACAGGAAGGGAAAGGCAGAGCCAGATACTCACAGAGTACTTGCAGAGAAGTAGCGAGTGGACCACAAACTCACAAACGGGAGTACAGAGACAACAAGCAGGAGTTAGGTACGAGTTCAGACTCTGCAGAAAAAGGAAGGGAACGGACATAGAGGCAAAACAGGTAAAGGATAGGAGAGAGTTCAGACTGGAACTGAGTGTACGGAGGAGACCGACACTGCAGCAAAATACAGGAGCAGGTCTGGGAATACGGCCCCCAGAGAGGCAGGACGAACAGGCAAGGAGCGTGTTCAGACAGGACAGACAAGATACAGGAGCGGGTCTAGGTAATCGGCCCCTAGAAGGCGGGAGGAACAGGCTAGGAGCGTGTTCAGACAGGTCAGACAAGATACAGGAACAGGTCTAGGTAATCGGCCCCTAGAAGGCAGGAGGAACAGGCTAGGAGCGTGTTCAGACAGGCCTGGAAATACAGCCTCCAGGATAGGCAGAAAAGAGAACACAGAACAGGACCTGGCACCTTCAGAGTGCAAGCACACACTGAAAGAAACACTATGCTCAGGCCGGGATAGATGGGCGCAGCTGAGCTATATACCAGGTGACAGACAGCAATAGGCTGAGGACGCACAAGGGGTGTGACCCACAGCAGGTACAAAAAGCAGGAAGTGATCGGGCGCCGCCCTTAAGCAGCAGAAACAGACACAAACAGACAGCATGGAGGGAAGCCAGAGAGACATTCTGGACAGGAGATCAAGTGCGCGCTCTTGCACAGTGGGAGATGGACCACTATGCAAGGACGCCGCCAGGTATGTTACAGGTATGCATGGCACACCTTGTCCCCATCCTGGTATGCATGGCACCCCTCATCCCTATCCTGGTATGCATGGCACCCCTCATCCCTGTCCTGGTATGCATGGCACCCCTAATCCCTATCCTGGTATGCATAGCACCCCTCATCCCCATCCTGGTATGCATGGCACAGCAATCCACATCATGGTATGCATGGCACCCCTCATCCCCGTCCTGGTATGCATGGCACCCCTCATCCCTGTCCTGGTATGCATGGCACCCCTCATCCCTGTCCTGGTATGCATGGCACCCCTAATCCCTATCCTGGTATGCATGGCACCCCTGATCCCTATCCTGGTATGCATAGCACCCCTCATCCTTATCCTGGTATGTATGGCCCCTCATCCTTATCCTGGTATGTATGGCCCCCTCATCTTTATCCTGTTATGTATGCCCCCATCAAAGTTATCCTGGTATGCATGGCACCCCTCATCCTTACCCTTGTATGTATGGCCCCCTCATCCTTATCCTAGTATGCATGGTCCCCCTAATCCCCACCAGGCTACACGTAAAAAAAAAAACACTCCTACTCACCTTTCTTCTCTTCTCCAGCGCTGCATCCTGTCTGCCCACACTGATCTCTCCAGGTGGGCCGCGCATGACGTCACTGCCATGCGTGGTTCACATGGAGAGATCAGCTGCTGGAAGTCACTGCTCCCCACGCCAGAACTGTGGGCGCAGGGAGCAGTGACTTCATGCTCCTTAATAGCTGGCACGCAGCGTAGCCGCAGCGCGGCTCCTGCTGCTGCCGGGCTATTGCGTGTGTCCGCTTATTAAAGTGCATGAATATTCACCCCTCTCCACTCCCATGGACGTGGAGAGAGGTTGAATATTCATGCCCTTTAACAGTGAGCACAGGTGATTCCGGCAACAGCAGGAGCCGCGCTGCGGCTACACTGTGTGCCGCTATTAAGGAGCATGAAGTCACTGCTCCCTGTGCCCACAGTCCTGGCATGGGGAGCAGTGACTTCCGGCAGCTGATCTCTCCATGTGAACCACGCATGGCAGTGACGTCATGCGCAGCCCACATGGAGAGATCAGTGCGGGCAGACAGGATGCAGCGCTGGAGAAGAGAAGAAAGGTGAGTAGGAGTGTTTATTTTTTTACGTGTAGCCTGGTGGGGATTAGGCTTGAATATTCATGCCCTTTAACAGCGGGCACAGGTGATTCCGGCAACAGCAGGAGCCGCGCTGCGGCTACACTGTGTGCCGCTATTAAGGAGCATGAATATTCACTGCTCCCCACACCCCATGGGCGTGAGGAGCAGTGAATATTCATTTTCTTTAGCAGCGGGGACAATGTAGGCTGCAGCGGGCGGCTGCTGCCTCCTGTGCCCCGCTCCTCCGCCGTTACCGCTCCCCCCACACCCCACACAGTGTATATATATATACCCCCCCCCCAACATTCTGACTATAATATGCACCCCCCATTTTCCTCCAAAATTTTGGAGGAAAAAAGTGCGTCTTATAGTCCGAAAAATATGGTAACTGTATGTGGGAGATTTACTGTAATCAGTGTGAAAGAAATAAGGAGTTGATGCTCATGGCAACAAATCAGATTAAATATCAAATTTTTCAATTTTACAGAGAATCATTTGCAAAAACAGTAACTGATAGCTTTGGCCACCATGACAGATTTCCTTTGCACTTCTTTTATATAATCTCCCCCTATCTTTCCAGTTGTTTGACATAGTTGAAATAGAGCTTTAATGTAATTGGATGGAGTATTGTTACTATCTTCAGATGTCTCTTCATCTAATTCTGCTGGTTTTGCGGAGCCGATGTCGGTGCATCTTACATTCCATTGATAATGACAAACCGGTGCTGATGTATCAGACGGTTAGGCGCGTCCACAGACGTCATCACTGAGAAGAAACCCGCATGGATTCCGGAACAGTGTGTCAGCGCATCCTGAATGCTCTCAAAAAATTGCAGACTGGCATCTAAACATTTAGATTGTGAGCCCCAATGGGGACAGCGACGATAATGTCTGGAAAGTGCTGTGGAATTAGTGGTGCTATATAAGTGAGTAAAATAAATAAAAAATGTGAACTAATTATTTCACCAGTCTGCAATTGTTTTTAGATCATTCAGGATGCGCTGACACACTGTTCCGGAATCCATGCTGATTTCTTTTCAGTGATGAGGTCTGTGGACATGGCGAACCGTCTGATTAAATCACACACTGTTCCAGAAGCTGTGACAAAGAACGCCAGATCGTTAAAAAGGCATAGCACTGTCCACCTACCCCCCATACCCTTTCCTCATGGGTGTAATTTTTAACATGGACTAATTAAAAACATCTTTTTCCTTGGATCTGGATACCACATCTTCTGTGACATCATTACTGAGGCCGGAGCTCCACTGCTCCTGGATGTGCGGCCGCCTTTGTGATTAGTCAATCTCATTTATATATGATACTGAAATATTAAAAAGTAATTGTTAATTGTGTGGACACTTTTCTACACTGAGGGCGAGATAGGAAGCTTGAGACAGTGAAATGGCACTGGTGGTACATTAAGGGGGTAAATCCTGATGACAGGTTCCCTTTAAGAACCGTCTATTTCCCGTCTAATCTCTGCCACCCCTGACTTGTGCCAATGTCGCCAGATTATAAGTGTCATTCACTTTACCCGTCATTGTGTAAATGTTATGGCATGTAGTTGTCTTCCTTATCACCGGTACTTTCACTGACAAGGGTCTTTATTGTGAGATCCAAAAAATACATTGAGAAATCTCTTTTGTGTTGAAGAAAATGTCACATCTAATCTATCTTTCCTCCTTATAGGAAATCCTTCTGAGAATAATGGTTTATCACTAAATTGTAAAAAAGAAGCTATCACGAAGCACTCTAATGGAGAAAACCCTTCCTGCACCTCCTGGACTTCACAGCACTTCACCTTCTTATAATCCTCCTGATCATGAGGAGCCCTCTCCTGAGCAATCTCACATTCTTACCACTATTCCAGGTGACACAGTGGATAAAAGATTTCAGTGTGACAAGCAACTTACTAAAAGCTCAGATTCTTTAACACAAAGAAAGCACAAAGGAGAGAATCCATACTGCTGTTCAGAATGTGGGAAATGTTTTACATGTAAATCAAAATATGTTATATATGAGAGAATTCACACAGGAGAGAAGCCGTTTTCATGTTCAGAATGTGATAAATCCTACACAGATAAAGGGGATCTTATTACACATCAGAGAATTCATACAGGTGAGAAGTCGTATTCATGTTCAGAATGTGGGAAAGTATTGGCACCCCTGCAATTCTATCAGATAATACTCAGTTTCTTCCTGAAAATGATTGCAATCACAAATTCTTTGGTATTATTATCTTCATTTAATTTGTCTTCAATGAAAAAAACAGAAAAAGAATTGCCCTAAAGCTAAATTGGATATAATTCCACACGAAACCTAAAAAAGGGGGTGGACAAAAATATTGGCACCCTTTGAAAAATCATGTGATGCTTCTCTAATTCGTGTAATTAACAGCACCTGTAACTTACCTGTGGCACCTAACCCTAACGGGTGTTGGCAATAACTAAATCACACTTGCAGCCAGTTAACATGGATTAAAGTTGACTCAACCTCTGTCCTGTGTCCTTGTGTGTACCACATTGAGCATGGAGAAAAGAAAGAAGACCAAAGAACTGTCTGAGGACTTGAGAAACCAAATTGTGAGGAAGCATGAGCAATCTCAAGGCTACAAGTCCATCTCCAAAGACCTGAATGTTCCTGTGTCTTCTGTGCGCAGTGTCATCAAGAAGTGTAAAGCCCATGGCACTGTGGCTAACCTTCCTAGATGTGGACGGAAAAGAAAAATTGACGAGAGATTTCAACGCAAGATTGTGCGGATGGTGGATAAAGAACCTCGACTAACATCCAAACAAGTTCAAGCTGCCCTGCAGTCCGAGGATACAACAGTGTCAACCCGTACTATCCGTCGGCGTCTGAATGAAAAGGAACTGTATGGTAGGATACCCAGGAAGACCCCACTTCTTACCCCGAGACATAAAAAAGCCAGGCTGTAGTTTGCCAAAACTTACCTGAGAAAGCCTAAAACGTTTTGGAAGAATATTCTCTGGTCAGATGAGACAAAAGTAGAGCTTTTTGGGAAAAAGCATCAACATAGAGTGTACAGGAAAAAAAAAGAGGCATTCAAAGAAAAGAACACGGTCCCTACAGTCAAACATGGCGGAGGTTCCCTGATGTTTTGGGGTTGCTTTACTGCCTCTGGCACTGAACTGCTTGACCGTGTGCATGGCATTATGAAGTCTGAAGACTACCAACAAATTTTGCAGCATAATGTAGGGCCCAGTGTGAGAAAGCTGGGTCTCCCTCAGAGGTCATGGGTCTTCCAGCAGGACAATGACCCAAAACACACTTCCAAAAGCACTATAAAATGGTTTTAGAGAAAGCACTGGAGACTTCTAAGGTGGCCAGCAATGAGTCCAGACCTAAATCCCATAGAACACCTGTGGAGAGATCTCAAAATGGCAGTTTGGAGAAGGCACCCTTCAAATATCAGGGACCTGGAGCAGTTTGCCAAAGAAGAATGGTCTACAATTCCAGCAGAGCATTGTAAGAAACTCATTGATGGTTACCGGAAGCGGTTGTTCGCAGTTATTTTGGCTAAAGGTTGCGCAACCAAGTATTAGGCTGAGGGTGCCAATACTTTTGTCCGGCCCATTTTTGGAGTTTTGTGTGAAATGATCTAGGATTTGATTTTTGCTTCATTCTCTTTTGTGTTTTTTCCTTGCAAGCAAATAAATGAAGAGAATAAGACCAAAGAATTTGTGATTGCAATCATTTTCAGGAAGAAACTGAGTATTAGCTGACAGAATTGCAGGGGTGCCAATACTTTTGGCCAGCACTGTAAATCACACCTTGTTGCACATGAGAAAATTCATACAGGAGAAAAATCATTTTCCTGTTCAGAATGTGGGAAATGTTTTACATATAAATCAAATCTTGCAACACATAAGAGAATTCATACAGGAGAGAAGCCGTATTCATGTTCAGAATGTGGGAAATCTTTTATACATAAATCATATCTTTTAAAACATGAGAGAAGTCATACAGAAAAAAAACTGTAATTATGTTCACTGTGTTTCATAAATTTAATAAACATTGCTCAGCATAAATAAGTACACCCCCTTTGATAAGTAAGATTTTATTTACTATCTCACTAAATACATTTCTAAAATTTTGCCAGCATTGAATTTCATATAACATTTTTGTTGTAATCAAAACATGAAAGTAAGGGTAATAATATAACTCTCATTACAAAATCTTGAGTTTTACTCAAATTAGTTGGTGCAAAAATGAGTACACCCCACATCAAAAGCTACTACATCTAGTATTTTGTATGGCCTCCATAATTTTAAAGGACGGCCCCAAGTTTTCTAGGCCTGGAATGAACAAGTTAGTGACAATACTATATCTATCTTTTATCTCTCTTTCGATAACGAGCTCTTAGAGCCTGGATGCTGGATGGAGCGATGACAACTTGTCTCTTCAGAATTCCCCATAGGTGTTTAGTTGGGTTCAGATCAGGAGACACTTGGCCACTGAATCACTGTCACCCTGTTCTTCAGAAATGTAACAGTGGCCTACCAAGGGAACAGAGTGATGGCAGCATCTTTTCTTCCACTATAGAGTAACGCTGCTGCCGGCGCCCTAGCATGGTGTCCCCTTCTCCCTCCATGCAAAGACGCTTTCTCACCGCTCCGGCCGTGGGTGTGGTTCCTGGCGCTCTTCTTGTCCTCTGTTCCTGTGAATGCGTTGCAACTCCTGGTGCTGTCTAGTATGCGCTTGTTTCCCTGTTCTTAAGGGGCAGTGCGCGCCTTATGCTAAATGCATTTAGCATAAGTAGTACACCTGCAAGATGGCTCCCAACCAATAGCTGGGAGGCATGTGGTATAAAAGACTCTCTCTCCCCTTACTAAGGTGTACTGCTAGTGACTTGTGAGGTCCCCTGGTCTTGGGGTGACCAGGGTCCTGAGTCCGTAAACCACTGGTCCCGCTGTGGCCAGAGTCCTGTACCCGAATCCCTGGTCCTAGAGTGGCCCGGGCCTAAAACCTCGTCCCCTGGTCCTGGAGCAGCCAGTGCCTGAACCCTCATCCCCTGGTTCTGGAGTGGCCGGCGCTTGTACCATCGTTCCTTGGTCCTGGAGAGATCAATGCCTGTACCCTAGTCCCCTGATCCTGGAGTGTCCAGTGCCTGAACCCTCATCCCCTGGTTCTGGAGTGGCCAGTGCCTGTACCATTGTCCTCTGGTTCTGGAGAGGCCAGTTCCGGTACCATCATCCCCTGGTCCTGGAGAGGCCAGTGTCTGTACCCTTGTCCCCTGGTCCTGTAGCGGCCAGTGCCTGAACCCTTATCGCCTGGTTCCAGAGTGGCCAGTGGCTGTACCCTCGTCCCTTGGTCCCGGAGCAGCCAGTGCCTGAACCCTTGTGAAATGGTCCTGGTTCTGCCAGAGCCCTCAACATTGTCCCCTGGTCCTAGTGTGGCCATTCCTGTTCCTGAAGTCCCCTGGTCACAGTGCGTCCAGTGTCTGAACATTCCCCTAAGTCTCCGTGTCAGTGATCCTGGACTGTATCTACTAAGTCTGAATGGAGCCGTAATCAGTGTCAGCTAACCTGACCCCTGGGGTCAGCAGCTACTGCCAGACACCACCCTGGAGTTGTACTTGGCAGCTACCTGCCGCACAAGCCTGACCTCACCACTAGAGGCTCCAGTGAACACCAAAGTAGCTGCTTAGTTACGCCCCTCCAGGGTTGGCCCGGTGGGTCCAGAAATCCACTTGCGCCACAAATGGGCGTAACAAAGCAGAACATCTGTGAATTCATGATGTCATCAATGACCTGTAGCTCCCCGACACCAGCAGCGCTCATGCAGCCCCACATGAGGACACGGCCACCACCAGGTTTCTCTGTAGACACCATGCATTCTCATTGTATTTCTCACCTTTGAGACAGTTTTGAAGCCATCAGTTCCAAACACATTTATCTTGGTCTGATCACTCCAGAGTATAAAGTCCCAGGATGCTTCATATGTTTCCGCATGTGTCCTGGCAGGTTGTAGGGCGGCTTTTTTGTGCATGGGATTTAGGAGAGGCTTTCTATGTGGACAACACCCATGTCTGCCATTCCTCTATAGAAAAATATGTCTGCTTTCAGCTCATCTCTCAGTGCTTGGTGAGATCCTTGGGAAGAGCTCGGATGGAAAATCACAGTTGGGAAGGAATGGACGGGATTTATTAAGTTACTGATAATCCAGCACCTGTTTTCCAGTGTGAATAAAAACAAAAACTTATATGAAAAAATACAAATTAAAATCGTAGAAACATTAAAAAGCAATGTGCACACTGTGCGTTTTTGATGTGTTTTCGCTGCGTTTTTTCCGCTCGGAAATGCACCAAAAACGCTAGGTAATCCGTGTGCCAGCTAATGCAATGACAATCCTGAAGTGCTGTGCACATGAGCAGGAATTATCTTGACCGGATTGTCATTGCGTTTAAATCTGCAGCATGGCAATTCTTTGTGCGTTTCTGCAGCGTTTTTCACCCACAGACTTGAATTGAGTCAGTCAAATCCGCAACAAAAACTTCAGATATAAATATATTTGCGGATTTGCTGCGGATGTTTGCTGCATATTTGACTGACTCAATTCAAGTCAATGAGTCAAAAATGCTGCAAAACCGCACAAAGAATGGACCGCGGAAGACTACACCTCCTATCATCCGATGGCCGATCCCGCTGATAACAGTGGGAGCAGGCGCAGCTGAGGAGAGACCGGGACTGTGCGTGGGGAGCAGCAACCATTCACTCTCCTTAATAGTGCGCACACTGTACCCGCAGCACAGCTCCTGCTGCCGCTTTGTGGTCTGTGTGCCGCTATTAAAGACCATGAATATTCACTACAACCCATGGGAATATTTTTTTACTGTGCATACAGCTGAATTTCACCCACCAAAAAAATGACAAAGTGGGCTACTATAGCTTGCACTGTCACATTAGCAAATGAAAAAAAAAAGTTTTGTTGTGCTCTGCACTGAGAATCTCTGCAGAGTCTGCATATAGCTGAATTTCAACCCCACAAAATCAAAAGGTGGGCTCCAAGGGCTTGCTAGCTTTATCGCATTAGCAAGTGAAAAAATAGATTCTGGTGCATACAGCACAATACAAGCCGTGCACAACGCTGTTCTGTGGCACGGGCCCTGCTGTTTCTGTCTGAATCTCAGTAATTGCACAATAAAAATAAAAATGTGCTGCAAGGTCGATTTCACAGGTACACAGCAGAGGACTTATCTACACTATCTGACTTCCAAACAAGCGCCCATCTATCTAGCTAATATCTCTCATTAGGCGCAGCGTCTATCACCGGCAGTGTGACGTGCATAAAATGGCGCTGAGGGAACATGACCGCTCTTTATATAGAGAGGACATGTGATTTCAGCAGCCAATGGCAGAAGCCCTTTTGTCTAGACAGTGTGGATGCTTCCTGCGCTCTGATTGGCTAGCCGCGTTTTCCTCACTTAAAGTTACAGGGAAAAAAAAATTACAAGTGCGCCGTTGATCTGACCTGTTCTGAGCTCTCCCCAGCCCCTCCACTCATCTAACACGTCCCCCTGCTCATCATACACAGGCACTATGCTAGACAAACTGTTAAAAACGCTGTAGTTGCCCCGCAATCATGTTCCAAAACTTATTCGCCGAACGTTGCCGATTTTCCCGAATTTAAGTAAAAATGCTCACCTTTCCGATCACGAATCCGAATGTGCCACATTCGTGCCAAATTTAACTTCAGAGATCGGATTTCGAACATATTCAGTCATCACTACCCACTATCCAGAACTGAAATCGAACCCCCTTTAGCTGCAGCTCTAATTACTTTATTAGGGTTGAGCTCAGAGCCGTATTTGGCATTCATACTGCCCTAGGCGCTTTAAGTGGTCACGCCCCCTACTGGTAAGTCAGACTGAAAGTGCCCATACCCTCTAGGTTCCCTCCACCAGATACACTTAAACACATACACCCATTATAATCTATGGGCTGAGCACATGTCCGTGTGACCCACCCGTGGACATTTCTTTTTTTTTCCGGCAGAACAGACGTCAATACGTGCAGAATAGAAATGACAAATGTTTAGGTGTTAGATGTGCAAAGATCGAGATAGATGAAAGATATCGGTGAGATATATAATTAGTGCCGTGTGTGTAGTCTACTGTACTTGTATTTAGCTAAAAAATAAATGAAAAAAGCAACGTGGGGTCCCCCTTATTTTTGATAACCAGCCTAGGTAAAGTAGACAGCTGCTGGCTGATATTATCAGGCTGAGAAGGTCCTCAGTTGTTGAGCCCTTTCCAGCCTAAAAATACCAGCCTGCAGCCACCCCAGAATTTGTGCATCTAATGTGATTAATAAAGACTTCCCCACACTATAGTTCACCAATTTATTGAACAAAAAAAATCCCCTGCAGGTCCGCAGGAATCCATCGAATCCGATATAGTCCAGAAATGGAAACCTGAAAAACATAAAACTAGAGAAATAAAAACAAGAAACAGTCCCTCGTTCACCAATTTATTACCAAACATTTTCCCACAGAGCTCGGACATAGTGCACGCTCCCTGAAACTGGCTCTGGCGTCTGTGAATAGACGTAAAGTGACCGCTATCCACAGGCGCCAGGTACAGACTACAACTCTCATCAGAGCAGGTGGGTCTCGCTGAGCACAGTGTGAGCCAGCAACTCTTTAAGGTGCATCTACACTGGCCAATAATCGGCCGATCTAAACAGGCTGACAGTCACCCGATGTACAAGCAAAAGACGTAGTTACTTACCGGTAACGGGATTTCTCAGAGCCCATGACGGCACCACGGAGAGAGGGGATCCGCCCTTCAAGGACAGGAAACCTACAGATAAAAGGGCGGTACCGCTCTCCCGCATCAGTTGTTTACAGAGCATGAGAGGACCACCAGGTTAGTAACATGAAATTTTACAATTTAAGACCTCGTCAGACACACCACGTGGCTACAACAAGTAACTAATAAGTGTGCGCACCCACACGTGAAGGGAGGGAATGTACGGGTGCCGTCATGGGCTCTGAGAAATCCCGTTACCGGTAAGTAACTACGTCTTTCTCCTTCCCCCATGATGGCACCACGGAGAGAATTACAGAGAAGTGACTTATTAGGGGGGACCACAGCTTCCAGAACCCTTCTCCCGAAAGTAAGGTCTGAAGAAGAGGTTAAGTCTAGCCGGTAGTGATTAAAGAAGGTAGAGGGGGAAAACCAGGTTGCCGCTCTACATATCTGCTCTATCATAGCACCGGCCTTCTCCGCCCAGGAGGCTGCCACCGCTCTCATTGAATGGGCCTTCAGTTTCTCTGGGCCAGCTTCTCCCCGTGAGGAGTAAGATAGTGTGATGGCCTCCCTTATCCATCTGGCCAGCGTGCCATTAGAAGCTTTCTTCCCCTTACGAGGGCCCTGAAAGCAAACAAAGAGAGAACTATCCTGCCTACACTCATGTCGCCTCTAGATATTGGATTAGGCATCTTCTGACATCTTGTGTATGCAAGATCTTCTCTTTCGTGTTCTTAGGGTTAGGGCAGAAAGAAGGAAGGGGACCTGTGAAATCTTGACGCCACTTTTGGTAGATAGGCAGGGTCGGTTTTCAGAATAACCCTATCCTCCAAGATTTGTGTGAAGGGGGAGCCTGCTGATAAAGCCTGAATATCACTAACCCTACGTGCGGATGTGAGAGCTACCAAGAGTGCTGTCTTTAGGGACAGAATTTTTAGGGATGCTTCCAACAGGGGTTCAAAGGGGGCCTCCATTAAAGCTGAAAGGACCAAGTTTAAATCCCAGGGTGTAGTATTTCGGGATGTGATGGGACGGGATCTAGCTGATGCCTTAATAAACCTAGATACCCATCTATCCCTAGCCAGGTCAAAATTATAGAGCGCTCACAGGGCCGCAACTTGAACTTTTAAAAGGTACTTGTGGCCAGACCCTGCTCCAACCCCCTCTGTAAAAATTCCAGGATGGCTGTGAATGGAACCTCCCCACCCAACCTGGAACCTGAGACTGAAAGGAATTTCTTCCAGGTTTTCCCCGTACAGCTTGGTGGTGACTGGTTTTCTACTTTGAAGTAGTGTGGTGATAAGATTTGGGGAGAAACCTATGTCTTTCAGAAGAGCCCTCTCAAATTCCAGGCTGTCAAGTGTAAGCTTGATGCCCGAGGATGGAGGACCGGACCCTGAGAAAGAAGGTCCGGGAGCTCTGGAAGAACCCATGGGTCGGAGATTGATAACCTCCTCAGCCATGAAAACCATGCCCTCTTTGGCCAAAAGGGGGCTATCAAGATTACCCTCGCTTCCTCTTCTTTGATTTTCCTCAGAACAGCTGGAATCAAAGCGGTCGGAGGAAAAGAGTAAGCTAGAGGGTAATTCCATGGGATCATGAAGGCATCCACGGCTACGGGGTTCCCTTTGGGATCTAGGGAGCAAAAACAGCGTGTTTTTTGTTCTGATTGTTGGCGAACAGATCTATGGAGGCCCGGCCCCACCTTTCTACAATATGCTGAAAAACTGCTTGACTTAATTCCCACTCGCCCTGCTTCAGCTGTGTCCGACTCTGAAAGTCTGCGGTGCAATTTTCTATCCCTTTTATGTGTAGAGCAGATAGGGATTGTAAGTTCCCCTCGGCTAAGTGAAAGATGACCTCTGTCATCTGCATTATGGAATGGGACCGTGTACCCCCCTGGTGGTTCAGGTATGCCACTACTACTTGGTTGTCTGAAAATACCCTCACGTGATGACCCTGTAGCGTATGCATGAATTCCCGGAGTGCCTGCTCTACTGCTAGGAGCTCCTCCATGTTTGAGGACATTAGTTTTAGGCGTTCTGTCCAGACCCCCTGAGCTACCAGATTGTTGAGGTGAGCCCCCCAGCCCCCGGGACTTGCATCTGTGGTCAAGATTTGCGGTGTTGGGATTGTCCAAGGAATCCCCCGGGCTAGATTGTCTATGTTCCCCCACCACTCTAGGGAAAGTATGGTTTTTGCAGATAGCGTTAAAAGCCCTTCTAAACGCCCTTTTAGGGCTTTTTCTGCCTCTAGGATTTCCCACTGAAGGGTTCTGGTATGTATTTGAGCCCATTGGATGGCGGGAAAGCATGCTGTCAGGGAACCTAGCAGGGACATGGCTTTCCGAAGGGACATAGACGGGTGGGACTTTGCCCGAGATATCTGTCTTAGGATTTTTTTAATTTTCCCTTCGGGGAGACGACACTCCTGACCTTTTGAATCCAGCACGATGCCTAGATATTCCTGTATTTGGCATGGTTCTGTTTTGGACTTTTCCAGATTCAAAACCCATCCTAAGCGAGTCAAGGAATCCATGACCTTTTTCAGATGGGATTTGCAGTCTAGGAAGGAGCTGCCTATTATCAGGAAGTCGTCTAGGTATGGGACGAGCAGGGTGTTCTGTTCCCTTAGATGAGCCATCACCTCTGCAACAACTTTGGTGAAGACCCTTGGGCTATGGCGATGCCGAATGGGAGGGGTGTATATTGGTAGTGTTTGACCACTCCACCCATAGGAACTGCTACCCTGAGGAACTTCCGGTAGTCTTTATGTATCGGGACGTGATAATAAGCGTCCTTTAAGTCCAGGACGGCCATGAAACACCCGGGAAACAGCATTCTTACTGAAGATTTTATTGTTTCCATTTTGAAGGCTTCCACCTTCAACAGTTTGTTCAGGTTTTTTAGATTGACAATCGTCCTGTATGTCCCATCTGTTTTTTTTCTCAGAAATAATGGAGAATAGAAGCCCATGCCCTCCCCCCCCCCCCCGGGACCTCCTGAAGGACTGCCTTCCCTACCAGTCCCTGGATTTCCTGCTCCAAGGCCAGTTGCTCCTCGTTTGAAGACCTTTCGGGAGTTATAACAAAGTTTTGCTGAGGGAATTTGAGGAACTGCAGTTTTTAGGCCCGATTGTATTATGCTCAGAATCCATGAGCTGTTGGATATTAGCTCCTAGGCCTGGAGAAAACTTGATAGCCTTCCCCCCAAATCTTCATTGGGGGGCCTTTCTGTTATCACTGGAGGGCTTGTTAAATAGGAATTCCTTGGTCTTCCTTCTCCTGTCTTCCCATCTATCCTGTTCTTTAGGGGGCTTCCTACGTATAAACTTTCTACTCCGAAAAGGTTTCCTGTAAGTAGTGTTAGACAGGATAGGAAACCGCTTCTTATTGTCCCCTGCCTTATATCCAAGATATCATCAAGGGCGGGCCCAAATAGAAACTCGCCCTCACAGGGGATGGAGCACAACCTAGATTTAGTCCGCAGATCCCCGGGCCAACATTTGAGCCAGAGGGCTCGTCTAGCCGCGTTAGCAGACCTGTTGCTCTAGCACCTAACCTGACGGAGTCCGCCGAGGGGTCAGCCAGGAAGGCCGCTGCCCCTTTCATTATTGGGATAAATTCAAGGATTGCGTCTCTCGATGATTTTTGCCTCAGTTGTGATTCAAGCTGATCCAGCCAGACCATTAGTGACCTGGCCGTACACGTGGCAGCTACCGCAGGTTTTAACCCCCCTCCAGCGGCTTCCCAGGAACCCTTTAGGAAGGTGTCTGCCTTTTTATCCATGGGGTCTTTTAAGACACCCATGTCCTCAAATGGAAGGGAGTATTTCTTTGAGGCCTTGGCTATGGCGACATCTAGTTTTGGTGCTTTCTCCCAAAAGGAACATACTGGGTCCTCAAACGGGTACTTTCGTTTGGGGGAAAGGAAGCCCTTACTCTCCGGTCTTTTCTACTATTTCTTAATCAGTGAGTGAACATGTTCGTTGAGTGGAAAAGATCTCCTCTTTTTTTATTCTAGACCGCCGAACATCACGTCTTGTATGGATTTTTTGGGCCGGGGATCTGTTAATCCCATGGTAGATCTGACAGCCTTGAGGAGGCTGTTTCCTCGATAGGGAAACAGCTCCGTCCTCCTCTATCTGAAGATGAGGAAGAGGAAGAGATGGAAGTGTCCGAATCTCCGCCATCCTCAGAACTGCTAGACCTGGACTCGGGGGATATGTTTTTAGTTTTCCTTAACCTTTTCCCCCCCCTGAAAAGATTTAATGGTGTTTTCGACCTGCGATTTAATCAGGTCTCTAAGTTCAGAGGCAAATCTCGGGGTTCCCTCGCATATAGTCTGCTCAATGCAGGAGCTGCAGAGTCTCTTATCCCAAGTAGTGGGCAAGGTTTCAGTGCATAGTGCACAAGTCCTATTTTTTGTTTTCCCTGTACTTTTTCCCTATAGGAGACAAAAGAGAGAGAGAGCAAGGGCCCCTAGTTACAAAGTGGACTTTCACGAAGCTCACTTACCAACCAGACGGAAGAGCGGGTATCGGTTCAGGAGGTGGAGCCATCTTTGTAGACGGAGTCCTCCTGGAAGATGCCGAAGTGGAGTCCTTGCTGCGCTGCGACGATCTGCCGGAGCGCCCACTTCCATTGTTCCGATCCTGGTGTCCAATCTCTTCCAGTCTCTTCTTTCGTTGGGTTGGCGGTGGTGGTGGCGACTGAGGAGGTAGCTCTTGATCCTCAGGTAGCGCCTGGTCACTCATTATTATATATGTATCAATATATACCTTCTTTTTTTTTCTCTACACAGCGTGCCAGAGCTCTGATGAGGAACTACTGGCGTCCTTCGCGGTCTTTTTAAGGCACTGGGAGTCCCTCCCATAGTGCCTGTGGTGACCCGACGCCCCCTCCTCCCCTGCACCTGCAGGAGGACGCCCGCGCCTGCGCAGACTGGCTACCCAGTCATGCATTGCGGCGTTGCGTCATTCAGGGGCACCCGGCGTGCGTGCGGGGGAGGAGAGAGGCCCGCGCCTGCGCAGACTGGCTCTCCAGTCATGCATTGCGGCGCTGCATCATCCAAGGGCGCCCCGCGCGTCAGACCCTGAAGTTGAATTGCACGCCGCCGGGCCGCGCTCTCACCTCCGCAACCAGGGGGGTCCAGCACAGTCGACGGCCCCGACATGCCCTGCCTGTTCGTCCGGAACCCCCTCCGCACACCCTAAGGGCCCACTGACCCCAGCGGTGGCGCATCAGGACACCGCACCAGCCGAGGCAGGGGACTCCCGCTGCCTGGATCGGACTGGCCGGGCCTGGCATCCCACGACGTCCATCTTCTGGCACCCCACAGGTATGCCTCCTCCGGACTGTAGGGTCCCGTCAAGGACAGGAAACCAACTGATGCGGGAGCGAGGTACCGCCCTTTTATCTGTAGGTTTCCTGTCCTTGAAGGGCGGATCCCCTCTCTCCGTGGTGCCGTCATGGGGGAAGGAGAAACATTAGCTTGTCAGGGGAAATCATTAAGCTTAAATATCACTGTTCTGGGCAGCAGGTCATCCTGTGTAAACGTGCTGCCGAGAACAGTGCTATTCTCTGCGCACAGAACGATCATATTACGGTTCACAGGTGATTAAACGACTGCCGATCGGCTTCATATAACCAGTAGGTGGGCATTTTGGCTGTGTTAGTCCAGTGTAAATGCAGCCTTAGGACCTGGTACCTTATAGGAGACGTCTTCTCCGGTTGCTCACATCCTTTTTCCCCTTCACGCATGACGGCACACCCGTTTCAGTTGGTTGCCTGTCCTTGATGGGAGACCTCATGAAGTATCAGGTGGCTCACCAGGATAAAGATCCACTTACCTAGGCCTGTCCCGGCGGTGGAAGAGCGGGCTGGTGTTCCGTGGCGCCGGCCTTCAGGTCCCGGTAGCACAGTCCACAGGTTCCCTGGGGACCTGCTGCATGTGGGGGCAGAGGTCCTGGGCTTCTGTGCACCGCGGCGCCACCCTCCCCCTGCCGCGCACGTGACCAGGAGTGAGCGGTCACGTGCCTCCGACGTCGCGGGGCATGCTGGGTAGGGCGTGCCCCGGTGTCGTTGGCGGTGGCGCCGTAAGTAAGATGGCGGTGCCCTGTGAATTGCCAGCCGTAAAGCCCAGTGGCTGACGTTGGCAGCAGCATGGGGCTGTGGGGGGGGGGGTGTGGATTAACCGGAGGAGACCGCAGGGATTTGGTGGCTGACCCCGCCCTACTCCCTATATAAAGGTGCACCTATGGTCAGAACACTGCTCACGGAGTCCGCCATAATGTCAGACATGGAGCAGCAGCAGCTGTCACCACAGCCACAGTCGCTACCAACCTCATCACCACCTCCATCTGCTCGCCGGTCCAGAGGGTCCAGCGGTAAAAGCAGCAGCTGTCACAGTCAGAGGAGTAAAGCTTCTCAGGACTCCACGGTCTCCAGGAAGGATGCGTCGCGTATCCTGAAACAGTCTTCAATTCCGGTATCCGCAATGGCGGGGCTGAGTGATCTTCGTGAATGTCACTATATACAGTACAGACCAAAAGTTTGGACACACCTTCTCATTTAAAAGATTTTTCTGTATTTTCATGACTATGAAAATTGTACATTCACACTGAAGGCATCAAAATTATGAATTAACACATTTGGAATTATATACTTAACAAAAAAGTGTGAAACAACTGAAAATATGTTTTATATTCTAGGTTCTTCAAAGTAGTCACCTTTTGCTTTGATGACTGCTTTGCACACTCTAGGCAATCTCTTGATGAGCTTCAAGAGGTAGTCACCGGAAATGGTCTTCCAACAATCATGAAGGAGTTCCCAGAGATGCTTAGCACTTGTTGGCCCTTTTGCCTTCACTCTGCGGTCCAGCTCACCCCAAACCATCTCGATTGGGTTCAGGTCTCGTGTCTGTGGAGGCCAGGTCATCTGGCGTAGCACCCCATCACTCTCATTCTTGGTCAAATAGCCCTTACACAGCCTGGAGGTGTGTTTGGGGTCATTGTCCTGTTGAAAAATAAATGATGGTCCAACTAAACGCAAACCGGATGGGATAGCATGCCGCTGCAAGATGCTGTGGTAGCCATGCTGGTTCAGTATGCCTTCAATTTTGAATAAATCCCCAACAGTGTCACCAGCAAAGCACCCCCACACCATCACACCTCCTCTTCCATGCTTCACGGTGGGAACCAGGCATGTAGAGTCCATCCGTTCACCTTTTCTGCGTCGCACAAAGACACGGTGGTTGGAACCAAAGATCTCAAATTTGGACTCATCAGACCAAAGCACAGATTTCCACTGGTCTAATGTCCATTCCTTGTGTTCTTTAGCCCAAACAAGTCTCTTCTGCTTGTTGCTTGTCCTTAGCAGTGGTTTCCTAGCAGTTATTTTACCATGAAGGCCTGCTGCACAAAGTCTCCTCTTAACAGTTGTTGTAGAGATGTGTCTGCTGCTAGAACCCTGTGTGGCATTGACCTGGTCTCTAATCTGAGCTGCTGTTAACCTGCGATTTCTGAGGCTGGTGACTCGGATAAACTTATCCTCAGAAGCAGAGGTTACTCTTGGTCTTCCTTTCCTGGGGCGGTCCTCATGTGAGCCAGTTTCTTCGTAGCGCTTGCTGGTTTTTGTAACTGCACTTGGGGACACTTTCAAAGTTTGCCCAATTTTTCGAACTGACTGACCTTCATTTCTTAAAGTAATGATGGCCACTCGTTTTTCTTTACTTAGCTGCTTTTTTCTTGCCATAATACAAATTCTAACAGTCTATTCAGTAGGACTATCAGCTGTGTATCCCCTAGACTTCTGCACAACACAACTAATGGTCCCAACCCCATTTATAAGGCAAGAAATCCCACTTATTAAACCTGACAGGGCACACCTGTGAAGTGAAAACCATTTCCGGTGACTACCTCTTGAAGCTCATCAAGAGAATGCCAAGAGTGTCATCAAAGCAAAAGGTGGCTACTTTGAAGAACCTAGAATATAAGACATATTTTCAGTTGCTTCACACTTTTTTGTTAAGTATATAATTCCACATGTGTTAATTCATAGTTTTGATGCCTTCAGTGTGAATGTACAATTTTCATAGTCATGAAAATACAGAAAAATCTTTAAATTGGAAGGTGTGTCCAAACTTTAGGTCTGTACTGTATATATTTGCTAATGGGCCTCCTGTTGTGTGTTTAATCACCAGGAGGAACCCAGGAAAGTTACCGATGAGAAGCGGAACAAGGAATGTGCAATATGCAAATGACTGGCAGAAGGAGCTCTGCTCGGACATCATTCAGAGAACCATTTGTGAGGGTACACCGGATTTTGCTGCTAGTCTCAGGTCTGTCATCAGATCAGAGATAGAGGGTTCCTTTAAAACAATTTTAAGGAAAAGAAGGAAGGTCATATCCGATTCTTCTTCTGGTTCTGATTCTTCAGTGTTGTCAGGGGGACAGTGTTGTAGCGAAGCTTCATCCTCATCCTCCTCGGATAGTGATGGGGGGGGGGACCATGCTTCCCCATAGAAGACACCGATAAATTGATAAAAGTTATCAGAACCACTATGGGGTTAAAGGAGGATAAATCCGTAAAATCCCTAGAAGACATTATGTTTTGAGGGTTAGAAGAGAAGAAAAAACGCACCTTTCCGGTAAATGCCAAGGTCCAGGCACTTATTAATAGAGAATGGAGGAAGCCGGAGAAAGTAGGGGCCTTGCCTTCATCCTCAAAAAGGAAATATCCCTTTGAGCTTAAGGACTCTGAAAATTGGGACAAGGTGCCAAAAATTGACGGTGCTGTATCTAGGTTATCTAAGAGATCAGCACTTCCCTTTGAGGACACAGGGGTGCTTAGAGACCCCTTGGATAAGAAGGCAAATACTTTCCTAAAACATACTTGGGAATCAGCAGCAAGTGGCCTAAAACCAGCTATTGCAGGATCATGTACTGCCTGTTCCCTGAAGGTCTGGTTGCAGCAGTTGGAAAATCAACTAAAAGACAAAAAAAACTCAAAAGACAAAATTCTACCCAACCTGCCCGTTACATGGTGGGACAGCCTTCCTGGCAGATACTTCTGCCGATTCTGTTACGCTCGCAGCTAGGTCAGCCAGTCTGTCAAACGTGGCAAGACGAGCTCTGTCGCTCAAGGAATGTCCTGGAGATTTACAATCAAAGTCTAGGCTGTCTGCCATACCTTGTGGCGGTCAATTTCTCTTTGAGAAGAAGTTGGATGACGTCCTTGAGAAGGCGAGCGACAAAAAATGAAGATTCCCTGAGTTTTCAGCAGACACCAGGAGAACCTATTTTCGGAGGGGGAAATTTAATAGAGGTTGCCCCTCGGGGGAGAAAAGGAAATGGGATTTCAAGAACAGAAAAGAGGATATATGTTCGGTGGTCCCTCCTCCACCTCCAAAAAGCCTCCACAATAACGCCAGGCCACAAGTAGGAGGGAGGCTCTCTCATTTTGTCCAGGCCTGGGAAAACATCTCCAGTTCCTGGGTCCTCAACATATTAAAGGGATGGACTGAAGATTCAATTCCTTCAGCAACCACGGCAAATATTTGCGGTGACCCCGGTAAGGAAGTTCCCGGACGAACAGCTGGCTCTGGAATCAGAGATCCTTACCCTTTTGGAGAAGCGAATGCTATGCGAACCTCTGGTCAGTCAGAAAGGAAGGTGATTTTATTCCCCTCTCTTTCTAATAAAAAAAACGGACGGTTCTTTCAGGACTATTATAAATTTAAAAGGCCTCAACCGTTTCATAAACAACCATACATTCAAGATGGAATCGGTAAATTCAGCAATAAAGCTTCTGTTTCAAAATTGCTTTATGGCAGTGACAGATCTGAAAGACGCGTATTATCATGTCCCATTTCAACCAGATGACCAACAGTATCTAAGGTTGCGCTTTACATCCAAGGAAGGTGCAGGCACTTCCAGTTCCGATCTCTCCCCTTCGGGTTGTCGATTGCCCCAAGGGTGTTCACCAAACTAATAGCCGAAGTAACGGCCTTACTTCGCATTCAAAACATGGTCATAATACCATATCTGGGCGACTTCCTTATAGTAGGGAATTCAGAAAGCCATTGTGTTTCTCAGCTGAAAGAAGTCATGATGACCTTGCAGAACCTGGGCTGGATAGTGAACACCCAAAAATCAAGACTAGAACCCACTGGACCCCTAAAGTTAAATTTGACCTGTCCATCCACCACAAGAGGGAGTTTCTGGTAATGTAAGGAGAGATGTACCTTTCCTTCTAAATACCCTTTTAAAAAAATTTTGCTGACAAGATTTCCCACTGAAGGACTCTTGTGTGAAATTGAGCCCACTTGACTGCCGGAATGCACAACGTTAGAGTACCTAGCAGGGACAGTGCTTTCATCAAGGACATATCTGGGGTCCGTATAGCTGCCGAGACCAACTTTGTGACTTTGTCTATCTTGCTGTCGGGTAGAAGACACGTCTGACACTTGGAGTCTAGAGAAAACCCTAGAAAGGTCTGGTTGTGGGATACAACAGTGCAAAACATCATCACGACCGATGCGAGCAACTCAGGGTGGGGGGCACACCTGGGAAACCACATAATTCAGGGCTCTTGGTCAGTCCTAGAGGAAAAAAGGTCGTCAAATTTAAAAGAGATATGGGCAGTGAGGAACGCTTTGAGGGCTTTGTGGCACCCCAGGGGTCTGGTTTCCACAGTAATAGCAATATTATGTCTGAGAGCAGGTGGGAGGTCTCTTGGTCAGGAATCCTATGCATGCCACACCTCCTGCCCAGTCCTGGGAGGGGAAGAGCTTCCCCTATATAAAACTGGGGCTGAGGCAGGGTTAGGGAGTTAAGAAGGAGAGTTAAGAAGAGGAGAAGCAGCTATAGGAAAGAGAGATCAGGAGCTCTGGGGAAGTAGTGCTAAAAGGAATCAGGGGCTGGCAGCTGTAGAGCTCGCCCTGATTGAAGAGTTACCACCGGACCCGGAGTCCGAGGCTGTGGGGACTAATCCTTACCCAGCAGCAGAAACCGACCGGCAGGGGATTTCAGGTCCTCTGGCCAAGAAACCCGAAGGCACGGTCACACGCGTGGGACCAGCACCGCCGTCGTGGAGCGGAAGCCACTAGAAGGCCCCGAGTCACCGGCCATACGGGTGAGCACCACACGGTACACTCAGGGACGTGGGCTACTTTTACCCGCCTCTAGCAAGGTAGCCAGAAGAGTACAATTAGTTGGGGAGGCCTACAACTCCGCCTGGCCAGGGGAAATCCCATCTGCTCAAAGACTGACCAGGCCCCGATCACTAGCCAGTACTCCGGGAGGGTCTATCTTTATCACCAGTAAAGACCCTGAACTACACCGCATCGTCTCTGAGTGGTTCCTGCTACCCCCATCATTCACGTCGGCTGCCCTGAGGCCATACCCCTCCCGTTGGGGGTTATACCATCCACGCTGCACAATCCTTCCACCGGCCTCAGCGGTCTGCCCTGCAGCGGCAGCTCCATAGCTGCATTCAACGGGTGGCGTAGTCGTCCAACATCTACTGCTAATACTCAGCCACACAGTTTGACTCCCTGGGCACGGACCGGGTCACCGCCACGAGACTACTACCCCCAACAGGCCCGGCTCCGGGTAGTCCCCGCGTGCGCAACGCTACACCAAGTAGGCCCAGGGGCGCGTCAACTTTTGGCGTAGTCGGCAGGATTTCGTGCCCGCAACCACCGGGTACTGCGTGCCTGAAAAAGACTGTTCAAACTTACCAGTGGTGAAGATTCCCGCCATCCGGCGCCATCTTCTGCCTTCTTCCCGCCATCCGCGAAGTTTTCCCGCCATCCGGCGCCATCTTCTGCCTTCTTCCCGCCATCCGTGGAGTTTTCCCGCCGTTGGACGCCATCTTGAAGACGCCGCGCGGGAAGAAGAGGGGCGTGGACTCTGAAAGCGCGCGAGAACTGAAGCCCCGCCTCACGTCCGGACGTTGCGTAAGGTCCTGGAAGGAGCCCAGCAGACGCCGACGTCACAGGAGCGCGACGGAAGGTCCTCAACCCTGACGATCCACTGCGGAGCCGCGGCCTACGGAAGAGGATCATCGCAAGGTAGGCCACGGTCCACTAGGGGGGGGAGAAAAATGTCGGATACGGAGGAGAGCTTCACTGCCTCAACCCCCGCCAGCGCCACCGCTGCTGCAGTCATGCCTTTCACCATGCCCTATATCCCGGGAGCAGCCTGGCTACCCCAGTACTCAGGGGAGTCACATACCCTGAATGACTTTAAAGAAAAGCTGGATAGCCTCTTCCAGGTGTACCCCCTCACAGAAGAGCAGAAAGTGAGCATCCTGGTGGCCCAACTAACCGGGGCAGCCCAAAGGGAGGTAAAGTCCTGGCCACCTGGGAGGAGGACTGTCGCAGGGATACTAACCCGGCTGAGGGACACCTTTGATACCCGCACCTCAGCCGAGATTAAGCTTCGATTCTATGGGTGCAAGCAGCGAGCACATGAGAATATAAGGGACTATGCACTAAACCTACAAGAGGCCCTGAGAGCCATTAAGCAGACCGACCCTGACAGCGTGGGAAACGAGGACAGGCTGTTGACCGAGCAATTTATAGAGGGACTATATTGCAATGTCCACCGAACCCAGTTGCGGGCCATAGCCTTACAGGATCCTCATCTGGACTTTGCACAGTTCAAGGACAGAGCCATCCGGGTGCTCCGAGAACCGGCACCGGGTGGCGTTGTGACCCACAGGCGCCCTACTACCACTTACCACCAGGAGGCGGCGCCCTTGTCGGCAGGGCCTGTGGGGGCTGATGCGCAGGCTTTGAACAATGACCCGGCTCCGGACCTGCACCATCAGGTCCAAGAGCTAGCTAAAAGCGTTGCTGCGCTAACCCGAACTGTGCAGTCTTTACAGGTTTCCACTCCAGGGAAGATCCAGCTGGCATCCGGACCGGAGGACATCCCGTGGCGTCGACCAAGGAGGACCCCACCGGCCAGAGGAAGACCCAGCGACCGGTACAACGAGGACGGACAACCCATCTGCCGCCGCTGCAATCAACCCGGACATATGGCAAGGTACTGTCCTTTAAACTGGCACAACCTGGGGTAGAGGGCCAACCCCCAGGAAAAAGATCACCAGGCCCATCGAACTGGCGCGACAAATATGTGGGAGGACGTCCAGTCTTGCCTGTGGTACTGGATGGCATCCCTATGAGTGCCCTACTGGACACCGGGTCACAGGTCACCACCATCCCGTACGTGCTCTTTAAGCAGTACTGGAATGACTCGGATATAACCCGCTATCCAGACGACGACTTGAGTATCATCGCCAGTAATGGTCAGCCCGTGCCACAGATCGGATTTAAAGAAATGACCATTAAAATCGGTAGAGTCGAACTGGCAGCACAGGGACTGATCATTGTAGACATTGACAAGCGCGAGAGTCACCCAAAGATAACTCTAGGAACTAATGTGATTGAAAATTGTCTTGCAGAGGTGATTTTCATTTTACAGCAGGTTGCCAAGAACGCCAGCTCCGGCCAGCAGCGAGTGCTCCAGAAAGAGATCCGGGCACTGATGCGACGGCAACAGGTGGAACTCTCCGGTGGTGAGATTGGTAGCGTAAGAATGTGTGACCCTTTCCCTATTGCCATGCCCCCGAAAAGTGAAATGATGATTTGGTGCCGGGCAGCTATTGGTCTGAGAGGTAGAGATTACCAGGCCATGGTAGAACCAGTCTACTCAGACAGTAGGCCCACCATTTTGACAGCACGGGGGGTAGTTGATGTACGCCATGGGAGGGTGCCCGTTCGTATAATAAATATCGGGAAAAGGGAAGTATACCTGCCTCGGTATGCTACGCTAGCCAAATTATATACTATCAACCAAAATTCTATACAGTCTGTGGAACCCTTGCCTCCATCTCACCCGGAGGAAGGTAACGGCTCTACGAAAATAATGGAGGATTGGTGTCAGCAACTACATTTGGGTACTGACTCCACTCCCTCCCACCAGAAACAGGGAGTCTACCGGGTGGTTCGAGAGTACGAGAGAGTGTTTAGTAAACACCCGTTAGACTTCGGGCGAGTCAAGGGGGTAGAACACCACATCACCACGGGAGACCATCCTCCCATAAAAGAGAGGTATCGACCCGTACCCCCTGCACACTACCAACACGCCAAGGGGATGCTTAGAGACATGAAGGAGGCTGGGGTAATCAGGGATAGCTGTAGCCCCTGGGCAGCTCCACTAGTCTTGGTCAAAAAGAAAGACAACACCATGAGAATGTGTGTAGATTACCGGAAAATTAACCGTATCACACACAAAGATGCGTACCCCTTACCAAGAATAGAGGAGTCTTTGGCTGCTTTAAAATCTGCTAACTTCTCCACCTTGGATCTCACTAGCGGGTACTGGCAGGTTCCTGTAGCAGAGGCGGACCGGGAGAAGACCGCATTCACCACCCCGATGGGACTTAGCGAGTTTACCTGCATGCCGTTCGGACTCTGCAACGCACCAGGAACCTTCCAGCGATTGATGGAATGCTGTCTGGGACACCGAAACTTTGAGACGGTCCTGTTATACCTGGACGATGTCATCGTCTATTCTAAGACCTACGAGGACCACCTGAAACACCTGGCGGAAGTGTTCGAAGCTCTGGCAAGTTACGGCCTAAAGGTGAAACCCTCCAAGTGTCACCTCCTGAAGCCAAAGGTGCAGTACCTGGGACACATGGTGAGTGCTGACGGAGTGGCTCCCGACCCTGATAAGATCACCGCAATTAAGGAATGGCCAAGCCCCTCCAGCGTAAAGGAAGTGAGGCAGTTCCTCGGGTTGGTAGGCTACTACCGAAGGTTCATTCCCGGTTTCACCAAAAAGGCAGCTCCTATGCAGGACCTCCTGATAGGCCAGTCCAGGAAGGTCAAGAACCAGAAGCCACCCTTCAGATGGGAGAAGCTGGAAGAAGAGTCCTTCCGCCAGCTGAAGATGGCCCTCACGGGGGATGAAATCCTGGCGTACCCTGATTATAGCCAGCCCTTTATCCTCTACACCGACGCCAGTAACATCGGGTTAGGAGCCGTACTGTCCCAGATACAGCAGGGGAAGGAACGGGTAATTGCTTACGCCAGCCGAAAACTGCGACCCACCGAAAGAAACCCTGAGAATTACAGCTCATTTAAGCTAGAGTTCCTGGCAGTGGTGTGGGCAGTCACCGAACGCTTTAAGCACTACCTCGCTGCTTCCCGGTTCACCGTGTACACGGATAACAACCCGTTGACACACCTGGACACTGCAAGACTCGGTGCCCTAGAGCAGAGATGGATGGCCCGCTTGTCCAACTATGAGTTTACAATCAAATACCGGGCAGGACGCTCCAATACCAACGCGGACGCCCTGTCCAGGATGCCGAACCTACCGGACGTAGGGGAAGATTCAGAGGAACTGGAAGAAGTTGAACTCCCCGCGTTCCACCGTCATGGGACTATCCAGTATTCCCACCGTGTAAGGAGTAAGCAATCCGCTACGTTCAACCCATTACCTCATTACAACTGGGCGGAGACGCAAGACAGTGACCCTGCCGTCCGACTGGTAAAGGAGATGCTGACTCGGCCAGATGCACGCCTTGACCCAGACGCTCCGGAGGAAGCCAAGCAACTGTGGGCTGAGAAGAGTCGACTGTTCCTTTACAAGGGGAAGTTGTGCCGCAGAATGGTTAACTCCCGGACGCATGAACTAATCTGGCAAGTAGTGGTGCCAAGAAGAGACGCAGCTATGGTGATGGAGGCATACCACGACGGAGCTGGGCACTTTGGATGGAAGAAGCTGGAGTTCCTGCTGCGCGGGCGGTTCCATTGGGTAGGCATGAGAGGAACCATCGAGAGGTGGTGCAGAGACTGTGGCCCATGCAACCTAAGAAGGAGGGACCGTGCCAGCCAGAAGACTCCCCTGCAGTCCATCATCACCAGACAGCCGTTGGAACTGGTAGCCTTGGACCATGTAAAACTGACCCCAAGCAGAAGTGGCTACGTCTACGCGTTAACCATCGTGGATCACTACTCCCGGTTCTTGGTTGTCGTCCCCGTCAAGGACTTAACGGCTCAAACAGCAGCTAGAGCCTTCCAGCAGCACTTCTGTCGTCCGCACGGATACCCGGAGCAGGTGCTGACAGACCAGGGGCCTGCCTTTGAAGCGGAAGTCTTCCAGGAGTTCTGCACCCTGTATGGCTGCCGGAAGATAAGAACAACACCCTATCACCCGCAAACTAATGGACTTTGTGAGAAAATGAACCAGGTGGTGATAGATCTTCTGAAAACGTTGCCCCTGGAAGAACGTAGTCTGCCTGAAAAGCTGCCCGACCTGGTGGATCTATACAACCACATCCCTGTAGGTTCCACCAACTGTACCCCGGCTTACCTAATGAGGGCAAGACCTGGTAAGCTTCCTGTTGATCTGGAGATGGGAGTCCTGACACCCGAGGACACTTCACCAGAAGCAGACTGGGACACAGAGAGGCAGCAGCAGTACCGGAAAGTACAGGAGAGCGTGGAGCGAAGTCTCTGTCAAGCTAGGGAAAGACAAGAGAAAACTTACAACCAGTATGCTCCCGCTGTTCCCCTGGTGCCCGGAGAGCAGGTCTTGAAGAGGAAAAGACGGCTCCACAAGTTGGACGACCAGTGGGAGAAGGACCCGTACACCGTACTGCCCTCAAGCCACGACAACCCAAAGATCTGTACAATCAGTAAAGACGGAGGGGAAACCACAGCCATTGTATCCCGGGATCACCTGAAGAAGTGTCCCGAACAGCTACGGAACCCTGAAGAGGAACAAGAAGACCCTCGACCCGTAGAGGAAAGGGAAGATATGATTAGTACTGTGCTCGGAGACTTCCCTCGGTCTTGGACTCAAGTCAATGGTGCTGTTGTGGTACCCGTCCTCACGTTCCTCCAACCAGCATCCCAAGTGCCTACGGAGACACAGGTAGAGCTGGAAGAACAGCCGGTCCAGGAGGCAGAAGACCCCACACAAGCAGACCAGGAGAATCAACCCTCTGCTTATAGTGAGCCTGCCATACCCCTAGTGAGCCAAAGAGTCCGTAGACGGCTGCCCAGTTTACCCTTGACAGCTCCTATACCCTGTAGCTCAGGACCAGTCAGCCAGCTCCGTAGGTCCACTAGGGTCACTAGAGGCCAGTTGCCCATACGGTGGAGGATCTAAATGTTCAAGCTATTTTATTAATGTTTACCTGTTTGTTGTTGCTTGTGTATAATTATGTGTTTCTAGTTATTTGTAGGAGTCTTTGGTGGATTTACCGGGAATCCTTTGTACATATGTTGGAGCGTAACCCAGGAATGGACTAAAAGACTGATAAGGACTCGGGGCAGGACAGACCCCTACCTGGTTACGTCTCCCTGTTTTGGTGAAATGGACACCTTTGTTTTCTTCAAAGACTGCACCCGGTTGCGGACATGCCGTAACCATCCTAATGTGTTTTTCTTTATTGTACTGTTTTTGTTTTTACTTGTTATGTTTACAAAAGTGTGTTTAGTCCCGGAGTACTAAATTTCACTAGGGGGGAATGTGGCACCCCAGGGGTCTGGTTTCCACAGTAATAGCAATATTATGTCTGAGAGCAGGTGGGAGGTCTCTTGGTCAGGAATCCTATGCATGCCACACCTCCTGCCCAGTCCTGGGAGGGGAAGAGCTTCCCCTATATAAAACTGGGGCTGAGGCAGGGTTAGGGAGTTAAGAAGGAGAGTTAAGAAGAGGAGAAGCAGCTATTGGAAAGAGAGATCAGGAGCTCTGGGGAAGTCGTGCTAAAAGGAATCAGGGGCTGGCAGCTGTAGAGCTCGCCCTGATTGAAGAGTTACCACCGGACCCGGAGTCCGAGGCTGTGGGGACTAATCCTTACCCAGCAGCAGAAACCGACCGGCAGGGGATTTCAGGTCCTCTGGCCAAGAAACCCGAAGGCACGGTCACACGCGTGGGACCAGCACCGCCGTCGTGGAGCGGAAGCCACTAGAAGGCCCCGAGTCACCGGCCATACGGGTGAGCACCACACGGTACACTCAGGGACGTGGGCTACTTTTACCCGCCTCTAGCAAGGTAGCCAGAAGAGTACAATTAGTTGGGGAGGCCTACAACTCCGCCTGGCCAGGGGAAATCCCATCTGCTCAAAGACTGACCAGGCCCCGATCGCTAGCCAGTACTCCGGGAGGGTCTATCTTTATCACCAGTAAAGACCCTGAACTACACCGCATCATCTCTGAGTGGTTCCTGCTACCCCCATCATTCACGTCGGCTGCCCTGAGGCCATACCCCTCCCGTTGGGGGTTATACCATCCACGCTGCACAATCCTTCCACCGGCCTCAGCGGTCTGCCCTGCAGCGGCAGCTCCATAGCTGCATTCAACGGGTGGCGTAGTCGTCCAACATCTACTGCTAATACTCAGCCACACAGTTTGACTCCCTGGGCACGGACCGGGTCACCGCCACGAGACTACTACCCCCAACAGGCCCGGCTCCGGGTAGTCCCCGCGTGCGCAACGCTACACCAAGTAGGCCCAGGGGCGCGTCAGCTTCCTCCCTTTACTCCGGGGCAGTCATGTTCGGGTTATGTTGGACAACAGAAGCACTGTGGCTTACATAAACCACCAGGGGTGAACAAGATCTCATTCCCTTCTGGAAGCAGCAAGCAGACCTTTTCAAGTAGCGGAGCAAAATCTCCTATCACTTTCAGCACTACACATACGTGGAATAAAAAATACAAGAGCAGACTTCCTAAGCCGCAACAAGTTAACACATGGGGAATGGGCCCTGAACCCCAGAGTATTCCGGCAGATAGTACAGCTATGTCAGAAATAGATTTGTTCGCCGACAAAAACAACAGAAAGGTGGAGAAATTCTGCTCACTAGATCCAAGGGGAAACCCATTGGTGATAGACGCCCTCCAGATTCCCTGGGGTTTCAAGTTGGCCTACACCTTCCCTCCAAGAGCTCTGATACCTCTTGTAGTGAGGAAGATCAGGAAGGATCGAGCAAGAGTGATTCTCATTGCCCTCTTTTGGCCAAAGAGACCATGGTTCTCCCTACTGAGAATGATGTCCCTATCAGACCCATGGACCCTTACGGAAATCCTGGACCTTCTGGCACAGGGACCAATATTCCACTCTCAAGAAAAGTGTTTCCACCTTGCAGCGTGGAATTTGAGAGGGCAATATTGAGGGGTAGAGGTTTGTCAGGATTAGTTTCTACTCTGTTGAGGAGTAGGAAGCCCATAACCACCAAAATCTATGGTAGAACATGGAGGAAATTTTTAGATTTCCTAGGGAAGCCGTTAAGCCAAAAACCTCCAATTAATTCCATCTTGGAGTTCTTACAAAAGGGGTTTGAGTTGGGTCTAGCTACCAGTACGCTCAAAGTCCAGGTTTCAGCCCTTGGAGCGTTGTATAACTGCAACCTCGCAGCCAATAAATGGGTTGCAAGGTTCATTAAATCTTGTGATAGATCTAGGCTGGTCTCAATACCCAAAGTTCCCCCATGGGACCTGAATTTGGTGCTTGAGGCTCTAACTGAGGAACCTTTTGAACCAATCCAGGAGTTGTGGGCAAAATACATTACTCTCAAAACAATTCTTTTGGTGGCTTTGACATCTGCCCATAGAGTAAGCGATTTACAAGCCCTATCCATAAATCTTCCATATACACAAATATTTGACGATAGAGTAGTATTGATGCCTCACCCAGCTTACCTCCCTATGGTAGTGCTCAAATTTCATAGATCTCAGGAAACTGTTCTGCCCTCCTTTTGTGATAACCCAAAGACCCTAGGGGAACAAAAGTTTCATAACCTTGATGTTAGAAGGTCCCTATTACAATATATACATGTAACTAGCCAGTGGAGGTGAGGCCAATCCCTGTTTGTAGCTTTCAAGGGGAGTAGGAAGGGTTATGGGGTGACCAAAGGGACTATAGCCAGATGGATTAGGGAGGCCACTTCCTTAGCCTATTCGGCCAGTGACACCCCGATCCCTGTCGGCATCAAGGCTCACTCCACCAGAGCCATCGCTACCTCTTGGGCGGAGAAAGCAGAGGTATCGATGGATGAAATCTGTAAGGCCGCTACCTGATCGTCACCATCTACCTTCTTCAAACACTATCGGTTGGATCTATCCTACCTTACTGACTTAACCTTTGGTAGAAGGGTGCTGCAAGCGGTGGTCCCTCCCTTCATAATAATAATTTTTATAGCGCCAGCATATTCCGCAGCACTTTACAATTTTAGGGGGGCTTGAACAGACAAAAAGACATTACCAAATAAGCGTAACTCAGATATTAAAAGGAGTGAGGGCCCTGCTGGCAAGCTTACAGTCTATGAGGAAATAGGAGGGGGACACAAAAGGTAACATGTACAAATATTGTATAATACAGCCATAATATGCTAAATAGGGTAAGTACAAAGCACTACATGAACTGGTCGCCAGCCAGTATGTGTACAGTACAGACAGAGGCTAATCAGTGCATGGATGGTATGAACATGATTTTGAAGAAAATTTTGATATGGGCCAAACTGGGACAGTTAGACAAGTGTGTTAAGGCGATACGCCAGTCTAAAGAAATGGGTTTTTAGGGTCCGCTTAAAACTGTGGGTATTGTGAATTAATCGAATTGTCCTGGGTACTGCATTCCAAAGAATTGGTGCATCACGTGAGAAATCTTGGAGATGGGAGTGGGAGGTTCGGATTAAGGAGGATTTTAGTTTGAAGTCATTAGCAGAACGGAGGGCACGTGTAGGGTGGTAGACTGAGATGAGGGAGGAGATGTAGAGTGGTGCTGAATCGTGGAGAGCTTTGTGGGTAAGAGTGATAAGTTTATATTGAACTCTGTATTGGATGAGCAACCAGTGCAATGACTGGCACAGGGAAGAGGCATCGGTGTAGCGATTGGCGAGGAATATGATCCTGGCTGCTGCATTCAGGGTGGATCGATTAGAAAAGAGTTGCAATAGTCCAGACAAGAATGAATAAGAGCTATAGTAAGAGTTTTTGCTGAGTCAAAGGTAAGAAAAGTTCTGATTCTAGAGATGTGTTTGAGGTGTAGATGACATGAACGAGCAAGTGATTTTATGTGAGGAGTGAAGGAAAGATCTGAATTGAGTATGACCCCAAGACAGCGGGCTTGTTGCAGGGGAGTAATGGTGGAGCCACAAACGGGAATGACGTTTCTTTCACCAAAAGTCTCTAAGGTGTGCCATCATGGGTGAAGGGAAAACACCAAGGTTACTTACGGTAGCCGGTTTTTCCAGAACCCATGACGGCATCCATATATTCCCCTCCTTCTTTCTTTCTCACCATATGGGTGTGCACGTTTGTTGGGTGTTATATAATGTGGTGTTGGATTTTGTGTATAACTCTTTCTATGAAGGTCCTCTCAATGCTCTGTAACCAACTGATTCAGGGGAGAGGAGAAGGCCCCTTTTATTTCAGATGGTTTCCTGTCCTTGGTGGGCGGATCCTCTCTCTCAGGTGTGCTGTCATGGGTTCTGGAAAAACTGACTACCGGTAAGTAACCTTGGTGTTTCTTCTTCAGCTGCCCCTGATTCCAGGGTAAGTTTTCAAATCCGCAGCTCGTCTCCACACACGTCCCTTTTCTTCGGTCTTCTGCAGCACATGCCGACACTGCCCATAAAAATAAGGGTCATTATAATGCCGCCTGAATAAAAATAGCTGCCCCTGCTGTGCCCTAAATAATCCTGTGCTGTGCCCCTGAATAAACAATAGCGCCTCCCTGTGCTCCATACACAAAAAAATAACATCCACACTGTCCCTCTTATGATACATGACCTTCTCTTCTATAAAATATTGCCTCCACACCGTCCTCCCTTATATACTATATCCACCACACCGTCCCTCCCCCATAAACTGTGGCCGCCACACTGTCATTGCTCATGAATAATAACTGTCAAACCATCGTCCCTTAACAACTATGACCTATACACTGTCCATCCTACACACTACACCTACGTTATGTCCTATAGCCTCCACACTGTCCCCATCTGCAGTGTCCCTCCCCACAATGCCCCCTCTCCATACTGTGCCCTCTCCACACTGTACTCCCTCCATACTGTGCCTACACAATGTCCCTCCGTATACACTGCCTCCCATACTGTGCCCCATCTCCACACTGTACTCCCTCCATACTGTGCCTACACAATGTCCCTCCGTATACAGTGCCTCCCATACTGTGCCCCATCTCCACACTGTACTCCCTCCATACTGTGCCTACACAATGTCCCTCAGTATACACTGCCTCCCATACTGTGCCCCCTCTCCATACTGTACTCCCTCCATACTGTGCCTACACAATGTCCCTCCGTATACACTGCCTCCCATACTGTGCCCCATCTCCACACTGTACTCCCTCCATACTGTGCCTACACAATGTCCCTCCATACACACTGCCTCCCATACTGTGCCCCATCTCTACACTGTACTCCCTCCATACTGTGCCTACACAATGTCCCTCCGTATACACTGCCTCCCATACTGTGCCCTTACTGAACCTTCAGCTCCACTAAGGAGCACTTACTTTCCCCTACTCTGTGGCGCTCTATCACACAGCCAGCACCCCATGTACCTCCCAAATACAGCCAGCACCCCATGTACCATCCAAATACAGCCAGCACCCCATGTACCTCCCAAATACATCCAGCACGCCATGTACCTCCCAAATACAGCCAGCACGCCATGTACCCCCTATGCAGCCAGCACCCCATGTACCTCCCAAATACAGCCAGCACCCCATGTACCTCCTAAATACAGCCAGCACCCCACGTACCCCCTATGCAGCCAGCACCCCATGTACCCCCAAATACAGCCAGCACCCCATGTACCATCCAAATACAGCCAGCACCCCATGTACCTCCCAAATACATCCAGCACGCCATGTACCTCCCAAATACAGCCAGCACGCCATGTACCCCCTATGCAGCCAGCACCCCATGTACCTCCCAAATACAGCCAGCACCCCATGTACCTCCTAAATACAGCCAGCACCCCATGTACCCCCAAATACAGCCAGCACCCCATGTACCTCCCAAATACAGCCAGCACCCCAATGTACCTCCTATACAGCCAGCACCCCATGTACCTCCCAAATACTTCCAGCACCCCATGTACCTCCCAAATACAGCCAGCACCCCGTGTACCTCCCAAATACAGCCAGCACCCCGTGTACCTCCCAAATACAGCCAGCGCCCCATGTACCTCCCAAATACAGCCAGCACCCCGTGTACTCCCTATGCAGCCAGCATCCCATGTACCTCTCAAATACAGCCAGCACCCCGTGTACCCCCTATGCAGCCAGCACCCCATGTACCTCCCAAATACAGCCAGTACCCCATGTACCTCCCAAATACAGCCAGCACCCCATGTACCTCCCAAATACAGCCAGCACCCCATGTGCCTCCCATATACAGCCAGCACCCCGTGTACCCCCTATGCAGCCAGCACCCCATGTACCTCCCAAACACAGCCAGCACCCCATGTACCTCCCAAATACAGCCAGCACCCCGTGTACCTCCCAAATACAGCCAACACCCCATGTACCTCCCAAATACAGCCAACACCCCATGTACCTCCCAAATACAGCCAGCACCCCATGTACCTCCCAAATACAGCCAGCACCCCATGTACCTCCCAAATACAGCCAGCACCCCGTGTACCCCCAAATACAGCCAGCACCCCATGTACCTCCCAAATACAGCCAACACCCCATGTACCTCCCAAATACAGCCAGCACCCCATGTACCTCCCATATACAGCCAGCACCCCGTGTACCTCCCATATACAGCCAGCACCCCGTGTACCTCCCAAATACAGCCAGCACCCCGTGTACCTCCCAAATACAGCCAGCACCCCGTGTACCTCCCAAATACAGCCAGCACCCCGTGTACCTCCCATATACAGCCAGCACCCCATGTACCTCCCAAATACAGCCAGCACCCCATGTACCTCCCAAATACAGCCAGCACCCCATGTACCTCCCAAATACAGCCAGCACCCCATGTACCTCCCATATACAGCCAGCACCCCGTGTACCTCCCAAATACAGCCAGCACCCCGTGTACCTCCCAAATACAGCCAGCACCCCGTGTACCTCCCAAATACAGCCAGCACCCCGTGTACCCCCAAATACAGCCAGCACCCCATGTACCTCCCAAATACAGCCAGCACCCCGTGTACCCCCCATATACAGCCAGCACCCCGTGTACCTCCCAAATACAGCCAGCACCCCGTGTACCTCCCAAATACAGCCAGCACCCCGTGTACCTCCCAAATACAGCCTGCACCCCGTGTACCTCCCAAATACAGCCAGCACCCCATGTACCTCCCAAATACAGCCAGCACCCCATGTACCTCCCAAATACAGCCAGCACCCCATGTACCTCCCAAATACAGCCAGCACCCCATGTACCCCCCAAATACAGCCAGCACCCCATGTACCCCCCAAATACAGCCAACACCCCATGTACCTCCCAAATACAGCCAACACCCCATGTACCTCCCAAATACAGCCAGCACCCCATGTACCTCCCAAATACAGCCAACACCCCATGTACCTCCAAATACAGCCAACACCCCATGTACCTCCCAAATACAGCCAACACCCCATGTACCTCCCAAATACAGCCAGCACCCCATGTACCCCCCAAATACAGCCAGCACCCCATGTACCTCCAAATACAGCCAGCACCCCATGTACCTCCCAAATACAGCCAACACCCCATGTACCTCCCAAATACAGCCAACACCCCGTGTACCTCCCAAATACAGCCAGCACCCCGTGTACCTCCCAAATACAGCCAGCACCCCGTGTACCTCCCAAATACAGCCAGCACCCCATGTACCTCCCAAATACAGCCAGCACCCCGTGTACCTCCCAAATACAGCCAACACCCCGTGTACCTCCCAAATACAGCCAGCACCCCATGTACCCCCCAAATACAGCCAGCACCCCATGTACCCCCCAAATACAGCCAACACCCCATGTACCTCCCAAATACAGCCAGCACCCCGTGTACCTCCCAAATACAGCCAACACCCCATGTACCCCCCAAATACAGCCAACACCCCATGTACCTCCCAAATACAGCCAGCACCCCGTGTACCTCCAAATACAGCCAGCACCCCATGTACCTCCCAAATACAGCCAGCACCCCGTGTACCTCCAAATACAGCCAGCACCCCATGTACCTCCCAAATACAGCCAGCATCCCATGTACCTCCCAAATACAGCCAGCATCCCATGTACCTCCCATATACAGCCAGCACCCCATGTACTTCCCAAATACAGCCAGCACCCCGTGTACCTCCCAAATACAGCCAGCACCCCGTGTACCCCCCAAATACAGCCAGCACCCCATGTACCCCCCAAATACAGCCAGCACCCCATGTACCCCCCAAATACAGCCAACACCCCATGTACCTCCCAAATACAGCCAGCACCCCGTGTACCTCCAAATACAGCCAGCACCCCGTGTACCCCCCAAATACAGCCAGCACCCCATGTACCCCCCAAATACAGCCAACACCCCATGTACCTCCCAAATACAGCCAGCACCCCGTGTACCTCCAAATACAGCCAGCACCCCATGTACCTCCCAAATACAGCCAGCACCCCATGTACCTCCCAAATACAGCCAGCACCCCATGTACCTCCCAAATACAGCCAGCACCCCGTGTACCCCCCAAATACAGCCAGCACCCCATGTACCTCCAAATACAGCCAGCACCCCATGTACCTCCCAAATACAGCCAGCACCCCATGTACCCCCCAAATACAGCCAACACCCCATGTACCTCCCAAATACAGCCAGCACCCCATGTACCTCCCAAATACAGCCAGCACCCCATGTACCTCCAAATACAGCCAGCACCCCATGTACCTCCAAATACAGCCAGCACCCCATGTACCTCCCATATACAGCCAGCACCCCATGTACCTCCCAAATACAGCCAGCACACCATGTACCTCCCATATACAGCCAGCACCCCATGTACCTCCCAAATACAGCCAGCACCCCATGTACCTCCCAAATACAGCCAGCACCCCATGTACCCCCCAAATACAGCCAACACCCCATGTACCTCCCAAATACAGCCAGCACCCCATGTACCTCCCAAATACAGCCAGCACCCCATGTACCTCCAAATACAGCCAGCACCCCATGTACCTCCAAATACAGCCAGCACCCCATGTACCTCCCATATACAGCCAGCACCCCATGTACCTCCCAAATACAGCCAGCACCCCATGTACCTCCCATATACAGCCAGCACCCCATGTACCTCCCAAATACAGCCAGCATCCCATGTACCTCCCAAATACAGCCAGCACCCCATGTACCTCCAAATACAGCCAGCACCCCATGTACCTCCCAAATACAGCCAGCACCCCATGTACCTCCCAAATACAGCCAGCACCCCATGTACCCCCCATATACAGCCAGCACCCCATGTACCCCCCAAATACAGCCAGCACCCCATGTACCTCCCAAATACAGCCAGCACCCCATGTACCTCCCAAATACAGCCAGCACCCCATGTACCCCCCATATACAGCCAGCACCCCATGTACCTCCCAAATACAGCCAGCACCCCATGTACCTCCCAAATACAGCCAGCACCCCATGTACCTCCCATATACAGCCAGCACCCCATGTACCTCCCAAATACAGCCAGCATCCCATGTACCTCCCAAATACAGCCAGCACCCCATGTACCTCCAAATACAGCCAGCACCCCATGTACCTCCCAAATACAGCCAGCACCCCATGTACCTTCCAAATACAGCCAGCACCCCATGTACCTCCCAAATACAGCCAGCACCCCATGTACCCCCCATATACAGCCAGCACCCCATGTACCCCCCAAATACAGCCAGCACCCCATGTACCTCCCAAATACAGCCAGCACCCCATGTACCTCCCAAATACAGCCAGCACCCCATGTACCTCCAAATACAGCCAGCACCCCATGTACCTCCCATATACAGCCAGCACCCCATGTACCTCCCATATACAGCCAGCACCCCATGTACCTCCCAAATACAGCCAGCATCCCATGTACCCCCCAAATACAGCCAGCACCCCATGTACCCCCCAAATACAGCCAGCACCCCATGTACCTCCCAAATACAGCCAGCACCCCATGTACCTCCAAATACAGCCAGCACCCCATGTACCTCCCATATACAGCCAGCACCCCATGTACCTCCCATATACAGCCAGCACCCCATGTACCTCCCAAATACAGCCAGCACCCCATGTACCCCCCAAATACAGCCAGCACCCCATGTATCTCCCAAATACAGCCAGCACCCCATGTACCTCCCATATACAGCCAGCACCCCATGTACCTCCCAAATACAGCCAGCACCCCATGTACCTCCAAATACAGCCAGCACCCCATGTACCTCCCAAATACAGCCAGCACCCCATGTACCTCCAAATACAGCCAGCACCCCATGTACCTCCAAATACAGCCAGCACCCCATGTACCTCCCATATACAGCCAGCACCCCATGTACCTCCCAAATACAGCCAGCACCCCATGTACCTCCCATATACAGCCAGCACCCCATGTACCTCCCATATACAGCCAGCACCCCATGTACCTCCCACATGCCGCCATTACTGCCCGTGTGCACAGCCCCTTATACAGCCGCACAGTATGTCCTCCAGAGAGATAGATAGAGTGAGCAATCGCCTTAGAAGCCCCCTGATTAGTGCTGGCCCCCTGTGTGACGCCCCCTCAGTATAACCAGTATGGAGCGGCTGTAGGACTCGTCCTTATAGACCGCGCTGTGTGCACAGGAGCCTCAGAGCAGGAACTCCATCTCCTCACCTCTGCAGTGACACCGAGGAGGGGGCGGAGCTCTGAGGGGGCGTGGGCGGAGCTCTGAAGAGAGGGCGTGGGCGGAGCTCTGAGGAGGGGGCGTGGGCGGAGCTCTAAGGAGGGGCGGAGCTCTGAGGAGGGGGCGTGGGCGGAGCTCTGAAGAGAGGGCGTGGGCGGAGCTCTGAAGAGAGGTCGTGGGCGGAGCTCTGAGGAGGGGCGGAGCTCTGAGGAGGGGCGTGGGCGGAGCTCTGAGGAGGGGGCGTGGGCGGAGCTCTGAGGAGGGGGCGTGGGCGGAGCTCTGAGGAGGGGCGTGGGCGGAGCTCTGAGGAGGGGGCGTGGGCGGAGCTCTGAGGAGGGGGCGTGGGCGGAGCTCTGAGGAGGGGCGTGGGAGGAGCTCCGAGGAGGGGGCGTGGGCGGAGCTCTGAGGAGGGGGCGTGGGCGGAGCTCTGAGGAGGGGGCGTGGGCGGAGCTCTGAGGAGGGGCGTGGGCGGAGCTCTGAGGAGGGGGCGTGGCCGAGCACTGCTTGTTACTTCCTTGCTGTCTTTCTCTCGGTTTCTGGCTGTGAAGCGGCGCAGTGTGAACGCGCTCCTACACTCCGCAGCGTCTCCTCCGGCTCAGGGTCTTGGTTCTGCTGCAGTTTCTTGGCCTCTGTACACACAGGGCGCGGCTCCTCTCTGAGCTGCGGCGTCTTATTCGTGTCCCGGGGCCCCACATGCTGAGGGCTCAGTGCTGGAGTCCCCGCCCTGTACACAGACAGCAGCCTCCGCTGTGACTCCATCCATCACCACTGGGGCTGACACCAGAGAGCAACAGACCGCAACACAGACCTATACCGAGCGGGAGGCGCTGCGGTGACGTCATCACATCACATGGCCTTCACATCTCTCCGGAGCCCCGCCCCTGATCACATGGCGGTGACGTCACCACAGGTCCTTCACCACCTCTCTCCTGAGCTCCGCCCCCTGATCACATGGCGGTGATGTCACCACAGGTCCTTCACCACTGCTCTCCTGAGCCCCGCCCCCTGATCACACGGCGGTGACGTCACCACAGGTCCTCCCGCTCTCAGTGCAGCAGCTCCGTCCTGGTTGTGCGCAGCTCTTGCTCTCTGGTATCAGCCAGCAGCAGGTTTCCGCTTCCCGCCATTCCGGTGAGATTACAGGGAGGGTTTGTGGTGAATCTGTGAGAGGAGAGTGTGGGGTGAGATCAGAGCTGTTCCTGTGGAGGCTCCTGCTCCATGTGACTGCGGCTCCTCAGTGTTGTATGGGGGATGTGCAGCGGCTCCTCCTCACCTCACCGCCCCCGCTGGAGGTGGAGTTACCACGGTGACCATCCCCCGCTGGAGGTGGAGTTACCACGGTGACCGTCCCCCGCTGGAGGTGGAGTTACCACGGTGACCGTCCCCCGCTGGAGGTGGAGTTACCACGGTGACCGTCCCCCGCTGGAGGTGGAGTTACCACGGTGACCGTCCCCCGCTGGCGGTGGAGTTACCACGGTGACCGCCCCCGCTGGAGGTGGAGTTACCACGGTGACCGTCCCCGCTGGAGGTGGAGTTACCACGGTGACCGTCCCCCGCTGGCGGTGGAGTTACCACGGTGACCGCCCCCGCTGAAGGTGGAGTTACCACAATGACCGTCCCCGCTGGAGGTGGAGTTACCACGGTGACCGCCCCCGCTGGAGGTGGAGTTACCACGGTGACCGTCCCCGCTGGAGGTGGAGTTACCACGGTGACCGTCCTCCGCTGGAGGTGTAGTTCCCACGGTGACCGTCCTCCGCTGGAGGTGTAGTTCCCACGGTGACCGGCCTCCGCTGGAGGTGTAGTTCCCACGGTGACCGGCCTCCGCTGGAGGTGTAGTTACCACGGTGACCGTCCCCTGCTGGCGCTGTAGTTACCACAGTGACCGTCCTCCTACGAGGCTGATAATGAGTGGTCAGATCGGCGGAGGAGGTCGCGGTGGAGTTTGTGGCTTTTCCTCCCGATTCTTCCTGATAAATGTCGGATACTTGGGGCAGAATTCAGTGATTGTCGTTATATCGTCCCCTGTGATCTCCATCTTCTCCTTCATCATGAAGACGCCGGCAGGACGAGTTTCCTCCAGCTGATCCAGTGTTCATCCCTCCTTCTCCTGAATGACCCCGAGGATGGACGAGGACGAGACCACCAGAAGATTATTACACTTCACCCTGGAGATCATCTCCCTGCTGAGCGGAGAGGTAACTCCTCTACATTTCTATCAGCTTTATTGTGTTATGGAACAAGTCCGACATCAGGAAGAGGAAATCCAGAGGAGGAAGAGAAGGATTCTTTACTGTAAGAGCAGTGATTGTGTGCAGCTCTCTGCCAGGAGGAGTTGTCATGGGGATTCCCTATAAGAGCTGTAGAGGGGCCTGGATGTCTGTCCTGAGTGTAATAATATTCCAGGTTATGGCCCCAGATTACTGGAGACGGTTATTGATCCCGGGATTTCTACTGATTGTCAGATCTGGAGTCGGGAAGGAATTCTTCTCCCTAAGTGTCTCTCTCCATACACAGGATTACACAATAGTGAGGAAGACACCGGGGGAGGGTGTGACTCCCATCATCCATCTCCAGGAGTCAGGAGGGCGGAGCCCGGGCCCCATCACAGAGCCTCCCCCGCACCCCCCGATACATGAGAGGAAGAAGAAGATCCTAGAGCTCAGCAACAAGATGATTGAGCTGCTGAGCGGAGAGGTGACTGCTGGGACATTATACAGGGCAGCACTGGAGGATTCTGGATGATGAGCGGAGAGGTGACTGCTGGGACATTATACAGGACAGCACTGGAGGATTCTGATTGATGACCGGAGAGGTGACTGCTGAGACATTATTCAGGACAGCACTGGAGGATTCTGGGTGATGACCGGAGAGGTGACTGCTGGGAGATTATACAGGACGGCACTGGAGGATTCTGGGTGATGAGCGGAGAGGTGACTGCTGGGACATTATACAGGACAGCACTGGAGGATTCTGGGTGATGACTGGAGAGGTGACTGCTGAGACATTATACAGGGCAGCACTGGAGGATTCTGGGTGATGACTGGAGAGGTGACTGCTGGGACATTATACAGGACAGCACTGGAGGATTCTGGGTGATGACTGGAGAGGTGACTGCTGGGACATTATACAGGACAGCACTGGAGGATTCTGGGTTATGAGCGGAGAGGTGACTGCTGGGAGATTATACAGGACAGCACTGGAGGATTCTGGGTGATGATCGGAGAGGTGACTGCTGGGACATTATACAGGACAGCACTGGAGGATTCTGGGTGATGAGCAGAGAGGTGACTGCTGGGACATTATACTGGACAGCACTGGAGGATGCTGGGTGATGAGCAGAGAGGTGACTGCTGGGACATTATACAGGACAGCACTGGAGGATTCTGGGTGATGAGCAGAGAGGTGACTGCTGGGACATTATACAGGACGGCACTGGGGGATTCTGGGTGATGAGTGGAGAGGTGACTGCTGGGACATTATACAGGATGGCACTGGAGGATTCTGGGTGATGACTGGAGAGGTGACTGCTGGGACATTATACAGGACAGCACTGGAGGATTCTGGGTGATGACCGGAGAGGTGACTGCTGGGACATTATACAGGATCGCACTGGAGGATTCTGGGTGATGAGCGGAGAGGTGACTGCTGGGACATTATACAGGACAGCACTGGAGGATTCTGGGTGATGAGCGGAGAGGTGACTGCTGGGACATTATACAGGACAGCACTGGAGGATTCTGGGTGATGAGCCGAGAGGTGACTGCTGGGACATTATACAGGACAGCACTGGAGGATTCTGGGTGATGAGCGGAGAGGTGGCTGCTGGGACATTATACAGGACAGCACTGGAGGATTCTGGGTGATGACCGGAGAGGTCACTGCTGGGACATTATACAGGACAGCACTGGAGGATTCTGGGTAATGACTGGAGAGGTGACTGCTGGGACATTATACAGGACAGCACTGGAGGTTTCTGGGTGATGAGCGGAGAGGTGAATGCTGGGACATTATACAGGGCAGCACTGGAGGATTCTGGGTGATGAGCGGAGAGGTGACTGCTGGGACATTATACAGGATGGCACTGGAGGATTCTGGGTGATGAGCGGAGAGGTGACTGCTGGGACATTATACAGGACAGCACTGGAGGATTCTGGGTGATGACCGGAGAGGTGTCTGCTGAGACATTATACAGGACAGCACTGGAGGTTTCTGGGTGATGAGCGGAGAGGTGAATGCTGGGACATTATACAGGGCAGCACTGGAGGATTCTGGGTGATGATCGGAGAGGTGACTGCTGGGACATTATACAGGACAGCACTGGAGGATTCTGGGTGATGAGCAGAGAGGTGACTGCTGGGACATTATACTGGACAGCACTGGAGGATGCTGGGTGATGAGCAGAGAGGTGACTGCTGGGACATTATACAGGACAGCACTGGAGGATTCTGGGTGATGAGCAGAGAGGTGACTGCTGGGACATTATACAGGACGGCACTGGGGGATTCTGGGTGATGAGTGGAGAGGTGACTGCTGGGACATTATACAGGATGGCACTGGAGGATTCTGGGTGATGACTGGAGAGGTGACTGCTGGGACATTATACAGGACAGCACTGGAGGATTCTGGGTGATGACCGGAGAGGTGACTGCTGGGACATTATACAGGACCGCACTGGAGGATTCTGGGTGATGAGCGGAGTGGTGACTGCTGGGACATTATACAGGACAGCACTGGAGGATTCTGGGTGATGAGCGGAGAGGTGACTGCTGGGACATTATACAGGACAGCACTGGAGGATTCTGGGTGATGACCGGAGAGGTGACTGCTTTGACATTATACAGGACAGCACTGGAGGATTCTGGGTGATGACCGGAGAGGTGACTGCTTTGACATTATACAGGACAGCACTGGAGGATTCTGGGTGATGAGCGGAGAGGTGACTGCTGGGACATTATACAGGACAGCACTGGAGGATTCTGGGTGATGAGCGGAGAGGTGACTGCTGGGACATTATACAGTACAGCACTGGAGGATTCTGGGTGATGAGCGGAGAGGTGACTGCTGGGACATTATACAGGGCAGCACTGGAGGATTCTGGGTGATGACTGGAGAGGTGACTGTTGGGACATTATACAGGACAGCACTGGAGGATTCTGGGTGATGACCGGAGAGGTCACTGCTGGGACATTATACAGGACAGCACTGGAGGATTCTGGGTAATGACTGGAGAGGTGTCTGCTGAGACATTATACAGGACAGCACTGGAGGTTTCTGGGTGATGAGCGGAGAGGTGAATGCTGGGACATTATACAGGGCAGCACTGGAGGATTCTGGGTGATGAGCGGAGAGGTGACTGCTGGGACATTATACAGGACAGCACTGGAGGATTCTGGGTGATGAGCGGAGAGGTGACTGCTGGGACATTATACAGGACGGCACTGGAGGATTCTGGGTGATGAGCGGAGAGGTGACTGCTGGGACATTATACAGGACAGCACTGGAGGATTCTGGGTGATGACCGGAGAGGTGTCTGCTGAGACATTATACAGGACAGCACTGGAGGTTTCTGGGTGATGAGCGGAGAGGTGAATGCTGGGACATTATACAGGACGGCACTGGAGGATTCTGGGTGATGAGCGGAGAGGTGACTGCTTTGACATTATACAGGACAGCACTGGAGGATTCTGGGTGATGACCGGAGAGGTGACTGCTTTGACATTATACAGGACAGCACTGGAGGATTCTGGGTGATGAGCGGAGAGGTGACTGCTTTGACATTATACAGGACAGCACTGGAGGATTCTGGGTGATGAGCGGAGAGGTGACTGCTTTGACATTATACAGGACAGCACTGGAGGATTCTGGGTGATGAGCGGAGAGGTGACTGCTTTGACATTATACAGGACAGCACTGGAGGATTCTGGGTGATGACCGGAGAGGTGACTGCTTTGACATTATACAGGACAGCACTGGAGGATTCTGGGTGATGACCGGAGAGGTGACTGCTTTGACATTATACAGGACAGCACTGGAGGATTCTGGGTGATGAGCGGAGAGGTGACTGCTGGGACATTATACAGGACGGCACTGGAGGATTCTGGGTGATGAGCGGAGAGGTGACTGCTGGGACATTATAAAGGACAGCACTGGAGGATTCTGGGTGATGAGCGGAGAGGTGACTGCTGGGACATTATACAGGACAGCACTGGAGGATTCTGGGTGATGAGCGGAGAGGTGAATGCTGGGACATTATACAGGACAGCACTGGAGGATTCTGGGTGATGACCGGAGAGGTGACTGCTGGGACATTATACAGGACGGCACTGGAGGATTCTGGGTGATGACCAGAGAGGTGACTGCTGGGACATTATACAGGACAGCACTGGAGGATTCTGGGTGATGAGCGGAGAGGTGACTGCTGGGACATTATACAGGACAGCACTGGAGGATTCTGGGTGATGAGCGGAGAGGTGGCTGCTGGGACATTATACAGGACAGCACTGGAGGATTCTGGGTGGTGACCGGAGAGCTGACTGCTGGGACATTATACAGGGCAGCACTGGAGGATTCTGGGTGATGGCGGTGTCGTTGTTGTCAGGTTCCTATAAGGTGTCAGGACGTCGCTGTCTATCTCTCCATGGAGGAGTGGGAGTATCTAGAAGGACACCAGGATCGGTACCAGGAGGTGATGATGGAGGAGCTCCGGCCTCTGACATCACCAGGTGAGAGGAGACTCTTGTTGGCTCCGGTGGATGTGATGACGTCTCTCGGCCTCGTCCTATAATAGATGATTTTTCTCCAGACTTGCTCTGGTTTTCTCTACATTTTCTCACAGCTTTCATTCCCTGATTCTTCTCTTCTGATCTGTGAGTCGCGGTTTCTCTGCTGTCGTCTTCATCAGTCTTGAGTCTTCGTCCTCGGCGGCTTCTTTCAGAATCTTTCACCTTCCTTAGAGCATCGGTCACATTTTGTCTGCAGATGTCCCAGCGCTTCTGTCCTTTCTCTCCTGTGAGATCTTTCGGTTCCTGAGTCTGTCGTGGATTGTTACTCAGCAGAGTCGGGGTTAATTTACTGATGATTTTCCCCCTAATCCGCTGTCGCTCGTCCGTCCCTCAGAATCGGTGCAGGCTCAATGTCGTCATCAGTCGTGGTCGGGCGTCCGGCTCCTCCCTCTTGGCTGACACTTGTGTGACCTTCCTTGGTCTCCTCCGTTCATTCTTCTTCTTTGTGACAAATCACTTTCTCCGTACTGAGCACAAAGTCCTGGATAAATATCAGCACCGGACCGTCCCTCAGACCCCGAAACACGAGTCCTGAGATAAAGATGGAGCGTGGTGGAGCCGATCACCCCCCAGAGCCGGACATGGGGGCTCCAGCAGTTCTCCGGCCCCCGCGTCTATTCACCACTCGCTCTGCAGGCGGAGAAGCTCAGAACTTTCCGCACTGGAGGAGAAGGTCGGACCACCGCGCACTCCTCTCTATAGGGGGTAATGTGTCTCCTGGAGGAGAGCGGCGATTCTGAGTACAGAGAGTTATAGGCCATGCAATGCCCCATGGGAAATAAGATATGCAGAGAACGGGGTCTCTAGCGCCACCTACAGGAGGCAGCAATCCTAGGAGTCAATATCAACGTTTCAACCCCGTCCCGATGGGGCAAATTTCCATTTTTTCCCCTCCCCTTCTTCTATAGGCCATAATATTTATATTTTTCCATCCACAGATGTTTGAGCTCTTCTGTTTTTTACATGACAAATTGTGCATTTTACCATATAATGTGCCGAAAAACAGGAACAATTCCAGATGAGGTTAATTAAAAACAACAAAACGCTATTTCACATTTATGTTTTGGGTTTTGTGACCTCGCTGTGAATTTCCAGGTCATTACAGTTACGGAGATTCCAAACTTCCATTTTTTTTTTTAGAATATATTTTATGGGTTAAATATTCAGAACTGTTCCTGACACCCATCACTTTATCTTCCGTTATCGGAGTTGTGTGAGGGCTTCTCTTCTTGAATGGCCGCTGACCTTTTTATTGGTACCATTTTAGGGGTATCTGTGACTTTTTGATCGTTGTTCTTTCATTGCAGTTTTGGGGAGGTGTTTTTGAGGTTTTGATGTTTTTTGCCTTATGGCGTTTACCGTGTGGGATAAATCCTGAAGTGAAAATGCCAAATATGTTTGTTTATAAAAAACAATATTTTTCTTCTCATTTTGGGAGACAAAGCAAAAATAATGTCGATTTCAACCTAAGATCCTATTCATACCGGGCTTCATAGGAAAACCAAGGAGGCAGAGACGGGGGTCTTCTGTAGGCTGCTGGTAGTCATGGCAAACCTTTGTTAACCTGTAGATTAGCCTGATGTCTGCAGGTTAATAGCATTGTTTTACATAACAGGTTCCCTTTAAATGGCACTGTCAGGCTGTCAGCAGCAGTGAAGTGGTTAAATGGCAGCAATTGGAGCTCGCTCCACATACGTGCACCTGGCATGCTCCATGCATGAACACCAGATATCAGCAAGGGGTTAAAGAGCGTTATCACATGACATCAGAATGCGCGGGATGGGGTGTTCTCGCCTCAAGGACTCAACGATAGCAAAATGTCAGGTGGTCTGCTCTTCCTCTTCATGGGGTCTGATCAGAACGATATAAGTGGGATGATGACGCAGGTGTTGGCCCTGCAGGAACATCAGGCAGCACAAGGGTGGTAATAATAAGTGTAAGTCTCCCTTAAAGGGATGTTTGTTCAGAAGAATATGTATTATGGAGCTTTTCTGTGGAATCGGACCAGACAATCTCTCCTTGGCTCCCCGTGTGCATCAGTAAGCGCCCATGACCCCGGTGCCTGCTCTCTAGTTGTCCTTTCTACACATTGATAGGCACTAACCGCTGCGTACTGGGTGCTCCCCACAACACCGTCCTTCCGGGTTCTGTGACTTCGTACGTTAGTCGTACATGTGCCTTTTTTTCCTCCTTTAGAGACAAACGCTGCACTTGCTGCCTATTTTAGTGTTTATACCGAGGCGGATGTTGAGATTTATCTCTATTTAAAAAAGAATAAAAACGCAGTAACTCATCTTTTAATAGGAGGATGTCAGGTTCTCTCCTCTGAGTGATCCCAGAGGATCTTGTCCAGGAGGGAGACCACATCCACATAGTGACATCATGATCTCTCAAAATACAATCACTGGTAAATGGTCACCATCCGTCCCCCAATCTCCATAATGGCGAATTAGGAAAGGACCCGATGGATGGAAATGTGGAGCTTTCTCCAGCTCCTCTGTGGTTCCATCCCTGGTGGAGATGAATCTTGGAGAAGTTGTGTTTCTTAGTACGGCTCCTTCATCTGACTGACGAGGGTCTTCTCCAGGGCTGTGGAGTCGGTAAGCCAAACCTCCGACTCCTCACTTTCCATGACACCGACTCCGACTCCCTCATACATGGCTCATGTTTAAGTGATAAATTTACTGTAGCACAGATTAATCTCAGCTAAAAGTCTAGACCCTTAGATCAGGAATAGGACAGACATTTGTAGGACATTTCATAACTTTCCCAAATTCTTATGAAAAAATATTTCCCACAAACTGCATTGAATTACTAAATCCAATTTATTATATATTTTAGGAGTCACTCTGTCCATTTTATATCGACTCCAGCAAAATGGGCTCCAACTCCACAGCCCTGATCTTCTCTGTCCCTCTCCTCAGGGTCCTCATTCTCCGAGTGCAGAGCATTAGGCTTTGGCCTCACTTTATACTTGAGGCCCACAATGTGCTGGGTCCTTGGTACCGGTGGTGAGGACCACAACAATGTAATTTATTCCCTGATACATAAACATAGAATTACCGGTTCTGAGAGACGAGTCTCATATATAGACTGATACACGGCAGGTCATGTATTCAGTCTCTGTGTCTCCACAGATGGATCCAGGAGGAGAAATCCACCAGAGAGATGTCCCCGTCCTCTGTATCCCCAGGACTGTCCAGAGGAGAATCACAGCATCCCGGAGGATCATCAGGTAGATGACACTGAAGTCCCCACAACATCTGACCATGAAGTGATGGGACCTGAGCTCATCTTACATTTTTCTTTTTAGGGTGAAGATCTGATTGATATTAAGGTTGAGGTTATACATGGAGCACAAAAGGTGACCGCAATATGGGCCGATCAGCAGGGTGAGGAGGGAGACTATCATGTCTGTTCTGTGGTCATCTACTACTACTCCCATCATCTCATCATCACATGACACAATCTGCAGTGTCATGTAAAAGTTCGGTCACCCCTGGTCAAAATGACTTATTGTGAACAGTTAAGCAAGTTGAAGATGAAATGATCTAAATGGCCTAAAGTTAAAGATGACACATTTCCTTTGTATTTTAGGAAAAAATAAGAAATATTGTCATTTTTTACAGTTTAAAAACTACTAAAAGGAAAATGGGCTGATGTAAAAGTTTGGGTGCCCTTGGAGATTTGTGTGCTCAGATGACTTCAACCAAGGTCTCAGACCTTAATTAGCCTGTTAGGGTTATGGCTCGTTCACTATCGTCGATAGTAAAGACCAGGTGATGCAAATTTCTTAGCTTTATAAAAACTCAGCCTCCTCTAACATTGTGCCAAAAACAGCAGCCATGGGTTCTTCTAAGCAGCTGCCAAGTACTCAGAAAATGGTGGAGGCCACAAAGCAGGAGAAGGCTATAAGAAGATAGCAAAGCGTTTTCAAGTTGCCCTTTCCTCAGAAATGTAATTTAGAAATGGCAGTTACCAGGCACAGTGGAGGTCAATATAAGGTCTGGAAGACCAAGCAAAATTTCAGTGAGAGCTGCTCGTACGATTGCTAGAGAGGCAAATCAGAACACCCAGCTGACTGCAAAAGACCTTCAGAAAGATTTAGCAGACTCCGGAGTTGAGGTACATTGTTCTACTGTGCAGAGACACCTGCACAAATATGGCCTTCATGGAAGAGTCATCAGAAGAAAACCTCTCCTGCATTCTCATCATAAAATTCAGTGTCAGAAGTACAAAAGAACATCTAAACAAGCCTGATGCATTATGGAAGCAAGTTCTGTGGACTGATGAGGGTAAAATAGAAAATGTTCAAAGGTATGTGTGGAGAAAAAAGGGCACAGAATTTTAGGAAAAGAACATCTCGCCAATTATTAAGCATGGGGGTGGATCAATCCTGCTTTGGGGTTCTGTTGCAGTCAGTGGCACTGGGAACATTTCACAGGTAGAGGGAAGAATGGATTCAATGAAATTTCAACAAATTCTTGATGCAAACATAACACCATCTGTAAAAAAGCTGAAGGTGAAAAGAGGATGGCAAATGGATAATGATGCTAAATACACGTCAAAATCCACAATAGAAGACCTGAAAAGGCGCAAGCTGAAGGTTTTACAATGGCCCTCACAGTCCCCTGATCTGAACATCTTGAAAATCTGTGGATAGACTGCAAAATAGCAGAGGAGATGCAAGACGACCCAGGAATCTCACAGAACTGGAAAAATTCTCAAAGGAAGAAAGGATGAAAATCCCTCAAATAAGAATTTGGCCAAAAAAGGGTTTACAAGCTGTGATACTTGCAAAAGGGGGTGCTACTAGGTACTAACCATGCAGGGTGTCTAAACTTTTGCATTATTTATTTGCCTAAAATACAAAGGAAATCTCATCTTTAACTTTAGGCCTTTTAGAGATCATTTCATCTTCAGCTTGCTTCACTGTGCACAATAACAGGAATTTTGACCAGGGGTGCACAAACTTTTACATGTCACTGTATTACGTCACTTTGTGTTTCCTACAGATGGACTCATGGAAAGAAATCCACCAGAGAGATGTCCCCGTCCTCTGTATCCCCAGGACTGTCCAGAGGAGAATCACAACATCCCGGAGAGTCATCAGGTAGACGGTGCTGAGCCCTGTACCGGATCTGTATATGGGGGGGACATTTCTGATCGAGGTCATAGATGTCACAGATTTTGGTGGTTTCTTGTATTGCGCTGATTGTTACATCTGATATATCAGGAGGAAGATCCGACTAAGAATAAAGTGAAGGACGAGACAGAAGAAGAAGCGATGACGAGGAGGGATCAGCCGTGTGTGAGTGACGGGAAGGAGGAGATTCCTGTAGATGTTTCCACAGGTGTGTAATAATGTCCAGTGTATAATAATTACTGGCTTTAATATTACTTCCATCCTTTACTTCCATATTGTTCTTACACAAGTCTCATGCTGCCATGTAAATGATTCAGCTTGTTATTCAGACAGAACTTCCGAGACAGATTCCCTATAATGAGGCAGATGGAGACATTGTGAACGCCGTCTGACCTGTGATCCGTCGGTGTCCGTCTTTTTAAGCGTGCATAAAAGCACGATCCGCCACAGCTTTGTGCACTTTTGAAAAATAGGACAACGCTGATCAGAGCCAACACAGAGTCCAGAGCAACTCTGCTGCCTCATTATATGAATGTATCCCTCGGGGGTGTCATCTGAAACACGTATTTTGTAGATATAGATTGAAACCCTGATGTAAGTGCTCAGCGTAGAGCACAGGATAAATGTGATCCAAAATGCCACCAATAAAAGCTTCTACTCAACCCACAAAAAACAAGTCCCTACTCAGGTTCATCATCTGTAAACAGTAATGTAGGGGGCGTCCACATTACTGGTAGAACAAAGGCTCTGGAAAAGTGATGTGGCTCCCACTAAAAGAAATCCAGCAAAATCTTCGCTCCCAAATCCAAATACTCCCCTACTCCTGGGCCCCACAGTGTGTCTAGACCGCAGTTAGCGTCCACATGTTTGTCATGAATGTAGATAGAAGAGCCAACATAATTTACAGGGTGCGTGACTCCAGAAACACGAGCCGGGCATAATGTAATGGGAACTACAAAGTACTGGGCGCTACAAAGTACTGGGCACTACAATGTACCAGTCACTACAATGTACCAGTCACTACAATGGCATATTTGCATTTTCACTCAGCAACATCCATTGCTGCTCGTTTCTGGAAAACAGTCATGGAGTCAAATTCATCACTACAATTGTAGATAAATTCTTAAAGGGGTATAATTTCCAAAATAGGGTCACTTGAGGGGGGATACTGCTCTTCTGCCACTTAGGGGCTCTGTATATGGAGTCTGCAAATTATTCTATGAAAATTTGTTCTCAAAGAGTCAAATATTGCTCCTTCCCTCCCGAGTCTCGCCATGTGGCTAAGCAGTACAGTACAGCCACATATGGGGTATTGCCCCGTTCAGCAGAAATTGTGTAACAAATTATGTGGTCATGTTTGCCCATTTTCCCTTGTGAAAATGTAAAATCTGGGGCTAAAACATTTTAGTGGTAAATATGTCATTTTTGTTCTTCACCGTTCAATGGTATAACATTTTGTGAAACACATATAGAGTCAATATGATCACTGCACCCCTGGATGATTTCTTTGTGAAAATGAAAAATTTGTGGCTAAAACAACATTTTTGGAGAAAAAACATAATTTTTAATTTTCACAGTCCAATTTCTTAAAATTTTGTGAAACACCTGTGGTTTTAAAATGTTCACCATACCTTTAGATAAATTCCTTGAGCGTTGTAGTTTCCAAAATGGGGTCAGTTGTGGGGGGTTTCCACTGTTTAGGCACATCAGGGGCTCTGCAAATGTGACATGGCGTCCGCTATCTATTTAGACGATTTTGCACTCCAAAAGTCAAATGGCGCGCCTTCCCTTCTGAGCCCTGCCATGCACCCAAACCGTAGGTTTTCCCCCACATATGGGGTATCGGCGTACTCAGGAGAAAGTGCACATCAAATTGTATGATGCATTTTCTCCTTTCATTCTTGTAAAAATGCAAAATTTGGGGCTAAAGAAACAATTTTTGTGGGAAAAAAATTAATTTTCATTTTTCTCTTCCACATTGCTTTCATCCCTGTAAAGCACCTAAAGGGTTAATAAAGTTATTGAATGTGGTTTTGAGCAATTTTGATTGGTGCAGTTTCTCAAATCGTGTCACTTTTGGGTATTTTCTGTCACATAGGTCCCTCAAAGTCAAACATGATGTGGTCCCTAAAAAATAGGTTTTGTAAATATTCTTGTAAAAATGAGAAACTTCTGATAAATTTCTAACCCTCTAATTTCGTAACAAAAACTATATTTGTTTTAAAAATGACTCTGATGTAAAGTAGACATGTAGTAAATGTTAGTTTTACCACCAAAAATAGATAATAAATATCTGGTTTAAGGGCATAAAAATTAAATGTTGGAAAATTGCAAAATTCTCAATTTTTTTTTTGGGCAAATTTTTGATATTTTCATAAATAAATGCAAATAATAACGACCAAAATTTACCACTAACATGAAGTGCAATGTGTCACGAAAAACATTCTCAGAATCATTGGGATGTGCGGAAGCTCCAGAGTTATTACCACATAAAGTGACGCCGGTCAGAATTGTAAAATGAGGCCGGGTCATTAACATACAAAGTGGCTCGGTCCTTAAGTGGTTAATGTGTCTTCAGTGCTATTGCCGTCTTCTAAGGTTTCCTATCATGCTGGTAGACATACTGTGGACATGATTACTGATAAGAGATAAAGTAAATCCAGCTCACCTGTGTGGTTCATGATTGGAGCTCGGGAGAAGGTTCTGATCAAAGCGTGATGAATAGCCAAAGAAGATGCGGTATCCAGCTCCAAGTAAAAACATGCGTTTAATTAGTCCATGTGTAAAAATTACATCCATGGGGCGTGGCCGGACATGTGAGTGGAAGTGTGCTAGGAGAGCCCCTGGGATAACTAGCCTGCCGGAGGATCCATTGGTCCCCTAACGTAATAAAAAGCGGTATTACCCCTTTTATACATGTCATAGCACTTACCGGTGTGCATAGGAGGAGCGATCATGGCCAGAGGAGCAGCAGCGAGACGACGGGGAGCAGGAGGGAATGGAGGCACCCAAGATGGCGCAGGCTCCTCTGCAGCAGGTAACAGAACAGGGACGTCAGTGGCTGCAGGCACAGCACTGAGGCTGGCTGGATGTGTTAGAGCTTCAGACACAGGAACCTGCACTGACAATGAGGCACAGACACAAATCATTGAGGTGTCTAATCCTTTCTCTGTGCTCTCAGAGGAATTCAATAACACTGCTGATAAGGTCTCTGCAAGTTCCCGTGCCCGCAGCCTCAGCCAGAAATCACTGCTTCCCACCATAATACAGATCAGAACATTAATGAGCCCACGATAAAGGATGTGTTTGTGGCTGTAACACAGTATGAAGCTGCTTTAGCCTCACTTAACAGTCAGATGGGAGAGATTAAAGAGGAACTTTGTTTTATGAGGCAAGGGCTACAAAAGGTTAACGACCGCACTACAGCAGCAGAGGGCAGAACCAGTGATCTGGAGGATAAACAGTCTCAGATATCACAGGACAGCCACAGACATGGACAGCCGATCATGACCCTATTACCTAAAACAGATGATTTGGAGAACAGACTCCTGCAAAATAATATAAGAGTGATGGGTGTCCCTGAAAAAATTGTGAGCAATAATCTGAATGAGTACTTTGAGACATGGTTACGTTGTTTGGGGCTGATTGCCTGTCTGCCTTCTTTGCTGTGGAAAGGGCGCACAGGGTGCCAACCCGGCCACTGTCACCAGGGTCCCCTCCACGTCCAGTATTAATAAAGCTGCTGCACTACAAAGACAGAGATGCCACCCTTAAGGCCGCCCGTGATAAAGGGGACATCTCTATTAACGGCCAAAGAATTTCTTTTTTCCGGATTACTCCATTGAAGTTTCAAAACGTAGGGCGCAGTTTCTTGATGTAAACTGAACTCTGCGTAGTCTGCAAACCTCATACTCCATGATTTACCCTGCGAAACTTAGAGCGGCGGCTCTGGGAGAGACTTTCTTTTTTGAACATCTGAAAGACGCACTCCGCTGGATTGATCTGAATGAGCCGAGGAACCATCAAAATCAGTAACTTTGAACCTGGATAATTAAAGATATATACGATCAGAGTTTCCCGATTGACTGTTGGGGTCATATCCTTTACTGCCTAGCCCATCACCCAGTGGACACAACTATCCTGAGCTATATCTGAATATTGCAGGCCCCCAGGAAGTGTTTAACCCTTTTCGTTTTAGGTTGATTGTTCGCTTGCCTTGAATACGGCTACAGGATGGACTGGTGCCTTTCTTCATTCGCTTGCCTTGTATACGGCTACAGGATGGACTGGTGCCTTTCTTCATTCGCTTGCCTTGTATACGGCTACAGGATGGACTGGTGCCTTTCTTCATTCGCTTGCCTTGTATACGGCTACAGGATGGACTGGTGGCTTTCTTCATTCGCTTGCCTTGTATACGGCTGCAGGATGGACTGGTGCCTCTCTTCATTCGCTTGCCTTGTATACGGCTACAGGATGGACTGGTGGCTTTCTTCATTCGCTTGCCTTGTATACGGCTACAGGATGGACTGGTGCCTTTCTTCATTCGCTTGCCTTGTATACGGCTACAGGATGGACTGGTGACTTTCTTCATTTGCTTGCCTTGTATACGGCTACAGGATGGACTGGTGACTTTCTTCATTCGCTTGCCTTTTATACGGCTACAGGATGGACTGGTGGCTTTCTTCATTCGCTTGCCTTGTATACGGCTACAGGATGGACTGGTGACTTTCTTCATTCGCTTGTCTTGTATACGGCTACAGGATGGACTGGTGGCTTTCTTCATTCGCTTGCCTTGTATACGGCTACAGGATGGACTGGTGCCTTTCTTCATTCGCTTGCCTTGTATACGGCTACAGGATGGACTGGTGACTTTCTTCATTCGCTTGCCTTGTATACGGCTACAGGATGGACTGGTGACTTCCTTCATTCGCTTGCCTTGAATACGGCTACAGGATGGACTGGTGACTTTCTTAATTCGCTTGCCTTGTATACGGCTACAGGATGGACTGGTGACTTTCTTCATTCGCTTGCCTTGTATACGGCTACAGGATGGACTGGTGGCTTTCTTCATTCGCTTGCCTTGTATACGGCTACAGGATGGACTGGTGCCTTTCTTCATTCTCTTGCCTTGTATACGGCTACAGGATGGACTGGTGGCTTTCTTCATTCGCTTGCCTTGTATACGGCTACAGGATGGACTGGTGGCTTTCTTCATTCGCTTGCCTTGTATACGGCTACAGGATGGACTGGTGCCTTTCTTCATTTGCTTGCCTTGTATACGACTACAGGATAGACTGGTGCCTTTCTTCATTCGCTTGCCTTGTATACGGCTACAGGATGGACTGGTGCCTTTCTTCATTCGCTTGCCTTGTATACGGCTACAGGATGGACTGGTGGCTTTCTTCATTCGCTTGCCTTTTATACGGCTACAGGATGGACTGGTGCCTTTCTTCATTCGCTTGCCTTGTATACGGCTACAGGATGGACTGATGACTTTCTTCATTCGCTTGCCTTGTATACGGCTACAGGATGGACTGGTGGCTTTCTTCATTCGCTTGCCTTGTATACGGCTACAGGATGGACTGGTGGCTTTCTTCATTCGCTTGCCTTGTATACGGCTACAGGATGGACTGGTGGCTTTCTTCATTCGCTTGCCTTGTATACGGCTACAGGATGGACTGGTGCCTTTCTTCATTCGCTTGCCTTGTATACGGCTACAGGATGGACTGGTGCCTTTCTTCATTCGCTTGCCTTGTATACGGCTACAGGATGGACTGGTGCCTTTCTTCATTCGCTTGCCTTGTATACGGCTACAGGATGGACTGGTGACTTTCTTCATTCGCTTGCCTTGTATACGGCTACAGGATGGACTGGTGGCTTTCTTCATTCGCTTGCCTTGTATACGGCTACAGGATGGACTGGTGCCTTTCTTCATTCGCTTGCCTTGTATACGTCTACAGGATGGACTGGTGCCTTTCTTCATTCGCTTGCCTTGTATACGGCTACAGGATGGACTGGTGGCTTTCTTCATTCGCTTGCCTTGTATACGTCTACAGGATGGACTGGTGCCTTTCTTCATTCGCTTGCCTTGTATACGGCTACAGGATGGACTGGTGCCTTTCTTCATTCGCTTGCCTTGTATACGGCTACAGGATGGACTGGTGCCTTTCTTCATTCGCTTGCCTTGTATACGGCTACAGGATGGACTGGTGCCTTTCTTCATTCGCTTGCCTTGTATACGGCTACAGGATGGACTGGTGCCTTTCTTCATTCGCTTGCCTTGTATACGGCTACAGGATGGACTGGTGACTTTCTTCATTCGCTTGCCTTGTATACGGCTACAGGATGGACTGGTGACTTTCTTCATTCTCTTGCCTTGTATACGGCTACAGGATGGACTGGTGGCTTTCTTCATTCGCTTGCCTTGTATACGGCTACAGGATGGACTGGTGCCTTTCTTCATTCGCTTGCCTTGTATACGGCTACAGGATGGACTGGTGGCTTTCTTCATTCGCTTGCCTTGTATAAGGCTACAGGATGGACTGGTGCCTTTCTTCATTCGCTTGCCTTGTATATGGCTGCAGGATGGACTGGTGCCTTTCTTCATTCGCTTGCCTTGTATACGGCTACAGGATGGACTGGTGGCTTTCTTCATTCGCTTGCCTTGTATACGGCTACAGGATGGACTGGTGCCTTTCTTCATTCGCTTGCCTTGTATACGGCTACAGGATGGACTGGTGCCTTTCTTCATTCGCTTGTCTTGTATACGGCTACAGGATGGACTGGTGGCTTTCTTCATTCGCTTGCCTTGTATACGGCTACAGAATGGACTGGTGCCTTTCTTCATTCGCTTGCCTTGTATACGGCTACAGGACGGACTGGTGGCTTTCTTCATTCGCTTGCCTTGTATACGGCTACAGGATAGACTGGTGGCTTTCTTCATTCGCTTGCCTTGTATACGGCTACAGGATGGACTGGTGCCTTTCTTCATTCGCTTGCCTTGTATACGGCTACAGGATGGACTGGTGCCTTTCTTCATTCTCTTGCCTTGTATACGGCTACAGGATAGACTGGTGGCTTTCTTCATTCGCTTGCCTTGTATACGGCTACAGGATGGACTGGTGCCTTTCTTCATTCGCTTGCCTTGTATACGGCTACAGGACGGACTGGTGGCTTTCTTCATCCAGATTGAACGGATGGATTAATATTTACTTGTTTAAATGTGTTTGTGGGGTTTTTGTTTCTATAACTTGTTGTTTGCTTCTGCAAATACTAGTGGTCAAGCCGACTAAGTGGAAATACTGTAAAGAGGGTTATAAAAGGGAAGAGAAAGGCGAGATACCTTACAAGTCACCTGTATTTTTCAATCCCTTATAGCTATATATAATGGCTGATAAAGTAAAATTCCTTACATGGAATGTCAGAGGTCTGGGGGACTCCTTAAAGAGAGCGGCGGTCATGGAGTATATCCGGGATCACCTGCCTGCAGTGGTGCCATCCTTAAGGCTGCTCGGGTCAGAGGTCTGGGGGAATCCTTAAAGAGAGCAGCGGTCATGGAGTATATCCGGGATCACCTGCCTGCGGTGCCATCCTTAAGGCTGCCCGGGTCAGAGGTCTGGGGGAATCCTTAAAGAGAGCGGCGGTCATGGAGCATATCCGGGATCACCTGCCTGCAGTGGTGCCATCCTTAAGGCTGCCTGGGTCAGAGGTCTGGGGGAATCCTTAAAGAGAGCGGCGGTCATGGAGCATATCCGGGATCACCTGCCTGCAGTGGTGCCATCCTTAAGGCTGCCCGGGTCAGAGGTCTGGGGGAATCCTTAAAGAGAGCGGCGGTCATGGAGCATATCCGGGATCACCTGTCTGCAGTGATGCCATCCTTAAGGCTGCCCGGGTCAGAGGTCTGGGGGACTCCTTAAAGAGAGCGGCGGTCATGGAGCATATCCGGGATCACCCGCCTGCAGTGGTGCCATCCTTATGGCTGCCCGGGTCAGAGGTCTGGGGGACTCCTTAAAGAGAGCGGTGGTCATGGCGCATATCCGGGATCATCTGCCTGCAGTGGTGTCATCCTTAAGGCTGCCCGGGTCAGAGGTCTGGGGGACTCCTTAAAGACAGCGGCGGTCATGGAGCATATCCGGGATCATCTGCCTGCAGTGGTGTCATCCTTAAGGCTGCTTGGGTTGGAGGTCTGGGGGACTCCTTTAAAGAGAGCGGCGGTCATGGAGCATATCCGGGATCACCTGCCTGCAGTGGTGCCATCCTTAAGGCTGCACGGGTCAGAGGTCTGGGGGACTCCTTAAAGAGAGCGGCAGTCATGGAGCATATCTGGGATCACCTGCCTGCAGTGGTGCCATCCTTAAGGCTGCTCGGGTCAGAGATCTGGGGGACTCCTTAAAGAGAGCGGTGGTCATGGAGCATATCCGGGATCACCTGCCTGCAGTGGTGCCATCCTTAAGGCTGCTCGTGTCAGAGATCTGGGGGACTCCTTAAAGAGAGCTGTGGTCATGGAGCATATCTGGGATCATCTGCCTGCAGTGGTGCCATCCTTAAGGCTGCCCGGGTCAGAGGTCTGGGGGACTCCTTAAAGAGAGCGGTGGTCATGGAGCATATCCGGGATCACCTGCCTGCAGTGGTGTTTGCAGCAAACGCACTTTGGGAAAAACAGTGTTGTGGGCATGAAATACTCATGGATCGGCCACAGCTTCCACTCTACCTTGTCCACATACTCTAGGGGGTCAGCATCCTAGTACATAGGACTATCCCTTTTGAATTCATTGATTCCAAGATAGATGGATGGAGATTTGTGGGGATCCACTGTAAAAATATTTACAAAAGAAATTCTACTTGTGGCCGTCTATGTTCCTCCTCCATATAACAACATTAGTGTGAAAAATATGGCTTCACTAATGAATAAGAGACCGGGAGTTCCAGTCCTTTGTATGGGAGATTTCAATAATGGTGTTCATCCATATTGGGATAGAGATAAATCAGACACTGCTACAAAAACTGCCCCATAACTAAGTTAGGAGAAATAATATCAGAACTATCATTAGTGGACAAATGGCGTCTCACATATCCTAACACTAGACAGTTTTCTTGCTATTCTAAGACACATAAAACATTATGGCGTATTGATCTGGTATTGAGCACAGAACATATTTCCCCCTTGGTGAGAACAGTGGACTATCTGCCCAGACGCTATCAGATCATTCACCCTCGCTGACTACTCTCTGTTTGTTACCCAGGCCGCTGGATTCTCTGACTATATCGGCCATGAATCCCTTCTGGCTTCAAATTATAGATATTACACGGATCACATCGACCTTAGAACATTATTATAAGGAAAACGACAAACGAGTGTCGCAAACACATTATGGGATGCCATGAAAGCGGCTTACGAGGAGTCTTAATACAGGCCAATAACAGATCCAAAACTAAGACAAAACAGTTTGGGGAGTTTTTACAGGATAGAGTTAGATCTACAGAAGAGAAATTTGTACTAACCATGTAAAAGAGGACCTGATGGAGTGGGGAGAGGCACAAGAAGCATACACCACACATATTAGGAAAAAAGCTAAAAACAAACGCATGTTTCACCCAGACACACTTCATCGAGGAGGGGGAGAAGGCAGGAGACTTATTGGCCATGATGGCAAGAGCCCAGACGGGGAGGGCTTTTATTGGTGCTGAAGGACTGGGAAGGAGCGGTAGTAAACCAGACTGACCAGATCTCAAACACTCTGCTAGAATTTTATAAAGATTTATATACACCCAAACAGCAATTTAATAGAGAACAAATCTTATCTTACTTGAGGGAAATCAAACGACCGACATTCAGCGGTAAAGATCAAGAATTATTAAACAGACCACTACAGCTGGAGGAGGTACAAATGGCAGTAGCCTCTATGGCTAATAACAAATTGCCAGGACTAGACGGGCTTCCCACAGAAATATATAAGAAATTTGGAGATATTCTACTTCCCCACTTACTGGCTACCTGCGGAGACGGTGAGGGGGTAAAACCCTACCCCATTCAATGCTAGAGGCGGTGATAGTAGTCATACCTAAGCCAGGTAAAGACCCTTTAATCCCTGACTCATACAGACCCATATCTTTATTGTCAACTGACGTTAAAATCATTGCGAAGGTTCTGGCGTCTAGATTGAATACAATAATTTCTACAGTAATTCATACCGACCAGTCAGGCTTCATGCCAGCTAGATCCACAGCTGTTAATATCCGGAGATTGTTTCTTAATCTTCAGTTGCCGGTGGATGGTGATGGGGACAGAGCTGTATGTTCTCTGGACGCCGCTAAGGCGTTCGATTCTGTTGAGTGGGAATATTTATGGGCGATGTTGGAGAAGTTTGGTATAGCACATAGTTTTATTTCATGGGTTAAATTGCTGTATGGTAAGCCGGTGGCTAGAATACGGGTAATTGGACACCTCTCCCCGGCTTTTGGACTGAGTAGAGGTACGAGGCAGGGGTGCCCATTGTCCCCCCTGCTCTTTGCACTGGCCATTGAACCCCTGGCATCGGTTATCAGGGAACATCCAGGAATAGTTGGGTTTCGTAGAGGGATCAGTGAAGAGAAGGTCGCTTTATTATACGCTGATGACACTTTATTATTTCTGGCTAAAACTTCTGAGTCCCTTCCTATAGCAATGGAAACGATAGAAATATTTGGAAAATACTCCGGTCTGAAGATAAACTGGAGCAAATCAGTCATACTTCCATTGGACAATACAGATGAGAATGCTTCCCACTACATTAACTCGGGTTCACAATTGGTGTCGGAGTTTAAATATTTAGGCATCAATATATCGGCAAAAATAAATGATTATGAGAAGTTGAACCTTGACCCCGTCTTGATTGAATTTAGAGGTAAACGAGGTGCCTGGTCTAAGTTACCGTTGTCGGTGGTGGGCCGTGCTAACCTGGTCACACTGATCCGGATGCCACAACTGCTGTATGTTCTACACAACCCCCCAATATGGATAAATCAGAGGCTTTTCTTTAAAGTCGGTCAGGAGTTTAGAAAATTAATATGGGGCAAACAGACTCCGAGAATTAAACTGAAAACATTGCAAAGAAACTAAACAATGGGAGGGCTTGCAGTTCCTAACCCATGGGTGTATTATCCGGCATCTCAGCTTCAACCTATCCGGGGATGGGACGACCCTGGGGGAGGGGGGGCTCAGCGTATGTGGAGATGGGACGACCCTGGGGGAGGGGGGGGCTCAGCGTATGTGGAGATGGGACGACCCTGGGGGAGGGGAGCTCAGCGTATGTGGAGATGGGACGACCCTGGGGGAGGGGGGGCTCAGCATATGTGGGGATGGGACGACCCTGGGGGAGGGGGGGCTCAGCGTATGTGGGGATGGGACGACCCTGGGGGAGGGGGAGCTCAGCGTATGTGGAGATGGGACGACCCTGGGGGAGGGGGGGCTCAGCGTATGTGGAGATGGGACGACCCTGGGGGAGGGGGGGGCTCAGCGTATGTGGGGATGGGACGACCCTGGGGGAGGGGGGGGCTCAGCTTATGTGGGGATGGGACGACCCTGGGGGAGGGGGAGCTCAGCGTATGTGGAGATGGAATGACCCTGGGGGAGGGGGGGCTCAGCGTATGTGGAGATGGGACGACCCGGGGGGAGGGGGGGTCTCAGCGTATGTGGGGATGGGACGACCCTGGGGGAGGGGGAGCTCAGCGTATGTGGGGATGGGATGACCCTGGGGGAGGGGAGCTCAGCGTATGTGGGGATGGGACGACCCTGGGGGAGGGGAGCTCAGCGTATGTGGGGATGGGATGACCCTGGGGGAGGGGGGGCTCAGTGTATGTGGGGATGGGACGACCCTGGGGGAGGGGGGGGCTTAGCGTATGTGGGGATGGGACGACCCTGGGGGAGGGGGGGGGGCTCAGCGTATCTGGGGATGGGACGACCCTGGGGGAGGGGGGGCTCAGCGTATGTGGGGATGGGACGACCCTGGGGGAGAGGAGCTCAGCGGATGTGGGGATGGGACGACCCTGGGGGAGGGGGGGCTCAGCATATGTGGGGATGGGACGACCCTGGGGGAGGGGGGGCTCAGCGTATGTGGAGATGGGACGACCCTGGGGGAGGGGGGCTCAGCGTATGTTGCTACAGCATTATTTCCAATCAGATAAACTCTATGAGGTATTGGAGGCGCATAAGTTTGGGACACTTGGAGGCAAAATACCGACTATGCTGTTATGTCACAAACTTTGGGGGACGGTGAAAGAATTACAAGGAATAGAAGGTGTTTCGCAATTTTCTTCATTATGGAACACTCCATGCCTTCCAAATCTACAGCAAGTGGTGGGATTTAACTCCTGGAGCTCCAAGGGTTTAAACAGACTTAATCAATCAAGTGCTGATAGGTGATGTGATTAAGGAATTCTCACAGCTGCACAATGAATATGAGTTACCTCCTCTGAATTCTATAGATACTTACAATTTAGGCACGCGTATCGGGGGGAAGGCATTGTTCTGGAAGGAGGGGTACCCCGAAACTCAATAATACAGAGAATAGCTAATCTACACAGTTCTCGTGGACTGATCTCATTACTTTATAACATTATATTGACAAACCAGCCGACGCGATGAAAAGAGAAATGGGAGAGTGTAATGGGACCATAGAGGAAAATCACTGGTCAGATCTACTGGAAAGAGTTCCACAATTGTCTGTAAGAGAATCCCATAGACTGTCCCATATATATGTGATACACCGGGTATACAGGACACCTCAATTCTTATTAAACATCGGATTTCGTTCAAGTCCCCACTGTCCTAGATGCAAAACTACCATAGCAGACCTGCTTCATATGATGTGGAACGGTCCTAACCTGGTGTCCTTCTGGAAGAGTGTTGTAGCAATGGTTAACAGGGTTTATTCAGTTGACGTAGAGCTTTCCCCATTACTATGTATACTGGGATATGTTGAAGATCTGACTATTGAGGAGTACGGCAAAATTGCCGTGACATGTATGTTATATATGGCAAGAAAATAGATAGCAGATGAGGAGCCCATGATATCAGAATGATAAAGGTAACTGGCTGGTAAACTTATACTAAAGGCATATACCTAAAAGGAGATGCTGTCTGTAAATGTGACAAGATCTGGGGTCTATGGAGTGACGGCTCTGGTCTGACATCTAGAGACCTGAGGGGCTTTCGCTTGCTTTGAGTTACGTTTATACGATGCCTCAAATGAAACTTCTTTGAAAATTAATATAAATGTTATTATCACTTCCACCGGTTATATGTAATTGGACGGAGTATTGTTACTATCTTCAGATGTCTCTTCATCTAATTCTGCTGGTTTTGCGGAGCCGATGTCGGTGCATCTTACATTCCATTGATAATGACAAACCGGTGCTGATGTATCAGACGGTTAGGCGCGTCCACAGACGTCATCACTGAGAAGAAACCCGCATGGATTCCGGAACAGTGTGTCAGCGCAGCCTGAATGCTCTCAACAAGCTGCAGACTGGCATCTAAACATTTAATGTCTCCACATAATAGACAGATCTCATCTTTACGTGTTATGGGTATAGAAGGAGTTATTACATCTACCCGGGGCGGCGATCGTATGAGACGACTGTGCACCACAGAAGCCTTCTGGAGTTACAGTTTGGGCTCGTGTGTTCCCCGGTCTGAACCTGCGCAGAGAGGTAATGTGTAGTGCCGGCGTCCCTGCCCTCTGCTAGGCAGGGACGCTGCTCCCCTCACCGCTTTGCTCCGTGCCCGGCTTCCTTCCCCCGCTCTGCTGTCAGCGCGCGCTCCGTCCCGGCGTCCTCCTCCTGCTCTGCTCTCAGCGCGCGCTCCTTCCCGGCCCCTGTGCTTAGGGCGCGCGCGCGCGCGCTCCCCTCCTCTTAAAGGGGCCGCGCGCGCCGCCCTAAAGAGTCCCCGGCCAATGGCCGGAGGACTTCATCATATATAAGGCACCTCCTCCAAAATGGAGGTGCCCGAGCAATGTTGTTTGCACCTGTGTCTCACCTGTGCTTCAGCCCTCAGGTCCCGTTGCCAGTTACCTGCCAGTTACCTGCCAGTTTCCTGCCAGTTTCCTGCTAGTTACCTGCCTGATACCTGCCTGATTCCTGCCTGAATACTTGTTACCTGCCTGCTTGCCTGAGGTCCGACGGTCTGCCTTACAACTCCGGTCAGTCTGTCTATGGACCAGCTTGCCCGCTCACCTGGGAGCGCTTCTCCGCTACCTGCCTGCTTGCCAGCCCGGAGGCTCCGTTGTCACGTGCTGTGACCACCAGCTATCTCAGAGACTCTTGCCCGCTCACCTGGGAGCGCATCTCCGTTACCTGCCTGCTTGCCAGCCCGGAGGTCCCGTTGTCACGTGCGGTGACCACCAGCTATTCCAGAGACTCTTGCCCGCTCACCTGGGAGCGCTTCTCCGTTACCTACCTGCCTGCCAGCCCGGAGGTTCCGCCGTCACGTGCCGTGACCACCTGCTATTCCAGAGACTCTCGCTTGCTCACCTGGGAGCACACATCTACCATCTGCCTGCTAGCCTACCCGGAGGCTCTGCCATCACAGGTCGTACCTACCCCTTACCCAGAGACTGCCCTGATCACTTGCCGTAACTCCCGGTCCGTTCATCCAGAGACTGCCACCCGCTCCCTTACAAGGGCCGCCCCCTTGTATAGTAGCTCAGAGGTTCCGCCTCCCGGACCCGTTACAGTTTGCTCGGGCCATGGAACCCGGTGGCACCCAAGCTCCCTCGCTCTCGGACCTCTGTCTTGAACTGACCCGTCAGAGGTCCCAACAGGAGGCCATCCTGGGTCACCTGCGGAATGTTAATACTCGCCTGAACACTCTGTCTGATCCACCAACAACCTCCGCCAGTGCCATATCTTGCAATCCGGCAGCTCCGCTGCCCACTAATACTATGGTATCCTACCCCGGACCCCGGCTCTCTGCACCTCCTCGCTTCGGAGGCGACCCCGTCCTGGCTCGGGGCTTCATAAATCAGTGCACCCTGCACTTTGAACTTTTGTCCCATCAGTTTAATTCCGACCGGGCCAAAATTGCCTTTATCATGTCCCATCTCACCGGGGAGGCCCTGGCCTGGCTAAATCCTCTATGGGAGAGAGGAGACCCCCTGGTGTCCAACTTGCCTGCTTTTCTCTCGGCTTTCCGGAAAGTCTTCGACGAACCCGGACGGAGGACCTCATCTGCATCATCGTTGCTACGCCTCCGTCAGGGGAGTCTCACCGTGGGCCAATATGCCATACGGTTCCGTACCCTTGCCTCGGAGCTGGCCTGGGATAACGACGCTCTGGTTTCCGTCTTCTGGGAGGGTCTGTCCGGCCGTATTAAAGATGAACTTGCCGGTCGGGACATTCCTACCACTCTCGATGACTTAATAACTCTTGCCACCCGGATTGACCTACGGTTCCAGGAGCGTGCCAAAGAGGTCACCCGTGAGAGAAGGATTCCACGTTTAGCTCCTACTTTCCAGAAACCCGTCATTCCCTCCATCTCTCCCCAGGTACACTCTCCTGAGCCTATGCAGGTCGACCAGACCAAGATGGTCAAAACCCGTCAGGACTCACGCCGTGCCGAGGGGAGCTGCTTCTACTGTGGCAGTAAGGAGCACCGGATCCGTGCCTGCCCGGAGAGGTCGGGAAACGCCTGTGTCTAGGTTCGCTCAGAGAGGTCCACCTAGACAAGAATAAATCCTCTCCATCCCTGCTGTTGTCAGTTTCGATCATCTACGGGGAGAACCGTTATTTCGAACTAGCCCAACTTGACTCTGGAGCAGCCGGGAACCTTATTTCACAGTCCCTGGTTGAGAAATACCGCATCCCCACCAAACCTCTGGCTGTACCCTTGTCTGTCGCTGCCGTGGATGGGGGCCTCTTACCTCGCCCCATTCAACTCATCACCGAATCCATTACCCTGCAGGTGGGAATGCTGCATTCTGAAAGTATCTCCTTTCATGTTCTGCCTGGACTCTCTCACGCCCTCTTGCTAGGTCTGCCCTGGCTTCAGAGACATGCACCCGTGCTAGACTGGCAAACCGGAGAGGTCCTTCGCTGGGGACAAGACTGTCATAAAACCTGCCTGGTACCCGTCCATCCCGTCCGTCCCTCTCCTACCCCAGCTAATCTACCTGGACTTCCGATTCCTTATTGGTCTTATGCAGATGTCTTTAATAAAAAGGAGGCAGAGACATTACCACCACATAGACCATACGACTGTCCCATCGATCTGCTACCCGGTACTACTCCTCCCCGTGGGCGTATCTATCCTTTATCCGCTGCTGAGACCCGGTCAATGTCCGAATATATTGAGGAGAATCTGGCCAGAGGATTCATCCGGAAATCTACCTCCCCGGCGGGAGCAGGCTTCTTTTTCGTCAAAAAGAAGGACGGCTCTCTCCGTCCCTGTATAGACTATAGAGGCCTAAACCTGATCACGGTGAAGAATAAGTACCCCCTTCCGCTCATTCCAGAATTATTTGATCGTCTGAGGGGGGCTAGGATCTTCACCAAACTGGACCTTCGTGGGGCGTACAACCTGGTTCGTATTCGTCAGGGGGATGAATGGAAGACGGCATTCAACACCCGGGACGGCCACTATGAATACCTGGTAATGCCCTTTGGTCTCTGTAACGCTCCTGCCGTCTTTCAAGAGTTGGTCAATGACATCTTCCGGGACCTTCTCTACTCCTGCGTAGTGGTGTACCTGGACGACATCTTGGTCTTCTCTCCGGATCTCCAGACTCACCGGAGGGACGTTCGTCAGGTCCTGCTCAGGCTAAGGCAGAACCATCTCTACGCTAAATTTGAGAAGTGCCTCTTTGAGCAGACCTCGCTTCCGTTTCTGGGCTACATTATCTCTCAGACCGGCCTACAAATGGATCCTGAGAAACTGTCTGCCATCGAGAAATGGCCCCGACCGGAGGGGTTGAAGGCCATTCAGCGATTCCTGGGCTTCGCCAACTACTACCGCCTCTTCATACCACACTTCTCTTCCCGGACGGCCCCAATTTCTGCGCTCACCCGTAAAGGTACTAATCCCAAAGAGTGGCCACCCGAAGCAGAGGAGGCCTTTCTTTCCCTTAAACAGGCCTTCTCTTCCGCCCCGGTGCTGCATCGCCCAGATGGCAACAAGCAGTTCTTCCTGGAAGTTGACGCCTCCTCCTCTGGAGCCGGAGCGGTACTTACTCAAAAATCATCTTCCGGGAGGATGGTAACTTGTGGCTTCTTCTCTAAACTCTTCTCCTCCTCTGAGCGCAACTATTCCATAGGAGACCGAGAGTTATTGGCCATCAAACTGGCATTGGAGGAGTGGCGTTACCTGCTCGAGGGGGCTCTTCACCCGGTAATAATTTACACTGACCACAAGAACTTGGCTTACCTCCAGCATGCCCAGAGACTTAACCCGCGCCAAGCCCGGTGGTCCTTGTTTTTTGCTCGTTTTGATTTTGTCCTTCATTTTCGCCCGGCTGACAAAAACGTCAAGGCGGACGCCTTGTCTCGATCCTTTCTGGTGTCTGATCTCGAGGAGGATCCGAAACATATCATCGATCCCGCCAGAGTAATACAGGTGGCTCCCGTGAGTCTAAATCGTCTTCCTCCTGGTAAGACGTTCGTACCAGTACCTGATCGGGAGAAGATCCTACACTGGGGTCATTCGTCTAAACTAGCTGGCCACGCCGGTCAGAAAAAGACCCTCCAGCTTATTACCCGGCACTACTGGTGGCCTAACCTGCACAAGGATGTAATAGACTTTGTTTCTGCCTGTGTGTCCTGCGCCCGCAACAAAGTTCCGAGACACCTGCCGGCCGGCCGCCTCCTACCTCTGCCAGTACCTGCTGCCCCCTGGCAGCATATAGCGATGGACTTCATTACTGATCTGCCCGTCTCTGCCGGTTGTACGGTCATTTGGGTGGTCGCTGACCGCTTCTCCAAGATGGCTCACTTCATTCCACTGCCAGGTCTTCCGTCTGCACCCGAGCTGGCTAAAGACTTTATCCGCCACATCTTCCGTCTTCATGGCCTGCCCCGTCACATCGTGTCGGATCGTGGGGTACAGTTCACTTCCCGTTTCTGGAGAGCCACTTGTAAATTGCTGGACGTCACCCTGGACTTCTCCTCCGCTTACCACCCACAGTCTAATGGTCAAGTGGAGCGGATCAATCAGAACCTGACCAGTTACCTTCGGCACTTCGTTAATGCCCACCATTCTGACTGGGTGGATCTCCTGCCATGGGCCGAATTCTCGTACAACAATCACGAGAGCGAGTCTTCCTCCAAATCCCCGTTTTTTGTAGTCTACGGTCAGCATCCTCGGATCCCGTTTCCCGTCTCCACCTCGGCGGACAATCCGGCTGCGGAATCTCTTGTTAACAAATTTTCCTCCATATGGGAGAGTACCCGGTCCGCACTCCTTCTGTCATCCGAGCGTATGAAAAGACACGCTGACAAAAAACGTCTGGACCCTCCTCAATTCCGCCCTGGGGATAAAGTCTGGCTCTCGTCCAAATATGTCCGGCTCAAGATCCCTTCCTATAAATTAGGGCCTCGGTTCATCGGCCCACTGGAGGTCATCAGTCAGATCAACCCGGTGGCCTATAAATTGAAACTCCCGGCCAACTTACGGATCCCTAACTCCTTCCATGTATCTCTCCTCAAACCTGTGGTACTTAACTCTTTTTCCAAGTCTACAGGTACGCCTCCTGCTCCGGTTTCTGCTGAGGACGAATTTGAGGTAGAGAACATTCTTGCCACCAAAAGGGTAAGAGGAAAGACCTTTTTTCTGGTAGATTGGAAGGGGTTTGGTCCTGAGGAGAGAACGTGGGAGCCCCGGGAGAACATCCATGCCCCTCTCATCCTAGCTAAATTTCTGTCTGGCCTAAAAAAGGGGGGGCCTAAAGGGGGGGTACTGTAGTGCCGGCGTCCCTGCCCTCTGCTAGGCAGGGACGCTGCTCCCCTCACCGCTTTGCTCCGTGCCCGGCTTCCTTCCCCCGCTCTGCTGTCAGCGCGCGCTCCGTCCCGGCGTCCTCCTCCTGCTCTGCTCTCAGCGCGCGCTCCTTCCCGGCCCCTGTGCTTAGGGCGCGCGCGCGCGCGCTCCCCTCCTCTTAAAGGGGCCGCGCGCGCCGCCCTAAAGAGTCCCCGGCCAATGGCCGGAGGACTTCATCATATATAAGGCACCTCCTCCAAAATGGAGGTGCCCGAGCAATGTTGTTTGCACCTGTGTCTCACCTGTGCTTCAGCCCTCAGGTCCCGTTGCCAGTTACCTGCCAGTTACCTGCCAGTTTCCTGCCAGTTTCCTGCTAGTTACCTGCCTGATACCTGCCTGATTCCTGCCTGAATACTTGTTACCTGCCTGCTTGCCTGAGGTCCGACGGTCTGCCTTACAACTCCGGTCAGTCTGTCTATGGACCAGCTTGCCCGCTCACCTGGGAGCGCTTCTCCGCTACCTGCCTGCTTGCCAGCCCGGAGGCTCCGTTGTCACGTGCTGTGACCACCAGCTATCTCAGAGACTCTTGCCCGCTCACCTGGGAGCGCATCTCCGTTACCTGCCTGCTTGCCAGCCCGGAGGTCCCGTTGTCACGTGCGGTGACCACCAGCTATTCCAGAGACTCTTGCCCGCTCACCTGGGAGCGCTTCTCCGTTACCTACCTGCCTGCCAGCCCGGAGGTTCCGCCGTCACGTGCCGTGACCACCTGCTATTCCAGAGACTCTCGCTTGCTCACCTGGGAGCACACATCTACCATCTGCCTGCTAGCCTACCCGGAGGCTCTGCCATCACAGGTCGTACCTACCCCTTACCCAGAGACTGCCCTGATCACTTGCCGTAACTCCCGGTCCGTTCATCCAGAGACTGCCACCCGCTCCCTTACAAGGGCCGCCCCCTTGTATAGTAGCTCAGAGGTTCCGCCTCCCGGACCCGTTACATAATGCTTCACTACTCAATAATCCAGAGAGGTAATGCTTCACTACTCAATAATCCAGAGAGGTAATGCTTCACTGCTCAATAACCCAGAGAGGTAATGCTTCACTGCTCAATAATCCAGAGAGGTAATGCTTCACTACTCAATAATCCAGAGAGGTAATGCTTCACTGCTCAATAATCCAGAGAGGTAATGCTTCACTACTCAATAATCCAGAGAGGTAATGCTTCACTACTCAATAATCCAGAGAGGTAATGCTTCACTACTCAATAATCCAGAGAGGTAATGCTTCACTACTCAATAATCCAGAGAGGTAATGCTTCACTGCTCAATAACCCAGAGAGGTAATGCTTCACTGCTCAATAATCCAGAGAGGTAATGCTTCACTACTCAATAATCCAGAGAGGTAATGCTTCACCACTAAATAATCCAGAGAGGTAATGCTTCACTGCTCAATAATCCAGAGAGGTAATGCTTCACTACTCAATAATCCAGAGAGGTAATGCTTCACTACTCAATAATCCAGAGAGGTAATGCTTCACTGCTCAATAATCCAGAGAGGTAATGCTTCACTGCTCAATAATCCAGAGAGGTAATGCTTCACTGCTCAATAATCCAGAGAGGTAATGCTTCACTACTCAATAATCCAGAGAGGTAATGCTTCACTGCTCAATAATCCAGAGAGGTAATGCTTCACTGCTCAATAATCCAGAGAGGTAATGCTTCACTGCTCAATAATCCAGAGAGGTAATGCTTCACTGCTCAATAATCCAGAGAGGTAATGCTTCACTGCTCAATAATCCAGAGAGGTAATGCTTCACTACTCAATAATCCAGAGAGGTAATGCTTCACTACTCAATAATCCAGAGAGGTAATGCTTCACTACTCAATAATCCAGAGAGGTAATGCTTCACTACTCAATAATCCAGAGAGGTAATGCTTCACTGCTCAATAATCCAGAGAGGTAATGCTTCACTGCTCAATAATCCAGAGAGGTAATGCTTCACTGCTCAATAATCCAGAGAGGTAATGCTTCACTGCTCAATAATCCAGAGAGGTAATGCTTCACTGCTCAATAATCCAGAGAGGTAATGCTTCACTACTCAATAATCCAGAGAGGTAATGCTTCACTACTCAATAATCCAGAGAGGTATGCATCTCTCCTCTGTATGTTTCTCCTTAGATGGGGTTTTTGGATGTTTTTTTATACTCATTCCCATTTTTCATTGTATATTTGTTTTTCACTTTTTGTATTTGCACTTATTCTCAGTGGATAGCACTGCACGGTGGCTCAGTGGTTAGCACTGTATGGTGGCTCAGTGGTTAGCACTGCACGGTGGCTCAGTGGTTGGCACTGCACGGTGGCTCAGTGGTTAGCACTGCACGGTGGCTCAGTGGTTAGCATTGCACGGTGGCTCAGTGGTTAGCACTGTACAGTGGCTTAGTGGTTAGCACTGCAGCCCTACAGCACTGGGGTCCTGGGTTCAAATCCCACCAAGGACAACATCTGCAAGGCATTTGTATGTTCTCCCCGTGTTTGTGTGAGTTTCCTCCGGGTTCTCCGGTTTCCTCCCACACTCCAAAGACACACTTATAGGGAATTTAGATTGTGAGCCCCAATGGGGACAGTGCCCATAATGTCTGGAAAGCGCTGTGGAATTAGTGGTGCTATATAAGTGAGCAAAATAAATAAAAAATGTGAACTAATTATTTCACCGGTCTGCAGTTGTTGTTAGATCCTTCAGGATGCGCTGACACACTGTTCCGGAATCCATGCTGATTTCTTTTCAGTGATGAGGTCTGTGGACATGGCGAACCATCTGATTAAATCACACACTGTTCCAGAAGCTGTGACAAAGAACGCCAGATCGTTAAAAACGCGTAGCACTGTCCACCTAACCCCCATACCCTTTCCTCATGGGTGTAATTTTTAACATGGAGTAATTAAAAGCATCTTTTTCCTTGGAGCTGGATACCACATCTTCTGTGACATCATTACTGAGGCCGGAGCTCCACTGCTCCTGGATGTGCGGCCGCCTTTGTGATTAGTCAATCTCATTTATATATGATACTGAAATATTAAAAAGTAATTTTTAATTGCGTGGACACTTTTCTACACTGAGGGCGAGATAGGAAGCTTGAGACAGTGAAATGTCACTGGTGCTACATTAAGGGGTAAATGCTGATGACAGGTTCCCTTTAAGAACTGTCTATTTGCTGTCTAATCTCTGCCACCCCTGACTTGTGCCAATGTCACCAGTTTATAAGTGTTATTCACTTTACCTGTCATTGTGTTAATGTTATGGCATGTAGTTGTCCCCCTTATTACCGGTACTTTCACTGACGAGGGTCTTCATTGTGAGCTCCATAAAATACATTCAGAAATCTCCTTTGTGTTGAAGAAAAAAATCACATCTAATCTGTCTTTCATCCTAATAGGAAATCCTTGTGAGAATAACGGTTCATCACTAAATTGTAAAAAAGAAGATATTAGGAAGCACTCTAATGGAGGAAACCTCATCACCCTTCCTGCACCTCCTGGACTTCACAGCACTTCACCTTCTTATAATCCTCCTGATCATGAGGAATCCTCTCCTGAACAATCTCACATTGTTACCACAACTCCAGGTGACACAGATACAAGATTTCAGTGTGACAAGCAACTTACTAAAAGCTCAGATTCTTTAACACAAAGAAAACACAAAGGAGAAAAGCCATACTCCTGTTCAGAATGTGATAAATCCTACCCAGATAAAGGGAATCTTACTACACATCACAGAATTCATACAGGTGAGAAGTCGTATTCATGTTCAGAATGTGGGAAATGCTTTAGAGATAAATCAGATCTTATTAGACATCAAAAAACTCACACAGATGAGAAACCATATTCATGTTCACTATGTAGGAAATCCTTCACAGGTAAGGGGCATCTTAATAGACATCAGAGCATTCATACTGGAGAGAAGCCATACTCCTGTTCAGAATGTGGGAAATGCTTTAGAGATAAATCAGATCTTATTAGACATCAGAGAATTCACACAGGAGAAAAGCCATTTTCATGTTCAGAATGTGATAAATCCTACCCAGATAAAGGGAATCTTACTACACATCAGAGAATTCATACAGGTGAGAAGTCGTATTCATGTTCAGAATGTGGGAAATGCTTTAGAGATAAATCAGATCTTATTAGACATCAAAAAACTCACACAAATGAGAAACCATATTCATGTTCACTATGTGGGAAATCCTTCACAGGTAAGGGGCATCTTAATAGACATCAGAGCATTCATACTGGAGAAAAGCCATATTCATGTTCAGAATGTGAGAAATGCTTTAGATATAAATCAGATCTTGTTAAACATCAGAGAATTCACACCGGGGAGAAACCATATTCATGTTCAGAATGTGGGAAATCTTTTATATATAAATCAGTCCTTGTTGCACATGAGGAAATTCATACAGGAGAAAAATCATTTTCCTGTTCAGAATGTGGGAAATGTTTTATATATAAATCAAATCTTGCAACACATGAGAAAATTCATACAGGAAAGAAGCCATTTGCATGTTCAGAATGTGGGAAATGTTTTGGAAGTAAATCAGAGCTTGTTAAACATCAAAGAATTCACACAGGGGAAAAACCATTTTCATGTTTAGAATGTGGAAGGTGCTTTGCCGATAAATCACATCTTGTTAGACATCAGAAAATCCACACAGGACAGAAGTCATATTCATGTTCACTATGTGAGAAGTCCTTCACAGATAAAGGAAGTCTTATTAGACATCAGAGAATTCACACAGGAGAGAAGCCATATTCATGTTCAGAATGTGGGAAATGCTTTACATATAAATCAAGTCTTGTGATGCACGAGAGAAGTCACACAGGAGAGAAGCCGTATTCATGTTCAGAATGTGGGAAATCTTTTATACATAAATCATATCTTGTAAAACATGAGAGAAGTCATACAGGAAAAAAACTGTAATTATGTTCACTGTGTTTCATAAATTTAATAAACATTGCTCAGCATAAATAAGTACACCCCCTTTGATAAGTAAGATTGTATTTAATATCTCACTGAATAAATTTCTAAAATTTTGCCACCACTGAATTTCATTGAACATTTTTTTTGTAATCAAAACATGAAAGTAAGGTTAATAATATAACTCATTACAAAATCTTCAGTTTTACTCAAATTAGTTGGTGTAAAAATGAGTACACCCCACATCAAAAGCTACTACATCTAGTATTTTGTATGGCCTTCATGATTTTTTAAGGACGGCACCAGCCTGGATGCTGGATGGAGTGATGACAACTTGTCTCTTCAAAATTCCCCATAGGTGTTTGGTTGGGTTCAGATCAGGAGACACTTGGCCACTGAATCACTGTCACCCTGTTCTTCAGAAATGTAACAGTGGCCTTAGATGTGTGTTTTGGATCATTGTCGTGTTGGAGAAGTGCAGGTCTACCAATGGCACGGAGTGATGGCAGCATCTTCTCTTCCACTATAGAGTAACGCTGATGCCGGCGCCCTCACATGGTGTCTTCTTCTCCCTCCATGCAAAGACGCTTTCTCACCGCTCCGGCCGTGGACTTGGTTCCTGGCGCTCTCCTTGTCCTCTGTTCCTGTGACTGCATCCCGGCGGCGTCTAGTACACGCTTGTTTCCCTGTTCTTAAAGGGGCAGCGTGCGCCTTATGCTAAATGCCTCAGCTGGTTGCTGAGAGGCATTAGCTTAACTAGTACACCTGCAAGATGGCTCCCAACCAATAGCTGGGAGGCAGCTTGTATAAAAGACTCACTCTCCCCTTACTAAGGTGTACTGCTTGTGACTTGTGAGGTCTCCTGGTCTTGGCGTGGCCAGGGTCCTGAGTCCGTAAACCCTTGGTCCCCCTGTGGCCAGAGTCCTGTACCTGAATCACTGGTCCTAGAGTAGCCCGTGCTGAAAACCTCGTCCCCTGGTCCTGGAGCAGCCAGTCCCTGAACCCTTGCCCCCTGGTCCTGGAGCGGCCAGTGCCTGAACCCTCATCCCCTGGTTCTGGAGTGGCCGGTACCTGTACCATCGTCCCTTGGTCCTTGAGAGATCAATGCCTGTACCCTTGTCCCCTGGTTCTGGAGAGACCAGTGCTGGTACCCTCATCCCCTGGACCTGGAGAGGCCAGTGTCTGTACCCTCGTCCCGTGGTCCTGTAGCGGCCAGTGCCTGAACCCTCATCCCCTGGTTCCAGAGCGGCCAGTGCCTGTACTCTTGTCCCTTGGTCCCGGAGTAGTCAGTGCCTGAACCCTTGTCAAATGGTCCTGGTTCGGCCAGAGCCCTGAACATTGTTCCCTGGTCCTAGTGTGGCCATTCCTGTTCCTGAAGTCCCCTGGTCACAGTGCATCCAGTGTCTGAACATTCCCCTAAGTCTCCGTGTCAGTGATCCTGGACTGTATTTACTGAGTCTGAATGGAGCTGTAATCAGTGTCAGCTAACCTGACCCCTGGGGTCAGCAGCTACTGCCGGACACCACCCTGGAGTTGTACTTGGCAGCTACCTGCCGCACAAGCCTGACCTCACCACTAGAGGCTCCAGTGAACACCAAAGTAGCTGCTTAGTTACGCCCCTCCAGGGTCGGCCCGGTGGGTCCAGAAGTCCACTTGCACCACCAGTGGGCGTAACAAAGCAGAACATCTATGAATTCATGATGTCATCAATGACCTGTAGCTCCCCGACACCAGCAGCGCTCATGCAGCCCCACATAAGGACACGGCCACCACCAGGTCTCTCTGTAGACACCATGCATTCTCATTGTATTCCTCACCTCTTCAATGTCATACAGTTTTGAAGCCATCAGTTCCAAAAAAAACCTTTATCTTGGTCTCATCACTCCAGAGTATAAAGTCCCAGGAGTCTTCATATGTTTCCGCATGTGTCCTGGCAGATTGTAGGGCGGCTTTTTTGTGTATGGGATTTAGGAGAGGCTTTCTATGTGGACAACACCCATGTCTGCCATTCCTCTATAGAAAACATTGTCTGCTTTCAGCTCATCTCTCAATGCTTGGATGAAAAATCACAGTTGGGAAGGAATGGACGGGATTTATTAAGTTACTGATAATCCAGCACTTGTTTTCCAGTGTGAATAAAAACAAAAACTTATATGGAAACATACAAATTAAAATCATAGAAACATTAAAAAGCAATGTGCACACTGTGCGTCTTTGATGTGTTTTCGCTGCGTTTTTTCCGCTCGGAAATGCACCAAAAACGCTAGGTAATCCGTGTGCCAGCTAATGCAATGACAATCCTGAAGTGCTGTGCACATGATCAGGAATTATCTTGACCGGATTGTCATTGCGTTTAAATCTGCAGCATGTCAATTCTTTGTGCGTTTCTGCAGCGTTTTTCACCCATAGACTTGAATTGAGTCAGTCAAATCTGCAACAAAAACTTCATCTACACTGTGTTCCAAATTATTATGCAAATAATATTTTCTCAGATTTTCCCAAATTACCTATATGAATTGCAGTCATTGTAATTTTCCAGTCATATAACTATTAGAGTACAATTGAAAGGTTTTTGTACAAACTGCCTATGATAACAGTATATTTTTAAAAAAATAAAAAACTCAAACTGCACTCAAAATGCATGTTCCACATTATTATGCACAGCAGAGTTTTCAACCTTTTCATTTTAATAAAGAACAAAAAAATGGTCATTTTTTAAATTATAAGCATTAGCAGGTTATTACACACTGAAATCAAACAGTTTTCACCTCAAAACTTTATTCTAGGTGATGTTACATTTGCACATAGGACCCCTTGTTCGAAAGGAGCTTCTGAACTCTCTCGTCCATTGAATTTGTCAGGTTTTGGATGGTTTCTGCTTTAATTGTTTTGCATGAGGACAGAATACCCTCCCAGAGCTGTTGCTTAGATGTGAACTGCCTCCCGCCATCATAGACACTCCTTTTGATGATGCTCCAGAGGTTCTCAATGGGGTGAGGTCAGGGGAGCATGGGGGCCACACCATAAGTTTGTCCCCTTTTATGCCCATAGCAGCCAGAGATGCAGATGTGTTATGTGCAGCATGAGACGGGGCATTATCATGCATGAAAATGATCTTGCTGCGGAATGCACGGTTCTTCTTCTTGAACCATGGAAGGAAGTGCTGTTTGAGAAACTCAACATACATTATGGAGTTCATCTTTACCCCTTCAGGAATCCTAAAAGGGCCGACAATCTCTCTCCCCATGATTCCAGCTCAAAACATTACTCCACCTCCTCCTTGTTAGCGCCATAGCCGTGTTTGCATGGGGTGTCCATCAACCAGCCATCCTCCACTCCATCCATCTGGACCATCGAGATCATTTTCATGCATGATAATGCCCCGTCTCATGCTGCACATAACACATCTGCATCTCTGGCTGCTATGGGCATAAAAGGGGACAAACTTATGGTGTGGTACCCATGCTCCCCTGACCTCAACCCCATGGAGAACCTCTGGAGCATCATCAAAAGGAGTGTCTATGATGGCGGGAGGCAGTTCACATCTAAGCAACAGCTCTGGGAGGGTATTCTGTCCTCATGCAAAACAATTAAAGCAGAAACCATCCAAAACCTGACAAATTCAATGGACGAGAGAGTTCAGAAGCTCCTTTCGAACAAGGGGTCCTATGTGCAAATGTAACATCACCTAGAATAAAGTTTTGAGTTCAAAACTGTTTGATTTCAGTTTGTAATAACCTGCTAATGCTTATAATTTCAAAAATGACCATTTTTTTGTTCTTTATTAAAATGAAAAGGTTGAAAACTCTGCTGTGCATAATTATTTGGAACATGCATTTTGAGTGCAGTTTGAGCTTTTTATTTTTTTAAAAATATCCTGTTATCATAGGCAGTTTGTACAAAAACCTTTCAATTGTACTCTAATAGTTATTTGACTGGAAAATTACAATGACTGCAATTCATATAGGTAATTTGAGAAAATATTATTTGCATAATAATTTGGAACACAGTGTATAAATATATTTGTGGATTTACTGCGGATGTTTGCTGCATATTTGACTGACTCAATTCAAGTCAATGAGTCAAAAACGCCGCAAAACCGCACAAAGAATGGACCACGGAAGACTACTCCTCCCATCATCCGATGGCCGATCCCGCTGATAACAGCGGGAGCAGGCGCAGCTGAGGGGAGAAGTAGTCTTCTCAGCTGGCGTCTGTGCGCAGGGTAAAAAAAAAAAAAAGTAAAAAATCAATATTAAATAAAAACACTGTATTCTCACCTGTCCGCCATCCTCCCGATGTCTCACGGCAACCCGACCACCCGACAATCGCTCTCGGCAGTGTACATCGCTGTGCTTCTGGGAATGAGTTCACCAGAGTTCATCAGCTGAGATCATCTGACGAGCTCCGGTGACCTCACATGCGGCATCAGTGCTGCTTGGGAGTTTTGCCACGCAACACTGATGCAGTGTATGAGGGCACCAGGGCTTATCAGCTGATCTTCAGCTGATGAACTCAGGTGAACTCAGTCCCAGCAGCGCAGCGATGTACACTGACAGGAGTGATTACACTCCTGTCAGTGTATACAGAGCTGTCTTCTACAACAGTCACATCAGTGATTGATGTGGATGCTGTAGAAGTTAACCGGATTGCCGTGGGACACTGGGATTAGATCATGAAGGCAGGTAAGGGATATGGTTGTTTTTTATTTTTGGTTTCTTACAGGAGACAAGGGCTTCAGGGACTGGGCGTTAGGTGAGTATCCACTGTTTTTTTATTTTCAAATAAAAGATTAAAACCGTGTAATTTTATTTCAATAAAACACATTATTCTAGCTGTGTCTTTATTGTAAAATGACAAAAACATTACTACGGTGTTAGTAATGGGGGCGTCTATAACCTGGGCTTCATGTCAGCTGTCAATACAAGGCTGACATGAACCCCGCGCCAGTTCTGGGGCAGCTGAGAGCTGATATTATTAGCCGCGGAGGGGGCCAGGATCCATGGCCCCTTCCCTGGCTTTTAGTATCAACCCGCAGATGTCTGTATAGCCCTTGCTGGTTAGATTTTATAGGGGACCCTACGTCAATTTTTTTCTGGGGTCCCCCTGTAATCTAGCCAGTAAAGGATAAGCAAATAGCTGTGTGCTGTTAATAGCCAGGAAACATTTTTGGCTAATGGCCCCTTCCCCAGCTACTAATATCACCTCACAGCGGTTGGCTTTCCTTTGGCTGATTATGAAAATAATGGATCCCACGCCATTTTTTTTTTTAATATAAGGCTATGTGCCCATGGTCCGGACGTGGCAACACTTTGGACGCAACATATGTTTGCTGCGTCCAAAACACTGCTTCTATTGAACGCAGGTAAGTCCGCATGTGTTCACTGAATACAATACAATACATTCTAGTGGTCAAATTTATGTTGCGGAGACAAGCGACTCCACAGGAGAATTTGACATACTGCGGTCCTGAAAAACACACCGCATGTCAGTTTCCGCAGCCTCAGATGCACACATAGTGGAAATAGGATTTCTAGAAATCCCATCCACTATGCTGTAACATCTGAACACTGCGGGTTTGACACTGCATAAATACACAGCTCCAAACCCACAGCGGCTCCTGATCATGGGCATACCCAAATTCACCTGCAGAAAATCAATTTCTGGGTCTCCGCTGCAGATTTTGACTGATTGAAATGTCATTATATGCGGTGGATCCGCATGTATTGAGAACAAAAGTGCGGCTTTAGAACACAGGGTTTTGGGGGACGTAGCGGCTAAACAAACAACTGTGAGCTGTTATTAATAGCCAGGGAACATGGTTGCCTAATGGCACCTTCCTAGGCTAAAAAGAGCAGCTCTCAGCTGCCCCAGAAATGACATGAATGGGAATACTAATGGGATTAACCCGTATGGGATTAGCTGACACCTAGCCCTTTTGTTTAGTGATGAAAAAGTGTTAATCAGGCCATCTCATTACTAAACTTAAGTAAAGAGCTAAATAAACCCACACACAGAGTAAAACACTTTATTTGAACTACAACTGACACATTCTTTAATCATTTAAATTAACCAATATACAGGTCTGACAGTAATCCAAGGGTTAAAGCGATGTCCCACATTTCTTTTTTCAAATATCTTTATTTGGCTCCAAAAAGGATTTATTGCTGTACAAAACGCATCAAAATAGCTGTAAAACGCGTGTTTTTTTCTGCAGTGTTTTTCCTGCCAAGAGATGCAGAAACCTGAAGGAATTTTCTGCATTCAAATCCTGAACGTGCGCACATAGCCAAGAACAGGATCTCCTGGGGAAAGTCGCAAAAGCTACGTGTTTAGAACTGTTATATGTGTTTGATTCATAGTCATGGAACAATAAATTACCAGTAACCGGCTTCTTATACACATCATAGTGTCTAATGCACAGCGGAGACCCCCAGCCCCAAATGGACATGTGCAAGTATGTCTACATTAACCCTATGTATGATCATATGTCCACAACAAAAAGCATCCGTGCAATAGAAGAATGAAGTGTCCGCATCTATAATGTGTATATTATGTATAATTACTATAAAAGAGGAAAAAACACAATTCAGTAAATGGATACAAGGTCTGAACGAAGCTTCATATCACTGGGGAATCTGGAGGCCAATTCCAGAATCCACAAGGCTTCTCGGGGGTGTACTTTTTATACCAATCTCCCCCCTTAGCTGGTCTGGTGACATATTCAATACCCACAACTGTAAAGTGATTAATCCCTATTGTGTTGTATGAGATGTTGTGATGCAGCAGATGTATTACGTGTTGTGGGGCCAAGAACGTCCCTAACGTGTCCCCCAATGCGGTGACTAGTGATGTGTAGCTCCTGAACGAGCCGGCTCTTTATAGTGAATGATATGAGTCGTCTCCTGGCAGGGAGCAAATTGAAATGTAAACGGCTCTTTGCCAGTTCACGTTCCACAGTCAGTCCCCTCTGGCCCCTCCCGGCAGTAGTCACTCTGATCCTGAGGATGCTGCTCCTCCTGCTGCCGCACATAGCACTGACTCACAGCCCCGCCCCTCCCTCCCCTCTGGCCCCGCCCCTCCCGGCCCCTCCCTCCCGGCAGTAGTCACTCTGATCCTGAGGATGCCTGCTCCTCCTGCTGCTGCACATAGCACTGACTCACAGCCCCGCCCCCCTCCAATCTGTGACAAGCAGCAGTCAGGCAGTCAGGCACTTTATTAAAGGAACACTGACATCTGGATTTAGCCTGATTATAGTTATTTACCGCCAGCTGAGCGAGGGAGAAACAGCGGATGTAAATGTGCGTCCCTTGTTCTCTCTCATTCACTTGAATGGAAGAGAACAAATGATCCAGCGATGCATATGGGCAGATCAGGATCTCCTCTGCAGACACCATCGCTGGATGGAGCATCACTGGATCGCAGGCTCGGGGGCTGCATGCTCCATGCGCTCAGTCAGCGAGCGCTGCCCGACAACATGGTCGCATCCTGAATAGGGCTCCGGCACAGGACGACTTCCATGGAAACCCGTGTAAACAGTTCCATAGGGTTTTATGGAATACCAGCAGGATTGAAGCAGAATTTTTAAAATAAGTCTATGGAGAATAAACCTATTGTAAAAAGTTCTCTTCAATTAATGGCACTAATGCCCATGTGATCCAACCCCTTTAATGACATTATATTAGTGATGGCAAAAGACATTGCTCCTTGATGGGACCCCAAAAAAACAGATAATAACAGAGGAAATAAACGGCATCAGTCCATCCAAGCTCTGGCACTGAGTTTATCCAATGGGCCCTGCAGACAATTCTAGGCGGCGTTCACACTGTGTGGATTTGCAGCGCAGTTTCCATGCAGATCATCAGCCTGGACGTTCCACGGCATTTACAGAAGCCGACAGCGGCCATGGTCTCTACCCAAAACACATTCTCACTTCCTGGAAAACTTCAGAATCTGCCATGAGGTGTGAAATGGTCTTCAGCAGCAGCGTGTGAATATGTGCCGAGTATCCGAGCTGCGGAATTCATTGCAGTCAATGGACGGGTGAATCCGCCTGGATGCAGATGCCACAGTTCACACTGCAGACGGCCCACAGCCAACCTGCCCAGTGTGAACGCAGCTTTACAATGTGGCGCTGATCATTACTAGCTTGTTGCTATTTTGCATCTTCATTTTGTGTTTGTTAAAGTTTTTACAGCAAATAATATAAAATCCGGTTATTCTGGAAACTATTCTGTTTTATGTCAGAAATTGTCAGATGTGGAGATTCTACTAAAAGGCTAAAACATCCCAGAATATGGCGTCAAACGTAAAGCCAAAGGGAACAGGAAATGAAGAGCCGGCTCCCCAAAAATCACACTTTACCCATCACTAGCGGTGACGTAAGGGTCTGAACGTGCCCCCCACATATTGCAGCAGACGTCACCACAGGTCCTTCACGTCTCTCCTGAGCTCCGCCCCCTGATCACATGGCGTTGACGTCACCACAGGTCCTTCAACACTTCTCTCCTGAGCTCCGCCCCCTGATCACATGGCGTTGACGTCACCACAGGTCCTTCACCACTTCTCTCCTGAGCTCCGCCCCCTGATCACATGGCGGTGACGTCACCACAAGACCTTCACCACTTCTCTACTGAGCTCCGCCCCCTGATCACATGGCGGTGACGTCACCACAAGACCTTCACCACTTCTCTACTGAGCTCCGCCCCTGATCACATGGCGGTGACGTCACCACAGGTCCTCCCGCTCTAAGTGCAGCAGCTCCGTCCTGGTTGTGCGCAGCTCTTGCTCTCTGGTATCAGCCAGCAGCAGGTTTCCGCTTCCCGCCATTCCGGTGAGATTACAGGGAGGGTTTGTGGTGAATCTGTGAGAGGAGAGTGTGGGGTGAGATCAGAGCTGTTCCTGTGGAGGCTCCTGCTCCATGTGACTGCGGCTCCTCAGTGTTGTATGGGGGATGTGCAGCGGCTCCTCCTCACCTCACCGCCCCCGCTGGAGGTGGAGTTACCACGGTGACCGCCCCCGCTGGAGGTGGAGTTACCACGGTGACCGCCCCCGCTGGAGGTGCAGTTACCACGGTGACCGTCCTCTGCTGGAGGTGGAGTTACCACGGTGACCGTCCCCCGCTGGAGGTGGAGTTACCACGGTGACCGTCCCCCGCTGGAGGTGGAGTTACCACGGTGACCGCCCCCGCTGGAGGTGGAGTTACCACGGTGACCGTCCCCCGCTAGAGGTGGAGTTACCACGGTGACAGTCCCCGCTGGAGGTGGAGTTACCACGGTGACCGTCCCCGCTGGAGGTGGAGTTACCACGGTGACCGTCCCCCGCTGGAGGTGGAGTTACCACGGTGACCGTCCCCCGCTGGAGGTGGAGTTACCACGGTGACCGTCCCCCGCTGGAGGTGGAGTTACCACGGTGACCGCCCCCCGCTGGAGGTGAAGTTACCACGGTGACCGCCCCCCGCTGGAGGTGGAGTTACCACGGTGACCGCCCCCGCTGGAGGTGGAGTTACCACGGTGACCGCCCCCGCTGGAGGTGGAGTTACCACGGTGACCGCCCCCGCTGGAGATGGAGTTACCACGGTGACCGCCCCCCCGCTGGAGGTGGAGTTACCACGGTGACCGCCCCCCGCTGGAGGTGGAGTTACCACGGTGACCGCCCCCCGCTGGAGGTGGAGTTACCACGGTGACCGCCCCCCGCTGGAGGTGGAGTTACCACGGTGACCGCCCCCCGCTGGAGGTGGAGTTACCACGGTGACCGCCCCCCGCTGGAGGTTTAGTTACCACGGTGACCGCCCCCACTGGAGGTGTAGTTACCACGGTGACCGTCCTCCTACGAGGCTGATAATGAGCGGTCAGATCGGTGGAGTTTGTGGCTTTTCCTCCAGATTCTTCCTGATAAATGTCGGATATTTGGGGCAGAATTCAGTGATTGTCGTTATATCGTCCCCTGTGATCTCCATCTTCTCCTTTATCATGAAGACGCCGGCAGGACGAGATCCCTCCAGCTGATCCAGTGCTCATCCCTCCTTCTCCTGAATGACCCCGAGGATGGACGAGGACGAGACCACCAGAAGATTATTACACTTCACCCTGGAGATCATCTCCCTGCTGAGCGGAGAGGTAACTCCTCTACATTTCTATCAGCTTTATTGTGTTATGTAACAAGTCCGACATCAGGAAGAGGAAATCCAGAAGAGGAAGAGAAGGATTCTTTACTGTAAGAGCAGTGATTGTGTGCAGCTCTCTGCCAGGAGGAGTTGTCATGGGGATTCCCTATAAGAGCTGTAGAGGGGCCTGGATGTCTGTCCTGAGTGTAATAATATCCAGGTTATGGCCCCAGATTACTGGAGACGGTTATTGATCCCGGGATTTCTACTGATTGTCAGATCTGGAGTCGGGAAGGAATTCTTCCCCCTAAGTGTCTCTCTCCATACACAGGATTACACAATAGTGAGGAAGACACCGGGGGAGTGACTCCCATCATCCATCTCCAGGAGTCAGGAGGGCGGAGCCCGGGCCCCATCACAGAGCCTCCCCCGCACCCCCCGATACATGAGAGGAGGAAGAAGAAGATCCTAGAGCTCAGCAACAAGATGAATGAGCTGCTGAGCGGAGAGGTGACTGCTGGGACATTATACAGGACGGCACTGGAGGATTCTGGGTGATGAGCGGAGAGGTGACTGCTGGGACATTATACAGGACAGCACTGGAGGATTCTGGGTGATGACCGGAGAGGTGACTGCTGGGACATTATACAGGACAGCACTGGAGGATTATGGGTGATGACCGGAGAGGTGACTGCTGGGACATTATACAGGACAGCACTGGAGGATTCTGGGTGATGAGCGGAGAGGTGACTGCTGGGACATTATACAGGACAGCACTGGAGGATTCTGGGTGATGAGCGGAGAGGTGACTGCTGGGACATTATACAGGACAGCACTGGAGGATTCTGGGTGATGAGCGGAGAGGTGACTGCTGGGACATTATACAGGATGGCACTGGAGGATTCTGGGTGATGACCGGAGAGGTGACTGCTGGGACATTATACAGGACAGCACTGGAGGATTCTGGGTGATGACCGGATAGGTGATTGCTGGGACATTATACAGAACAGCACTGGAGGATTCTGGGTGATGACCGGAGAGGTGACTGCTGGGATATTATACAGGACAGCACTGGAGGATTCTGGGTGATGACCGGAGAGGTGACTGCTGGGACATTATACAGAACAGCACTGGAGGATTCTGGGTGACTGCTGGGACATTATACAGGACAGCACTGGAGGATTCTGGGTGATGAACGGAGAGGTGACTGCTGGAACATTATACAGGACAGCACTGGAGGATTCTGGGTGATGACCGGAGAGGTGACTGCTGGGACATTATACAGGACAGCACTGGAGGATTCCGGGTGATGACCGGAGAGGTGACTGCTGGGACATTATACAAGACAGCACTGGAGGATTCTGGGTGATGACCGGAGAGGTGACTGCTGGGACATTATACAGAACAGCACTGGAGGATTCTGGGTGATGTCCGGAGAGGTGACTGCTGGGACATTATACAGGACAGCACTGGAGGATTCTGGTGATGACCGGAGAGGTGACTGCTGGGACATTATACAGGACAGCACTGGAGGATTCTGGGTGATGACCGGAGAGGTGACTGCTGGGACATTATACAGGAGAGCACAGGAGGATTCTGGTGATGACCGGAGAGGTGACTGCTGGGACATTATACAGGACAGCACTGGAGGATTCTGGTGATAACCGGAGAGGTGACTGCTGGGACATTATACAGGACAGCACTGGAGGATTCTGGGTCATGATCGGAGAGGTGACTGTTGGGACATTATACAGAACAGAACTGGGGGATTCTGGGTGATGACCGGAGAGGTGACTGCTGGGACATTATACAGGACAGCATTGGAGGATTCTGGCTAATGACCGGAGAGATGACTGCTGGGACATTATGCAGGATGGCACTGGAGGATTCTGGGTGATCAGCGGAGAGGTGACTGCTGGGACATTATACAGGACGGCAGTGGGGAATTCTGGGTGATCAGCGGAGAGGTGACTGCTGGGACATTATACAGGACGGCACTGGAGGATTCTGGGTGATGACCGGAGAGATGACTGCTGGGACATTATGCAGGACGGCACTGGAGGATTCTGGGTGATCAGCGGAGAGGTGACTGCTGGGACATTATACAGGACAGCACTGGAGGATTCTGGGTGATCACCGGAGAGGTGACTGCTGGGACATTATACAGGACGGCACTGGAGGATTCTGGGTGATGACCGGAGAGGTGACTGCGGGGACATTATACTGGACAGCACTGGAGGATTCTGGGTCATGACCGGAGAGGTGACTGCTGGGACATTATACAGGACGGCACTGGAGGATTCTGGGTGATCAGCGGAGAGGTGACGGTTCGGACATTATACAGGACGGCACTGGAGGATTCTGAGTGATGACCGGAGAGGTGACTGCTGGGACATTATACAGGATCGCACTGGAGGATTCTGGGTGATGACCGGAGAGGTGACTGCGGGGGACATTATACAGGACAGCACTGGATGATTCTGGGTGATGAGTGGAAAGGTGACTGCTGGGACATTATACAGGACAGCACTGGAGGATTCTGGGTGATGAGTGGAGAGGTGACTGCTGGGATATTATACAGGACAGCACTGGAGGATTCTGGGTGATGACCGGAGAGGTGACTGCTGGGACATTATACAGGACAGCACTGGAGGATTCTGGGTGATGACCGGACAGGTGACTGCTGGGACATTATACAGGACAGCACTGGAGGATTCTGGGTGATGACTGGAGAGGTGACTGCTGGGACATTATACAGGATGGCACTGGAGGATTCTGGGTGATGACCGGAGAGGTGACTGCTGGGACATTATACAGGACGGCACTGGAGGATTTTGGGTGATGAGTGGAGAGGTGACTGCTGGGACATTATACAGGACAGCACTGGAGGATTCTGGGTGATGACCGGAGAGGTGACTGCTGGGACATTATACAGGACAGCACTGGAGCATTCTGGGTGATGAGCGGAGAGGTGACTGCTGGGACATTATACAGGACGGCACTGGAGGATTTTGGGTGATGACCGGAGAGGTGACTGCTGGGACATTATACAGGACAGCACTGGAGGATTCTGGGTGATGACTGGAGAGGTGACTGCTGGGACATTATACAGGACAGCACTGGAGGATTCTGGGTGATGAGCGGCGAGGTGACTGCTGGGATATTATACAGGACAGCACTGTAGGATTCGGGGTGATGAGCGGAGAGGTGACTGCTGGGACATTATACAGGACAGCAGTGGAGGATTCTGGGTGATGACGGTGTCGTTGTCAGGTTCCTATAAGGTGTCAGGACGTCGCTGTCTATCTCTCCATGGAGGAGTGGGAGTATCTAGAAGGACACCAGGATCGGTACCAGGAGGTGATGATGGAGGAGCTCCGGCCTCTGACATCACCAGGTGAGAGGAGACTCTTGTTGGCTCCGGTGGATGTGATGACGTCTCTCGGCCTCGTCCTATAATAGATGATTTTTCTCCAGACTTGCTCTGGTTTTCTCTACATTTTCTCACAGCTTTCATTCCCTGATTCTTCTCTTCTGATCTGTGAGTCGCGGTTTCTCCGCTGTCGTCTTCATCAGTCTTGAGTCTTCGTCCTCGGCGGCTTCTTTCAGAATCTTTCACCTTCGTTAGAGCATCGGTCACATTTTGTCTGCAGATGTCCCAGCGCTTCTGTCCGTTCTCTCCTGTGAGATCTTTCGGTTCCTGAGTCTGTCGTGGATCGTTACTCAGCAGAGTCGGGGTTAATTTACTGCTGATTTTCCCCCTAATCCGCTGTCGCTTGTCCGTCCCTCAGAATCGGTGCCAGCTCAATGTCGTCATCAGTCGTGGTCGGGCTTCTGGCTTTTTGGGTTTTGTTTCTCAGCATTTATTGGGTGGTAAGAACGACGTTGCTGCCATTTTCAGAATTGTTCCTGACACCCATCGCTTTATCTTCCGTTATCGGAGCTGTGTGAGGGCTTCTCTTCTTGAATGGCCGTTGACCTTTTTATTGGTGACTTTTTTTGATTGTTGTTTTTTCATTGCAGTTTTGGGGAGGTGTTTCTGATGTGTTTTTTTTCTTTTGGCATTTACCGTGCAAGATAAATCCTGACATGAAAATGCCAAATAATATAATATATATATATGTGTGTAGATAGTTAGATTTATTTTTATTAAAAAAAAAACATTCGTTCTCATTTTGGGAGACAAAGCAAAAATAATGGGGACTTCAATCTGAGATCCGGGTGTGGTGGTAATAAGTGTAAGTCTCCCTTACAGGGTTGTTTGTTTAGAAGAATATGTATTATGGAGCTTTTCTGTGGAGTCTGACCAGACAATCTCTCCTTGGCTCCCCGTGTGCATCAGTAAGCGCCCATGACCCCGGTGCCGGCTCTCTAGTTGTCCTTTCTACACATTGATGGGTACTAACCGCTGCGTACCGGGTGCTCCCCACAACACCGTCCTTCCGGGTTCTGTGACTTCGTACGTTAGTCGTACATGTGCCTTTTTTTTCATCCTTTAGAGACAAACGCAGAACTTGCTGCCTATTTTAGTGTTTATACCGAGGCGGATGTGGAGATTTATCTCTATTTAAAGGAGAAGAAAAACACGGTAACTCGTCTTTTAATAGATCAGGTTCTCTCCTCTTAGTGATCCCAGAGGATCCTGTCCAGGAGGGAGGCCGTGTCCACATGGTGACGTCATGAGCTCTCAAAAAAACAATCACTGGTAAATGGTCACCGTCCTTCCCCCAATCTCCATACAGTAAATCAGGAGAGGAAACCAATGGATAGAAATGTGGAGCTTTCCCCAGCTCCTCTGTGGTTCCATCCCTGGTGGAGCTGAATCTTGGAGAAGTTGTGTTTCTTAGTACGGTTCCTTCATCTGACTGATGAGGGTCTTCTCTGTCCCTCTCCTCAGGGTCCTCATCCTCCGAGTGCAGAGCATTAGGCTTAGGCCTCGCTGATTATCACTTCATACTTGAGGCCCACAATGTGCTGGGACCTCTGTATCGGTGGTGAGGACCACAACAATGTAATTTATTCCCAGATACATACACATAGAATTACCGGTTCTGAGAGACGGATCTCATATATAGACAGATACACGGCAGGTCATGTATTCAGTCTGTGTGTCTCCACAGATGGATCCAGGAGGAGAAATCCACCAGAGAGATGTCCCCGTCCTCTGAATCCGCAGGACTATCCAGAGGAGAATCACCACATCCCGGAGGATCATCAGGTAGATGACACTGAAGTCCCCACAACATCTGACCATGAAGTGATGGGACCTGAGCTCATCTTCCATTTTTATTTTTAGGGTGAAGATCTGATTGATATTAAGATTGAGGTTATACATGGAGCACAAGAGGCGACCGCAATATGGGCCGATCAGCAGGGTGAGGAGGGCAGACTGTCATGTCGGTTCTGTGGCCATCTACTACTACTCCCATCATCTCATGATCACATGATACAATCTACAGTGGCATGTAAAAGTTTGGGCACCCCTGGTCAAAATTACTGTTATTGTGACCAGTTAAGCAAGTTGAAGATGAAATGATCTCTAAAAGACCTAAAGTTAAAGATGACACATTTCCTTTGTGTTACCCTTGGACATTTGTGTGCTCAGATAACTTTGACCAATGATTCAGACCTTACTTAGCCTGTTAGGGTTATGGCTCGTTCACTATCATCGTTAGGAAAGGCCAGGTGATGCAAATTTCCAGCTTTATAAAAACACAGCTTACTCTAACATTGTGCCAAAATAACCGCAGCCATGGCTTTTTCTAAGCAGCTGTCTAGCACTCTAACAATGGTGGAGGCCCACAAAGCAGGAGAAGGCTATGAGCAAAGCGTTTTCAAGTTGCCTTTTCCTTGGTTCAAAATGTAATAAAGAAATGGCAGTTAACAGAAAGAATGGAGGTCAAGATAAGGTCTGGAAGACCAAGCAAATTTTCAGTAGGATTGCTAGAGAGGCAAATCAGAACCCCCGTCTGACTGCAAAAGACCTTCAGAAAGATTTAGCAGACTCTGTAGTTGTGGAACATTGTTGTACTCTTCAGAGACACCTGCACAAATATGGCCTTCATGGAACAGTCATCAGAAGAAAACCTCTCCTGCGACCTCACCATAAAATTCAGCGTCAGAAGTATGCAAAAGTACATCTAAGAAGGTCTGATGCATTTTGTAAACAAGTCTTGTAGACCGATGAGGTTAAAATAGAGCAATGATCAAAGTTGTGTGGAGAAAAAAGGGCACAGAATTTTAGTAAAAGAACATCTCGCCAGCCATTAAGCATGGTGGTGGATCAGTCATGCTTTTGGGTTGTGTTGCAGCCAATGGCACAGGGAACGGGTAGAGGGAAGAATGGATTCCATGAAATTTCAGCAAATTCTTGATACAAACATAACACCATCTGCAAAAAAGCTGAAGGTAAAAAGAGGATGGCAAATGATAATGGTACTAAACACACGTCAAAAGGCACAAGCTGAAGGTTTTACAATGGCCCTCATAGTCCCCTGATCTGAACATCATTGAAAATCTGTGGCTAGACCTCAAAATAGCTGAGGATGCAAGACGACCCAAGAATCTCACAGAACTGGAAGAATTCCTCCAAGGAAGAAAGGATGAAAATCCCTCAAACAAGAATTGAAAGACTATTGTCTGGCTACAAAAAGCATTTACAAGCTGTGATACTTTCAAAAGGGGGCGATACTGGGTACTAACCTTGCCAGGTGCCAAAACTTTTGCATTTATCCATTTTTCCTCATTGAAATTTTTTTTAAATGTAAAAGATGAAAATACAGTGGTGGCCAAAAGTATTGGCACCCCTGCAATTCTGTCAGATAATACTCAGTTTCTTCCTGAAAATGATTGCAATCACAAATTCTTTGGTCTTATTATCTTCATTTAATTTGTCTTCAGTGAAAAAAACACAAAAGAGAATGAAGCAAAAATGAAATCATTGATCATTTCACACAAAACTCCAAAAATGGGCCCGACAAAAGTATTGGCACCCTCAGCCTAATACTTGGTTGCACAACCTTTAGCCAAAATAACTGCAAACAACTGCTTCCGGTAACCATCAATGAGTTTCTTACAATGCTCTGCTGGAATTGTAGACCATTCTTCATTGGCAAACTGCTCCAGATCCCTGATATTTGAAGGGTGCCTTCTCCAAACTGCCATTTTGAGATCTCTGCACAGGTGTTCTATGGGATTCAGGTCTGGACTCATTGCTGGCCACCTTAGAAGTCTCCAGTGCTTTCTCTCAAACTATTGTATAGTGCTTTTGGAAGTGTGTTTTGGGTCATTGTCCTGCTGGAAGACCCATGACCTCTGAGGGAGACCCAGCTTTCTCACACTGGACCCTACATTATGCTGCAAAATTTGTTGGTAGTCTTCAGACTTCATAATGCCATGCACACGGTCAAGCAGTCCAGTGCCAGAGGCAGCAAAGCAACCCCAAAACATCAGGGAACCTCCGCCATGTTTGACTGTAGGGACCGTTTTCTTTTCTTTGAATGCCTCTTTTTTTTCCTGTACACTCTATGTTGATGATTTTTCCCAAAAAGCTCTACTTTTGTCTCATCTGACCAGAGAACATTCTTCCAAAACGTTTTAGGCTTTCTCAGGTAAGTTTTGGCAAACTCCAGCCTGGCTTTTTTATGTCTCGGGGTAAGAAGTGGGGTCTTCCTGGGTATCCTACCATACAGTTCCTTTTCATTCAGACGCCAACGGATAGTACGGGTTGACACTGTTGTACCCTCGGACTGCAGGGCAGCTTGAACTTGTTTGGATGTTAGTCGAGGTTCTTTATCCACCATCCACACAATCTTGCGTTGAAATCTCTCGTCAATTTTTCTTTTCCGTCCACATCTAGGGAGGTTAGCCACAGTGCCATGGGCTTTACACTTCTTGATGAAACTGCGCACAGAAGACACAGGAACATTCAGGTCTTTGGAGATGGACTTGTAGCCTTGAGATTGCTCATGCTTCCTCACAATTTGGTTTCTCAAGTCCTCAGACAGTTCTTTGGTCTTCTTTCTTTTCTCCATGCTCAATGTGGTACACACAAGGACACAGGACAGAGGTTGAGTCAACTTTAATCCATGTTAACTGGCTGCAAGTGTGATTTAGTTATTGCCAACACCTGTTAGGTGCCACAGGTAAGTTACAGGTGCTGTTAATTACACCAATTACAGAAGCATCACAGGATTTTTAAAAGGGTGCCAATACTTTTGTCCACCCCCTTTTTTAGGTTTGGTGTGAAATTATATCCAATTTGGCTTTAGGACAATTCTTTTTGTGTTTTTTCATTGAAGACTAATTAAATGAAGAGAATAATACCAAAGAATTTGTGATTGCAATCATTTTCAGGAAGAAACTGAGTATTATCTGACAGAATTGCAGGGGTGCCAATACTTTTGGCCACCACTGTATATATAGTTTATTATTTATTATTTTGCCTGAAATACAAAGGAAATGTAATCTTTAACTTTAGGCCGTTTAGAGATTATTTCATCTTCAACTCAACTGTTCACAATAACAGTAATTTTGACCATTGGTGCCCAAACTTTTACATGTCACTGTATTCTGTCACTATGTGTTTCCTACAGATGGACTCATGGAAAGAAATCCACCAGAGAGATGTCCCCGTCCTCTGTATCCCCAGGACTGTCCAGAAGAGAATCACAACATCCCGGAGAGTCATCAGGTAGACGGTGCTGAGCCCTGTACCGGATCTGTATATGGGGGAACATTTCTGATCGAGGTCATAGATGTCACAGATTTTGGTGGTTTCTTGTATTGTGCTGATTGTTACATCTGATATATCAGGAGGAAGATCCGACTAAGAATAAAGTGAAGGACGAGACAGAAGAAGAAGTGATGACGAGGAGGGATCAGCCGTGTGTGAGCGACGGGAAGTAGGAGATTCCTGTAGATGTTTCCACAGGTGTGTAATAATGACCGGCGTGTGATGATGATGATGACTGGCGTATGACGATGATGATTGGCATGTGACTATGATTAGCGGCGTGTGATGATGATGACTGGCGTATGACGATGGCGATTGGCATGTGACTATGATTAGCTGCGTGTGATGATGATGACTGGCGTATGATGATGATGATTGGCATGTGACTATGATTAGCGGTGTGTGATGATGATGACTGGCGTATGACGATGATGATTGGCATGTGACTATGATTAGCGGCGCCTGACGATTATGACTGGCGTATGACGATGACGATTGGCATGTGACTATGATTAGCGGCGTGTGATGATGATGACCGGCTTGTGATGATGATGACTGGCGTATGACGATGATGATTGGCATGTGACTATGATTAGCGGCGTGTGATGATGATGACTGGCGTATGACGATGATGATTGGCTTGTGACTATGATTAGCGGCGTGTGATGATGATGACTGGCGTATGATGATGATGATTGGCATGTGACTATGATTAGCGGCGTGTGATGATGATGACTGGCGTATGACGATGATGATTGGCATGTGACTATGATTAGCGGCGTGTGATGATGATGACTGGCGTATGATGATGATGATAGGCATGTGACTATGATTAGCGGCGTGTGATGATGATGACTAGCGTATGACGATGATGATTGGCATGTGACTATGATTAGCGGCGTGTGATGATGATGACTGGCGTATGACGATGATGATTGGCATGTGACTATGATTAGCGGCGTGTGATGATGATGACCGGTGTGTGATGATGATGACTGGCGTATGACGATGGCGATTGGCATGTGACTATGATTAGCTGCGTGTGATGATGATGACCGGTGTGTGATGATGATGACTGGCGTATGACGATGATGATTGGCATGTGACTATGATTAGCGGCGCCTGACGATTATGACTGGCGTATGACGATGACGATTGGCATGTGACTATGATTAGCGGCGTGTGATGATGATGACCGGCTTGTGATGATGATGACTGGCGTATGACGATGATGATTGGCATGTGACTATGATTAGCGGCGTGTGATGATGATGACTGGCGTATGATGATGATGATAGGCATGTGACTATGATTAGCGGCGTGTGATGATGATGATTGGCATGTGACTATGATTAGCGGCGTGTGATGATGATGACTGGCGTATGACGATGATGATTGGCATGTGACTATGATTAGCGGCGTGTGATGATGATGACTGGCGTATGATGATGATGATTGGCATGTGACTATGATTAGCGGCGTGTGATGATGATGACCGGCTTGTGATGATGATGACTGGCGTATGACGATGATGATTGGCATGTGACTATGATTAGCGTCGTGTGATGATGATGACTGGCGTATGATGATGATGATTGGCATGTGACTATGATTAGCGGCGTGTGATGATGATGACTGGCGTATGATGATGATGATTGGCATGTGACTATGATTAGCGGCGTGTGATGATGATGACTGGCGTATGATGATGATGATAGGCATCTGACTATGATTAGAGGCGTGTGATGATGATGACTGGCGTATGACGATGATGATTGGCATGTGACTATGATTAGTGGCGTGTGATGATGATGACTGGCGTATGACGATGGCGATTGGCATGTGACTATGATTAGTGGCGTGTGATGATGATGACTGGCGTATGACGATGATGACTGGCATGTGACTATGATTAGCGGCGTGTGATGATGATGACTGGAGTATGATGATGATGATTGGCATGTGACTATGATTAGCGGCGTGTGATGATGATGATGATTGGCGTATGATGATGATGATTGGCATGTGACTATGATTAGCGGCGTGTGATGATGATGACTGGCGTATGACGATGATGATTGGCATGTGACTATGATTAGCGGCGTGTGATGATGATGACTGGCATATGATGATGATGATTGGCATGTGATTATGATTAGCGGCGTGTGATGATGATGACTGGCGTATGATGATGATGATTGGCATGTGACTATTATTAGCGGTGTGTGATGATGATGACTGGCGTATGACGATGATGATTGGCATGTGACTATGATTAGCGGTGTGTGATGATGATGACTGGCGTATGATGATGATGATTGGCATGTGACTATGATTAGCGGTGTGTGATGATGATGACTGGCGTATGACGATGATGATTGGCATGTGACTATGATTAGTGGCGTGTGATGATGATGACTGGCGTATGACGATGATGATTGGCATGTGACTATGATTAGCGGTGTGTGATGATGATGACTGGCGTATGATGATGATGATTGGCATGTGACTATGATTAGCGGTGTGTGATGATGATGACTGGCGTATGACGATGATGATTGGCATGTGACTATGATTAGTGGCGTGTGATGATGATGACTGGCGTATGACGATGATGATTGGCATGTGACTATGATTAGCGGCGTGTGATGATGATGACGATGATTGGCATGTGACTATGATTAGCGGCGTGTGATGATGACCGGTGTGTGATATTGTATGAAGTCTCCGGTGCAGTGAAGCTTTATCCGCCGTCCACATCACAGCAGAAGCGTCCGGTGATGGCGCGGCTGCTCTTGTACAGAGTCCGGTTGCGCACCGATGAATAACTGGGCCGCATTCACACCTCTTCTTAATGATTTAATAAGCACATTTTTAATTTTCCTAATTGTGTTTTTTAATATTACTTCCATCTTTTACTTTCATATTATTCTTACACAAGTCTCTTGCTGCCATATAAATGACTGAGCTTGCGATTCGGACAGAACCCCGGGGGAAGATTCCGTATAATGAGGCGCTGTGGACGCCGTCTGGCCTATGATCCAGTGATGTCCATCTTTTTCAGCGTGCATAAAAGCGCAGTCGACCAGAGGCTAGACGAAGTCCGGTGTAACTCTGCTGCCTCATTATTCTGAATGGATCCCTCGGGGGTGTCATCTGAATCATGTATTTTGTAGATTTAGATGGAAACCCCGATGTACAGTGGGTACGGAAAGTATTCAGACCCCTTTAGATTTTTCACTCTTTGTTTCATTGCAGCCATTTTGTAAATTGTAAAAAGTCATTTTTTTCTCATTATAGTACACTCTGCACCCCATCTTGACTGAAAAAAACAAGAAATGTAGAAATTTTTGCAAATTTATTAAAAAAGAAAAACTGAAATATCACATGGTCATAAGTATTCAGACCCTTTGCTCAGTATTGAATAGAAGCACCTTTTGAGCTAGTACAGCCATGAGTCTTCTTGGGAATGATGCAACAAGTTTTTCACCCCTGGATTTGGGGATCCTCTTCCATTCTTCCTTGCAGATCCTCTCCAGTTCCGTCAGGTTGGATGGTGAACGTTGGTGTACAGACATTTTCAGGTCTCTCCAGAGATGCTCAATTGGGTTTAGGTCAGGGCTCTGGCTGGGCCAGTCAAGAATAGTCACAGAGTTGTTCTGAAGCCACTCCTTTGTCATTTTAGCTGTGTGCTTAGGGTCATTGTCTTGTTGGAAGGTGAACCTTTTGCCAAGTCTGAGGTCCAGAGCACTTTGTAAGAGGTTTTCATCCAGGATATCTCTGTGCTTGGCTGCATTCATGTTTCCTTCATTTACAACCAGTCATCCTGTGCCTGCAGCTGAAAAATACCCCCATAGCATGATGCTGCCACCACCATGTTTCACTGTAGGGATTGTATTGGGCAGGTGATAAGCAGTGCCTGGTTTTCTCCACACATACCGCTTAGAATGATCACCAAAAAGTTCTATCTTCGTGTCATCAGACCATATAATCTTATTTCTCATAGTCTGGGAGTTCTTCATGTGTTGTGAGCAAACTCTATGCGGGCTTTCATATGTCTTGCACTGAGGAGAGGCTTCCATCTGGCCACTCTGCCATAAAGGCCCGACTGGTGGAGGGCTGCAGTGATAGTTGACTTTGTGGAACTTTCTCCCATCTCCCTACTGCATCTCTGGAGCTCAGCCACAGTGATCTTGGGGTTCTTTTTTACCTCTCTCACCAAGGCTCTTCTCCCACGATTGTTCAGTTTGGCTGGACGGCCAGGTCTAGGAAGACTTCTGGTGGTCCCAAACTTTTTCCATTTAAGGATTATGGAGGCCACTGTGCTCTTAGGAACCTTCAATTCAATAATGCAGAAATTCTTTTGTAACCTTGGCCAGATCTGTGCCTTGCCACAATTCTGTCTCTGAGCTCCTTGGGCAGTTCCTTTGAGCTCATGATTCTCATTTGGTCTGACATGCACTGTGAGTGGTGAGGTCTTATATAGACAGGTGTGTGTCTTTCCAAATCAAGTCCTATGAGTTTCTTTAGACACAGCTGGACTCAAATAAATGAGTAGAACCATCTCAAGGAGGATCACAAGGAAATGGACAGCATGTGACTTAAATATGAGTGTCTGAGCAAAGGGTCTGAATACTTATGACCATGTGATATTTCAGTTTTTCTTTTTTAATAAATCTGCAAAATTGTCTGCATTTCTGCTTTTTTTCAGTCAAGATGGGGTGCAGAGTGTACTTTAGTGAGAAAAATAAATGAACTGTTTCGAATTTACCAAATGGCTGCAATGAAACAAAGAGTGAAAAATGTAAAGGGGTCTGAATACTTCCCGTACCCACTGTAAGTGTTCAGTGTACAGCACAGGATAAATATGCTCCAAAATGTTCTGTACCCCAAAATGCCACCATTAAGAGCTTCTACTCAACCCACAAAAAACAAGTCCCCACTCAGGTTCATCATCTGTAAACAGTAATATAGGGGGTGTCCATATCACTGGTAGCACAAAGGCTCTGGAAAAGTGACTTGGCTCCCACTTAAAGAAATCCAGTGACATCTGCGCTCCCAAATCCAAATGCCCCCTCCTCCTGAGCCCCACCGTGTGCAGTTAGCATCCACATGTTTGGCATTACTGTAGCGAGGAGAGCCAATTTATTTCTCCAGAAAGCACTAGCTGGGAATCATGTACTGGGCGCTACAACGTAAGGGCACTGCAATGTACCGGACGCTACAATGTACTGACCACTATAAGGAAATATTTGCATTTTCACTTCGCAACATCCATTACTGCTCGTTTCTGGAAAGCACCCATGGAGTCAAATTCATCACTATTCCTGTAGATACATTTCCATAGGGGTGTAATTTCCAAACTGGTGTCACTTGAGGGGGGATTCTGCTCTTCTGCCACTTAGGGGCTCTGTATATGGAGTCTGCAAACTGTTCTACTAAAGTTTGTTCTCCAAGAGTCAAATAGCGCTCCGTCCCTCCCGAGTCTCGCCATGTGGCTAAGCAGTACAGTACAGACACATATGGGGTATTGCCCCGTTCAGCAGAAATTGTATAAAATTATGTGGTCATCTTTACCCAGTTTCCCTTGTGAAAATGTAAAATCTGGGGCTAAAATAACATTATAGTGGTAAAAATGTAATTTTTTTTTTTTCCTTCACCGTTCAATTGTATAACATTTTGTGAATCACAATTACCTTGTATTCATTGGGAAACTGAGCGGTGGATGCTGGGTGTGACGCGTGGGGAAACCCCACCCACAGCCCACCGAGTCACGCCTCACTTGACGTGACATCAGACATCAGGTGAAGCAAGAGCCGGCTGCAGCCGGGGGTCGCGTGATGCCTGTGAGTGTCCAGCGATAGCGCCGCTCACAGCCAATAAAGACAAAGCTAGGTAATTAAAAGAAATCTTCTCTCAACGGGTTAATTACATTGGGGGCATTTTTAATAGTAGTGGACAACTTCTTTAATTACGTGGACACTTTTCTATACTGAGGGCAAGATACGAAGCTTGAGAGAGTGAAATGGCACTGGAGGTACATTAAGGGAACCGGTCATCAGTAATTACCACTTAAAGAACTATTTGCTGTCTAATCTCTGCCACCCCTGACTTGTGCCAATGTCACCAGTTTATAAGTGTCATTCACTTTACCCGTCATTGTGTTAATGTTATGGCATGTAGTTGTCCTCCTTATTCCCGGTACTTTCACTGACGAGGGTCTTCACTGTGAGATCCAGAAAATACATTCAGAAATCTCTTTTGTGTTGAAGAAAAAACTCACATCTAATTTATCTTTCATCCTAATAGGAAATCCTTGTGAGAATAACGGTTCATCACTAAATTATAAAAAAGAAGATATCAGGAAGCACTCTAATGGAGAAAACCTCATCACCCTTCCTGCACCTCCTGGACTTCACAGCACTTCACTTTCCTATAATCCACCTGATCATGAGGAATCATCTCCTGAGCAATCTCACATTGTTACCAAAAGTCCAGGGGGCAAAGTGGATTCAAGATTTCAGTGTGACAAGCAATTTACAAAAAGCTCAGATTTTTTAACACACAGAAAACATAAAGGAGAGAAGCCATACTCCTGTTCAGAATGTGAGAAATGCTTTACATATAAATCACAATTTATTATACATGAGAGAATTCACACAGGAGAGAAGCCATTTTCATGTTCGGAATGTGGGAAGGCCTTTAAACATAAAGGAGATCTTATTACACATCAGAGAATTCATACAGGAGAGAAGCCATTTTCATGTTCGGAATGTGGGAAATGTTGTAGAAGTAAATCAGTCCTTGTTAAACATCAAAGAATTCACACAGGAGAAAAACCTTTTTCATGTTTACAATGTAGAAGGTGCTTTCCAGATAAATCACAGCTTGTTATACATCAGAGAATTCACACAGGAGAAAAGCCATATTCATGTTCGGAATGTGGGAAATGCTTTACATTTAAAGGGAGTCTTATTATACATCAGAGAATTCACACAGGAGAGAAGCCGTATTCATGTTCAGAATGTGGGAAGTCCTTTACAGATAAAAGGAGTCTTATTCCACATCAGCGAATTCACACAGGAGAGAAGCCATATTCGTGTTCAGAATGTGGGAAATGCTTTACAAATAAAGGGAATCTTATTACACATCAGAGAAATCACACAGGAGAAAAAACATTTTTGTGTTCACTATGTGGGAAGACCTTCACAGCTAAAGGGCATTTTAATAGACATCAGAGCATTCATACTGGAAAGTCGCCATATTCATGCTCAGAATGTGGGAAGTGTTTTAGTTATAAATCACATCTTGTTAAACATCACAGAATTCACACAGGAGTAAAGCCATTTTCTTGTTCAGAATGTGGGAAATGTTTTAAAAGTAAATCAGATCTGGTTTTACATCAAAGAATTCACACCGGGGAGAAACCGTTTTCATGTTTACAATGTGGAAAATGTTTTACAGAGAAATCATATCTTGTTAGACATCAGAAAACTCACACAGGAGAGAAGCCGTATTCATGTTCAGAATGTAGGAAATCTTTTATACATAAATATCAACTTGCTGCACATAAGAGAATTCATACAGGAGAAAACACATTTTCATGTTCAGAATGTGGGAAATCTTTTATATATCAATCAGAGCTTGTTATACATCACAGAATTCACACAGGAGAGAAGCCGTATTCATGTTCAGAATGTGGGAAATCTTTTATACATAAATCAAATCTTTCTGCTCATAAGAGAATTCATACAGGAGAGAAGCCGTATTCATGTTCATTCTGTGAGAAATGCTTTACAAAAAAAACTTATCTTGTGCAGCATGAGAGAAGTCACACAGGAGAGAAGCCGTATTCATGTTCAGAATGTGGGAAATCTTTTATACAAAAATCACACCTTGTAAAACATGAGAGAAGTCATATGGGAAAGAAAGTGTAATTATGTTCACTGTGTTTTATAAAGTTTAATAAATATTGTTCAGCATAAATGAGTACACCCCCTTTGATGAGTAAGATTTTATTTAATAGCTCACTGAACACAAGATCAATTCCTACAATTTTGCCAACACTAAGTTTCATAGAACATTTTTTTGTAATCAAAACATGAAAGTAAGGGTAATAATATAACTCTCATTAGAAAACCTTCAGTTTTACTCAATATAGTTGATGCAAAAATGAGTACACCCCACATTAAAAGCTACTACATCTATTATTTTGTATGGCCTCCATAATTTTAAAGGACGGCACCAAGTTTTCTAGGCCTGGAATGAACAAGTTAGTGACAATACTATATCTATCTTTTATCTCTTTTTCGATAACGAGCTCTTAGAGCCTGGATGCTGGATGGAGCGATGACAACTTGTCTCTTCAGAATTCCCCATAGGTGTTTGGTTGGGTTCAGATCAGGAGACACTTGGCCACTGAATCACTGTCACCCTGTTCTTCAGAAATGTAACAGTGGCCTACCAAGGGAACAGAGTGATGGCAGCATCTTTTCTGTCACTATAGAGCAGAACATCTGTGAATTCAAGATACCATCAATGAAATGTAGCCCCTCATGCAGCCGCACATAAGGACACGGCCACCACCAGGTCTCACTGTAGACACCATGCATTCTCATTGTATTCCTCACCTCTTCAATGTTATACAGTTTTGAAGCCATCAGTTCCAAAAAAAACCTTTATCTTGGTCTGATCACTCCAGAGTATAAAGTCCCAGGAGGCTTCATATGTTTCCGCATGTGTCCTGGCAGATTGTAGGGTGGCTTTTTTGTGTATGGGATTTAGGAGAGGCTTTCTATGTGGACAACACCCATGTCTGCCATTCCTCTATAGAAAACATTGTCTGCTTTCAGCTCATCTCTCAATGCTTGGATGAAAAATCACAGTTGGGAAGGAATGGACGGGACAAAGAAAGTTACTGATAATCCAGCACTTGTTTTCCAGTGTGAATAAAACCAAAAACTTTTATTGAAAAATCCAAATTAAAATCATAGAAACATTAAAAAACAGATAGGAGCAAAACATCTCTGCGTTTCTACCTGGTATTTGTGTTCAGTTCTTCTTCATGACATAATAAATCAACAGTAACCGGCTTCTTATACACATCATAGGGTCTAATGCACAGCGGAGACCCCCAGCCCCAAATGGACATGTGCAAGTATGTCTACATTACCCCTATGGATGATCATATGTCCACAACAAAAAGCATCCGTGCAATAGAAGAATGAAGTGTCTGCATCTATAATGTGTATATTATGTATAATTACTATAAAAGAGGAAAAACACAATTCAGTAAATGGATGCAAGGTCTGAACGAAGCTTCATATCACTGGGGAATCTGGAGTCCAATTCCAGAATCCACAAGGCTTCTCGGGGGTGTACTTTTTATACCAATCTCCCCCTTAGCTGGTCTGGTGACATATTCAATACCCACAACTGTAAAGGGATTAATCCCTATTGTGTTGTATGAGATGTTGTGATGTATTACGTGTTGTGGGGCCAAGAACGTCCCTAACGTGTCCCCCAATGCGGTGACGTAAGGGTCTGACCGTGCCCCCCACATATTGCAGCAGACAAGCTTCACATTGTATGGTGTCAATGACGTGTGGAGCTACAACTAATGAGATGTCGGATATTATAGGGTTTATTATGGTTAGTAGATGCAGACATTTTTGCTTTGTGCACAGACTTGCACAAACCACATTTATTTCTCCCACATTCAATGAAATCTTTGGTGTTTGTCCTCCACGTGTCAGTTGTCTTTCTTGTTGCTGGATCCTTGTCAGTGTATAACATAGGTAAATGTTTTCTGGTAATATTCACTATATTATAGGAATCTTCTCTGCAGCCAGTATTGAATGTATCTCTAGACTGATGGATGTTTCCTTCTTTGTGAGTTTTCGGTAATGTATGAAATATTGGACATTGTGGGTGATTTTCCTTTAATCGTTCTATTTGTTTGGCATTAAGTACAGCCGATACCAAACCCTCCTCCAAAAGACAATGTAAGGGGGTATTGTATGAATTAGTAGGATCTCCATCTAGAGTGCGGCATATATTAGTATCGTCATCCATGTACATAACCTCCGGCTCATACAACCCACTATCCAGAGCTGTGATCGAGCCCCCTTTATCTGCAGCTCTAATGACTTTATTAGGGCTGTGCTCAGGGCCGTATCTGGCATTCATGCTGCCCTAGGCACTTTAAGTGGTCACGCCCCCTACTGGTAACTCTTACTAGAAGTGCTCATACCCTTTAGGCCCCCTTCACACGTACCGGAGACACACACGTACACCCATTATAATCTATAGGCTGCGCACATGGTCACACGGACCGGACATGTCCGTTTTTTGCCGGCAGCTCGGACGTCAGTACGTCCTGCACACAGATGACATAAAGTGTGACATCCGCACACACGTCTGTGTGACACGTGCCGGAAGAGAGCGCAGAATAGAAATGACAGATATTTAGGTGTTAGATGTGCAAATATTGAGATAGATGATAGATATCCGTGAGATATATAATTAGTAGTGTTGAGCATTCCGATAATGAAATATCGGGTATCGGCCGATATTCGCGGTATCGGAATTCCGATACTTAATTCCGATACTTTTACAATATCGAATACCGGAATCGGAAGTTCCCATAATGCCTGCGCTCTGCAGTGTCTCTGAAGGATGACAAGCTGGATGGCAGCGCTCAGCTGAGATCCAGCCTGTCATCAGAATGCCATCCCAGCGTGAGAGAATTCTCCTGATTGTTTAACCCCTTAACAACATCTGACGTACTAATACGCGTCTGTGCCCTGGGACTTAAAAGCCAGACCCGTATTAGTACGTCATGGCGATCGCGCGCGCACACAGACTGTGCGGGCGCGATCGCCGCCGGGTGTCAGCTGATTGTCACAGCTGACACCCGATACTATGTGCAGGGAGCGGTCCTGCACCGCTCCCAGCACATTAACCGCGGCATTGCGGGGCAAGGGGAGGTGATCGGCGACACCATGTTGCGTTTGGCAAGCCCCTGTGTGCTCAAACTTTGGAGCTCCCCCACAAGTGACCCCATTTTGGAAACTAGACCCCCGAAGGCACCTATCTAGTTGCATAGTGAGCACTTGGAACCCCAGGTGCTTCACAAATTGATTCATAAAAATGAAAAAGTGTTTTTTTTTTCACTTTTTCATTTTTACTAATCAATTTGTGAAGCACCTGGGGGTTCCAAGTGCTCACTATGCATCTAGAAAGGTGCCTTGGGGGGTCTAGTTTCCAAAATGGGGTCACTTGTGGGGGAGCTCCAAAGTTTGGGCACAGAGGGGCTCTCCAAACGCAACGTGGTGTCCGCTAACAATTTGAGCTGATTTTCCATTCAATTTGTTAGCGGATATCATGTTGCATTTGGAGAGTCCCTGTGTGCCCAAACATTGGAGCTCCCCCACAAGTGACCCCATTTTGGAAACTAGACCCCCCCAAGGCACCTATCTAGATTCATAGTGAGCACTTGGAACCCCAGGTGCTTCACAAATTGATTCATAAAAATGAAAAAGTGTTTTTTTTTTCACTTTTTCATTTTTACAAATCAATTTGTGAAGCACCTTGGGGTTCCAAGTGCTCACTATGCATCTAGAAAGGTGCCTTGGGGGGTCTAGTTTCCAAAATGGGGTCACTTGTGGGGGAGCTCCAAAGTTTGGGCACAGAGGGGCTCTCCAAACGCAATGTGGTGTCCGCTAACAATTTGAGCCGATTTTCCATTCAATTTGTTAGCGGATATCATGTTGCATTTGGAGAGTCCCTGTGTGCCCAAACATTGGAGCTCCCCCACAAGTGACCCCATTTTGGAAACTAGACCCCCCAAGGCACCTATCTAGATGCATAGTGAGCACTTGGAACCCCAGGTGCTTCACAAATTGATTCATAAAAATGAAAAAGTGTTTTTTTTTTCAATTTTTCATTTTTACGACTCAATTTGTGAAGCACCTGGGGGTTCCAAGTGCTCACTATGCATCTAGAAAGGTGCCTTGGGGGGTCTAGTTTCCAAAATGGGGTCACTTGTGGGGGAGCTCCAAAGTTTGGGCACACAGGGACTCTCCAAACACAACATGGCGTCCGCTAATTATTCAAGCAAATTTTACAATCAAAAAGTCAAATGGCGCTCCTTCCCTTCCGAGCCCTGCCGTGCGCCCAAACAGTGTTTTTTCCCCAAATATTGGGTATCTGCGTGCCCAGGGGAAATTGCACAACAAATTTTGGGGTCCATTTTTTCTTGTTACCCCTGTGAAAATAAAAAAAATTGGGTCTAAAGTAACATTTTTGTGAAAAAAGTTAAATGTTCATTTTTTTCTTCCACATTCAAAAAATTCCTGTGAAGCACCTGAAGGGTTAATAAAGTTCTTGAATGTGGTTTTGAGCTCCTTGAGGGGTGCAGTTTTTAGAATGGTGTCACTTTTGGGTATTTTCTGTCATAAAGACCTCTCAAAGTGACTTCAAATGTGATGCGGTCCCTAAAAAATGGTTTTGTAAATTTTGTTGGAAAAATGAGAAATCGCTGGTCAACTTTTAACCCTTATAGCTCCCTAACAAAAAAAAAATTTGGTTCCAAAATTGTGCTGATGTAAAGTAGACATGTGGGAAATGTTATTTATTAACTCTTTTGTGTGACATATCGCTCTGATTTCAGGGCTTAAAAATTCAAATTTTGAAAATTGCAAAATTTTCAAAATTTTCGCCAAATTTCCGTTTTTTTCACAAATAAACGCAAGTGATATCGAAGAAATTTTTCCACAATCATGAAGTACAATATGTCACGAAAAAACAGTCTCAGAATCAGGGGGATCCGTTGAAGCGTTCCAGAGTAATTACCTCATAAAGTGACAGTGGTCAGAATTGTAAAAATTGGCCTGGTCATTAACGTGCAAACCACCCGCGGGGCTTAAGGGGTTAAAAGCTGGTGGGCGGTAAAAAGCTGGTGGGCGGTAAAAAGCTGGCGGGCGGTAAAATGCTGGCGGGCGGTAAAAATCCGCCGGCTTTTAAACAATCACACAGCCCCATACTGCTTCCCCGCAGCCTCCCACCCCGATCCTCCACTCCCCTCGCCACCTCCCATCCCGATCGTAAGTTAGGACCGGGCGGGGAGTGCAGCACCAAGGAGCGGGGAGCGAAGGACCCGGGCGGGGAAGCCGGCAGTGAAAAGACTTCACCGCCGGCTTTCCCGTTCTGTGCTGCGCTTTCCCGCCGGTTATTTCAACTGAACAGCTGAGGTATCAGGTGATGCCGATCAGCTGTTCATTGAAGTAGCCGCGGTGCCCTCAGAGGGTTCATGTGAGTTCATGCTTGACTGCATTGCATGAACTCACATGAACTTTCCCACGGCCGCACAGGGCAGCCTCACCTCCCAGACCATCAGCCCGTCATGATTGGTGTGTGTGGGTGTCTGTGCGATGTGTGCGGGTGTGCACGCTGTCTGTGCGATGTCTGCGAGTGTGTGCGGGTGTGCGCGGTGTCTGTGCGAGTGTGTGCGGGTGTGCGCGGTGTCTGTGCGATGTCTGCGGGTGAACGCGGTGTCTGCGAGTGTGTGCGGGTGTGCGCGGTGTCTGTGCGATGTCTGTGAGGGTGTGCGCGGTGTCTGTGCGATGTCTGCGAGTGTGTGCGGGTGTGCGCGGTGTCTGTGCGATGTCTGCGGGTGTGCGCGTGCAGGCAGACATAGGCCGATGTGACACTACTACTCCCATCGGCCTATGTCTGTCCCCCGTCCACTCCTGCCAGCAGGATCAGCTCGATGGGAGCAGTAGTTCCCATCAGCCTGATCCTGCTATTTAAATTACCCTACTGTGTCCCCAATAAATTTTAAATACATGTCATTGGTGGCCAGTGGTTGCCTACAATAAATTAGTTCATACATTACCTGTCCCTGCCGATCGCCACCTAAAATAAAGTAAAAAATAAAAAACTACACCTATGCTCACCTAGACACCTAATTCCCCGAAGCCATCGATCTCCTGTAATAAAATATAAAATAATAAACCACAACCTTATCCTTACCCCTCCGTAGTAGTCCACGAGTGTCCCACGATGATCTCCAGTTTAGAGCAGCCACATAGAATATAACCGCTCTGAACCGCTGCCGCCGCTACAATGATGGGGCCGTAGAGCAGCCCCTTCATTGCATAAGCGGGTTCGCCGGAGTTCAGGCAGCGCTGCTCCGGTTAGCTCCTTTACGGCCCTGCTGTATCGTGAGAAATTCCCACGGTACAGCAGTGCCGTAAAGGAGGTCTCCGGAGCTACGCTGCCTGAATGCACTCCGGTGACCTCAGTCAGTGGCTCCCGCTGCCGGGAGCGGACGTGTTCCCGGCAGTGTGAGCTTACAGCAGCCATGCACAGCTGTCACCATCTCCAGATGTGACAGCTGTGCATGGGAGATCAGCGCAGGAACGTGGACAGGTAACTATTTTTTTTTTAGTAAACTAAGAATTAAATAAAATTGTGTGTTTTATTTCAAATAAATTATTTTTTTCTGGGTGTAGTGTGAGTTTTTTATTTTTAACACTTTGTAGGTTAGTAATGGGGGTGTCTTATAGATGCCCATCATTACTAACCTGGGCTTCATGGCAGCTGGCGCTGACATGAACCCCACCACTATTACCCCCTGCCACCGCACCAGGGCAGCGTGGAAGAGCGAGGCTAAGTGCCAGAATTGGCGCATCCTATGGATGCGCCATTTCTGGGGCGGCTGACGGCTGGTGTTTCTAGCCTGGGAGGGGGCCAATATTCATGGCACCCTTCCTGGGCTATTAATATCAGCCCCCAGCTGTCTGCCTAGCCTTTGCTAGCTATTAAAATAGGGGGGACCCCACATCATTTTTTTGGGGGGTCTCCCATTTTAATAGCTAGTAAAGGCTAGGTATTCAGCTGGGGGCTGATATTAGTAGCCTGGGAAGCTCCGTGGGTATTACCCCCTTCCCAGGCTTCAAACATCTGCCCCAGCCGTCTGCTTAACCTCCGCTAGAGACTAAAATTATGGGGGATCCCACGCCAATTTTATTTTTAATAAATCCTTTATTTTAACAGTAAATGACACTTGAGGGATTAATAAAGATGCAGTCCCTAAATTATTATTTATTTTTTAATTATTTTCTCCCAAAAATTTTGACGTGGGCTTTGCCATATTTTTGTATGCCAGCCAGGTACAGCAGGCAGGAACGGGCTGCCCCCAACTGCCAGCTGCCTATTTGTACCTGGCAGGACACAACAATATAGGGAAGCCCTTTTTTTCTAAATTATTTCATGAAATAATTAAAAAAAAATTGACGTGGGGCTTCGCCCTATTTTTGTGTCCAGCCAGGTACAACTAGGCAGCTGGGGGCTGGAATCCGCAGCGCTGGGAGGCCCAAGATTTCTGGGCCACCCCCTCTGCAAATTGCAGTCCGCAGCCACCCCAGAAAATGGCGCGTTCATAGAAGCGCCATCTTCTGGCGCTGTACCCAACTCATCCAGGGCCCTGGTGCGGTGGCTCACTGGGTAATAAAGGGGTTAGGGCAAGCTTGATATTATCAGCTGGCCCTAAGCCTGAAATTCATGGGGTCACGCCAATATTAGACATGACCACCATGATTTTCTAGTAAAGTATTTAAAAAAAACACAACACCGAGAAAAAAGTCCTTTAATTGAAATAAAGACACAATTCTTTATTGTTCTAAATTAAACCATACTTACCATCACGCCCATTCCAGCTGAAGCCAACGATCTCCTGCAATAAAAGAAAAATAATAAAGCAACCTCATCCTTACCTTTCCATGGTTCCCACGACAGCTTCAGCTCTGCTACATCGAGATGACAGGCTGGACCGCAGCAGAACGCTGCCATCCAGCCTGTCATCCCGCAGACACTGAGAAGCGCAGTGACGGCATCCAGATGAGCCGAGTTCATGTCCAATGAACTCGGCTCACCTCATGCATTTCTGAGGTGGCTGACGGCTGGTGTTTCTAGCCTGGGAGGGGGCCAATATTCATGGCTCCCTTCCTGGGCTATTAATATCAGCACCCAGCTGTCTGCCTAGCCTTTGCTAGCTATTAAATTAGGGGGGACCCCACGTCATTTTTTTGGGGGGGTCCCCCATTTTAATAGCTAGTAAAGGCTAGGTATTCAGCTGGGGGCTGATATTAGTAGCCTGGGAAGCTCTGTGGGTATTACCTCCTTCCCAGGCTTCAAACATCTGCCCCAGCAGTCTGCTTAACCTCCGCTAGAGCCTAAAATTACGGCGAACCCCTCGCCAATTTTTTTTAAAATAAATCCTTTATTTTAACACTAAATGACAAGTAGAGTAATCAACACTGTCACTGTACTTCTTATATATGTGACTGACATGTTTCTATCTATCTAATCTATGTATGATTCTCTATTCCTTCTATTCTAAATTGTCGGGTACCGCTGCTGAATTGCATTTCCGGTGACGACCTCTTGAAGCTGATCAAGAGAATGCCAAGAGTGTGCAAAGCAGTCATCAAAGCAAAAGGTGGCTACGTTGAAGAACCTAGAATATAAGACATATTTTCAGTTGTTTCACACTTTTTTGTTAAGTATATAATTCCACATGTGTTAATTCATAGTTTTGATGCCTTCAGTGTGAATGTACAATTTTCAAAGTCATGAAAATACAGGAAAATCTTTAAATGAGAAGGTGTGTCCAAACTTTTTGTCTGTACTGTACCGGTTCTCTGCGCCATCATTCCTTCTACTCATTCTCTATATGTCAACCAGGGCTGCTTCTGTCATGAGGTGAGATGAGCATCTTGCCCCAGGCGCTTGTTGGAGCTGTCTGAAAGGGGTGGCAGAATGCGGTTGCTGCTCCCTCAGAGACACTAGACACAGGCCTGTAGGCAGCTGCTGCCCCCTCAGAGACACTAGACACAGGCCTGTAAGCAGCTGTTGCCCACTCAGAGACACTAGACACAGGCCTGTAGGCAGCTGTTGCCCACTCAGAGACACTAGACACAGGCCTGTAGGCGGCTGCTGCCCCCTTAGAGACACTAGACACAGGCCTGTAGGCGGCTGCTGCCCCCTCAGAGACACTAGACACAGGCCTGTAGGCGGCTGCTGCCCCCTCAGAGACACTAGACACAGGCCTGTAGGCGGCTGCTGCCCCCTCAGAGACACTAGACACAGGCCTGTAGGCGGCTGCTGCCCCCTCAGAGACACTAGACACAGGCCTGTAGGCGGCTGCTGCCCCCTCAGAGACACTAGACACAGGCCTGTAGGCGGCTGCTGCCCCTTCAGAGACACTAGACACAGGCCTGTAGGCGGCTGCTGCCCCCTCAGAGACACTAGACACAGGCCTGTAGGCAGCTGCTGCCCCCTCAGAGACACTAGACACAGGCCTGTAGGCAGCTGTTGCCCACTCAGAGACACTAGACACAGGCCTGTAGGCAGCTGTTGCCCACTCAGAGACACTAGACACAGGCCTGTAGGCGGCTGCTGCCCCCTCAGAGACACTAGACACAGGCCTGTAGGCGGCTGCTGCCCCCTCAGAGACACTAGACACAGGCCTGTAGGCGGCTGCTGCCCCCTCAGAGACACTAGACACAGGCCTGTAGGCGGCTGCTGCCCCCTCAGAGACACTAGACACAGGCCTGTAGGCGGCTGCTGCCCCCTCAGAGACACTAGACACAGGCCTGTAGGCGGCTGCTGCCCCCTCAGAGACACTAGACACAGGACTGTAGGCAGCTGCTGCCCCCTCAGAGACACTAGACACAGGCCTGTAGGCGGCTGCTGCCCCCTCAGAGACACTAGACACAGGCCTGTAGGCGGCTGCTGCCCCCTCAGAGACACTAGACACAGACCTGTAGGCGGCTGCTGCCGCCTCAGAGACACTAGACACAGGCCTGTAGGCAGCTGCTGCCCCCTCAGAGACACTAGACACAGGCCTGTAGGCAGCTGCTGTCCCCTCAGAGACACTAGACACAGGCCTGTAGGCGGCTGCTGTCCCATCAGAGACACTAGACACAGGCCTGTAGGCGGCTGCTGCCCCCTCAGAGACACTAGACACAGGCCTGTAGGCTGCTGCTGCCCCCTCAGAGACACTAGACACAGGCCTGTAGGCGGCTGCTGCCCCCTCAGGGACACTAGACACAGGCCTGTAGGCGGCTGCTGCCCCCTCAGAGACACTAGACACAGGCCTGTAGGCGGCTGCTGCCCCCTCAGAGACACTAGACACAGGCCTGTAGGCGGCTGCTGCCCCCTCAGAGACACTAGACACAGGCCTGTAGGCGGCTGCTGCCCCCTCAGAGACACTAGACACAGGCCTGTAGGCGGCTGCTGCCCCCTCAGAGACACTAGACACAGGCCTGTAGGCAGCTGCTGCCCCTTCAGAGACACTAGACACAGGCCTGTAGGCGGCTGCTGCCCCGCATAGACACTAGACACAGGCCTGTAGGCGGCTGCTGCCCCCTCAGAGACACTAGACACAGGCCTGTAGGTGGCTGCTGCCCCCTCAGAGACAATAGACACAGGCCTGTAGGCGGCTGCTGCCCTCTCAGAGACACTAGACACAGGCCTGTAGGCGGCTGCTGCCCCCTCAGAGACACTAGACACAGGCCTGTAGGCAGCTGCTTCCCCCTCAGAGACACTAGACACAGGCCTGTAGGCGGCTGCTGCCCCCCATAGACACTAGACACAGGCCTGTAGGCGGCTGCTGCCCCCTCAGAGACACTAGACACAGGCCTGTAGGCGGCTGCTGCCCCCTCAGAGAAACTAGACACAGGCCTGTAGGCGGCTGCTGCCCCCTCAGAGACACTAGACACAGGCCTGTAGGCGGCTGCTGCCCCCTCAGAGACACTAGACACAGGCCTGTAGGCGGCTGCTGCCCCCTCAGAGACACTAGACACAGGCCTGTAGGCGGCTGCTGCCCCCTCAGAGACACTAGACACAGGCCTGTAGGCGGCTGCTGCCACCTCAGAGACACTAGACACAGGCCTGTAGGCGGCTGCTGCCCCCTCAGAGACACTAGACACAGGCCTGTAGGCTGCTGCTGCCCCCTCAGAGACACTAGACACAGGCCTGTAGGCAGCTGCTGCCCCCTCAGAGACACTAGACACAGGCCTGTAGGCAGCTGTTGCCCACTCAGAGACGCTAGACACAGGCCTGTAGGCAGCTGTTGCCCCCTCAGAGACACTAGACACAGGCCTGTAGGCGGCTGCTGCCCCCTCAGAGACACTAGACACAGGCCTGTAGGCGGCTGCTGCCCCCTCAGAGACACTAGACACAGGCCTGTAGGCGGCTGCTGCCCCCTCAGAGACACTAGACACAGGCCTGTAGGCGGCTGCTGCCCCCTCAGAGACACTAGACACAGGCCTGTAGGCAGCTGCTGCCCCCTCAGAGACACTAGACACAGGCCTGTAGGCGGCTGCTGCCCCCTCAGAGACACTAGACACAGGCCTGTAGACGGCTGCTGCCCCCTCAGAGACACTAGACACAGGCCTGTAGGCGGCTGCTGCCCCCTCAGAGACACTAGACACAGGCCTGTAGGCGGCTGCTGCCCCCTCAGAGACACTAGACACAGGCCTGTAGGCTGCTGCTGCTGCCCCCTCAGAGACACTAGACACAGGCCTGTAGGCAGCTGCTGCCCCCTCAGAGACACTAGACACAGGCCTGTAGGCAGCTGCTGCCCCCTCAGAGACACTAGACACAGGCCTGTAGGCAGCTGCTGTCCCCTCAGAGACACTAGACACAGGCCTGTAGGCGGCTGCTGTCCCATCAGAGACACTAGACACAGGCCTGTAGGCGGCTGCTGCCCCCTCAGAGACACTAGACACAGGCCTGTAGGCTGCTGCTGCCCCCTCAGAGACATTAGACACAGGCCTGTAGGCTGCTGCTGCCCCCTCAGAGACACTAGACACAGGCCTGTAGGCAGCTGCTGCCCCCTCAGAGACACTAGACACAGGCCTGTAGGCAGCTGCTGCCCCCTCAGAGACACTAGACACAGGCCTGTAGGCAGCTGCTGCCCCCTCAGAGACACTAGACACAGGCCTGTAGGCGGCTGCTGCCCCCTCAGAGACACTAGACACAGGCCTGTAGGCAGCTGCTGCCCCCTCAGAGACACTAGACACAGGTCTGTAGGCGGCTGCTGCCCCCTCAGAGACACTAGACACAGGCCTGTAGGCGGCTGCCAGTCACCGTGTATCAGACAGAGGGGCGAGATCGCAGAGCAGAGGGGGGCGCTCCAATGCTAGCTCCATACTCAGGTGCAGCCTCGTACTGCTGAGCCTCGGGCCCACCAGAGGAAATTATTCCTGGGGCCCAATATGTAACTACATAGAAATAATACAAGCCCACCAATTGTGAGATAAAATATGCTAGTATTGTGGTGTAACATAAAAACACAATGGTTCACATTTATCAAAAATGGCAGAATTTGAGCAAAATCTTTTGTACTCGCTTCAACTCCATTATTCCATATTTATCACATTTCGTCACTAATGATACATTTGGTGCAAATTATTTAAGCAGAACATTTTAAGCATGGTAGCACACGTCTCAATGCTAAAAAAGAGCTGACATCCAGTGGGTCAAATGTTGCATAGTAATATAATTTTGTACAAATTGCAACTTTTTTTGCATGTAAAAATGGTTTTAATATGAATGCATTTGTTCCGTGCCTTTTTTAAGACAGCCGGTGCCAGGGTGCTCCTGTCCCCAGGCACATACATAAAATCAATTAGAAATATATTAATCCCTTGGCACAGATGAACATACAGTACCAGTACGTCCACAGCAGGGTCCACGTGTGCGGAGTTGGCTCAGGAGTGGAGACCACTTCACACGCAACATACAGCGGGCATGTGCCTGTATGGTGACCATTCAGCTGTGCACACACAACATACAGCGGGCATGTGCCTGTATGGTGACCATTCAGCTGAGCACACGCAACATACAGCGGGCATGTGCCTGTATGGTGACCATTCAGCTGTGCACACGCAACATACAGCGGGCATGTGCCTGTATGGTGACCATTCAGCTGTGCACACACAACATACAGCGGGCATGTGCCTGTATGGTGACCATTCATCTGTGCACACGCAACATACAGCGGGCATGTGCCTGTATGGTGACCATTCAGCTGTGCACACGCAACATACAGCGGGCATGTGCCAGTATGGTGACCATTCAACTGTGCGCACGCAACATACAGCGGGCATGTGCCAGTATGGTGACCATTCAGCTGTGCACACGCAACATACAGTGGGCATGTGCCTGTATGGTGACCATTCAACTGTGCGCACGCAACATACAGCGGGCATGTGCCAGTATGGTGACCATTCAGCTGTGCACACGCAACATACAGCGGGCATGTGCCTGTATGGTGACCATTCAGCTGTGCGCACGCAACATACAGCGGGCATGTGCCGGTATGGTGACCATTCAGCTGTGCACACGCAACATACAGCGGGCATGTGCCTGTATGGTGACCATTCAGCTGTGCACACGCAACATACAGCGGGCATGTGCCTGTATGGTGACCATTCAGCTGTGCGCACACAACATACAGCGGGCATGTGCCTGTATGGTGACCATTCAGCTGTGCGCACCCATCTTGATACTCCTGTGATATCCAGCATTAGGCTGGATTCATATGGGATCATTATTTCCACTATATACTGCAATACTGTTACTGTTATATTAAAACATACAAAACAAGCAGGGGCGTAATGATCGCGGTCATAGAGGGTACAACCGGGACCAAACCCATGCTTGTGCGTGGCCCGACGACACCGATTTCACCTGGATGTGCATTCTCTGACACACATTCTGCTGAAATGTATTGTGACGCAGAGACCCGTCGGCTCCCTGCACTTCAAGACATGCTGCCAGCCAATCAGAGGCAAGCAGCAGGTGCTGGCGGCCCGCAGAAGTCAGCTACCGGCTGGGGGAACATTATACCAGGATGGCGGACCTTATACCAGGATGGCGGACCTTATACCAGGATGGCGGACCTTATACCAGGATGGCGGACCTTATACCAGGATGGCGGACATTATATCAGGATGGGAGATAAGATACCAGGCTGGGAACATTATATTAAGATGGGCACAATATACCAGGATGAGTGACATTACACCAGAAGGGGGACATGGTTATAGCATGGAGCCCACGATGGGGGACATTATATCAGTCAGGGGTGGTACAGGGTGGGCATCAGTCAGGGTTGATACAGGGGCACTCAGGGGTAATACAGGGGAGGCTCAGTCAGTCAGGGGTGAAACAAAACATTGAGGGAAATCCTCCGTTAGTGACTGAGCCCTCTCACCCTCTATCACCAATGAGTAAAGCCCCTCACTGTTGGTGTTGATGGGGGTCACTTAGTTATGTGATAATCCTGCTCAGCTACATATATCTGACCTTTGGTGAGTGGTGTAGCAGGCAGCCATCCATCTCCCTGTGCTTCTCACTGTCAGCCTGTGACACAGTTAGGGAGGAGCGCTGTTACTCAGCACATCATGGCTCATTACCTCAGCTCTGCTGTTAGCACGGGGAAGAGGCCACAAACAAAACTAACACTGATTGGCTGCGATGCTGCCAATCACTATTAGACTTACCAGCAGCAGCACCGCTCTCCCTGGTTGCTCCAGGTGCGGTATCGCAGAGGCAGAGATTCAGCATTATTGATCAGCGATCAGTCAGTCCCTGAAGTGAGCTGCTGTCTGCACTGCAGCAGAACAGATCCAGTGACTCCCGTACTCTGCCGGGATGTCTAATGCTGGGAGGAGCGGTGAATAGTAATCAGTGACACGTGTGAGCTGCCGTGCTTGCAGCATGTCATGTGCTAGTGCGCTGAGTGCTGCTGACTGCTCCTCCCAGCATTAGACATCCCGGGAGAGCAGTGCACGGGTCACTGAATCTCTCCAGCTGCAGACAGCGGCTCACTCCTCATACTGACCAGAACACTGATCCATCCTGCTGGATCCTGAACTCTGTGATATCGCACCTGGAACTGAATCACTGGAATCAGTAAGTCATAAAAATGCCTGAAAACCTTCTCTCTCTCTCATTATTCTGGCATTTGGCAAATATTAAAAATGATGGTAAAATCCTAATTGACCTAAAACGGGAAAGGTTTATTCTGATTTCATGTCAGATATTGAGAAAAACCTGCGTCTTTTTATATAGTGTATGGAAACTTCTGGTTTCAGCTGTGTGTGTATGTGTCCCTATAGTTATAGTTTTGGATGATTACTATTGTCCCTTCATTGTCTGCGTCGTTGCATCCAAATAACCTGTTCACAAAATCAAAGTATGTCATTGGGTTGGAAGGGGTTAAACAGGCAGTTCTGATGACATCACAAAGCACATAGACATCATAGGCATCCTATGACATCACAATTGGTATAGAATGTCCAGAGTGTAACTCCTGAGCCATCTTGTGTCATTCCAGGCTGACTGCTGGAAGGTGACAAGTCCAGGTCGGGAACTCTTCACCTATGACCTCACTCATACATTGTATAGATGGGGGGCTAGTAGTCGGATTCAGAACTGCATCATTAACCTGAAAATCTCAGCAGATGGCGCTGGATCACGTGTCCCGTGCTGGGATTGTTAGAATGAGTCTATGATTTACAAAAAAATGTTATTGAGCAGATTCCATGGAAAATCATTTGGGGGCTTTAGTAAAGCAGTGTGAGCCCGGCCTAACAGGGGCTACCAATCCGGACAGACCCTTCCCTGAATGAGGACTTGCTGGCCATCAACTGATCATGTGTCACTGGTCTTGAAGACCCTCAGCAATCGGCTGGCTTTGCCCTCTATGACACCCATGTGCTGTAATAAAAGCATATAGAAAGGGGAGCACCGGCTGACACCCCCCCATTTGGCTCCATTTTTGGGCAGCTTTGCCATTAATGTTGTCAGAACCTAGCGTTTTCAGAACATCCATTTAATAGCAGACGGGTCCAGTTCTCCATTATCCGCTCTCATGGTCCTGCTGGATCAGGAGTGACCGGGAGCTGACGGTTTATGGTGATCAGGAGTTGCAGGATGGCGCCGGTGTTTCCCTTTAGGTCATAGAGCAGTAGATGATGCGGATTAGAATAAAAGAGTGGAAATGTTTAGGTTATTATCTGCGTCATGACTCAATTAATAATGAGGCCGGTGGTTATTTGCAGCCGGTGATTTCTTTTTATTAATTCAACTCTTCCTTGATGTTGGAAACTCGATATATAACACAGCAGTGGCAGTTATTATGACATCACAGGGCACATGACATCATAGATATCACATGACATCACAGTTGGTACAGAATGTGTAAAGTTCTAATCCTGAACCATCTTGTGTCCCAGAGGCGGCATTTTGAGGAAGACAAGTCTATGTAGGTAGCTCTTCACTTAGCACTAAGGCCCTGTTCACACATTGTGTAGCTGTGCGGAGTTTGTGGTGAAGTTTAGAACTTCATCATTTACCCCTAAAAAAATCTCAGCAAACATCTCTGAGCGACGTGTTCTTTCTTGTGCATCAGGATGATTCCTTAGATAGGACCTATCATGTAATCCTCTTTTTTGTAATGATAGGTGTTATGTCTCATCTAGTTCAGATGAGCAGCAGTAATGAAGCACGGACAGATGACGGCGGCGCAGCAGGACGGCCGAGCAGAAACAACGGAGAACGCCGTGGCTTGATGGCAGCAGGAAGACCAGAACTGGAACCACAGGAAATCAAGAGCAGAACTGAAGCAGCGGCACCTGGTATAATAGAGGGACAGACTCTGATCAGACTTTCATCAGAGTGGTATCAGGTTTTCTCGGACATGGAGAGGAGAAAGAAAAGGTTTCTCACCTTCTCCCTTCTGCAAGTCGGTGAAAATCGGACCACACTCCGATGTCAAAGCGCCGTCCAATTTTTCCACAAGCGCATAGACTTGCATTGCCATTGCCATATTTTGCAGACTATAAGACGCACCCCAAATTTTGGGGTGGAAAATCATTTTTTTAAATGAAATGGTGGTGCCTCTTATAGTCCGTTTAACAGTAGGTTACCAGGGGGCGGCGGTGGTGGAGCGGGGTAACAGGAGGCAGGGCCACTGCTTTAGGCAGTCGGCGGCGACAGGAGTGGGGCGATGCTGCAGGCCCTGGGCTCTAATAAGATGTCGGCGCCGGTGAGCAGAGTCCCCTTTCCTATAGATTGCCCTGCAGTAGGCTTTGGGAAAATGGCTGCTGGAGGTGACGCATGCGCAGATTGAGATCTCGGGAGATGCATGCGCCGCCTCAAGCGTTCATTTTCCCAAAGCCCACTGCAAGGCAATAAATGGGAAAAGCTACTCTGCTCACCGGCGCCGACATCTTATGAGAGTCCAGGGACCGCCGACACCGGCCTCCTGTGACCGCGCTCCACCGCAACCACCCCTCGGTAAGCTACACTCAGATATTGTATATTAGATTGTAAGCTCCTAGGACAGGGTGTGCATTATTCTGCATGCCCTCAGGAGCAGTCTGTATACTGTATATTAGATTGTAAGCTCCTAGGACAGGGTGTACATTATTCTGCATGCCCTCAGGAGCAGTCTGTATACTGTATATTAGATTGTAAGCTCCTAGGACAGGGTGTACATTATTCTGCATGCCCTCAGGAGCAGTCTGTATATTGTATATTAGATTGTAAGCTGCTAGGACAGGGTGTGCATTATTCTGCATGCCCTCAGGAGCAGTCTGTATACTGTATATTAGATTGTAAGCTCCTAGGACAGGGTGTACATTATTCTGCATGCCCTCAGGAGCAGTCTGTATATTGTATATTAGATTGTAAGCTGCTAGGACAGGGTGTGCATTATTCTGCATGCCCTCAGGAGCAGTCTGTATACTGTATATTAGATTGTAAGCTCCTAGGACAGGGTGTACATTATTCTGCATGCCCTCAGGAGCAGTCTGTATACTGTATATTAGATTGTAAGCTCCTAGGACAGGGTGTACATTATTCTGCATGCCCTCAGGAGCAGTCTGTATATTGTATATTAGATTGTAAGCTCCTAGGATAGGATGTGCATTATTCTGCATGCCCTCAGGAGCAGTCTGTATATTGTATATTAGATTGTAAGCTCCTAGGACAGGATGTGCATTATTCTGCATGCCCTCAGGAGCAGTCTGTATATTGTATATTAGATTGTAAGCTCCTAGGACAGGGTGTACATTATTCTGCATGCTCTCAGGAGCAGTCTGTATATTGTATATTAGATTGTAAGCTCCTAGGACAGGGTGCACATTATTCTGCATGCCCTCAGGAGCAGTCTGTATACTGTATATTAGATTGTAAGCTCCTAGGACAGGGTGTGCATTATTCTGCATGCCCTCAGGAGCAGTCTGTATATTGTATATTAGATTGTAAGCTCCTAGGACAGGGTGTACATTATTCTACATGCCCTCAGGAGCAGTCTGTATATTGTATATTTGATTGTAAGCTCCTAGGACAGGGTGTGCATTATTCTGCATGCCCTCAGGAGCAGCCTGTATATTGTATATTAGATTGTAAGCTCCTAGGACAGGGTGTACATTATTCTGCATGTCCTCAGGATCAGCCTGTATATTGTATATTAGATTGTAAGCTCCTAGGACAGGGTGTGCATTATTCTGCATGCCCTCAGGAGCAGTCTGTATATTGTATATTAGATTGTAAGCTCCTAAAACAGGGTGTACATTATTCTGCATGTCCTCAGGATCAGCCTGTATATTGTATATTAGATTGTAAGCTCCTAGGACAGGGTGTGCATTATTCTGCATGCCCTCAGGAGCAGTCTGTATATTGTATATTAGATTGTAAGCTCCTAGGACAGGATGTGCATTATTCTGCATGCCCTCAGGAGCAGTCTGTATATTGTATATTAGATTGTAAGCTCCTAGGACAGGATGTGCATTATTCTGCATGTCCTCAGGAGCAGCCTGTATATTGTATATTAGATTGTAAGCTCCTAGGACAGGGTGTGCATTATTCTGCATGCCCTCAGGAGCAGCCTGTATATTGTATATTAGATTGTAAGCTCCTAGGACAGGGTGCACATTATTCTGCATGCCCTCAGGAGCAGTCTGTATACTGTATATTAGATTGTAAGCTCCTAGGACAGGGTGTACATTATTCTGCATGCCCTCAGGAGCAGTCTGTATATTGTATATTAGATTGTAAGCTCCTAGGACAGGATGTGCATTATTCTGCATGCCCTCAGGAGCAGTCTGTATATTGTATATTAGATTGTAAGCTCCTAGGACAGGGTGTGCATTATTCTGCATGCCCTCAGGAGCAGTCTGTATATTGTATATTAGATTGTAAGCTCCTAGGACAGGGTGCACATTATTCTGCATGCCCTCAGGAGCAGTCTGTATACTGTATATTAGATTGTAAGCTCCTAGGACAGGGTGTACATTATTCTGCATGCCCTCAGGAGCAGTCTGTATATTGTATATTAGATTGTAAGCTCCTAGGACAGGGTGTACATTATTCTGCATGCCCTCAGGAGCAGTCTGTATATTGTATATTAGATTGTAAGCTCCTAGGACAGGGTGTGCATTATTCTGCATGCCCTCAGGAGCAGTCTGTATATTATATATTAGATTGTAAGCTCCTAGGACAGGGTGTGCATTATTCTGCATGCCCTCAGGGGCAGTCTGTATATTGTATATTAGATTGTAAGCTCCTAGGACAGGATGTGCATTATTCTGCATGCCCTCAGGAGCAGTCTGTATATTGTATATTAGATTGTAAGCTCCTAGGACAGGGTGTGTATTATTCTGCATGCCCTCAGGAGCAGCCTGTATATTGTATATTAGATTGTAAGCTCCTAGGACAGGGTGCACATTATTCTGCATGCCCTCAGGAGCAGTCTGTATACTGTATATTAGATTGTAAGCTCCTAGGACAGGGTGCACATTATTCTGCATGCCCTCAGGAGCAGTCTGTATATTGTATATTAGATTGTAAGCTCCTAGGACAGGGTGTACATTATTCTGCATGCCCTCAGGAGCAGTCTGTATACTGTATATTCGATTGTAAGCTCCTAGGACAGGGTGTACATTATTCTGCATGCCCTCAGGAGCAGTCTGTATATTGTATATTAGATTGTAAGCTCCTAGGATAGGGTGTACATTATTCTGCATGCCCTCAGTAGCAGCCTGTATATTGTATATTAGATTGTAAGCTCCTAGGACAGGGTGCACATTATTCTGCATGCCCTCAGGAGCAGTCTGTATACTGTATATTAGATTGTAAGCTCCTAGGACAGGGTGCACATTATTCTGCATGCCCTCAGGAGCAGCCTGTATATTGTATATTAGATTGTAAGCTCCTAGGACAGGGTGCACATTATTCTGCATGCCCTCAGGAGCAGTCTGTATACTGTATATTAGATTGTAAGCTCCTAGGACAGGGTGCACATTATTCTGCATGCCCTCAGGAGCAGTCTGTATATTGTATATTAGATTGTAAGCTCCTAGGACAGGGTGTACATTATTCTGCATGCCCTCAGGAGCAGTCTGTATACTGTATATTCGATTGTAAGCTCCTAGGACAGGGTGTACATTATTCTGCATGCCCTCAGGAGCAGTCTGTATATTGTATATTAGATTGTAAGCTCCTAGGATAGGGTGTACATTATTCTGCATGCCCTCAGGAGCAGCCTGTATATTGTATATTAGATTATAAGCTCCTAGGACAGGGTGTACATTATTCTGCATGCCCTCAGGAGCAGCCTGTATACTGTATATTAGATTGTAAGCTCCTAGGACAGGGTGTGCATTATTCTGCATGCCCTCAGGAGCAGTCTGTATATTGTATATTAGATTGTAAGCTGCTAGGACAGGGTGTACATTATTCTGCATGCCCTCAGGAGGAGCCTGTATATTGTATATTAGATTGTAAGCTCCTAGGACAGGGTGTGCATTATTCTGCATGCCCTCAGGAGCAGTCTGTATATTGTATATTAGATTGTAAGCTCCTAGGACAGGGTGTGCATTATTCTGCATGCCCTCAGGAGCAGCCTGTATACTGTATATTAGATTGTAAGCTCCTAGGACAGGGTGTACATTATTCTGCATGCCCTCAGGAGGAGCCTGTATATTGTATATTAGATTGTAAGCTCCTAGGACAGGGTGTACATTATTCTGCATGCCCTCAGGAGCAGCCTGTATATTGTATATTAGATTGTAAGCTTCTAGGACAGGGTGTACATTATTCTGCATGCCCTCAGGAGCAGTCTGTATACTGTATATTAGATTGTAAGCTCCTAGGACAGGGTGTACATTATTCTGCATGCCCTCAGGAGCAGTCTGTATACTGTATATTAGATTGTAAGCTTCTAGGACAGGGTGTACATTATTCTGCATGCCCTCAGGAGCAGCCTGTATACTGTATATTAGATTGTAAGCTCCTAGGACAGGGTGTACATTATTCTGCATGCCCTCAGGAGCAGTCTGTATACTGTATATTAGATTGTAAGCTCCTAGGACAGGGTGTGCATTATTCTGCATGTCCTCAGGAGCAGTCTGTATATTGTATATTAGATTGTAAGCTCCTAGGACAGGGTGTACATTATTCTGCATGCCCTCAGGAGCAGTCTGTATACTGTATATTAGATTGTAAGCTCCCAGGACAGGGTGTACATTATTCTGCATGCCCTCAGGAGCAGTCTGTATACTGTATATTAGATTGTAAGCTCCTAGGACAGGGTGTACATTATTCTGCATGCCCTCAGGAGCAGTCTGTATATTGTATATTAGATTGTAAGCTCCTAGGACAGGGTGTACATTATTCTGCATGCCCTCAGGAGCAGCCTGTATACTGTATATTAGATTGTAAGCTCCTAGGACAGGGTGTACATTATTCTGCATGCCCTCAGGAGCAGTCTGTATACTGTATATTAGATTGTAAGCTCCTAGGACAGGGTGTGCATTATTCTGCATGTCCTCAGGAGCAGTCTGTATATTGTATATTAGATTGTAAGCTCCTAGGACAGGGTGTACATTATTCTGCATGCCCTCAGGAGCAGTCTGTATACTGTATATTAGATTGTAAGCTCCCAGGACAGGGTGTACATTATTCTGCATGCCCTCAGGAGCAGTCTGTATACTGTATATTAGATTGTAAGCTCCTAGGACAGGGTGTACATTATTCTGCATGCCCTCAGGAGCAGTCTGTATATTGTATATTAGATTGTAAGCTCCTAGGACAGGGTGTGCATTATTCTGCACGCCCTCAAGAGCAGCCTGTATTTTGTATATTAGATGGTAAGCTCCTAGGACAGGGTGTACATTATTCTGCATGCCCTCAGGAGCAGTCTGTATACTGTATATTAGATTGTAAGCTCCTAGGACAGGGTGTGCATTATTCTGCATGTCCTCAGGAGCAGTCTGTATATTGTATATTAGATTGTAAGCTCCTAGGACAGGGTGTACATTATTCTGCATGCCCTCAGGAGCAGCCTGTATACTGTATATTAGATTGTAAGCTCCTAGTGCAGGGTGTACATTATTCTGCATGCCCTCAGGAGCAGTCTGTATACTGTATATTAGATTGTAAGCTCCTAGTGCAGGGTGTACATTATTCTGCATGCCCTCAGGAGCAGCCTGTATACTGTATATTAGATTGTAAGCTCCTAGTGCAGGGTGTACATTATTCTGCATGCTCTCAGGAGCAGCCTGTATATTGTATATTAGATTGTAAGCTCCTAGTGCAGGGTGTACATTATTCTGCACGCCCTCAAGAGCAGCCTGTATATTGTATATTAGATTGTAAGCTCCTAGGACAGGGTGTACATTATTCTGCATGCTCTCAGGAGCAGTCTGTATACTGTATATTAGATGGTAAGCTCCTAGGACAGGGTGTACATTATTCTGCATGCCCTCAGGAGCAGTCTGTATATTGTATATTAGATTGTAAGCTCCTACGACAGGGTGTGCATTATTCTGCATTCCCTCAGGAGCAGCCTGTATATTGTATATTAGATTGTAAGCTCCTAGGACAGGGTGTGCATTATTCTGCATGCCCTCAGGAGCAGCCTATATATTGTATATTAGATTGTAAGCTCCTAGGACAGGGTGTACATTATTCTGCATGCCCTCAGGAGCAGTCTGTATATTGTATATTAGATTGTAAGCTCCTAGGACAGGGTGTACATTATTCTGCATGCCCTCAGGAGCAGTCTGTATATTGTATATTAGATTGTAAGCTCCTAGGACAGGGTGTGCATTATTCTGCATGCCCTCAGGAGCAGTCTGTATAATATAATAATAATAATCTTTATTTATATAGCGCCAACATATTCCGCAGCTCTTAACAAAACACAGGTTCATATACAACAGTCATAAGTAACATAGCTAAAGATAATACAATAATTACAGCAAAAATAATGGCAACCCTGCTCGTAAGAGCTTACAATCTACAATGAGGTGGGGGTGACACAAAGTACAATAGCTTATTTACAAGGATGGTCCAGCCATCTTGAGGGGATGAGGGATAGATAAAGGCTGCATGAGCTCATCACCAGCCAGTATTTCTGGTGCTTTTTGGTTCGGTGGAGAGCTGTGTGGAGAAATAAGGGATGGGTTATAAGAAGATAAAAGGACTTCGATTAGGGAAGGTGATAGGCTGCCCTAAACAGGTGTGTTTTAGGAAGCGCCTAAAACTGTGTAAATAGTGGTTCATCCTAATTTCTTGGGGTAGAGCATTCCAAAGAATAGGTGCAGCTCAGGAGAAGTTTTGAAGCAGGGAGTGGGAGGTACGAATTAGTGTGGATGTTAGTCGAAAGTCGCTTGCGGAGCGTAGAGAACGGGTAGGCCGATAAACAGAAATGAGGGAAGAGATGTAGGGTGGTGCCGCACTGTGGAGAGCTTTGTGGGTGAGAACAAGCAATTTAAATTGGATCCTATAATTCATGGGCAGCCAGTGCAATGACTGGCACAGAGCAGAGGAGTCTGAGTAACGGTTAGCCAAATAGATGACCCTGGCAGCAGCATTAAAGATGGACTGGAGGGGGGAAAGTCGAGTGAGGGGGAGGCCAATTAATAGAGAGTTACAGTAGTCGAGGCGGGAGTGGATCAGGGCAACAGTGAGGGTTTTTGTTGTTTTCAAGGTGAGAAAGTGGCGGATTCTAGAGATGTTCTTCAGGTGCAAGCGACAAGAGTGGGCAAGAGATTGTATGTGGAAGGTGAAGGAGAGATTGGTGTCAAACACAAGGCCCAGACAACGTGCCTGCTGGCTCGGCATTATTGTGGTGCCACACACGGAGAGAGAGATGTCAGATTTAGAGAGGTGAGTAGACGGCGGGAGTAGAAGAAGTTCAGTTTTGGAAAGGTTGAGTTTCAGGTAGAGAGCGGACATGATGTTAGAAACTGCAGCCAGACAGTCACTGGTGTTCTGTAGTACAGCGGGGGTAAGGTCAGGGGATGAGGTGTATAGTTGTGTGTCATCAGCATAAAGATGGTACTGAAAACCAAGTTTGCTGATGGTCTGTCCAACTGGGGCTGTGTAGAGAGAGAATAGAAGAGGGCCAAGGACTGAACCCTGAGGAACCCCAATAGTGAGAGGAAGAGGGGAAGAAGTGGAGCCAGCGAACGATACACTGAAAGAGCGGTCAGATAGGTAGGAGGAGAACCAGGAGAGAGCAGTGTCCTTAATGCCGATTGAGTGGAGCGTAGAGAGTAGGAGGTTGTGGTCAACGGTGTCAAAGGCTGCAGAGAGGTCAAGAAGAATGAGGGTCACCATTACATTTTGCTGTCAGAAGGTCATTGGTTACTTTGATGAGTGCAGTTTCTGTAGAATATAGGGGATGGAAGCCGAACTGTGATGGGTCTAGAAGAGAGTGAGTGGAGAGGTAACTGGTAAGGCGGGAGTAGACCAGGCGCTCCAAGAGTTTAGAGATGAAGGGAAGATTGGAGACTGGTCTGTAGTTGTTTGTGCAGGAAAGGTCAAGAGAGGGCTTTTTTAATAATGGAGTAATGATGGAGTGTTTGAAGTAGGAGGGGAAGATACCAGAAGAGAGGGAGAGGTTGAAGATTTTAGTTAGGCGAGTAGTGACGACTGAAGAAAGAGACTGGAGTAGATGTGAGGGGATGGGGTCAGTGGTGCATGTAGTGGGATGGGAAGAAGAGAGGACTTCGTCTTCTGTGACTGGGTCATATGTGGAGAGTGATGCAGAGGGGATGTGGGGAGGGATGGGAGTCACGGCTCTTGGTGGCTGGGAGTTGATTTCCTGATGGATGGTGTCTAATTTCTCTGTAAAGTAGGAGGCCAAGTACTCGGCACAAATGTCCGTGATGGGGGCCTGCGCTTTGAAGGGCAGAGTTATATGTTTTTAACATAAATTTGTAGAGGATAAAGTCTTCTAGTCTCTGAGTTTTCCTCCATAGGCGTTCGGCACTTCTAGAGCAATGCTGGAGAAATCGGCTTTGCGGTGTGAGCCAGGGCTGTTTTGCTCTGTGTTTAGAGGTTCTGAGGGTGATGGGCGCTACTTGGTGCAGCGTGCTTCTGAGGGTGTCATTGTAGTGGTTTACAGCCACATCAGGACAGGAAAAAGAGGAGATTGGGGACAGTGATGAGTGAAGGGAGTCTGTAAGTGTATGAGGGTTAATGGCTTGTAGAATTCTGAATGTGTGATAGGTAGGAGTGTGCTGGGGCAGGCGAGGATTTGTGAGTGTGACGGAGAGAATGTTATGATCAGAGAGGGGAGTTATTTAGGTGGGGGATTGAACTAAGCCGGACAAAGACCAGATCAAGGGTGTTTCCATCTTTGTGTGTCTCAGAAGTTGAAAGCTGTGAGAGGCCAAGAGAAGTGGTTAAAGATAGAAGCTGGGATGCGGATGAGGAGGTGGGGCTGTTTATGGGGATGTTGAAGTCTCCCAGGATAAGGGTTGGTAAATCTGAGCACATGAAGTGCGGCAGCCAGGCAGAAAAATGGTCAAGGAACTGGGTGGGTGAGCCTGGGGAATGGTATACAATCGCTACTCTGAGGGAGAGAGGATGGAAGAGCCTGATTGTGTGGACCTCAAAAGAAGGGAATGAGAGTGATGGTACTGGGGGGGATGACCTGGAAGGTTAAATGTGGGGACAGGAGTATGCCGACCCCACCAACAAGTCTGTTTGCAGGTCTCGGGGAATGGGAAAAATGCACGCCGCCATGAGAAATAGCAACAGGGAAGACAGTGTCAGAATCCTGGATCCAGGTTTCAGTGAGGGCCAGCAGATTGAAAGCATTGGTCAGAAAGTAATTCTGCAGGAAAGGAAGCTTGTTGCATATAGACCGTGGATTCCTCAGTGCGCAATTGAAGGAAGTAGATGAAGGAGTACAGCTGATGTTAATAAGGTTAGCAGGGTTTCGATGTGAGGTAAGGGAGAGGTTGAGGTTGGTGGAGGGTGGTCCGGGGCTAGAAGAGATATCCCCTGAAATGAGTAGTAGCAGTTAAAAGAGAAAGAGCAGATAGTTTTTGGATTTGTGACATGATTTCCTGTGCAATACCTTTGGATAAGATAGAGTGAGATTTTTCAGGAAGTTCAAAAGAGCATGGGAGCTGTACATAGGAGAGGGAAGGAGAGAGGGGCAGATATGGTGATGGAGGGGGGATAGGGCGGTCAATGTGGATGAAAAAAAGGACACAGGAATATGGATGCAGGAGTAAAGTACATAGTTAGAAGAGAGTATAAAGTGTCGGTTACCTGACTCCTGTCCTGAATGACTGCCATTGAAATGACTGTCAAACACTTGTTGAACAGAACACTTTGCTGAAGAGGACACGTGCGTGCACCCCTTATGATGCATCTAGATTTATAGGAAGGACTATAGCATCAGGTGAGAGGGATTGTGGGAGCTGCTTGTGACTAAATTGGCAGCTGCTCAGCTCACCAGGGAGTGGAGAGCTGATCAAAGACACAGACCTAACACACTATGCCTGACACAGTATAACATCTTTCACCATCAGATAAAGTCTACAATGATGGAAGGACAGACAGTGACTATTGAATACATTGCATCAAATAACAGAGCACAGACACAGCAAGCAGACACATTATACCATAGAAATGATTTCAAGATGAGAGGTCAGCAGATGACATAGATCCTGCAAGCAGAGATGTTATACCATAGAAATGGTTTCAAGATGAGAGTTCAGCAGATGACATAGATCCAGCAAGCAGAGATGTTATACCATAGAAATGGTTTCAAGATGAGAGTTCAGCAGATGACACAGATCCAGCAAGCAGAGATGTTATACCATAGAAATGGTTTCAAGATGAGAGTTCAGCAGATGACATAGATCCGGCAAGCAGAAATGTTATACCATATAAATGGTTTCGAGATGAGAGTTCAGCAGATGACATAGATCCAGCAAGCAGAGATGTTATACCATAGAAATGGTTTCAAGATGAGAGTTCAGCTGATGACATAGATCCAGCAAGCAGAGATATTATACCATAGAAATGGTTTCAAGATGAGAGTTCAGCAGATGACATAGATCCAGCAAGCAGAGATATTATACCATAGAAATGGTTTCAAGATGAGAGTTAAGCAGATGACATAGATCCAGCTAGCAGAGATGTTATACCATAGAAATGGTTTCAAGATGAGAGTTCAGCTGATGACATAGATCCAGCAAGCAGAGATGTTATACCATAGAAATGGTTTCAAGATGAGCATTCAGCTGATGACATAGATCCAGCAAGCAGAGATTTTATACCATAAAAATGGTTTCAAGATGAGAGATCAGCAGATGACTTAGATCCAGCAAGCAGAGATGTTATACCATAGAAATGGTTTCAAAATGAGAGTTCAGCAGATGACATAGATCCAGCAAGCAGAGATGTTATACCATAGAAATGGTTTCAAGATGAGAGTTCAGCAGATGCCATAGATCCAGCAAGCAGAGATATTATACCATATAAATGGTTTCAAGATGAGAGTTCAGTAGATGACATAGATCCAGCAAGCAGAGGTGTAATACCATAGAAACGGTTTCAAGATGCGAGTTTAGCAGATGACATAGATCCAGCAAGCAGAGATATTATGCCATAGAAATGGTTTCAAGATGAGAGTTCAGCAGATGACATAGATCCCGCAAGCAGAGATGTTATACCATAGAAATGGTTTCAAGATGAGAGTTCAGCAGATGACATAGGTCTTGCAAGCAGAGATATTATACCATAGAAATGGTTTCAAGATGAGAGTTCAGCAGATGACATAGATCCGGCAAGCAGAGATGTTATACCATAGAAATGGTTTCAAGATGAGAGTTCAGCAGATGACATAGGTCTTGCAAGCAGAGATGTTAAACCATAAAAATGGTTTCAAGATGAGAGTTGAGCAGATGACATAGATCCTGCAAGCAGAGATGTTATACCATAGAAATGGTTTCAAGAGAAGAATTCAGCAGATGCCATAGATCCAGCAAGCAGAGATGTTATACCATAGAAATGGTTTCAAGAGGAGAGTTCAGCAGATGACATAGATCCAGCAAGCAGAGATGTTATACCATAGAAATGGTTTCAAGATAAGAGTTCAGCAGATGACATAGATCCAGCAAGGAGAGATGCTATACCACAGAAATGGTTTCAAGAGGAGTGTTCAGCTGATGACATAGATCCAGCAAGCAGAGATGTTATACCATAGAAATGGTTTCAAGATGAGAGTTCAGCTGATGACATAGATCCAGCAAGCAGAGATGTTATACCATAGAAATGGTTTCAAGAGGAGAGTTCAGCAGATGACATAGATCCAGCAAGCAGAGATAATATACCATAGAAATGGTTTCAAGATGAGAGTTCAGCTGATGACCTAGATCCAGCAAGCAGAGATGTTATACCATAGAAATGGTTTCAAGAGGAGAGTTCAGCAGATGACATTGATCCAGCAAGGAGAGATGCTATACCACAGAAATGGTTTCAAGAGGAGAGTTCAGCTGATGACATAGATCCAGCAAGCAGAGATGTTATACCATAGAAATGGTTTCAAGATGAGAGTTCAGCTGATGACATAGATACAGCAAGCAGAGATGTTATACCATAGAAATGGTTTCAAGATGAGAGTTCAGCAGATGACATAGATACAGCAAGCAGAGATGTTATACCATAGAAATGGTTTCAAGATGAGAGTTCAGCAGATGACATAGATACAGCAAGCAGAGATGTTATACCATAGAAATGGTTTCAAGATGAGAGTTCAGCAGATGATATAGATCCAGGAAGCAAAGGTGTTATACCACAGAAATGGTTTCAAGATGAGAGTTCATCAGATGACATAGATACAGCAAGCAGAGATGTTATACCATAGAAATGGTTTCAAGATGAGAGTTCAGCAGATGATATAGATCTTGCAAGCAGAGATGTTATACCATAGAAATGGTTTCAAGATGAGAGTTCAGCAGATGATATAGATCCTGCAAGCAGAGATGTTATACCATAGAAATGGTTTCAAGATGAGCATTCAGCTGATGACATAGATCCAGCAAGCAGAGATGTTATACCATAAAAATGGTTTCAAGATGAGAGTTCAGCAGATGACATAGATCCAGCAAGCAGAGATGTTATACCATAGAAATGGTTTCAAAATGAGAGTTCAGCAGATGACATAGATCCAGCAAGCAGAGATGTTATAGCATAGAAATGGTTTCAAAATGAGAGTTCAGCAGATGACATAGATCCAGCAAGCAGAGATGTTATACCATAGAAATGGTTTCAAAATGAGAGTTCAGCAGATGACATAGATCCAGCAAGCAGAGATGTTATACCATAGAAATGGTTTCAAAATGAGAGTTCAGCAGATGACATAGATCCAGCAAGCAGAGATGTTATACCATAGAAATGGTTTCAAGATGAGAGTTCAGCAGATGCCATAGATCCAGCAAGCAGAGATATTATACCATATAAATGGTTTCAAGATGAGAGTTCAGTAGATGACATAGATCCAGCAAGCAGAGGTGTAATACCATAGAAACGGTTTCAAGATGAGAGTTTAGCAGATGACATAGATCCAGCAAGCAGAGATATTATGCCATAGAAATGGTTTCAAGATGAGAGTTCAGCAGATGACATAGATCCCGCAAGCAGAGATGTTATACCATAGAAATGGTTTCAAGATGAGAGTTCAGCAGATGACATAGGTCTTGCAAGCAGAGATATTATACCATAGAAATGGTTTCAAGATGAGAGTTCAGCAGATGACATAGATCCGGCAAGCAGAGATGTTATACCATAGAAATGGTTTCAAGATGAGAGTTCAGCAGATGACATAGGTCTTGCAAGCAGAGATGTTAAACCATAAAAATGGTTTCAAGATGAGAGTTGAGCAGATGACATAGATCCTGCAAGCAGAGATGTTATACCATAGAAATGGTTTCAAGAGAAGAATTCAGCAGATGCCATAGATCCAGCAAGCAGAGATGTTGTACCATAGAAATGGTTTCAAGAGGAGAGTTCAGCAGATGACATAGATCCAGCAAGCAGAGATGTTATACCATAGAAATGGTTTCAAGATAAGAGTTCAGCAGATGACATAGATCCAGCAAGGAGAGATGCTATACCACAGAAATGGTTTCAAGAGGAGTGTTCAGCTGATGACATAGATCCAGCAAGCAGAGATGTTATACCATAGAAATGGTTTCAAGATGAGAGTTCAGCTGATGACATAGATCCAGCAAGCAGAGATGTTATACCATAGAAATGGTTTCAAGAGGAGAGTTCAGCAGATGACATAGATCCAGCAAGCAGAGATAATATACCATAGAAATGGTTTCAAGATGAGAGTTCAGCTGATGACCTAGATCCAGCAAGCAGAGATGTTATACCATAGAAATGGTTTCAAGAGGAGAGTTCAGCAGATGACATTGATCCAGCAAGGAGAGATGCTATACCACAGAAATGGTTTCAAGAGGAGAGTTCAGCTGATGACATAGATCCAGCAAGCAGAGATGTTATACCATAGAAATGGTTTCAAGATGAGAGTTCAGCTGATGACATAGATACAGCAAGCAGAGATGTTATACCATAGAAATGGTTTCAAGATGAGAGTTCAGCAGGTGACATAGATACAGCAAGCAGAGATGTTATACCATAGAAATGGTTTCAAGATGAGAGTTCAGCAGATGACATAGATACAGCAAGCAGAGATGTTATACCATAGAAATGGTTTCAAGATGAGAGTTCAGCAGATGATATAGATCCAGGAAGCAAAGGTGTTATACCACAGAAATGGTTTCAAGATGAGAGTTCATCAGATGACATAGATACAGCAAGCAGAGATGTTATACCATAGAAATGGTTTCAAGATGAGAGTTCAGCAGATGATATAGATCTTGCAAGCAGAGATGTTATACCATAGAAATGGTTTCAAGATGAGAGTTCAGCAGATGATATAGATCCTGCAAGCAGAGATGTTATACCATAGAAATGGTTTCAAGATGAGCATTCAGCTGATGACATAGATCCAGCAAGCAGAGATGTTATACCATAAAAATGGTTTCAAGATGAGAGTTCAGCAGATGACATAGATCCAGCAAGCAGAGATGTTATACCATAGAAATGGTTTCAAAATGAGAGTTCAGCAGATGACATAGATCCAGCAAGCAGAGATGTTATAGCATAGAAATGGTTTCAAGATGAGAGTTCAGCAGATGCCATAGATCCAGCAAGCAGAGATGTTATACCATAGAAATGGTTTCAAGAGAAGAATTCAGCAGATGCCATAGATCCAGCAAGCAGAGATGTTATACCATAGAAATGGTTTCAAGAGGAGAGTTCAGCAGATGACATAGATCCAGCAAGCAGAGATGTTATACCATAGAAATGGTTTCAAGATAAGAGTTCAGCAGATGACATAGATCCAGCAAGGAGAGATGCTATACCACAGAAATGGTTTCAAGAGGAGTGTTCAGCTGATGACATAGATCCAGCAAGCAGAGATGTTATACCATAGAAATGGTTTCAAGATGAGAGTTCAGCTGATGACATAGATCCAGCAAGCAGAGATGTTATACCATAGAAATGGTTTCAAGAGGAGAGTTCAGCAGATGACATAGATCCAGCAAGCAGAGATAATATACCATAGAAATGGTTTCAAGATGAGAGTTCAGCTGATGACCTAGATCCAGCAAGCAGAGATGTTATACCATAGAAATGGTTTCAAGTGGAGAGTTCAGCAGATGACATTGATCCAGCAAGGAGAGATGCTATACCACAGAAATGGTTTCAAGAGGAGAGTTCAGCTGATGACATAGATCCAGCAAGCAGAGATGTTATACCATAGAAATGGTTTCAAGATGAGAGTTCAGCTGATGACATAGATACAGCAAGCAGAGATGTTATACCATAGAAATGGTTTCAAGATGAGAGTTCAGCAGATGACATAGATACAGCAAGCAGAGATGTTATACCATAGAAATGGTTTCAAGATGAGAGTTCAGCAGATGACATAGATACAGCAAGCAGAGATGTTATACCATAGAAATGGTTTCAAGATGAGAGTTCAGCAGATGATATAGATCCAGGAAGCAAAGGTGTTATACCACAGAAATGGTTTCAAGATGAGAGTTCATCAGATGACATAGATACAGCAAGCAGAGATGTTATACCATAGAAATGGTTTCAAGATGAGAGTTCAGCAGATGATATAGATCTTGCAAGCAGAGATGTTATACCATAGAAATGGTTTCAAGATGAGAGTTCAGCAGATGATATAGATCCTGCAAGCAGAGATGTTATACCATAGAAATGGTTTCAAGATGAGCATTCAGCTGATGACATAGATCCAGCAAGCAGAGATGTTATACCATAAAAATGGTTTCAAGATGAGAGTTCAGCAGATGACATAGATCCAGCAAGCAGAGATGTTATACCATAGAAATGGTTTCAAAATGAGAGTTCAGCAGATGACATAGATCCAGCAAGCAGAGATGTTATAGCATAGAAATGGTTTCAAGATGAGAGTTCAGCAGATGCCATAGATCCAGCAAGCAGAGATGTTATACCATAGAAATGGTTTCAAGAGAAGAATTCAGCAGATGCAATAGATCCAGCAAGCAGAGATGTTATACCATAGAAATGGTTTCAAGAGGAGAGTTCAGCAGATGACATAGATCCAGCAAGCAGAGATGTTATACCATAGAAATGGTTTCAAGATAAGAGTTCAGCAGATGACATAGATCCAGCAAGGAGAGATGCTATACCACAGAAATGGTTTCAAGAGGAGTGTTCAGCTGATGACATAGATCCAGCAAGCAGAGATGTTATACCATAGAAATGGTTTCAAGATGAGAGTTCAGCTGATGACATAGATCCAGCAAGCAGAGATGTTATACCATAGAAATGGTTTCAAGAGGAGAGTTCAGCAGATGACATAGATCCAGCAAGCAGAGATAATATACCATAGAAATGGTTTCAAGATGAGAGTTCATCTGATGACCTAGATCCAGCAAGCAGAGATGTTATACCATAGAAATGGTTTCAAGAGGAGAGTTCAGCAGATGACATTGATCCAGCAAGGAGAGATGCTATACCACAGAAATGGTTTCAAGAGGAGAGTTCAGCTGATGACATAGATCCAGCAAGCAGAGATGTTATACCATAGAAATGGTTTCAAGATGAGAGTTCAGCTGATGACATAGATACAGCAAGCAGAGATGTTATACCATAGAAATGGTTTCAAGATGAGAGTTCAGCAGATGACATAGATACAGCAAGCAGAGATGTTATACCATAGAAATGGTTTCAAGATGAGAGTTCAGCAGATGACATAGATACAGCAAGCAGAGATGTTATACCATAGAAATGGTTTCAAGATGAGAGTTCAGCAGATGATATAGATCCAGGAAGCAAAGGTGTTATACCACAGAAATGGTTTCAAGATGAGAGTTCATCAGATGACATAGATACAGCAAGCAGAGATGTTATACCATAGAAATGGTTTCAAGATGAGAGTTCAGCAGATGATATAGATCTTGCAAGCAGAGATGTTATACCATAGAAATGGTTTCAAGATGAGAGTTCAGCAGATGATATAGATCCTGCAAGCAGAGATGTTATACCATAGAAATGGTTTCAAGATGAGCATTCAGCTGATGACATAGATCCAGCAAGCAGAGATGTTATACCATAAAAATGGTTTCAAGATGAGAGTTCAGCAGATGACATAGATCCAGCAAGCAGAGATGTTATACCATAGAAATGGTTTCAAAATGAGAGTTCAGCAGATGACATAGATCCAGCAAGCAGAGATGTTATAGCATAGAAATGGTTTCAAGATGAGAGTTCAGCAGATGCCATAGATCCAGCAAGCAGAGATATTATACCATATAAATGGTTTCAAGATGAGAGTTCAGTAGATGACATAGATCCAGCAAGCAGAGATGTTATACCATAGAAATGGTTTCAAGATGAGAGTTCAGTAGATGACATAGATCCAGCAAGCAGAGATGTTATACCATAAAAATGGTTTCAAGATGAGAGTTCAGCAGATGACATAGATCCAGCAAGCAGAGATGTTATACCATAGAAATGGTTTCAAAATGAGAGTTCAGCAGATGACATAGATCCAGCAAGCAGAGATGTTATACCATAGAAATGGTTTCAAGTTGAGAGTTCAGCTGATGACATATATCCAGCAAGCAGAGATGTTATACCATAGAAATGGTTTCAAGATGAGAGTTCAGCAGATGCCATAGATCCAGCAAGCAGAGATATTATACCATAGAAATGGTTTCAAGATGAGACTTCAGCAGATGACATAGATCCAGCAACCAGAGATGTTATAACATAGAAATTGTTTCAAGATGAGAGTTCAGCAGATGACATAGGTCCGGCAAGCAGAGATATTATACCATAGAAATGATTTCAAGATGAGAGTTCAGCAGATGACATACGTCTTGCAAGCAGAGATATTATACCATAGAAATGGTTTCAAGATGAGAGTTCAGCAGATGACATAGATCCGGCAAGCAGAGATGTTATACCATAGAAATGGTTTCAAGATGAGTGTTCAGCAGATGACATAGGTCTTTCAAGCAGAGATGTTAAACCATAAAAATGGTTTCAAGATGAGAGTTGAGCAGATGACATAGATCCTGCAAGCAGAGATGTTATACCATAGAAATGGTTTCAAGAGAAGAGTTCAGCAGATGCCATAGATCCAGCAAGCAGAGATGTTATACCATAGAAATGGTTTCAAGAGGAGAGTTCAGCATATGACATAGATCCAGCAAGCAGAGATGTTATACCATAGAAATGGTTTCAAGAGAAGAGTTCAGCTGATGACATAGATCCAGCAAGCAGAGATGTTATACCATAGAAATGGTTTCAAGAGGAGAGTTCAGCAGATGACATAGTTCCAGCAAGGAGAGATGCTATACAACAGAAATGGTTTCAAGAGGAGAGTTCAGCTGATGACATAGATCCAGCAAGCAGAGATATTATACCATAGAAATGGTTTCAAGATGAGAGTTCAGCTGATGACATATATACAGCAAGCAGAGATGTTATACCATAGAAATGGTTTCAAGATGAGAGTTCAGCTGATGACATAGATCCAGCAAGCAGAGATTTTATACCATAGAAATGGTTTCAAGAGGAGAGTTCAGCAGATGACATAGATCCAGCAAGCAGAGATGCTATACCACAGAAATGGTTTCTAGAGGAGAGTTCAGCTGATGACATAGATCCAGCAAGCATAGATAATATACCATAGAAATGGTTTGAAGATGAGAGTTCAGCTGATGACCTAGATCCAGCAAGCAGAGATGTTATACCATAGAAATGGTTTCAAGAGGAGAGTTCAGCAGATGACATAGATCCAGCAAGGAGAGATGCTATACCACAGAATTGGTTTCAAGAGGAGAGTTCAGCTGATGACATAGATCCAGCAAGCAGAGATGTTATACCATAGAAATGGTTTCAAGAGGAGTGTTCAGCAGATGACATAGATCCAGCAAGCAGAGATGCTATACCATAGAAATGGTTTCAAGATGAGAGTTCAGCAGATGACATAGATCCAGCAAGCAGAGATGTTATACCATAGAAATGGTTTCAAGATGAGAGTTCAGCTGATGACATAGATCCAGCAAGCAGAGATGTTTTACCATAGAAATGGTTTCAATAGGAGTGTTCAGCAGATGACATAGATCCAGCAAGCAGAGATGCTATACCATAGAAATGGTTTCAAGATGAGAGTTCAGCAGATGACATAGATCCAGCAAGCAGAGATGTTATACCATAGAAATGGTTTCAAGATGAGAGTTCAGCAGATGACATAGATACAGCAAGCAGAGATGTTATACCATAGAAATGATTTCAAGATGAGAGTTCAGCAGATGACATAGATACAGCAAGCAGAGATGTTATACCATATAAATGGTTTCAAGATGAGAGTTCAGCAGATGATATAGATCCAGGAAGCAGAGATATTATACCACAGAAATGGTTTCAAGATGAGAGTTCATCAGATGACATAGATACAGCAAGCAGAGATATTATACCATAGAAATGGTTTCAAGATGAGAGTTCAGCAGATGACATAGATCCAGCAAGCAGAGATGTTATACCATAGAAATGGTTTCAAGAGGAGAATTCAGCAGATGACATAGATCCAGTAAGCAGAGATGTTATACCACAGAAATGGTTTCAAGATGAGAGTTCAGCAGATGGCATAGATCCAGCAAGCAGATTTGTTAAACCATAGAAATGGTTTCAAGATGAGAGTTCAGCAGATGACACAGATCCAGCAAGCAGAGATGTTATACCATAGAAATGGTTTCAAGAGGAGAGTTCAGCAGATGACATAGATCCAGCAAGCAGAGATGTTATACCATAGAAATGGTTTCAAGAGGAGAGTTCAGCAGATGACATAGATCCTGCAAGCAGAGATGCTATACCATAGAAATGGTTTCAAGATGAGAGTTCAGCAGATAACATAGATCCTGCAAGCAGAGATGTTATACCATAGAAATGGTTTCAAGATGAGAGTTCAGCTGATGACATAGATCCAGCAAGCAGAGATGTTATACCATAGAAATGGATTCAAGATGAGAGTTCAGCAGATGACATAGATCCAGCAAGCAGAGATGTTATACCATAGAAATGGTTTCAAGATGAGAGTTCAGCAGATGACATAGATCCAGCAAGCAGAGATGTTATCCATAGAAATGGTTTCAAGAGGAGAGTTCAGCAGATGACATAGATACAGCAAGCAGAGATGTTATACCATAGAAATGGTTTCAAGATGAGAGTTCAGCAGATGACATAGATCCAGCAAGCAGAGGTTATACCATAGAAATGATTTCAAGATGAGAGTTCAGCATATGACATAGATCCAGTAAGCAGAGATGTTATACCATAGAAATGGATTCAAGATGAGAGTTCAGCAGATTACATAGATCCAGGAAGCAGAGATGTTATACCATAGAAATGGTTTCAAGATGAGAGTTCAGCAGATGACATAGATCCAGTAAGCAGAGATGTTATACCATAGAAATGGTTTCAAGATGAGTGTTCAGCAGATGACATAGATCCAGCAAGCAGAGATGTTATACCATAGAAATGGTTTCAAGATGAGAGTTCAGCAGATGACATAGATCCAGCAAGCAGAGATGTTATACCATAGAAATGGTTTCAAGATAAGAGTTCAGCAGAGGACATAGATCCAGCAAGCAGAAATGTTATACCATAGAAATTGTTTCAAGATGAGAGTTCAGCAGATGACATAGATCCGGCAAGCAGAGATGTTATACCATAGAAATGGTTTCAAGATGAGAGTTCAGCAGATGACATAGGTCTTGCAAGCAGAGATGTTAAACCATAAAAATGGTTTCAAGATGAGTGTTGAGCAGATGACATAGATCCTGCAAGCAGAGATGTTATACCATAGAAATGGTTTCAAGAGGAGAGTTCAGCAGATGACATAGATCCAGCAAGCAGAGATGTTATACCATAGAAATGGTTTCAAGATAAGAGTTCAGCAGATGACATAGATCCAGCAAGGAGAGATGCTATACCACAGAAATGGTTTCAAGAGGAGTGTTCAGCTGATGACATAGATCCAGCAAGCAGAGATGTTATACCATAGCAATGGTTTCAAGATGAGAGTTCAGCTGATGACATAGATCCAGCAAGCAGAGATGTTATACCATAGAAATGGTTTCAAGAGGAGAGTTCAGCAGATGACATAGATCCAGCAAGCAGAGATAATATACCATAGAAATGGTTTCAAGATGAGAGTTCAGCTGATGACCTAGATCCAGCAAGCAGAGATGTTATACCATAGAAATGGTTTCTAGAGGAGAGTTCAGCAGATAACATTGATCCAGCAAGGAGAGATGCTATACCACAGAAATGGTTTCAAGAGGAGAGTTCAGCTGATGACATAGATCCAGCAAGCAGAGATGTTATACCATAGAAATGGTTTCAAGATGAGAGTTCAGCTGATGACATAGATACAGCAAGCAGAGATGTTATACCATAGAAATGGTTTCAAGATGAGAGTTCAGCAGATGACATAGATACAGCAAGCAGAGATGTTATACCATAGAAATGGTTTCAAGATGAGAGTTCAGCAGATGACATAGATACAGCAAGCAGAGATGTTATACCATAGAAATGGTTTCAAGAGGAGAGTTCAGCAGATGCCATAGATCCAGCAAGCAGAGATGTTATACCATAGAAATGGTTTCAAGAGGAGAGTTCAGCAGATGACATAGATCCAGCAAGCAGAGATGTTATACCATAGAAATGGTTTCAAGATAAGAGTTCAGCAGATGACATAGATCCAGCAAGGAGAGATGCTATACCACAGAAATGGTTTCAAGAGGAGTGTTCAGCTGATGACATAGATCCAGCAAGCAGAGATGTTATACCATAGAAATGGTTTCAAGAGGAGAGTTCAGCAGATGACATAGATCCAGCAAGCAGAGATGTTATACCATAGAAATGGTTTCAAGATAAGAGTTCAGCAGATGACATAGATCCAGCAAGGAGAGATGCTATACCACAGAAATGGTTTCAAGAGGAGTGTTCAGCTGATGACATAGATCCAGCAAGCAGAGATGTTATACCATAGAAATGGTTTCAAGATGAGAGTTCAGCTGATGACATAGATCCAGCAAGCAGAGATGTTATACCATAGAAATGGTTTCAAGAGGAGAGTTCAGCAGATGACATAGATCCAGCAAGCAGAGATAATATACCATAGAAATGGTTTCAAGATGAGAGTTCAGCTGATGACCTAGATCCAGCAAGCAGAGATGTTATACCATAGAAATGGTTTCAAGAGGAGAGTTCAGCAGATGACATTGATCCAGCAAGGAGAGATGCTATACCACAGAAATGGTTTCAAGAGGAGAGTTCAGCTGATGACATAGATCCAGCAAGCAGAGATGTTATACCATAGAAATGGTTTCAAGATGAGAGTTCAGCTGATGACATAGATACAGCAAGCAGATATGTTATACCATAGAAATGGTTTCAAGATGAGAGTTCAGCAGATGACATAGATACAGCAAGCAGAGATGTTATACCATAGAAATGGTTTCAAGATGAGAGTTCAGCAGATGACATAGATCCAGTAAGCAGAGATGTTATACCATAGAAATGGTTTCAAGATGAGTGTTCAGCAGATGACATAGATCCAGCAAGCAGAGATGTTATACCATAGAAATGGTTTCAAGATGAGAGTTCAGCAGATGACATAGATCCAGCAAGCAGAGATGTTATACCATAGAAATGGTTTCAAGATGAGAGTTCAGCAGAGGACATAGATCCAGCAAGCAGAAATGTTATACCATAGAAATTGTTTCAAGATGAGAGTTCAGCAGATGACATAGATCCGGCAAGCAGAGATGTTATACCATAGAAATGGTTTCAAGATGAGAGTTCAGCAGATGACATAGATCCAGCAAGCAGAGATGTTATACCATAGAAATGGTTTCAAGATGAGAGTTGAGCAGATGACATAGATCTTGCAAGCAGAGATGTTCTACCATAGAAATGGTTTCAAGAGGAGAGTTCAGCAGATGACATAGATCCAGCAAGCAGAGATGTTATACCATAGAAATGGTTTCAAGATGAGAGTTGAGCAGATGACATAGATCTTGCAAGCAGAGATGTTAAACCATAAAAATGGTTTCAAGATGAGAGTTGAGCAGATGACATAGATCTTGCAAGCAGAGATGTTATACCATAGAAATGGTTTCAAGAGGAGAGTTCAGCAGATGACATAGATCCAGCAAGCAGAGATGTTATACCATAGAAATGGTTTCAAGATAAGAGTTCAGCAGATGACATAGATCCAGCAAGGAGAGATGCTATACCACAGAAATGGTTTCAAGAGGAGTGTTCAGCTGATGACATAGATCCAGCAAGCAGAGATGTTATACCATAGAAATGGTTTCAAGATGAGAGTTCAGCTGATGACATAGATCCAGCAAGCAGAGATGTTATACCATAGAAATGGTTTCAAGAGGAGAGTTCAGCAGATGACATAGATCCAGCAAGCAGAGATAATATACCATAGAAAAGGTTTCAAGATGAGAGTTCAGCTGATGACCTAGATCCAGCAAGCAGAGATGTTATACCATAGAAATGGTTTCAAGAGGAGAGTTCAGCAGATGACATTGATCCAGCAAGGAGAGATGCTATACCACAGAAATGGTTTCAAGAGGAGAGTTCAGCTGATGACATAGATCCAGCAAGCAGAGATGTTATACCATAGAAATGGTTTCAAGATGAGAGTTCAGCTGATGACATAGATACAGCAAGCAGAGATGTTATACCATAGAAATGGTTTCAAGATGAGAGTTCAGCAGATGACATAGATACAGCAAGCAGAGATGTTATACCATAGAAATGGTTTCAAGATGAGAGTTCAGCAGATGACATAGATACAGCAAGCAGAGATGTTATACCATAGAAATGGTTTCAAGATGAGAGTTCAGCAGATGCCATAGATCCAGCAAGCAGAGATGTTATACCATAGAAATGGTTTCAAGAGGAGAGTTCAGCAGATGCCATAGATCCAGCAAGCAGAGATGTTATACCATAGAAGTGGTTTCAAGAGGAGAGTTCAGCAGATGACATAGATCCAGCAAGCAGAGATGTTATACCATAGAAATGGTTTCAAGATAAGAGTTCAGCAGATGACATAGATCCAGCAAGGAGAGATGCTATACCACAGAAATGGTTTCAAGAGGAGTGTTCAGCTGATGACATAGATCCAGCAAGCAGAGATGTTATACCATAGAAATGGTTTCAAGATGAGAGTTCAGCAGATGACATAGATACAGCAAGCAGAGATGTTATACCATAGAAATGGTTTCAAGATAAGAGTTCAGCAGATGACATAGATCCAGCAAGGAGAGATGCTATACCACAGAAATGGTTTCAAGAGGAGTGTTCAGCTGATGACATAGATCCAGCAAGCAGAGATGTTATACCATAGAAATGGTTTCAAGATGAGAGTTCAGCTGATGACATAGATCCAGCAAGCAGAGATGTTATACCATAGAAATGGTTTCAAGAGGAGAGTTCAGCAGATGACATAGATCCAGCAAGCAGAGATAATATACCATAGAAATGGTTTCAAGATGAGAGTTCAGCTGATGACCTAGATCCAGCAAGCAGAGATGTTATACCATAGAAATGGTTTCAAGAGGAGAGTTCAGCAGATGACATTGATCCAGCAAGGAGAGATGCTATACCACAGAAATGGTTTCAAGAGGAGAGTTCAGCTGATGACATAGATCCAGCAAGCAGAGATGTTATACCATAGAAATCGTTTCAAGATGAGAGTTCAGCTGATGACATAGATACAGCAAGCAGAGATGTTATACCATAGAAATGGTTTCAAGATGAGAGTTCAGCAGATGACATAGATACAGCAAGCAGAGATGTTATACCATAGAAATGGTTTCAAGATGAGAGTTCAGCAGATGACATAGATACAGCAAGCAGAGATGTTATACCATAGAAATGGTTTCAAGATGAGAGTTCAGCAGATGATATAGATCCAGGAAGCAAAGATGTTATACCACAGAAATGGTTTCAAGATGAGAGTTCATCAGACGACATAGATACAGCAAGCAGAGATGTTATACCATAGAAATGGTTTCAAGATGAGAGTTCAGCAGATGATATAGATCCTGCAAGCAGAGATGTTATACCATAGAAATGGTTTCAAGATGAGAGTTCAGCAGATGATATAGATCCTGCAAGCAGAGATGTTATACCATAGAAATGGTTTCAAGATGAGCATTCAGCTGATGACATAGATCCAGCAAGCAGAGATGTTATACCATAAAAATGGTTTCAAGATGAGAGTTCAGCAGATGACATAGATCCAGCAAGCAGAGATGTTATACCATAGAAATGGTTTCAAAATGAGAGTTCAGCAGATGACATAGATCCAGCAAGCAGAGATGTTATAGCATAGAAATGGTTTCAAGATGAGAGTTCAGCAGATGCCATAGATCCAGCAAGCAGAGATATTATACCATATAAATGGTTTCAAGATGAGAGTTCAGTAGATGACATAGATCCAGCAAGCAGAGATGTTATACCATAAAAATGGTTTCAAGATGAGAGTTCAGTAGATGACATAGATCCAGCAAGCAGAGATGTTATACCATAAAAATGGTTTCAAGATGAGAGTTCAGCAGATGACATAGATCCAGCAAGCAGAGATGTTATACCATAGAAATGGTTTCAAAATGAGAGTTCAGCAGATGACATAGATCCAGCAAGCAGAGATGTTATACCATAGAAATGGTTTCAAGTTGAGAGTTCAGCTGATGACATATATCCAGCAAGCAGAGATGTTATACCATAGAAATGGTTTCAAGATGAGAGTTCAGCAGATGCCATAGATCCAGCAAGCAGAGATATTATACCATAGAAATGGTTTCAAGATGAGAGTTCAGCAGATGACATAGATCCAGCAACCAGAGATGTTATACCATAGAAATTGTTTCAAGATGAGAGTTCAGTAGATGACATAGATCCGGCAAGCAGAGATGTTATACCATAGAAATGGTTTCAAGATGAGAGTTCAGCAGATGACATACGTCTTGCAAGCAGAGATATTATACCATAGAAATTTTTTCAAGATGAGAGTTCAGCAGATGACATAGATCCGGCAAGCAGAGATGTTATACCATAGAAATGGTTTCAAGATGAGTGTTCAGCAGATGGCATAGGTCTTTCAAGCAGAGATGTTAAACCATAAAAATGGTTTCAAGATGAGAGTTGAGCAGATGACATAGATCCTGCAAGCAGAGATGTTATACCATAGAAATGGTTTCAAGAGAAGAGTTCAGCAGATGCCATAGATCCAGCAAGCAGAGATGTTATACCATAGAAATGGTTTCAAGAGGAGAGTTCAGCATATGACATAGATCCAGCAAGCAGAGATGTTATACCATAGAAATGGTTTCAAGAGAAGAGTTCAGCTGATGACATAGATCCAGCAAGCAGAGATGTTATACCATAGAAATGGTTTCAAGAGGAGAGTTCAGCAGATGACATAGTTCCAGTAAGGAGAGATGCTATACAACAGAAATGGTTTCAAGAGGAGAGTTCAGCTGATGACATAGATCCAGCAAGCAGAGATATTATACCATAGAAATGGTTTCAAGATGAGAGTTCAGCTGATGACATATATACAGCAAGCAGAGATGTTATACCATAGAAATGGTTTCAAGATGAGAGTTCAGCTGATGACATAGATCCAGCAAGCAGAGATTTTATACCATAGAAATGGTTTCAAGAGGAGAGTTCAGCAGATGACATAGATCCAGCAAGCAGAGATGCTATACCAGAGAAACGGTTTCTAGAGGAGAGTTTAGCTGATGACATAGATCCAGCAAGCATAGATAATATACCATAGAAATGGTTTGAAGATGCGAGTTCAGCTGATGACATAGATCCAGCAAGAGAGATGCTATACCACAGAATTGGTTTCAAGAGGAGAGTTCAGCTGATGACATAGATCCAGCAAGCAGAGATGTTATACCATAGAAATGGTTTCAAGAGGAGTGTTCAGCAGATGACATAGATCCAGCAAGCAGAGATGCTATACCATAGAAATGGTTTCAAGATGAGAGTTCAGCTGATGACATAGATCCAGCAAGCAGAGATGTTTTACCATAGAAATGGTTTCAATAGGAGTGTTCAGCAGATGACATAGATCCAGCAAGCAGACATGCTATACCATAGAAATGGTTTCAAGATGAGAGTTCAGCAGATGACATAGATCCAGCAAGCAGAGATGTTATACCATAGAAATGGTTTCAAGATGAGAGTTCAGCAGATGACATAGATACAGCAAGCAGAGATGTTATACCATAGAAATGATTTCAAGATGAGAGTTCAGCAGATGACATAGATACAGCAAGCAGAGATGTTATACCATATAAATGGTTTCAAGATGAGAGTTCAGCAGATGATATAGATCCAGGAAGCAGAGATATTATACCACAGAAATGGTTTCAAGATGAGAGTTCATCAGATGACATAGATACAGCAAGCAGAGATATTATACCATAGAAATGGTTTCAAGATGAGAGTTCAGCAGATGACATAGATCCAGCAAGCAGCGATGTTATACCATAGAAATGCTTTCAAGATTAGAGTTCAGCTGATGACATAGATCCAGCAAGCAGAGATGTTATACCATAGAAATGGTTTCAAGAGGAGTGTTCAGCAGATGACATAGATCCAGCAAGCAGAGATGCTATACCATAGAAATGGTTTCAAGATGAGAGTTCAGCTGATGACATAGATCCAGCAAGCAGAGATGTTTTACCATAGAAATGGTTTCAATAGGAGTGTTCATCAGATGACATAGATCCAGCAAGCAGACATGCTATACCATAGAAATGGTTTCAAGATGAGAGTTCAGCAGATGACATAGATCCAGCAAGCAGAGATGTTATACCATAGAAATGGTTTCAAGATGAGAGTTCAGCAGATGACATAGATACAGCAAGCAGAGATGTTATACCATAGAAATGATTTCAAGATGAGAGTTCAGCAGATGACATAGATACAGCAAGCAGAGATGTTATACCATATAAATGGTTTCAAGATGAGAGTTCAGCAGATGATATAGATCCAGGAAGCAGAGATATTATACCACAGAAATGGTTTCAAGATGAGAGTTCATCAGATGACATAGATACAGCAAGCAGAGATATTATACCATAGAAATGGTTTCAAGATGAGAGTTCAGCAGATGACATAGATCCAGCAAGCAGCGATGTTATACCATAGAAATGCTTTCAAGATTAGAGTTCAGCAGATGACATAGATCCAGCAAGCAGAGATGTTATACCATAGAAATGGTTTCAAGATGAGAGTTCAGCAGATGACATAGATCCAGCAAGCAGAGATGTTATACCATAGAAATGGTTTCAAGATGAGAGTTCAGCAAATGACATAGATCCAGCAAGCAGATTTGTTATACCATAGAAATGGTTTCAAGATGAGATTTCAGCAGATGACACAGATCCAGCAAGCAGAGATGTTATACCATAGAAATGGTTTCAAGAGGAGAGTTCAGCAGATGACATAGATCCAGCAAGCAGAGATGTTATACCATAGAAATGGTTTCAAGAGGAAAGTTCAGCAGATGACATAGATCCTGCAAGCAGAGATGCTATACCATAGAAATGGTTTCAAGATGAGAGTTCAGCAGATAACATAGATCCTGCAAGCAGAGATGTTATACCATAGAAATGGTTTCAAGATGAGAGTTCAGCAGGTGACATAGATCCTGCAAGCAGAGATGTTATACCATAGAAATGGTTTCAAGAGGAGAATTCAGCAGATGACATAGATCCAGTAAGCAGAGATGTTATACCACAGAAATGGTTTCAAGATGAGAGTTCAGCAGATGGCATAGATCCAGCAAGCAGATTTGTTAAACCATAGAAATGGTTTCAAGATGAGAGTTCAGCAGATGACACAGATCCAGCAAGCAGAGATGTTATACCATAGAAATGGTTTCAAGAGGAGAGTTCAGCAGATGACATAGATCCAGCAAGCAGAGATGTTATACCATAGAAATGGTTTCAAGAGGAGAGTTCAGCAGATGACATCGATCCTGCAAGCAGAGATGCTATACCATAGAAATGGTTTCAAGATGAGAGTTCAGCAGATGACATAGATCCAGCAAGCAGAGATGTTATCCATAGAAATGGTTTCAAGAGGAGAGTTCAGCAGATGACATAGATACAGCAAGCAGAGATGTTATACCATAGAAATGGTTTCAAGATGAGAGTTCAGCAGATGACATAGATCCAGCAAGCAGAGGTTATACCATAGAAATGATTTCAAGATGAGAGTTCAGCATATGACATAGATCCAGCAAGCAGAGATGTTATACCATAGAAATGGTTTCAAGATGAGAGTTCAGCAGATTACATAGATCCAGGAAGCAGAGATGTTATACCATAGAAATGGTTTCAAGATGAGAGTTCAGCAGATGACATAGATCCAGTAAGCAGAGATGTTATACCATAGAAATGGTTTCAAGATGAGTGTTCAGCAGATGACATAGATCCAGCAAGCAGAGATGTTATACCATAGAAATGGTTTCAAGATGAGAGTTCAGCAGATGACATAGATCCAGCAAGCAGAGATGTTATACCATAGAAATGGTTTCAAGATGAGAGTTCAGCAGAGGACATAGATCCAGCAAGCAGAAATGTTATACCATAGAAATTGTTTCAAGATGAGAGTTCAGCAGATGACATAGATCCAGCAAGCAGAGATGTTATACCATAGAAATTGTTTCAAGATGAGAGTTCAGCAGATGACATAGATACAGCAAGCAGAGATGTTATACCTTTGTGAAGATAGAAGAGATGGATGGACGTTAGTCGCTTGCCATTGAAATTACTGTCAGACACTTGTCGAACAGGACACTTTGCTGAAGAGGACACGTGCGTGCATTCCACACTGTATTAGATTGTAAGCTCCTAGGACAGGGTGTACATTATTCTGCATGCCCTCAGGAGCAGTCTGTATACTGTGTATTAGATGGTAAGCTCCTCGGACAGGGTGTGCATTATTCTGCATGCCCTCAGGAGCAGTCTATATATTGTATATTAGATTGTAAGCTCCTAGGACAGGGTGTGCATTATTCTGCATGCCCTCAGGAGCAGTCTGTATACTGTATATTAGGCTTTAAGCTCCTAGGACAGGGTGTGCGTTATTCTGCATGCCCTCAGGAGCAGTCTGTATACTGTATATTAGATTGTAAGCTCCTCGGACAGGGTGTCCATTATTCTGCATGCCCTCAGGAGCAGCTTGTATATTAGATTGTAAGCTCCTCTTCAGCAGGGTGTATTTGTCTTTTCCTTTGCCTTAGCTTATAATACATGTAGATATACAGCAATATGCAGCAGGACAGACATGATCCAGGGAAATATCCGATCGCCACCACTGGGGTCAGGAAGGAATTTTTTTCCCCCCTGAGGCAGAGCTCTCCGGGGGGTTTCTTCGCCTTCCTCTGGATCTCTGGCTTCAATGGCTCTCAGCCAGTCCTCAATGACCACAGCCAGTTCTGTGGTCTCTATGAAGCCTGATCTGAGAGTCATTGTGATCAGAGTTTAATTTCTTAAGGGGCCAGTAATATTTTTATTACAATGTTGCTTATTGCTATTCCAATAAAAAAATAAAAAGAAAGAAAATAAAAGTGTCATGTGAGTTTTTTTGTCTTGACTTTTTTTTATTTAAACAGTTACAATGATGGAAGTGACCATTACTACCCTCAATATTCCTGAAGTAGAACCAGGAATTATGGGGGCGCCATTTACAGACGGCAGACCACATCTATCTCCACCCATTGTGGTATCATAATGTCAGCTCCTGTCCCAAGTTACATTACAAGTGTTATGGGGGTCGATCTCTGTGATGGGGGCAGGGCACTAAAATAGTATATGTCCTACACAACAAACTACCTGATCGAAGACTGAAGACCGGACACAGAGCCGCCGAGTACAAGAGACACAAGCAGAGTCTGACTGTGGTGCCAAGTGGCCCCCCACTATCCAACTCCAGGGCCCCACGTTTCAGCTTCATGCAAATATGACGTTATTCTCAATTACAAATATATATAACAATGAACGGGGTAGATTGGTAAATGAATAAGATTCTGCCTTTGTCTCTACATAGTGAGTCAATTATATTGTGCCAAGTGCTGCTCATATAAGAGGGTGGTGGACACTCTTGCAGGGCCGGCTCCAGGTTTTTCTGGGCCCCGGGCGAAAGAGTCTCAGTGGCCCCTTTAACACATACTACGATTCATGATGCACAGATACCGCAGAGAAATATATATATATATATATATATATATATATATATATATATATAGTACAATGCCAAAGATTTCACTTCTTACATTACATGAGTGATATCTATTGTAAATTCAACAATAGCTCAGAAACCGGCGAATCGCTCCACACAGAATACTGGCCCCCATATAAGGCCCCATACAGGATACTGGCCCCATATAACGCTCCATACAGAATACTGACCCCCATATAACGCTCCATGCAGGCTGTTCCCACCACATAATGCCTAATGCAGGCTGTTCCCCCCACATAATGCCCCACACAGGCTGTTCTCCCCTTATAATGCCCCATGCAGGCTGTTCCCCCCCTTATAATGCCCCATGCAGGATGTCACCCACCCTTATAATGCCCCATGCAGGATGTCACCCCCCTTATAATGCCCCATGAAGGATGTCGTCCCCCTTATAATGCCCCATGCAGGATGTCACCCCCCTTATAATACCCCATGAAGGATGTCGCCCCCTTATAATGCCCCATGCATTATGTCACCCCCCCTTATAATGCCCCATGCATGATGTCACACCCCCGCCCCTTATAATGCCCCATGCAGGATGTCACTACCCCCCCATATAATGCCCCATGCAGGATGTCACACACACCCTCCCTTATAATGCCCCATGCAGGATGTCACTCCCCCCCTTATAATGCCCCATGCAGGATGTCACTCCCCCCCTTTAATGCCCCATGCAGGATGTCACCCCCCTCCCTTATAATGCCCCATGCAGCCATACATTTTAAAAAAATGAAATACTCACCACACTTCTCACCTGCTGCCACTGCTCCAGACCCCTCACCCGCGTCGCCGGCGTCTTCCTTCTCTGCGCTGTGACGGCTCAGGAGAGAGCGCGGTGGAAAGCGGTCACCACGCCCTCTGACCTGAGACATCACAGTCAGAGGACGCAGAAGAGACAGGAGCTGCTGCAGAGGCTTGGGAAGAGGTAAGTATTGTGACGCCGGCTGCCGGGGCCCTGAGCACGCGAGGGGGAGCGTGCACTGACACCGCTCTCCTCCGCTCACGGGTCCCATAGCGCAGCAGGGTGCCCGACAGCGAGTGGCCCCCCCGCCTGCTCAGGGCCCCGGCACTTGCCGGGGTGCGCCAGGTGCTGACGCCGACCCTGCACTCTTGCACAAGGGCCTACCGGAGGATTCTCCTGTTCTCCTGTGGGCCAGTCCAAGCCTGACTGTGCTATATATAATAAGGCTACATTCCTGCATTGAGCATGTCCTATTCTGATCCTCAAAATCAGATCACAACTGGACATTCTCTGACCCTCACAGATCTTATTCTCAGATCCATGATTTTCATGGATTTGTGAATGGACCTATAAAACTCTACGAGTCTGTGGACCATCCAATAAAAAAATCTTTCAACACATGGACATTTCACACAAATGTGAGAATGCAGCCTAAGGGATTTTACAGATAACATTATCACTCCAAGTCACACAGTGCAGATACAGAATAATATTTACATCCAGGCACTTACCGCTGTCGTCTCATCTGATCAGAGTCGGTTTCTGCTGCTTCTTCTCCATCTGGTCAGACCTTCATGTCAACATCTCCCAGCCACGACTCGTCTTGTCATGATGATCTCCAGTCTAGAAGATAACAAGGTCACATATATTGTATATATACACGTGTTTCCCCCACACTGCGCCCCTGAATACAGATATGTAGACCCCCCCCCCCATTAATATACTAGTAGCCACTTAGTAATCAAAATATAAAGTGATAAGCAGCACTGTGTCCCCCATTAACTATAATCTCCACCGGCCAATAGTATAAATTATTCAGTCTCTGTGACTCTCCCCAATTAACTGTAAGGCTATGTGCACACGGAAAATATACCAGGTTTTACAGTACAAGCAATGTGAGACCCCCATCACTGCTCTCTCCCAGCACCCCCATCATTGCTCTCCCCCAGCACACTCATCACTGCTCTCTCCCAGTACCCCCGTCATTGCTCTTTCCGGGCACCTCCATCATTGCTCTCTCCCAGCACCCCCATCATTGCTCTCTCCCAGCACCCCCATCACTACTCTCCCCAAGTACTCCCATCATTGCTCTTTCCGAGCACCTCCATCATTGCTCTCTCCCATCACCCCCATCATTGCTCTCTCCCAGCACCCCCATCACTGCTCTCCCCAAGTATTCCAGTCATTACTCTTTCCAAGCACCCCCATCATTGCTCTTTCTGAGCACCCCATCATTGCTTTTTCCCAACACCCCCATCATTGTTCTCTCTCAGCACCCCTGTCATTGCTCTCTCCCAGCACCCCCATCATTGCTCTTTCCCAGCACCCCATCATTGTTCTCTCCCAGCACCCCCATCATTGCTCTCCCAGCACCCCCATCATTGCTCTCTCCCAGTACCCCATCATTGCTCTCTTCCAGCACTGCACCCCATCATTGCTCTCTCCCAGCAACCCCCATCTTTGCTCTCCCCAGCACCATCATTGCTCTCCCAATCCCCACCATTCTCACCATCCCCATTATTGCTCTACCCATCCCCACCATCCCCATCATTGCTCTCCCCTTCTCCACTATCCTCATCATTGCTCTCCCATCCCCACCATCCTCATCATTGCTCTCCCCATCCCCACCATCCCCATCATTGCTCTCCCCATCCCCACTATCCTCATCATTGCTTTCCCCGTCCCCATCATTGCTCTGCTCATCCCCACTGTCCCCATCATAGCTCTGCCCATCATTTCTCTCCCCATCATTGCTTTGCCGATCACTGCTCTGCCCATCATTGCTCTCCCATCATTGCTCTCCCCATCATTGCTCTGCCCATCACTGCTCTGCTCATCACTGCTCTTCCCATCACTGATCAGCCCATCATTGCTCTGCCCATCACTGCTCTGCTCATCACTGCTCTGCCCATCACTGCTCTCCCCCCACTTCCCCTCATTCTCCTGTTCCTCTCCCCAGTGTATCAGTACAAAAAAAACAACAAAAAAAACCACAACTTACCTCTCAGCACACTCCCGCAGCATCCTCCTTGTTGCCGGAAACTTCCTCCCTTACACAGGCCCGAGCTTCTTGATGACGTCATCAAGCTGTACGAGCCTGTGTCAGGGAGGAAGTGCCGGGCAGGAAGCAGAGGACAGATCCCTCAGCTCCACTGCCATTTTCCTTCTGTCAGCAGCGGAGCTGGAGGGATCACTTGCTGCTCGCCGCACATGAGAGGGCAATCTGGCTATGGGCCCCCCCAGAGCCTGGGGCTCCGAGAAGCAGGCCAGATTGCCCTCAATATTAACCGTCCGGTAAGGGTCCCCCTGCACCCTTGCACGGCAAGGCTCCGGTGCAGCTGCACCAGCGGTAGGTCCGCCCCTGTCTCTGAACTAATCTGCTGATATCTCCCACCATGTAATCTCAGGTCCTCCCAAGACCTCCTTCTCTCCTGCACAATCGTACGTTCGTCATCCAATCGCCTGCAAGACTTCTCCCGAGTATTCCCCATCCTGTAGAATTCTGTGGCCCAACACATCTGATTATTCCCTCATTTGGAACTTTCAAGCGGAACTTGAAAACCCATTTCTTCAAAACAGCTTACAGCCTGCAATGACCCCACTGCCACCTTACCAACAGCAGAGCTGTTGCACCCCCCAATACTACTATCCTTCCCCATTATCCTGTAGAATGTAAGGCCGCAATGGTAGGGTCCTCTCCCCTTTGTACTTGTCCGTCACTATTAGTTTGTTCATTGCAATTTCTATTTGTGTTTGTATCTAAGTCCTCCTCATGTACAGCACCATAGAATCAATGGTGCTCTAAAAATAAATAATAACAATAATCCCCCACATGATGTTCCCCCCAGTCTTCACCCCTGCCCTCCATGCCGGTGTGCACACTGCAGGAAGCTGCAGCAGCAGTTGGCACAGTGTTTCATCGTGAGCATCATCAGAGATGTGCTGCAGCGGTCTGCTGACCGTTTACACTACCCATCCCACGTACTCATCCTCCAACAAAACAAGTGGTTGGGCATCAGTGCACTCAATCTCTTCCAACTGTTGGCCAGGGCCAGATGGATGGCCCACGGAACCACAGCCAGCAGTCATCAAAAAGCAGAAGACACCGCTGCATGACTTGGGGCTCAGACTGCTTGCCAGGGGGTGAGGTGGAAGACAGATGCCCATGAGCCGCAGGTGCCAAATCTGCGCTTTCAGCAGGGGATTAGGTGGAAGACAAAGCAATGGGACTGAAGGCACTCTCAGCCAACCAACCTAAAACCACTTCTACTTGTTCTGGCCTCACCATTCACCCAACGATACTCGGGCCTACGAAATTACACAGAGCATCCTGTCGCCTACTTGCAGCAAAGGAAGGTGTTTCATTTGGGCACATAGCCGACACAGATCGACCACGGCCTTTCTCTCCCTGCAGCAGCTACATTCACCACCACCAGCAAAACAGACACATCTATTTGATGCTCTCCGCTTTGTTTTCAACCCAAAAAATTGCAGAATATTACACGGCCTGTATTCAGAGAGAGAGTGGCTCGCAGATTATTACACTGCCTGTTTTCAGAGTACCCCCTAAAAAAACAAAACCAAAAAATACAGTTTTGGCTACCTACTCCTCCTCCACTTTTTCCACCAACACCGCCACCTCCACCTCCTCCTCCTCCTCAACCTCCTGCTTCACTTGGACCTCTGCCTCCTGGTTCAAGATTATAATTGTTTCTTTTTTTTTATTATGTTATTTTAAGTCATTTTCCTATCAACATTTGTTTTCAGGGCAATTGTCCTGCACTTACCCCCATTTGGCTTCCTTTTGCAGCCCCTTAGCCCTTACTATGAACATTTTACAGCCCTTTTTAAGCACTGAAGTTAGGGTCCCTATTGACTTCTATTGGGTTCAGGGTCAAGTTCGGTCCAAAACCAAACTTTTAACTGTAGCTTGGTAGAATCTGCTGAACCTGAACATCCATGGATCCACACATCCCTATCAGTAACACATCATTGTGTGCACATAGACGGTCATTTTTCTTGACATCTCTTGCTTACAGGACGATATAATTCTGAGAATGATTCTTTTTAAGCTTAAAGAGGTGGTCCGCTACATTCTATAATGCCCCCTTCCATTCAGTATCGGTCCAAAATCAAGCGCGCGCTTTCCCTCTCTCCTCTGCTTTCATCGGCCGCAGGCGCTCTCTGGATTTTGGGATGTTCACGATTACAATAATTGTCCTGCCCCCAGCTATAGAGTGAGGTGCGGGTGGAAGGGCGCTGCAGACCCCACAATCACTAGAGGATAGAAACTTCCACCGCACACTCAGGAGATCCAATGCAAAAGGTTTAATGATATTTAGAAAAACCTGCAAGTGGCGACAAAAAACAGTTCTTTAGTTTAGAGGGGACTTTTACGTTTCGGTCCGCTCCTGGGCCTCGCTCACATAGTCGCTCTGAGTAAGGCTGTGATGGTCCAAACCATATGAGAGAGATCCCAGTGGGGATGCATATTCAGTGGAGTCCTTATGGGGAATGGCAGTAAGGGCGCTCCTGCACTTCCTGTGTGAAGGCCTTTTGGGATGTGACGTGCGGTGAAACGCCGTTCACAACCCAGTCAATCATGGCGGGGGGGCTTAGTGCGTGCGACTGGGTCATGCCTAGGTGAATCCAAGAAATCCGGAAGTTGAGGTGACATCAGCCGAGGTCACGTGATGTGGACTGAGCAAGAAGGGATAGCGCCACCCACAGGCACATCTGGCTACATAAGGTATTTCCAAAAATAGTTAGTTAAAAGGTGTAAATGGATGGGGGCATTTTACAATGTAGCGGACCACCTCTTTACACTTGTTCATTGGGTGATTGGCAGCAGTTTACACTGCACAGTTATTGGGAAACATAAGAGTATGTGATGAATGATTAGTGCCGGTCGTCATGGTGACTGTCTGTGACAATAAACCATAGGGAGCAGCGAGCATGGTGAATGGCATAGAATGGATGATAGCTGACAATGATGTTACTATGGTAATAAACTGGGGTGGATGGTATGGATGATTACTGCAATCATTACACTGCTTATAATCTGGAGGGGAGATGATGAAGGATTCCTGCAATATTTACTGTAATGACGTATGTGCTTTATACACAGCGGCCTGCTGATATATATTTATGTACCGTATATAGTCTTTTAATTGCTAGATGAAAGCAGAGGAGAGGGAGAGCGCGCGGTGGATGCTGGGCTGTGACAGGAGGTGGCGCCACTGGGTCACGCCGGCATGAATCTGGAATGTGACATGACCTCAGCGGGGTCAGAGCCGGCTGTAGCCGGGGTCAGAGACGCCCAATGAGCCGTCAGCGATAGCGCCCCTCACAGACCCTTATAACAACCAAAGGGAATCACAAAAAAACTTTTTTCCACATTGAAATGGATGGGGGCATTATTGATTGCAGAGGACGACCTCTTTAATAAACCGTCCTGATATTTAGTAACAATTCTTTATAAAGGGACAGTGAACACTTCTGACTAATTGTAACTTATAATTTGTGGGGTCCTGTAAATGAAGAGGTTCCGGCACACGGCCCCCGCTCAGCAGACAGCAGGCGGGTCACTCACCAGCACCTTTAGGAAGGCAGCTTTTCTAAGAAAAATAAAAGTAGCATGCCAAAAATGTATATAGAAATCCATGTAGCAGCCTTATGGCAGCTTTACATTCTAGCTGTAATTCCGGCTTATCTCGTCTTTTGGGTTTTATTTTGATTTTTCTACTTTTCTCTTTTCTACAACTACAAATCTGTCGGCTTTCTAATATCGGCTCGTGGACCTGTTGGTTCAACCACATTCACCGTCTCCTATTACTAAATCAGGATCATCACAGTCCAACGTTGTATTAAAATAATTTAATGTCGTCAAACAATAATGAGAATTGCATGAACAGGATGTGGAGAGGAGAGTTTCAGAATCGGGTGGATTCAGTCCTCTCTTCCTAGACTTAGACCCGGCGATATAACACAAGAAGCAGAATCATTAGAGCTGCGTCACTTACACGGCAGACAGGAAGTGTGATATAACACAATCATTAGAGCTGCGTCACTTACACGGCAGACAGGAAGTGCGATATAACACAATCATTAGAGCTGCGTCATTTACACGGCAGACAGGAAGTGCGATATAACACAATCATTAGAGCTGCGCTCACTTACACCGCAGACAGGAAGTGCGATATAACACAATCATTAGAGCTGCGTCACTTACACGGCAGACAGGAAGTGCGATATAACACAATCATTAGAGCTGCGCTCACTTACACAGCAGACAGGAAGTGCGATATAACACAATTATTAGAGCTGCGTCACTTACACGGCAGACAGGAAGTGCGATATAACACAATCATTAGAGCTGCGCTCACTTACACGGCAGACAGGAAGTGCGATATAACACAATCATTAGAGCTGCGCTCACTTACACGGCAGACAGGAAGTGCGATATAACACAATCATTAGAGCTACGCTCACTTACACCGCAGACAGGAAGTGCGATATAACACAATCATTAGAGCTGCGTCACTTACACGGCAGACAGGAAGTGCGATATAACACAATCATTAGAGCTGCGCTCACTTACACAGCAGACAGGAAGTGCGATATAACACAATCATTAGAGCTGCGTCACTTACACGGCAGACAGGAAGTGCGATATAACACAATCATTAGAGCTGCGCTCACTTACACGACAGACAGGAAGTGCGATATAACACAATCATTAGAGCTGCGTCACTTACATGGCAGACAGGAAGTGCGATATAACACAATCATTAGAGCTGCGCTCACTTACACCGCAGACAGGAAGTGCGATATAACACAATCATTAGAGCTGCGCTCACTTACACGGCAGACAGGAAGTGTGATATAACACAATCATTAGAGCTGCGTCACTTACACGGCAGACAGGAAGTGCGATATAACACAATCATCAGAGCTGTGCTCACTTACACGGCAGACAGGAAGTGCGATATAACACAATCACTAGAGCTGCGTCACTTACACGGCAGACAGGAAGTGCGATATTCCTTTAAACATTTAAAGCTGCTTAGATTAAAAAGGTTATTCCAAAAATCGTAATTTATTCCCTATGGGACTGTAGGGAATAGTCGGGGCTGTAATCTGACAGTCTTATAGACAATGAATAAAGTTGTGGTCTAGCATGTACACCTCCACTCCATTCACTACAGGGCTATGCAGAGCCTGGTTCCTGGGATCTAGGGACCCATTGTCTGGATTGCTAAGGGGGCCAGTGGTTGGACCCTAAACGATTAGTAAGTTTTATTATTCATATGGGACAACTTAGAATTTGGGGAAAAACCCTTTAGTTTTGTAAGAGTTAAGGCTGTGTGGCACCCCAGAGGGTCTGGCTGCCACAGTGGTAGTAATACCATGTCTGGGAGCAAAACAGGGGTTTCCTGGTCAGGAACACAGTACCAGCAACACCTCCTGCCCCAGACCAGAAAGGGGAGGATCCTGCCCTTTATAACTGGGTCTGGAGGCGGGGTTAGAGCAGTCTAGTCTAGGCAGTCTAGTCTAGTGTGAGGAGTCGAGTGGGACACGCAGGGGCAAGAAGCCAGGGACTGGAGCTGGAGATAGCTCGTCCTGGACGGTTTACACAGAGGACCGGACACTGGAGTCCGAGGCTGTGGGGATTGCATACCCAGCAGCAGATACCGCAGGGCAGGAGATTGCAGGTCTCCTGGCCCCATCAGAAGCCCGGAGGCTCAGCCACACGAAAGGACCAATACCGCCACAAAGGAGCGAGGAATACACAAGGCCCGAGTCGCCAGCCATACGGGTGAGCAGAGCACGTTACACTCAGGGACATGGGCCACAACGCGACTATAAGCGGGATAGCCAAAGAGTACAGTCAGAACGGCAGGCCTACAACTCCACCTGGCCAGGAGGACTCTAGGATTGCTCCCAGACTGATCAGGCCTTTATCACTAGCCGGTACTCCCGTTGAGGCCCATATAATTGCCAATAGTAAAGACCCTGGGACTGCACTGCAAAAACTCCGTGTTGTCATTACTGATACTTTGCACTACTACCATCATCATCCACACACACTGCCCTGAAGCAACACTCTTCCTGTGGGGAGTTATACTACCCTGCTGCCAAACCATCAGCTTCAGAGGACTGTTTCGCACCGGCGGTCTCTATTGACTGCACCTGGGTCACGGACCGGGTCACCGCCACGGTGACTACAACCCCCAGCATCTACAGGCCCTGCTCCGGGTACCCCACAGCCCAGGGGCGCGTTAGCTGTATGTATATATATATATGGATTAGAATGTATATAAGTGGATTACATGAAGTGATAACATTCTATAATATATATACACAGTATAGACACATATATATATATATAATTAAATCCTCTTATATTTAGTGAAATACTTTTCCACAATTAGACGTCAGAAGCAGAAGCCGTTGTATCATTTCAGTTTCTATTGTTCTTCTCTTTATGACTCTTTACATTCTTAGCGGCATATATGTATCAGTACATTACAGCTGGAGATGATTTATTGCCATTCATGTGATACAAATTAGGCAATGTCTGGAATCCCACTAATGGTTGGACTAGGACGGCCATTATATTAGTGGTCTGCAGGTTCTGAGCCTATAACTCAGATACAACCAGGGGGGAGTACGGGATTTCCAGGAGGGCCGCAGGCAGAACACTTGTATTTCTTATAATATATGATAAACTGTTCTCCGCTGTTTCAGCGCAGTAATAGCCGGGTATTATAGAAACCGACTGCTGACTGACACACAAGGTGACATCAATGGTCTCAAGGATTGAACGTTGATCGTTCCATTCTCAGGGGGTCTTGTGTGTAAGGCTATGTTCACACATCATGTTTTTTTCTGCAGCAAAACCTGATCTCTTGCCAGATGTTTGTTCAGGATTTTTCTTGCTGTTTTGCTTATTTTTTGGTGCATTTTTGCTGCGTTTTTTTCACTGTCCTTTTGTCTCTTATATGTTTGTACTTAACGTTCAGTGAAAAAAAGATAAAAATTTCTGGTTTTGGCGCAAAAAACACTGAAAAAAAACACTGAAAAACCTGACACCTGCATTTTTGGTGCGTTTTTTCAGCGTTTTTTTCACCACTCATTACTTTCAATGGGTAAAAAAACACTGAAAAAAACGCTGAAAGAAGTGACATGCTCTATTTTGCAAAAAAAACCATGATGTGTGCAGGAGATTTCTGGAATCTCATAGACTTTGCGGGTACTGCAAAACGCAGCTGAAAATTTGCATAAAAAAACGCATTAAAAAAAGCGCTGAAAAAAAACATGATGTGTGAACATAGCCTAAAGGTTGGTAAACACTTAAACATAATGCAATGAAGACTCGTCTGATCCTCACAGTCCTCCACTTCTGAGATTTGTAGAATCTCATTCACACCTTCACTCAAGTGTAGGTACAAAACAGGGATCCAGGTCTCTAATAAATCCACACCTCATCCACCATGAAACTCCAGCTGCCTTCCGTCCAGCACCGGACTGGGGAGTCTGGGGCCCACCAGGGACATTGACTCCAGGGCAGGGCCGGCTCCAGGTTTTTCTGGGCCCCGGGAGAAAGAGTCTCAGTGGCCCCTTTAATACATACCACGATTCATGATGCACAGATACCGCAGAGAAAAATATATATATATATATATAGTACAAGGCCGAAGATTTCACTTCTTACATTACATGAGTGATATCTATTGTAAATTCCACAATAGCTCAGAAACCAGCGAATCGCTCCACACAGAATACTGGCCCCCATAAAATGCTCCATACAGAATACTGGCCCCCATATAATGCTCCATACAGGATACTGGTCCCCATATAACTCTCCATACAGGATACTGGTCCCCATATAACTCTCCATACAGAATACTGACCCCCATATAACACTCCATACAGGATACTGGCCCCCATATAATGCTCCATACAGGATACTGACCCCCATATAACACTCCATACAGGATACTGGCCCCCATATAATGCTCCATACAGGATACTGACCCCCATATAACACTCCATACAGGATACTGGCCCCCATATAATGCTCCATACAGAATACTGGCCCCCATATAACTCTCCATACAGAATACTGACCCCCATATAACACTCCATACAGGATACTGGCCCCCATATAATGCTCCATACAGAATACTGGCCCCCATATAACTCTCTATACAGAATACTGGCCCCCATATAATGCTCCACACAGAATACTGGCCCCCATAAAATGCTCCATACAGAATACTGGCCCCATAAAATGTTCCATACAGAATACTGGCCCCCATATAAGGCTCCATACGGAATACTGGCCCCCATATAAGGCTACATACGGAATACTGGCCCCCATATAAGGCCCCATACGGAATACTGGCCCCCATATAAGGCTCCATACGGAATACTGGCCCCCATATAAGGCCCCATACAGAATACTGGCCCCCATATAAGGCCCCATACGGAATACTGGCCCCCATATAAGGCTCCATACGGAATACTGGCCCCCATATAAGGCCCCATACGGAATACTGGCCCCTATATAAGGCTCCATACGGAATACTGGCCCCCCCATATAAGGCCCCATACAGAATACTGGCCCCCATATAAGGCCCCATAAGGAATACTGGCCCCCATATAAGGCCCCATACAGAATACTGGCCCCCATATAAGGCCCCATACGGAATAGTGGCCCCCATATAAGGCCCCATACGGAATACTGGCTTCCATATAAGGCTGCATACGGAATACTGGCCCCCATATAAGGCTCCATACGGAATACTGGCCCCCATATAAGGCTCCATACGGAATACTGGCCCCCATATAAGGCTCCATACAGAATACTGGCCCCCATATAAGGCCCCATACGGAATAGTGGCCCCCATATAAGGCCCCATACGGAATACTGGCTTCCATATAAGGCTGCATACGGAATACTGGCCCCCATATAAGGCTCCATACGGAATACTGGCCCCCATATAAGGCTCCATACGGAATACTGGCCCCCATATAAGGCCCCATACGGAATACTGGCCCCCATATAAGGCTCCATACGGAATACTGGCCCCCATATAAGGCCCCATACAGAATACTGGCCCCCATATAAGGCCCCATACGGAATACTGGCCCCCATATAAGGCTCCATACGGAATACTGGCCCCCATATAAGGCCCCATACGGAATACTGGCCCCTATATAAGGCTCCATACGGAATACTGGCCCCCATATAAGGCCCCATACAGAATACTGGCCCCCATATAAGGCCCCATACGGAATACTGGCCCCCATATAAGGCCCCATACAGAATACTGGCCCCCATATAAGGCCCCATACGGAATAGTGGCCCCCATATAAGGCCCCATACGGAATACTGGCTTCCATATAAGGCTGCATACGGAATACTGGCCCCCATATAAGGCTCCATACGGAATACTGGCCCCCATATAAGGCTCCATACGGAATACTGGCCCCCATATAAGGCTCCATACAGAATACTGGCCCCCATATAAGGCCCCATACGGAATAGTGGCCCCCATATAAGGCCCCATACGGAATACTGGCTTCCATATAAGGCTGCATACGGAATACTGGCCCCCATATAAGGCTCCATACGGAATACTGGCCCCCATATAAGGCTCCATACGGAATACTGGCCCCCATATAAGGCTCCATACGGAATACTGGCCCCCATATAAGGCTCCATACGGAATACTGGTCTCCATATAAGGCTCCATACGGAATACTGGCCCCCATATAAGGCTCCATATGGAATACTGGCCCCCATATAACGCTCCATACAGGATACTGGTCCCCTTATAATGCTCCATACAGGATACTGGCCCCCATATAATGCTGCATGCAGGCTGTTACCCCCCACATAATGCCCCATACAGGCTGTCCCCCACCTTATAATGCTCCATGCAGGCTGTTCCCCCCACATAGTGCACTATGCAGGCTGTCCCCCCCCCTTATAATGCCCCATGCAGGCTGTCACCCCTCCTCTTTATAAGGCCCCATGCAGGATGTCACCCCCTCTGTTTATAATGCCCCATGCAGGATGTCATCCCCCTCTCTTTATAATGCCCCATGCAGGATGTCACCCCCCTCTTTATAATGCCCCATGCAGAATGTCACCCCCCCTCTCTTTATAATGCCCCATGCAGGATGTCATCCCCCCTCTCTTTATAATGCTCCATGCAGGATGTCACACCTCCCTATCTTTATAATGCCCCATGCAGGATGTACCCCCCTCTTTATAAGGCCCCATGCTGGCTGTCACCCCCCCTCTCTCTATAATGCCCCATGAAGGATGTCACCCCCTCTCTCTATAATGCTCCATGCAGGATGTCACCCCCTCTCTCTATAATACCCCATGCAGGATGTCACCCCCTCTCTCTATAATGCCCCATGCAGGATGTCACCCCCCCTCTCTTTATAATGCCCCATGCAGGATGTCACCCCCATATTATGCCCCATGCCAGGCTCCATACATTAAAAAAATAAAAATAAAAAAAAATCAAATACTCACCTCCCTCCTCCTCACCTGCTGCCCGCTGCTCGGGTCCAGACTCCAGCGTTGCCGGCGTCTTCCCGCTATGCGCTCCCTGTGATGGCTCACCGCGCTCTCTGACCTGAGACGTCACAGGGAGCGCAGAGCAGGAAGACAGCGGATCTGCGGAGGCATGGGGAGAGGTAAGTATCCGGCTGCCGGGGCCCTGAGCAAGCGGGGAAGAAGGGCGGGCGCTGACACCCCTCTCCTCCGCCCATAGCCCAGCGGGGTGCGCGACCGCCAGTGGGCCCCCCTGCCTGCTCAGGGCCCCGGCACTTGCCCGGGTGCGCCGGGTGCTGACGCCGGCCCTGCTCCAGGGGCCCACCCACCCGGGCCAACCCACCCTTCAGCTATTTGCAAATACCTGTTAGCCGTTATCCCCATTATATTGGCGGCTCCTGCCCATCACTGTGCGCTCACCAGAAATGCCACGTACAATTACTGGAGTTTGCATTAAAGGGTTTTTATTGGTGAAGTTCTCAGCGATGCACAGGTTGGGAAGGGGATCACTTATTTATTGGTGGAATCTGCACTGTCAGGAGATTGTGGCACTAAGAGTATTTGGTGAGATTTTTACCTCAGTATTTATAAGACAAATCCAGGAGTGGAGCGATCTGAGGTCATGTTTTATGCATTTCTCACCCACTCCTGGTTTTGTCTTATAAATACAGAGGTGAAAATCTCACCAAATGCCAACTTGCTTTCTCTGGTGAACCACTGTAACTGCATCTCTGCTGCTGTGTAATAGTCACAGGACAGGGAGGGGTTAAACATCCTAGTATTTAATATCTATTGGAAATAAAGAGGTTTCCCCTTATTGATATCAGATAAAACAAATGACCAACCACAATCCACTCTGCCAAGACCAATATTACCAGATAGAAGGCAGAAATACCACCACACCGTGACCAGATCACATATTACCACCACATAGTGCCCAAATAATGCCACATACAAGGCACAAATACCGCCACACCATGACCAAAGCACATAATACCACCACATAGTGATCAAATGCTACCAGATACAAGGTATAAATATTGACACACCATGAGACCACATATTACCACCACATAGTGACCGAATAATACCACATACAAGGGACAAATATCGTCATGTCATGACCAAAGCACATAATGCCACCACATGACAAATAATACTAAAATAATAAAAAAAGCTCTGTATATTGGGTCAGTATACAGTGATCACCAGTGACATTATACACAGGAGCTCTGTATATAGTGTATAGTGTACAGGTGATACAGTGATCACCAGTGACATTATACACAGGAGCTCTGTATATCGTGTCAGTGTACAGGTAATACAGTGATCACCAGTGACATTATACACAGGAGCTCTGTATATAGTGTATAGTATACAGGTAATACAGTGATCACCAGTGACATTATACACAGGAGCACTGTATATAGTGTCAGTGTACAGGTAATGCAATGATCACCATTGATATTATACACAGGAGCTCTGTATATAGTGTGAGTGTACAGGTAATACAGTGAACACCAGTGACATTATACACAGAAGCTCTGTATATAGTGTCAGTGTACAGGTAATACAGTGATCACAATTGATATTATACACAGGAGCTCTGTATATAGTGTCAGTGTACAGGTAATGCAATGATCACCAGTGACATTATACACAGAAGCTCTGTATATAGTGTCAGTGTACAGGTAATGCAATGATCACCAGTGACATTATACACAGAAGCTCTGTATATAGTGTCAGTGTACTGGTAATACAGTGATCACCAGTGACATTATACACAGCAGCTCTGTATATAGTGTATAGTGTACAGGTAATACAGTGATCACCAGTGACATTATACACAGGAGCTCTGTATATAGTGTCAGTGTACAGGTAATACAGTGATCACCAGTGACATTATACACAGGAGCTCTGTATATAGTGTATAGTGTACAGGTAATACAATGATCACCAGTGACATTATACACAGGAGCTCTGTATATAGTGTCAGTGTGCGTGTATAGGTAATACACATACTCACAGGTTCTTTATCTGCCGCTGACCGATATATCACATCTTCTATGCAGGACTTATCTCTGCAGGAAATAACATAGTTAGCTATAACTGATCACTTCCAGAGCACAATACACACTTTTCCCAAGATTTCTATACTACATGAAATGACAAAAAAGCAACATATTGCGGCACTCCACAGTAACAGTGCTCCAGTGTCATTCTGTGCCGGCTCATCTGTCAGCAGACATACTCGTCTGATGGCGAAGATGTAGCAGAGCTGAAGACAGAAGATCCGTGGATTACGTTGGAGTGAGGATTTTTCTTTATTAAAGATGGAGTCCCTAAATGTGTTTTATTTTTAATAAAAAAAAAAAATTCTGTCTTTTTTTTTCTTTCTGTTTACTAGAAATTCATGGTGGCTATGTCTAATTTGGCGTGACACCATGAATTTCAGGCTTAGTACCAGCTGATAATACAAAGCTGGCCTGGTACTAACCCTATTATTACCCAGAGTGCCACTCACTACCAGGGCCGCTGGAAGAGCCGGGTAAAGCACCTGGAAATGGTGCTATGATGAATGCGCCATTTTCAGGGGTGGCTGCGGGCTGCAGTCTTCAGCGTGGGGGGCCAGGAACGCTTGGGCCTTACCATGCTGTGAATCCCAGCCCCCAGCTGCCTTGTTTTATCTGGCTGGCGATCAGCATATGGCGGGAGCCCACGCATTTAAAAAAAAATAAATGTTAAATAAGTTTAAAACAAATATTCGGCTTCTCTGTCTTTTGATCGCCAGCCAAGGTAAAGCCGGGCAGCGGGGGGGGGGCAGGCCGTAGCTGTCTGCTTTATCTGCGCTGAGAATCAAAAATTCTGCGGAGCGCTACATCGTTTTAAAAATTTCTTTTCACACTTCTATATGTGACAGACCCAACAGCCAATCGCAGATGCTGTCAAAGTGGATGAGCGTCTGTGATTGGCTGTTCGAGTAATGTACAATTAGCCCATATATTCTAGTATGCTACTATGTATGGGCTGCTTTCAGGTTGCTCAAGCAGCCAATCACAGACGCTCATTCTCTGTGTCAGCGTCTGTGATTGGCTGTTGGGACTGTCACACATATAGAAGTGTGAAAATAAATAAATAATAAAACAAAAATGACATAGCGCTCCGCAGAATTTTTGATTCTCAGCGCAGCTAAAGCAGACAGCTACGGGCTGCCACCTCCAGCTGCCTGGCTTTACCGTGGCTGCTGATCAAAAGTCAGGAAAGCCCTAAGGTTTTTTTTTTATTTAAAAAAATAATTAAAAAAAAAATGCATGGGCTCCCGCCATGTTTTGATCGCCAGCCAGGCAAAACCAGGCAGCTGGGGGCTAGGATTCGCGTCCAGATGAGCTGCAGGCCTGCGCTGCCTGGGGCGACGCCGGGTCCGTCCTCCACAGTGCGCAGAGGAAGCAGTCCCAGGGCGATGACCCCATCACCCTGAGACTGACCTCCTGCGCACGTGTGGCGCCCCTGAGGGTTCGGTCGCCACAGAGGTATTGCACCTCAACCAGAGGTGTGGTATCTCACTCTCAGGTAAGGAAGGAGTACAGCCCAGGACCCTAACACTATATCCACTACACCACATTTACGGGGGACAGGGCGAGATTGCTCCTACGGGAGAGCACAGTCCCTGATCCCTGTCTGGAGTGGGGAGGAACCACTTAGAGAGGGGGAACTATGTAGTGGATGGGTGGAGGACGTAGATCCTGGGAGCACTGTGGTAGGAGGTATAATAGGAAGGAACCATCTTGGTTCAGTCAGTCAGTGGGGAAGTTCCAGTCAGTCAGACTGAGGTGCAGGCAGGGGGCAGAGCCTCTGTATGAGCTCTGCTCCATAGGCAGGCCCTGCCAAGAGGCCTGAGCCTGGAAAGAGAGAAGAGAGGAAAGGGGAGCAGGAAGGCTCCAGGAACGAGGAGAGAAGGGACCCTAGGGGTACAGGCCATGAAGCAAGCCACCCGTACGCCCGCTGCTGCCAGGAGGTAGGGGGGTCAGGCCAAAGAAGTGGAACCGGGTCCCCCAACCAGCAGAGACAACAAGGCTCAACTGGGAACCGGAGGCTGCAGCACTTCAAGTACAGCAGGCCGCCCACACCAGCCACCAGGAAAGTAGCCACATAGGGCCAGGGGATGGAACACAAGTCGCCCGCCAAGGCCCGAGGACACTGGACAGAGGTGCCGCTAGGTGTGAGGTTCAAGGAGAGAGGCCAGAGAGGACACACAGAAGGGGGTCCTGCTAAGTGCTCCAGAGCTACCTGGGAGTCGACTGAGCCCCTCACTCGGTGAACACAGGACGACGCGGGAAGTTATAAACCTGCAGTGATAACGTGGAGTGAAAGAACTGTGAGTAAAGACCCTGAGACTGCATTGCAAAGACTCCGCGTTGTCACTACTGATTCCCTGCACTATCTCCACCATCATCTCTACACGCTGCCCTGAAGCTACACTCCACCTGTGGGGAGTCACATCACCTAGCTGCACATACCACCAGCCTCAGCGGACTACCAATAACCGCAATCCACAGGTGGCGTAGTCGGACATTGACATTAGTGCACATAGACTACTACCCTGGTTTGACCGCCCTGGGTCACGGACCGGGTCACCACCATGGTGACTACAACCCCCAGCATCTACAAGGCTCGGCTCCGGGTGTGCCCAAGGCCCAGGGGGCGCATCACACGCGCCGGCAGTATCGTGCTGCACAGAGGAGGCAGAGGGGCACTGCAGCAGCAGGCAGAGCAGGGAGATCGCTCGCTGCAGAGGGCCCATCACTAATCATATCAGCAGTGCTGCCGATATGATTAGCGAACCGGGGGGGCCCTCTGTTCTCTGTACAGGTCCCAGGGGGGTAGGGGGTGGGGCTTGGGGGCGTGACCATTTGGACCCGGGGCCCACTGGGGGTTTTTCCGATCCTCCGGTGGGCCAGTCCGCCCCTGCTTCCGTCTCACCTACCACAAAATGATATAGCAGGAAGACATGTCCTCTCAATAGTGAAGCTCTGTGGAAAGCTTCTCTTATACTTACAGAATAAAGCCTTTTTTACCTAGCCTACTAGAACTCCTGTTTTGCAATGAGGGTCAAATACCCTAAGATATGTGTTATTTCATCAAATCAAGGAGTGTAAGTATAAAATGATGTCATATTAAGATTCAATTGATTCTTTAATAAGTTATTTCTAGAGTACCTCTGTTTAATATATTCATGAATTTATTTAATTTCTATTTATACTTCTTAATTCTATTAGTTTTATTACAATTTTTGAATGAGATTCCTATGACTGAAGTAGTGGCGGAATTTTTTTTTTAAAATAATATTTTTTATTGATTTTAACATATAACATAAGTATGTAAATGTACATTCCAATGCATTATTCTTAGCTTAAGTATTCATCATTTCAGTTTTGATTATCACCTTACTAATTGTATGGTCTAAGTACAAAGTAAACATTGAAGAAAAAAAACAAAACCCCTCCCCATTGCCGTCCCTCTTCCCCAACATGCAGGAAACACTTGTATATTTCTTGTGTGCACCTCTCCTTTCTTTTCGTCTTCTTCTTAATCCCTTAAACATTATTGAATATTTAGTCTGTATCCATATTTTATACTACATCTTAACCTGTATCCCTTCCACCTTTTCCATCAACATTCAGATCAACTATTTTCCACTTCCCCAATGTTCCACCCAAGTCTTCCAGTATGGACCAACTGGTCTGTTCAAAGGGTTTCATAATTCCCTGAAGTTCTTGGTTTGTGTAATGTCTAAGTAAGAAGCTTTTCCATTTCATTATGAGCGATTTTATACTCTTTTCCTTGTTACGCTCGGCTTCCAACCATTCTAAGTGAAACAAAGTTTTCATTTGTGCCATTATAACTTTCCGATTTGGAAAGGAATCGCTCAACCAATCCTTTAATAGGCTTCTTTTGGCTATCATACAAATTAAGTGGAACATTGGAGTTAATGTGTCCTTTCCTTTTTGTTGTGGGGCTTCTTCTCCTTTCCAGTAATGGAAGAGGAACGGTAATGGGTGCAATGATATGTTCCCAATACCTATATTTTCCATCATATGTTTTATATCTTCCCAGAATTCCTGTACTTTAGGGCATCCCCAGAGTCCATATAACAGATCAGATTTTCCGAGTTTGCATTTTGGACAATGTACCAGACGATCCCTCATTGTTCTAGATACTGGTATGTTGAAGGCCAGTACAGCTCTGTGCAAAATCCTAAATTGTGTGTCTCTCCAGACCTCACTTAAGATGTTTTTCCGTACTGCCTGCCAACCCACCAGCATTTTTTTCCCGATTTCCTCACCCTCTATTTGTTTGGCCCAGGATCTGAATGTTTTCTCTATGTCTATTTTTCCAAGGATGCCTTTCAGATTTCTGTATATTGCGGATATATTGCATGTACCTGTTCGGTCAAATAATAGATTATCCATTGCATTCCTTCTCGTCTCTTCACTCACATTTAGCAAATGCGTCATAATTGTCCCTTTTATTTGTCCGAATTGTAGGAATTGTTGTTCACTTAGCTTGAATTTTAATATTACCTCTTCCCTACTCAGCCACCTATTTTCTTCTTCATGTAGTAGATTAGCTATTTTATGGATCCCCCTCACCCTCCATTCCTGAAATAGTTTGTTCTCTGCTATTTGTTGGAACACAGGATTTCCCCCTATGGGTAAATCTCTCGATATTCTCCATGAGAATTTAAGTTTTCTCCTAAGTTCCTTCCATGTAGCTATTGTATCCCGAAACACTATTGAGTTTTTTATTTTTTTAGGCATTAGGCTTTGTGGCGTGTGTAATAAGGCGATTAAGTTCCACGGGTACGCATACGATTTTTCCAGGACCGTATCAGAGAACCCACTAGTGTCTTTAAACCAATCTACTATGTGACGGGAAATACACGCTAGATTATATCCTCTTATGTCTGGCAAGTTTACCCCTCCCTCTTCCCTGGAAGCCATCAGTGTATTCAGTTTTATACGAGGTCTTCGACCTCTCCATATAAATTTCCTAATAGCCGAGTATACTTTCTGCACATCTACATGTTTTAGGAGAACAGGAATGGTCTGCAGTGGATACATGAGTTTCGGAAAACTCATCATTTTTAAAAGGTGAATCCTGCCCAATAGACTCAAAGGCAAATTTTGCCACCGTTCTAATTCCTGTTGAATTTTGGAGATGACTGGAGGAAAGTTTAAGTTATATATCGACTCTGGTTTTCTCCCCAGCTTGATACCCAGATATGTTATATGTGTTTTGGATATTGGAATACTGCACATTTCCTTTTCCACCATACTACTTCTGCCTCTATTTGTTAAGTGGAGAATTTCGCATTTGCTTTTATTTAGAGTGAATCCCGAATACCTACCAAAATTTTCCATAAGATCCAGGACCCCTGGCAGATCTCTTGCCACCTCAGCCATGTAAAGTATGATATCGTCTGCGAAATACGAGGCCTTAAGCTTCATGCCCCCTATTGGTATCCCTTCATAAACTTCATGTTGTTCTAGGTATCGCGCAAGGGGTTCTAATGCCAGATCAAACATTAGCGGGGACAAAGGACATCCCTGACGTGTTCCCTTTTCAAGAGGGAAATTTGCCGATAAATGACCTGGGGTTTGAATTCTTGCTGCGGGGTTAGCATATAGGGCTTTTATAACATTTCTGAAGTTTCCCACAAGCCCAATTTGTCCAAAACTTGACCTACCCAGCTCCACTTCACCTTATCAAAGGCCTTCTCTGCGTCTAGTGTAACCAGAGCCGGCTTACCTCGACTGTTTTCTTCTTTATTTATTGCATCTATGGCTAACAATGTACGTCTTACATTTGTAACTGCACTCCTACCTTTCACAAAGCCCACCTGTGCGGGTGTTACTAATGTTGGGAGTATCTCTGCTAATCTGTTTGCCATGAGTTTGGATATTATTTTAACATCTTGATTTATCAAGGATATAGGTCTATAAGATGCTGGGTCCTCCACATTTTTCCCTTCTTTTGGTATTAAGCTAATATGAGCCACATTAGTGCCCACCAACAGATCCCCCCCTGTAACAATTCGTTATACCATGCAGTCAAAGTAGGGGTTATTTGTTGGGACATGACCTTATAAAAATCGCCCGTGAACCCATCCGGCCCAGGTGCTTTTCCAGCTGGCAATCCCCCAATGGTGCTCTTCACTCCCCCCTCTGTAATGGGAGCATTTAGCATATTTAACTGTGGCTCTGAGACACAAGGTATGTTCATTTTTTTTAGAAAGTCCTCACCCTACTTGTGCCCTTGGCCTCTTCTAAATATAAGTTAGCATAATACTCCCGCAGGGTTGAGTTTATTTCCCTAGGGTTATCCACCATTAAACCATCTCTTGTCTTAAGCTTTAAGATATTACTCTTTCCCTTCTTGCCCTTTGCCAAGTTTGCTAATAGCTTTCCTGCTTTATCTCCAAATCTCCTCAACTCTATTTCCATTTGCGTCTTTCTAAATAATTCTTTTTTTTCCGCCCATATGTCAAAATCCCTTTTGGCCTCCCTCCATTCATCCCTATTTTAGCTGTTTTTTGTTGTTGAAAGTACAAGCATTTCTCCCTTAATTTCCTACTAAATTCCTCATATTTAGTGTTTGTTGTTTTTTTTTAATGTATGCACATACGCTATTAGTTTCCCTCTCAGGACCGCCTTTCCTGCTTCCCAGTATGTTTGTGGTTTCAGACCATCCACCGAATTGTGGTAAGAATACTCCTCCCACCATTGCTGTAATATCACTTTAAACCGCTCGTCTCCAAGAAGAAACGATGGGAATCTCCATATGTAGTCCGTTCCCCTTGGATATTGCTCAATTAAATTTAGAGAGATTGGCGCATGATCCGAAATCACCATTTCCTCAATTTTTGACTTTTTGCATCTGTCTAGTAGCCCTCTACTCACCAATATATAGTCAATTCTAGACCAAGTTTGATGTGGGTGGGAAAAGTGTGTAAATTCTCGTTCATTGGGTGATTCCAACCTCCAAATATCCGACAAATCTGTGTCCTCTATGAACTCTGCCAATAGAGTTGATTTCCCACTAGCTTTTCCCCTCTTGTCCTCACGTGACTCAGTCGATCTTCCTCTATAGACTGTGTGTTGTTGTAATCTCCTCCTACTATCATGTTCTTTGTTGTGTTTTGTAATATCTTAAAACGTAGTTGTTCAAAAAAAGTTTTTTGCTCTGTGTTGGGCGCATATATATTGATTCCACCAATTCCTTCCTCATTTCTTTCTAGCTTTAGCATTATGTACCTTCCATCTGTATCCCGTTCTACCTGCGTTACTTTGTACGGTAGATTTTTGTGCAGCCATATTAGAACACCTGCCTTTCTTCCCACCCCCTCTGAACCATACACCTCTCCCACCCACAATATTTTCATCCTAAACATATCTTCATTTCTCAAATGCGTTTCCTGCAATAATGCAATATCTGCTTCTAGTTTCTTTACATGTCGCAGAACCATCATTCTTTTAGTCGGGGCTCTAAGCCCCTTTACACTCCATGATACAATGTGCATACTATGATATTTTCATTTTTGATTATATGTTGGCTGCTCACACCAAATAATCACAATTTTGCTCTGACTTACATTGTGTTCCTGCATGTCTCCCCTTTGAACAAAAAACAAGTTAACAACCAACAACAAACAATCACTCAATAGCATTTTTCTGTGACTTCCTTTTTCTGGCTTATTCCCCCACAAGCTTCTCCCCGGCAATATTTCTTTCGTTAAACCACCTCTAAGTTCTTTAAGTGGTCACCCCCTCAAGTGACTACAAATAGGAGAGTCCTTGGGTCGCCAGTCTTATTAAAGTGTCCTTCTCCCTGCTTCATCCCCTCCATAGTGTATTACTTATAACGCGCCCCCTGGGCCAGTGCTGTTTGGGGGATTACCCGGAGCCGGATCAGATGGGGGTTGTAGTCTCCGAGCGGCTGTGACCCGGTCCGTGCCCAGGGTGTCAAGCTCAGTGTGTGGCAGTCCTACAGATGTTGCTGGATGTTCTTTAGTGTCGACTACGCCACCCGTTGATTTGCGGTCAATACGGCCGCCGCTGCAGAAGGGTCCGCTGAGGCTGGTGGTGTTTGTGCAGCTCTGGTAGTATAACCCCCAACGGGAGGGGTATAGCCTCAGGGGGTCAGGTGTAGAGGATGGTGGTTGTGGTGGTGCAATGTGGACGGTAAGAAGACTCAGAGTCGGGCTGTGCAGTTCAGGGTTTTTACTTACTGCTGTTGTGCTGGTCACTCCGGCCTTGAGTGACCGCCCGAGCCGTGCTGCGTCCACCAGGTCCTGGACTCGGCCAACCCCCAAGCAAGTCTGGAGCGTGGTCCTGAGCTCCCTTTCTCACTGTCCTTACTACAGCCTTCCCCACCAGGGATCCACTTATATCCGGCTCCCTTGGGCCTCTTGTTGGGTAACCTTTTCTCTGGGTTCCCTGACCCTATACTCGGTTTGCCTTCTGAGTGGATTTAGTGAGGGGCTGCTCCACTGGTAATGTTGCAGCCTCCGGTTCTTAGTCGAGGGTAGTTTCTCTCCTCCACTAATTTGGGATCCGGTTCCCTTGCGTGCCAACCCTTCACCCTTCTGCTTTTATTCTGGGCTCTTGGGGTTCCTTCTTCTCCCCCTCTGGGTCCTCCTTTTCTCCTCTCTCTCTTGGCCTTGGAGCTGGCTGACTGTTGACTGTCCTTCCCTCTACAAAAGACCCTGTCTCTAGATGGTGCCCACCTTATATACTCCCTCTATGTGTGAGCTCAGGTGACCAGCACCCAATGAGCTCCTAGCGTTACCCAGACTGCTCCCCCTATCTGCCCCTACACTACTGGGATGTTCCACCCCCCTCCCACTCCAGCCAGGGACAGACACTGTCGTACCTGCACATATATCTAGTGGGAGTACCATCGATCTGTCCCCCGGAAATGGGATGTGTGTAGTGCATGCAGCCTACTGAGCTCAGTTCCACACTCCATCCTTACCCGGGAGTGGAATACCACACCTCTGGCTTGAGGTGTAATACCCCTGTAGCAGCCGAATCCTCAGGGTGCTACACTTATCTGCTTCAATATCCACTTCCTGGATTATCTTGTGATGTCTGGGTGTTCTTTGCCTTTGGATCTGTGGGCTCAACCTCCAATTTTCGGATTCCTCTTCTCTCTCTGTACTTTGTTCTGCTTTTCTCCCCTGCTTCGGCGATGTTCCGACCTCTGTTTCATCTTGTCCGTTTTTCCTCAGCAGCTTCGATATGTACTCTTCTGCATCCTTCGGATTTTGAAGGCTTTTTGTTGAGCCATCTGTGTGCCTTACTTTCAATATGGCCGGGTACAGTAATTGGAACTGTATATGATTTTTAAATAGTCTAGAACCACAGTCACTGAACATTCTGCGCCGTTTATTAACCTCCACAGAATAGTCATTGAAAATGATAATTTTGTGTCCTTGAAAAGTTAACGGCTCTCTTCGACGTCTAAACGCTCGCAGAATGTTTTCCTTATCGTTAAAGTCCAAGTACTTGGCTATTGCTTGCCTTGGTCTCTGGTTTGTCTCTGGCGTACTGTTCGGTCTTTGAGGGGCTATTCGGTGCGCCCTTTCTACCCTCCTGTGAGAGGTTATTCCCAGAGCCTCTGGTAAATCATCTTCAAATATTCTCTGAAGTTGTCTGGGCTTGATAGTCTCCGGGAGTCCAACGACCCTTAAATTATTCCTACGTGATCTGTTTTCAAGATCTTCAATGCGATCTACCAAAATATGAACTTGCTTCTGCAGTAAACTGATGTCTTTATCAGCCTTTTCATTTATATCCTCCAGGCGCCCAATTCTGCCTTCTGCCTCCTCTATTCTCACTTCATGTTGTGAGATGTCTTCTTTAAGACCCATCAGCTTCTGTTTCATTGCATTCTCAAGGGAAACTCTTATCTGTGGGGTGAGGTGTTCGATTACCGATTCAGTAAGTTCTTTGTAGTTTATACTACTGAAGTCTGCCTGCATCTCTCCCATTAGCTGGCCAGACTCTCTCTGTCCTCTCCCATCTTCTCTCACCCCCATCTCCTGCTGGGAGTCTGTACACAATTCCTCCCCTCTTGGCTTCTGTGCTGGCTTCTGTGATAAGGGCAAGGCACACTGAGAATCTTCATTGGTGGCCATTTTGGATATCTCCTGAATCTCCCGTCATACCACTCACCGGGGTTTTACTGCTGCGGAGGAGATAACGTTCCATCGGCTGGTTAATCTGCTTCTCACTGTTCTGTGCTTTTGATCCTATGTTTTCTTAACAGTTTTTACTGCTTTGAGGGGGTGAAATCTGCCGGGGCTGCGGAGCTATTTCTTCTTATCGCCTCTCAGCCAGGGCCTGACCGGAAGTCAAAGTCGAGTTATATTTTATCGTCCACCGGTTTTCGCATGGAGCCGGCAAAAATTCAGGAGGTACTGGATTGGAAGCGTCCTGAGGATTTAAAGGCGTTACAAAGGTTTTTGGGTTTCGCCAACTACTACCACAAGTTCATCAAAAACTTTTCTGTAGTAGCCAAACTTCTGACGGATATGACCAGGAAAGGGACAGACTATTCTAAATGGTCCAGTCCAGCCAGGGAGGCATTTAATACCCTAAAGGAGTGTTTTGCATCTGCGCCGATTCGCCTACGGCCTGACGTCACTCAGCCATTCATTGTAGAAGTTGACGCGTCTGAAGTGGTGGTGGGGGCTGTTTTGTCGCAGGGTGCGTGTCCTGGTAAATGACGTCGCCCGCTGAGAGAAATTATGACATTGGTAACAGAGAACTGTTGGCAATCAAGTGGGCTTCTGAGGAGTGGCGTCATTTTTTGGAGGGGACATTTCATCCGGTTATGGTAATCACGGATCATAAGAATCTGGTATATCTAGGGTCTGCAAAACGTCTAACGCCCAGACAAGCAAGATGGGTGTTATTCTTTACCAGGTTTAACTTTTTTGTCACTGTCACGTAAAGGCTGGGGAACAAGGGCATTAAGGCGGATGCCTTATCTCGCTGTTTTCCTGGAGGTGGAGATAATTGTGAACCGGTTCCTATACTTCAAAAAGGGGTTGTGGTTGCATCTACAGGTGCTTCTCACAAAATTAGAATATCATCAAAAAGTAAATTTATTTCAGTTCTTCAATACAAAAAGTAAAACTCATATATTATATAGAGTCATTACACACAGAGTGATCTATTTCAAGTGTTTATTTCTATTAATGTTGATGATTATGGCTTACAGCCAATGAAAACACAAAAGTCATTATCTCAATAAATTAAAATAATTATCAAAAAACACCTGCAAAGGTTTCCTAAGCGTATAAAATGTCCCTTAGTCTGTTTCAGTAGGCTCCACAATCATGGGGAAGACTGCTGACTTGACAGATGTCCAGAAGGCAGTCATTGACACACTCGAGGAGGGTAAGCCACAAAAAGTCATTGCTAAAGAAGCTGGCTGTTCAATGTTCATAGAGTGCTGTATCCAAGCATATTAATGGAAAGTTGAGTGGAAGGAAAAAGTGTGGTAGGAAAAGGTGCACAAGCAACCGGGATAACCGCAGCCTTGAAATGACTGTTAAGAAAAGGCCATTCAAAAATGTGGGGGAGATTCACAAGGAGTGGACTGCTGCTGGAGTCATTGCTTCAAGAGCCACCACACACAGAGGTATCCAGGACATGGGCTACAAGTGTCGCATTCCTTGTGTCATGCCACTCATGACCAATAGACAACGCCAGAAGCGTCTTACCTGGGCCAAGGAGAAAAAGACCTGGACTCATGCTTAGTGGTCCAATGTGTTGTTTTCTAATGAAAGTAAATTTTGCATTTTATTTGGAAATCAATGTCCCAGAGTCTGGAGGAAGAGTGGAGAGGCCACAATCCAAGCTGCTGGAGGTCTAGTGTGAAGTCTCCACAATCAGTGATGGTTTGGGGGCCATGTCATCTGCTGGTGTAGGTCCACTGTGTTTTATCAAGACCAAAGTCAGCGCCGCCGTCTACCAGGACATTTTACAGCCCTTCATGCTTCCCTCTGCCGACAAGCTGTTTGGAGATGGAAATTTCATTCTCCAGCAGGACTTGGCCCCTGTCCACACGGCCAAAAGTACCAATATCTGGTTTACACACAACAGTATCACTGTGCTTGATTGGCAGCAAACTCGCCTGACCTTAACCCCATAGAGAATCTATGGGGTATTATCAAGAGGAAGATGAGAGACACCAGAGCAAACAATGCAGACGAGCTGAAGGCTGCTATCAAAGCCACCTGGGCTTCCATAACACCTCAGCAGGGCCACAGGCTGATCGCCTCCATGCCACATTGCCGCATTGATGCACAAGGAGCCCCGACCAAGTATTGAGGGCATTTGCTGAACATACATTTCAGTAGGACAACATTTCGGATTTTAAAATCATTTTTCAAGCTGTTGTTATAAAGTATTCTAATTTACTGAGATAATGACTTTTGTGTTTTCATTGGCTGCAACTCATAATCATCAACATTAACAGAAATAAACACGTGAAATAGATCCCTCTGTGTGTAATGACTCTATATAATATATGAGTTTCACTTTTGTATTGAAGAACTGAAATAAATTACCATATTTTTCGGACTATAAGACGCACTTTTTTCCTCCAGAATTTTGGAGGAAAGTGGGGGGTGCGTCTTATAGTCCGATATACATAAATACTGTTGCTGTGGGTGGTGGGGTATGTAGGGGAAGCGACAGCGGCGGAGTAGCGAGGAACAGGAGGCAGCAGCCTGCAGTAGCCTACACTGTGCCCGCTACTAAAGAAAATTAATATTCAGGAGCAGTGAACATTCATTTTCCTTAATAGCCGGCACACTATGCCTGTAGTGCGACTCCTGGTATGTATGGCCCCCCTCATCCTGGTATGCTTGGCACCCCCTGATCCTCGTAGCACTTCACAAAAAAAAAAAAAACAATTACACTCACCTCCTCTCTCCTCCAGCACTGTGTCCCACTCTGTGCCAGAATAGTCACTGCTCCCCATGAGAGAATATTTTGTGTGCCTGAAGTTTTCTGTTTATCCCTGTCTGTGCTGCCCTGTTTGTCGGGTGGGTGTACTTCGGTGCACAGTAGCACCCCTCTTCCCTGAGTGGGGGAGAACAAGAGGAGGGCTAACTCAGGAGTTAGAGCGAGGATGGAGGCCTCGGCATCCTCACCTTCAGAGGTATCCCGGGGAATAGGGTGAGCTAGGGCGCCCCCTAGTGTTAGGGTTAGGATAGGAGCCCCTGATCCCTGGTCACCTGACAGCTGTGTCGTGACATGGATTCTTTAACTAAGGCTCTTATCACATCGATAAAATGACACCAACCACGACCGATGGATCCTGTAACTAAGGCTCCGATCACATCTACAAGACATCAGCAACCACGACCGATGGATCCTGTAACTAAGGCTCTGATCACATCTACAAGACGTCACCGACCACGAGCGATGGATCCTGTAACTAAGGCTCCGATCACATCTACAAGACGTCACCGACCACGAGCAATGGATCCTGTAACTAAGGCTCCGATCACATCTACAAGACGTCACCGGCCACGACCGATGGATCCTGTAACTAAGGCTCCGATCACATCTACAAGACATCACCAACCACGACCGATGGATCATGTAACTAAGGCTCCGATCACATCTACAAGACGTCACCGACCACGAGCGATGGATCCTGTAACAAAGGCTCTGATCACATCTACAAGACGTCACCGGCCACGACCGATGGATCCTGTAACTAAGGCTCTGATCACATCTACAAGACGTCACCGGCCACGACCGATGGATCCTGTAACTAAGGCTCCAATCACATCTACAAGACGTCACCGACCACGACCGATGGATCCTGTAACTAAGGCTCCGATCACATCTACAAGACGTCACCGACCACGACCGATGGATCCTGTAACTAAGGCTCCGATCACATCTACAAGACGTCACCGATCACGACCGATGGGCCTGTAACTAAGGCTCCGATCACATCTACAAGACGTCACCGGCCACGACCGATGGATCCTGTAACTAAGGCTCTGATCACATCTACAAGACGTCACAGGCCGCGACCGATGGATCCTGTAACTAAGGCTCCGATCACATCTACAAGACGTCACCGACCACGACCGATGGATCCTGTAACTAAGGCTCCGATCACATCTACAAGACGTCACCGACCACGACCGATGGATCCTGTAACTAAGGCTCCGATCACATCTACAAGACGTCACCGATCACGACCGATGGGCCTGTAACTAAGGCTCCGATCACATCTACAAGATGGCACCAATCACGACCGATGGATCCTGTAACGAAGACTCTGATCACATCTACTAGACATCATAAAATCACTAGTTTATAAAGGATTACACCTCGGAAGTGACATCATATGTAAAACAAAAAAACGCCTACCCAATAAAATTCATTATGCATAAATCTCGTATAACATAATTTAAAAAATACATAAAACAAAACTATATATTTTTTATATTATTCACAGCTACATAGACATTATTGCATTAAATACAACTAATCAAAGCTATATTGATGAATCATATACTACTATACAGAAAGTTTTTTTCCTTAGAATATAATAGTGCATCAAATCTATTCTATTAGTTCTTTTAAAAATTAATCCTCCTCTATTAGATAAAATTTCATATAATGCCATAAGTCCCCACAGTCCCTCTTCATATCTACTCAACTCTCTTCCTCCAAAACCAGCTTCTCCGCCATCACAGAAGATCAACTTTCCTCTCCAAGTAACATCTCACCACCTGTGAACTTGACCCAATCCCGTTCCACCTCATCCCAAACCTGCAGTCTTCATCCCAACCCTAACCCACCTCTTCAACCTGTCACTAGCAACTGGTGTCTTCCCCTCATGCTCCAAACATGCCTCGATCACACCCATCCTCAAAAATCCATCCCTTGACCCATTCTCTCTGTCTAGCTATCGCCCCATTTTGCTTCTCCCCTATGCCTCAAAACTACTGGAACAACACGTCCATCTTGAGGAGTCCTCCCACCTCTCCTCCTGCTCCCTCTTTCACCGCCTCCAATCTGGCTTCCGACCGCACAATTCTACTGAAACTGCCCTGACTAAAGTCACCAACGACCTACTGACCGCCAAATCCAAGCGACACTACTCTGCCCTTCTCTTTCTGGACCTGTCATCTGCCTTTGACACAGTAGACCATTCCCTCCTACCAGGGGTGGATTAAGAGTAGTCAGGGCCACGGGCAGTTTAGAAGGCGTGGGCCCCCCCCTGGGCACCTGATGTATCACGTGACATGTCACATGATCCCTTTTGATAGATCATGTGATAGGTCATGTGAGTAACACACAGTTGCTTTGATCACATCTGTAGACGGAAAATTACGGATTTTTTTTCCATTATTTACAGCACTATACATAACATAGCGCTATACATAATAGAGCAGCGGTGGTAGATTATTTTTCCCAAGAGGCCACAAGAGAGACCATGACTGTTGTGGAAGCCGAACCAAGAGGCTGAAATTAATTCTGCTCCATATTAATAATATTAATAAAATAATAAAAAATAATATTAATTGTATGACATAATATTGAGCAGTTTTAAGTATGCTGACATCCCCCTATATACTGTATGAGCCCCCATATAGCTTCCTAGATACAGTATGAGCCCCTACACAGCCGTATACATACATTTTGAGCCAACACACAGCCCCCTACACACAGTATGAGCCCCCACACTGCCACCTACATACAGTATGAGCCCCCACATAGCCCTCTATATACAGTAAGAGCCCGCACATAGCTCCCTATATACAATAGGAGCCCGCACATAGCTCCCTTTATACAGTATGAGCCCCCACATAGCTCCCTATATACAGTAAGAGCCCGCACATAGTTCCCTATATACAATAGGAGCCCGCACATAGCTCCCTATATACAATAAGTGCCCGCACATAGCTCCCTTTATACAGTATGAGCTCCCACATAGCTCCCTATATACAGTAAGAGCCCGTACATAGCTCCCTATATACAGTAAGAGCCCATACATAGCTCCCTATATACAGTAAGTGCCCGCACATAGCTCCCTTTATACAGTATGAACCCCCACATAGCTCCCTATATACAGTAAGAGCCCATACATAGCTCCCTATATACAGTAAGAGCCCGCACATAGCTCCCTATATACAATAAGAGCCTGCACATAGCTCCCTATATACAATAAGTGCCCGCACATAGCTCCCTATATACAGTAAGAGCCCGTACATAGCTCCCTATATACAGTAAGAGCCCGCACATAGCTCCCTATATACAGTAAGTGCCCGCACATAGCTCCCTTTATACAGTATGAGCCCCCACATAGCTCCCTATATACAGTGAGAGCCCATACATAGCTCCCTTTATACAGTATGAGCCCCCACATAGCTCCCTATATACAGTAAGAGCCCATACATAGCTCCCTATATACAATAAGTGTCCGCACATAGCTCCCTATATACAATAAGTGCCCGCACATAGCTCCCTATATACAATAAGTGCCCGCACATAGCTCCCTATATACAATAAGTGCCCGCACATAGCTCCCTATATACAATAAGTGCCCGCACATAGCTCCCTATATACAATAAGTGCCCGCACATAGCTCCCTTTATACAGTATGAGCCCCCACATAGCTCCCTATATACAGTATGAGCCCGTACATAGCTCCCTATATACAGTAAGAGCCCGTACATAGCTCCCTATATACAGTAAGAGCCCGCACATAGCTCCCTATATACAGTAAGAGCCCGCACATAGCTCCCTATATACAGTAAGAGCCCATACATAGCTCCCTATATACAGTAAGTGCCCGCACATAGCTCCCTTTATACAGTATGAGCCCCCACATAGCTCCCTATATACAGTAAGAGCCCATACATAGCTCCCTATATACAGTAAGAGCCCGCACATAGCCCCCTATATACAATAAGTGCCCGCACATAGCTCCCTATATACAATAAGTGCCCGCACATAGCTCCCTATATACAATAAGTGCCCGCACATAGCTCCCTATATACAGTATGAGCCCCCACATAGCTCCCTATATACAATAAGTGCCCGCACATAGCTCCCTTTATACAGTATGAGCCCCCACATAGCTCCCTATATACAGTAAGAGCCCGCACATAGCTCCCTATATACAATAAGTGCCCGCACATAGCTCCCTATATACAATAAGTGCCCGCACATAGCTCCCTATATACAATAAGTGCCCGCACATAGCTCCCTATAAACAATAAGTGCCCGCACATAGCTCCCTATATACAGTAAGTGCCCGCACATAGCTCCCTATATACAATAAGTGCCCACACATAGCTCCCTATATACAATAAGTGCCCGCACATAGCTCCCTATATACAGTATGAGCCCCCACATAGCTCCCTATATACAATAAGTGCCCGCACATAGCTCCCTTTATACAGTATGAGCCCCCACATAGCTCCCTATATACAGTAAGAGCCCGCACATAGCTCCCTATATACAATAAGTGCCCGCACATAGCTCCCTATATACAATAAGTGCCCGCACATAGCTCCCTATATACAATAAGTGCCCCCACATAGCTCCCTATAAACAATAAGTGCCCGCACATAGCTCCCTATATACAGTAAGTGCCCGCACATAGCTCCCTATATACAATAAGTGCCCACACATAGCTCCCTATATACAATAAGTGCCCGCACATAGCTCCCTTTATACAGTATGAGCCCCCACATAGCTCCCTATATACAGTATGAGCCCGTACATAGCTCCCTACTCTGATCGACTGTCAGTTCCACAGCCAGCTCAGAGAATGGTCGAATGCAAAATGCAGCTGCCTGGGAGAAACCTCTGACCATCGCATGAGGTGGCCCGAAGGCGCCCCCCTGACGAATGTACCCAGGTCACGTGCCCCCCCGATTCCCTTAGGTATGGCCCTGTACAGTCTATATGACAATACATGACTGGTATCTATAGTACAATCAGGGAAGTTTCCTTCTGTCAGAAGCCTCTATAGACTGCGCCAGTGCAATACCTGCACAGTCCGGCCGCAGACAGAAAGACGCATCCACATCCCAGACAGGGATGAGGAGTGTGGAGCCAGAGATCGCGGTATACATAAGCACTGAGCGCATACCGCGATCTCCAGCACCATAAACACATACTTGTTCGGTCCGGTCATCTCTGGAGAGGCCGGGGGAAGAGTGTGGCGCCAAAATCGGCGCCTGCACATAGCGCGATTTTTAGCGGCATTTTAGTGAAGACAAATATGCACAGTGTCTTCAACAAAATGGACAGCGTAGCATGCGCATGCGCGTATTCTGGCGGCATTTTGTTGAATACACTCTGCACAATTGTATTCATTAAAATTGAAACGGATATCGCGCTATGCGTGGGTGCCGATTCCGGTGCAATTGTTATTGAAATAACGCAGGCGATGCGCTACAGTGGAGAGGTGGAAAAGGAAGTAGGAGCCTTTTTTTTTTTTTTCATTTATTTATGGATGGGGGAGTACATATCAGGATGGGTGACTAGGATGGGGGAGCATATACCAGGATGGGGGGGGGCATGGACCTGAATGGGGGAGCATATACCAGGATGAGGAAGCATACACTAGAATGGAGGAGTATATACCAGGATGGGGGAGCAGGCTTGGGGAGCATATACCAGGATGGGGAACCAGGATAAGGGGGGGGCCATGGACCAGGATGGGGTAGTATATACCAGGATAAAGGAGTATATACCAGGATGGGGAGGGGGGCATAGACCAGGATGGGGTAGTATACACTGTGTTCCAAATTATTATGCAAATAATATTTTCTCAGATTTTCCCAAATTACCTATATGAATTGTAGTCATTGTAATTTTCCAGTCAAATAACTATTAGAGTACAATTGAAAGGTTTTTGTACAAACTGCCTATGAGAACAGTATATTTTTAAAAAATAAAAAACTCAAACTGCACTCAAAATGCATGTTCCAAATTATTATGTACAGCAGAGTTTTCAACCTTTTCATTTTAATAAAAAACAAAAAAATGGTCATTTTTGAAATTATAAGCATTAGCAGGTTATTACAAACTGAAATCAAACAGTTTTCAACTCAAAACTTTATTCTAGGTGATGTTACATTTGCACATAGGACCGCTTGTTCGAAAGGAGCTTCTGAACTCTCTCGTCCATTGAATTTGTCAGGTTTTGGATGGTTTCTGCTTTAATTATTTTGCATGAGGACAGAACACCCTCCCAGAGCTGTTGCTTAGATGTGAACTGCCTCCCGTCATCATAGACACTCCTTTTGATGATGCTCCAGAGGTTCTCATTGGGGTTGAGGTCAGGGGAGCATGGGTGCCACACCATAAGTTTGTCCCCTTTTATGCCCATAGTAGCCAGAGATGCAGATGTGTTATGTGCAGCTTGAGACGGGGCATTGTCTCCCTTATGTGGCCAGTTTCTAAGGCACAGTGCGGTCCCCCGCTGCTGAAAACATTATAATGAGGGCAAATTGGCCATGGGCCCCCTGGAGGCCCGGGCCCCGGGTGGTAGCCCAGATTGCCCTTATTATAATCCACCTATGCCTCCTACTACAGACTTTCTCATCTCTTGGCATCACAAACTTGGCCCTATCTTGTATCTCCTTATAACTAACAGACTGGACATTCAGCGTCTCCCACTCCCACACCACCTCCTCACCTCGCCCCCTATTTTTCAGTGTTCCCCAAGGCTCAGTTCTAAGACCCCTGCTCTTTTCCATCTACACCTTCACCCTGGGACAGCTCATAGAGTCTCACGGCTTCCAGTATCACCTCTATGCCGATGACACACAGATCTACCTCTCTGGACCTGATATCACCTACTTACTAACCAGAATCCCCCAATGTGTGTCTGCTATTTCATCTTTCTTCTCTAGATTTCTAAAACTTAATATGGATAAAACTGAATTCATCATCTTTCCACCATCTCGCTCAACCCCCCATCTATCAAAGTCAATGGCTGCCCACTCTCCCCAGTCCCGCAAGCTCACTGCCTCGGGGTAACCCTTGACTCTGATCTCTCCTTCAAACCTCATATCCAAGCCCTTTCCACTTCCTGCCGACTCCAGCTCAAAAATATTTCCCGGATCCGCACATTCCTGAACCACGAATCTGCAAAAACACAAGTGCATGCCCTCATCATGTCCTGCCTCGACTACTGCAACCTCCTGCTCTGTAGCCTCCCTTCTGCCACTCTAATCTATCCTAAACTCTGCTGCCCGACTAATCCACCTGTCCCCCCACTATTCCCCGGCCTCTCCTCTCTGTCAATCCCTTCACTGGCTCCCCATTGCCCAGAGACTCCAGTTCAAAACCCTAACCATGGCATAAAAAGCCATCCACAACCTGTCTCCTCCATACATCTGTGACATAGTCTCCCAGTACTTACCTGCACGCAACCTCTGATCCTCACAAGATCTGCTTCTCTACTCCCCTCTTATCTCCTCTTCCCACAATCGCATCGTGGAAACCTTCAAAAGGAGCCTGAAGACCTACCTGTTCTGACAAGACTACAACCTGCAGTAACCCTCGCTCCACCATACCGCTGCACGACCAGCTCTACCCTCACCTACTGTATCCTCACCCATCCCTTGTAGATTGTGAGCCCTCGCGTGCAGGGTCCTCTCTCCTCCTGTACCAGTCGCTGACTTGTTTTTGTTCCAATTATTGTACTTGTTGTTTGCTATGTATACCCCTTTTAAACATGTAAAGCGCCATGGAATTAATGGTGCTATAATAATAAATAATAATAATAATGCGACTTATCTAATTTAATATAAACTAGTGATTGTATGATGAGTGCATTGTTGAAAAAAGCCTGGGACAGGCTGAAACATCCTTTGGAATTGGCAATGAAATAAAAGAGCAATTATTCACTGAACACGTGAGTGCTGGGAATTACTTCCGTTCTGCATATTCTACTCCACGTGCACCACCACCGATCCACCATCCCTGTATTCATATTGGGATACGAGCACACATTTTTCACCATCGCTACAACAAGTCGGATTTTCAATTAGGAAGAAGCCGCTAGAATTATGGCGCAATCCACAATATCAACAGATTTCCTGAAAATCCCAACAAGTGAGTTCAAAAGACGGGACTTTGAGAGGGGAAACTAAGAGGTTGATTTCATACGAGTTGCATGCTGAAACACTTGTAGAATATTATCGAGAAAAGAAAATACAGCAGGACTTAAGGGTTTAACCTACGCTCGACGCTGTTTTCAGAAGATAATATATTCTGCGATGATTTTGAGCAAGTGCTTAATAAATGCTCTATGGATTTGATGTTACTAACTATTGACAGATTGCATAAAGCCATCGCTGACCTTAAAGTTCAGAGTGCTAATATTGAAGAGCAATTAACCTCCTGTTTGAAATCTGATGAACTTTCCATTATGAAGGAATCTTTGTAATTCTGTTCAGGATATTCATTGAAAGGATTTACAAGAGAGAAAAAGAAGGAAATTTACTCGTGACACTGAAGACTATCTTTTTAATAAAGTTTATAGATGGCGAGAGCAAACTTTCAATAGGATTAGAAATCCCAGACAATGTTTTAGGAATGATTTTTATTTATCTGATTCTAGCAGCGAGTTCTCAGGATCCTGGAGGAATCCACGTCCTTTTTCCGCGAGAACAAAGAAGCAGAACATCACAAGAAGAGGAGGAGAGCAGGTCGCCATCACCGACACAGCTACACCTGCGATGCAAACAAGATCTCAGGTAGAGAGGAGTCCCTTGTTATAAACATTTCATCAAAAACTTTTTGGCAATTCAGATGCAGGTATTGCAGAAAGGACTTTCATTTGTTGTTATGTCCAAACTTAATACATTTCAACTTGATTTGGACATTAAGTTTCTCCGTAATGTCAGATTAAAACGTATTTTTCAAATGTGATTACACCTGCGCGCACTTTACCTGTATTACAGTTGAAATGCTTTACTGCATCTGAACTGGGATTAAGACAAAGAAGCTTTTTCTCTCCACCCAAATTCACGTATGCAGATAGACAAAGTGGTCCTTATCCAAGAATGAATTTGGGTTTTAGAGAGAGACAAACATTGACTTCTTTAACGCATGACGATTCAATCGAAATTAAACCGGCAGCCAAGGGTGGTTCAGTGGTGGTAATGGATCGTTACAAATATTAAAAAAAGAAATCTTGTGACAATTGTCAGATCAGACGACCTATGTACCACTGAGCCATGATCCCTTGCCCAAAATTCAGAGGAAAATTTCCAACATGATTGACAAATATAAAAACCTGGGTATTATTGATGATAAATTAGCGGAGTTTTTGGTGAAGACGGATCCCCTTACACCTGTATTTTATATACTGCCAAAGGTGCATACAACCTTAATTGATCCTCCGGGCAAGGCCAATTGTGGCATCAACTAACTTGGTATTATCCCCGTTATCAATCATGTTGGTAGGATCCTCCTCACACTTTTAATAAAAAAAAAACAAAAAACAAAAGCATTTCTTCTGGATACTAAAGATTTTTTAGAAAAAAATTAAAATGATTGATGATACTGGAGATGATACTATATTAGTTACCATTGATGCAGCTAATTTATACCCTTCTAGAGGACATCACAAGGGACTTGAGGCGATCCATTGGATTTTGAATTGAAATGAATTTACACACTTCCAAATTGATTGCATTATCGTTTTTTGGACTCTAGTCCTCAATGAGAACTATTTCCTCTTTCAGGACACTTTCTATTGTCAACGGAGGGGTTTGGCGATGGGTCCTAATGTGGCCCCCAAATATGCAAATGCATATATGGCATTCTTTGAAGAACGATTTATATACAAACATACTTTATTTCAAACACACGTGAAAACATGGCATAGATATATTGACGATGTCATTTGCATATGGGAGGGGCCACACTAGAGGCAATGCAAGATTTTGAAAAATATCTGAATAATATTTGGGATGAATTAAAATTTACCACGACAAACGATTTGCACAGAATTACATTTTTTTAGATACATCAATTATTAAAAATGATAATAGTCTGGATACAGATTTATATAGAAAAAAAATACGGACAAAAATAGTGTTTTATACTTTGAAAGTGCGCACTCTTATTCTCTTTAGAGGGCTATCCCTAAATCACAGTTCCAAAGGATACGCAGAATTGTGTCCGAACCATCTCTTTGTGAACAGAGACTTACTGAAATGCGACATGATTTTATGGCGAGAGGTTATCCACGCCACCTGTTAGAGAAAGTTAAAGAGGATTCTCAGTCTAATAAAAGATCTAGAAGTGCATTATCACACAGGATACCTTTTGTCAGGGATTATCATCCAATCAATTTAAAAGTTGATCATATTGTTAAAAAACATCGGCATATCTGACATCATGCGTATCCTCAGATATCACAGTTTGAGAATCTCCCATTGATTTGTAACAAAAAGTTGACTAATATTAAAGATAAATTAGTGCGTGCGGACCTAGGTAGTGAAAAGAGAGAATCTAAACAAACCTTCATTTCTAGTAGGAAAAAACGGTACATATCCATGTTTGGGATGTTTCCATGTAATAATGTTGCTAAAGGAGGATTTTTTTTTATGACTCTCAAACTGGGCAACCACGAAAAAGAAAAGTTTTTTTTTACTTACCTCTTCAATAACGTGATTTATATGATAAAATGTCCCTGTGGTTTAGCTTATAGTGGAGAAACCACGCAATCAGTTGGTACAAAGATTAATAAGCACAAATCCACAATAAGGTGCGGAGATATTACCTTTATTGGTATTGCCATTACCTCTTCCAGCACATTTTCAGGGAAAAAAACCACATACTATCGCACAATTAAAATACCAAGTGCTGGAACAGGTGATAATTCCTAGAATTCCTAGGAGGGGTGGTAATATAAAGACAATGCTCCTCCGAAGTGAGGCGTATTGGATACATAATGTAAAAATGTTATCCCCGAATGTATTAATAAAGGTTATGAAATGAGTCGCAATATATGAAATTTTATCTTTTATTTTTACCTTAAATTTGTTTGTGATTAAAAAATATACCGTATTTTTTTGGACTATAAGATGCACTTTTTTCCTCCAAAATTTTGGAGGAATGTGGGGGTGTCTTATAGTCCGAACTGTGCCCCGTACTATATACCTATGTCTGTGGGTGGTGAGGGGAGCGGAGGCGGGGCACAAGAGGCAGGAGCCGCCTGCTGCAGCCTACACTGTGCCCGCTGCTAAAGAAAATGAATATTCACTGCTCCACACGCCCATGGGCGTGGAGAACAATGTATATTAATTTTCCTCAAAAACGCGCACACTGTAGCCGCAGTGCGGCTCCGGCTGCCGCTGTTCGGTTTATGTTCCCGCTATTAAAGACCATGAATATTCACTACAATCCACTCCCATGGGTTGTAGTGAATATTCATGGTCTTTAATAGTGGGCACAAAGACCGCCGTCCGCAGCAGGAGCTGTGCTGCAGGTACTGTGTGAGGTAATGGTCACTGCTCCACACACACACAGTTCTGTCGCAAGGAGCAGTAACTATTCCAGAACAGCATCTCACACTGTGTGAGGGCGCATGGCAGTGACGCCATGCACGTCTTTCATAGTGAGTGTCGACAGCAGAGTGGGACGTAGCGCTGGAGGAGAGAGGAGGTGATTATAATTGTTTGCTTTTGTGTGTGCAGCGTGATGGGGATCAGGGGATGGCCTTGTATACCAGGATGAGGGGTGCCATGCATACCAGAATGAGGGGTGTCATGCATACCAAGAAGAGGGATGAGGGGTGCCATGCATACCAAGATGAGGGGTGCCATGCATACCAGGATGAGGGGTGCCATGCATACCAGGATGAGGGGTGTCATGCATACCAAGAAGAGGGATGAGGGGTGCCATGCATACCAAGATGAGGGATGAGGGGTGCCATGCATACCAAGATGAGGGGTGCCATGCATACCAGGATGAGGGGTGCCATGCATACCAGGATGAGGGGTGTCATGCATACCAAGAAGAGGGATGAGGGGTGCCATGCATACCAAGATGAGGGGTGCCATGCATACCAGGATGAGGGGTGTCATGCATACCAAGAAGAGGGATGAGGGGTGCCATGTGACGCGCCCCTGGGCCTGTGTCGCGCGGCGTTGCGCACGCGGGAGCCTACCCGGAGCCGGATCAGTGGAGGGTTGTAGTCTCGTGGCGGTGACCCGGTCCGTGCCCAGGGAGTCAAACTAGACGGCTGTCTATTAGTAGTAAATAGTTGATGACTACGCCACCCGTTGAGTGCAGCCAGGGAGCTGCTGCTGCAGGGCAGACCGCTGAGGCCGGTGGTAGGATTGTGCAGCGTGATAGTATAACCCCCAACGGGAGGGGTATGGCCTCAGGGCAGCCGACGTGGATGATGGGGGTAGCAGGAACCACTCAGAGACGGTACGGTGTAGTTCAGGGTCTTTACTGGTAACAACGATAGACCCTACCGGAGTACTTGCTAGCAAACGGGGCCTGGTCAGTCTTTGAGCAGATGGGATCTCCCCTGGCCAGGCGTAGTTGTAGGCCTCCCAAACTGACTGTACTCTTCTGGCTACCTTGCTAGAAGCTGATGTAAGTAGCCCACGTCCCTGAGTGTACCGTGTGGTGCTCACCCGTATGGCCGGTGACTCGGGGCCTTCTAATGGCTTCCGCTCCACGATGGCGGTGCTGGTCCCACGCGTGTGACCGTGCCTTCGGGCTTCTGGGCCAGAGGACCTGAAATCCCCTGCCTGTCGGATTCTGCTGCTGGGTAGGAGTTAGTCCCCACAGCCTCGGACTCCGGGTCCGGTAAAGAATCTTCTTAGTCAGGGCGAGCTCTGTAGCTGCCAGCCCCTGACTCCTTGTAACTCTGCTGTTTCCTATGCTGCTTCTCTTCTCCACTCTCCTTGTCTGACTCACCCTGCCTCAGCCCCGGGTTTATACAGGGGAAGTTCTTCCCCTCCCAAGACTGGGCAGGAGGTGTGGCATGCACAGGATCCCTGACCAAAGGACCTCCCACCTGCTCTCAGACATAATATCTCTATCACTGTGGCAACCAGACCCCTGGGGTGTCACATTCCCCCCTAGTGAAATTTAGTACTCCGGGACTAAACACATTTAGAAAAACATAACAAAGTATAACAATAACAATACTATAAGAAAAACACATAAGATGGTTACGGCGTGTCCGCAACCGGATGCAGTCTTTGAAGAAAAGCAAAGGTGTCCATTTCACCAACACAGGGAGACGTAACCAGGTAGGGGTCTGTCCTACCCCGAGTCCTTAACAGTCTCTAGTCCATCCTGGGTTACGCTCCAACTATATACAAGGATTCCCGGTAAATCCACCAAGGTTTCCTAAAAATAACTAGAAACACAAAATTATACACAAGCAACAAGACACAGAAAAACATAAATAAAACAATTTATACACTTTAAATTCTCCAGCGTGCGGGTAACTGGCCTCTAGTGGCCCGAGTGGACCTACGGAGCTGACTGTCTGGCCCTGAACTACAGGGTGTAGGAGCTGTCAAGGGTAAACTGGGCAGCTGTCTACCGGCTCTTTGTCTCACTAGGGGTACGGCAGGCTCACTATAAGCAGAGGGTTGATTCTCCTGTTCTGCTTGTGTGGAGTCTTCTGCCTCCTGGACCGGCGGTTCTTCCAGCTCTACCCGTTGCTCCGTAGGTTCTTGGGATGATGGTTGGAGGAAGGTGAGTACGGGTACCACAACTGCACCATTGACTTGAGTCCAAGACTGAGGAAAGTCCCCGAGCACGGTACTAACCATATCTTCCCTTTCTTCCACGGGTCGATGGTCTTCTTGTTCCTCTTCAGGGTTCCTCAGTTGTTCGGGACACTTCTTCAGGTGGTCCCGGGATACAATGGCTGTGGTTTCCCCTCCGTCTTTACTGATGGTACAGACCTTCGGGTTCTCGTGGCTTGAGGGCAGTACGGTGTACGGGTCCTTCTCCCACTGGTCGTCCAACTTGTGGAGCCGTCTCTTCCTCTTCAAGACCTGCTCTCCGGGTACCAGGGGAACAGCGGGAGCATACTGGTTGTAAATTTTCTCTTGTCTTTCCCTAGCCTGACAGAGACTTCGCTCCACGCTCTCCTGTACTCTCCGGTACTGCTGCTGCCTCTCTGTGTCCCAGTCTGTTTCTGGTGAAGTGTCCTCGGGGGTCAGGACTCCCATTTCCAGGTCAACAGGTAACTTACCAGGTCTTGCCCTCATTAGGTAAGCCGGGGTACAGTTGGTGGAACCTACCGGGATGTGGTTGTATAGGTCCACCAAATCGGGCAACTTTTCAGGCCACAGACTGCGTTCTTCCAGGGGCAACGTTTTTAGAAGATCCATTACCACCTGGTTCATTTTTTCACAAAGTCCATTAGTCTGCGGATGGTAGGGTGTCGTCCTTATCTTCCGGCAGCCATACAGATTGCAGAATTCCTGAAAGACCTCCGCTTCAAAGGCAGGTCCCTGGTCCGTCAGCACTTGGTCCGGGTACCCGTGTGGACGGCAGAAGTGCTGCTGGAAGGCTCTAGCTGCTGTTTGAGCCGTTAAGTCCTTGACGGGGACGACAACCAAGAACCGGGAGTAATGATCCACGATGGTTAACGCGTAGACGTAGCCACTTCTGCTTGGGGTCAGTTTTACATGATCCAAGGCTACCAGTCCCAACGGTTGCCGGGTGACGATGGACTGCAGGGGAGTCTTCTGGCTGGCTCGGTCCTTCCTTCTCAGGTTGCACGGGCCACAATCTCTGCACCACTTCTCGATGGTTCCCCTCATGCCTACCCAGTGGAACCGCTCGCGCAGCAGGAACTCCAGCTTTTTCCACCCAAAGTGTCCAGCTCCGTCGTGGTATGCCTCCATCACCATGGCTGCGTCTCTTCGTGGCACCACTACTTGCCAGAGTAATTCATGCGTCCGGGAGTTAACCATTCTGCGGCACAACTTCCCTTTGTAAAGGAATAGTCGACTCTTCTCCGCCCATAGTTGTTTGGCTTCCTCCGGAGCGTCTGGTTCAAGGCGAGCCTCCGGCCGAGTCAGCATCTCCTTCACCAGTCGGACGGCAGGGTCGCTGTCTTGCGTTTCCGCCCAGTTGTAGTGGGGTAAGGGGTTCAACGTAGCAGCCTGCTTACCCCTTACCCGGTGGGAATACTGGATAGTCCCATGACGGTGGAACGCAGGGAGTTCAACTTCTTCCAGTCCCTCCGGATCTTCTCCTTCGTCCGGCAGGTTGGGCATCCTGGACAGGGCGTCCGCGTTAGTATTGGAGCGTCCTGCCCGGTATTTGATTGTGAACTCGTAGTTGGACAGACGGGCCATCCACCTCTGCTCCAGGGCACCGAGTCTTGCCGTGTCCAGGTGTGTCAACGGGTTGTTATCCGTGTATACGGTGAACCGGGAAGAAGCGAGGTAATGCCTAAAGCGCTCGGTGACTGCCCATACCACGGCCAGGAACTCTAGCTTAAATGAGCTGTAATTTTCGGGGTTCCTTTCGGTGGGTCGCAGTTTTCGGCTGGCATAGGAGATTACTCGTTCTCTCCCCTGCTGAATCTGGGACAGTACGGCTCCTAGCCCGATGTTACTGGCGTCGGTGTAGAGGATGAAGGGCTGGCTATAGTCCGGGTACGCCAAGATTTCATCCCCCGTGAGGGCCATCTTCAGCTGGCGGAAGGACTCTTCTTCTAGCTTTTCCCATTTGAAGGGCGGCTTCTGGTTCTTGGCCTTCCGGGACTGGCCTATCAGGAGGTCCTGCATAGGTGCTGCCTTTTTGGTGAAACCGGGAATAAACCTTCGGTAGTAGCCTACCAACCCTAGGAACTGCCGCACTTCTTTTACGCTGGAGGGTCTTGGCCATCCCTTAATTGCGGTGATCTTATCGGGGTCGGGAGCCACTCCGTCAGCGCTCACCACGTGTCCCAGGTATTGCACCTTTGGTTTCAGGAGGTGACACTTGGAGGGTTTCACCTTTAGGCCGTAACTCGCCAGAGCTTCGAACACCTCCGCCAGGTGTTTCAGGTGGTCCTCATAAGTTTTGGAGTATACGATGACATCGTCCAGGTACAACAGGACCGTCTCGAAGTTTCTGTGGCCCAGACAGCACTCCATTAATCGTTGGAAGGTTCCTGGGGCGTTGCAGAGTCCGAACGGCATGCAGGTGAACTCGCTAAGTCCCATCGGGGTGGTGAATGCGGTCTTCTCCCGGTCCGCCTCTGCTACAGGAACCTGCCAGTACCCGCTAGTGAGATCCAAGGTAGAGAAGAAGTTAGCAGATCTTAAAGCAGCCAATGACTCCTCTATCCTTGGTAAGGGGTACGCATCCTTGTGTGTGATACGGTTGATTTTCCGGTAATCTACACACATCCTCATGGTGTTGTCTTTCTTTTTGACTAAAACTAGTGGGGCTGCCCAGGGGCTACAGCTATCCCGGATTACCCCAGCCTCCTTCATGTCTCTAAGCATCCCCTTGGCGTGTTGGTAATGTGCAGGGGGTACGGGTCGATACCTCTCTTTTATGGGAGGATGATCTCCCGTGGGGATGCGGTGTTCTACCCCCTTGACTCGCCCGAAGTCTAACGGGTGTTTACTAAACACTCTCTCATACTCTTGAACCACCCGATAGACTCCTTGTTTCTGATGTGAGGGAGTGGAGTCAGTACCCAGATGTAGTTGCTGACACCAGTCCTCCATGTCTTTCTTAGAGCCGTTACCTTCCTCCGGGTGAGATGGAGGCAAGGGTTCCACAGATTGTATAGAATTTTGATTAGTGGTATATAATTTGGCTAGCGTGGCATACCGGGGCAGGTACACTTCCCTCTCCCCGATATTTATTATGCGAACGGGCACCCTCCCATGGCGTACATTGACCACCCCCCGTGCTGTCAAAATGGTGGGCCTACTGTCTGAGTAAACTGGTTCTACCATTCCCTGGTAATCTCTACCTCTCAGACCAATAGCTGCCCGGCACCAAATCATCATTTCACTTTTTGGGGGCATGGCAATAGGAAAAGGGTCACACATTCTTACGCTACCAATCTCACCGCCGGAGAGTTCCACTTGTTGCCGTTGCATCAGTGCCCGGATCTCTTTCTGGAGCACCCGCTGCTCGCCGGAGCTGGCGTTCATGGCAACCTGCTGTAAAAGGAAAATCACCTCTGCAAGACAATTTTCAATTACGTTAGTTCCTAGAGTTATTTTTGGGTGACTCTCATGTTTATCAATATCTACAATGATCAGTCCCTGTGCGGCCAGTTCGACTCTACCGATTTTGAGGGTCACCTCTTTAAATCCGATCTGTGGCACGGGCTGGCCATTGCTGGCGATGATACTCAAGTCGTCGTCAGGGTAGCGGGTAATATCCGAGTCATTCCAGTACTGCTTGAAGAGCACGTACGGGATGGTGGTGACCTGTGACCCGGTATCCAGTAGGGCACTCATGGGAATGCCATCCAGTACCACAGGCAAGACTGGACGTCCTCCCACATATCTGTCGCGCCAGTTCGATGGGCCTGGTGATCTTTTTCCTGGGGGTTGGCCCTCTACCCCAGGTTGTGCCCGTTTAAAGAACAGTACCTTTCCATATGTCCGGGTTGATTGCAGCGGCGGCAGATGGGTCGTCCGTCCTCGCTGTATCGGTCACTGGGTCTTCCTCTGGCCGGTGGGGTCCTCCTTGGTCGACGCCACGGGATGTCCTCCGGTCCGGATGCCAGCTGGATCTTCCCTGGGGTGGAAACCTGTAAAGACTGCACAGTTCGGGTTAGCGCAGCAACGCTCTTAACTAGCTCTTGGACCTGATGGTGTAGGTCTGGAGCCGGGTCATTGTCCAAAGCCTGCGCATGAGCTCCCACAGGCCCTGTCGACAAGGGCGCCGCCTCCTGGTGGTAAGTGATAGCTGGGCGCCTGTGGGTCACAACGCCACCCGGTGCTGGTTCTCGGAGCACCCGGATAGCTCTATCCTTGAACTGTGCAAAGTCCAGATGGGGATCCTGTAAGGCCATTGCCCGCAACTGGGTTCGGTGGGCATTGCAATATAAACCCTCTATAAATTGTTCAGTCAACAGCCTGTCCTCGTTTCCCACCCCATCAGGGTCGGTCTGCTTTATGGCCCTCAGGGCCTCTTGTAGGTTTAGTGCATAGTCCCTTATACTCTCATGCGCTCGCTGCTTGCACCCGTAGAATCTAAGCTTGATCTCGGCTGAGGTGCGGGTATCGAAGGTGTCCCTCAGCCGGGTTAGTATCTCTGCGACAGTCCTCCTCCCAGGTGGCCAAGATTTTACTTCTCTTTTGGCTGCCCCGGTTAGTTGGGCCACCAGGATGCTCACTTTTTGCTCTTCTGTGAGGGGGTACACCTGGAAGAGGCTATCCAGCTTTTCTCTAAAGTCATGCAGGGTATGTGACTCCCCTGAGTACTGGGGTAGCCAAGCTGCTCCCGGGATATAGGGCATGGTGAAGGGCATAACTGCAGCAGCGGTAGCGCTGGCGGGGGTTGAGGCAGTGAAGCTCTCCTCCGTATCCGACATCTTCCTCCCCCCTAGTGGACCGTGGCCTACCTTGCGATGATCCTCTTCCGTAGGCCGCGGCTCCGCAGTGGATCGTCAGGGTTGAGGACCTTCCGTCGCGCTCCTGTGACGTCGGCGTCTGCTGGGCTCCTTCCAGGACCTTACGCAACGTCCGGACGTGAGGCGGGGCTTCAGTTCTCGCGCGCTTTCGGAGTCCACGCCCCTCTTCTTCCCGCGCGGCGTCCTCAAGATGGCGTCCAATGGCGGGAAAACTCCACGGATGGCGGGAAGAAGGTCGAAGATGGCGCCGGATGGCGGGAAAACTTCGCGGATGGCGGGAAGAAGGTAGAAGATGGCGCCGGATGGCGGGAAACCTCCACGGATAGCGGGAATCTTCACCACTGGTAAGTTTGAACAGTCTTTGCTTTTCAGGCACGCAGTACCCGGTGGTTGCGGGCACGAGATCCTGCCGACTACGCCAAAAGTTGACGCGCCCCTGGGCCTGTGTCGCGCTGCGTTGCGCACGCGGGAGCCTACCCGGAGCCGGATCAGTGGAGGGTTGTAGTCTCGTGGCGGTGACCCGGTCCGTGCCCAGGGAGTCAAACTAGACGGCTGTCTATTAGTAGTAAATAGTTGATGACTACGCCACCCGTTGAGTGCAGCCAGGGAGCTGCTGCTGCAGGGCAGACCGCTGAGGCCGGTGGTAGGATTGTGCAGCGTGATAGTATAACCCCCAACGGGAGGGGTATGGCCTCAGGGCAGCCGACGTGGATGATGGGGGTAGCAGGAACCACTCAGAGACGGTACGGTGTAGTTCAGGGTCTTTACTGGTAACAACGATAGACCCTACTGGAGTACTTGCTAGCAAACGGGGCCTGGTCAGTCTTTGAGCAGATGGGATCTCCCCTGGCCAGGCGTAGTTGTAGGCCTCCCAAACTGACTGTACTCTTCTGGCTACCTTGCTAGAAGCTGATGTAAGTAGCCCACGTCCCTGAGTGTACCGTGTGGTGCTCACCCGTATGGCCGGTGACTCGGGGCCTTCTAATGGCTTCCGCTCCACGATGGCGGTGCTGGTCCCACGCGTGTGACCGTGCCTTCGGGCTTCTGGGCCAGAGGACCTGAAATCCCCTGCCTGTCGGATTCTGCTGCTGGGTAGGAGTTAGTCCCCACAGCCTCGGACTCCGGGTCCGGTAAAGAATCTTCTTAGTCAGGGCGAGCTCTGTAGCTGCCAGCCCCTGACTCCTTGTAACTCTGCTGTTTCCTATGCTGCTTCTCTTCTCCACTCTCCTTGTCTGACTCACCCCGCCTCAGCCCCGGGTTTATACAGGGGAAGTTCTTCCCCTCCCAAGACTGGGCAGGAGGTGTGGCATGCACAGGATCCCTGACCAAAGGACCTCCCACCTGCTCTCAGACATAATATCTCTATCACTGTGGCAACCAGACCCCTGGGGTGTCACACATGCATACCAAGATGAGGGGAACCATGCATACCAGGATGAGGGGTGCCATGCCTACCAGGATGAGGGGTGCCTAGCATATCAGGATGGGGATCAAGGGGTGCCATGCATACCAGGATAGGAGATTGGGGTGCCATGTATACAAAGATGGGGGATTTGGGTGCCATGCAGACCAGGATGGGGATGAGGGGTGCCATGCATATCAGGATGGTGATGAGGGCCACGTATAAGAGGAAGGAGGGGGCCATACAGACCAGGATGGGGAATATTAACAGAATTGGGGGACATTACCCCTATAACAGGGTCAGCAGCAGACCCCCTCCCCCTTAACAGGGCATCATGACCACATTTTTTGCTTACATTTTTTTTTTCTATTTTCTTCCTCTAAAACCTAGGTGCATCTTATAGTCTGAAAAATACGGTATTTCTTTGTTTTAGACAACATTGTTGCGCTGATTTAATATTGATGAATCCCTACCTGATGTAATTTCAATGATGATACTCGACACAGTCCAAGTGGAAGTTATTTTCATAAGATAATTTACGTATGATATAATAATAATAATAATAATAATAATATAATGAGATAATCATGTTTCAACTTCATATTAGTAAATTGAATAGAAATAAATCTAATAGAGGATTAATTTAAAAATAACTAATAGAATAGATTTGATACACTATAATATTCTAAGGAATAAACTTTCTGTATAGCATATGATTCATCAATATAGCTTTGATTAATTATATTTAATGCAATAATGTCTACGTAGCCGTGAATAATATAATAATTCAAAAAATACATAAAATAAAAAATAAATTATGTTATACGGGATTCATGCATAAAGAATTATATCGGGTAGGCGGTTTTTTGTTTTACATCTGATGTCACTTCTGAGGTGTAATCCTTTATAAACTAGTGATTGTATGATGACTGCATTGCTGAAAAAAGCCTGGGACGGGCTGAAATGTCCACTGGAATTGGCAATGAAATAAAAGATGTGACAAAGTCACTGGTAAAGTGCTGGAGGGGAGATATGTTTTCCTGAGGCCATTAGCTTTAGTGAAATAAAGCCGTTAAGTTTCCTTCAGCATATTATTTGCTGAGAAGGGTTAAGTCGCCACTTGTAAAATGTATGTCTTTATAAGAACAACCATAGAGCGGGCGGGAGGTTGTTCTCCATATCTCCACCTGAAGGTGCGGTCTGGGGTCTAAATACAAGGTCTGCTGAGGCATTACTTGTTCAGTAAGTCTGGGGAGGTAAACTCCAGACATGTTAGTGTTGAGCTGACCTGAACCTTGTGGAGTTGCTAGACTCTGAGAAGGTGGACCCCTGCTAACACAAGGACTGTGTTTTGCGTGACCAATTTATTTTTTTGTTTTCCCGTTTTGCCCAAAGGGCTGTTTTATTTTCATTGACTCAATGTTGGTTTATGCCACATTCTAATAAACCAACAAGAGATTTAAAGAAAGTGTACCTGTGTCTACCTCCGTGTGCAGCTGAGTGAGCGATCTAGTGAGCAATTATTCACTGAATACGTGAGTGCCGGGAATTACTTCCTTTCTGCATATTCTACTCCACGTGCACCACGCTAACGGAGTGTCGATCCACCATCCCTGTATGCAGGGTTCTAGTGATCTGCCTACCGTCAGGAAATAGTCTAAGTATGGAATTATTAGGGTGTTCTGTTCACAAAGATTCGCTGTCATCTCCACTATGATCTTTGTAAATACTCTCGGAGCCATGGACAGACCAAAAGGCCGGGGCCCTGAACTGAAAATGTCTGATTCTCTAGTTTATGGATAGGGCCACTCTCAGGAATTTTTCAGCTTCTGCATGGATTGAAACATGGTAGTATGCATCTTTTCTCATTAAGACATACCACAGGAGAGTCCGCATAATCACGCAGCTAATACACCACCACAACGGGGAGACTCATGGACGATTAACGAGAGGGCATCGCAAAAACAACTGAGAAAAATGACCAAGGAAAAAAGAGCGACATAAAGCCCATAAACATTACTTAGATGTAAAAAATATATAAATCTTTATTGAATATACACTGTGTTCAGAATTATTAAGCAAATGAATATTTTGATCACATGATACTTTTTATACATGTTGTCCTACTCCAAGCTGCATAGGCTTGAGAGCCAACTACCAATTAAGTAAATCTGGTGATGTGCATCTCTGTAATGAGGAGGGGTGTTGTCTAATGACATCAACACCCTATATAAGGTGTGCTTAATTATTAGGCAACGTCCTTTCCTTTGGCAAAATGGGTCAGAAGAGAGTTTTGATGGGCTGTGAAATGTCCAAAATTGTGAGCTGTCTTGCAGAGGGATGCAGCAGTCTTGAAATTTCCAAACTTTTGAAGCGTGATCACCACGTGTACATCCACCCCAACGCTCGTTTCGGCAAACCTTCGTCAGGGGGTATGTGTCAGTGTCAATGTGATCCCTTTTAAATGTTCCCACGCCAATCACCACGTGTGTAAAAAAACGGATGTCCATAGTCTGATCGATAGGTTTGAGGACCTTTGATGATGCATACCGCGTCATGATAGGCGGGGCGGCCCGCGGCGTCGGCATCACGTGGCACCCATGTCACAGTCAGCTGACCGCGGCGCAGGTCCTCACGATATAGCAACCTAGAAACAGAAGTTTTACAGCCGATTGTTTTGACTTCATCTTGAAGGGTCGATATACCAGAAATCTGTTCAGACCTCTCAAATTTACTATAGTTCTGAAAGTGCCATCCAGCTTCTTTATCAAGAAAAGGGGGGAATATAATCCCTTTCCTTATTCTTCTATGGGTACCTCCAAGAGGACAAAAAACTCTGCCTCCAGGACTAACTATTGCTTGGAAGATCTTCGGAGAGGTGTCACCATGAAGGTTCGCAAGGGTGGAAGGATAGTCTGGAATTCCAATTTTAGGTCTGCTTCCACTATCCCTAGAATCCAGACATGGGATGAATTTTATTTGTACGCATGGAGGAAGAGGGAAAGCATTCCTCCTTCCGGGGGAATGACATCACTGGGAAGACGTCCTTCCCCCTGAAGGCGACCCCCCAAACATGAAACCTTTTTTTCACTCTTCTGACTTCCTATTTTCCCTGATCCCTAGGAGGTCTTTTCCAGCTGTATCTTCTATTCCAAAAGGTACTCCTGTATTCTGGGATAGACAAACTGGGGAATCCTTTCTTTTTATCTCCAGCTTTGTCCAAGATGTCATCCAGAACTTGACCAAAAAGAAAGCCCCCATCACATTGGATTGAACACAGTTTGGTCTTTGACTGGACATCCCCAGGCCAACTTTTTACCCATAGCGCCCTATGAGTGGCAATAAAGAGGCCCGCTAACCTGGCTGCCAGCCTCACTGAGTCTGTTGAGGCATCTGCAATAAAAGCTGCTGCTCCCTGCATCAGCCAGGATCTTTTCCTTTGGGACATTATCCTTCAGTTGACCTTCTAGTTGTTGCAACCAGATAATTATAGATCTGGTTGTACAGGTCGTAGAGACCGCTGGCTTCAGGGCACCCACCGAGGACTCCCAGGTGTGTCTTAAGTAACCATCTGCCTCTCTATCCAGATGGTCTTTCAGAATACCCACATCCTCAAAAGGTAAGGTAGATTTTCTGGATGAATTGGCCACTGCTACGTCTATCTTTGGGATCTTATTCCACGAGTCTTGTTTTGGCATCTTCTCTTAGAAGATGATGGTAGTGAACCCTTTCTCTTCATTTTTTTCTCTTAATGAGAGCCTGAATCTTTTCATTAATTATAAATATGCACCTCTTTTTTTTGCTCTAATCTACAAAACATGAACTCTTGTATGGATTTGGGGGTCTTAGCATCCGAGATGCCCATGGTAGCTCTCACAGCCTTAATCAACCTATCTGCGACTTTTATAGGAAAGCACGGCCTACCCCCTGTATCGCCATTAAAGAATGAAAAGGAACAAGAATCCAATCCACATTCACCTTCCGACTTTATAGATTCATCTAAATCAGGTGATAGTTTTTTGGACCCCTTCCTTCCCTTTCTATTCCTTTTTTTATGAATAAGGGTCTCAAGGGAATCCTTAACTTGTGCCCTGATCACGGATCTCAAATCCATGAAGTTAGTGGATTCTTCACATGCGGTTTTCTGTATACAATCTGCACAGAGTCTTTTCTGCCACAAGTCAGGTAACTTATCCCTACAAAGGGTTCACTCCTTATTCTTTTGTGCCACATTTCTTAAGCCGTTCCTAGTAATTAGAGACAAGAAAAAGGGACTTAATTACCATGGTGAAATTTCACAAAGATCAGTCAGCATTCTGGAGTTTAATAAGGGTACCAGATTCAGAGGCTGGATCAAATCACACCATTATTCGTGGTTGGTGGTACTGTCACTTCTGCAACTCATGAGACTGCCATTGCTGCGTGAACTCTGATCCTGGCACTGACGTTCCTCCATATCACGTGGGGAAGGAGAGCCAGAGAAAACCCACTCTTTTGGCAGTCAGGCGTGATTTTAAAAGAGGGACCAGCCACAGCAACTCCCCCACCCCCTTGTGCATGCCTTCTCCAGACCCCCTGGAAGTGAAATCCAACACTTCAGGTCAGAAGTCTCCGGCATGTTCTTCATCAAGGCGCACCAATCCCAGGGCGTCCTGCACATGCGCAAGCCTGGGACATTGTTGGAGCCAGCAAGCATCCAAAAGGACTTCGGCGCTCGCATCTACATGAGCCCTCAAGTGACCAGCGGTGGCGCTTCCAGGACCCGACACCTGCACTATAGACAAGGAGCCTTTCTTCCAGGCAAGGCCTGGGTAAGTTTCTCCTTTAACTTTCCTCTCCTGATTCTTCAGCTTCAGGTTCCCTCATGGACAGGAAACCAAAATGATGCGGGGTAGAGGTGCAGCCCTCTTATTCAGTACGCTTCCTGTCCTTATTGGGTGAATTCCCTCTCTCGTGTGGCGCTGGTCATGGGGAAAGGACAATTTTAGAAATTGTTCTGGTATTCAGTGAGATATTAATGACAATCTTACTTATCAAAGGAAGTGTACTCATTATTCTGAGCAATTTTATTAAAAATTTTCAAACACACAGTGTACATGATTACAGTTTCTTTCCTGTATGACTTTCCTCATGTCTAACAAGATACGATTTATTTACAAAAGATTTCCCACATAGTGAACATGAATACGGCTTCTCCCCTGTGTGACTTCTCTCGTGCATCACAAGACTTAATTTACTTGTGAAGGCCTTCCCACATTCCAAACATGAAAATGGCTTTTCTCCTGTGTGAATTTTCTGATGTTTAATAAGATTCCTTTTATCTGTAAAGCATTTCCCACATTCTGAACATGAATATGGCTTCTCTCCTGTGTGAATTCTCTCATGTCTAACACATTTTGATTTCTCTGTAAAGCATTTCCCACATTCTGAACAGGAATATGGCTTCTCTCCTGTGTGAGTTTTCTGATGTCTAATAAGAGTCTTTTTATCAATAAAGCATTTCCCACATACTGAACATGAAAATGTCTTTTCTCCTGTGTGAATTCTCTCATGTATAACACAAATTGATTTATATGTAAAGCATTTCCCACATTCTGAACAGGAATATGGCTTCTCTCCTGTGTGAATTCTCTCATGTCTAATAAGAGTCCTTTTATCATTAAAGCATTTCCCACATACTGAACATGAAAATGGTTTTTCTCCTGTGTGAATTCTCTGATGTATAATAAATCTTGATTTATCTGTAAAGCATTTCCCACATTCTGAACATGAATACAGCTTCTCCCCAGTGTGACTTCTCTTGTGCAACACAAGACTTAATTTACCTGTGAAGGACTTCCCACATTCCGAACATGAAAATGTCTTTTCTCCTGTGTGAATTCTCTCATGTTTAACACAATTTGATTTATATGTAAAGCATTTCCCACATTCTGAACAGGAATACGGCTTCTCTCCTGTGTGAGTTTTCTGATGTCTAATAACAGTCCCTTTATCTGTAAAGCATTTCCCACATACTGAACATGAAAATGGTTTTTCTCCTGTGTGAATTCTCTGATGTGTAATAAATCTTGATTTACATGTAAAGCATTTCCCACATTCTGAACATGAATACGGCTTCTCTCCTGTGTGAATTCTCTGATGTGTAATAAGATTCCTTTTATCTGTAAAGTATTTCCCACATTCTGAACATGAATATGGCTTCTCTCCTGTGTGACTTCTCTGATGTGTAATAAGATTATATTTCTTTGTAAAGCATTTCCCACATTCTGAACAGCAGTATGGCTTTTCTCCTTTGTGCTTTCTTTGTGTCTGAGCTGAGCTTTTAGTTAGTTGCTTGTCACACTGAAGTCTTGTATCCACTTCGTCACCTGGAATAGTGGTAACAATGTGAGATTGCTCAGGAGATGATTCCTCATGATCAGGAGGATTATAAGAAGGTGAAGTGCTGTGAAGTCCAGGAGGTGCAGGAAGGGTGATGAGGTTTCCTCCATTAGACTGCTTCATGATATCTTCTTTTTTACAATTTAGTGATGAACCGTTATTCCCACAAGGATTTCCTATAAGGAGGAAAGATAGAAAAAAAATCACATCTAATCTACAACACAAAAGAGATTTCTGAATGTATTTTCTTGATCTCACAATGAAGACCCTCGTCAGTGAAAGTACCGGTAATAAGGAAGACAACTACGTGCCATAACATTAACACAATGACGGGTAAAGTCAATGACACTTATAATCTGGTGACATTGGCACAAGTCAGGGGTGGCAGAGATAAGACAGCAAATAGACAGTTCTTAAGGGAACCTGTCATCAGGATTTACCCCCTTAATGTACCACCAGTGCCATTTCACTCTCTCAAGCTTCCTATCTCGCCCTCAGTGTAGAAAAGTGTCCACGCAATTAACAATGGAGTTTTAATCTTATATTACCGTATGCAAATGACATTGACTAATCACAAAGGTGGGCCTCATAAAGGTGGCCACCGTAATCATGTCCACAGTATGCCTAAGGACTAGTGTTGAGCGAGTATGTTGATTAACCCTTTCGGCGAGTATGCTCGGGCCGAGCACCGAGTATTTATAGCTGCTCGGTGATATGATTGAATCCCTCCCATGTGCATGATTAGCGACTGTTTGACAGCTTTATTACATGTGAGGAATGTCTATTTCTTACACATTCCTCACATGTAATAAAACTGTCAAACAGTTGCAAATCATGCACACGGGAGCGATCTAACCTTATCACCGAGCAGCTGTAAATACTCGGAGCTCGGCCCGAGCATACTCGGACAGAACATACTCGCTCAACCCTACTAAGGACATGATACGAACCTTTAGAAGAATGAAATAGCACCGAAATCATATTACAGGGTTAAATCCTAATTACAGGACCCAGGGGAGTCCTTCTCCCAATGTCTGAGAAGAAAAATCTACAGAGGTAGAAAGTGGAACGATTCCAGTATGTGAGCAACCTGTAGTGGAAATGGGCCTCCATGTACCCTCTGGAGCCTCGTTATTCCATTAACCACCCTACACCACGGATCCTCCTTATCCCCTGGAGCCTCCCTACACCACGGATCCTCCTTATCCCCTGGAGCCTCCCTACACCACAGAGCCTCCTTATCCCCTGGAGCCTCCCTACACCACAGAGCCTCCTTATCCCCTGGAGCCTCCCTACATTACTTGGTCTATATGCAGCTGAACCTACTGCACATGTGATACATCCGCCCCTGCCCAAAACACTAAATATATGTCCTTAAAAATTATGTTTAAAGGGAAACTGTCCGTTCCCTGTGCCCCCAGAACCCGCAGCAGCTGTGTCTGCAGATATAAACTCTCCGCCTAACATCTCTATTACATTAAACACACAAACAGATCTTTAGAAAAAGTATTGTATTTCTAAAGTTTATGATATGTAAATGAGGCCTTTGACTTGTCGATGAGGAGTTCGTGACCCGAGTAGTCGCCCCACTTAGCATGTCATCACGGCTTTGGGGGCTTGAGAACATGACAAACCTACCGCATGCGCGCGGCTTCTCCTCCTCACTGCATTGAGCCTCTGACGCCGGGTGTACGCGTCCCATTACTGAGATAGGAGAGGACGGTCACTACTGGTCAGAGTCCATGTAGATGGGAGGAGCTCGGCCTCTAGCCCCGCCCTCCTCTCCCCTCCCCCTACACAGAATCTGATCAGTAGCGGCCGTCACCTCCGATCTCAGTGATGGAACAATGTTTCCTAACTGAATAGAGATTTTACCCCGGAACCGAGAATCCTGAGACGGAATAAGAAATACGCAGATTTCTGTGGAGACTCCGGGGACAAAGTCTCCTGTTTCCATCTCGTCTATTCTTACAATTCATGAAGTTTATTCCTCTTATTCTTGTGTAATAAAGACTGATCAGGACATTGTGTATATTATATGGGAACAATGAGGAATACTGTCACCATGTAACAATACATCGCTTATGGTTTATGGCGCCAGGATTTGGTAACACAAAAATGTCTGAAAAGAAACAAAGTATTTATTGTAGAAAAGTCCTAAAAGAAAATGAAATAAATATATTGTTATTGGCTTGGATTAGTTGTATTACGGCAGTTACAGTGACCCTCCACCCCGGGACTGAACACTACACATTTCCCTGTACAGTCCCCTATGGGGTCCTCTGCCCTCCGCTGCCCCCTCAGCTCAGATCGGTGGTCCCTTCCCCCGGCTTCCAGGATGGCCAGTGCAGTGGTATGGGGAGTGCAGTAATACGTCTACCCCACCCTCCCCTGCCTTTTCTGTGCTGTGACCTATGGGGCAGCGCCACATCCTATTAATCTCCCAGCAGTCTGCGGGGCGTCACCAGTTACAGATGTATTCTGCACCTGCTTTCATTGCTCCTGTTTGTCTTTGGTAACCTTGTCTGGCTTCCATAATACCCCGGGATGACTTAGGCCTCCATCTACAGGACCATTCTTACTCGGCTTCCTGATTCTGACCTCGTCCCGCTTCTTGATTGTCTAGTACCTGCCATCTTTGGGTCAGATCTTACATGTCGGCCTTCTTCTGCCAGCTCGCTCTACCAGCCAGCACTACTATGTGGAGCAGCCCCGGTGTCTGTGCTGTAAGTCCAGATCACTGTACAGTGGTGAAAAGATGGAAGCCGGGAAACCTCTGGGACCGGCTGTATGGAGACTGTCTGTAAGCGCCTTATTATTAGGACCTGCCAGGTTTCCTCCCTCGGTTCACCGTTACAGGAGGCAAATGGAGGACACAAGGAAGGGAGTCTATATATGATAACCGTATAGTCACTTCTCAGTCTCAGGGTGGACGGTCGTTTTATCACTCAACTTGTGCAGCTCATGAAGAGAGAAAAATTCTAAAAAATAACAGCAGAATAAAGATGATAAAGTAACAAGATGAGAAATACAACTCATCCCCCACAAAAAAGCTCCTCATACAGCGAGGTCAGTAATGAGAAATAAACCATCAAGAATGGAAGAAACAATCCAACAGAGGCCGGACAGACATCTGTCTGAGATGGTGAGTCCTGCATTGAGCAGGGGGCTGGATACGGGGACCCTGGAGGTGGTCCCCTCCAACCAGAACATTCTAGGATTGTAAGTTGTTTGGTTATTTTATCTGTAAATCATTTCCCCCATTATCGGCCTTACAGACACATTATTTTATTGATTTTTTTACTTTCTCGTCCTCTCATTTCCGGAGTCATAATGTTATTGGTCACTAAGCTGCGCAGTTCTCCTGCTATTCACCCTATAAATGTAAGGAAATACTGACAACTGGGCGTTACCATTGTTCCCCTACATTGTCCAATCAGCGCTGAGTGTCAGAAGTGTGGGGACACATGTATGGAGAACGGTGACACCCGGTTATCATGTCATTCATAAATGTCGGAGGAACGGCCGGGAATCTGAGCAGCAGTTTCTTTCTTTGGTAACAATTCTTGTCGGAAAAAGAATTTCATCCAATTTATTGGTAAAAAACAAAAAAACTTAAAACTTTCGGAACCTGGATGAGGACATCTTCTCACCTTCTTTTGGTAATTTATGTATTTTACTGTTGGAAGAGAATTATTTATTCACGTTAGAGGCTCAGATGGGGGGACGATTCCTAGACGACATCTTGTCTGGAGAGACCGAGAGTGAAGATTCTTCTAAAGGGACGTTCCCAAAATCACAATGTGCTCTTATAATAAAGTACACCCTGGTTATTGTGAATATAACCCCTGTATAACATCTGGCCTCTCCTGCACATATCACCCCCTGAGTATGCCCCCCAGGATCTATATACCCAGCAGTTGAAATTGTAACCAATACATACCGAGGAGCCACATGTTATATACTGGGGGGTGGGACAGGGCTGGATGTTATACACCGGGGGGACAACAGGGCCTGAAGGAGAAGCCAGAATGCAGTGATTAATGCGTGTGGCCCAATACTATTCTCCATATAGTGAATCTCTCCATATTACAAGATTCACCATAAATGAGACGCTGACAGGGGATATAATCCGTGCATGGTGAAGGGCGCCCCCTCTGGGTAGTATTTAGTCTCCATGTTTATATGTTGATTGAACCAGAACTCAAAAACCAACATGACTGTCAGATAACGACAACTCTAGATGCGGCCATCGCAGCTGTTTGTAGATACGAGCTCCTAATCCCTTTTATGATGAAGCAATTCTCCACCCGGCACAGAGGACTAAACATCTGTCATGTACTGTCACCTACCTGGTGTCCTCCGCTTGTCTCTGACTAAGACCTGTGTTCTGGTCCTCCTACATCCAAGATGGCCTCCATAGTGGCAGAGGGACGACAGCAGTATGTCTGACCCACACCTCCATAGCACGGCACTTACTGACTTACCATAGGGGTCTTCATGCCACCGGGCAGCCGGCCTGGATGAGGAGGGACCAGAATGCCGGCCTCAGTGTAGGAGGCAGTGGGAGGCAAACAGAGGCGACAGGTAGGACGACTCTACATGTGACATGTGCCATCACTCGTCAGCACCAGGCAGAGGCTGCTACATCACCGAGATCCATAGGACGGGAAGATTCATCACCTGGAGCACAAGCTCAGTCATTTATATGACAGCAGGGACTTGTGTAAGGAAAATATGGATGTAAAGGATGAAAAGAATATTATAGAAGGTAAAGGAAAACTAATATGTGCTTCCTAAATCATTAAGAAGAGGTGTGGAGGCGGCCCCGGTATTCATCGGTGCACAGCCGGACTCTACAGGAGCAGCCGCGCCATCATCGGACGCTTCTGCTGTGATGAGGACGGCGGATAAAGCTTCACTGCACCGGAGACTCCACACGATATCACACACCGATCATCATCATCATCACACACCGATCATCATCATCATCACGCGCCGGTCATCATCATCACCACACGCCGGTCATTATTACATACCTTTGAAAACATCTACCGGAATCTCCTCCTTCCCGTCGCTCACACACGGCTGATCCCTCCTCATTATCGCTTCTTCTTCTGTCTCGTCCTTCACTTTATTCTTAGTCAGATCTTCCTCCTGATATATCAGATGTAACAATCAGCACAATACAAGAAACCACCAAAATCTATGACATCTATGACCTGGATCAGAAATGTCCCCCCATATACAGATCCAGTAAAGGGCTCAGCACCGTCTACCTGATGATCCTCCGGGATGTTGTGATTCTCCTCTGGACAGTCCTGGGGATACAGAGGACGGGGACATCTCTCTGGTGGATTTCTCCTCCTGAATCCATCTGTAGGAAACACACAGTAACGGAATAGATTGTGTCATGTGTGACAAAGTTACTGGTAAAGTGATAGAGGGAAGATCTATTTCACGGAGGCTATTAGCTTCTGTGAATTGAAACCATGAAATTTGCTCCAACATGTTATTTGCTTAAAGAGGTTAAACTTCCATGTTAAAAGGGAGTGTTTTTTGTGAATGATCATTGTGAAGGGTGGGAGATCATTCACCATATCTCCATCTCAGAGTGTGGTCTTTGATTTAAATACAAGTCCTACTGAGGCATTCAGTGTTCAGTGTCTGGAGAAGCTAGCTCCAGAGAGGATCTTGTGTTTGTTTTTCCTGAACCATATGGAGTTGCTGAACTCTCAGAAGGTGGATCCCAGCTATCACAAAGACTGTGCTTTTGTGTTACCATTTTGCTTTGTTTTCCTGTTTTGGCCAAAGGGCCGTGATTTCTTTTATGGACTCAGTGTTGGTTTATGCTGCATTTTAATAAACCAACGAGAAGTTTTTAAAGAAACAGTGTACCTGTGTCTACCTGCATGTGAGCGATCTACAACATGTTATGATGAAATCATGGGAGTAGTAGTAGGTGACCACAGAACAGACATGACAGTCTCCCCTCCTCACCCTGCTGATCGGCCCATATTGCGGTCGCCTCTTGTACTCCATGTATAACCTCAACCTTAATATCAATCAGATCTTCACCCTAAAAATAAAAATGTAAGATGAGCTCAGGTCCCATCACTTCATGGTCAGATGTTGTGGGGGTTCAGTGTCATCTACCTGATGATCCTCTAGGATGTTGTGATTCTCCTCCGGACAGTCCTGGGGATACAGAGGATGGGGACATCTCTCTGGTGAATTTCTCCTCCTGGATCCATCTGTGGAGACACAGAGACTGAATACATGACCTGCCGTGTATCTGTCTATATATGAGACTCGTCTCTCACAACCAGTAATTCTATGTTTATGTATTAGGGAATAAATTACATTGTTGTGGTCCTCACCACCGGTACAGAGGTCCCAGCACATTGTGGGCCTCAAGTATGAAGTGATAATCAGCGAGGCCAAAGCCTAATGCTCTCTGCTCTGCACTCGAAGGATGAGGACCCTGAGGAGAGGGACAGAGAAGACCCTCGTCAGTCAGATGGAGGAGCCGTACTAAGAAACACAACTTCTCCAAGTTTCGTCTCCAGGGATGGAACCACAGAGGAGCTGGAGAAAGCTCCACATTTCCATCCATCGGTTTCCTCTCCTAATTCACTGTATGGAGATTGGGGGAAGGACGGTGACCATTTACCAGTGATTGTATTTGAGATCTCATGATGTCACCATGAGGACACGGCCTCCCTCCTGGACAGGATCCTCTGGGATCACTAAGAGGAGAGAACCTGATCTATTAAAAGACGAGTTACCGCATTTTTATTCTTCTTTAAATAGAGATAACTCTCCACATCCGCCTCGATATAAACACTAAAATAGGCAGCAAGTGCGCGGAAAGTTCTGCGTTTGTCTCTGAAGGAGGAAAAAAGGGCACATGTACGCCTGACGGATGAAGTCACAGAACCCGGAAGGACGGTGTTGTGGGGAGCACCCGGTACACAGCGGTTAGTACCTATCAATGTGTAGAAAGGACAACTAGAGAGCCGGCACCGGGGTCATGGGCGCTTACTGATGCACACGGGGAGCCAAGGAGAGATTGTCTGGTCAGACTCCACAGAAAAGCTCCATAATACATATTCTTCTGACAAACATCCCTTTAACCCCGTCACTCCCCAGTCTGTTTTCACCTTCCTGACCGGGCCAATTTTTTACAATTCTGACCAGTGTCACTTTATGGAGGTAATAACTCTGGAGCTTCAACGGATCCCGCTGATTCTGAAACTGTTTTTTCGTGACACATTGTGCTTCATGTTAGTGGTAAATTTAGGATTTGGCTTTTTTTTTGCGTTTATTTATGAAAATATCGAAAATTTTACAAAAAAAAATGCTGGACTTTTAATTTTTATGCCTTTTAACCAGATATGTATTAACTATTTTGTATGGTATAACTAACATTTACCACATGTCTACTTCACATCATATTTATTTTTTTTGGTAAAAGTTTAATCAGCAATTTCTTATTTTTCAAACAAAATTTACAAAACCAATTTTAAGTTTCCTCCTTTCTCCCCTTTTGCATTTTAAGTCTGCAGTCCTGCTCCCCAATACTTATATCTATGGCCAGTTTGACGTCAATCAGCCGTTACTAACATGTCGCATTTAAGGGATCGCACTCATCGGCTGAAATAAAATTGGTCGGATCTTCCTGAACAGTAGGATGATTGTCTTGCGAGTACGATGCGACTTCTCTCACCTGTCTCGCATCTGTATGACATCCGCATCAAACGCGTTTATAACATCAGCTTTTACAGACGGTCATTCTCTGACATTTCAGGCTAATTTTCTAACTAATAAAACATTTTTTTTATAGATCTAGAAAGATAGAAATGAGTCAGTGAGATATATCATCAGTGCAGGGCGTGTGGAGCTGCTGTACATGGATTTAGCTAATAATTAAAGAATTTAAAGTGAAAAAAGCAAAGGGGGAAAGCGGACAGCTGATGCTTATAGTCTGGGAAGCGGGTAATAAACATTAATATACATAGATCTTCCCAGGGGATTAATATTAACATCTGCGTAGCCTTTACTGGTTATTAACAAGGGGTGACCCCCTCCCAAAAAAATGATGTGGGGGGCCCCTTCTATTTTTAATAACCAGAAAAGGCTAGGCAGACAGCTGCAGGCTGGTATTAATAGCCTAGGAAGGGGCCATGCATATTGTACCCCCTCCCAAACTAATAACATCAGCCTGCAGCCGCCCAAAAAATGGCGCATCCATTAGCCTCGGCTCTTCCCACTTTCCCTGGTGCGGTGGCAAATGGGGTAATAATATTGGGGTTGATGTCAGCTTTGTAATGTCAGCTGATCTCAATCAAGCCCAAGGTTAGTAATGGAGAGGCGTCTACAAGACACCCACATTACTAACCCCCATCAGTTTAAGTAAAAAACACACACACAGAGCAAAGTCCTTTATTTGAACAAAACACTTCCCGACCCTTTTACCCATTTAATAATATCCAAAGAAAAATAATAAAAAAACAAAGTCATCCTCAACTGTCAGCAGATAATCCATACTGATGATGTCCCGTGACGAACTCCAGCTCTGCTACATCTGTATGGTGTGTTGAGCGATGGCTCAGCACGCCAGCCAGGACACACTGGTCAGTGCAGCGAGCAGTGACGTCAGTAAGGTGACCAGAGCTCATCGGCTATGAACTCCGGTGACCTGAGTCAGAGCAGCGCTAGACACTGCAGGAGCATTCTCACGCTACTGGCTTGCTGAGCAGTCACATCAAACAATCCAGATGTAGCACGGCTGGGGATTGTTGTTGGACAGCATCACATAAGGATTATCTGCGGACAGGTGAGGATTATTTTGTATTTTAATTTGATCTTTATAAAGGGTAAAAGGGGGTCTGGGAGTGTTCATTTTAATTAAAGGACTTTGCTTTGTGTGTGTGCTTTTTTAACTAAACTTACGGGGTTAGTAATGGGGGTGTCTTATAGACGCCTCCCCATTACTAACCCCTGGGCTCGAAGTCAGCAAACATTACAAAGCTAACATCAACCCCAATAGTATTACCCCACTCGCCACCGCACCAGGGCAAGTGGAAAGAGCCGAGGCTAGGCGCCAGAAATGGTGCATCTTATGGATGCGCCAATTCTTGGGCAGCTGAGTGCTGGTGTTCTTGCACTGGGAGGGGGACAATATCCAATTCCCAGGCTATTAATATCAGCCGGCAGCTGTCTGTTTAGCCTTTGCTGGTTGGGTCCCTGGTTTCCTGCACTGCTGGTAACATTACCATTATGTCTATCTATTGTGTCCTATTGCACTTGGTCTGTTGATGCTTATTTGTATCACCTTTGCCCAGCATACTGACTGAACCTATCACTTTATATGTTTATTACTATATCCTTTATGTCTATGAGGTATAATGCTTACTTGTGATAGTGTTTCTCTAGTCAGAAACTTTTTCATTATAATGATATAAATAACTGATATTATATATTACTTATGTGATGTATGCTATGGACCTTTACGCATTAGTATACTCTCTAACATATAATTGGACCCATATTTCGTATTTACTTAATAGGATAATTTCACCTTTGGTCTGGGCCTTAGATGTAGCAGTGCAGTACACCAAGCGTTATATCCAGGTATACCACTATTGTTCTTCCTGAACTTGTACCTCACTTTTTGTATATATTGTATTTGTATATGAATACATATGGTATTCCTCTATATGTTTTTTTTATTTGTTAATAATAAAGATATATTTTTAGGCCTTTGAAGAAAACGCTTCATCTCTTTAGTGACAGTAATTAACAGAGGCTGAAGTTACAGTTCTATCCAAAGGCTTAACCTTCTCCCCGACAATTGAGTTTGACGTTCATAGAACTTTATTAGATGTGAATAAATTTGTGAGAACTTTCACTTTGCGTTGTCATTTCATGGTCAATGAACAGAATGAGAACATGGAGAACTCGTTACAAGAAGTTTCTCATGATGATGTTCCCAATAGAACTGGAACTTTTGATGAACAGAGTTCACTTCTTGATCATAAAACTCCAGCGATTCAACACAACAGACAGTTACTTTCAATCGTTTGTTATAAAAAAAAAATCTCTATTACTATCCGGTCAAGTCTCGTCCACCGGTCTTGGATGTTTTCTAGGAAATGATTGAAGATCAACTACTTACATTAAAAAGGAACACAAAATTTCAAGGACAGAAATATCATAATCTAATGATATCAGAGCAACGAGCTCTGAAAGAACTTAACGAGAACTCTGACCTCCTCGTAAGGAAAGCAAAGGACGATCTGCTGTTATATTGAATGTGGGACTTTATGAAAAATTCCATTGGGAAATCTGCAGACAAAATGTGAAGGAAGGTGAAAGATTCTGAAAGAAGCCGCCGAGGACGAAGACTCAAGACTGATGAAGACGACAGCGGAGAAACCGCGACTCACAGATCAGAAGAGAAGAATCAGGGAATGAAAGCTGTGAGAAAATGTAGAGAAAACCAGAGGAAGTCTGGAGAAAAATCATCTATTATAGGAGGAGGCCGAGAGACGTCATCACATCCACCGGAGCCAACAAGAGTCTCCTCTCACCTGGTGATGTCAGAGGCCGGAGCTCCTCCATCATCACCTCCTGGTACCGATCCTGGTGTCCTTCTAGATACTCCCACTCCTCCATGGAGAGATAGACAGCGACGTCCTGACACCTTATAGGAACCTGACAACAACGACACCGTCATCACCCAGAATCCTCCAGTGCTGTCCTGTATAATGTCCCAGCAGTCACCTCTCCGCTCATCACCCAGAATCCTCCATGGCTGTCCTGTATAATGTCCCAGCAGTCACCTCTCCGCTCATCACCCAGAATCCTCCAGTGCCATCCTGTATAATGTCCCAGCAGTCACCTCTCCGGTCATCACCCAGAATCCTCCAGTGCCGTCCTGTATAATGTCCCAGCAGTCACCTCTCCGCTCATCACCCAGAATCCTCCAGTGCCGTCCTGTATAATGTCCCAGCAGTCACCTCTCCGCTCATCACCCAGAATCCTCCAGTGCTGTCCTGTATAATGTCCCAGCAGTCACCTCTCCGGTCAACCCCCAGAATCCTCCAGTGCTGTCCTGTATAATGTCCCAGCAGTCACCTCTCTGCTCATCACCCAGAATCCTCCAGTGCCATCCTGTATAATGTCCCAGCAGTCACCTCTCCGGTCATCACCCAGAATAATCCAGTGCTGTCCTGTATAATGTCCCAGCAGTCACCTCTCCGCTCATCACCCAGAATCCTCCAGTGCTGTCCTGTATAATGTCCCAGCAGTCACCTCTCCAGTCATCATCCAGAATCCTCCAGTGCTGTCCTGTATAATGTCCCAGCAGTCACCTCTCCGCTCATCACCCAGAATCCTCCAGTACTGTCCTGTATAATGTCCCAGCAGTCACCTCTCCGGTCAACCCCCAGAATCCTCCAGTGCTGTCCTGTATAATGTCCCAGTAGTCACCTCTCCGCTCATCACCCAGAATCCTCCAGTGCCGTCCAGTATAATGTCCCAGCAGTCACCTCTCCGGTCACCATCCAGAATCCTCCAGTGCTGTCCTGTATAATGTCCCAGCAGTCACCTCTCCGATCATCACCCAGAATCCTCCAGTGCTGTCCTGTATAATGTCCCAGCAGTCACCTCTCCGGTCATCACCCAGAATCCTCCAGTGCCGTCCTGTATAATGTCCCAGCAGTCACCTCTCCGGTCATCACCCAGAATCCTCCAGTGCTGTTCTGTATAATGTGTCACCCTGGCCTGGATGCCACAAAATGTATTAAAGCTGTGTCTGAGAGCAAGGGGGAGGTTCTCTCGTCAGGGGAACATTAGCATGCAATGCCTCCTGTCTCAGGCCAGTAGGGGGAGCTGGCTGCCCCTATAAAAGCTGGTACTGGGGGCAGGGTTAGAGAGAACTGGATGACCTGTCTCAGCACTGAGACGTGTCCCAGAGTGGAGCAGGGACAGAAAGTTGATTGCACCTAAGAGGAAGTGTGGCAGCAGGAGAGCCACAAGCCAGAGACAAGAGGCGATGAGAGCCTGTCTTGGCAGAGAAAAGACTTAACTTTACCAGACTTTGGTGTCTGAGGCTGGGAGGATTCCACATTCTCCAGCAGATAACCAGTCTGCAAGGGACTGTACATTCCTTGGCCTAAGAAGCCTGGAGGCCCTGCCACAACCGAAGGGACCAGTAAAGCCGTACAAGGCTGGGAGCAGAAAGGAACCCACGTCGCAGGCCATACAGGCGAGAAAACACGGAAAGCTCGGAAACGTGGGCTGTTACCCTATAAGGAGGAGATAGCCAGAAGGAGCGCAGAAAGCACGGTAGGCCTACACCCTCACCCTGACCAGGGACAATTTCCCCGTTGCTCTCAGACATCCAGGTCCCCTCCTAGCTGGGACTGTTTGTGGGTCAGTTTACCTGTTTAGTAAAGACCCTGGACTGCAACCTGTTGTCTGTGTGCTCCTTGCTCCTCCAGCACTACCGGCACTGGAACTCTCACTACCATCACTCCCACCATCCACCACACTGCCCTGGGGCCGCACTCTTCCCGTGGGGAGTCACACCATCCCTAGCTGCACACCTCATCAGCCCCAGCTGTCTGCATGCAGCGGCGGTTCCTAATAACCGCAATCCACGGGTGGCGTAGTCGGACATTATCAATAGTGCATAGCAGACTACCACTGGCCTGACCACCCTGAGCCACGGAACCGGGTTGCCACAACTACCACCATCGTTTCCTATTGCCCGGATCCGAGTGCCCCACGGCCCAGGGGGCGAGTCAGCTTTGGCGTAGTCGGCAGGATTTCGTGCCCGCAACCACCGGGTACTGCGTGCCTGAAAAAGACTTTTGTAACTTACCTGTGGCGAAGTTTCCCGCCGTCCGGAGTCGTTTCCCGCCATCCGGAGCCGATTCCCGCCATCAGACGCCATCTTGGACCGTTTCCCGCCATCTTCTGCCGTCTTCCCGCCATCCGCAGCTGCTTCCCGCCATCGGACGCCATCTTCAGGACGCCGCGCGGGAAGAAGAGGGGCGTGGACATCAAAACCGCGCGAGATCCGAAGCTCCGCCCCACGCACCGACGCTGCGCAAGGTCCTGGAAGGGAGAGAGAGCGACGCTGACGTCATCAGGACGCGATGCCAGGTCCTCGTCCATAGCAGCAGCAGCGGAGCCGTGGCCTACAGAAGAGGATCGTCGGAAGGTAGGCCACGCTTAACTAGGGGGGAGGAAGATGTCAGACACAGAGGCCCCCACTACCACCAACGCAGCTGCAGCAGCGGTGATGCCCTTTTCCCTGCCCTACATCCCTGGAGCGGCCTGGCTGCCCAAATACTCAGGGGAGCCCCATGCCCTAACTGACTTCAAGGAAAAGCTATACAGTTTGTTCCACGTTTACCCCCTGACAGAGGAACAGAAGGTCAGCATATTAACAGGGCAGTTAACTGGCGCAGCCCAAAGGGAGGTAAAATCATGGCCCACTGAGGAGAAAAGGACTGTGAAGGGTATTCTGGCCCGGCTGCGGGGTACCTTTGACACACGTACCTCCGCTGAGATTAAAATGAGGTTCTATGGATGTAAGCAGCGGGCACAGGACAGCATCAGAGACTATGCCCTAAATCTGCAGGAAGCCTTGAGGGCTATTCAACAAACTGACCCTGGCAGTGTGCAGGAAACGGATAAGCTGCTAACAGAACAATTCATAGAAGGACTGCTGTCTAGTGCCCACAGGGCCCAACTGCGCCTCATGTTCTTTCAGAACCCCGACCTGACCTTTGCCCAATTTAAGGACAGGGCCATAAGGGTGCTCCGTGAATCTGCAACCAGTGGCGCTATAAACCCCCGGCGCCCTGCTCTCACCTACCACCAGGAGGCGGCACCCTCCTCTATGGACCCCGTGGGGGCTGATGCACAGGCCCTGAACCAAGCCCTGTCGAAAGACCTGCACCACCAAGTCCAGGAGCTGACCAGGAGCGTCGCGGCGTTGACCAGGACCGTCCAGGCGTTGCAAGTGGACCCGTCAAGACCCATCGAGCTGGCTTCAAGTCCGGAGGATGTCCCGTGGCGTCGACAGAGGAGGATCCCGTCGTTCCGAGGGAGGCCCACAGACCGCTACGCAGAGGATGGACAGCCCATTTGCCGTCGATGCAACCAGCCCGGACACATTTCCAGGTACTGTAATTTAAACGGGTCCAACCTGGGGCAGAGGGCCAACCCCCAGGCATAAGATCACTAGGCCCTTATAATTGGCGTGATAAGTATGTTGGGGGGCGCCCGGTTTTACCCGTGGTGCTGGACGGTATCCCCATGAGCGCCTTGCTGGATACTGGGTCGCAAGTAACCACTATCCCTTATGTACTTTTTAAGCAGTATTGGACTGATGCTGATATCACACGGTATCCAGACAGTAACTTGAGCATCATCGCCAGTAATGGCTTACCCGTGCCGCAGATGGGGTTCAAGGAGATGACCATTAAAATTGCTAAAGTTGAACTGCCGGCACAGGGAGTGATTATTGTGGACATTGACCGTCGTGAAAGTCACCCTAAAATAACTGTGGGTACTAATGTAATTGAAAATTGTCTTTCAGAGGTAATTGTAATTCTACAACAGGTGGCGGTGAATGCTAGTTCCAGCCAACAGAGAGTCCTCAACAAGGAGATAAAAGCCCTGATGAGACGGCAGCAGGTAGAACTGTCTGGTGGTGAGATCGGTAGCGTAAGACTGAGTGACCCATTCCCCATTTCCATGCCTCCCAAAAGTGAAATGATGATCTGGTGTCGGACTGCAATCGGGTTGAGAGGTAGAGACTACCAAGCAATGGTAGAACCCGTGTACTCAGACAGCAGGCCCACCATTTTGACAGCCCGGGGGGTGGTTGATGTCCGTCATGGGAGGGTGCCCGTTCGCATCCTCAACATTGGGGAGAGGGAAGTACACTTACCCAGGTACGCTACACTCGCCAAACTGTTTGTTGTCGAACACCAAGCTATCAGGGCCGTGGAAGCCTTGCCTCCATCTCCACAGGCGGAGGGTAATGGCTCCCAGAAACAAAAGGAGGACTGGTGCCAGAAACTCCATGTGGGTGCTGACTCCACTCCCCTGCACCAAAAACAAGGAGTCTACCGGGTGGTACAGGAGTACGAGAGAGTCTTTAGTAAGCACCTGCTAGACTTCGGCAGAGTAAAAGAGATAGAACACCACATCCCCACAGGGAGCCACCCACCAATAAAAGAGAGGCACAGACCTGTACCCCCTGCACATTATCAGAACGCCAAGGGCATGCTAAGAGAGATGAAAGAAGCTGGGGTTATTAGAGACAGCTGTAGCCCCTGGGCAGCCCCCTTGGTTCTGGTCAAAAAGAAATACGGCACCATGAGAATGTGCGTCGACTATAGACAAATCAACCGTATCACCCACAAAGACGCATATCCGCTGCCTAGAATAGAGGAGTCTTTAGCCGCACTAAAATCAGCTAACTTCTTTTCTACTTTGGACCTTACTAGCGGGTACTGGCAGGTTCCTGTGGCAGAGGCTGACAAGGAGAAGACCGCCTTCACCACCCCGATGGGACTCAGTGAGTTCAACTGTATGCCCTTCGGACTCTGCAACGCACCAGGGACCTTCCAGAGGCTGATGGAATGCTGTCTAGGGCACCGAAACTTCGAGACGGTCCTCCTTTACCTGGACGACGTGATCGTCTATTCAAAGACCTACGAGGACCACCTAAAGCACCTGGCCGAGGTGTTCGAAGCCCTGGCAGGCTATGGCCTGAAGGTGAAACCATCGAAGTGTCACCTGCTGAAACCAAAGGTCCAGTACCTAGGGCACGTGGTAAGCGCGGAAGGAGTGGCCCCCGACCCTGACAAGGTCACGGCAATCAAGAGCTGGCCAAGCCCCTCGAACATCAAAGGGGTGAGACAGTTTCTCGGGTTGGTAGGCTACTACCGAAGGTTCATCCCCGGGTTCACTAAGATGGCAGCTCCTATGCAGGACCTCCTGATCGGACAGTCTAAGTCCAGGAGCCAAAAGCCGCCCTTCAAGTGGGATAAACCGGAAGAGGAGTCCTTCCGCCAGCTAAAGATGGCTCTCACAGGGGACGAGATCCTGGCCTACCCTGATTATGGCCAGCCTTTCATTCTCCACACAGATGCCAGTAATGTGGGACTGGGAGCCGTACTGTCCCAAAACCAACGGGGCAGAGAACGGGTGATCGCGTACGCCTGCCGGAAGCTGAGACCCACTGAGAGGAACCCGGAGAATTACAGCTCCTTCAAGCTAGAATTCTTGGCAGTGGTGTGGTCCATGACGGAACGCTTCAAGCATTACCTGGCCTCCGCAAAGTTCACCGTGTACACGGACAACAATCCGTTGACACACCTGGACAATGCAAGACTGGGTGCCCTGGAACAGCGGTGGATGGCCCGTCTCTCCAACTATGACTTCGTGATCAAGTACCGGGCAGGCAAAACCAATGCCAACGCAGACGCCCTGTCGAGGATGCCTCACTTACCTGAAGGTGACGAAGACCCAGAAGAGCTGGAGGAGGTAGAACTCCCCGCGTTTCACCGATATGGAGCCGCTCAACACTCTCACCGCGTGAAGGAGGAGGATCTAACAACTGTGATGATGAATCCCCTACCTCACCACAGCTGGGCCGAGACCCAAGATAGTGACCCTGCAGTCCGCCTGGTGAAAGATCTGCTGACCCGGGAAGACGCCCGCTTAGATCCAGATGCCCCAGAGGAAGTCAAGCAGCTATGGAAGGAGAAGAGCAAGCTGTTCCTCTACGAAGGCAAGTTGTGCAGAAGGATTGTCAACCACCGGACGCATGAGCTGACCTGGCAAGTCGTGGTCCCAAGGAGGGATGCAGCTATGGTCCTGGGGGCTTACCATGACAGAGCGGGACACTTCGGTTGGAAGAAACTGGAGTTCCTACTAAGAGGAAGATTCTTTTGGATCGGCATGAGAGGAGCTGTAGAAAAATGGTGCAGAGACTGTGGCCCTTGTCACCTAAGGAGGAAGGACCGTGCCAGCCAGAAGACACCCTTGAGGCCCATCGTCACCACGCAGCCTCTTGAGCTGGTAGCTCTGGACCATGTCAAATTGGCTCCAAGCCGGTCCGGATACATCTACGCCCTGACAATCGTGGACCACTATTCCCGTTTTCTAGTGGTGGTCCCGGTAAAGGACTTGACAGCCCAAACAGAGGCCAGATCAGGGTCCAGCGTTCGAAGCTGAAATCTTCCAGGAGTTCTGCAACCTCTATGGCTGTAAGAAGATTCGTACAACGCCTTACCACCCCCAAACCAACGCGATGTGTGAGAAAATGAACAATATAGTCATTGATCTCCTGAAGACGTTGCCCCTGGAGGAACGCAGCCTGTGGCCAGAAAAACTGCCGGACCTGATAGACATGTACAACAATATCCCGGTGAATGCTACAAACTGCACCCCGGCTTACCTGATGCGAGCTAGACCAGGTAAGCTGCCCGTAGACCTGGAGATGGGAGTCCTAATACCTGAGGACACCGCCCCGGATGCGGACTGGGATACGGAAAGGCAACTGCAGTACAAGAAGGTACAGGAGAGTGTGGAGAAGAGCCTGGCCCAGGTGAGAGAGAGGCAAGAAAGACTTTTCAATCAACACGCCCCTGCTGGTCCCCTAGAACCTGGTGAGCAAGTCCTAAAGCGAAAAAGAAGGCTACATAAGTTGGACGACCAGTGGGAAAGGGAACCCTACACCGTACTGCAGTCTGACCACGACAACCCAAAGGTGTGCGTAATCACCAAGGACGGAGGAGAAACCACTAGTGTCGTCTCCAGAGACCACCTCAAAAGGTGCCCCGAGCAACTCTGTAGTGCAGAAGAAGATCAGAGTGACCTTGAACCTGCAGAGGACAAGGAAGAAATGATCAGCACCGTTCTCGGAGAGTTCCCTCAGTCCTGGACTCGCATAAATGATGCCATAGTGGTAGCCGTCCTGCATTTCCTGCAACCGGCACAGCAACAACCAACACCAGAGCCGGAAGGTGAAGAGGAGCAAGCGGTTCCAGAGGCAGAAGAGCCTGTACCAGCAGCCCAGGAGAGTCAACCCTCTGCTGACAGTGAGCCTGCCATGCCTGCGGTAAGCCAAAGAATCCGCAGACAGCTGCCTGCCCTACCTGTACACCCAGCTGGCACCTGTACCCCTAATGCTAGTAGGGAAAGCCAGGTTGGTCCACCACCAGACAGTGGGCTACGTAGGTCAACCAGGAACACAAAGGGGCAGATACCCGCTCACTGGAGAATATAGAGCGCACTAAGATTGTAAATAACCCTGTTACCAAATGTTGAATTGTTTGCCAAGTTACCTGCGTGATTATTAATAGCGTGTTTCAGTTTCTTGCAGTTACCGTAAGGACTCAAAGGTTATGGACTTTTTATAACCGGGACTTTGTATGGACTGCGTTCAGAGCCTAACCCAGGAATGAACTAAGACTGTAAAGGACTTGGGGTAGGACAGACCCCCACCTGGTTAAGGCTCCCCGTTGTGTTGGTGATATGGACGCCCGGTCACAGACCACATTGTGACCTTAAGAACTCAATTTGTGCATCATCTGTCTATTAATGTTTTATAGTTATGCATATTGTCTTTGTTTACTGTTTAGTCCCGGAGTACTAAATTTCACTAGGGGGGAATGTGTCACCCTGGCCTGGATGCCACAAAATGTATTAAAGCTGTGTCTGAGAGCAAGGGGGAGGTTCTCTGGTCAGGGGAACATTAGCATGCAATGCCTCCTGTCTCAGGCCAGTAGGGGGAGCTGGCTGCCCCTATAAAAGCTGGTACTGGGGGCAGGGTTAGAGAGAACTGGATGACCTGTCTCAGCACTGAGACGTGTCCCAGAGTGGAGCAGGGACAGAAAGTTGATTGCACCTAAGAGGAAGTGTGGCAGGAGGAGAGCCACAAGCCAGAGACAAGAGGCGATGAGAGCCTGTCTTGGCAGAGAAAAGACTTAACTTTACCAGACTTTGGTGTCTGAGGCTGGGAGGATTCCACATTCTCCAGCAGATAACCAGTCTGCAAGGGACTGTACATTCCTTGGCCTAAGAAGCCTGGAGGCCCTGCCACAACCGAAGGGACCAGTAAAGCCGTACAAGGCTGGGAGCAGAAAGGAACCCACGTCGCAGGCCATACAGGCGAGAAAACACGGAAAGCTCGGAAACGTGGGCTGTTACCCTATAAGGAGGAGATAGCCAGAAGGAGCGCAGAAAGCACGGTAGGCCTACACCCTCACCCTTACCAGGGCCAATTTCCCCGTTGCTCTCAGACATCCAGGTCCCCTCCTAGCTGGGACTGTTTGTGGGTCAGTTTACCTGTTTAGTAAAGACCCTGGACTGCAACCTGTTGTCTGTGTGCTCCTTGCTCCTCCAGCACTACCGGCACTGGAACTCTCACTACCATCACTCCCACCATCCACCACACTGCCCTGGGGCCGCACTCTTCCCGTGGGGAGTCACACCATCCCTAGCTGCACACCTCATCAGCCCCAGCGGTCTGCATGCAGCGGCGGTTCCTAATAACCGCAATCCACGGGTGGCGTAGTCGGACATTATCAATAGTGCATAGCAGACTACCACTGGCCTGACCACCCTGAGCCACGGAACAGGGCTGCCACTACTACCCCCATCGTTTCCTATTGCCCGGATCCGAGTGCCCCACGGCCCAGGGGGCGAGTCATTAATGTCCCAGCAGTCACCTCTCCGGTCGTCACCCAGAATCCTCCAGTGCTGTCCTGTATAATGTCCCAGCAGTCACCTCTCCGCTCATCACCCAGAATCCTCCAGTGCTGTCCTGTATAATGTCCCAGCAGTCACCTCTCCGCTCAGCAGCTCAATCATCTTGTTGCTGAGCTCTAGGATCTTCTTCTTCTTCCTCTCATGTATCGGGGGGTGCGGGGGAGGCTCTGTGATGGGGTCCGGGCTCCGCCCTCCTGACTCCTGGAGATGGATGATGGGAGTCACACCCTCCCCCGGTGTCTTCCTCACTATTGTGTAATCCTGTGTATGGAGAAAAGTGGTAAAACACAAAACCCCAGAGAGATAATGAAATAGTTGTGGCTTTCTAACCCAAAACCTAATTACAGGTTCCTATTAACACTTTCACCCACGAGACTGTTTTCACCTTTCTGATTAGGCCAATTTTTTCAGTTCTTATTAGTTTGACTTTAATTTTGATCAAAATTACACAGTGACCCTATTTGGGCCATGTGTGAACACGCTCTTGCATGCTGCATGTACACTCATTTATATTCCAGTTAATTTCTTTAGTTTTTTTTTTCAGTTAAAGGGGTACTCCCATCTCCAAGATCCTATCCCAATATGTAGTAGGTGTAATAATAATAATAATATTAGCAAATACCTTCAATTAGAAATGTAGTATAGTATTTTTGGTTCGCTAGCTCTCTTACCCCATGTGCAGGCATAGCAGGACCTCAGGTATCCATGGTTATGACCACTAGCAGCTAGCCAACTAACTGTGATTTTATCAGTGGACGTAACCATGGATACCTAAGGTCCTGCGATGCTCTGCACATGAGGTAAGTGGCGAATCAAAAATACTATACTACATTTCTAATTAGAGGCATTTGCTAATATCAGCTGAGGGCTGATATTATAGCCTGGGAGGGGGCCTATAACCTTGGCCCCTTTCTAGGCTATTAATATCAGGTCGCAGCTGTCCGCCTAGCCTTTGCTGGCTCCAATTTATAGGGGGACACTATGTCATTTTTTTTTTTTTTGGGTCCCCCTGTAGAATGGACAGTAAAGGCTAAGCTAACTGCTGCGGCCTGATATTAATAGCAAGGGAAGGGGCCATGATCCTTGGCTACTTCCCAGACTATATCAGCCGTCAGCTTTCCCTCTGCTGGTTATTAAAAATACACGTGAACCCACCCATTTTTTTTTTTTTAAATACATTGAAATGTAAGATTATTGTACAGTGTATGCGTGACCAAGCATACATTGAAATGGGTCTGTGTGTGTTTCCGGTATGTGTGGAAAAAGTCATCACCATTCGTACCGGAGATTCTGACGTGTGAAAGAGCCGGAATTGGATACTGGGTGAGGAGTGTGTGTGTGTGGGGGGGAGCCCATGTATACACACGCGTACATATCTGCATAGAGTATGTATGTGTATATATATATTTTTTATATTAATTACAGGGGCTGCAGTTCTTGTGGCATCCTGAATACTTCCAAAATGGTGAATAGGGGTTTGACTAGGAAATGACATTATTGGCCTTTTTTTTCCCACTAACTTTATTTGGCTTCAAAAACGCTTAAAAAAAGCATAAAAAAAAGCATCAAAAACGCACATAGAATCCGCATGCATTTTTCTGGCAAGGAGATGCAGAAATGGTCAGGAAAATTTCTGCTTCATTTCTGCGTCGTGGGCACATAGCCTTATTCACAAGCGGTAGGGAGCTGAGGTACAGGATGACACTCATGGTTGAATATTGTTGTGCACCTGCAGACAGGCAGATCCTGGAAACCTCTGGTTTCATCAAATCTGAATATTTCTTCCTCAGCGCTGTGCTCTGTTTCTGCCCTGAGGTAATTCTTCCTAATATGAAGACTATCAGCTCCCCTTATTGTGTCTGTCCCCTTTTTAAGCGCAGCAGTCAGGGAGAAGGTAGGTAACTCCTTCACCTACAAAATGGCTTCCTCTTCCCAAAATGTCTGACCACCAACTGCCTCTTCAATCCTTAACTACCTCACAGGATTTAACTCCTCCCACTCCCATGTGACTGTTAGAGCTGCAGTCATTGGCTGACTGCCCAGAGGTGTTTTTCCAGAAGCTTCTGCGTATTAAACAGAGCTGGGTCACATGATCAAGCCTGTTAGAGGAAGATTAACCCTTTTTGTGCTGCCTGTCAGCAGGTCTCACAATTTATATAAAATGCAGTTTACACAAAAAAACACAGCATTTATATGAAACACACTATATATCCGGTATCCCATAGGGATAGGATCTTGGAGATGGGAATACCCCTTTAATTCTTCTGAATATTAAGTTATATCATTAATATTAACCCCCTTTACCCCCGAGGGTGGTTTGCACGTTAATGACCAGGCCAATTTTTACAATTCTGACCACTGTCACTTTATGAGGTAATTACTCTGGAACGCTTCAACAGCTCCCCCTGATTCTGAGGTTGTTTTTTCGTGACATATTGTACTTCATGATAGTGGTAAAATTTCTTCGATATCACTTGCGTTTATTTGTGAAAAAAATGGAAATTTGGCGAAAATTTTGAAAATTTTGCAATTTTCAAAATTTGAATTTTTATGCCCTTAAATCAGAGAGATATGTCACACAAAAGAGTTAATAAATAACATTTCCCACATGTCTACTTTACATCAGCACAATTTTGGAAGCAAATTTTTTTTTTTATTAGGGACCTATAAGGGTTAAAAGTTGACCAGCGATTTCTCATTTTTACAACAAAATTTACAAAACCATTTTTTTAGGGACCACATCACATTTGAAGTCACTTTGAGGGGCCTTTATGACAGAAAATACCCAAAAGTGACACCATTCTAAAAACTGCACCCCTCAAGGTGCTCAAAACCACATTCAAGAACTTTATTAACCCTTCAGGTGCTTCACAGGAATTTTTGGAATGTGGAAGAAAAAAATTAACATTTAACTTTTTTCACAAAAATGTTACTTTAGACCCAATTTTTTTTATTTTCGCAGGGGTAACAGGAAAAAATGGACCCCAAAATTTGTTGTGCAATTTCCCCTGAGCACACCGATACCCCATATGTGAGGAAAAACCAATGTTTGGGCGCACGGAAGGGCTCGGAAGGGAAGGAGCACCATTTGACTTTTTGAATGTAAAATTTGCTTGAATAATTAGCGGACGCTAATTATTATTATTTAGTGAATCCTGCTTTGAGCAGGGGGTTGGACCAGATGACCCAGGAGGTCCCCTCCAACTCTACCATTCTATGATTCTATGATTCTATGACGCCATGTTGCGTTTGGAGAGCCCCTGATGTGCCTAAACAGTGGAAACCCCCCACAAGTGACACCATTTTGGAAACTAGACCCCTCAAGGATTTTATTAAGGGGTATAGTGAACATTTTGAACCCAGAGGTACGACACAGAATTTGATAATATTAGGTCATCATATTGAATAAGTTGTCATTAGTGCTCGCTACATGATTTTGCATCAGGTACTCGGGTATGCACCATGTATCGCGGGTGCTCGAGTCCCCGCTCGCATGTTTCATGGTTATTAGACACCCAAAAAAAAACATGCGGGGATCGCTCGTGCATGGCAGGCAATCCCCGCGAGGTTTTTTTGGCCACAATGCATATGGGGTGGAGACTCGAGCACCCACGATACTCAATGCATACCCGAGCACCCGATGCAAACTCAAGTAGCGAGCACTGACGCTCGACACTAGTCGCCATATCGTCATCTTTTTTTTTTTAATTTTGAAAAAAATCCCAACCCCATCACAACCCTAACCCCAGCCCTAACCCTAGCCTAACCCTAGCCTAATCCTAACCCTAGAGTTTATTTTTTACGCCGTTCCTCGTGTGGTATAAGTGATTAAGTGACTTTATTCTTCGGGTCGGTGCGATTACAGCGATACCAGAATCATACCGGGTTTTTATGATTGACAGCTGTCACACACAAAAAGACGCATTTTTGTAAAATCTAGTTTTTGCATCGCCATATTTTAAGAGCTATAATTTATCCATATTTTGGCCGACAGTCATGTGACGGCTTGTTTTTTTGCGGGATGAGTTGACGTTTTTATTGGTGCCATTTTCAGGCACGTGACATTTTTTGATCACTTTCTATTCCAATTTTTGGGAGGCAGAATAAACAAAAACAGAACTTACAAAAAAAAAATTTATGTTTTTTTTTTTATTCTGTTCCGCGTGTGGTAAAATTGATAAGGCAGCTTTATTCTTCGGGTCAGTATGTTTACAGCGGTACCACATTTATAGCATTTTTCTATGTTTTGGCGCTTTTACACAATAAAAGCTATTTTATAGAAAACAATTTTTTTTTGCATCGCTTTATTCTGAGAGCTATAACTTTTTTATTTTTCGGCTGATGGAGCTGTATCGCGGCTTGTGTTTTTGCGGGAAAAGATGGTGTTTTCAGCGATACCATTTTTATTTACAATCGCCTTTTTGATCGCGTGTTAGTACCTTTTTGGTTTGGCGCTATGGTGATAAAGCATTGTTTTTTGCTTAGGTTTTTTTGTTTTTTTTTACCGTGTTCACTGAAGGGGTTAACTGGTGGGACAGTTTTATAGATCGGGTCGTTCTGGACACAGCGATACCAAAAGTGTACTTTATTTATTTTTATGTAAATATGTGTATTTAATTAATAATTTTTCCTTTCTTTGTTGTTGTTTACCTTGTCTCTGGACGGGACATCAACTTTTCCTGCCCGGATCGCTGATCTAATACTCTGGATTGCTTGCATCAGGTGCTGCATGTACGGTGAATGTCATCAAGAGGTTAAATGGAATCTGTCACCAAGTTATTGCCACTGACTGGCAGCTTTCTGCCTATGCACAGTGTACAGAGAGCGGCCAATCAGGGCTGTGGGTGGAGCTATACAGAGCTCAGAGCACTACTAGAGCTACAGCAGAAAAAACAGGGATTTCATCAGAACTGCAGCGAGCAGCCCAGTAACTGACCGATCACTGGAATCAGGTCTCTGCCCCCACATCATGATGCTCTCATATCAGATAGATGTTGGAGTAGTTACATAACACAATAAAGCTGATAGAAATGTAGAGGAGTTACCTCTCCGCTCAGCAGGGAGATGATCTCCAGGGTGAAGTGTAATAATCTTCTGGTGGTCTCGTCCTCGTCCATCCTCGGGGTCATTCAGGAGAAGGAGGGATGAACACTGGATCACCTGGAGGGATCTCGTCCTGCCGGCTGATAACAGAGAGCAAGAGCTGCACACAACCAGGACGGAGATCTGCATTGAGAGCTAGAGGACCTGTGGTGACATCCCCGCCATGTGATCAGGGGGCGGAGCTCAGGAGAGAAGTGAAGGACCTGTGATAATGATGACGTCACCACAGCTCCTCCCCCTCAGTGCAGCAGACACTTCATACTTCTCTTGGATCTCTGTTCTCTCTGTTATCAGCCATTATACAGAGAACTGCGCCCAGGAGACATTATATACAGAGCAGAGAACATTCCCCGCAGATTATATTCCTGGAGACAGAACAGGATCTGTGTGACGTCAGCACTGAGGGGATTCCAGGGGGAGACCAGAGGCCTAGAGACCGGATCCATCAGTGGTCGGTGACGTCTTGTAGATGTGATCGGAGCCTTAGTTACAGGATCCATCGGTCGTGGTCGGTGATGTCTTGTAGATGTGATCGGAGCCTTAGTTACTGGATCCATCGGTCGTGGTCGGTGATGTCTTGTAGATGCGATGGGAGCCTTAGTTACTGGATCCATCGGTCGTGGTCGGTGACGTCTTGTAGATGGATCAGAGCCTTAGTTACAGGATCCATCGGTCGTGGTCGGTGACGTCTTGTAGATGTGATCAGAGCGTTAGTTACAGGATCCATCGGTCGTGGTCGGGGACGTCTTGTAGATGTGATCGGAGCCTTAGTTACAGGATCCATCGGTCGTGGTCGGTGACGTCTTGTAGATGTGATCGGAGCCTTAGTTACAGGATCCATCGGTTGTGGTCGGTGACGTCTTGTAGATGTGATCGGAGCCTTAGTTACAGGATCCATCGGTCGTGGTCGGTGACGTCTTGTAGATGTGATCGGAGCCTTAGTTACAGGATCCATCGGTCGTGGTCGGTTACGTCTTGTAGATGTTATCGGAGGCTTAGTTACAGGATCCATCGGTCGTGGTCGGTGACGTCTTGTAGATGTGATCGGAGCCTTAGTTACAGGATCCATCGCTCGTGGTTGATGACGTCTTGTAGATGTGATCGAAGCATTAGTTACAGGATCCATCGCTCGTGGTTGATGACGTCTTGTAGATGTGATCGGAGCCTTAGTTACAGGATCCATCGGTCGTGGTCAGTGACGTCTTGTAGATGTGATCGGAGCCTTAGTTACAGGATCCATCGGTCATGGACGTCTTGTAGATGTGATCGGATCCTTAGTTACAGGATCCATCGGTCGTGGTCGGTGACGTCATGTAGATGTGATCGGAGCCTTAGCTACAGGATCCATCGCTCGTGGTTGGTGACGTCTTGTAGATGTGATTGGAGTCTTAGTTACAGGATCCTTCGTTAGTGGTCGGTGACGTCTTGTAGATGTGATCGGAGCATTAGTTACAGGATCCATCGGTCGTGGTCGGTGACGTCTTGTAGATGTGATCGGAGTCTTAGTTACAGGATCCATCGGTAGTGGTCGGTGACGTCTTGTAGATGTGATCGGAGCCTTAGTTACAGGATCCATCGGTCGTGGTCGGTGACGTCTTGTAGATGTGATCGGAGCCTTAGTTACAGGATCCATCGGTCGTGGTCGGTTACGTCTTGTAGATGTTATCGGAGCCTTAGTTACAGGATCCATCGGTCGTGGTCGGTGACGTCTTGTAGATGTGATCGGAGCCTTAGTTACAGGATCCATCAGTCTTGGTCGGTGATGTCTTGTAGATGTGATCGGTGCCTTAGTTACAGGATCCATCGGTCGTGGTCGGTGACGTCTTGTGGATGTGATCGGAGCCTTAGTTACAGGATCCATCGCTCGTGGTTGATGACGTCTTGTAGATGTGATCGAAGCATTAGTTACAGGATCCATCGCTCGTGGTTGATGACGTCTTGTAGATGTGATCGGAGCCTTAGTTACAGGATCCATCGGTCGTGGTCAGTGACGTCTTGTAGATGTGATCGGAGCCTTAGTTACAGGATCCATCGGTCATGGACGTCTTGTAGATGTGATCGGATCCTTAGTTACAGGATCCATCGGTCGTGGTCGGTGACGTCTTGTAGATGTGATCGGAGCCTTAGCTACAGGATCCATCGCTCGTGGTTGGTGACGTCTTGTAGATGTGATCGGAGTCTTAGTTACAGGATCCTTCGTTAGTGGTCGGTGACGTCTTGTAGATGTGATCGGAGCCTTAGTTACAGGATCCATCGGTTGTGGTCGGTGACGTCTTGTTGATGTGATCGGAGCCTTAGTTACAGGATCCATCGGTCGTTGTCGGTGATGTCTTGTAGATGTGATCGGAGCCTTAGTTACAGGATCCATCGCTCGTGGTTGGTGACGTCTTGTAGATGTGATTGGAGCCTTAGTTACAGGATCCATCGGTCGTGGTCGGGGACGTCTTGTAGATGTGATCGGAGCCTTAGTTACAGGATCCTTCGTTCGTGGTCGGTGACGTCTTGTAGATGTGATTGGAGCCTTAGTTACAGGATCCATCGGTCGATGTCGGTGACGTCTTGTAGATGTGATCGGAGCCTTAGTTACAGGATCCATCGGTCGTGGTCGGTGACGTCTTGTAGATGTGATCGGAGCCTTAGTTACAGGATCCATCTGTCGTGGTCGGTTACGTCTTGTAGATGTGATCGGAGCCTTAGTTACAGGATCCATCGGTCGTGGTCGGTGACGTCTTGTAGATGTGATCGGAGCCTTAGTTACTGGATCCATCGGTCGTGGTCGGTGACGTCTTGTAGATGGATCAGAGCCTTAGTTACAGGATCCATCGGTCGTGGTCGGTGACGTGTTGTAGATGTGATCAGAGCGTTAGTTACAGGATCCATCGGTCGTGGTCGGTGACGTCTTGTAGATGGATCAGAGCCTTAGTTACAGGATCCATCGGTCGTGGTCGGTGAGGTCTTGTAGATGTGATCAGAGCGTTAGTTACAGGATCCATCGGTCGTGGTCGGGGACGTCTTGTAGATGTGATCGGAGCCTTAGTTACAGGATCCATCGGTCGTGGTCGTCTTGTAGATGTGATCGGATCCTTAGTTACAGGATCCATCGGTCGTGGTCGGTGACGTCTTGTAGATGTGATCGGAGCCTTAGCTACAGGATCCATCGCTCGTGGTTGGTGACGTCTTGTAGATGTGATCGGAGTCTTAGTTACAGGATCCTTCGTTAGTGGTCGGTGACGTCTTGTAGATGTGATCGGAGCCTTAGTTACAGGATCCATCGGTTGTGGTCGGTGACGTCTTGTTGATGTGATCGGAGCCTTAGTTACAGGATCCATCGGTCGTTGTCGGTGATGTCTTGTAGATGTGATCGGAGCCTTAGTTACAGGATTCATCGCTCGTGGTTGGTGACGTCTTGTAGATGTGATTGGAGCCTTAGTTACAGGATCCATCGGTCGTGGTCGGGGACGTCTTGTAGATGTGATCGGAGCCTTAGTTACAGGATCCTTCGTTCGTGGTCGGTGACGTCTTGTAGATGTGATTGGAGCCTTAGTTACAGGATCCATCGGTCGATGTCGGTGACGTCTTGTAGATGTGATCGGAGCCTTAGTTACAGGATCCATCGGTCGTGGTCGGTGACGTCTTGTAGATGTGATCGGAGCCTTAGTTACAGGATCCATCTGTCGTGGTCGGTTACGTCTTGTAGATGTGATCGGAGCCTTAGTTACAGGATCCATCGGTCGTGGTCGGTGACGTCTTGTAGATGTGATCGGAGCCTTAGTTACTGGATCCATCGGTCGTGGTCGGTGACGTCTTGTAGATGGATCAGAGCCTTAGTTACAGGATCCATCGGTCGTGGTCGGTGACATGTTGTAGATGTGATCAGAGCGTTAGTTACAGGATCCATCGGTCGTGGTAGGTGACGTCTTGTAGATGGATCAGAGCCTTAGTTACAGGATCCATCGGTCGTGGTCGGTGACGTCTTGTAGATGTGATCAGAGCGTTAGTTACAGGATCCATCGGTCGTGGTCGGGGACGTCTTGTTGATGTGATCGGAGCCTTAGTTACAGGATCCATTGGTCGTGGTCGGTGACGCCATGTAGATGTGATCGGAGCCTTAGTTACAGGATCCATCGGTCGTGGTCGGTGACGTCTTGTAGATGTGATCGGAGCCTTAGCTACAGGATCCATCGCTCGTGGTTGGTGACGTCTTGTAGATGTGATCGGAGTCTTAGTTACAGGATCCTTCGTTAGTGGTCGGTGACGTCTTGTAGATGTGATCGGAGCCTTAGTTACAGGATCCATCGGTTGTGGTCGGTGACGTCTTGTTGATGTGATCGGAGCCTTAGTTACAGGATCCATCGGTCGTTGTCGGTGATGTCTTGTAGATGTGATCGGAGCCTTAGTTACAGGATCCATCGCTCGTGGTTGGTGACGTCTTGTAGATGTGATTGGAGCCTTAGTTACAGGATCCATCGGTCGTGGTCGGGGACGTCTTGTAGATGTGATCGGAGCCTTAGTTACAGGATCCTTCGTTCGTGGTCGGTGACGTCTTGTAGGTGTGATTGGAGCCTTAGTTACAGGATCCATCGGTCGATGTCGGTGACGTCTTGTAGATGTGATCGGAACCTTAGTTACAGGATCCATCGGTCGTGGTCGGTGACGTCTTGTAGATGTGATCGGAGTCTTAGTTACAGGATCCATCAGTAGTGGTCGGTGACGTCTTGTAGATGTGATCGGAGCCTTAGTTACAGGATCCATCGGTCGTGGTCGGTGACGTCTTGTAGATGTGATCGGAGCCTTAGTTACAGGATCCATCTGTCGTGGTCGGTTACGTCTTGTAGATGTGATCGGAGCCTTAGTTACAGGATCCATCGGTCGTGGTCGGTGACGTCTTGTAGATGTGATCGGAGCCTTAGTTACTGGATCCATCGGTCGTGGTCGGTGACGTCTTGTAGATGGATCAGAGCCTTAGTTACAGGATCCATCGGTCGTGGTCGGTGACGTCTTGTAGATGTGATCAGAGCGTTAGTTACAGGATCCATCGGTCGTGGTCGGTGACGTCTTGTAGATGGATTAGAGCCTTAGTTACAGGATCCATCGGTCGTGGTCGGTGACGTCTTGTAGATGTGATCGGAGTCTTAGTTACAGGATTCATCGGTAGTGGTCGGTGATGTCTTGTAGATGTGATCGGAGCCTTAGTTACAGGATCCATCGGTCGTGGTCGGTGACGTCTTGTAGATGTGATCGGAGCCTTAGTTACAGGATCCATCTGTCGTGGTCGGTTACGCCTTGTAGATGTGATCGGAGCCTTAGTTACAGGATCCATCGGTCGTGGTCGGTGATGTCTTGTAGATGTGATCGGTGCCTTAGTTACAGGATCCATCGGTCGTGGTCGGTGACGTCTTGTGGATGTGATTGGAGCCTTAGTTACAGGATCCATCGCTCGTGGTTGATGACGTCTTGTACATGTGATCGAAGCATTAGTTACAGGATCCATCGCTCGTGGTTGATGACGTCTTGTAGATGTGATCGGAGACTTAGTTACAGGATCCATCGGTCGTGGTCAGTGAAGTCTTGTAGATGTGATCGGAGCCTTAGTTACAGGATCCATCGGTCATGGACGTCTTGTAGATGTGATCGGATCCTTAGTTACAGGATCCATCGGTCGTGGTCAGTGACGTCTTGTAGATGTGATCGGAGCCTTAGCTACAGGATCCATCGCTCGTGGTTGGTGTCGTCTTGTAGATGTGATCGGAGTCTTAGTTACAGGATCCTTCGTTCGTGGTCGGTGACGTCTTGTAGATGTGATCGGAGCCTTAGTTACAGGATCCATCGGTTGTGGTCGGTGACGTCTTGTTGATGTGATCGGAGCCTTAGTTACAGGATCCATCGGTCGTGGTCGGTGATGTCTTGTAGATGTGATCGGAGCCTTAGTTACAGGATCCATCGGTCGTGGTCGGTGACGTCTTGTAGATGTGATCGGAGCCTTAGTTACAGGATCCATCGGTCGTGGTCGGTTACGTCTTGTAGATGTTATCGGAGCCTTAGTTACAGGATCCATCGGTCGTGGTCGGTGACGTCTTGTAGATGTGATTGGAGCCTTAGTTACAGGATCCATCAGTCGTGGTCGGTGATGTCTTGTAGATGTGATCGGTGCTTTAGTTACAGGATCCATCGGTCGTGGTCGGTGACGTCTTGTGGATGTGATCGGAGCCTTAGTTACAGGATCCATCGCTCGTGGTTGATGACGTCTTGTAGATGTGATCGAAGCATTAGTTACAGGATCCATCGCTCGTGGTTGATGACGTCTTGTAGATGTGATCGGAGCCTTAGTTACAGGATCCATCGGTCGTGGTCAGTGACGTCTTGTAGATGTGATCGGAGCCTTAGTTACAGGATCCATCGGTCATGGACGTCTTGTAGATGTGATCGGATCCTTAGTTACAGGATCCATCGGTCGTGGTCGGTGACGTCTTGTAGATGTGATCGGAGCCTTAGCTACAGGATCCATCGCTCGTGGTTGGTGACGTCTTGTAGATGTGATCGGAGTCTTAGTTACAGGATCCTTCGTTAGTGGTCGGTGACGTCTTGTAGATGTGATCGGAGCCTTAGTTACAGGATCCATCGGTTGTGGTCGGTGACGTCTTGTTGATGTGATCGGAGCCTTAGTTACAGGATCCATCGGTCGTTGTCGGTGATGTCTTGTAGATGTGATCGGAGCCTTAGTTACAGGATCCATCGCTCGTGGTTGGTGACGTCTTGTAGATGTGATTGGAGCCTTAGTTACAGGATCCATCAGTCGTGGTCGGGGACGTCTTGTAGATGTGATCGGAGCCTTAGTTACAGGATCCTTCGTTTGTGGTCGGTGACGTCTTGTAGATGTGATTGGAGCCTTAGTTACAGGATCCATCGGTCGATGTCGGTGACGTCTTGTAGATGTGATCGGAGCCTTAGTTACAGGATCCATCGGTCGTGGTCGGTGACGTCTTGTAGATGTGATCGGAGTCTTAGTTACAGGATCCATCGGTAGTGGTCGGTGACGTCTTGTAGATGTGATCGGAGCCTTAGTTACAGGATCCATCGGTCGTGGTCGGTGACGTCTTGTAGATGTGATCGGAGCCTTAGTTACAGGATCCATCTGTCGTGGTCGGTTACGTCTTGTAGATGTGATCGGAGCCTTAGTTACAGGATCCATCGGTCGTGGTCGGTGACGTCTTGTAGATGTGATCGGAGCCTTAGTTACTGGATCCATCGGTCGTGGTCGGTGACGTCTTGTAGATGGATCAGAGCCTTAGTTACAGGATCCATCGGTCGTGGTCGGTGACGTCTTGTAGATGTGATCAGAGTGTTAGTTACAGGATCCATCGGTCGTGGTCGGTGACGTCTTGTAGATGGATCAGAGCCTTAGTTACAGGATCCATCGGTCGTGGTCGGTGACGTCTTGTAGATGTGATCAGAGCGTTAGTTACAGGATCCATCGGTCGTGGTCGGGGACGTCTTGTAGATGTGATCGGAGCCTTAGTTACAGGATCCATCGGTCGTGGTCGGTGACGTCTTGTAGATGTGATCGGAGTCTTAGTTACAGGATCCATCGGTAGTGGTCGGTGACGTCTTGTAGATGTGATCGGAGCCTTAGTTACAGGATCCATCGGTCGTGGTCGGTGACGCCTTGTAGATGTGATCGGAGCCTTAATTACAGGATCCATCGGTCGTGGTCGGTGACGTCTTGTAGATGTGATCGGAGCCTTAGTTACAGGATCCATCGGTCGTGGTCGGTGATGTATTGTAGATGTGATCGGTGCCTTAGTTACAGGATCCATCGGTCATGGACGTCTTGTAGATGTGATCGGATCCTTAGTTACAGGATCCATCGGTCGTGGTCGGTGACGTCTTGTAGATGTGATCGGAGCCTTAGCTACAGGATCCATCGCTCGTGGTTGGTGACGTCTTGTAGATGTGATCGGAGTCTTAGTTACAGGATCCTTCGTTAGTGGTCGGTGACGTCTTGTAGATGTGATCGGAACCTTAGTTACAGGATCCATCGGTTGTGGTCGGTGACGTCTTGTTGATGTGATCGGAGCCTTAGTTACAGGATCCATCGGTCGTTGTCAGTGATGTCTTGTAGATGTGATCGGAGCCTTAGTTACAGGATCCATCGCTCGTGGTTGGTGACGTCTTGTAGATGTGATTGGAGCCTTAGTTACAGGATCCATCGGTCGTGGTCGGGGACTTCATGTAGATGTGATCGGAGCCTTAGTTACAGGATCCTCCGTTCGTGGTCGGTGACGTCTTGTAGATGTGATTGGAGCCTTAGTTACAGGATCCATCGGTCGATGTCGGTGACGTCTTGTAGATGTGATCAGAGCCTTAGTTACAGGATCCATCGGTCGTGGTCGGTGACGTCTTGTAGATGTGATCGGAGTCTTAGTTACAGGATCCATCGGTAGTGGTCGGTGACGTCTTGTAGATGTGATCGGAGCCTTAATTACAGGATCCATCGGTCGTGGTCGGTGACGTCTTGTAGATGTGATCGGAGCCTTAGTTACAGGATCCATCTGTCGTGGTCGGTTACGTCTTGTAGATGTGATCGGAGCCTTAGTTACAGGATCCATCGGTCGTGGTCGGTGACGTCTTGTAGATGTGATCGGAGCCTTAGTTACTGGATCCATCGGTCGTGGTCGGTGACGTCTTGTAGATGGATCAGAGCCTTAGTTACAGGATCCATCGGTCGTGGTCGGTGACGTCTTGTAGATGTGATCAGAGCGTTAGTTACAGGATCCATCGGTCGTGGTCGGTGACGTCTTGTAGATGGATCAGAGCCTCAGTTACAGGATCCATCGGTCGTGGTCGGTGACGTCTTGTAGATGTGATCAGAGCGTTAGTTACAGGATCCATCGGTCGTGGTCGGGGACGTCTTGTAAATGTGATCGGAGCCTTAGTTACAGGATCCATCGGTCGTGGTCGGTGACGTCTTGTAGATGTGATCGGAGTCTTAGTTACAGGATCCATCGGTAGTGGTCGGTGATGTCTTGTAGATGTGATTCGAGCCTTAGTTACAGGATCCATCGGTCGTGGTCGGTGACCTCTTGTAGATGTGATCGGAGCCTTAGTTACAGGATCCATCGGTCGTGGTCGGTTACGCCTTGTAGATGTGATCGGAGCCTTAGTTACAGGATCCATCGGTCGTGGTCGGTGACGTCTTGTAGTTGTGATCGGAGCCTTAGTTACAGGATCCATCGGTCGTGGTCGGTGATGTCTTGTAGATGTGATCGGTGCCTTAGTTACAGGATCCATCGGTCGTGGTCGGTGACGTCTTGTGGATGTGATTGGAGCCTTAGTTACAGGATCCATCGCTCGTGGTTGATGACGTCTTGTAGATGTGATCGAAGCATTAGTTACAGGATCCATCGCTCGTGGTTGATGACGTCTTGTAGATGTGATCGGAGCCTTAGTTACAGGATCCATCGGTCGTGGTCAGTGACGTCTTGTAGATGTGATCGGAGCCTTAGTTACAGGATCCATCGGTCATGGACGTCTTGTAGATGTGATCGGATCCTTAGTTACAGGATCCATCGGTCGTGGTCGGTGACGTCTTGTAGATGTGATCGGAGCCTTAGCTACAGGATCCATCGCTCGTGGTTGGTGACGTCTTGTAGATGTGATCGGAGTCTTAGTTACAGGATCCTTCGTTAGTGGTCGGTGACGTCTTGTAGATGTGATCGGAGCCTTAGTTACAGGATCCATCGGTTGTGGTCGGTGACGTCTTGTTGATGTGATCGGAGCCTTAGTTACAGGATCCATCGGTCGTTGTCGGTGATGTCTTGTAGATGTGATCGGAGCCTTAGTTACAGGATCCATCGCTCGTGGTTGGTGACGTCTTGTAGATGTGATTGGAGCCTTAGTTACAGGATCCATCGGTCGTGGTCGGGGACGTCTTGTAGATGTGATCGGAGCCTTAGTTACAGGATCCTTCGTTCGTGGTCGGTGACGTCTTGTAGATGTGATTGGAGCCTTAGTTACAGGATCCATCGGTCGATGTTGGTGACGTCTTGTAGATGTGATCGGAGCCTTAGTTACAGGATCCATCGGTCGTGGTCGGTGAAGTCTTGTAGATGTGATCGGAGTCTTAGTTACAGGATCCATCGGTAGTGGTCGGTGACGTCTTGTAGATGTGATCGGAGCCTTAGTTACAGGATCCATCGGTCGTGGTCGGTGACGTCTTGTAGATGTGATCGGAGCCTTAGTTACAGGATCCATCTGTCGTGGTCGGTTACGTCTTGTAGATGTGATCGGAGCCTTAGTTACAGGATCCATCGGTCGTGGTCGGTGACGTCTTGTAGATGTGATCGGAGCCTTAATTACTGGATCCATCGGTCGTGGTCGGTGACGTCTTGTAGATGGATCAGAGCCTTAGTTACAGGATCCATCGGTCGTGGTTGGTGACGTCTTGTAGATGTGATCAGAGCGTTAGTTACAGGATCCATCGGTCGTGGTCGGTGACGTCTTGTAGATGGATCAGAGCCTTAGTTACAGGATCCATCAGTCGTGGTCGGTGACGTCTTGTAGATGTGATCGGAGCCTTAGTTACAGGATCCATCGGTCGTGGTCGGTGACGTCTTGTAGATGTGATCGGAGCCTTAGTTACTGGATCCATCGGTCGTGGTCGGTGACGTCTTGTAGATAGATCAGAGCCTTAGTTACAGGATCCATCGGTCGTGGTTGGTGACGTCTTGTAGATGTGATCGGTGCCTTAGTTACAGGATCCATCGGTCATGGACGTCTTGTAGATGTGATCGGATCCTTAGTTACAGGATCCATCGGTCGTGGTCGGTGACGTCTTGTAGATGTGATCGGAGCCTTAGCTACAGGATCCATCGCTCGTGGTTGGTGACGTCTTGTAGATGTGATCGGAGTCTTAGTTACAGGATCCTTCGTTAGTGGTCGGTGACGTCTTGTAGATGTGATCGGAACCTTAGTTACAGGATCCATCGGTTGTGGTCGGTGACGTCTTGTTGATGTGATCGGAGCCTTAGTTATAGGATCCATCGGTCATTGTCAGTGATGTCTTGTAGATGTGATCGGAGCCTTAGTTACAGGATCCATCGCTCGTGGTTGGTGACGTCTTGTAGATGTGATTGGAGCCTTAGTTACAGGATCCATCGGTCGTGGTCGGGGACTTCTTGTAGATGTGATCGGAGCCTTAGTTACAGGATCCTCCGTTCGTGGTCGGTGACGTCTTGTAGATGTGATTGGAGCCTTAGTTACAGGATCCATCGGTCGATGTCGGTGACGTCTTGTAGATGTGATCGGAGCCTTAGTTACAGGATCCATCGGTCGTGGTCGGTGACGTCTTGTAGATGTGATCGGAGTCTTAGTTACAGGATCCATCGGTAGTGGTCGGTGACGTCTTGTAGATGTGATCGGAGCCTTAATTACAGGATCCATCGGTCGTGGTCGGTGACGTCTTGTAGATGTGATCGGAGCCTTAGTTACAGGATCCATCTGTTGTGGTCGGTTACGTCTTGTAGATGTGATCGGAGCCTTAGTTACAGGATCCATCGGTCGTGGTCGGTGACGTCTTGTAGATGTGATCGGAGCCTTAGTTACTGGATCCATCGGTCGTGGTCGGTGACGTCTTGTAGATGGATCAGAGCCTTAGTTACAGGATCCATCGGTCGTGGTCGGTGACGTCTTGTAGATGTGATCAGAGCGTTAGTTACAGGATCCATCGGTCGTGGTCGGTGACGTCTTGTAGATGGATCAGAGCCTCAGTTACAGGATCCATCGGTCGTGGTCGGTGACGTCTTGTAGATGTGATCAGAGCGTTAGTTACAGGATCCATCGGTCGTGGTCGGGGACGTCTTGTAAATGTGATCGAAGCCTTAGTTACAGGATCCATCGGTCGTGGTCGGTGACGTCTTGTAGATGTGATCGGAGTCTTAGTTACAGGATCCATCGGTAGTGGTCGGTGATGTCTTGTAGATGTGATCGGAGCCTTAGTTACAGGATCCATCGGTCGTGGTCGGTGACGTCTTGTAGATGTGATCGGAGCCTTAGTTACAGGATCCATCGGTCGTGGTCGGTTACGCCTTGTAGATGTGATCGGAGCCTTAGTTACAGGATCCATCGGTCGTGGTCGGTGACGTCTTGTAGTTGTGATCGGAGCCTTAGTTACAGGATCCATCGGTCGTGGTCGGTGATGTCTTGTAGATGTGATCGGTGCCTTAGTTACAGGATCCATCGGTCGTGGTCGGTGACGTCTTGTGGATGTGATTGGAGCCTTAGTTACAGGATCCATCGCTCGTGGTTGATGACGTCTTGTAGATGTGATCGAAGCATTAGTTACAGGATCCATCGCTCGTGGTTGATGACGTCTTGTAGATGTGATCGGAGCCTTAGTTACAGGATCCATCGGTCGTGGTCAGTGACGTCTTGTAGATGTGATCGGAGCCTTAGTTACAGGATCCATCGGCCATGGACGTCTTGTAGATGTGATCGGATCCTTAGTTACAGGATCCATCGGTCGTGGTCGGTGACGTCTTGTAGATGTGATCGGAGCCTTAGCTACAGGATCCATCGCTCGTGGTTGGTGACGTCTTGTAGATGTGATCGGAGTCTTAGTTACAGGATCCTTCGTTAGTGGTCGGTGACGTCTTGTAGATGTGATCGGAGCCTTAGTTACAGGATCCATTGGTTGTGGTCGGTGACGTCTTGTTGATGTGATCGGAGCCTTAGTTACAGGATCCATCGGTCGTTGTCGGTGATGTCTTGTAGATGTGATCGGAGCCTTAGTTACAGGATCCATCGCTCGTGGTTGGTGACGTCTTGTAGATGTGATTGGAGCCTTAGTTACAGGATCCATCGGTCGTGGTCGGGGACGTCTTGTAGATGTGATCGGAGCCTTAGTTACAGGATCCTTCGTTCGTGATCGGTGACGTCTTGTAGATGTGATTGGAGCCTTAGTTACAGGATCCATCGGTCGATGTCAGTGACGTCTTGTAGATGTGATAGGAGCCTTAGTTACAGGATCCATCGGTCGTGGTCGGTGACGTCTTGTAGATGTGATCGGAGTCTTAGTTACAGGATCCATCGGTAGTGGTCGGTGACGTCTTGTAGATGTGATCGGAGCCTTAGTTACAGGATCCATCGGTCGTGGTCGGTGACGTCTTGTAGATGTGATCGGAGCCTTAGTTACAGGATCCATCTGTCGTGGTCGGTTACGTCTTGTAGATGTGATCGGAGCCTTAGTTACAGGATCCATCGGTCGTGGTCAGTGACGTCTTGTAGATGTGATCGGAGCCTTAGTTACTGGATCCATCGGTCGTGGTCGGTGACGTCTTGTAGATGGATTAGAGCCTTAGTTACAGGATCCATCGGTCGTGGTTGGTGACGTCTTGTAGATGTGATCAGAGCGTTAGTTACAGGATCCATCGGTCGTGGTCGGTGACGTCTTGTAGATGGATCAGAGCCTTAGTTACAGGATCCATCGGTCGTGGTCGGTGACGTCTTGTAGATGTGATCAGAGCGTTAGTTACAGGATCCATCGGTCGTGGTCGAGGACGTCTTGTAGATGTGATCGGAGCCTTAGTTACAGGATCCATCGGTCGTGGTCGGTGACGTCTTGTAGATGTGATCGGAGTCTTAGTTACAGGATCCATCGGTAGTGGTCGGTGACGTCTTGTAGATGTGATCGGAGCCTTAGTTACAGGATCCATCGGTCGTGGTCGGTGACGCCTTGTAGATGTGATCGGAGCCTTAGTTACAGGATCCATCGGTCGTGGTCGGTGACGTCTTGTAGATGTGATCGGAGCCTTAGTTACAGGATCCATCGGTCGTGGTCGGTGATGTCTTGTAGATGTGATCGGTGCCTTAGTTACAGGATTCATCGGTCATGGACGTCTTGTAGATGTGATCGGATCCTTAGTTACAGGATCCATCGGTCGAGGTCGGTGACGTCTTGTAGATGTGATCGGAGCCTTAGCTACAGGATCCATCGCTCGTGGTTGGTGACGTCTTGTAGATGTGATCGGAGTCTTAGTTACAGGATCCTTCGTTAGTGGTCGGTGACGTCTTGTAGATGTGATCGGAGCCTTAGTTACAGGATCCATCGGTTGTGGTCGGTGACGTCCTGTTGATGTGATCGGAGCCTTAGTTACAGGATCCATCGGTCGTTGTCAGTGATGTCTTGTAGATGTGATCGGAGCCTTAGTTACAGGATCCATCGCTCGTGGTTGGTGACGTCTTGTAGATGTGATTGCAGCCTTAGTTACAGGATCCATCGGTCGTGGTCGGGGACTTCTTGTAGATGTGATCGGAGCCTTAGTTACAGGATCCTCCGTTCGTGGTCGGTGACGTCTTGTAGATGTGATTGGAGCCTTAGTTACAGGATCCATCGGTCGATGTCGGTGACGTCTTGTAGATGTGATCGGAGCCTTAGTTACAGGATCCATCGGTCGTGGTCGGTGACGTTTTGTAGATGTGATCGGAGTCTTAGTTACAGGATCCATCGGTAGTGGTCGGTGACGTCTTGTAGATGTGATCGGAGCCTTAATTACAGGATCCATCGGTCGTGGTCGGTGACGTCTTGTAGATGTGATCGGAGCCTTAGTTACAGGATCCATCTGTCGTGGTCGGTTACGTCTTGTAGATGTGATCGGAGCCTTAGTTACAGGATCCATCGGTCGTGGTCGGTGACGTCTTGTAGATGTGATCGGAGCCTTAGTTACTGGATCCATCGGTCGTGGTCGGTGACGTCTTGTAGATGGATCAGAGCCTTAGTTACAGGATCCATCGGTCGTGGTCGGTGACGTCTTGTAGATGTGATCAGAGCGTTAGTTACAGGATCCATCGGTCTTGGTCGGTGACGTCTTGTAGATGGATCAGAGCCTCAGTTACAGGATCCATCGGTCGTGGTCGGTGACGTCTTGTAGATGTGATCAGAGCGTTAGTTACAGGATCCATCGGTCGTGGTCGGGGACGTCTTGTAAATGTGATCGGAGCCTTAGTTACAGGATCCATCGGTCGTGGTCGGTGACGTCTTGTAGATGTGATTGGAGTCTTAGTTACAGGATCCATCGGTAGTGGTCGGTGATGTCTTGTAGATGTGATCGGAGCCTTAGTTACAGGATCCATCGGTCGTGGTCGGTGACGTCTTGTAGATGTGATCGGAGCCTTAGTTACAGGATCCATCGGTCGTGGTCGGTTACGCCTTGTAGATGTGATCGGAGCCTTAGTTACAGGATCCATCGGTCGTGGTCGGTGACGTCTTGTAGTTGTGATCGGAGCCTTAGTTACAGGATCCATCGGTCGTGGTCGGTGATGTCTTGTAGATGTGATCGGTGCCTTAGTTACAGGATCCATCGGTCGTGGTCGGTGACGTCTTGTGGATGTGATTGGAGCCTTAGTTACAGGATCCATCGCTCGTGGTTGATGACGTCTTGTACATGTGATCGAAGCATTAGTTACAGGATCCATCGCTCGTGGTTGATGACGTCTTGTAGATGTGATCGGAGCCTTAGTTACAGGATCCATCGGTCGTGGTCAGTGAAGTCTTGTAGATGTGATCGGAGCTTTAGTTACAGGATCCATCGGTCATGGACGTCTTGTAGATGTGATCGGAGTCTTAGTTACAGGATCCTTCGTTCGTGGTCGGTGACGTCTTGTAGATGTGATCGGAGCCTTAGTTACAGGATCCATCGGTTGTGGTCGGTGACGTCTTGTTGATGTGATCGGAGCCTTAGTTACAGGATCCATCGGTCGTGGTCGGTGATGTCTTGTAGATGTGATCGGAGCCTTAGTTACAGGATCCATCGCTCGTGGTTGGTGACGTCTTGTAGATGTGATTGGAGCCTTAGTTACAGGATCCATCGGTCGTGGTCGGGGACGTATTGTAGATGTGATCGGAGCCTTAGTTACAGGATCCTTCGTTCGTGGTCGGTGACGTCTTGTAGATGTGATTGGAGCCTTAGTTACAGGATCCATCGGTCGATGTCGGTGACGTCTTGTAGATGTGATCGGAGCCTTAGTTACAGGATCCATCGGTCGTGGTCGGTGACGTCTTGTAGATGTGATCGGAGTCTTAGTTACAGGATCCATCGGTAGTGGTCGGTGACGTCTTGTAGATGTGATCGGAGCCTTAGTTACAGGATCCATCGCTCGTGGTCGGTGACGTCTTGTAGATATGATCGGAGCCTTAGTTACAGGATCCATCGGTCGTGGTCGGTTACGTCTTGTAGATGTGATCGGAGCCTTAGTTACAGGATCCATCGGTCGTGGTCGGTGACGTCTTGTGGATGTGATCGGAGCCTTAGTTACAGGATCCATCGCTCGTGGTTGATGACGTCTTGTAGATGTGATCGAAGCATTAGTTACAGGATCCATCGCTCGAGGTTGATGACGTCTTGAAGATGTGATCGGAGCCTTAGTTACAGGATCCATCGGTCGTGGTCAGTGACGTCTTGTAGATGTGATCGGAGCCTTAGTTACAGGATCCATCGGTCATGGACGTCTTGTAGATGTGATCGGATGCTTAGTTACAGGATCCATCGGTCGTGGTCCGTGACGTCTTGTACATGTGATCGGAGCCTTAGCTACAGGATCCATCGCTCGAGGTTGGTGACGTCTTGTAGATGTGATCGGAGTCTTAGTTACAGGATCCTTTGTTCGTGGTCGGTGACGTCTTGTAGATGTGATCGGAGCCTTAGTTACAGGATCCATCGGTTGTGGTCGGTGACGTCTTGTTGATGTGATCGGAGCCTTAGTTACAGGATCCATCGGTCGTGGTCGGTGATGTCTTGTAGATGTGATCGGAGCCTTAGTTACAGGATCCATCGCTCGTGGTTGGTGACGTCTTGTAGATGTGATTGGAGCCTTAGTTACAGGATCCATCGGTCATGGTCGGGGACGTCTTGTAGATGTGATCGGAGCCTTAGTTACAGGATCCTTCGTTCGTGGTCGGTGACGTCTTGTAGATGTGATTGGAGCCTTAGTTACAGGATCCATCGGTCGATGTCGGTGAGGTCTTGTAGATGTGATTGGAGCCTTAGTTACAGGATCCATCGATCGTGGTCAGTGACGTCTTGTAGATATGATCGGAGCCTTAGTTACAGGATCCGTCGGTCGTGGACGTCTTGTAGATGTGATCGGATCCTTAGTTACAGGATCCATTGGTCGTGGTCGGTGACGTTTTGTAGATGTGATTGGAGCCTTAGTTACAGGATCCATCGCTCGTGGTTGGTGACGTCTTGTAGATATGATTGGAGCCTTAGTTACAGGATCCATCGGTCGATGTCGGTGACGTCTTGTAGATGTGATCGGAGCCTTAGTTACAGGATCCATCGGTCGTGGTTGTTGACGTCTTGTAGATGTGATCGGAGCCTTAGTTACAGGATCCATCGCTCGTGGTCGGTGACGTCTTGTAGATGTGATTGGAGTCTTAGTTACAGGATCCATCGCTCGTGGTCGGTGACGTCTTGTAGATGTGATCGGAGTCTCAGTTACAGGATCCATCGCTCGTGGTCGGTGACTTCTTGTAGATGTGATCAGAGCCTTAGTTACAGGATTTCTCGGTCGTGGTCGGTGACGTCTTGTAGATGTGATCGGAGTCTTAGTTACAGGATCCATCGCTCGTGGTCGGTGACGTTTTGTAGATGTGATCAGAGCCTTAGTTACAGGATCCGTTGGTCGTGGTCGGTGACGTCTTGTAGATGTGATCGGAGACTTAGTTACAGGATCCATCGCTCGTGGTTGATGACGTCTTGTAGATGTGATCGGAGCATTAGTTACAGGATCCATCGCTCGTGGTTGATGACGTCTTGTAGATGTGATCGGAGCCTTAGTTACAGGATCCATCGGTCGTGGTCAGTGACGTCTTGTAGATGTGATCGGAGCCTTATTTACAGGATCCATTGGTCATGGACGTCTTGTAGATGTGATCGGATCCTTAGTTACAGGATCCATCGGTCGTGGTCGGTGACATCTTGTAGATGTGATAGGAGCCTTAGCTACAGGATCCATCGCTCGTGTTTGGTGACGTCTTGTAGATGTGATCGGAGTCTTAGTTACAGGATCCTTTGTTCGTGGTCGGTGACGTCTTGTAGATGTGATCGGAGCCTTAGTTACAGGATCCATCGGTTGTGGTCGGTGACGTCTTGTTGATGTGATCGGAGCCTTAGTTACAGGATCCATCGGTCGTGGTCGGTGATGTCTTGTAGATGTGATCGGAGCCTTAGTTACAGGATTCATCGGTCATGGTCGGTGACGTCTTGTAGATGTGATTGGAGCCTTAGTTACAGGATCCATCGGTTGTGGTCAGTGACGTCTTGTAGATGTGATCGGAGCCTTAGTTACAGGATCCATCGGTCGTGGACGTCTTGCTGATGTGATCGGATCCTTAGTTACAGTATCCATTGGTCGTCGTCGGTGACGTTTTGTAGATGTGATTGGAGCCTTAGTTACAGGATCCATCGCTCGTGGTTGGTGACATCTTGTAGATATGATTGGAGCCTTAGTTACAGGATCCATCGGTCGATGTCGGTGATGTCTTGTAGATGTGATCGGAGCCTTAGTTACAGGATCCATCGGTCGTGGTTGTTGACGTCTTGTAGATGTGATCGGAGCCTTAGTTACAGGATCCATCGCTCGTGGTCGGTGACGTCTTGTAGATGTGATTGGAGTCTCAGTTACAGGATCCATCGCTCGTGGTCGGTGACGTCTTGTAGATGTGATCGGAGTCTCAGTTACAGGATCCATCGCTCGTGGTCGGTGACGTCTTGTAGATGTGATCAGAGCCTTAGTTACAGGATTCGTCGGTCGTGGTCGGTGACGTCTTGTAGATGTAATCGGAGTCTTAGTTACAGGATCCGTTGGTCGTGGTCGGTGACGTCTTGTAGATGTGATCGGAGACTTAGTTACAGGATCCATCGGTTGTGGTCGGTGACGTCTTGTAGATGTGATAGGAGCCTTAGTTACAGGATCCATCGGTCGTGGTCGGTGACGTCTTGTAGATTATTATTATTATTATTTATTATTATAGCGCCATTTATTCCATGGCGCTTTACATGTGAAAAAGTGGTATAATACAAGAACAATTACAATAATCTTGAACACAATGTGACAGCGACTGGTACAGGAGGAGCGAGGACCCTGCCCGCGAGGGCTCACAATCTACGAGGGATGGGTGAGGATACAGTAGGTGAGGGTAGAGCTCGTGCAGCGGTATGGTGGAGCGGTTGTTACTGCAGGTTGTAGGCTTGTCGGAAGAGGTGGGTCTTCAGGTTCCTTTTGAAGGTTTCCACGGTAGGCGAGAGTCTGATACGTTGGGGTAGAGAGTTCCAGAGTAGGGCGGAAGCACGGGAGAAATCTTGTATACGGCTGTGGGAGGTGGAGATAAGAGGGGAGTAGAATCATAGAATCATAGAATGGTAGAGTTGGAAGGGACCTCCTGGGTCATCTGGTCCAACCCCCTGCCCAAAGCAGGGTTCACTAGATCATCTCAGACAGATGTCTGTCCAGCCTCTGTTTGAAGACGTCCATTGAAGAGGAACTCGCCACCTCTCGTGGCAGCCTGTTCCACTCATTAATCACCCTAACTGTCAAAAAGTTTTTTCTAATATCTAATCTGTGTCTCCTCCCATTTAGTTTCATCTAGTCTTTCCTTGTGCAAATGAGAATAAAGATGATCCTTCTACAATGTGACAGCCCTTGACATATTTGTAGACAGCTATTAAGTCTCCTCTCAGTCTTCTTTTTTGCAAGCTAAACATTCCCAAATCCTGCAACCGTTCCTCATAGGACATGGTTTGCAGACCAGTCACCATTCTGGTCGCTCTTCTCTGAACTTGCTCCAGTTTGTCTATATCTTTTTTAAAATGTGGTGCCCAAAACTGTACACAGTATTCCAGATGAGGTCTGACCAAAGAGGAGTAAAGACCGATAATGACTTCACGTGATCTAGACTGTATGCTTCTGTTAATACATCCCAGAATTGTATTTGCCTTTTTTGCTGCTGCATCACACTGTTGACTCATGTTCAGTCTATGATCTATTAGTATACCTAAGTCTTTTTCACATGTACTGTTGCTTAGCTCTATTCCTCCCATTCTGTATATGCTTTTTTCATTTTTATTGCCCAGATGTAGTACTTTGCATTTTTCCCTGTTAAAAACCATTCTGTTGGTTGCTGCCCACTGCTCCAGTTTATTTAGGTCTTTTTGAATCCTCTCTCTCTCTTCTCTAGTATTAGCTATCCCTCCTAGCTTTGTGTCATCAGCAAATTTAATCAGTTTACCCTCAATTCCTTCATCTAAATCATTGATAAAGATGTTGAACAATACAGGTCCCAGGACGGAGCCCTGTGGTACCCCACTTGAGACATTCATCCAGCTGGATGTGAAGCCATTTACAACCACCCTTTGAGTCCGATCACTAAGCCAGTTATGAATCCACCTAACAGTTGCCTGGTCCATTGCATACTTGGTCATTTTTTCAATAAGGATGGTGTGAGATACTTTGTCAAATGCTTTACTGAAGTCAAGATATACTATATCTACAGCATTTCCCTGATCCACCCAGTCAGTGATTCTGTCATAGAAGGAAATTAAGTTAGTCTGACATGACTTGTTAGTTACAAACCCATGCTGACTCTGGTTAATCACTTCATTCTTATCCATGTACTTACATACATGTTGTTTAATAATTTGTTCAAAGATCTTTCCTGGTATAGAAGTCAGACTCACCGGCCTATAGTTCCCTGTGTCCACCTTCTTCCCCTTTTTGAAGATAGGAACAACATTTGCTCTTCTCCAGTCTTCTGGGACTTCTCCTGTTCTCCAAGAATTTTCAAAGATTATGGAGAGTGGTTCTAAAATTTCTGCTACGATCTCCTTCAGTACTCTGGGGTGTAATTCATCTGGACCTGGAGACTTGAACTCATTTATGTTAGCTAAATATTCCCTCACAATCTTTCTGTTTACAGATAACTTGGATTCCTCTATTCCTTTAAAAGGACAGTGAAGATCAGTTGATGTTACATTTTCTTTCTGAGAGAAAACAGATGCAAAATAGGAATTAAAAAGTTCGGCCTTCTCAACATCCTCTCTTACCATTTCTCCATTTTCATCCTGTAAAAATCCTATAGCATCTTTGACTTTTCTTTTACTTTTGACATACCCCCAAAATCCTTTTTTATTGCTTTTGACATCTCTTGCAAGCCTTAATTCATTGTCAGCTTTAGCTAACCTGATACGTGCCCTGCAGGATCTGCAGACTGCATTATAATCTTCTTTAGATATGCCTCCCTCTTTCCATTTAATAAACATTTCTTTCTTTCTTTTTAGCATGTGTTTAAGTTCTGTGTTCATCCATCCTGGTTTCCTTAAATGCTTCCCATTCTTCCTACTTTTCGGGATTGTTAACGATTGTGCTTTGAGAATCTCATTTTTAAAAATTTCCCATCCTTCCTGGACATTTTTGTCCTTAAGGACATCCAGCCATTGGATCCCTCCTATTCTCTTTCTGAGTCTCTTAAAATCTGCCTTTCTAAAATCTAACCTTGAAGTTTGAGTCTTCACATGTCTTCCTCCTCTAGTTATCCAAAATTCTATAATAGCATGATCGCTGCCTCCTAGGGTCCCAGCCACCTTTACCTCCTCAACCATTTCCTCCCTGTTTATAAGGATTAGATCCAAAGTAGCAGATCCCCTTGTTTTCTCCCCTACCTTTTGGAAGATAAAGTTGTCAGCAAGAGAGGATAAGAATTTGCTTGACCTGTTAGTTTTACTTGAGAGAGATTCCCAACAAATGTCTGGATAGTTGAAATCTCCCATGACCACTACGTCATATTTTTTGGAGAACTTGGTCATTTGATACATAAAGAGTTCATCCATATCTTCAGCTTGCCCAGGTGGCCTGTAGTAAATGCCTACAATGGTGTCCTTTCCGTTGTTCTCTCCTTGTATTCTTACCCAAACAGTTTCCACAGAACTCCCAGTCTCTGAAGCTTCAATCTCTGTGCAGATATACGCTTTTCTAACATACAATGCAACACCTCCTCCTCGTTTATCAAGTCTGTTTCTTGCAAATAAGTTGTATCCTTTTAGCCTTTTATTCCAATCATGTGTATCGTCCCACCAAGTTTCAGTGATTCCAATGACATCATATTTCTTTTCCTGCGTTAGTAGTTCTAATTCTCCTTGTTTGTTGCCCATGCTTTGTGCATTTGTATAAAAACATTTTAGTTTGTGATTGGTTTCTCTTCCTCCCATATTTTTATCATTTAAATTGTTTTGTCTTTGTTCTTCCTTTCCACTTCCAGTAGCAGAGATCTCAATAGTATTTGTCAGCTGTATGGCTTTTTCTGGCCTTTTGCTTCCCTTCCCACATTGTTCTAGTTTAAAGCTCTTCTGATGAGTGTAGCAAGGCGACTTCCAAATACATGTTTTCCAGTCTTCGTAAGGTGCACCCCATCTCTAGCAAGTAGTCCATCTTATAGGTAATTCATTCCGTGATCCAGAAATCCAAATCCTTGTTGACGGCACCATCGACGTAGCCAGTTGCTCACCTGTAGAATCTTATTCCACCTCATTGTTCCATGGCCATCCACTGGGAGGATGGATGAGAAGACCACCTGCGCTCCCAATTCTTTCACTTTCTTGCCTAAGTCTTCAAAGTCACTGCAGATGGTTTCCAGGTCCTTTCTTGCGGTGTCATTTGTCCCCACATGTATTAGCAGGAATGGGTAGTGATCTGTAGGTCTGAAGAGTCTTGATATCCTGTCAGACACATCTTTAATTTTTGCTCCTGGAAGACAGCACATTTCTCTTGAGGTTATGTCTGGTCTGCAGATAGCGGCCTCTGTTCCTCTTAACAGGGAATCCCCCATGACCACCACTCTCCGTTTTTTCTTCACAACATTCTTCTTTCTCCATCCAGGAGGATTCTGAGGGCTTACAAGGTTATTCATTGCTGGCAAAGTCTTATTTTGCTGTATTTCTTCCTTACAAGAGCAGGAGATCTTGTGAGGATCGGAGGTTGCGTGCAGGTATGTAACGGGAGACTTGGTCGGAGATATATGGAGGAGACAGGTTGTGAATGGCTTTGTATGTCATGGTTAGGGTTTTGAACTGGAGTCTCTGAGCAATGGGGAGCCAGTGAAGAGATTGACAGAGAGGAGAGGCCGGGGAATAGCGGGGGGACAGGTTGATTAGTCGAGCAGCAGAGTTTAGGATAGATTGGAATGGTGCAAGAGTGTTAGAGGGAAGGCCACAGAGAAGGAGGTTGCAGTAGTCAAGGCGGGAGATGATGAGGGCGTGCACTAGTGTTTTTGCAGATTCATGGTTTAGGAATGTGCAGATCCGGGAGATATTTTTGAGTTGGAGTCGGCAGCATAGGCGGATTATGAGGGCAATCCGGGCAACCGCCCGGGGCCCCGAACCTGCAGGGGGCCCGCGGCTCCGGGCGGGGAGTCTAATGCTGTATTGCCCTCATTATATGTGCGGGCCGGTAGCAGTGGCGAGAGGGGGGGGGGGGCCCGGACCGCTCCCCCAGAAGCGGCCGCCGCTACTTCTTCATCGGCCGGGCCAGCACTGCAGCAGTTAACTTCCCTCTGCTGGCCTGGCCGCGTCACTGCTAGGAGACACGGCCCTGTGCGCGGCCGTGTCAACTAGCTCTGACGTCACGCAGTGCGCCCCGGCCTGCACTGCTGCAACGGAGAAGAGAGAGAGCAGGCAGGAGGAATGGAGCCGGTGAGTGTGTATGTGTGTGTGTGTGTGTGCAGGTGTGTGTCTGTGTGGGCAGGTGTGTGTGTGTGTCTGTGTGGGCAGGTGTGTGTGTGTGTGTGTCTGTGTGGGCAGGTGTGTGTGTGTGTGTCTGTGTGGGCAGGTGTGTGTGTGTGTGTGGGCAGGTGTGTGTGCATGGGCAGGTGTGTGTGTGGGCAGGTGTGTGTGTGGGGGGGGGCAGGTGTGTGTGTGTGGGCAGGTGTGTGTGTGTGTGGGCAGGTGTGTGTGGACAGGTGTGTGTGTGGGCTGGTGTGTGTGTGTGTGTGGGCAGGTGTGTGTGTGTGGGCAGGTGTGTGTGTGGGCAGGTGTGTGTGTGTGTGTGGGCAGGTGTGTGTGTGTGTGTGTGTGTGGGCAGGTGTGTGTGTGTGTGGGCAGGTGTGTGTGTGTGTGTGTGGGCAGGTGTGTGTGTGTGTGTGAGCAGGTGTGTGTGTGTGTGGGCAGGTGTGTGTGTGTGTATATGTGTGTGTGTGTGTGGGCAGGTTAGAAAGTCTTGCCGTGTTGAACACTACACCTGACTTGAGGCCACCACCTCTTGGTTGTCCAATGTTCTTGCTTCTCTAGGGCTCTTCTCAGATATTCATTATACCAGCTCCCCAGAATACCAAAGCTAGGGTGGGTGATTGCGAGCCCTGGTGGTGGTCATAACTGCGGCCACCCAGGGGCAATACTCCATAACAACAATCCCCTGAGGTGGTGTAGGATGTAAGGACCTATTCACACTACATTCAACACTGCATTCAGGTCTTTACACAAGGCTTACAACTGAATCCCTGAAATTCAGGATTGTGCTGTCTGAAATGAGACTTCTGAAAGCAGAGCAAATGGAGCCTAAAGATTCAGACTTTAGCCTCGGTTTGCCTTTGTTCAAATCAATGGCTATGTCAAGGCACATCTGAATGCCATTTTTCAGGGATTTAGATAGAAGCCTGGAAAGAGGAGATGAATGCATTGCAAAATTCAGTGTGAATAGGCCCTTATATCTGGAGTCTTGATATTGATGCCACATGCATTTTACTTGTTTTTAACTTAAAAAAAAAATACACACACACAAATTATACATACACACACACACTATACATACACACACACACACAGATGTGTGTGTGGGCGTGTGTGTGTGGGCAGGTGTGTGTGTGTGTGGGCAGGTGTGTGTGTGTGTGGGCCGGTGTGTGTGTGTGTGATGTCTGTCTGTTTGTGTGTGATGACTGTGTGTGTGTGTGTGTGGACAGATGCCATTGTGTGATGTCTGTTTGTATGTATTTTTGTGTTTCAAATGTGTTTATGCGTGTCTGTATATGTTTGTGTGTGTGCATGACTGCATGCGGCCTCCTGCTGAGTATAGTTGGCACCGTGCGGCCCCCTGATGTCTCTGGGGGGGGCGCCGTGTGGCCTCCCGCTGTGTATAGATGGCTACGTGCGCCCCCCGCTGTGTATAGATGGCTACGTGCGGCCCCCCGCTGAGTATAGATGTCGCCGTACGGTCTCCTGCTGAGTATAGATGGCTACGTGCGGCCTCCCGCTGAGTATAGATGGCGCTGTGCAGCCTCCTGCTGTCTCTGGGGGGAGCGCCGTGCGGCATCTATACTCAGCAGGAGGCCGCACGTAGCCATCTATACACGTATACTCAGCAGGAGGCCGCACGTAGCCACCTATACACGTATACTCAGCAGGAGGCCGCACGTAGCCATCTATACGGTGCCATCTATACACAGCGGGAGGCCGCACGGCGCCATCTATACACAGCTGGAGGCCGCACGGCGCCATCTATACACAGCGGGAGGCCGCACGGTGCCATCTATACACAGCGGGAGGCCGCACGGCGCCATCTATACACAGCGGGAGTCTCAGTGCTTTGCAAGAGCAGTCGATAAATTCTGCTTGACTAATTCTGAGCACCATAAAGTCTGGTTCGCTTCTAACCTGCTGTCTTCATTTTCAGCTTGCTGAATTCTAACTCATTTACTGTCATTCGAGACGATGCCTTTGCTGGTCTCTTTCACCTTGAATACCTGTAAGTGCTCCACTTAATGTCATATTTTTGATTCTGTTCTTCTTCATCTTTTGGCATGTGCAATTGTATGAGCAAGTATTCATATGAATTTATGACCTACTTAAACCTTCGAGGACCTTAAATTTTATTCAATCAGATTTTTTTCCAGTTTAAAACTATGGGACATATATGTGCCTTGGTCCTCAAAGGGTTTTTAAAGGGGCTGCAAACATAAATACGAAAAAAATAATTCGATTAGTGCTTTTTGTGTTCATTTAATTTTTATTTGAAGTCCATTTTTTTATATACCTTGAAATTAAGCCCTACCCCATGGAATGAAGCCCTACCTACATGACATCTGAGAGCTACATGGATCCCGCTTGTGAGGTGCCTGTCCGTCACTGCTATTCAGTTTTAGGGTCCACTCACTAAGCCATATATTCTCTCATGCAAGAGAATAGGGCCAATTATGCTAATGACACTCGGCTCAAACTCTGTCAGAGCTTCAACTGAGTGTGATCCGATTCTCTCGCAGCACAGATATGGAGAAGATGGAGAACTTAATTTCTCCATCTTCTCCATAGTCTCTGTGAGTGTTCATCGGACTGCACTTTGATGACATCCGAGTGCAGTCCAATGTTTTACGTGCACCCATAGACTTGTATGGGTGCACATGGTCCGAATATCGAATGAGATTATTTTCTCATGCCAATAATCTCAGATCTGCACTGTCCCATAGTATAACATAGGGCCGAGTCCTATCCGATAAAACATCACATAGCATTCGGCCGTGTTATACGACAGTGTGAGCGAGCCCTTAGAGTCAAGGAATATTTACATGCAGATGATGATATTACTCTCCCAGTGTATATTTTTTTAGGCGAGTTCATAGTAAATGCTTTGCCTTTTTGACATGTGATCAACTAAAGAACCAGAAAGATTTAGGACCTCCCCTATAGAGAAACGGAAAATAGTTTGGAGGACTTGTATGTCCTTTTTTATTTATTATGAGAAAATCATAAAAGATCCCGTTTTTTAACCATGCTGTGACTTTCTGCTGAGGGAGAGGGAGAGAGCTGCCCTATTCAGAGTCTGTAATAAGACCTGCTGACAAAAGGGTTGAAGATACAGTCTAATGTGAATTAATAATGAAAAAAGTTCATTTCACAAATGGCTTGTATTTTTTTTAATACAAACTTTTTTGTGTTTACAGCTCCTTTAAAGGGAATCTGTCATCAGTTTTTTGCCACCTAATCTGAGAGCAGCATAATGTAGGGCTAGAGGCACTGATTCCAGTAATGTGTCACTTACTGGGCTGCTTAGTGTTGTTTTGATAAAATCATTGATTTGTCAGAAGGTAATTATCACTAGATGACTAGTAAGTTCTGTAGGACCCCACCCCCATCACTGATCAGTAGATTTCTGTGTACACTGAGCATGGGCAGAAAGCGGCCAATCAGTGGTGTGGGCGGGGCTATACAGAGCGCAGCATTCAGAGAGCTGCTAGATCTGCAGCAGATAAAACGCTGATTTACTCAAAATGACAACAAGCAGCTGAAAAAGTGACACATCGCAGGAATCAGGGTATCTGCCCCAATATTGTGCTGCTCTCAGATGAGGCTGCACAATTAATATTGTGCCAAATTAATTTCCCGTGAACTATCACATGATCTATCACAGGGGATCATGTGACATGTCACGTGATAAATCAGGTGTGGGGGGGGGGGGGCCCGCGCCTTCTAAACTGCCCGGGGCCCTTGCTACTCTTAATCCACCCCTGTATGCTGGAAATGGGAAAATCATACGGGCTCCTACCTCCACCTTCGGTGGTCATGTCAAATCTTACAAGAATTTTGGAAAATCGTTTCCCAAACCTTATACGAATTGCTCCACACCAACATAGCCCTAACCCCTAAACATATTTTTCTAAACTTTCCAATTGATCCAGATAAAAAGTTCTTGTCTAAATTGGCCTCCTTCGTGTTTACTGCCGGCAAACGTCTCCTACCCCCACTTTGCCGCCCTTCAAATATCCCAAACAAGAAAGAATTAATCCTCAGAATTGATCAACTGAACCATACTGAAGAACTGGCTGCTCTCTCCATACAAAACCTTACCTCCTCCATTATGTCTGGAGTCCTCGGCAGATTTACAGGAATTCTACTCATTTTCTGTCCTCAACCATTTAATGTTTTATTAATATCTTGAAGATCTGACGTAGAATATACTGGACCCCCCTCCCCCACTCCCTCCTTTCTTTTTCCTTCTCCTATACCAAAGTCTGTCTCACCCCTCCCTCCCTCCATTTCTTATTCTCTGGTCCTGTATATACCTGAGACGATCTACTTTATTCCTTATACATTATGACACTAGTTTATGAATCTAAGAAAAAATTCTTCTTTTTGGAATCAGATATTTTATTCTTAAAGTTTATATCTGACACTTCCCCTCTTCTTGTGATGTAACAAGAATAATTCACTTGAATGTATAAATATCTATATCTTATGTTTCCTTGTTATACACCTGCAAAGATTCTTCATGAAATCATCTGTTTGTCCCTACTTTATATTAGATTCTCAAGAAATAAAACATTGAAAATAAAATAAATATTGTTTCTTCTCTTTCCTCCTTTTCTGTCTGATGTTTCCTCACAGACTGTAATGAGTCTATAAACTATAAAGTTATTATAATGGTGAAGGAGCTGTGATGAGGCTGCGGTCATGTGACAGTGATGACGTCACCGCAGCTCCTCCCCCTCAGGGGCCATTGCCCCGCCCAGATCTGCAGATGATCCCGGCGCAGTCGCTCCTCCTCCCTCTGACGTCACATAGTGGCCGCTTTCTCCAGTGATGAGGATTTCTCTGCTCCCGGAGGTTCTGTAAGTCCAGTAGTCTCATCAGGTCCACATCTATAGTAAGTTCATCTGTTTCCCCAGTCAGGGCTCGCTCTCACTTCAATCTGATAAAACACCAGACTGCGTCCGTACCCAGTAATCCTCGGATTTTCTGCTCAGCGGCGTTTTGTTTTCCAGCTCCGATCGGATCGCACGCACCCATATAATCTACAGCTGCGTGTGAAACATCGCGCTGCACTCAGATACCACCCGAGTGCAGTGCGATTCCCGCCAATGCCAGCAACTGAGGAGATGGAGATAGTGAATTCCCCGTCCCCTCCGCAGCCGTGCGAGAGGATCAGAGCATGGAGCACTGACATTCGGCTCCCGCTCGCAGCAGAGCAGCAGCGAGTGTCATTAGCATATCGCATCGGGGGGTCTCGCATCGCATACCGTACGCTAGTGGGACCCCGGCCTAAGAGATACGTCTGTGTCTTGTATAGCAGAGCGGAGTTGTACAGATACCTGTCTTTACGTAGGCTCAGGTTCTCCCGGGTGCGACTCAGCCTCAGCATCCTCCCGCGCCATCTCCTCCTCTCCATGTTGTTGTGCAGAGTTCTCAGCGCCATCTTGTGATCAGGGTCTGGAGAATTTTTCATTTTTTTTTTTTCTCCTATTTTTTTAATTTTAAAAAATGTTATTAAAATGTTCTAATGCTGATAATTTAGTCGTCCGTTCAGATAATAAAATATTCACCCAATGACGAATGAAAGCAATTCTAAATCCATAACCCTTCTATGACCTGATCACTGTCTACATACTGAAAAACCAATGAGTATACCGACATTATCACAACATAAGAGCCGAAGCCACAAATAGTAATGTGAAAGCTTCTTCCCCGGAATCCAATGTTGCTCTATCCATAAAAAACCTTCATCAAATCTCAACTTCATTCCTGACCCCGATCATTTCTATAACCATAGATGTGTTACTGCACAATGCGGTATCTGCGCTCCAGCGAGACCACCGTGTCTGTACTGTCTGCAAGAAGAAAGAAGAGAAAGGGAACATTTGTCCCCCAGCTCTACTGACGGACTCACATTATACTCTAGATTCAGGCCTTTAGGAGACAGACGATTTACAGTCAATATCCAGAAGGCTTCCCTCCTTAATAACCTTCTCTTAATACCGCCTCCTCTCCTAGGAGCACTCACTTGTTCTATCACCTGGTATTCTGTCTCAGACAACGATATCTACGGACTTTCTCAAAATATCCACAAGTGAATTCAGGAGACGTGACTGGGAAAAGAAACCAAAAGGTGAGTCTCCTATGAACTTCATGCTGCAACTGTAATGGAATACTGTGGAGAAAAACGCCTATCACGAGGACTGCGAGTCCATCTGCGCCTCACTCTGTTTTCAGAGGATGGGACTTTCTGCGATCAAGTCGAGCAGATTAATAAGTGTTCCCTGGATTTAATCTTGTTGACTGCTGATAGACTGCAGGCAGCAGATACAGATTTAAAAGTGGAGATAGCGAAAAATGTAAAATAAATAATATATAAATTAGGTCAATAATTTTTCCTTCCCATTTATGATATACAGAGGAGAATTAGAATGTGTTGTGGGTGAATTATGATATATGTTTTTTAGACTTTGGTGCGTATAGTTAAATGGTACGATGATTATTATCTTACTTGTTTTAACTTCTGCTTTCTCACATCTCGCCCACCCTTTAACACATTCTATGCACTCTCTCCATATCCACCCCTCCCTTCTCCCCTCTCTCATGTATAACTCTGAGGCTCTACTGACATTTCCCACCCACTCCAAACCATCCACTACCTCCATACAGCACTCAAAACGCTCATACAAATCATTGCACCACCTGCTCTTTCTCTTTTTTCTCCTTCTCCTAGTCGCTGGCAACATCTCTCCCAACCCTGGGCCTCCCACCACTAGCATACACCACTCTCCTCCAGCTGCATATAGAAACCCTGCTAATCTTATTAACATTCACTGCATGCCCTCTCCTATTGCTTTCATTGTGCTCTCTGGAACGCACAGTCTGTGTGTAACAAACTAACTTACATTCACGATTTTTTCCTCACTAATTCCCTTCACCTTCTGGCTATTACAGAAACCTGGATCCAGCATTCAGACACCACCGCAGCTGCTGCTCTCTCATTTGGTGGCCTGAAATTTTCACATACCACCAGACCTGAGAATAGACAGGGTGGAGGTGTTGGTTTGCTCCTTTCACCACAATGTGCTTTCCAGGTCACCCCCCCCCCCACCCCGCTTCCCTCACTTATGTTTCCTTCCTTTGAAGTCCACACCATCAGACTCTACAAACCCTTCTCCCGGTGAGTGGTGGTTGTGTATCGCCCTCCAGGCCCCTCCCGCCAGTTCCTGGATCACTTTGCCACCTGGCTTCCTCACTTTCTATCCTGTGACATCCCCACCCTCATCATGGGAGACTTTAACATCCCCATCAATGATCCCCTCTGTCAATCTGCCTCTCATCTACTTTCTCTAACCTCCTCATTCGGCCTCTCACAGGTTACTAACTCTCCCACGCATGAAGACGGGAATACTCTGGACCTGGTTTTCTCCCGTCTCTGCTCGCTGCATGAGTTTACTAACTCCCCTCTCCCGCTGTCGGACCACAACCTTGTTTCCTTCTCTGTCAAGATCTGTCTCCTCACCTGGGACACCCCCACTTACCACACTTATAGGAATACACGTACCATTAATACCCAGCAGCTTATGGACAATCTCCACACATCTTCAGCCCCCATCTCCTCCCTCTCCTGCCCGGACTTGGCATTGTCACACTACAATAATAGAGTGAAGAGCGCCCTAGATGAAGCAGCACCTTCTATATGCAGAAAGACCCGACACAGACAACGGCAGCCCTGGCACACAATGCAAACACGTTTTCTTCAGCGTTGCTCAAGTTGTGCTGAGTGTCAGTGGAGAAAATCTCTTTTAGCAGAGGACTTCATCCACTATAAATTCATGCTCAAAACCTATAACTCTGCCCTTCATCTGGCCAAACAATCCTACTTCACCCCCCTCATCACTTCACTGTCCAACAATCCAAAATTACTTTTTGAAACCTTAAACTCTTTCCTGAAACCTAATGCACAGGCCCCCACCACCAACCTCAGCGGTGAGGATCTGGCCACTTATTTCCTAGAAAAAATCAACCACATCCATCAGGACATCTCAGCCCAATCTCCTCAGTGCCTGGATCCCCTTCCCTGCTGCACTTCAAGCTCACTAGCCATCTTTGAGCCTGTTACAGAAGAAGACGTCACCCAGCTTCTCATTTCTTCTTGACCTACAACCTTCACATCTCCTGCAGTTTCTCTCACCGGTGGTCACCACTCACCTGACTAAAATATTTAACCTCTCTTTCGTCAGGTATCTTTCCTTCCTCATTTAAACATGGTATCATAACCCCTTTACTTAAAAAGCCATCCCTGGACCAGAACTGCACTGCTAACTACAGACCTGTCTCTAATCTTCCTTACATCTCTAAACTCCTGGAACGCTTGGTCCACTCTCGTCTACTCTGCTATCTCTCAGATAACTCTCTCCTCGACCCTCTACAATCTGGTTTCCGCTCCTTACACTCCACTGAAACTGCCCTCACTAAAGTCTCTAATGATCTACTAACATCTAAATCCAAAGGTCACTGCTCCCTGCTGATTCTCCTGGATCTCTCTGCTGCATATGACACTGTGGATCACCAGCTCCTCCTCACTATGCTCCGATCTATCGGGTTCAAGGACACTGTTCTCTCCTGGTTCTCCTCCTACCTCTCTGACCGCTCCTTCACTGTATCTTTTGCCGGCTCCTCTTCCTCTCCTCGTTCCCTTACTATCAGGGTCTCGCAGGGCTCAGTCCTAGGCCCCCTCCTCTTCTCTCTATACACTGCCCCTATTGGACAAACAATCAGCAGATTTGGTTTCCAGTATCATCTCTATGCTGACAACACCCAATTATACACCTCTTCCCATGACATCACCCCTACCCTAATACAAAATACCAAGGATTGTCTGTCCGCTGTCTCTAACATCATGTCCTCCCTCTATCTTAAACTGAATCTCTCTAAAACTGAACTTCTTATGTTTCTTCCATCTACTAACCCAACTCTACCTAACATCGAAATTACCTTGGAGGGTTCAACCATAACTCCCAGCAGCACGGCCGCTGCCTTGGGGTCATATTCGACACTAACCTTTCCTTTACTCCCTATATCCGATCACTCACTCGCTCTTGTCACCTGCATCTTAAAAACATCTCCAGAATCCGACCTTTTCTCACCTTTGAAACTGATAAAACTCTGACTGTCGCTCTTCTTCACTCTCGTCTGGACTACTGCAACTCTCTTCTGATTGGTCTCCCTCTTACCAAACTTTCTCCTCTCCAATCCGTCCTGAATGCGGCAGCCAATGTCGTATTTCTGTCCAGCCGCTTCACCGATGCCTCCATCTTGTGCCAGTCATTACACAGGTTGCCCATTCGCTACAGGGTCCAATATAAACTCATCACTCTCACCCACAAAGCTCTCCACAGTTCTGCACCGCCTTATATCTCCTCTCTCATCTCTGCCTATCGTCCTACACGTGTCCTCCGTTCTACAAATGACCTAAGACTAACATCCCCCATAATCCGAACCTCGCACCTCCGTCTCCAAGACTTCTCTCGTGCTGCACCAGTTCTCTGGAATGCTCTACCCCAGATGATCCGACTGATGCCTAGCCCCCATGTCTTCAAGCGCGCTTTAAAAACCCATCTCTTTAAACAAGCCGACCACCTCAACTACTCAGTAAGTTAACTTTCCCCTGTTCCCTCCTTCTAAATATTATTCAGAATCTGCTCCCTACTCTTCATCTGTCTCCACACCCTCCATGCACAAGATAACTGCACTCGATACTTGATTATTGCACTTATACATACTGGCTGATGACCGGATCATGCAGCTTTATGTGAAAATCCCTATTTATTATAATTGTCAGACCTGAAATAACAAGCACTTTGCACCTACTGTTGTAGATTGTAAGCGTGCGAGCGGCCGGACCCTCGCTCCTAATGTAACTGTTTACACTGTCTTACCTTGTATTGAATTTATTGTCTGTACATGTCCCCGCTTAATTGTAAAGTGCTGCGGAATATGTTGGCGCTATATAAATAAAACTTATTATTGTGTTTTTTCTGCATTTCCTATATACGCCTACATATATATTTGTGGCAATGTGTATTGGTGTAAAATAAAATATTTTATTTGATAGTTAATATACTTTGTTATGGGCGTTTTTTCATCTTTGTGTATATACACTGCTCAAAAAATAAAGGGAACACTGAAATAACCCATCCTAGATCTGAATGAATGAAATATTCTCATTGAATACTTTGTTCTGTACAAAGTGGAAAAACACACTACAGGCTGATCCAACTTTGATGTAATGTCCTGAAAACAAGTCAAAATGAGTCTCAGTATTGTGTGTGGCCTCCACGTGCCTGTATGACCTCCCTACAACGCCTGGGCATGCTCCTGATGAGGCTGAGTATTGTGTGTGGCCTCCACGTGCCTGTATGACCTCCCTACAACGCCTGGGCATGCTCCTGATGAGGCTGAGTATTGTGTGTGGCCTCCACGTGCCTGTATGACCTCCCTACAACGCCTGGGCATGCTCCTGATGAGGCTGAGTATTGTGTGTGGCCTCCACGTGCCTGTATGACCTCCCTACAACGCCTGGGCATGCTCCTGATGAGGCTGAGTATTGTGTGTGGCCTCCACGTGCCTGTATGACCTCCCTACAACGCCTGGACATGCTCCTGATGAGGCTGAGTATTGTGTGTGGCCTCCACGTGCCTGTATGACCTCCCTACAATGCCTGGGCATGCTCCTGATGAGGCTGAGTATTGTGTGTGGCCTCCACGTGCCTGTATGACCTCCCTACAATGCCTGGGCATGCTCCTGATGAGGCTGAGTATAGTGTGTGGCCTCCACGTGCCTGTATGACCTCCCTACAATGCCTGGGCATGCTCCTGATGAGGCTGAGTATTGTGTGTGGCCTCCACGTGCCTGTATGACCTCCCTACAATGCCTGGGCATGCTCCTGATGAGGCTGAGTATAGTGTGTGGCCTCCACGTGCCTGTATGACCTCCCTACAACGCCTGGGCATGCTCCTGATGAGGCTGAGTATTGTGTGTGGCCTCCACGTGCCTGTATGACCTCCCTACAACTGCTGGGCATGCTCCTGATGAGGCTGAGTATTGTGTGT